>NW_028089294.1:15360653-16560653 GCF_014824575.4 Sturnira hondurensis | reverse complement strand
CATTCTGCTCAGCCCCTGACGGACACGCGTCAGAGTTGCACGCACAGCTCTGAGCCAGGGACCTCAGGCAACCAGCTGACGGGGAAGCGTAGCCATAGTGAGAGGAAATTCTTGCTTCCTTTAATTTTCCTAAACTCTATTTTTCACAAAAACGAGTCTGGGGCACCTTTCCATCTGTGTCTGGGTAATGTTTGGGAGAATCTTCTGAAAGGGAGTTTTGACACAGGGGAGGAGTGCGTGGATCCCTTGCCATTTCTGACCCACTGGTGGGCCAACCTCCCAACAGCCGGGCTTCCAGAGCCCCAGGAGGCCACAGGCACTGAGTGGCTGACAGGCTGCTTGGCCGAACACCTGACAGTTCCTGGAGGGAACCGGGCCAGGTCTTACGCATGAGGTTTCCTTCAAACAAGACCCACTAAGACTCCGAACGTTTCTCAGAAGTCCTGCAGATGGGGTCAGTGTAGAACCGCATTCAGGCGAAACAACCCCAACATCCAGGACCAAAGCGAGAAAAAGCTGTGCTCAGGACTGAAAGAAGTGACTGTCTTGAGCAAGTCGAAAGTCAGTTTAAAATGCGTTTCCCCAGGTGCCAATCCCACTAGCTTCATTTTTAAGGAATGGGTTTAGAATGGAGGAACTGGTTTGGAGGAGAGTCAATGTTCCCCAGGTTGACCTCTTGGGCCACGGCCCAGCCACCTGGTCACTTCAGGCCTGGGCGGTTTCCCCGGGCCACCTTTCACCCTGCAGTCCCTTTTCTCACCCGTTCTGCGTATTCTCCTAACACCCCAGAGACTCCCCTCCATCACAGGGTTAAACCCACCCCCTCAGCCTGGCACCTGCAGCTCCGCACATTTTCCCGTTTTCGCTCCGGCTGCTGACCCTGTCCTATCTCGACAGATGGCGGTTTCAGAGCACGGGCCTTAGGACTCAACGGTAGGAATAAATGTGCTCCGGCACCACGGCTCCACCTTTTGCTGGGCGAACCTTTCTGTTTGATGCTAACGAGGGCGTCCAGGGGAGGGCATTTACACGCCAAGCGTGCCTTTCTCCGCCCTGGGTGTAGGGGTTGTAATATATTTCACAACAAAGAATAGTGGGATCTGAAGTATCCCAGATTTATTCAAGCCCCAATCTACTGAACCTAGAACTAACATGCTACTTTATTCCTTCTAATACAGCAAAGTTATCAATTAGGGTTGGCTTGGTAAGACTGGTGTGCCTCAGCAATACTGATTAAAAAAGGACATGATGCTCGTAGGTAGAGTATCTGAATGCTTGTCTTAAAACAAAGTTCAAACAGTTGGGAAATATTCATTTATATGTGGCTAATGTCCTATTTATAAAGATCCACAAAAGCAACTACTCAAAGTCATTACTCTGGCCCCAGTTACGGGGCTCTTTTTATAATCAGGCTTTACAGCACTGCAGATTACCGTCATAACGAATCAGACTGCCGTGACGGAGGTTTACCTAGAAACTGGGTCTAGGCAGCTATACGTCAGCCTGCAGCCTCCGCCTGCTCCAACATCACAGGGGGCGGGAGGCCCGAGCGGCCCTGGAGGTGGGTGGGAGAGGAGACAGCGAGTGGGCGCCAGCTCTCACCTTCAGCAGCTTCATGAGCCCCTCCAGCTGAACCATCAGCTCCCGCCTGCTCTCCTGCAGAGCCGACATTCTCTGCTCCAGCTCGTCCTTCCTCTGCCTGTCCAAGAGGAAAAGCACGTCAGGAACGAAACTCGGGAGGTGCAGGGTCTGAGGCCAGGTAACGTCTGTTTCGGACCCAACTCTGCTACTCGCCAGTGTATGAGATGCTGAGCGAGCCCTTTAACCTCTGATGCCTTATGGACAAAGGGGTTACATAGCTATTTTGCCCACCATATTACTGTGAGACTAGCATAAAATACTCTGAAAAGTATACATGGCCAAATAGGGAAAACTTACTATTAATAGTATTATTAAAGTGTCTCAAAAATTCTTCGTCGGGAAGTCAAACACCTCATTTAGAAAAATACACAGAACCAGTTCAAACTTAAATTAATAGTGGAGAAAAGGTATGAACACCGCCCGGGAAAACCAGGGTCCAGGCATCCGCGCTTTCAGTACCCAGCGCCGGTGCTAGAACTGTGTGCCAGGCACCAGGAAGACCCGCCCCTCCCTGAGGCCAGGCTTCGGGTCAGTGCCAGCTGAGTGTGTCCACCGTCGGGCCCGACTTCCCTCCCCCCGAATTCTCTCTCCCAAATGCCCTGTCTCTGCCCCGTTCTCTTCCGGGTGTCACGGCTGCACAAGTCAGTCCTCTTTGATGTCTCCCGTTTCTGTGCCGTAGTCAGTGCAGTCTCCCAGCTCAGATGACGCCTTCCTGGAAGCGTGTGTACCCACCTTCCTATTCTCCCTCCTCTCCCTTCTCCAAGCGCTCCTCTCGGCACACACCCAGTGGCCTCTTCGCTTGGCTGATCTGGATGGCATGGGTCATGGTGAGCAAAATGCAGTGGGAGACTGGAGGCCCATCATTTTCTGACTGTGCAGTTCTGGGCAAGTCACTTAACCTGTCTGAGCCTCAGTTTTCCATTCTGTGAAATGGGGCTGGTAATGAATAATATCAGCAATATTCTGAGGAAAAAATGAGGCAACGACGATGTAAGTGTTCTGTGAAGTGTGCCTGCCCACAGCAGCCAGTCTTAACCGAGATGCACTAAAAGTAACACACGCGCTGGATTTCACACATGTGGTGTGGACAAAAGAAAGTAAACTATTTCATTAATAATTCTTCATGTTGATTCAATGTGAACATGATAGTATTTTGGATATATCAGGTCAAGTAAAAGATAGCATTAAAATTAATGACACCTATTTGCTTTTAGTCTTTCACTGTGGGTGTTAGGAAAGTTTTAGTTGTGCACGTGCCCCACAGTGTATTTCTACTGGAGAGCACGGCTCCCGGACCCCCCGCCCCCCATCCGGCCCGCAGTGCCTGACCTATTCCATGTCTGGACCTCCAGACGGTGCACTTTCCCCTAAACAGACCCCACCGAGCTACAACTCACAGCTACCCCCCACCTTCCAAGTATTGTTCACTTCTTCAAGTCCATCCCAAACCACTCCTTCCCTGAGACTGCTCCTGACTACTTCAGCCGCTATCAGGTCCTGCTCAACCCACCACTACAGCAATCAGGGCTTCTCTGCGGCACTTTATTTTACCTTGCACTGCTGTGCTGTCAATCCTACCGCTGAAAAATCCTTGAGGGTAAGGGATGAGCCTTAATAGACTCTCATGCATCCAGTATATACGAAGTTATCCTCTAGTTAACTCAAAGAGATCGTTATTTGACACCCCTCAAGGATTTCCAATGGCCTATTGTTTAAGGTTCTCCAGATTCTGGTATCAATTAACTAACTAATTTTTTTCTCCTACCACTGGCACTTAAAGATTAATTCAATGGATGATTGAAAATTCTTAGCTCTGAGAGCCTTTCCCCTCTCTGTAATGTGTTATACTTATTTGGGGGATCATGCTGAACCCCAATGCCACTTCTAATCAGAAATGGTTTGTCTCACACTCCATGCAAGTCACACCACACCTATCTCTCATGGTCTCGCTCAACTTCCCCCACCTCCATGGGTCTAACTGCTTCTAGTCTGTACAGATTTAGATTCTTAAACTACTCAGATTTCTTATATTAGCCATTCTATTTATTAACATTGTATAATGTTATTTAGTTGACTAGCAATTTATGTTTTATTTCCAAAACTAGATTATAAAGTTTTAGGGTGGATCCACTGTCTCCTAATCATTATACTCCCCTAATTTCCAGCACAGTACAAATGCAATCAGGAGCTGGCTCATTCTTCCCTGAACCCCCAGGACTGGACACAGTGCCCTGTCTGTGCTGGCATGACCAAATAGTTACAACACACGGTAAAAATGAATGAACTACAGCCATGTGCAGCAACACGGAAGGGTCCTAAAGAGTAGTATGGAGGGGGGCGGATCCCAGAAGGCTGCGTATAACAACATTTCTGTAATGTCTAGACAACAGCAGCAAACTAAATACCCTGTTACGTAGGAATACATGTATACTTGCTAATACTGTTCAAAAAGCAAGGGGAGAACAAACCACATTCTGTAGAGAGGTCTGCTCCGGGGGGAAGGCGACAGTGAGGATGTAAGGGGTCTCACACCCACAAGATGGGGTTTTGCCACACGAGTTCTCAATTAGGATGTGGGCCCACCTGTTCCCCACGCTCCGTATTTCACACCTTTGTCACACATATTATTGTGACGAATGTACCATCAGAATAAGAATAATGGAGGAAACAACTCTGGTGGTCAGGAGTCATCACCACTGACCCTAACGATGAAGTCCTCTGTCTTGTCAGAGGACCGGCAGTGCCTACGTATCGATCAGGAACAGAAGGATGCCAGGTACCTACAGACGAGCGAGCCTTGCCCTTTATATGTCTTTTAATAAGCAAAACTTATTAATGTGGGTGAATTTACTAACTTCTTTCATGCTTAGTAATTCTGAGAAATTATTTTCGATCCCCAAATCCTAAAGAAATTCCCCTCGAGTTTCTTCTGGAACTTTTGAGGTTTTGTCTCCATGTCTAATCTGCCTGTTGGTACCTTTCTTCCTTTGGCGCACAGTGCCAGGCAGGGGGCCCGTGTGCTTCGTGTGTGCCCAGCGGACGATTACCGTTAGGTAATTCTTACCTCAGCAGCCGCAGCTCGGCCAGCAGCGTGGGGTTCTGCTGGGCCTTCTCCGGGGTGGGCTGGGAGGCCTGCTCGTGCTCCAGGCGGAGACGCTGGATCTCCTGCAAAATCTCCCTGCAGAGGGAGAAGGAAGGAGGTGGGCCACAGAGGGCCTCACAGCTCTCTCTCCCCGGCAGAAGTTTTCACTCGTGCACTGCGACCTCTACTAGTCTCATTCTGATGGCTTCCAAGTGACCAGGACAGGAATCGGACACCTCCTTAATACCTCGGCACATGGCACTCAATGAAACAATCCTTTACGGTAGAAAAAACCATTAAATACTCTTCTTGACAACTTGAAAAAGTCTTCCCAGAAGGGAAATGACAACGGAATACCGTGTTCCTCCCTGGGGAAAGAGCAAGAGACCACCCTGCGACCTGCTGAGGCCCTGGACGAACTCGCCCCAAGGCGTCCTGTCTCCCTTCTTCCCCTGACCCCGAGTGACAGGCAGCGGCTTCCACCTCTGCCTGTTCTAGTCCGTCCAATCTCCCTTGGCCGGGCTTCTGCCTTTCAGCGCACAGTGGGGGTGTCGTCTGGTCTCCTAGCCTTTAAATTGCTTCCTTAGTAAGAGACCGGGCACCCGCAGCCTAATGAGCCAGGACAAGATGATCAGATAGGCACCTGGAAGCAGGCACCTGAAAAAGAACCTACCTGAGGACAGGTGAGTGGGGTTTTGGATTAGTGCCCTGAACACCATGCAGATATGCAACTCGGTGTCCAGGGAATTTACTGGACTTGGGCTGGCCTATATTCACTGGGGGGCAGTTCTTCCTTTGTAGTCAAAAGCCATGCAGTCTGCCAGGAAAATGAGATACTCACGTGATAACCTTGGACTTCAGAAACCGGCTCAGTCCCTGCATTCTTACCTGTTTTTGTTTTCCAGTTCTGCAATGAGCTGCCTCTGTTGTTTGTTGGCATCCAAGCTAAAGCTCAGGTCAGTGGGAGGGCGGGTCTGTGGTGAGGAGACAGACGGGTTGTTTTTCCCCCCTGATTTAGACATATCCAGAGTCCTAGATAGACCACTGACTCATTTTTGAGGTAAGAATTGCCTACCAGAGAACCCACCTGTCTGAAGTATACAGTTCAAGGAGTCTCAGTGAATTTGAACAGGGTTGTGCCCGTCACCCAAAGTCCAGCTTTAGAACACTCCCACACCACAAAAAACGCCCCTCATGCCAGTGTGGGTCAACTGCCCCTCACTCCCATCCCCCAGTGCAGGCGCCCCCCACCCCCCGAAGGGCCTGCCGTCAGGCTTTGCCTTGTCTAGAAGCTGCTTGTAAATGAAATCACATGGCACGTGGCCATTGGCTTTTAGCTTCTACTTTGCGGGATGTTTTGGGGGTTTATCTACTTTGCTTCATGAGTCAGGAGTTCCCTCTTTTTACTGCTGAGTAGCCTTCCACGGTTGCAGCTTTGGGCCATTCAAGGAAGCAGCTATGTGTTGATGTCTGTATTCATTTCTCTTGGGTAAGCGCCTAAAAGTGGAATTCCTGAGTTATAAGGTAACTCTATACTTAACGTTTGGAGGAACTGTCAAATTGTTCTCCAAAGTGGCTATTCCCTTTTATAATCACACCCACAATGAACCAGGGAGTGATTCTCTACTTCCTGTTAAAACTCGTCATTGTCTTTTTAGTTTTAATCGCCCTGGGGTGTGTGATGTATCTGTGGGTTTTTTTTTAATGAGATATAATTTACATGCCAGGAAGCCCACCCTTTGAAAGGGCAGTGGCTTCCAGTACAGTTATGAGGCAGTGAGGCCATTGTCATCATCTAATCCCAGAACGTTTTCATCGCCCCCAGGAAGAAACCCCATCTCGTTAGGAGTCACTCCCCACAGCCCCTCCCCCACCCCACAGCCCCTGACCTACTTCCTGTCTTTCTGGACTTGCCTATTCTGAACAGTTCGCACACACAGAATTATGCAATAGGTGATCTTTTACATCTAGCTTCTTTCACGTGGCGAAACGTTTCCGAGGTTTGTCCGTATTGTTGCCTGTATCAGTATTGCGTTCTTTTTGTACAGCTGCGTGACAGTCCATGATACGGACAGATCGCATTTTGTTTATTCAACAGTTGGTGGATATTTCAATTGTTCCCGCTTTTTGGCTATTCTGAATAACACTTCTATGAACACCTGTGGACACGTTTTTGCATGGACCTATATTTTTGTCTCTCTTGGGTAGACGTCTAGGAGGGGAATGGCTGGGTCGCATGGTAACGCCGTTTGAGGGCCCGCCAGACTGTTTTCCTAAGTGGCTGAGCTATTTTACATTCCCACTCTCGACGCACGCAGATTCTGTTTTTCACACGCTATCGTCAGCACTTGTCATTGTCCTTCTTTCTGATCATGGTCCTCCCAGTGAGTATGAAGCGCTACCTCGTTGTGGAGCCGATTTACACTTTCCTCCTGACTAACGTGTTGAGTGCACTTTCGTGTGCTTATTGTCACTCATATATTATCTTTGAAGAAATCACTGTGGTTTGGTTTTGCAAGCCCACGGGCGTTTCTAACACGTGTTACCCCCTTTAAGAACATGGAAGCCGATCAACGCGAACTAGGAAAACAGAGGAACGGGTGAGGCTCCCGCCCTGCTGGTAACCAGAGTGGAAGCCCTGGACGGAGGCCCTTGGATGGCTGGGCTCCACCCGCACTCTCAGCTCGGCCCTGAGCCTCACCTACAACGAAGCGGGAACCCTGGCCCCCATCTAAAGCCCGAAGGTGCGTTTCCTAAACAAACAAGGGCAAAGCTGCAGAGCAGATCTGGGTGGGAGGCTTTTTACCAAATATTTTTGTTTTTCTTTTTTTCTCCTCCAGAGACGAGTGGACCAGCAGCCAATTCAGCAAATTGTCTATATTATATTAAGAGTCTTGTGAGATGCTGAATTGCACCTCAGAAAAATGGTTTGCCTGGGACTGAACCTGCTATGAATAATAGATTTACAATTTCTGAAAACTGGAGTTCAAACTAATGGCTTCTTATTAGAGTGAGACCAGGGAAAATTAGGAGGAAATGGTCTCTGAAAGGAATCTGCTTCCTAGGTAGAAAACAAACAGACGAAAACCCCATAGTATTCCACTGGACATTTCTTCCTAAAGAACCCTTTCAGCTTTGAGTGTCTAACTGCACTCGAAGGCACCTTTCAGAGGGGAGGTTAATAGGGCGATCGGGGTTCTTATCCACGGCGGCTCCTAACCAGGGAGGGGTCTGCAGCACCAGGAGCATCGTCGTCGCTCAGATACAAAGACCTGGGCGGGGGCAGGTGGAGAAAGAGTGGGACCCTGAGGCAGCACCCCCACTGGGGCGTCGTGCCTGGGGACAGAACAGGGAGGGCCCCGCTGGCAAATGCCCACTGACGGCTTATTTCACGGGGTCAGATTGTAAACACATCAACTGCACATTAAATAACAGAGAAACTGAGCATTTGACTCAGTTACTATCTTAAACACCATGGTGCTCCTTAAAAGGGAAAAAAAAAGCCAGGTATCCTTATTTCTAAAATGCCCAGGACACCAAAGAGAAAAAAATGGAAAGGGATTTATTAGGTCATAAAGACACAGACTACTTCAGCAAGAAGAGACCTAAAGATGATTTCCTTCAAAAATCAAATAGTTCGAGCATTCATTTATTCAGTAAATATCCCCTGAGCACTTACTATGTGCTAGACACTGTTTTAGAGACCAGGGGTATGTCAGTGGACGCGACAGAGTCCTCACCCTCATGTGACTTACGTTACACAGGGACAGAAAGATATACGGCCACTGTGATAAACGCAATGAAGAAATATGGGGAAATGAGACAGAGTGAGCTGAGACAGGAACCCTTTTTAAACGAGGCGGTGGTGAAACGCTCTCAGAGACTCAGTGATGGTAGGAAGTGAACCAGGGGAAAGGCGGCAGGCCCACGGCAGCTGCGTTTGCTGTTCTCGGGTCAGCGAGTGAGCTGCGGTGGGAGTGGCCAGTACCGAACTGGGAGATGAAGCCCGTGTGTCCAGATCACAGAGGGCCATGGGCAGGAGCCTCCGTCCCATCCTGAATGTGGTGTGAAGCCAGTCTACGACTCTCAGTGGGAAATACAGCAATTCCAAATAATGTGGGAACACACTCTCCCCTCGAGGGAGTGGAGCCAAACTCCCCATTCCTGTGTGGCCTGCCCAAAATGACTTCCTTTCAAAGAGGCCGGGTGGGAAGGCAGGGGAGGAATTTTACTTTGGAAAAACCTGACAAATACATTCTCAGCCAGGCACCCAAGGTCAACAGCGACAGTGATAAATGATGCCGATCCTATGTACCCCTGATCCGACAGAAAAGGGGCACTTGCCAATCACGAGGAAAACATCATGCTAACCCCCCACAGGGAACATTCTACGGCATACGACCAACATTCCTCAAAACCAGCAAGGCCATCAAAAGCAAGGAAAGTCAGAGAAACAGTCACCACCCAGAGAGGGACCGAAGGAGACTCGACAACTAAGTACAACATGGCGTCTCGGATGAGATCCTGGGGCAGAAAAGGGGCCTTAGGTAAAAAACTAACAAGGTCTGAATAAAATACGGACCTCAGTTAACAATAATGTATCAATATGGGCTCATCATTTGCAACGAACCTGCCATATTAACGTAAGATGTCAGATTGGGAAACTGAGCATGAGCTGCATGGAAATTCTCTGTCCTCGCCTCACAGTTTTTCTGTAGGTCTGCAGTAAGAGTTTATTACGAACAACACTGCTCTTGCTGCCACATGGGGAATCTGCTGTGTGAGAATGGAAGTGGGTGGCCTGGTCAGGAATCCTGGGTTTTGCTACTGACTCGCTGTGGAAACCTTGGGTTATTTTGTTTTACTGGGCCTTTATTTTCTTGTCTGTCAAGTGGGGATATTTACAAAAAGAGATGTGAAGAGGATCACTTCCTCTGTTACATCAGCATTCTCTTAGGTTCCGGTAATCTCACAGAACTCCGTCATCTTTAATGAGATGGAGATACATCTGTGAAGTACAGGATGAGAGACACGACCCCCTTGAGTAAGACTGGGCACAAGTTACGCAACCAAGGGACGCCAACGCTCAGCGAACTGTAATCTCATAATATGCATTTCAGTGGCCTTCTAAAAATACAGGGTCCAGCACAAATAACACCCTTTTTAATTACAAAATCATGAGCATGTAATTCTGTAACATAGCAACATCATACTCAAGCACACCATATGACATTTTGGGTGGAATGCTCAAATTAAAACTATAAATTATTACAACCACATTATTACCCTCCCAACCACACTCAAGCAGGGGTTACTTCTGCCAGGCCCTGTAGACTGGAGGCTTCCCATCTGTATGAACTTGGTGAGGACAGATTCCAAAGAGAAGTGCCCGATACCAACCAGACTCCCCTGTGAATCGCAGAGGAAGTCCTGCCATCACTCCACGCCCACTCAGACCAACTGGAGGGCTGTGGATTACTAATCTCTCTCACCTTTCAAAACCCCAATAATGCCTTGTAGTGTGGTGGTCCCAAAGACTGGGAATTTTCTACTCATTTTGTACATAAAAATCAAGACATCAAAAACCAAGAGACTCTCATTCAGCAGGTCTGAGGAAAAGCCAAGAACCTAGTTTTTAATTGCTTCCCATGATTACAACGGCGGGTTTGCCACTCACTGTTTTTACGGGGGACTCTGAGTCCATGAGTGTGTGCAAACCGCCACATGGACACTGCTGATCTGTGATTCTGCAAAGCCGCAGGAGACTTCTGGAATGACGCATGCTGACACAGGAAGATGCTGTGGTGGGCGAAAGCATCTCGAAACTGCATGCAACTTAGTGGGACACACGGGCAAAAGTTTCCCCTTCCTCTCCACCTTTCTTCCAAGATTTCCACTGTGAGTTTTTAACTTTTTCATAAAGAAAATTACTTTAGAAATAAACCCCGAACACCTGAGTATATCTAAGGCTGGTGATGTTGGTGATAAAACTTTAAGAATTTACTGTTATTGTTATGACTTTCCACATATTGTAGTTTTGTTTTGTTTATTTCTTCAGAAAAACAGATTAGCTCTCCTGGCTCCTGTAGGCCCCTGGAATCTCTCCAGTTGAGGGTGAGCCTGCTGAGGGGCCAGTGGCCACCGCGTACCCCCAGGGAAGGGGACATGAGGGCTCCGATGCCGAAGCCCGCTACGGGGTGCAATGCCGACTGCTCGGATGAGTTAATGGTCTTTCTTAGTGGAGGAAGGTGTTTTTAAAAAAAATCAATGCAAAGTCTATCTAGCAGGCTATAAATTCTTCTGAGCACGACACACCCACTTTACCCAAAGCACTTGTATCAGTGAGAGATTAGCGGATTAGAAATCTTCTGTGTAACAGAAATCTAGTCTAGAACTTAAGCTGAGAGTTCTAATATTTATAAGACAACTATACTTCAGAAAATACACTGCAGATGAAAGGGGCCATATCAGTATTCAGTCTCAAGCCCACTCTAACAATTATCATTTTCACACGAATAAGAGAACTGGTATCAGAAGCTATAAGGTACAAACAGACTTATCTTGTTTGCAGTGAAGGGGACCTGCAATCTCCTATTCAGGGTCAAATGGCTTTGGAGCTTTAATTTATGGCATTTTGAAAGTACCGTGCAAAGTCAACAAGACTACATAATGGCATTAAATATACTTAATTTTAAAAACTCAACCGCGATGCCGTCTATCTCAACGAATTCGATTAATTTTGTTTATAAATTCTAACTGGTAAAATAATGTGAACAGTTGTGACTGATTGAGGGTATGTGTGAGGTTTAACTAATGAAACTCTGTGCTTTCCTCAGACTTTCTCCCTATTCTGTCCTATTTCACTAACCTTTAGAATTGCAATGTTAGAGTCTGATGTAGGGCCTAATATGAGATTGAAATTTTTTTTTTTAATTCTAAACAAATGCAAAGGAATACATTACTTTGGGGGGGGCATGGAGAAACAAAGCAAGATTCTCTGTTGGCAGCTTTCGTAACTCTACCTTCCGACAAAAAGGTAAACATGAATCGGTACACATTTCTATAGCAATACAGTGTGTTTGCAGTCCTGGGCGATCGGGCCTCCTGTCCAGCCCAGGTCACTCCGGGATTATTCTCTTACTGAACTCTCCCACTCTGGGCCTTGGCATATGTCGAAACACACCCCCGGGCACTCATTACAGTTTC
Source organism: Sturnira hondurensis (assembly GCF_014824575.4). Taxonomy (NCBI): domain Eukaryota; kingdom Metazoa; phylum Chordata; class Mammalia; order Chiroptera; family Phyllostomidae; genus Sturnira; species Sturnira hondurensis. The sequence continues at coordinate 16,548,724 of NW_028089294.1, read as the reverse complement.
TTTACCTGGTCACTGCTCACACGGCCTGTCGTTTTGGCTTCAGATCACTCCTACTTTCAGCTCTTTGCTTGTATTTGATGATTTTTAATGTTATAGGAAAGGACATTTTCCCTAAATTTGATTGTCTTGTTTACTGCTAGTAAATAGAATTTTTATATTGACTTTGTATCTTGCAACATTGTTATAAAGTCACAAATCTGTTCTACTAGTGTTTTGTAGATTCCTTAGAAATTTTCTATGCAATCTCATGTCACCTGCAAACAATAACAGTTGTACTTCTTCCTTTCTAACATTTAGGCCCTTCTTGTGACGTTGCATTGGCTGAGGCCTCCAGAACAGCCTTGAATAGGGGTGGCAGGAGGGGCCATCTTTGTCTCCTGAGAATACTGGGTCAGGAAAACATTCTCAAATTTAACCTTTCACTGTAATATGAGCTGTATGTTTTTTGTAGATAATCGTTACCATCTGAGGATGTTTTTTCTGCTCCTAGTGTATTGAGAAGTTGTATCGTAAATAATGATTATATTTTGTCACAGGCTTTTTCTGCATCTATTGAAATGGTCTTGTATTCTTCTTTGCACTGCTAATATGGGGAACTACACTGGCTGATTTTTGTGTATTAGATCAATTTGCATCCTAAAATAAATCTCACTTGTTTGTGGAGTATCATCCTGTTTGCAGACTGCTGCATTCTATTTGCTAATTTTTTTAAAAGAAGTTTTCTTTTAAAATATTTTATTTATTTATTTTTAGAGAGAAGGGAAAGGAGAGAGAAAGAGAGGGAGAGAAACATCAGTGTGTGGTTACCTCTCGCATGCACCCTACTGGGGACCTAGCCCACAACCCAGGCATGTGCCCTGACTGGGAATCGAACTGACGACCCCTTGTTTCACAGGCCGGCACTCCATCCACTGAGCCACACCAGCCAGGGCTCAGTTTGCTAATATGTTGTTAAGAAATGTTTATCCATGATCATAAGAGAATTTGGCCATCAGTTCCCTTTTCTTGTAATTGCCTTGTATTGTTTTGGTATTAGATTATAGGGGTCTGATGAAATGACTTGGAGGTGTTCCTTTTTCCTCTATTTTTTGTTAGAGTTTATGTCAGATTGTTATAATGTCTTTTTTATGAATATGAGAATATCTAACAGTTAAGCCATGTGAGCTTGAAGTGTTTCTTGTGGGAAATTATCAATACAATTTCTTTAACAGGTTTAAGACTAGCTAGATTTTCAGAGACTTCCGCCAAGATGGAGGCATAGGTGTAAACACTGTGCCTTCTCCCACAACCAAGTTTGAATAAAACAAAGGTTTGGAGAAACAAAGACACAACCAAAGGACAGAAAATTGAATTATACAGAAGTCTGACTACATCTAACCGTTCAATGGGGACGGTAAGAGGGGCGGAGCCAGCAGCGAGCAGGGTCGGGCAGGACAGGGCCCAAGACCCAGGCGTGCAGGCAGACAGTAACCAGTTGGGGTGCGGGGCAGACCTCGGGCGCATATTCGCGCACAGTGAGACAGACCATGCAGGCTCCAGGGGGCGAGGGCTGGCACACTCGCGAGCAGTGGGACAAAACGCGTGGGCTAGGTGACGGCAGCAACTGCGGCACCGGTGAGAGCCGTGGCGGCAGGCGGAGGACAGGACACCATAGTCCCTCTTTGACCCCGCTCCCACATACAGCATCACAACCCAGCGACTTAGTTGCCCTGCAATACCGGTGAGAGCCATTGTCGCTCTTTGACCCTGCCCCCACATACAACGTCACAACCCAGCGACTTAGTTGCCCTGTTCTAGTGAACACTTTAGGGCTCTGATCCTGCTATGGAACAGGCACGAACAACCCGAAAGATGGCACAAGAAGAACTCAAAGTCCAAGAGCCAATAACTCTCAGCGACCAAGAAATTGCCAGCCTCTCAGAAGCACAATTCAGGACACTATTTATCAGGATGCTCACAGAACTGGTAGATTATAGTCACAAATTAGAGGAACAAAGTCACAAATTAGAGGAAAATATGAAGGCTAAACTAATTGAAATGAAGGGAGATGCACAGGAAACCAATAGTGATGGAAAGGAAACTGGGACTCAAATCAATGGAATGGACCAGAAGGAAGAACAAAACATCCCACCAGAAAGGAATGAAGAAATGAGAATTCAAAAAAATGAGGAGAGGCTTAGGAACCTCCAGGACATCTTTAAACGTTCCAACATCCGAATTATAGGGGTACCAGAAGGGGGAAAGAAACAGCCACGAGTGGAAAACGTATTTGAACAAATAATAAAGGAGAACTTCCCCAGTCTGGCAAAGGAAATAGACTTCCAGGAAATCCAGGAAGCTCAGAGAGTGCCAAAGAAGTTGGACCCAAGAAGGAACACACCAAGGCACATCATAATTACATTAGCCAAGACCAAAATGAAGGAGAGAATCCTAGAAGCAGCAAGGGATAAGGGGACAGTCACCTACAAAGGAGTACCCATCAGACTGTCAGCAGATTTCTCAAAAGAGACCTTACAGGCAAGAAGGGGCTGGAAAGAAGTATTCCAAGTCATGAAATCCAAAGACCTACAGCCAAGATTGCTTTATCCAGCAAAGCTTTCATTTAGAATGGAAGGACAGATAAAGTGCTTCTCAGATAAGGTCAAGTTCAAGGAGTTCATCATTACCAAGCCCTTATTATATGAAATGCTAAAGGGACTTATATAAGAAAAAGAAGATGAAAAATATTAACAGTGAAAGGACAGCAAACACACAGCTATTAACAACCACACCTAAAACAAAAGCAAACCAAGAGGACAGCTAGATCAGGAGTGGAACCATAGAAATGAAGAACACATGGAGGGTTAGAAACAGGGGGGTGGGAGGGGGAGAAGGGGGGAGAAGGCACAGAAAATAGCATAGATGGTAGGTAGAAAATAGATAGGGGGGAGGGCGAGAATAGTGGGGAAAATATAGAATCCAAAGAACTTGAGACACGTGGCTATAAACTAAGGGGGGCAGAATGGTGGGGGAGGGAGGGTGCGGGTGGAAGGGAATGAAGGGGGGGAATAGAACAACTGTAATGGTATAATCAATAAAATATATTTAAAAAAAAGACTAGCTAGATTTTCTATTTATTTTTATGCCAGTATTGCTAATCTGTCTTTCAAGAAATCTGTCTATTTCATCTAGGTTGTTAAATTCACTGGCAAAAAGTAGCTCACGACATCCCCTTACCATCCTTCATAACGTCTGCAGGATCTGCAGCTACGTCCCATTCTCATTTATGATACTGGTAATTTGTGGTTTCTTCCTTTTTTTCTTGATCAGGATTTCTAGGGATTTATTACTTTTATTTATTTTTCTCCAGAGAACTAAATCGACTCTTTGATTTTCTGTTCTTGATTCGTTTTTTGAAGAGAGAATATCATAGATAAAATTCCAGACCACTGCCATCCCTTCCCTAAACCCACTCCTCTCCTTCTGGCCCCGAGGTGCGTATTCTCCTGGGTTTCAGGCTGACCGTTCCCCCAACACTTCATGTTAAAGTGATGCTAATCTGTGCTACTCTGCTGGAACCCTCTGTTCACTCACCACGTTTCCCGCCTCTGCAGCCAGCCGGGCAGCGTAGCGAGCTATAAGCCGGTGTTCCTCATCCAGTCGGCTGGGACTGTCCAGGACGCTGTCGAGGAGATAAAAATCAACAGGTGTCTCTTAAACATCCCCTCTTCTTGCTTCTCTTTCGGAAAGACAGACGGGAGAAGAACTTGTAAAAAGGATGGTAACAGAGGAAGTGGAGGCCTGGCCCACAGACGCCAATGGCAGTCTGAGACAGAGGGGACTTAGAGAACCGAGGCCACCATGCGTGTCACCTGTCTTCAGCAGCACATCCCACTGCCCTTACACTGGCAGATGGGCACTTCTTTTTCCATACGAGGACTGAGAAAAGACAGGGCATTTACAGAGTCTGACAGAGGGGTTTCCAATCCAATGTTCTAAAAAGAACTCATGACTTTTAGACATAAGTCTCGAACCCCAAAAGAGCAAGAGAAAGCTGGCGCATCATGACAAATGGCTGAAAAAAGTACAATTAACACGGGCCGAGCAACACAGAGGGCTTGGGCAGGCCCAGCAGCATGTGGTAAAGGTGGAGAGGCGTACAATGGTACTGGACCCCTTCTTTCAATGCCTCTTTTTCTTCCTTTACCATGCTTGTTTCACAATGCAGCCCCATCTCTGAGCCACTCAGTCCATCACTCTTTAAGGAGAGCTCCAGCACTTTAAAAATGTAAAGACCCACAGAGGTGGGATGTCAGGTAATGCCGCACCTGGATGAAAAACGGGTTCCTGAGTGGCAGGTCCGCTCTATGCTATGCAATGCAATGAATGAGCTGTGGGTGAAACAGCTGACTCCGTTAATCTAGCACATGACACCGACTGTCCTGTGTTTGTATCAGGGCAGCTCCTGAGGAACAGGGACATGACTGTATGATTCTCTTTGTGGAAGCCTGGCAGGAGCTTTAAGGTAACGGAGATAACAATGACGGACCAGAGCTGGCTGTGGTGGCTTGCTTCTACTTTGGCCCTACGTTCTTGGAGTTCTAAAAACCCTTGATTGGAATTTAGCAACCTGACGCATACTCTGAAAAAATCTGAAGACATGAGTTCAATACTCGTCCAACCTTGTGATGATAGTCACTGAGGGAAACCTGGGAAGGGTAGAGGCAGATTAACGGCTCCATCTGGCCTTCTCATGTATATGATCAACTGCATTTTTCCTAGATGTTTTTCAGCTTTCTATATTTCTATCTCTGGCTAATTCTGTAAGTTTAGTCTTTCCTCTAGGATAGATAATTTTGTTGGAATAGGCTTTAAAGTCCTCTGTCTATGACACTTCTGAACCCTTAGTAACTTTAGGTGTGCAAACGTCAGTCTCCAACGTGTACAATCACCCTCTCGAAAGATGATCGCACAACAAGAACCTGCTGCCATCGGCCGACTTTAACATCTCCGGGCCAAGGCCCCACGGTCTGGGCTGAAATGTATTTGTGCTTTAAAGGTGTTTGTCTGACACAAGGGAACTACCTTCATCCTTTAAATAAACAACAGAAATTAGTATTTCACAATACAAGTAGGTAATATTATGGAGGGACTGGCAGCCTAAGAAGTGGGATTTAACATGGTTAATGTCTGTTTCTCAGCAAGGACCACCACGCTCCTCTGCGCAGACGAGCTCCTTCTCCAGCACATTCCATCTCCCAGGGAAGGTCAACCCTGCTTGTCATTCACACCCAACGGTGGACAACATGGTTGCTCTAATTGAGTCTGCTTTCCAGCCAGAAACTAGAACTTTATGTTGATGAGAGGTTTTAAGGTCAATGAAAATTATAAGGGAAATTAGAAAGGCCCCCTATTCTTCTTGAACTGAATTCATTTGCCGAATTAGCCATGAAATTTCTGATTTCTGATTTCTTCGAGGAAGTACGAAGCTCAAGTCCTTAGAGTATGGATCGGGAAGAGATGTAGTACTCACCACATCTTCACATTCTCCCAGGGTCCCTGGCCACGGATTCTTGAGCAGGGAGCCTTATCCCTAAGCCAAAGATGTGAGGACCTGGGCTAAACCTACCATAAATCTTCTTGGGCTGACATATCAGGTGGCAGTTGCTGTCCAACATCCAGTTGCCACTTTCCCCGTGGAAACTTTTAACCACCTGGACAACTGCCCCAACTGATTTTAAGTGAGCTGTGCTGCCAGGGGTGAGGATGAGACAGCTGTGCTCCTACAGGCCAAGGGGCAGGGCAGAGTGCCCGGGAATCACTCTGCTGGACGAGAAGACACTGTCTGTGACACGATGCATGAGCATCAGCCAGGCCCTGACTTCCCTCCTGTGGGGCGAACACACTTGGGAAGCAGGAGAACCCTACAGTTCTCCTAAGAACCCTGAGGCTCTACAGATAGGTAAATAAATTCCAAAAAATATCAATGCTATTTAGTCATATTAGGGAAACTGTGGGAAATAATATGAAGTATGATATTAACAGTCCTTTTAAAATACATGCATTTCTCATTGACTATTAATTTATCTGTTGTCCTGGGGAATAAGAGTTACCTTCTCATGGAACCATGGTATGCTATGGGCAAAACGAAGATCAAAATTTAAGGCTCCAGCCGCCCTTATGTACTTAGTTTATGAATTATGGGGTCTCCCCGCCAAGACTAAGAATCTCATATTGTTGGGTACAGTGACTCTGCCACACAGAGCAGCTGGGATGGCCTTGAGTGACTCACCTTTCACCTGCATTCTCCTTGCAGAACGCTGGTGGGTGTGGCCACGGCACAGGCAGGTGGCTGGGTCTGCCTGAATGTGACAGCATTTTGTTTGGTATGAACTCTGTTAAAGGGTTACCTTCGAGGTGGTTAGTGGTCATCAAACTATTTTCCATCCGAACCCACTGAAGGGTAGGTCACATTCCCATATTAAGAATGAGTCACGGTCACAGTCTTCAGGGAGAGGGGCAGTGGGGCTAGTACAGTCCATATAATCATTACAATACGAGGAGGCGTGCATCATTGGGAAAAGTCCCTAAGGCGCCGGACAATGATCCAATGCCACTGTTGAAAGCACTGGTTTAAATGACTGATAATGATAGACTTGGGGGAAGAGGTGGCGGTGTGACATGGGAAGATGTGACAGGGTAGTGGCACTGACGATTAGACAAAGTGCAATGTGCGTGGGTTGACTGACCTAAGCTTTGAGTATCTACAGAAATATTTTGTTATTTAGGCCAGAGTGAACAGTAAAAGGCTCATCAAATCTCCTGTGGATGTACATCTTCGGGGGCGCCTATCTCTCCAAGGTTTGGATATTCTTTAAGTACAATCTGAAGGAAGCGAGCTCCACTTCACAGGAGAATTTTGACTATATGTTTAGGTAAGTGCCTGGGCTTGGCAAGGCTCCTTCTCCTTTAGAAGTTAATGCGTTAGCAATAACACAAATGCTGCCAAACGTTGCTGGGAGCTTCTCAAGCAAAACCCCGTGCAGAGCTTTTTCCAGCTGGCACCCTGGGCAGCACGGCTCTCCCACCCTCTGCTCAGCCCCGGGTTCCCCGCCCGCTGCCGCCCTCCCACTGACCGTGCACAGTGCTGCAGACGGGCCACATAGGAGGCTATCAGCGCGTGCTCATCGGCCAGGTGACTGGGTATATCCTGGCTATAGTGCAACCTAGGAACAGCGGAGGCAAGGACAGTAGGCATGACACACACACAGAGCGAGAAATGAACATGAATTAAAAATGGGCAAACTTCAAAGAAACATAGAAAAAAATAAATCATAAGACAAGTTAAAAAAAACCCACGATGCAGAATGGAATGTGGTGTTAGACCATAGGGAATGTGTTTCATGAATCCTTTGACAAAAGTAGTCCCTTAGCAGACGGCTTTGGCCACCTGACACCACAACCCTTGAGAAAAGAAACCACGGAGGGGTCACCAAGGAGCCTTGCCCTGCAGTCCTGTCCAGGTTCTGGGCTCCGTGACGGATGCACCTTTAAGGGAAGGCTGGCTGGCACGAGAACAGGCAAAGTGGGTCTACCTGACACCACCACGTGGCCCCCTCCTGCTTTCATCGCCTTTGTCTACATGTAAGAGTTGTCAGTGATGCCTCAGGGTAGCAGCGAAACCTCCGCATTTCTGTAAGGATACTTACTGCCTTTAGCATTGTTCTGTTTTCTCCCACACAACGGGTACTTAAACCAAACTTGTTAGAGCTGTTTCTCAGTGTGAGACACACTTCACACATTCCAAGCGAGGCGCTCTCTTCTAGATTGATGGAAGGTCCTTGAACGCACTATCTTTTTTTAAATAAATACTTTTTATGCTAAAATATGCACAAAGTAGAGAGTAATCCAATGACTACCCTTCATGTACCCATCACCAAAAATTAGCACTTTCCTACTTGTTTGCTCTAGCTTTTCGTTTCCTAAGTTTGTGCAGGAAAGGTGGTTACAGCAAATCCCAGACAACCTAGTATTTGCCTCAGAGATACTTAATTTAAATAACCTCAATGCCATTATCACACCTAAAAATTTAACAAAAATATTTAAACTCAGCCCATCTCAAAATTTCACCAATCTTTAAAAAAAAATACTTTTACAGTTAAAATCAAGATCCAAACAAGGTCCACAGACCTTGCAATTGGTTGACTTTCTGTTTTTAATCTATAACAGTTTCTCCTTTTCCATTTCTGTCATTTATTTGTGAAAACAGGCTGTCTCTAGCATACCCTATATTCTGTATTTAACTGGCTATTTCCTGTGGTGTCATTTAATTTGTCCCTCCATCCTCTGTGATTAGACATAAATGCCTGATTAAAGTTTTTGCTTTTTTTGGTTTGTTTTTGGAGGTGGGAAGGGGCTAGAATCCACCATAGGCAATATGGTGGACTTACAAATCAAATAGGAGGCACACGATGGAATGTGAATGTTGACCACTGGGTTCAGATGTTACTGGTCACATGTCTCTGTTACGAAGTCCCCCGTCAACTTCACACATGGTGGTCTCTGCATTTACTGATGCTCTTGACTACATTCATTGTTTCATTAGCAGTTACAAAGTGTTGATTTTCTCCATTTATAACTTTCCTCTATTTGTTTGTTTTGAAATAGTGCTCACTTGGAAAAAGTAAAACAAATGATTAGTGTTTCTAATTACTTAACAAAATTCAGGACAATGAGTTAGTTGGTACCCCAGCAAACTCCAATGGTTACCAAGGGCTATTCTGTTTTGGTATCACATGAACTCACAGATCTGAAGGTATCTGATGTGCTTTGATCAGTTACAATCATCTTTTTGTTGCTCAGATTGTCCTATCTTTGGTCAGTGGGAGCCCTGTAGGCAGTAGGTTCCTGTGTTCTTCTGACATATGCAGTAGCTCTCACTAGGTTTCTTGCTTGGGACAATAGAATGTCTAGTCCCATCTTGTGTCTATCATACCCTACACTTGAAATCCACCATTTTTCCAAGGACTTCGCGTTCCCTTTACTGGAAAGGAGTGTTAGAGACCACAGTCAGGGGCCTAGGGTGCTCACTATTCCTGGGTTCACCGCTTCCAGACCTTTCCAGGGGGTAAAGCTAGTAACTTTATATATTTTATAAAGTAAAATTCTCAGTACTTTCAGATGCCATTCCATTTTCTCTTAGCTTGCATTGTTTTTAATGAGAAGTCATGGAAAAATCTTGTCTTTGTTCCCCTATACGTGACATCATTTTTTGTTTAGCTGCTTTGAATATTTTCTCTTTATCACTGGTTTTTAGCAATTTGATTGTGATGTGCCTTGGTATGGTTTTCTCTAATTATCCCATGTACAGTTTATTGAGCTTCTTGTATATGTGTGTTTATAACCTTCATTTATTTGGAAAAAATTTATTTTCTTAACTATTTTTTCTCTCCTTCCTCTGTTAAGCTGCTTGACATTGTTCTACAAGTCACTGATGACACTGCTTGTTTTCCAACTTTTCCCTTCTCTGTGGGTCATTTGTTTCCTTCATTTTGGGTTTGTCTTCAAGTTCAGTGGACTTCTCACCTGCATTCTGGTCTAGTAGGTCAATCCTCTGAATTTTTCATATAGGTATTATTCTTTTCAACTCCAGAAGTTGTTTTTTAATTTAAAATTTTAAGTAGGAAGTTAGAATTAAACTTATACTTGGTTTTTCTTTATTTCTTCCATTTTTTGCTTTAATATGTTCATATTTTCCATTATATTCTTTGGTATTTATCATGGCTGTTTTAAAGTCTCTATCTGCTAATTGCCTAATGGCTGTTATTTCTGGCCGTTTTTATATTAACTGATCTTCTCCTGGTTATAGGCCATACTTTCCTGCTTCTTCCTATGGCTTCTAATTTTTTACTGGATGATGGAAATTGTGAGTATTATGTTGGTGAATGTCTGGATTAAAATTTAAAAAAATTTTTAAAGATTTTATTTATCTTTAGAGAGGAAGGGAAGGAGAGGAGAGAAATATCAATGTATGGTTGCCTCTCATGAGTCCCCTGCTGGGAACTGGCCTGCAACCCAGGCATGTGCCCTGACTGGGAATTGAACCGTGATCGTGTGGTTCGCAGGCCTGCGCTCAATCCACTGAGCTACACCAGCCAGGGCTAAAAAAACTTTTTTTGAATGTCTGGATTTTGATGCCTTCCTCCAAAGGATCTGTTAGCTCATTTACTTGTGGACAGCTGGATCCTTATGAGGCTTGGATTTAAGTTTCATCAGTGCAGATCCAGGGGAACCTTTACCTAGGACTATTTTGGTCTTTCTCCTAGGACTCTCTGGGTCTTTACTGAATGCCTCAAGCATTCAATGACGTCTCTCTACCACGGTGGCTGAAACTCAACCACTGCGTAATCCCAGGTACTTATTCCACTTTCGAATTCCTCAGGGGCTGTAATTTCCCAGGTAGTTGTTCTTTGCTATTCTTGTGAAATCTCATTCTATGCGAATATAGCTTCGTTTTCATCCAAAGACCCCAGAGTCCTCTATGCAGGTTTATGGAGATCTTTCTCTGCACACCTCCTGCATGCTGGTGATCTGCTCCATAAACTCCTGCCTCCCCAGACATCAACCTCTGTCTCCTAATTCTCAGCAAGACTGCCTTGCTCGAGTTACACCCCGCACTGGAGCTGGGCAAATGCCTCTCTGCAGAAAGTCTGGACAGTCACAGCAATCTCCTCATTTGTTTCTCATCCCTCAGAGATCAGCCCTGCCTTATTTACCTTCTGACTTCTGAAAACAGTTGTTATATTCAGACTGGTTATATTCAGCAGTTTATAGTGGAAGAGTCAACCTGAGGCCAGCTACTTCATCAGGACCAAAGTGAAGGTTCTCTTTATAGGAACTCATTTTTATCATCCTTTTGTAAAGCACTGATCCACTTCAAACTAGAAATTACAATAAAACTGCTTCTTTAGGGCAGACATTGAGAAGTAGTGCTGTATAACCTGGTAGGCAGGCCATTGTCAGGGTTTTAGTTTTCACTCTAAGGTGCAATGTTACTGGAGGACTTTGAGCAGAGGTGAGCTATGACGCAGCTTATACAGTAAAAGGCTCATTTGAAGATAAAGTGCCAGAGAGCAGGGAAGAAGCAGCTAGTAGGAAGGCTGCTGCGTCATTCCAGGGGAGAGACAGAAGAGGCTAGGAAAACAGTAGTAGCAGAAGTGGTAAGAAACAGCAAGATCTTGGACATATTTTGAGGGTATTTTTGGATGAAGCTAATCTAATAATCCGACAGATTAGATGGGACAAGGATCAAAGATTCTGACTTAGCAACCAGAACTGCCATTAACTGAGGCAGGGGAAGACATGGGAGAAGCAGGTCCAGTGGGGAAAGATACAGTACTCAGCTCGACACATGCTAATTGTGAGATACGTGTGAAATAGCCAAGTGAAAATACTGCCTAGGAGGAGAGTGTAAGGGAAAGGGCCGGGGCCAGAAAAATAAGTTTGGGAGTCACCAGTATGTAGACAGTATTAAAGCTGGGAGTCTAGATAGGATTCCCCACTATGAGTGAGTACAGACAAAAGTGAGAAGTGGTCCCTCTGGTACACTAATGTCTAGAGTTCAAAGAAGTATGAAAAAGCCAGCAGAGGAAGCTGAGAAGGGATAAGAGAAAAACCAGAAGGGCAGGATACCTGGGAGCGAGGGCAGAAAGCGTTTCAAGTAGAAGAAAGTGATCCTCTAGGTCAACTCCCGCTGACAGATCAAGCACGATAAGCCCTGAGACTCCCCCCTGGATTCACACTGAGGAAGTCACCAGTCTCCTGGACAGAAACGGCTCTGGCAGAGTAACGGGAAGTGGAAACCTGACCAGGGGACGGCAGAACAGAGATGAGGCGGGCACTACAGAAGCAACAGGCCGCTGAGCTCTGCCGGCTTCGTGTGAGGACTGCTATTCAGAACCGGTGTTGTCTGCCAGATAACTAGGGGTCTAAGCCAAAAGGAAAAGCATTATCCCAGCAACCTATGGTAGCCGAAGAAATTAAGTGTCCACGTATTTTCACATTCAAAACTGTACCCGATTTCCAGATTTACTTTTTGAATTCAAACTTTCCCTTTTGGACAAAATCCGTATATATTACTGTATATGTAAATTATAAATATACACGAGCTTGTTTTTGTTTGCATCAACCTGAGTTAGAACTGCTGATGGGTTTACCTTAAATGCGTGAATGGAAATGGACTTTAATCCCAACCCAGGAGCAGTTAAAAGCTGGAGGTCTGCCCAGGCTATAGGATGGACTCTGGAACCTGGCCAGCAGCGAGGACCCTGCCGTTCCATACGAGTTATGTGTTAATTTTCAATTACTCTGCTTTCTTCTCTTTCAAAAAAATATTGGAGGGGAAAAAAAATCCCTGTGTTGCCATGGAGAGATTCTCATGAATTCACACAGCCTAGTTGCTCCATGACCATGCTGAAACCTTCATTACTGGGCTTTTCAACCAAATTTTGTTTTTCTTATTTCACAGGAAGGATGAGAATCAGTGGCATGACTCCAGAAATGGACAGCTTCTGGCTCAACCAACTCTACTTTGCCACCTTTCTCGATTTCCCTAACATCTCTCCTGTTCTCAGTTTAAAAACACAGCAGCTTGTGGCCTTCGTCACTTCACTGTGGTCTGCTGATAACAAGGTAAACTATTCACCTGGCACCCAAGCAGAAAGCCTTTTTAACACTAATTACGTCTCCTAATTTGGTCAGAAATAATACTTTTACGGTGGAATCTTCTGGCCTTTAAAAACTGCTTGCCTTCTTGTGAAGCTGGTGTTATAGTAACGTAAAAAATTCCAACTGATAATATTCTGCCTTTTCTTAAGGTTCCTAGCAATCGGTGACTATTCAGAATTAGCGGCCTACCTGGCCCTCACCTGGACCAATGGACCTAACCTAGTTATCTGGGGCCCTGTGCTGCCTGCAGGGGGTAGATGACACTCCTGAGAAAGGCTTGCATGCATTTGCAGTTGTTTATGGAGGGCTGTACTATGCGAAGAAGGAAAACTCTGGAAATGTCAATGTGTATGGGAAGTGTGCGAGGGCTTGTTTGTGTGGGCATTGTGCATGCTTTTGCACACATCTGTGTGCTGGGTAGCAAAACAGTAGCCTGCCAACAATCTGCGTTATTTTTCTTTCCCAGGATCGCTCTCTTCTGTTCTTAGCGGTGCAACTCATCACACACATACAAGGATGGGCAGTCGTACAGTCCTTGGAGCTTTCTCATCCATGGGAGAAGCACAGCATCTTGAGTGACAGGCGCTGGATGTGTGCCTGAAGTGTCGGCAGTAATGAGAAGGAGCTGTCCCGCAGTACAGGAGAAGGAAGACTGCGGAGGCAGGCGACGCAGGGCATCCTGGGGCAGTTCAGCTGCCCCTGTGACCCAGGGGCACTTCTGCCCTTCCCTTTCTGCTTCTGCCTTTGTGGGTTTGTGCCTTCCTCCACTTCTTTGCTTGAGTGAGAACACATAGCATGAGATCTATCCCCTTACATTTCTAAGGGTACAGTACAGCAGTGTTAATTATAATGGTTTCATCTTGCTTAACTGGGTTTGTGCCTTTTAAAGTTAAATTTTAATACCTGAAGCTAAGAGTTGATACAAATATATCAACCAACTTTTTTGCACAAAGCAAAAAGTTTTACACTGAATGTTTTTGTTATTGCCATAGTTGACAGGAAATGTCCACAGACTTCTTGTCATCTTTTTGTTTAACAATCTAAGGGAAAAGAGGTCGGTGTCCCCAACTAAACAGTCAGTTACTGCATGTCTTAAAAATCCTTGCAGCTCGCAGGTCGAAACTTGCTGCTCTGGCGTGATGCAGCGTGCAGAGGACACGTTACAGAGCTGTACACGTGAAACCTGAATGGTTTTATTAACCAATGTCACTCCTGATAAATTCAACTTAAAAAAGAGAAAAATAAGTAAATACATACGTTGAGAATGTAAAACAACAAAAAGTCTACGCTCTAGTGCACGGTACTGCTCATCTTCGCCCACCAGGCGCAGCGTGGCCACCCCCTGCCTGCAGTGTTTCAACAAGGCGGTGGGCAAGCGCTCTCACCGGGTCAGGGTCTGGAGTCTCCACGTGGGCTACACTGTGCTGTCGGGTCACTCTGATCTAGGAAGTCCCCAAATCCTCTGTTCCAGGGGAGCCCGCCTACGGTTTACTACTAGCTTCTTCCTAAGGCTATTTTCCACACCTGCCTGATGATAAGAATCCCCTGGAATTCCTGCCGAATGTGTAGCTCCTGTGGATCTCAGGATTCACTGGGTTTGATGTGGTCCCAGCTGGTTGTATCTTTAATGAGTGACCCAGGTGACTGTTTGCATCAGTCAAGTTTGGGAAACATGCTCTGGGCATTCCCATGCAATGGGAACTAACAGAGTTGATCTTCGTATCGTATAGTAAGTACTCACTCAGTGTTGTGGGTAGGTTCTTGGAACGGTGGCAAAATGATGTATAGTGAAACCAATTTCACCACAGGCTAACGGATATAAACAAGACAAGTTCCGAAGGCATCCTACCAGCAGGATAATGAAAGGACATTGAATGAAGCAATGCCATTTGAGGACCTGCTGTATATTACATATTAAGTCAAAGTATTAGTAACCAGATGATATTTCTGTAGCTGAATGAACCCAAAGCAATCAGTACCTTGTGGCACAAAGTGATTTCCTGCGGGAAGGACTTGGCGAGTGGGTTGAAATGCTTTTGTTGTCGTTTCCTTTCTAAGTGATGAGTATGAGAAAGAATTCTTTAATGGCTGCACCCCTGAGGGAGTTTCTGCATTGCTCTAGTCAGGCAACGGCTTAAAACCAATCGAAAGTGAGCCACGTTATATAGTTCTTTTAAGTTCTGCCCAAGAGAATTTTGGAGTAAAGTAAATTAAATAAAGAGAAAGGAGACACATAGTTCTAGTTCCTCGAAGGCCCATAAAGGAAACTAGTTGTACAGCTACAAGAGGGGCCTGTGCTTTTCAACTTCGATGTTTGTGAATCATGTACAGAACGACCTGGGAGAATGTAAAGAATTACTTTACACAGTCCCATCAGGACACAGAATCCATCTTTGACACTCAAAGAACCCCAATGAAAGAGTGTTGAAATTCATGATTATCAAAATGTTTTTAATGTTCAGAAAAAGATCTCAAACACGCCTCATTTGTTTTGACACTGTGTTCGCTGCTTGTCACAAATGCGGAGTTTCCACCTCAAGGCACCACTCAAAACAGACTCCGTCAGAGGCTATATTTAGGAGTAAGTAGGAAAATAAATAAGTAAAAAGTAGAAAATAATATTAAAAGAGAGTCAAAGGAGGAGAAAGCGAGCCAGTCCTTTCTGCCCTGTGGAATGCTCTGCTTCCCACCCAGACGCCTGTCCCTAAATCTGCATGGCGACTGAGGCGCGAGCCGTGACACATACCTCTTGGTGGGAGTGGGTGCTCCGGAGGACATGTGGCTCACCATGGTGTCGTTCATGTTGGCCAGAGGGCGAGGAGGACTGAAAAAAAGAAAGACATTTACGTTATATTAATAATCACCAGCGTGACTAGGGGAAATCGAATGAAGAATGATAAGACAAAAGAACTAACCATCATTCCTGAGAAGCACAGTGGGACCCACAGGAAGAGCGGGCAGGAAAAAAACCCATCGATACTTCCCACCTAAGGTAAGTTCCACAGAAAGGGCTCCCCCAGTGAGGCCAGACGTGCCAGGAGGCGCGTTCCGCCATCACACACATGCCACTGCGAGATGGAACACCGGGCCTTTTGCTTCGTTGTTTGAACGCAGGACATCTGAGCTCTGCCACTTCGTTAGCTCTCTGCTTGTTAGTGTTCACGGGACTCCTGGGAGCGTGGCGTTTATGCTGCATCACACAGGTCACGATGGCACCTGAGACTGGAGCTCGCTGCCTTCCCTCAGACTTAGCTTGCATACTTTTTACCAAAACAATTGAACTGTTAAATACTAAATTCCTCCATTAATCCTTTACTAGACTCTTAACGACCCCCGCTGGGGAACAATGAACCACATTTTATACTTATACTCCAGTTACAATGCTTCCTTTTCTAGCCTAATCCAAATTTAAATTTTTGATAACTTGTCTTTAACTGCTGGTTTTCTGGACTCAAGGCCTATTTCTCCCTCTTGTGTCTGGAATAAATGAATGAATCCAAACTTACCGAAAGGAACCTATGATTTGGCCTTTCAGGCAGGTGTCAGCCCCGCCCGCCCCACCATGATCACGTGACTATTGCCACTTTCTCCTGGGAAATCTCATACTTCCTCTCCAAAAGTGAACAAGTACTTTTCAGAGAAATTTGTCCATCAAAATCAGAAAAGTAAAGCAGAAGAGTCCTTCTCTCATATTCAGGAGTCCTGATAACTATCTCCTGGACTCTCCCTGTCTGTAAGAGTTAATTACGTAAAATGTTTTTGTAGAGGTTACACTTAGCAAGTCTTGGTAAATATTATGGGACCAAAACCTTCATTGTTTTGCAGATTTCATAGTGCATTCTAATAAAGTCTCAAGGGAAGTTTTTCAGGTAGAGCCAAGGGCCCCAGATGAAAGAAAGGTTAAGAGGGATGAATGGATCAACCCATCCGTGTATATCTACATCTGTCTCTCTAGGCACTTTGTTTTTAAAGCCAATTTCATTTCTGGGTGGGGGAGTATTTTTTATAATTTCCCATTTAATGGAGAGGACCAAAGACAGCAAGTAATTTGCGGGCAACAGATTGAGGTCTGCTGGTTTCGAAGCCATACCACTCCGCTTGCTGTCAGACACCTCCCCTTGCAGGGCAGGCCCCTAAGCCAGGCGTTCAGGACTGAAGCCTGCCTTGCCTTTATGGGCTAGATTTCAAATCCACATTATTTATCCCACTACCTGTCTTCCAAACACATGCCCGGTTTTGTCCCTAAACTTTGAAGTCTATTAACACTCCTGGCTTTGTTGAATAATAATCAATCAATTGCTTTAGGTTGATTAATAATGAAAGTGAACATCAACTCAAAAACTTGGTTTTTAGTCCTAAATTTACACTTTGCCACTTGTTCTTTTAAATCAATTGTCCAAACGGGACAAGGAGACAATTCCTATGAAAGAAGCAAATCTAGCCTCATAGCTTTTCGCCCTTTAGGGCCCCACAAACATCCTGGTCCTGGAAACAGAACGGACTTTGCTTCCCTAATACATTATTATTAGCAACCCCTTCCAAAGCAAGATAAGGACACATTCACACTGCTTTCAAAACTAACACAGGTCACTGCTCTCTGAACCCTGCCATGCTTTATATGGTCCCCACCTGGTAACCCGTCCCCCACGTCCAGGGCCACCTTGCTCCCCTGTCTAGGTTTCCTTGCAAACACATATTTTGGCCAAAAAACACAGCCATTAGAAATATTCGGTTTCACGGAGTACTGCACTTTTGCTGCAATAGTTTGGTAACAACAGAATCACTGAGAAGACCCTGGAGACTGCCACACAGCGGTCCCTTTGAAGACCTGCCTGACTCCGCCCCACCTGCTTCTCACCTGGCTGATCAGAGGGGCCAGCTGTAACACAGAAGGTCTTTCTTTTGGCCGACTGTCAACATACTCCTGCCTGGCCGTGGTGCGGCATCTAGGGAAGAGTCACAGGCCGCCCTTTCACTGGTATTCACTGCCCTCTCCTGCCGTCTCTCCTCTGTGGGAGGCACAGAAGATCTTGCTTTCTTGGGGATGAGAAGATATCCAAGAGGAATACGAGACAACTAGAGGACCAGAACTGCCCGTAGGAGGAAAGAGTCTCTGAGGATCGGGTTTCACAGGCTTGATGATGAGGACATGGCCACGTGCATCACTAAGGGCTGGTACCTTAAGCCCAGTGTGACCTGGCTGGACTGGGCAGAGAGGGATGGAATCAACCACAGTGCTGCGGAGGTCCTGGAGACACCGACGAACAACTTCTACAGGGGGTTCTCCATCCTGAAATACCATCAAGTTATTGATGGTAACTTTTCTCACCCATCGAGTTGGACGAGAAATATGTCCGCCGCATAACAGAGACAGACATGAACAATCGGCCTTTCAGAGTCACGCGCAAGTATCCGAGGAGAAAGTACCCTCTCTGACCACTATGAGGAGTTTGAATCACATCCACCCATGAACCGAACGGTCCCACCCAGAACGCCTGGTGTTCTTTCGTGGATTACACTCTTTTTTCCCCAGGCACCTCTCTGCCAAATGAAAAAAAAACAAACCAGGGGGTAAGAGGACCAATGTGCTATTGACTAAAATTATAGGGGCTCCCGACTTTGTCTACCTTAGGCCTTGTATTAAAGCTTTGTTTCTTTCTTTGGAATATGGCTTTGTAAGATTTGCTTTTCTTTGACCTATGCCTCTCACACTTTAAGCTCTCTGAGTAAACTTTAAAAATTTTCATTGCAAAATTAAAGTTAAAAACCTTATAAACCAAAAAATAACAAACAAACAAACCTAATGTGGTTGCTTAGTGTATATCAGTACTGAAGACATTGCTTCATTCAATTTCTTTCTGACATTCTCAAAGGAAAAATGACAAAACAACATTTTAAAACTCTTATACATGGATCTGTGTGATAAAATTGCCTGATCTGTCACATTTTGTTTGATCTGATACCACAAAAGTCTCTCCTAATCATCTCTAACTCCTGGCAAACATCATGCTCAAATAGTACGGTCTAGCACACATATCAAAGCCTCTTTTCTAATGTTTGAAACCGGACGGTAATGTCAGCCATAAACTAATCATAACTGCCCCAATGTCACACCCCTTCTGACCTTCTAGCGAATTTTGAGAAGAAAATGGGGAAGTATGCAGTCCAAGATGAAAGAGGCCTCTGAAAATACAAAGGGACAAAGGCAACCAGAGGAGAAACTGCCACGGCACGTCTGAACCTAGAAGTAAAGTAGCCAAGAGTCCTCACAAACTCTTCATTCCAGACACCACCCTCCCTTACTCCTCAGAGTAACTGTATGCAGTAGGTGCTCTTATTACCAACCCCCTTTTACAAATGCGCAGACCGAGGCACAGAGAGGTTAAGTCACTTGTGTGAGGTAACACAGCCACAGAACCAGGATTTAAACCCGATGATCTGGCCCCAGGTCATGCCCACGATGACCGCATAGCTGCCACGAAAGGTCCCTCACTGGGAAGAACAGAGAAAGTGGAAGCTGAGCCTGCAGGACTGGAGGAGAGACCAGAGCGAGCAGAACCAGGCCCCGAAGGGCTCAGGAACCAAATGCACAGGTACGTCTGAAAGCAGGAGGTGAGACAGAAAACAGAGGATTGGTTAAAGTCTAATAGAGAGTCAGACTCTGATTCCTTCTTGTACTGGTTTGACAGCATTCCTCCAAAATCCACGGGCATCAGCAACATCAGAATGGGACCTCGTTTGGAAAGAGAACTTTCCAGATGTCATGAGTCGATCTGTGGTCGTACTGGAGCGTGCAGGCTCTGATTCTGTGGTCATACTGGAGTGTGCCGGCAATGACTGGTGTCCTTAGAATAAGAGAAACAGGGTCGCGCACGGAATAAAGGCAGCAATATGAAGATGAAGGAGGCGAAGACTGAAGTAATGCCACCACAAGCCAAGGAGCACGAAGACGGCCAACAGCCACCAGACACTCGGCCGAGGAAGGAGCAGATTCTCCCTCAGAGCCTCCAACAGTGGCTGACCCTGCCAGCAGGGTGACCTCAGCCTTCAGAACTGTGAAACAATAGCTTTCTGTTGCTTTAAAGCCAAACAAACAAAAAACAGAAAAGAAAAAGGAAACATAAAGGGCATCTTTAATGTCTACCACTAGACCCACGATTCACTGCGAAAGTCAACGGCTCAGATGTAGTCAGGAGGCAGAGCACACGCCCTGGCAGGGGGACCCAGCAGGCCGGAGGGTCCTCCCGCAAATCGAAAGCTTGTGGTTTCGATCCCTGCTTGGGGCACTTACGGGAAGCAACCAATCGATGTTTCCCTCTCATCAATGCTTCTCTCTCTCTTTCTCTGCCTATCTCTCTCTAAAATCAATAAACACATCCTTGGGTGAGGATTTTTTTAAAAAGGAGGGGAGATATAATGTACCAAAAATGACTTCTTAAAAAAAGCCTTCCCAGCTCCAGTAAGGCAGAGAGCACTGAGAACAATGCTTCCAGGTGTGCAGGCGGGAACTTGCAAAGCAGCAGAATTGACACAACTCATCAGACCAGTTTGGCTGATCCTCTCCAACGTGCAGAACCTACTGAAAACCTGAACATATTACCAAGTGTTCAATGTCTGCACCTCAGCAAAGGAAGATGCCCTCACTCCACAAAGGCAAATGCACTTCCAGGGCGTTAAAGAGCTAAATGTAAATGCTAACTGATATAAATTAGGACAAAAAATGCGGACCTATGGACAGAGGATGGTCTAAGCTCAAAAGCCATAGAAAAATGACAAAGGAAAAGACTAGTTAACTTGAAATATTAAAATCAGGTAGAAAAAAACAAAATGTGGGGATTTATTTCAATTAATATGAGAACATAACAATTAATAGTCTTTACGCAAATTCATTAAGACAATTATTAAGACTTCAATTAGATAAATGAGCAAAGTGAAAATAACACCTTTAAAAAATACAAATAATAACATAAAAGTGTCTTAATTGTAAAAAAAAAGCAAAGAAATTTGTTAAAATTACAGATCACTTTCCCTTTAAAACATAATTTTTTAAAGGTTTTATTTATTTATCTTTGGAGGGGAAGGGAAGGAGAGAGGGAGAGAAATATCAATGTATGGTTGCCTCTGGTGTGTCCCCTGCCGGGAAATGGCCTGCAACCCAGGCATGTGCCCTGACTGGGAATTGAACCGCAATCATGTGGTTTGCAGGCCTGCGCTCAATCCACTGAGCCGCACCAGCCAGGGCTAAAACATAATTTTTTAAAAGGTAATCCTTGCTCTGGCCAGTGTGGCTCAGTTGGGTGGGTGTTGTCCCACAAAGCAAAAGGTCCCTGGTTTCACTCCTGGTCAGGGCACACGCCTGGGTTGCGGGTTCAGCCCCCATTAGGGGCACGTGTGAGAGGCAACTGATCGATGTTTCTCTCTCACATCAGTGTTTCTCTCCCTTTCTTTCTTCCTCCTCTTCTCTCTAAAAATAAAATCTTAAAAAAAAAATGAAAAAAGGTGATCCTTAAGGCTGGGGAGAATTTTCTTTTCTTCTTTTTTAAATCATCACCCAAGGACATACCCATTGATCCCAGAGACAGAGAGAGAGAGAGAGAGAGACAGACAGACAGACAGACAGACAGACAAACGGAAACATCGATGGGTTGCCTTCTGTATGCGCCCCAGTCAGGGACAGAACCTACAACCTAGCTACGTGCCCTGACAGGAAATTAAACCTTAGGCCTTTTGGTTTTATAGGATGATGCTCCAACCAACTGAGCCACACTGGCCAGGGCTGGAAGGGATTTTCTGAGACAAGCCACTAACTCATTCTCAGGAAAGAGTAAAAGTAACAAGTTAAGCAAAATTTCTAGAAAGCAATCTGGCAATATGTCTATTAAAGGTCTTTAAAATGTTCACTTTGATTCGATAACTCCCTTTCTAGAAATCTATTCCAAGGAATTAATCAAAATGCAAAGACGGGTCTACACTTTTAAAATTTAGGGAAATATTCAGAGTAGGACAAATATTGTAGAGTCTAAATGTTCAAATATAAGACCGAGGAAAAGTAAACAATGGCACATCCCCGATTATAGGACATAGTGCTGTCATTAAAAAATAATGCTTATGAAGACTTTCTAATCACATGGAAAAGTGCTTAGCTTGTAAGAGGCAATAAAGAAGAGCAAGAAAACTACAATAGCTAAAAATTACTAAATGTGTATATAAGTCTATCAAATATTGTCTTTAGAGCTTTAAATACATTACTTTATCCGAGCCAAAAACCCTATAAAACAAGATAAAATTACTTTTACATATACACAGCATAGTCTCATTTAAACATAATAAAACAAAGTATCTGGAGGAAATACATCAAACTGTTAAGAAAAGCAGAATTACGGGTAACTTTTTCCCTGCCTAGTTATACTTTTCTGTACTTCTCCAATTCTTCCAGCTTAATTTTTCCTGATTTTTCAAAGAAAAAAAAGATGTTTAAGTAGAAAAAATTATAAAGTAGGAAAATGTTAAATGTTAAATGTATATAACTGATAATACCACTGAGTCAACTTTCTGAAGTGAGTCTACAGTATTTTTGTTATCATTAACAAAGCGAACTGAAAAGGAAAGTGTTTTTCAAACCCAGAGGCAACTCTGAGTGTCACTGGGAGAAACACTCGTTCAGTGGTTTGAGTTGAAGTTCCAGGATCTCCCAACATCCCTACCATCACCCCTCCCACAAGAAAGTGAACATCCTAAATCAATCTGCATTATGTCCACGACCAGCCTAAGAAGTCTGTGATTTGTTCATCACCATATTTCGAGCACCTGCGTGTGGAGTAGGCTTTCCGGAAATACTTGGTGGTGGTGAGTCGGCCCCATGCAGTTTAATACTTAGACGTGTAGAGTGTGTAAGAAGTGATCTTTGTTACATCTAGCGTCGGTGAGACTATTCCCAGAGAGTGAAGTAGTGGCATCATTAGTTGTTCCGTGGGGTGGGTCTGTTCACAGTGTCTGCAGCCGCGGCAAAGTCTCCCCTGTAGCAGTAATGGAGGCGAGAGTGGCGAGGGTCTTTAACAGCGGCAGCAGCACGCTCACGGAGGGCTTCACATGCGCCACGCTCAGTTCGAGCGCCTCCGTGGGTTCATCCACTCCAACCTCACGACCACCGATAAGGCAGAGGCTGGGATCACCTTTATTCTAACAGATGGAGACACTGAGGCACGGAGAGAAGTAAGGTAAAACACCCGAAGTCACGACCAAATCCTGGCGGAAGGAGGATCTGAACTGAGGCAGGGTGGCCCTGGGGCCTGCGCTCTCGATCGCTGGTGTGTGGGGAACTACCTGCGACTCTTCTAGAAAAACTCACTTTAGTTTGTTTAGTCTATACATTACTACCAATAGCATGATATCAGATCATAGTTCTTGTCAAGTTGTTGCTAGGAAGGGAGAATGACAAAAGCCCAGAGCACAGTTTCTGTGTGATCTAGCCTTTGCCTGGTACAGCATTAGAACCCTACTGCAAAACATGCCTCTCTGAACAATCTGCTTGTGGAAATCCCATTCTGAAACCACTTCTGCCCACGGAAAATTGGATTAACCTGGGATGAACTGGCTCCTTCAGAAACAACTCTCTGATTTATTAGAATGACTTTAGATCTTTTGGATTCCTCATCTCAGCCTAACAAACTATATACTTTCAATGAGTAAATTACCTATTTCATCAGCCAGACTATTGATTAAAGAGAAACTCTGACCCTGGGTGGGCTCAGGACCCACACTGCGGGGACGCCCTGGTCTTGGCTTTCTTTCAATCCAGGGGTGAGCACGGGCTGGGAAGAGCTCTGGTCAACCAAGAATGTGAAAGTACAGTGTTGCTGTTTCAGCAACATTTCTACTTAAAAACTGCCAGTGAATAAAGGGGTACGTGAACAAAGCCAACTCTGACACCAGAAAGGACAAGCCAGGCCTGGGGCACCTGAGGGGACTGTCCCTCTCCCACAACCCTCTTCTGCAGAAAGTCGTTCCAACAGGCAGACACTCCTGCCCTGTACTTTCAAAAGCGCTTGCTCATTATCTCACTCTTTCCCCCAGAATACCTTTTAGCTGCGAGGTTAAGGTTACAGTCCTGCAATTCTCTTTAACCTCGACAGCTCTCTGCCAGTCTGGCACCTGGGGACTCCTTACCAGATGTCTTCATCTGTTTATTACTGTTAGTGTGAAAAGGAGCAATATTTTATTATGCCCTATGCTTTCATTTACTTGATTAGTTTTTGTATTTCCCACAACAGTGCTTTCCATATGGGGTACTTAACCATTTCCGTTAAATACATTTAATCACTTATCAAGATTTTTGCAGCTGGCTCTTTTGCCTTCAATCCAGATACGTGTGTTGCTTCTGAATCATCTTCCCTACTTACTTTGATCACACTGCCCCATCCCTACGGTCATTTGCAGATTTCACCATACTTTAAGACAAATTCAAAACCCACTCTGTAGAGACAACTTCATTCTTTTATCTGTCAAACTACTGGATTTCCCACGTCTTTCAAACAAGTTGTTCTTTTGCTTCATCTAAGCCCTGCTTTCAAATCAACTAGGTACCTACCCCGCCACGTCCTTCACAGATGTGCCAACATTACACTCGTTCTCACCGCTCTCATCAGAGAAGTGGCTCCAAGCATCTCCATAAAGCCCCTCTGATGACCGCAAACTCCATTTAGGTAAACGAGGGCCTAACCAGGACACACACAGAATCCATGGCTCATTCGTGCCCAGCAGCCTTAGGGCTTTGAGAAAAACAAAAACAAGTTAAAGACTGTTCCTGCCCACAAGAAGTTTTTAATCCAATTAGTCCTCGCCCTCTCGACAGCAGACATTTAACTTTGGCTTAATATATTACAGTTTTTAAGTCAAATATGATTTAACAATTATTTACAACCAGAAATGTATAAAATCATTCACAAAAAAGCTGCAACTTAATTATTTCAAATAACGAGCCAAACACCAGTGCAACAAAAGAGTACGAAAAAGCCATATGACGCTAACAGTTACAGGCACACCTTGCTTTATCATGCTTTGCTTTACTGCTTTTCACAAATATTGCATTTTTTACAAACTGAAGAAAAAAAACCCCATCAGCAAAAAGATTACAATTCACTTTACTGTGATACTGAGTGCAGTGGTCTGGAACCAAACCCACGAATCTCCAAGGTACACCTTAGGCAGGATTTGCTATGTATTTTGAATGTATTTCTTTACTTTGGAACGCCGAAGGGGGCCGGGAGGGAAGGAGTAACGCACTAACACTCAACAAGTGTTAGCACTCACTGCATTAGCAGTGACCTAGGTCCCTGTATACACCGTCTGAATTCTTGCTACTCTCCATGATGGCATCCCCATTTTCCAAATAAAGAAATGAAGGTCAAAGAGGGCAATTAACATGCTGAAGGTCACAAAGCTAGGACACGGCAGAACCAGTCCATTTTTACCTGGTTCTAAAGCTACTGAATAGATCAAATCCACAGACTCACCACCCTAACCCAGGCATCTCTATTACCCATAGGAACTTTTCAGATTCGAGTTCCCAGGGAAGAACAAATTTTCTAGTTTGAGAAACACTGCTCTACGTTGGAACCATTAGCTTCAAGTCTAACTTGAAGTCACTAGGGGAAAAAAAGAGGAATTTACTCAGTGTAATTAAATTCACAACTTAGCTTCATGAAGGGTGAGGGTGCAGCTGGCTGCCAGGACCCTGGAACGGCACCCGGACACTGGCTGTGATTTTTGCTGAGGTCTCGTTTTGGGTCAGAGTCTATATAGATCCCACAGCCGTGTGTTCATTAACAGGAAACAGCTTCTGCCCACCACACTGGAGCTTTGCCACGGGAGGGGGAAAACCCCTTCCTCATTCCAATGTGAAATCCTCAAGGCGATCGGCCTTGAGTCATCTGCCCACTCTGGTGTATGGAGGGCCCCGTACTCTGATTGGCAATCCTCTAAGAAAAACATGATGAGGGCCGAGGGAGAACCAAGTCTCCAAGGACGTTACTGTTTCCACTGCAGAGCAGTGCCCAAGATCCAGGTGCTTCTGGATCTCTGCTGGGGTGGTCAACACAAATGAATGCTGGGTTAGAAGGCACTACCCTCCAAATCCTTCACTCCCTCGTACAACCCAAAGGAGAAAAACACCCAATCTAAAATCAAAAAACAACCAGAAGTGCCAGAAAATCAAACTGCATGGAAGTCCGACAACCATGGAGTTAAAGAAGAAATCAACCAGAAAAACCAGACAGGCAAGGCGGTGGACGGAGAGAAACCATGGTGAGGCGGACCGTGCAGGCAGGGACGGCTGCAGCAAGGGGGCAGGCTGTGTGGGAGGGGCTGACTTAAGGGGAAACTGAGACTCGGAGGGGGCTGTGGACTATGGCAGTTACCCCATGGGAGAAACTCCCGGTCTCACACGAGAGTTTGTTGAAAAGGGCGCTGGAGACGAGCGGGCGAGCTGCACAGTTCCCTCACTGGCCCCTCCCCCACAGGCAGCCCCGCAGCACAGCAAGGAATTCTGCCCTGCCTCGTGAATACCTAAGGCCCTGCCTCCTTACGACTTACATGGCACACCGCCCCCCAGCAATGAAATGGGGCCAAAATGAAAGAACAGTGCCAAACCTCAGAAAGAGAGCTAAGCCCGGCACAGCCAACCTATCTGATAGAGAATTTAAAGCCTAGAACTGACTGAGCTGGGTCGAAAAATGAAAGAACAAATGAAGGATACCCAAAATGAAACAGCAAAATATTCAGGGAACCAACAGTGACAAGAAGGAAACCAGAACTCAAAGCAACGATGTGGAACAGAAGGAAGAAATAACATCCAACCGGAATAGAATGAAAAAACAAGAATCCAAAATAATGAAGAGAGGCTGAGGAATCTCTGGGACAGCCTGAAATGTTCCAAAATCCGAATCATAGCGGCGTCAAGAGGAAAAGAACAACAGCAAGAAATTGAAAACTTATTTGAAAAAATAATAAAGGAAAACTTCCCCAGTCTGGCAAAGGAAATAGACTTTCAGGAATCCAGGAAGCTCAGAGTCCCAAAGAAGTTGGACCCAAAGAGGAACACACCAAGGCACATCATAATTACATTCCCCAAGATTAAAAACAAAGAGACAATCTTAAAAGCAGCAAGAGGGAAGGAGACAGTTACCTACAAAAGAGTGCTCATAAAGCTATCAGCTGATTTATCAAAAGAAACCTTACAGGCAAGAAGGGACTGGAAAGAAGTATTTGAAGCCATGAAAGGCAAGGATCTATATCCAAGATGACTCTATCCAGCAAAGCTATCATTTAGAATGGGCAGATAAAGCGCTTCCCAGATAAGGTCAAGTTAAAGGAGTTCATCATCACCAAGCCCTTATTATATGAAATGTTAAGAATGGGCTTATCTAAGAAAAGGAAGATCAAAAATATGAACAGTAAAATGACACCAAATTCACACCTATCAACAAATGAACCTTAAAAAATAAAAGAAAGAAAAACAATGAAAATAAAAACTAAGCAAACAACTACAACAGAAATAGAATCAGAGAAATGGACATCACATGGAGGGTTTTCAGTGGGGAGGCGAAGGAAGGAACGGGGGTGGGGGGGGAGGTACAGGGAAGAAGAGAAGCATAACTAGTAGGTATCAAATAGATGGGGAGAGGTCAAAAATGGTATAGGAAAGAGAAAACTACAGAAAAAATAACTTACATGTACAAGCCATGAACTAAGGGGGGATGTGGAGGGTTGGCCTGTACAGGGGGGTGGATGAAAGGGGAAGAACTGGGAAAACTGTAATAGTGTCATCAACAAAATACAATTAAAAAAGGAAAAATACAATAGAAAATTATAAAAAAAACAAAAAAGTCTTAAAGATAATAATAACATAAACAAATGTAATGGTAATTAACCACTAATTGAATAAATTATGTATAAGGACTATGTGGTTAGACAATTACACCTTAAGTGACAGCAAAATGAAATTGGAAACAGAAGGTCTCTCAGAGACATTGAGAGCTGGGTGTTTTCTAAAAATTTTGACACAAAGAAACAACTAATTTTTCTCAGAGGCTCAGAAGTAGGAAAAGTTGCTAGAGTGTTGATAATAGGCGAGTTGGTTTTGTCTGAGAATTACTTGACCAACCTTGTTTACTTAATATTCTCAGTTCACCAGGAAAAAAACACAACAAACCAATCAAGGAATTATGCCTGACCTCTAGTGGAGGCTTTAGGTACTGTAGGTACATGACATCACTTTCTGAAGAGAAGGGACATAAAAGGGAGGGTGGGAGGGCTGTTTGACTGTTTATATAAATCATGTTTCATGTCATTCATTCACTCAAAGTATTTTAAGTGCCTACCATGCAACAGGCCAGGCACTGGGAACTCAGTACAAACAAGACGGAGTCCCAGCCTTTGCAGAGTTCACATTTTTGTGCTAGGATTTACTTTATTCTGAAGAAAAGATTTTAGAAGTTTATAGCACAGTATTTATGGCATCGTAACCTCTTAAAGCACTTTCAGATACATTATCTTTAAACAATATCCTGAGGTAATTAAGATAAGTTTTATTTATTTGTCCTCAACCAAGGACATTTTTTTATTGCCTTTTAGAGAGGGAGAGAGGAAAGGAAATGGAGAAGCATCAACTGTTTGCCTCCCAGTCCTGGCCCGAAGCAGGGATTGTAGAGCCCAGACTTGGACCAACCCACAACCCAGGCATGTGCCCTGACCAGGAATCAAACCCACAACTCTTTGCTGACAGGACAATGCTCCAACTGGGTCACCCTGGCCAGGGCTAAGGTAAGTTTTACCACCATCAGTTTTATAGAAAAGCAAACTCACGGCTCTTGATTTTTTTTTTACATCCCTGAATCTTTAATCTGGTTTTTCCTCTATCATTTCACACTGCTGCTCTTCTATTTTTCAACCATCCAAATTACAGTCACTCAATGTCCTCTCTTGATTCTAAAACCAACCATGGCGTTTGAACAATGTTCCATTATTGTATGTTTTGATAATAACAATTTTCCCTGGGTCAGCATTTTAGGCAACTGAGGTGCAATGGAAAGAACGTGGCACGTGGGTTGCGAGCCCTAGATTCTAGTCCCAGCTTCCCTGCACTGTAGCTGTGTGATCTTGGGAACCATCATTCAGTCCCACCGATGCTGTTTCCTCATGTTACAGGCTAATGATACTTACACTGCAAAGGCTGCTTAGGGTTAAGCAGGAGGTGAGCAAAGGGCGTGGAACACTAGGCGTGCATGCTCCATTAATACCAACAACTCTGGAATCTCACATTTGTGAGGCTCTGAATGAATCTCTACTCTATGTCAAAACTGAAATGGAAGCAATTAACACTACAGTGTACTTTGAGTTTCAATTCCTGACCCAAATTGCTACTGAGGTTTTTATTTCTGGGTATGCAATTTCTGGGCAGGGTACCTCTGAGACAGTTCAAACCACCGTCATCTCTCACCGGGCCAAGGGAAAAAGGAATCCTGGCCGGCTCTTCTTTTTCACCGTTGTGAACTCCTATTCCCACACAGTAGGCAGTGACTTTCCTTGAACAAAATTCAACTGGTCCCTCTCCTAGCCAAACCCTTCCGTTTGAGATAATGCCCAAAATCCTCGCCCTCCGTCCTAGTGCCCCCCTGCTGGGAATGCTCCTCCCACTGCCTTCCACTGGCCTAATCCCTATTCATCTTTTAAGCTTCACTGTAAATGTTATTTATTCTTCACAAATGCCTTCCCTAACCTGCCGATAAGATAAAGACAGACCACAAGGCAAAGACATCTTTTTAGAAAATTACATATAGAGGGCAAATATGTAATTTATGAGATTCTCAGAGCTTCAAAGTAAGTATCAGTTGCTAAAAGAAGTCTTATTAAAACTGCAACAAAATAATCAGGAAAATAATAGAATTGAAACAAATGGCTATCCACATTGAAAAAAATAAACTTAAATTCTATCTCATCTGATAATAAAAGAAATCCAGAAATGGAAAATTTTTTATAGACAGAGGTATTTTTATAATGTCGATGTGAGAACATTATCTTAAATATGAAAGGGGAGCCATAAACCATGATGAAAAAAAATAACAAATTTGATCTTTAAACTAAAAACTTGACCAGGAAAAACAGTTGAGACATTTACTAATTCAGAAAAGTTTGGCAGCGCCCTGGCTAGTGTAGCTCAGTGGATTGAGCATGGGCCTGCAAATCACACGATCGCAGTTTGATTCCCAGTCAGGGCACATGCCTGGGTTGCAGGCCAGTTCCCAGCAGGGGACCCATGAGAAGGAACCATACATTGATATTTCTCTCCCTCTCTCCTTCCCTTCCCCTCTAAAAATAAATAAATAAACCTTAAAAAAAAGAAAAGTTTGGCAGCAAGTTTGACAAAAGGTTAATTATTCCAATAATAAACTGTAATTGAAAAATAAATTTCATTAAAAGGAAAAAAATCCAGCTTGCAATTTACAAGAAACAGACTAAAAACCCA
The DNA here is from genome assembly GCF_014824575.4 of Sturnira hondurensis. Taxonomy (NCBI): domain Eukaryota; kingdom Metazoa; phylum Chordata; class Mammalia; order Chiroptera; family Phyllostomidae; genus Sturnira; species Sturnira hondurensis. Next base: position 16,518,498 of record NW_028089294.1, on the reverse strand, counting down.
AGGACACAGAAAGGCTGAAAATAAAAGAATGGCAAAGCAATATCTGGCACATACCTAGCAGAAGATATTAAAAGACATTACTGGCAGATAAAATAGACTTGAGAACAAACAGAATTATCAGGAATAAAGAGAGGTACTACAAGAAAATTAATTTTCCATTTCCTAGAGAAGTGATTATTTGGAAGAAGTAAGTAAGGCTATACAGAAGGTTTGAGCAACATGACTAACAAACCGGACCCCATGGACAAACAGTTAGTCCTTCACTATGAATTCCGCACCCAACTAGCATAGGACACACATTATCTCCAAATTTACCAGGGCCAGGACAGAAACTGGATTCTATGTTAGATAATAAATACATACCAACAAATCTGAAGAGAACTGAATAATGTGGACCAAAATGAATTAAACTAAAAATTAATCACAAAAAGGAACTAGAAAATGCCCATATGTTTTGAAATTAAGAAAGTATACATCTCAAAGAAGAAATCTTAACAGAACTTAGCATATATTTAGGGCTAAACAAAAATATTATATAATGTTCCCTGGAACACCACTCAGGTAGTACTTATAGAAATTAATAGGCTTTAAATGCTTATATTAGGGGGAAAAACTTGAAATGAGTAAGCTACCAGGTCTTTCAAGAACTTAGAGTAGCAAAAGAAACTCAAAAAAACTAGAGCAAAAATAACGAAGGTAAGGGTGGAAGTGAAACTTAAAAATACAATTACATACAATAAAAGAATTATAAAAAACAAAAGTTGGTCCTCTGAAAATCCAATAGGTTATACAAACCTATGGCAATATTTTTAAAATAAACAAAGAGAAAATCCATAAACACATGAAATTAGGAATAAAAAGGGGGATAGTAGCATACATAGTATACACAAAATATTACAACTTTGTGCCAATAACTGAAAATTTAGAAGAAACTGACAAATTCCTACAAATATAAAATGTTCCAAAGTGACTAAAAAATAAAAAAATAAAAGTCTTATAATCATTTTTAAAAATGGAATTAACCATTAAAAACTTTCCCACACAGAAGGCTAAGGGGCACATAATTTCAATCTTATACAGGCTCTTCTAAAAAATATAAAAAGAGAATGTTGCTCAACTTGTTGAAGTAAGCAAACTAGGCAAACTTTGTCCTAAAGACACAAAAAAGGAAAAATTACAGAACAATTTAAATCATAAACGTAGGCAAAAGCTAAATGAAATATCAGCAAGTGAAACCTAGCAGTGTATTAAAAGGAGAGTCAATTTACATTTATTCCAGGATTGTTTTAAAAAATGTAATTCACAACATTAATAGAATAAAGAAACTTACATGATCATCTCAATGAATGCAGACAGAGTCTTTAAGAAAATTTGGCATCCGTTCAGGACAAAAAGAAAGCAGTCTAGCAAACTAGTCATAAAAGGAAACCTCTTCTACCTGATACACAGTTTATTCAAAGACTGCATCAAATGACATCCTAAATGAATGCTGAAAGCATTCTCTTTGGGATTAGTGATAACACAAGAATGCCTGTTAAACCACTTCTATTCAATATTGCACTAGAGGTTCTAGCCAGGATTATAAGACCGAAAGAAAAAAAAGTATGATTAATGCTTAAAAGTGTAATGAGTGGGAGATAGGAGACAAAGGTGTCACTCTGTGCAGGTAATGTATTATTTACAGAAAATCCCAAAGACCCTGAATACAAATTTCCAGAATCAATGAGCATGTTAATATAGCAAGATGACTATACAGTGGATTAAAACCCCAAACCCATTTACATCTCCACACACCAGCAACGAACTGTTACGGTGCATAATTCAAAGAAGATACTATTTGCACAATTATAGACATTTGTCAAAACTCAGCAAATTGTACACTTAAAGTGGGTGGGTTTTTTGCATGTAAACTATATTTCTAAACTGTAGGAAAAAAGGCATTACTTGCAACAGCAACAACAAATGTAAAGTACATAAGAATCTAACTTATGTAAGACCCTTCTGTGGAAAATTAGAAAGCTTTACTGAAAGGTATAAGAGCATATTTAAATAAATGGAAAGACATAAAACATTCCTGGGCTGAAAGATTTAATACTGTAAAGATGTCAATCTCCCCAATTTGATCTTCAGATTCAGTGAAGACCTGATAAAAATCCAACAAAATTTTGAATTCACTAATGAGGAACTCAATTAGTGAGGAAGTCAATAAGCTGATTCTAAACTTTATATGAAAGAGCAAAGAACAGATAAGACTTCTTCTAAAAAGATTACTTAATCCCATATAGTAATCAGGGTACTGGCATAGGGAGAAACCACTTCAACAGAGGGACAGAAGAAAGAGCCCTGACACAAAACTGTGTGTATTTAGAAACTTCGTTTGTGGCAGTAGTAGCATCATAGGTCGTTGGAGAAATAATCAATCATCTAATAAATGGCTCTGAGACAAGTTATTCTTCAAAAGCAAAGAAAAAAGAAAGAGAATTACACATTCTGTATCACACTATACGCAAAAATCTACTTCCGATGAATTCAAGACATATGTGAAAGGGGAATTCTCAAAACTTATAAAGGAATAAAGGAGAGAAAGAAAAAAATCTCTACAATGTTGGGATACACGAGGACCTTTTAAAAAATATTTCATTCATTTATCTATTTTTTAGAGAGAGAGGAAGGGAGGGAGAAGAGAGGGAGAGAAACATCAATGCGAGAGAGCGACATCGATTGGCTGCCTCTCATACGCACCCCAACCGGGACCAAACCCACAGCCCAGGCAGGTGCACTGACCAGGAATCGAACCAGCGACCGTTAGCTTCATGGAACAAAGCCCAATCAACTAAGCCACACCTGTCAGGGTGACAAGGACTTTCTTTTTAAGGAAAAAAAAAAAGAAACATTAAAAACACTAACCTAAAAGGGAGAATTTTCACAAATTTAACCCCCGAAATGGATTACACACAACAGGTAAAATTCAGTATGGAACATAGTGGGTAAAAAAGCATTTTCTCTCCTCTAGTAAGAAGACAAAAGTGATGGGAAACGGAAGAAAACACAAGTCAGAAAGTCAATGCAACTGTAAAGTCAACAGGCATGGGTTTGAGCAGTCAGTGTCGTATGAGAAAGAAGTTCCCACCAAACTTGGATAGAGTTCACAGGGCTCATGAACTTGGAACTATAAGAAGCAGCATACAGAATCACAGCACACCACTGGACTTTGTAGTAAGTCCTTGTTACTGCAAATGCTGTTATTTGGTTTGTAACTTTTAGATTTAACCCTGCGTAAGAGGGAACAGAAATACCACCAGTTTTGACAACACAAAAGTGAAGGCACCAATGACACGAGTGGGAGGTGCAAGGAGACAGAGGGAATAGAAGGAAGGTACTAATTGCCTCACTTTATACAAAAGTCAAGGAAACCTAGAAGAAATAGTGGTTTAAGAACATCATTTTAAATGACAAAGTTGACCAATGTAAAAAACGGTGATATACGAGGTCTGTCCAGAAAGTATCCAGCCACGTACTATGAAAAACAGAGACACTGATTGAAGAAGATACAAGATACAAGAAACATTGGTCACAGGTCAGTGACACAGGTCAGTGACAGCTCAGCCCCTTTCAAAGTTATGACCTTTTGAGAAAATCTGGTTCATTGGTAGCAGTTTGAATCATGTCATTAGCAACCTCAACACCATGTTCCTTCTGCTCTGGTAGCAGAAGCTGCAGAACGAATTTTGCCACGACACGTTTCATGCCAAGGTCCTGAGTCAAAATCTCAGACTCAGTAGTTTGTGGAATCCCCAGATCAACTTCTAGTTCTCACACTGTCAGTCGCCGATCTTTGTTGATTGCAGCCCATATGTGATCGACATTCTCAGGTGTCCTGCTTGTGGCAGGCCTTCCAGAATGTGGATCACTGTCAATAGATTCTCGACCGTCTTTGAAGCATTTGTGCCACACTTTTGTTTACACTGCACTCATGGCATCATCCCCCAAAGCCTCTGAATCATCTGAATGGTTTCCGTGGAGGATCAAGCTTAACACAAAATTTGAGGCAGATTCGTTGTTCTACTCAGTCATTTTGAATGCAATGGCCACACAGTACACATGCTCACTCAACTGCGTCTACCACCCCCACTGACTAGTACAGTGACGTCGTCATTGTTCACACATGCACATTCCAGTCCACTCTCCTTGGCTGCCAGGTTACACCGGTGTCTTGCAAACTGTTCTCGTTGTATTAACAATGGCTGGACTTGTTCCAGACAGACCTCATAATTATGAAAAACTGGGATGGGTTGATTCCTTATGCCCCAGAAGGGAGTCCACAATGTCCAAAACTGATTAAGTCAAGAAATGGTGCTGTAAATGTACTGTTTAGAGATATGGAGGTAACCACTAGCAGATCCAAAAGCCAAACAAAACACAATGAAGTGTGGAAGGATGTGTTGGGTTTCACTTTAAGTTCTGTATTACTGAACCTTCAAACCACACGCTTGTATTATTCTACCATCACATAGGGAAAGAAAATGTCTACTCCAACAGAAAAATTTTCTAACACCTGATATAGACTAATGATCAAATACTGCCAACTTTATCCAGCAGACTAAACTTAGTACCAGCATTTAATTCAGAGAGAAGAGGAGATCAGAATAGTATCTATCTTTGCTGCTCCTCCTCCTTACTTTTCCTCTATTTCTCTAACTCTTTTGGTCCCTTCAGCTTTCTAGCATGAATGTTCAATTAAATACATATATCTCACTAGCTCTGTTTATAAAATATAACCTTATGTTTCCTAATTTTCTCTCAGTACAGAAAGAGCAAATCAGGTTGGTATTCACTTCCATGCTGTCTAAACGAATTTTCAAAACCTATAGGCATTACTGTTACAGAGAAGAAGCAACCGCTACCACTGTTTTAGGGGAAGAGCACACCAACGACAAAAGGCAACTTGGCTAAGTCCAGCACAGCAATCACCCTTCAACGCGCCAGTGCTTCTTTTGGAGACTGTAATGTGCCACTAGCCTTCAGGACTCAGGAGCTAGGTATCGACACAGACATTCACAGTGATTTAAAGAGATGAGACCTTGAAATCTAAGTTTCCCCAAACCAGAAGGTTAAATGTTCACGTTAAGTGGTTTGGATCCAAAAGAATTGAGCAAGGTCTCCAGGTCAGTCTAATCGACATCCACATCCAGGTGTATACTTACACTATATTTGCAAGGTCAAGTGGTTTCTCTGGTTGCTCAGGAAAAACAGGATGCGGGGGTTCTCTGGTGGGTACGCACCCCAAAGATTTACTAATTGCATGGCTCAGCTTCTTTGCAGGGGATTTCTGTGTCAAAGTAGAAAATAAGGAAGTAAGGAATTATATCTTCAAAAGCATGAAAAAGAACTTCAAAAGAAATGGTGATGAGAGCTGGAGAACACAGCTTTCCAAGTACACGACACTCCATCACAACCCAAGTTCACGGGCTCCGCGGAAAGGCACCCGCGCCTGTGCCCGGGCCGCTTGTGGCCCTGCGTTCCGGGCTTCCTTCCCCGTCACTCTGTGCGGTCATATCACCAAGGCAGTAATATGCCTGTGCCCTGTCCAAAGGGCAGTCAACTTCCCTTTTGGACATCCCTGTGTACCCTTTGCATAAATTCCCCCCTTTAACGCTTCTGGATCTCTTTCCTTTTTAAAGATTTTAGAGTTCATTCCCTAATTGGAGTCAACAATTTGTGTGGGGCTGAAGTACTGAGAGCTCGTGGCTTTAGAATGTTAGCCAATTAGCTGACTAAGCCACATGCCAAAACGTGCCCATTAGGAGAACATTCCCAAAATAAATGGGAGGCAGAGAATTTGGTGTTAAGGGGCTGGCTATGTACACAGAAACCAATGAGCACTCCCAGACACGGGCGGTCAGCAGCAGACACGCCACTCTAAATTATGATATGCTGAGGTACAAAAATAGGTTGGCGCACTGATGCATTTCTTTGGAAGGCAGAACAACACACATGAAACCCAAAGACTATCAGGTTTAGTGTTTAATAGTAAATATGCACCAAAGTAAACATACGCCCCAATTCGGCAGAACACTCATGATTTAAAGGAAGCTCCAGGATACTGACTTTGTTGTCCACCCAATTCCCTCTAAATAACACCGTCGTCTGAGATTTCCTTGGCAGGACATTAACTGCAAAGAAGTTTAAGCATCCCCTTGCCTCTGCAGTCTGTTACCGTACGTACCGCCTCACTGCTCGCAGCTGTGTACCTCATTGATACCACGCTCTCCGTTTACCTTTATGCACCGCTTATATACATTTTAACACAAAATAAGCAAAATTCGATTAGCCTTAAGACCATATAGGCAAAGCTAGTTAATACCTTATTTAAAGTAAAGATGGAGTAATACCAGTTCCTTCAGAAACTTCATATATTGACTCCAAAGCACCTAGCACTATCCCCTTTGACCCATTAAATTCTCAGAAGAGTCTAAGTGTAATCCAGGTTTCTGAAAATAACACGAAACGAAACAAAGCAGAGATTCTGAACTTCCCCCAGTGGCTGTCCTGGTCCCTCTGCCCCGTGACTAACTGTAACGTGATGCTGGTTTTTCCTCCCTCGGTCCGTCCGTCGTCTGTGCTCCCCCAGACACATCAGTCTTCTGCCCAAAGCCCTTCAAAGGCTGGCCGGCACCCGCAGAATTAGAGCTTCGTGAATGCCACCACATCCCACAGCTTTCACCCTCAGCTCCTCTCCCCTCGCCTTTCACCTCACTCGAGGGCAAACGACCAGCGCCTGCTCAAGCTGACCCAACACCACCTGTTCTCCCAAGCTCTCTGCATCTCAGCCCCTGCCGTTCTGGGGTCTGCCCCCCTCAAGTCTGGTTCTCTGCGAATGTTCTGCTCAGCTCCCGGGACTGCGTGCCGGCTCCCTTCTTCCGTGAAGACTCTCCTCACTGCTCCCTAAGTCAGCGCCCACCGTTCAACACTACCCCGAACCACATCCGTAAACCCACTGGTGCGCTCGCCTATCTCTGCAAGACCGGTGCTCCGCGAGGCTGGGATCTGCACTTCCCATACTCGTGTACTCCCAGAACCTGTCCTATCACAGAATATGTTATGTGAACAGATCATTTGCCTAGAAGAATTCTGTAGACTGCTTTCCCCCTGACAAACCACATGTGCTTTATTTTTTGAGAATTATGATAGGAGTAGGAGACAATCAGAGGACATCAGAGAATATCTAAGTTCACCTTTACAGCTGAACCCCACATCTGTACTCCATGTATTCATCTCATGACGTTTTGCTCTATCTGGGAGCCACCTGGGCCATTAGCTCATGCAGTTTATGGGAGATGGTTTATCTTAGCTGCACCCTGAGTAACAGCAGCCATGAAATCACAGGTTCCATATGTATATTTTACAATAAACATTAAAATAACTACATGACTGTTAAGTAAAAAAACGTTTCCTTCTGCCCCTCTTAACGCTCTCCAGCAGTATGCATGTTGTGCTTTGAAAATACTGCTTTAAGACAAGGTTTAAGATTAGATACAATTTTGAGTCTCAAAAATATAGATAGAATGATAAAATCAATACATCAAAGTGAATTACAAACAACTAGAGTTCATCAAGAGAGAAAAAATTAGAAAATCAAAAATATGGGAATTAGAATATAAACAATGGACTAGCACCAAACCAGAAACGACACTACACTGAAAACTTCAAAGATGGCATTCACTGAGGTTTTTAAAATACCTACATAAAAGATTTCCTTAACAAATCTCAAAGACTGGATTATGACACGGACCTGAAGTGGCTCTCACCGCGGAGTCAGTGAGGAGGCGGAGTAACAAAGCCTGTACCGACCAAGGTTCGAAAACTACTGTAAGCACCAAGACGGGGCTTTACCTTCTGGCTACTTGGTCCAGGGACAGTGCTCAGGACTGAGCGGTCACTGAACATTCATGGACGTGAAGAAGGGAGCGAGGGAGGAGGAGAAGCAGTCGGGTCCAGGGACCAGGGTCCCCCCTACTTTGTGCGCACTACTACGCCAGCGATGCTCCCTTCGGTCTCCGTCCCTCCGCCCTCACTCAAACTCTGAAACTGAAATACGGGGAGGCCTTAACCTAGAAAATTGAGTCTCCTCCAAACACTTTTAGGGGATGACTTTCAACCTTTGTGAATTTTTAATACCCTAATACATCTAATTTCAAAATATTTCCTACTATCTCTTAAAATTTTAAAATAAACAATGGGCCCCCCCCTCCTGCATAACAGAATTACCTTCTGGAGGGCGGCGGGCCCTTGTAGTATAGGATTCCCCAGCTAGGGAGTGTTCTAGGAACCCGTCTGTATCAGTACACCAGCTGGCATTGTTGTGAGAGGCTGCCTTCAGCTTCAGTGAGTTTTTTTTTGAAGACTTTCAACGCATGTGCCCATTTCATTACGGGTGATTTACGAGCACACCTGCCCTCACTGAGCCAAATGTTTGGCAGTTTTTGATAAAAAAAGTATAACTCCCATGCCCCAGCCTCCCTATTCACCCAATCTCACCCTGATCGACTTTTTTTGTTCCCCTGAATGAAAAGAGTCCTCAGGGGGAAACCTTTTGCTGATATAGAAGAGGTGAAATAAAAAATAGCAGAAGCACTAAAAGGCATCAAAATATACAAATTTGAACACTATTTTGAGTAGTGGAAAAAAGTCTCCATAGGTGTATTGAACCCAATAGAGAGGACTTTGAACCCTGGTTGGTGTGCCTCAGGGGACTGAGTACTGGTCTGCAAATCAAAAAGATTCTGGTTCGATTCCCAGTCAGGGCACACACCTGGGTTGCAGGCCAGGTCCCCAGCGGGGGGCGTGCAAGAAGCAACCAATCAATTTATCTCTCACACATCCTTGTTTCTTCCCCTCTCTTTCTCCCTCTCTTCCCCTCTCTCTAAAAATAAATAATCAAAATATTTTTTAAAAAAGAGTACTTTGAAGGTGAATGAAATTTAAACATGTAAGAATAAATACACAATTTTTATAATAAATTCTGGGGGTTTCAGGGTCCCCCTCTTATATGTGTACAATTAAAAATATATTGAATTGGCCCTGGCTGGTGTAGCTCAGTGTATTGAGCACAGGCCTGCAAACCAGAGGATCGTGGTTCAATTCCCAGTCAGAGCACATGCCTGGGTTGCAGGCCGGTTCCCTGCAGGCCAACTCCCAGCAGGGGACGCTCAAAAGGCAACCATACATTGATGTTTCTCTCCCTCTCTCCTTCCCCTCTAAAGATACATACATAAATAAAAAAAATCTTTAAAAAATATCGGATTGTGTATAAAATGTGTATCAACTGTGTATGAAGTTATAAAGCATGTCCCCATCTACCACTACACTTCCCAAGAAGCAGCGCACTCCGGTCAGTCTGCAGCCGTGGGCCCTCACCCAGTACAGCCCCTCCCACCACACCGGCTGCTCTCCTGGAACCAGCATCCTGGGCTTTGTATTAATCATTTCCTATATTTTATTTTTCACAATTATGCATAAGTTACATGATTCATTTAACACGTTACATATTTTCTCTGCAACTTGCTTCTTTCACTCGAAATTGTTACGATTCACCCATACCAACGTAATTAACTGTAATTTATTCACTTTTTCCAATGTTTGATTGTACTTCGTTCCTTAATTACATCATAATTTATACATTCAATCCACTGCTGGTGAACATTTGGGTTGCTTCTGTTTTTTCCCCTCACTCACAGGGCTGCCATGAACTTCCTCGTCCACGACTCCTGCTGGCCATAGGTGAGAAGGTCCTAAGAGCGAAATTACGGGGCCAGGAGTTACGCCCACTCAGCTTTCTCCGGCACTGCCGACTTGCTTTAACAGAGTGGCCGCACTGATCTCTACTCCCCTTGGCTGTGAGAAACTCCCTGACTCTCCGCGTTCTGGCCAGTCCTTGGTGTTGTCAGACATTTTTATCATTTGTCAGTCTGGGGGGTGATAAACAGTATCGTGGTTTTCATTGTAACTCCCTGAAAAGTACTGAAAAGACTGAGTATCTTGTCCCGTGTTTATGGGCCACTCATGTTTCTTCATCTGTGAAATCTCTGTTCCTATATCTTGCTTAGTATTTCACCTGGTTGTCTTTCTCTTTTTCATCTATAAAAGTTCTTTATATTTTCTGGGTGTTAATCCTATGGAAGCTATGACTTGCGAACAACTCCTTAACTACAAGGACTGTTTTTCACTCTATTTGTTCTTTATACAGTCATCTTCAAACATAACGTCAGTCCCAATTTAGTACTCTCTTCCTTTATATTTTGTAACTTGAAAAACATTTCCCTCTCTGAGGTCAGAAAGGTAGTCTTCCACTTCGTCTTCTAAAGTTTTATAGTTTTCAACTTTTATATATAAGTTTCAATCTACTTAGAACTAATTTGCTTGGTAGGTATGAAGACAGAACCCGACTTCATTCCTTACAGAGCATCAACTGCCTCAGATCATTTAGCAGCTAGCCGTTCTCTCTCTACGAGGTAGGTATTCCGCTTCTACCCCTGCGCCAGTGCAACGTGACGTCATTGCAGCGTGACGTGACGTCATTGCGGCATGACGTCATTGCCGCCGCGGTGCCCCTGCTCTTCGAGGTTAGTGTCCGAGCCCCAAACTCACACTCTTCTCTTTCGACCCTTTACACTACCGCTCAAATTTTAAAGTCAGGGTGTTGTTTACCACAAAAAATCCTGTTGGGATTTTGACGCAAACTGATCAAATCTGTAAGTAGTTTTGGAGAGAACTGACATCTTTACTGAACATTCCTTTATACATATATTAATCTCCTTGTGCATTTACACCTCCCTTAATGTCTTTCAATAGTTATAAATTCCTGTCCATACTAAATCTATGCATCTCTCATTTATTTCTAGTTACTTTATAGATTTTTAAAAAAAACTGATTTTAGAGAACGAGAGAAGAGGAGGGGTGAGAAGGAGGCGGAGCGAGAGGGAGACAAAGACACTGACTTGTTGTTCCATTTACACATTCATTTCTCGGTTCTTGTGTGTGCCCTGACTGAGGTTGAACTCGCAACCACGGCATATGGCACAAGTAGTCATTTTAATTTACTGACTGCTAGTACATTTTTATTTATTTCTATAGCTTATTGTAACATTTTTCATTTTATTTCATTTTTTCTTTTATTTATTTCCTTTCTTACCCACTTTTCAGGTTTTATTTTTCTCATTTTAATTCATTTTGATTTCCTCTTTTTGGTGATTATAGTCTGAGTCTACTCTTCTAGTGGTCTCTTTTTTTTCGCCCCTGAAACGTAACACTTAAGACATTAGCTAGTGTCAGGCACCTAACAGGTGCTTTGCACGCACACACAGGCTCATTTAACCATCCGACAGTCTTGTGAATTAGTTTCATGGTCACAGTTTTATAAGTGTGGAAACGAAAGTGCATGTGAACAGGCCCGTTTTACTCTTCTCATGGTACAGCACAGCCTCTCGGCAGAGCGATGCCCCGGAGAGAGCACACAGAGACTGGCTGGGGGAGACAGCCTGGGACAGTGCGGCATCCCTGCAAGGAGTCACACAGAGACTGGGACCCCAAGGACTACAGTGCGGGTCATGCAGGGAAAGCTCCGCTGAGCTGGGAGGGGAGACCGAGTCCCACCAGAGGGGCAGACTCTAAGGCCGGAGCGGGAGGTGACTTGTGCGGGAACCGCTGCACCGCGAGTTCCTGGGCCAGGGCTGGAACTCACGGACCCGGCACAGAGACACTCTGGGGGGCAAGTTCTTCTGAGCTCAGATGACTGTACTTCCAATCAGCCTCGAGCTAATTCCCTGCATGGCTCAGGGTACTCTAAAGCTCAGGGTATAGGCTGACAGGCCCTGACACCTGGGAGCACAGCGGCCTAATGGGAAGAGATCAGGATTGGTGCCATGGAGGCCATTCCTGTCCCACTCACTTCAAATCGCCCTCTCTGAGCACATCATCATGAGCATCAAGCCACCGTCTGAGGGGCCGAAGCAGAAGCAGAAGCCTCCTGAATCCTCAGGCAAGACAGGACCCTCCTCCAACTACTTTATATGAACACTGACCACGATCCTACCCAGCATCTCGGGTGACTTAAAATCCTGTAACTTGACAGTCACGCCTCAACTAACTGTTCATGTCATGGTTGGCCAGTGCTTTAGCTGCATCTTATTTTAAGCCCATCAAAATTAGACATTATTATTATTATTTTATACATGATGCTTATTGAAATGTATTCACATCTACTAATTCCACTGCTCACCATTTCTTCTTACAGCCCATTTCTTCCTTATTGCTTCAGTTACTTTCTCCCCCAAGTATATCCTCTCCTAGTTCCTCAGCAACGGACTACTTAACTGGTGGCGGACGCACAGCGACTTTTTCTGAAAATGTATGTTTACTTCATCTTTGCTCTTGAATAGATCAGCTGGACACAGAATTCTGAGTTGATCTTTCCATTCCACACTCCGGACCCTTCGATCGCCTCCCACATTGTCCACCTCCCTGCGTCTGTGTTCGACGTTCTCTCTCCTGGTCGATTCCTTCGGATCTGCTTTCCGTTCCCTAATTTCGACTGTAGTCATCTCTAATTTGCTACTCAACCTCTCCACTGAGCTTGGCCCTAATATTTTATTTTTAGAAGTTTGACTTGGTCCTTTCTTGCTATTGGCTCACTCCTTTTTTAAATGTCACTCTTCTAAATTTACTTCTATTTACTTATGTTGTGCTGGAGGTTCCAGACGCATTAGAAGACCAAAAGAGGGGGGAGTATGGTTAATGTTTGAACGTAAAAGGAGTGGGAGGGAGGAAACAAGGTTATGACTGTTTGCGGGTGGTATAATTACTATAGAAAATCAAAGAGAATCTGAGTAGACATGACTAGAATCAATGAGCAAGTTAAAGAAGACAACTACATAGTACATTAAAATAACAAAATAATTTGCATTTCCATACACCAGCAACAAAGTGTTAAGATGCATAATTCAAAAAAGATATCATTTGCATGACTATATACATTTGCCAAAACTCATCAAATTACATACTTTAAAGTAGGTGCATTTCACTGCATATAAATTATGTCTCAAAAAAACTAGGAAAAAAGGCACCACTCGCAACAGTGACAACAAAGTAAAGTAAAAAGGAGTTAACCTCAGCTTTGTAAGACCTTTCTGGGGAAACATTAGGGAGCTTTACTGAAGGACTGGGGGATTGGGAAGAGGCAGCGACTGAATCCTGGAGGCTACAGAGACGTGGGCAAGGGAGAGCTGGGACGACAGGGAAGGAGGCGGGAAGGCAGCTCCAAAGGCACAAAGGAAAACAGGGCGGAACAAGCAGCTGCAACTAGTTCAATACAGCGTGCCTGTGCATGAGAGACACACACGAAAGGCCCAGACCAAGGACGCAACTGCAAAAGCTTTCAACGCTGCTACACAAGCTGAAACTTCAGTGAGTTCCAAATCCTCTCTGGTTTAGAAGCCACTTCTAGTGGACATGGAGCAGACAGTTCTCTGGCTGAAATGAAGTAAGAGGCTGCAGAGCAGGGCAGAATGAAAAAGGAGTGTGGCCAACGGTCTGATAATCAGCTACAACAGAAAGCAGCAGAGCCCAGGCAGCCACAGTCCAGGGAAAGGCCGGAGATCAGAGAGCAGGGGGGCTGGAAAATCGAGACGACCTGGCACGCGCGTCTTTGTCCCGCAGCTCTCCACGGGGCCTGGAGCGTGACAGGCACCAGACGTGTTTACTGAAGGGTACCGGGGCAGAGTGCTGTCTGGCTGAGACGGACCACTGTGTGACTACCCTGGGCACACAAACTCCACAGCCTGTTACCGACACCGCCACAGGTCAAGGCAGGAGCAGGGCCAGCAGTGATCAACATCGCACCTGATACAGACACACCAGTCAGGACCCCAAGACAAGCGCCGTGGCCCTGCCCTGAAACAGTGTTTCCCAAACTTGGCTGAAGGTAAGAAATTCCTGCAGCACTTGTTTAAAAGCAAAGCAAAACAAAGCAGATTCCTTTGCCTGGACCCAGACCTACTAATTCGTAATTCGCATGGAAGAAGACTGGTACTTCATATATTTTAGAAGCAGCCCAGATGATTCTCTCCAGGCAATTTTTGGAAGCACTCCTCTAGAAGTTCTTGCCAACACAAAGAGGTTTAAAAAAAGAGAGAGGGGTATAATGACCGCAAAATGGCTAAGTTGTTTCCTACAGATGGTATAGTTATCTACCTAGAAGTCCAAGAAAACTAAGTGAAAAATTATTAGAACCATGTATTGCAGAAAAGTCAGTGAGATTTCCTGATGAAAATGTCCCTAAGACCATTGAATATGGGCGTCAACACAGACAAGAAGCCTGGGCTGGAATTAAACATCGCAGACATTTGTCAGTGTCCGGGGGGTCTTGTAAAACCCGGAACTGTGGGAAGCACTGCAAGACAAGACAAGACAAGGGCCCAGGAGAGAATGCTGGGGAACACGCCATCTGCTTTATCGTGGGTAATCAAAAGGTTTAATGAATACACCACACAGGAGCATTTCATAATTGCACATTCCTCAGTCACTAAGTGGAGATAAAATGTAATGAGCATACAATGCACATAGATTAATTTATTTAGAGAAACGGCTCTACCCTAAACCTGGATCTATAGATACACAAAGTGTATACAGACTCACAAAGCACTAGCTAAACAGGTAATCATCGCTGACGCATTCGAGTTAACATGGAAACAGACGAGCAATTCGCAGTGCTGAGTCACAGAGAACGCGGCTCCTCCCACCCGTGAAAGAGGTTACGCATTCTCCAGGTCAGCTCCGGCGGCCACCGGTAACACTCAAAAACATCTGACGCTGGAGAAAGGGCTGTGGCCAAGTGACGACTGCTACACGAGAGGCATAATTTCTCTGCGATGGGACACCTATCATCTGTCATCACCTATCACCTATCATCCTGCCATCTCTCTGCTCTAAGAAAAGTCAGAATATGGTTGAAAAAGACGCCTGTTGTCTTATAAAAACTATACCCCACGACTGCCTTTGGTAAGCATCCATGTTTTTAAACAGCAGGGGCCATTGCACACGGTCTGCCTTCCAACTCAGCACTTTTGTAGCTGTAAATGGGTTTAAGAATCAATAGCACATCCACATACCACAGTCGAATGAGGGCAGTGTTCGCATGCTAAACCACCACCATCAGCCTACTGAAAATGCTAATAAATGCTGTCAGGACACCTCTAGCCCATTCCTTCTGTATCTCACGGATGACCCTGCGAAGTCCATAATTTCAGGGGGAAGGCCTTGGCCGTGAAGCAGTGAGTTCAGCGGTGGGTCGGGGCACTTCTCCCCAGGCCTTCACACCACCAGTAACAGGAGTAGAGAGGAAGCCAGAGCTCTGCGTGCTCCCAGAGAAGCTCTCTCCGAACCCACCCTCTCGTTGGCAGCACTGTGACCTGCCCTGAAGGTCCTCTGGGGCCAGTTCCAACACAACTTTTTTCAGAGGCCATGCCTGTTTCACAGGAAATCCAGGACTCCTGCTGGATCCTCACTCCCTCGAGGCTCTGCACATCCCTGACACGACCCCACCCCCACTGGTCCTCCACTCTCCAAAGCCTTCCACTTGTCTTCACAGTGCCCCACCGGCACAACTCCTCATCTGGCTGAGAGCGTCTTCTCCGAGAGCTGCTTTCACCTTCTGGCTCTGGGAGGAGACTGGGCTTTCCCTGAGGGCTGGGTTTCCCCTGAAGCCATTCCGTGGTAGCCGCTTCCTCTCTCACACCTCTCAAACTTCTACATGTCCAAGTGGGGGAGGTGGCCTCCCAAAGCCTCACGGCCATTCTCAGACCCCTTCTCCTTTTCCTTGGAACCCCGGTTTCGAATGTCGCATCTTTAGATTCAAACCCTAAATATCCCTCCACAGTGCTGTCCGGCATTTCCCATACTATTCATGGACTTCAACATCCACACAGTTGACCTTTCCAATACATAAGCAACAGTGGGTTGAATGGTGGCCCCAGAAAGAGATGTTCGCCTCCTAATCTCTGGAACCCGAGAATATTACCCTATGTGGCAAATGACTTAACATTACTTTTTATTGCAAAAAATGTAATTAAGTTAAGGACCTTGAGAGCAAAAATTCTTCCTGATTATCTGGGTGGGCGCAAAATGCAATCACATGTATCCTCGTAAGACAGACACACAGAAGAGAACAGAGAAGAGGAACAGGCAGTAGGACCAACTAGGCAGAGAGAGATTGGAGTGATGCAGCCACAAGCCTGGGAATGACAGCAGGGACCAGAAGCTGGACAAGGTCAAGAATGGTGTGATGGCTAATTCAATTGTCAGCCTGCTTGAGCTAAGGGTTACCCAGATATTTGGTCAAACATTATTAGAGTGTTTCTATGGGGTATTTTTGGATGAGTGTAAGATCTAAGTCAGGAGACTGAGTAAAGCAGATTGCCCTACCTAATGGAGGTGGGCGTCACCCAATCAGTTGAAGGCCTGCATAGAACAAAAAGACTGACCCTCCCCTGAGTAAGAGAGAATTCCTCCTGCCTGCCTACCTTTGAACTGGGGCCCTGGCTTTTTTCTGCCTTCAGACTTGAACTGATTCCTGGGTCTCACGCCTGCTGGTCTTGGGACCAAAACTACATGATCAGTTCTGCAGGTTCAAAGGCCTTCAGACTCCGACGGACACTGCACCATCAGCTCACCTGGTCTCCACCTGCCAACTCAACCTGCAGATGCTGAGACCTGTCAGCCTCCACAGTCACGTGCGGCAATTCCTTATAATAAATCTCTTCGTATTTACGGGTCTCCCCTTGGTTCTGTTTCTCTAGAGAACACTGACGAACACGAAGAGACGCTGCGCTAGACATCTTTTCAGACTTCTGGTACCCAGAGCTGTGAGACAGTAAATTTGTTCTGAGCCACCAAGCTTGTGGTATTTTTTTATGGCAGCCCCAGGAAGGAAACTTGCACACCGGACTTCACTCGGCCCCTCTCCTGCAACCACCTTTCCCCTACCCTACACTGCCCATCAGCTTCAGTCGTACCGCAGAACATTTTGCTGCCAATCATGGAACATCACCTACGATCACAACTTCGAGCCCCCCACTCTCCTACCTACGCCAATCTTTCTAGCTGAGTCCCGGTGCCCTGCCTTTAACAATGACCCAGCCCCAGTGGGTCCTCTACTCCACTGAGCCTGGTGCCTTCAACCAACCCCTTACCTCCCTCACGGCCTTATTTCTCTCTTTAAACAACCTACAACCCACAGGCCATTGTTATATTCATTTCTTTGTATTTTACAGTCCCAGCCGCGGTGTATTTGGGCTCCTATTTCCTCACAGTCTCATCAGCACTCATCACTATCGGTCTTTTTTCACTTTAGTCATCCTTGTGGGTGAGAAATGACATCACATCGTGGCTTTGATTAGACATTTCCCTGATGATTAATGATGCTGAGCATCTTTTCATGTGCTCATTGGCCACTTGTATATCTTGCTTGGAAAATATCTACTCAGGTCCTTTACCCATTTTTCCACACTTAATTTACTTTTTAAATATGGTACAAAATACATGACATAAAATTTACCATCATAACCATTTTTATTTTTTAAATGTATTTTATTGATCATGCTATTGCAGTTGTCCCATTTTTTCTCCCTTTTATCCCCCTGCACCCCGTACACCCCCTCCCACCAGCATCCCCCACCTTAGCTCATGTCCATGGGTCGTACATAGAAGCTCTTTGGCTTCTCCATTTCCCATACTATTCTAAACCTCCTCCTGTCTATTTTGAAGCTGCCATTTATGCTACTTATTCCTTGAACCTTTTCCCCCATTTGCCCTCCTCCGCCTCCCCACTGGTAACCCTCCATGTGATCTCCATTTCTGTGAATCTGTTCTTGTTCTGGTTGTTTGCTTAGTTCATTTTTGTTTTTGTTTTTTTAGGTTTGGTTATTGATAGTTGTGAATTTGTTGTCATTTTACTATTCACAGTTTTTTATCTTCTTTTTCTTAGATAAGTCCCTTTAACATTTCATATAATAAGGGCTTGGTGATGATGAACTCCTTTAACTTGACCTTATCTGAGAAGCACTTTATCTGCCCTTCCATTCTAAATGAAAGCTTTGCTGGATAGAGCAATCTTGGATGTAGGTCCTTGCCTTTCATGACTTGGAATACTTCTTTCCAGCCCCTTCTTGCCTGTAAGGTCTCTTTTGAGAAATCAGCTGATAGCCTTATGGGCACTCCTTTGTAGGTAACAGTCTCCTTTTCTCTTGCTGCTTTTAAGATTCTCTCCTTATCTTTAATCATGGCTAATGTAATTATGATGTGCCTTGGTGTGTTCCTCCTCGGGTCCAACTTCTTTGGGACTTTCTGAGCTTCCTGGACTTCCTGGAAGTCTGTTTCCTTTGCCAGATTGGGGAAGTTCTCCTTCATTATTTTATCAAATAAGTTTCAATTTCTTGCTCTTCTTCTTCTTTTCCTTCTGGCACCCCTGATTCAGATGTTGGAATGTTTAAAGTTATCCCAGGGGTTCCTAAGCCTTTCCTCATTTTGTTGAATTCTCGTTTCTTCATTCTGCTCTGGTTGAATGTTTATTTCTTCCTTCTGCTCCAAACCGTTGATTTGAGTCCCAGTTTCCTTTCCATTACTGTTGGTTCCCTGTGCATTTTCCTTTATTTCACTCTTCATAGCCTTCACTTTTCCTCTACTTTGCGACCATATTCAACCATTTCTGTGAGCACCCTGATTACCAGTGTTTTGAACTGTGCATCTGATAGGTTTGACAGGTTGGCTATATCTTCATTAGCTGTATTATTTCTGGAGCTTTGACTTGTTCTTTCATTTGGACCACATTTTTTTTTGTCTCAGTGCACCTGTTATGATGTAAAGGGCAGAGCGTTAGGTGTTCAACAGGGCAGGGTAAACTGGGTTGCAGCACTGTGATGCTGTGTGTGAGGGAGGGGTTCGAGAGGGAACAGTGCCGCCTGCTTGGCTCTCTGCCGGCTTTCAGTCCCTCCCCCCACTTCCCACAGTGAATTCCCACTTCCTCTCCCTGCTGGTGCTGATTCCTGGGTGGGTGGGCTTTGTGTACGTTCTAGGACCCTGTGGGTCTCTACAGCGAACTCTCCTGTGAGGCTGGGAGTTTCTCCCACTGCTGCCTCAACTCCCACAGGTTTTTCAGTTAGAGGTTTGAGGCTTTTTTTGCTCACGCTGGAGCTCTGGGTTGTGCGATCCATCTCACTCCCTAGTTGTTCCTCCCAGTTTATCCGCAGGCAAATGTGGGACCACTGCTCCTCCAGCTACTGCCCCGCCCACCCTGGCTGCTCATCTCCACCCCTACTACCTGCCTGAGTGACCGTTTCTTCTTTAATCCCTTAGTTGTCAGGCTTCCATACAGTTTGATTTTCTTGCAGTTCTGTTTATTTTTTGTTTTGAAATTTGTTGTTGTCCTTCTTGTGCCAAGAGACGAAGTGCATCTACCTACACCTCCATCTCGGCCAGAAGTCCCCACTTTTAAATGTACAATTAGTAGTAAGTTTATTCACACCACTGTGAAACACATCTCCTGAACTTTTTCATCTTGTCAATCTGAAACTCTATACCAATTAAGCAATAATTCCCCTTCTTTTGCCCCTCACCCCCACTCTGGGTAACCGCCATTCTACTTCCCCTCTGCTGACAATTAAATCGGGTCACTTGGTGTCTTTCGTTGTCGCTGAGTTGTGAGAGTTCTATATCGTGCCGGGATACAAGTCCCCCATCAGAGATATGATTTGCAAATAGTTTCTCCTCTTCAGTGGGTTGTCTTTTTACTTTCTTGATGATATCTTTTGAAGCACTGAAGTTGTTAATCTTGATGAAATTCAATTTATGTTTTTCATCTGTCGCTTGTGCATTTAGTATCCTGTCTAGGAAGCTGCTACGCACCCCAAGTTCACAAAGACATTTTATTCTAAGAGTTTTCTGGCAAAAGAGTAAGTCAACAATCTTAATTGTTCCAGGTCTACAACGCGTTTTGCTCTGACTCCTTAAAGGAAGTGGTTTAACATCACTAATGCCCAAACATCTACTATGGACATATACAAATTGCTCATTAACATTGATTTAAAAAAAGAAGAAATAATGTTCACAGAGGTTGTTAAATAAATCCAGATACTCTGTCTTTTGTAGTAGATTTTGAAGAATAAAAATAAGCAACTTTGTGTAGAGGTGAAGTCTGCCATCTGCTGGGAAGAAAGGTGGGAGCAGCTGAGTTACGTAACTGCCTCTGCTGAGGCCCTCTCCTAGCAACCTGTGTCTGTGTACTCCACACACACACACACACACACACACACACACTTCCTGCCACGGCATAACCAGGTGGGAATCGGCCCAAGTTCTCCTGGTACAGTGAGGACCTGAGTAAGCAGAGTTCTGACTGTAAGGCACTTCGGGCATAGAATAAGAATAGGCTTGTTTATTTCCAGCCTCTTTGCATATCAAGAACGGGTTAAGGGTGTATTTTACCATAATTAATAGAAAGGAAGGAAAGGAAGTGGGATCACTGTGTCACCTTCTCTGTAGGACTCACCAGGACGCCCTCTGCCCTCACTCACTTCCTCTCCCAATCAGACTGGCTGGGTTTAGAGAATAAACATGCCTGGCTCAGCCTCTCCCTGTCCAGTTTCCTGGGATCCTGGGATGCCCAGACTCCACAGAGCATACATCCCCCCACCCCAGGAACAGCAAGGCTCTGCTCCCTGCTGGAAACACCCACACTGGGTGGGGGTTGTATTCAATTCAGAGGCTACTAGCAAGTCCAGCTTTTTCTCTCAATCAAAACCACTTTCTCACACAGACTGCCATCTTCCTAACTCATGGCTGCAATCATGGGTGGGAAAAGGGGAAGTGGGATTAAATAGGTCTCCTAACATCCGAACAAGAACTACCATTAAAAAAGGGTTAGAAGTGGATATTCACTGGCAAAGGTGTCTGTGCTCGCTGTCCCCACCTCTCTCTCCTTTCCCTTTTGAACCCACCCTGAACAGGTTTTTGCCGACCACAGGGGCTGCGTTAGGCAACATGATCCTCCCACTGTCAGACAAAGGGCGGGGCCTTGGTCTTCCTACTCAGTATCAGCAGCATCGGACATAAAGTGGGTCACTTCCTCCTCAACAGAACACCCTCCTCACTTTTTTCCACACCACCACACTCTCCCGGTTTTCTCTCCAACTCGTGGGTGCTGGTTCCTCCCCTCTCCGGGGCCTCTCAATGTTGGCTAACTCCAGGGGTCTGTGTTTTTCTTCTCTCTTCTCTCTATCACTCACTCACTCACTCACTCACTGATATCATCCAGTCTTGTGGCCTTAAATATCAACTACATGACAATGACTTACAAATTGGTATTTCTATCTCAGACACCTCCTTGAAGTCTAGACTCACAGACAGGGCCTACTCAACAACTCCATACACAGACACCCAAATCCCACCTCTCCGAAACTGAACCCTTGATCCTAAACACACTCCATGTGCACACAGTCTTCCCCATCACCGATGAAGACGTGTCCAACCTTCCAGCTGTTTAGGACAAAATCTTAGTTTACCTTGACTCCTTTTCCCTCATAGGTCACATTCAACTCATTAGGCTGATCCATGAAATAAAACTTAATTCAATCTTTTTTCCTATCTTATTTTAATAATTGTAATCATTTCTCCTAAATGGTCTCTTGGCTACTATCTTTTCCTTCCAGTTTATTCTTTTAAAAAAAAGAAGTCGTTCTTCTTTGTTTCTTTCTTTCTTTCTTGATTAATTGATTTTGATTTTAGAGAGAAAGAGAGAGAAACATTGATTTCCTGTTCCATTTACTTATGCCCCCACTCACTGCTTCTTGTGTATGCCGTGACCAGGGATGAACTCGCAACCTTGGTATCAGGACGATACCAGCTCTAACCAACTGAGCTACCCAGCCAGGGCCAGTTTACTCTTTACATAGCATCCAGAATGATCAATTTAAAATATAAATCAAATCATGTGACTTTCCTACTTGAAACCCTATAAAGACTCCTCTTTTCATTCAGAGTAAAAGCCAAAGTCCTTACACTGGCCAACAGGCCCTCATTACCTCTTTGACGTAGGGAGCATCTCCTACGATGCCCCCCTGCTCATTCCACTTTGGCTTCTTTGCTGCTCCCTGAATTCAGAGGCACACTCCTGCCCAAGGGCCTTAACACCAAACACTCTTCTCCAAACACTCCTGCTCTTTTCCAGATGTCTGCTGGCAAATGTCTAAGACTTCTCAAATCTCACTTTCTCAACAAGGCCTGTAGGACTCTCCCCACCGATACCCCTGACCCCCTTTCTGATGTATTGTCCAATGTGCATTGGCCGAGGAGCTCTGATCCGTCCATTTGGGTACCAGCCTCCTTCTATCTAACGGCTTCTGCCTTGGCCAGTTTCTCTGGAGACATTTCCATTTGGCCAACGTACAGTACAAGTTGGAAGGGGTAAGATGGAGATGATGGAGAAGATGGAGAAGGCTTTCAACTGCCTTGACACGGAAGTAATACAGATCATTTCCTAACACATTTCACTGGTGAAAACCAATCACATGGCTCCATCTGACGGCAAGGAGGGTGGGCTATATGCATATATGCTAGTTATATGTCCAGGAGGAAAAGGAAAACTTGGAATACTGGAGAGCACTCCTAATCATTATATACCTTTTTGCTACCTTTTCCTAAACATAAAACACACTCAAGTCCTTCTACCCCTCAAAAGAAAACCTGAAGTCCCACCCAGTCAGCCAGTGCATCTAACTACCAGTCCAGGAACTCTGGGTATAGCTCAGTCCTCTTTGTCAAGACCGTGTGCAGCTCTTTATGATGTGACCTGTGAACTAAAAACCCAAACTACCTGCACCCTCCCTCCACAGTCCCATTACACGGCGGTGGAGCAGGAGCAGGAGGCTCTTCCTCATCCGGTACTGTGTCCAACCAGGCACAGGCATGCCCTCCTGGGGGCCACATAACCTCCACAACCCACTTCCCGCCCGAGCAAGTTCTGGGTCTTTAGGAAGTGGTTTGTAAGCTCAAAGAGTCAACGGCTTGTTCAGTCCAGGCTCACGGTTCTTGCCAATATAATTCTCCCCCAAACTCAGTACGCCTCTGATCTGTGTGTTTCCCATCAGTTCCGTGTGACAGTAACGATGAAGTTCTTTCCTAGACATAATTCTCAGGCCTGAGTTACGTCTTTGCCTCCACGACTCTTGCTTTCAACTTTCTGTACAGCGGCCACCCAGAGGCCACGTTAAGCAGCAGGTCAGTGGTTTCCAACTTTGGCTGCACAATACACAGAATTACTTGGGGGAACTTTTAAAAACTGCCTGTGTCCAGGTTTCATGTACCCCGGACCATTAAATCAGAAGCTGTGTAGGTGAAACCAAGACGATTCTGATGAGCACCCAAGAACAAGCACCTGTGCCCTTCATCTGACCTTTGCCACAGGATCGAGCCACTTCCGCTGACCTGAGGAAGTCTGCCAGGCCTTTGTTGCTCCAAGCCTTTCTCGACTCCCATCTCTTACTCTCTAGGGTCTAGAAAGAGTCTGTTTTCTCCTTTTACTGTCCCAAGGGTCAGAACTTTCTCTATTCCCTGACGGTTTTTGCTTGAGAACTAGCAAATTCTTTCAGAAGCTCATCTCTTCCTCGTAATACCTTGTCAACCACAGTTAACACACAGTCGCACTCTGGTCCTTTCCAACATTTGACCTCTAGCTCAGTCGGCAGGAGGTGTGCCTTCCAACTGATCCCAGGTAACACGTTTGCCTAGCTGGTCACCGTTGTACAACATGGGTTTGTCTCTCCTATGTCAGTGTCCTCATAAGGGTGGCACCAGACAGCTAAGCCAATGACACACATTTTAAGGTTTTGTTCTGAGAGCACGCCACTCCTCATACCAACTAGTGTGAAAACACTAAACCTCAGTAGCTGACCACAGTGTTTCCCTCTTGCTCCCACCAAAGTCAAGCAGGTCAGCAAGGTATTCTTCTCAACTTATTATTCAAGAAACTAGTTTCATTTTATGGTTTCACCCTCATCTGGGTCCTAATGAAATTGTCTCCAATAAGCTCACTGAGAGGATAGAAAAAGCACCCAGCTATTAACCATCTCGTCCTGGGAAGGCACGTATCACTCTGCTCACGTTCCACCGGTGAGAACCACTCCCATGGTCCAGCCTAGATGCCGGGGACTGAGAAATGTAGGTCAGGTGTGGGCCCAGCAGGAACAGGAAAACAGCGAGGCTGGCGAGTGCCAGCCGTCTCTCTCATGCCCTGTAAACGTGAAGCTGAGCAAGGGCAGGGTCTCTGTCTGGGTTGTTGCTAGATGCATCCCTCACGCCTGCTACAGTGGCTGGCGCACAGCAGGTGCTCAAAAAATATCTTCTGAATGAATAATGAATGAACAGGATGAATCGTGGAGATACCATACGGCATTTTTATATAATAAAGGCAAATGAAAGGATTGCTGACTAAAAGAATAATGAATTAGACTGCACAGTTACTTAGATAAAACATTCAGCAGAAGCTTTTGGAAAAATCAGAACAGACTTCTCAGCACCAACACTGTACACAGTAAAGCCACAATGAGAATTCACATATGAACTGGTTAAACACATACCAAATTCATGCACGGTGAACACAGAGAAACATTTATTCAACGTATCAGTACAAAGATGGAGGACAATCTTCAAAGAAATTACTTTTAAATGATCACACATCTTTTTATTAGGTGGAAACTTCTTTTTCTCACCATCGGCCTCAAAATTCACCCTGCACTTTCTCAGAGAGCGAAGGAACCACACATACAGAGTCCTGACCTTGAAAACAAGTCACACTCACGCAGCTGAAAGACCTCACCAGTACCAGGCGTCCGCCATGTAACACACACACTGGTCAGAATTCAGAACTGATACCTGGAGACACCAGCTTCAAAATTATGCATCTGATAATGTTTGGTTTGTCTTTAAATCTGAAGTCATTACAGCAAAAATGGATTCACAAAATAGAAAAAAATAAAAGCGCTGAAATAAAAATAACAAATGGGGGTAAGGCTCACTTTACAAGAATGCTGTGAGGCTCACCCAGAAGCATGACAATTCACCTGTGACGTCCTCCCTCTTCCTGACGCAGGTTACTGCTCAATGAAAAGGCAACAAAGTGCATAAAAAACTGCTTGGTGAATCATAAAGCAGCATTTCAACAGCCACTTATATGTGCATGAATGTCAAATTCCCATTTCCTAAAGGGTTATAAATTAGTTAAATGAGCAAGTTCAAACTAAGGTGAACAAGAAGATCCTCACTCTCCTAGCGCAAACATCAAGAACGAGAATTTTCATTAGCAACCTCCCAGGGAATCCATCCATCCTCACGAAAGTAATGGAGCAAAGAGCCATCTCAGTGTGAAGAGTTGGACTCTAAACAGAAAACTGTGGGGGAACATTTACAAACCGAAGAACAGAGTGGGATACCTGTACTTTAGGAGGGAAGAAAGTTACAACTGAAAATCTCTAAATTCTCCCTATTCACTGAAAAAGAGAACAATGACCTGGTTTTATTTTATCCTTTGTCAAAAAAATTTAAAGTAACTCCTCGAACAAGAAGGTACTGGAATTTACAATACAACAAGGCCCAGATTAGGATGTTCAATTTAACAAAATTTTATGGTTAACTGTAACTGAAAAGCTATATAAGAGAGAAAAAATCTCTAACACATTGCCAGAGATGCAGGAAGTGTACACTTGGGTGGAAGTTTTTGCTTAAAAAAAAAAAACACAAAAAATAATTCCTGATATAAACTTTTTGTTTTTTCTTGGCTGACTTTTAAGAAGGATGACTAGAAAATAAATTTTTTGACTTAATACTTGAAGTCCAGTAGAATGGCCAGGCTTAACAACCTAAATCCTGAATTATGCTAATACCTTTACATATTTTTCCACCCTTTAGCAAACCAACCAACCAACCAACCATGAAAATTAGAGAAATAGACTCTAAAACAAAGCTACAGCAACATTTTAGAAATAAAAGTATGGCATTTTGAAAACTGGAAATAAACTGAAAGAAGGGGAGAAAAATTACTGATACGTGTTTACGTGTTCAACTTGTTACGTGATTTATAAATATCACACAAATAGCAGACACCAACCTGCACCTCAATACTGTTCTTTTTAAAAGACTACTTTTGAAAGTAAGTAATTGCCACTAATGTGGCAATTGTAAAATATAGTGTTTTCCCAAACTTAGAGAGGCAAAAATTTTAACTTCTTTATTTCACACAGCTTTCTTTACAACAGTTAAACCCTATAAACAGCCCTAGCCAGGTAGATCAGTTGGTTAGAGCATCGTCCCCGTAAGAAGGCTGCAGGTTCAATTCTCCATCAGGGCACATACAAGAATCAACCAATGAGTGCATAAATAAGTGAAACAACAAATCCAGCATGCTCGCGCTCTCTCTCTCTCCCCTCCCCCTTCCTCTGTAAAAATCAGTTAAAAAATGTAAACCTTATAAACATTACGAAAATTTGTTTGAAAATAAAAGAACTCTAACTCTTACTGAAAGATGATAGGGTAAGCATTTAGAAGGTATCTCGTACAATTTTACAATAAGAAAAAACTAGCTTTTTACTTTGGAAAGGGGGCATTGTGACATTCTATTTCACTGAATAAAAGGGACTGCTGCGAGTGTAATAGTGTCTCCACCTCCCAGAACTTTAACAATTCTGCTCTCTGCCCTGGCTGGTGCAGCCCAGTGGATTGAGTGCCGGCCTGTGAACCAAAGGGTCACCAGTTCGATTCCCAGTCAGGGCATATGCCTGGCTTGTGGGCCAGGTCCCCAGTTGGGGGTGCATGAGAGGCAACCACATATTAATGTTTCTCTCTCACTTTCCCCCTTCCTTCCCCTCTCTCTAAAAATAAATAAAATCTTTAAAAGACATAAAACTAAATAAATAAATAAAAATTCTGCTTTCAAAATAAATAAAAATTCTGCTTTCAAAATCAAGCGATGAAGGACAACATCCTTGCAACCCCGGCCCTGAAGTCAGTATTTCGACCTCACTACACAACACCCTCATTTGCGGGCATGTGGCCGGAAGTTGGCCCAGTGCTGAAACCCAGGACACAGAGGACAGGTCGGGGACACAGACGGACACACAGAGCAGTTACCCAGGAGGAATGCTCCTTCATCTGGTGCTGGTTGCTGTGGGGACCGCTGGCATGGCCGCGCCAAAAGCAGCTTTGGCAGAGCTGGTAGTTGTGGCACTGCTGGCACCGGTACCGGAAGCCCATCATGCTCTCGCAGCGGCAGTAGGAGCACCCCACGGGGTGGAAGACTTGGGAGGCAGGGAAGACGGGAGCGGGCAGGGCGGCGGCGGAGACATGGGGCGAGAGGGAGAAAAAATCATTTTCACTTGGAGAATGAAGTCAGTGCAATGGAAACCAAATCTAACACGAAAAAGCAAGGGTGAAAACGAAATTAGAACCGAAGATTCCAAGTTATCTCCGAGTTAGTTCATTGAACCAGCAGCCATTTGTTACAATAAAAAAAAAAGATAATCAGAAAAAAAATTTTTTCAAACACCTCAGAAAATAGCCAGTTTCTCTCCCCCCGCCCCCCGATAGTTTATTTCAAAGCAACTGGACCGGATTTCAGAAGTGAATCTGTCTGCTCACAGCTTAGTGCTGCTGCTTCTCACCATCCCTACTTTCCCCTGCTTGCAAAAGCAGTGACTGTTTCCACAACCTCTTTAATGTTCCATGGCTCCCAGTGGCCACTGCCCACAGCCAGAGCTCAGAGGTGCCTGCCTGGCCTCTCTGGCACATCCTCTCCAGCCCTGCTAACCACTGTTTCTAGCCCTTCTCCCTCCAGCCCCCCCCCCCCCGGGGAGAGTGCAGGACTTGGCAGGGGTGGGGGAAGCAGAGCAAGCAGAGCACTGAGACAGCAGGGAGAAAGGGTATTGCCTGAGTCACAGCCTTGCAAATACAGCCAGAATCGGCTTCCCCTCCTATCCTCCTCCTGCCAATTTCTTTCTTTAAAATGAAACTCATGTTTCTCAAAATTTAGATGAGGATACAAATAAGGAGGAAAGAAAAGCCTTCACTCCAAAATTCCTTTTCCAAACCTACTGCTTTTTAAAGATCTATTCTGTATCATGGTGTGGTGTACATGTGTGAGTTTGTTCCCTTCACTAACATAAAATCCGTGAGCCCCAGGACGAGGTACCATGTATCACTGTTACTGCAAACAGCATTTTACACAGCACCCTGGCATGAGGACCTGCAAATGTTTCCTGAATTGAATACAACCACACATCTGGGCTCAAAAGGTAACTGGTAAAAAGTAAGACAAGACGTATTAAAATAGCAATTTGGGCCAAGGGCTCTAAGCAGCAGCATAAAAATAAAGTTCTGTAACAAAGGAAGGAACGGGAATTTGGAGGAAGGGGAACTCCATGATCCGAGGCTCTTCTCTCCACCACACTGGCAATTGTACCTTATGAAAGACTGTCAGATGGCAATAAGGATTCATAGAGATTTTACTGGGCTCTGGCTGGTGAAGCTCAGTGGACTGAGGGCCAGCCTGCAAACCAAAGGGTCGCCAGTCTGATTCCTAGTCAGGGCACATGTCTGAGTTGCGGGCCAGGTCCCCAGTAAGGGGAGCTTGAAAGGCAACCACAAATTGATGTTTATCTCCCCCCCACGCTCTCCCTACCTTCCTCTCTCTAAAAATAAATACATAAAATCTTAAAAAAAAAAGATTTTACTGGGATTCTCTTAGAGCCAGAAAGTCTAGTTCACTGAGTGGGAAGTCTAGTTCATAGTTGTATATTGTAGATTATTATTTATATTTTTAAATGTTGGTAGTATAATTGATCCCTGTGGCAATTCAATTCTGAACAGAAGAAATGAAAGTCAGCAGGAAATATGGACATATGGGGGGGAACCTATGCAAAATGGAATTATCTTCTGGAGGGCGGGCCCCTTATAGTACAGACTTCCCCCACTGGCTGAGTGCTCTAGGAACCCATCTGCATCAGTGTACCAGCTGGTGGTGTTGTGAGTGAGAGGCTGCGTTCAGCTTCAGTGAAATTTTTTTTGAAGACACTTTCAATGCATTTGCCCATTTCATGATGGGTGATTTACAAGTGCACCAGCCCATATCATGCTGAGTGTTCAGCAGTTTTTGACCAAAATCTGCATGAACCCTGTGCCCCACCCTCCCTAGTCACCCAATCTCACCCCAGTGACTTTTTTTTGTTTTCCTGGATGAAAAAAGTCCTCCAAGGGAAACGTGTTGTCAACGTGGGAGAGGTGAAACAAAAAAAGCTGCTGAAGCACTAAAAGGCATCAAAATCGATGTGTTCAAAAACTGTTTTGAGCAGCAGAAAGAACGTCTCAATAGGTGTATTGGATCAAATGGAGAGTCACTTTGAAGGTGACTAAAGTTCAAACATCTAAGATAAATACACAATTTTTTATAAATAAATTCCATTTGGGGGGTATCCCTCATAGTATTCACATCTTCAATCTCAATGACTCTTTCTAGTACTTTATATACAAAGCGCTCTTATCTCAATTTTAAACATTTTTAGTCATACTTCCAAAAATGTATATTAACTAGGAAATCAAGAATCAAAAAAAAATGAAGCACTAGATGAGCAAAACAATATAACGAGGTAAAAAAGACAAAAACAAAAGTAAAACACAAATGAGAAATCCAAAGGACATACTTCCTCTAAGAAATTCAAGCTTTTAGCATAAAAAAAATTTCTAAAGAATCATAAAAATGCTGAGTCCGTGTTCCAAATGAAAACGACCCAACTTAGCAGAGTTCTGCCAGAAAACACACCCCTAAACCAATCCAAATCAGTGCAGGCAACACGAGTGCACTGATACAGATAATCCTATGTGATAATTCAGGGTCAGGATTAATGACATGTATATCCATATTAAATTCTTAAATATGTTCTGATCATTTTGAACATATATGTCTATGTGACTTTTCCTCTCTTATAACTGGTCTAGAGACAGCCAGCACTTACATTTGTCAGAGGAATGGGTGACCAGGCAGAAAATGCGGAGAACCAGAGCGAGGAAAGGGTTGACAAGTGTGCTGGGTCAACTATAAACAGGATCAGGTTTGGGCAAAGTATTCTTTTTGGAAGAACACATCA
The DNA here is from genome assembly GCF_014824575.4 of Sturnira hondurensis. Classification (NCBI taxonomy): domain Eukaryota; kingdom Metazoa; phylum Chordata; class Mammalia; order Chiroptera; family Phyllostomidae; genus Sturnira; species Sturnira hondurensis. The sequence goes on along the minus strand of NW_028089294.1, from coordinate 16,488,265 downwards.
TGTGGTAGTTAACTTCTCACATACTATATACACTTGAGTTAGTAAACCAGTACTAAAAAATGCAACTTTGGCTTAAGCAAATAAATATTTGTCCTTAAAATAGGGAATTCAGTACAATTTGAGTGACAAATTTCCTAAGAAGGGCTCAAATAATAAAACACTCTAAAATCACCATAATTTAATTTGTTGCCCATCATAAATATTAAGATATGCAGATAAATGTTAGTATGGTAGGTAACGTTTTATTTTCTAGGTATTCCAATAAGTTCATAATATTTCTGTCTCCAAGAGAAATATCAATAACCACATAAGAATGTAATCAATAAATAATACAAGTTCATAATAAAATGTTCATAGGAATAATAATACATCAAGAAAAATGAAAATTTTTCTACTTGGTATAGCAGATACAAAATTATTTTATGAAAAGAAATTATCTATAAAGCTATGAAAACATTTAAGGCTTTAAAAGTAGTGCCTCCAAAAGAACCCATAATACTGTAATAATTTAACAGTATAAATCTCTATCCAAAAATCCTATTAAAAATTTTAGTTCTTTCATTCTAGTCAAAGGATACTGAACCTTGACTAGAAAATAATCCTGGATCTAAGGTACTTGTGCACCAAAGCCACAGTTTAAAACTAAAAACAGTATGGCTAAGAGCAGGAGAAAATAAAAATTTACAAAAGTGTGTTCCATTCTCACAAAGGAGAAAGAGGACCCTGCTTCTGACGCCTTTCATTTATGACTGTTCTCGTGAGAAAGGAGGAGAGATGGGCGAGAGCCTCGCGAGAGGTCAGGCTACAGAGAAAAAACCACAGCCTTCCCTTTAATAAACAACCTAAGTAAGGAGGTAAAACGATAGCAATAGCAGATAAAAAGTAACAAGTCACTAAGAGATGAGTGCCATTCCAATTCCAAGTGAAACAAAGATTTAAACCAAATGACTGGGAAGGATACTGAGAGTACTCCAAGGTGAAATAGTAAAAGAAAACACTGAAGATGTGTGAAGTTCTTTCTTAGCCACTTTCTTTCAAACAACTCAAAAACAGTTATAGTCTCAGTGGCTGACATGGAGTATATCCATTGTTTTAGATCTATGATTTTTTATGGACCAAAGCGACAAAGCAGCCACGGCTAAAGGAGGCAGGCTCCAGCGCCTGGAACCTCAGCGAGGAAGCCTCGAGTTCGAGCCACGACGTTCTAGGGCCTGCTGTTCCTACCTCTTTGCACCCTAAGTAATGAGACCCCCACCACTTCTTTTGAGACATATTCTTTCTTCCTTCAAAATCTAAAGTCCCAAATTCAAGTGATAAAATGCCAGCAAATGTCAACTATGATTTCAATCACAAGGGCTAAGGACATGACAAACACCCTCAGTCCACACACTTCCTACAGCATGAGGCACCGAGGGCGTGGGCTCTGCTTACCGTTCTCCACGTGGGCCAGCCTGTGCAGGAGAGGCAGCCAGACAAGGCACTGGGGAGGGGGGTCGGCCATCATGGTGTCTAAGAACATGTTCAGCATTATCTTTTTCTGGAAAGAAAAGAAAAAATATATACACTTCATATTTTTCAAGTACTGCTGAACTCCAAGATTAAGTTTACTCAGGACTCCCCCAATCAAGTCATGATAAATTACATGTGGAATTTTACAGCAAAATAAAATATTTTATGTTACTACAGACACTGCCACACACTACACTCTACACCACTCCTATATTCAAATGCATTTTCACGTACACTACTTTATCTGAGTCTTAAAACACCTGCATAAGGCAAATAAGTTAGGTATTACTACCTTTGTTTTACTGATGAGAAAACAAAAGAACAGAGCATTTAAACAACTTGTAAAAATCCTGCCAAAATCAGAGACTGAGCAGGACTAGAACTCGGACACCCCTGAAATTCCCGCTCCTGCTACACAGCGGGGAGCACCCACCGTGCCCCGGATCACACGACGCTTCCTCACGCTGCCAGCATTCGGGCCAGTGGGGGAACTCAACAGGCATTGAGCAAGCAATCGCTGAAGGAACAAGGTGAGGGGCAAACGCTCTCAGACACCACTCAACAACCTTCTCGTTCGTTTACAGAAGAGAGAACTGAAGCCCAGAGTAGTGAGCTGTTTGACCAAGTCACAGAGACAGTTGTAAGAAGGATGCAATTAGCACCTAACTGCCCAAATGCCCATCATAGTACGCCCTCCATTACACCACCCCCCTGGCTGGATTGCATTTTTCTGTCCTATCCCTATTTCTCTCTTTTAAACCAATGTACGGCAAGCTTCCACTGTATGGGAGACACTGATAAAATTATGTCCCACATGGACCTAGAAACTTAGAAAACAGTCCAGAATTAAAATAGTCAAGTGATGTAGATAGAACACATTCTCAACAATATTTCGAATCAATGAATTTTCTCATGATTTTCTCTAACCCACAAAACACCTTGCTAGCTCCAAAAAGAAAGGAACAAGGAGGAAAAGGCAGTGCCACAGAACTAGAGGTTAGAGTTCTGTCACTGTAACCTGCACTCCTAGGCCCCCACTTCAAACTTTGTTCTGAAAGGAGAGTGAAGGCAAAAGGGCCAACACAGGAGAGTAAGAGACGCACAGAGACGCACAGCCCAGGGAACAGGCCTCTGCCAAGGCCTGGCCCCCCATTCAAAGGCTGGGGACCGGGGGAGACACTGAGCCTTAGGGGCAGGGTGAGGCCACAAGGCACCCAGAGTATCATCTCCCGCTCTCCCAAGTGGTACATTCCTAGTACCACCACTTTACTTAACGGGAAAAACAGGGTATAAAAATTGCGGGGCTTCCCCATAAAACTTTAAAACACTTCAGAAAAAAAGGGTAGAAATACCAAATTGGTGAGAGCTGACAATATTTTGCCAGCCTATTACAAAGTAACTTTGGCATTCACCACTAACACATTCAACACAGTGTGGAAGCAAGGAGTACAGGCGGCCTGGTGCCTGGCTGGGCAGACAAGCGCGTCCAGGAGCTTGCTTCCCCGACGCACCACCGCAATACCTTCCAACGTGGGTCCCTGCACACAGACGCAGGACCACACAGACTGCACTCCGGGGATCTTTTTGGCAATCTGTGAGAATCTTGATTCCATTACATGCAAATCAGAAGTCATTCTTATTGAAAATAGTCTTTAAAAGAAGAAACTGGTAGCCCTGACTAGTGTGACTCAGCGAATTGAGTGCCAGCCTGTGAGCCAAAGGGTCATCAGTTCAATTCCCAGTTGGGGCACATGCCTGGATTATGGGCCAGGTCCCCAGTAGGGCATGTGTGGGAGACAACCATCCATTGATGTTTCTCTCCCTTTCTCCCTCCCTCCCCCCTTCCTCTAAAATCAATACTCATGTCCTCAGGTAAAGATCAAAAAGAAAGTTTTGGTTCACCAATCTTGGAATTTAACTTAATTTTAATGTTCAAGACAAAAAGGCACAATTAGATTTACTATCTCAGGAAGTCCTCATAAATACGCTCAGGACCGGTTTCCAAAAGCTGTCCTAAGGTCATACTGTCATGTGAAGTCCCCTGAAAGCATGAGAAATGAAACTAGAACTGTGCCCCAACTTCTGTCTTCCATTAACATGTGATTTGGGGGGGAAATCAGTTAACATTCTGGTTTCAGCTTTCTCATTTCTCAAGAGCATGGTCAGGGGTACCCCTGGGAGGTCCCTAAAACATTTTTAGGAAGTTCACGAAGCCAGAACTATTTTCATAATAATACTTAAGACATGATTGCTTGTTTCAATATCATTCTCCTCTGAGTGTACAGTGGGGTGTTCCAGAGGCAATCTGGTATACCCACAATTACCTCTAAAAACTAGGAAAACACTCCTCCTCTTTCCGGCGACATGAGTGCGTGAGCCCAGATTTCCTTCCTATACTTTAACCAAATCACAGCGCAACAGACTGAATGGATAAGCAATTATGAGACACCAGCTGTCTTCAACTATGCAAATCTGAGATTTGCAAAAACATAAAACAATGGCATTCTCATTAAATTTTTTATTTTGGAATGGCTATTTTTTTTCATTAAAATATATTACTCATCTTAACATGCAATAGGTTTATCATTGTTATTTTCAAAGACTTAAAATACTCTTTAATTTCTCCATTTTAGTTTATAATGTGGAGATATTGATAGATATAACCTACACACACAACAGCTCTTTGGGGTCCTCATTACTTTTTATTGTAATGAGTCCTAAGACAGAAAATTTGAGAACTTTATGGCGTAGAATTCCAGCTTAAAAACTGTGACTTACTATGTTACTATGTGAAAAGCTGGTTCTTTTTTCTCCCATTTTGTTTTATTTTATTTTTCCTCTTGAGTTGAACACATCCTTTGCATATCTCTTTATTTTTTATAGAACGATAATATTTATAACACACACTGCAATAAAATTGCAAGTGATGCAAATTTGCCCCCCACGATTTTCATTTTTCTGGGTCTCCCTCCAAATGTGTAAATGTTTCTATGTAATTATGTGCACAGAGTAGTAAAAAACATATGATCTGTTTTTTCATTTAACATTTCATTAAACATTTTATTATTGTGCTACAAGATCCTCACTTCTAATCACTGTAACAGCTGACCTGCTCGGCAGACACCACGATCTGTGCACACACGTGCTTGATCGCGCACTGAGGCTGTTTCTACCTCAGAACGCACTCCCGCGTCTCGTCTTAAAGAGGAACGTTTCCGTCTGTTGCCAAACTCCCACCCCCCGTCATTCTAGTCCCCAGTAGCGACAATGTATTTCCCTGAATGCCATTCTCATCTCCCTCCCTCTGCCCTTGGCTACATCGTTCCTGTTTTAAAAAGGAAGTGGAACCATCTCTTAAAAAGGAGAAACGCAGAATTACATGAGGAAACAAGCACAATAATTTAGTGTTAGATCATCACAGATGCAATCTTCCATCTCACCATTCACATTAAAAACTTACATCCTTGTGGGCGACAGGTAAGTAGTTCTTGTCCACACCCCTTCTGCCTGGTAATCAGTTCTATGTATGACATTTGGTGAACCTATTTTTTAAAACTTTCAGATGAAAATGGCTTTATACAAACAGAGTTATAACACTATTGAACCTGACAAAGGCAAACATACTGGTTATAAAAAACTGGTTATGGGACTAATGCCATGGATCAGCCTTTCAATTATTATTAGACACAGAATTTGTCCATGTCACAGGTTTACTTTGGACTTTGAAAATGATTTTGTAATACACAATATAATGTTGCTGTGCTTTTTATCGGAAGTATTTTTATTTATTATAGCCCAAAAAATTGGAAAAACTTCATTCTCCTTACTACAAAAATTGTTTCATCTGAGAAAATCATGGAATAACATCAAGGAAAACTTAGCTGTGAGCTTCGCACTTTCTCTCAGCATTCAAGCCAGAGACCCGTTCTCATGCCTCTCGAACTTAAAATCACCACCCAACCCAGCACATACCCAGTGGGCACTGATCCTTTTGCAGGCCTGTTGTCAAGGGGACAGAAGGCTGAAGGAGACTGAGGGGCACCCTCGGGGCAGTGAGCTGGCTGTGACATGTCACGGGGCTGCAGAGGAAGAGCCATCATCCTTCACTGAAACACTGGGAGTGTCTAAGAAGGGGGGACCTGACACCCGAGGCCATTGTTGGGGGAGAGGGGTCAGGGTTATTGGTGCTTTGGTGAGAGCCCACAGCATAAACACCGACAAGAACTCTGCTACTTTCGCTCACTCCAAATGCACATTACCCAACCAGAGAGAAATGCAAATCAAAACTACACCGAAGCAACATTCTCATCTTATCAGACTGGCCGAAATTCGTAAGTGTAAGAACACATGCTGCTGGCAAGGATGGGGAGAAACAGATGCCCTCACACACCGCCAGCGGGCAGGTGCAAAGGTACACCCCAGCTCCTGCGGGACTTCGGTGACCTCCAGAAAGCCCCCCGGCAGGCTGGTGGAGGGGGTCCGAGGAACGCCATGGAGACAGGTGGACAGTGAGCCTGGAGCTAGATTGATGAACACCCTGGTACCACGACAAAAACCTCATCCACTAAGAAACAGAAGCTAGTCGTGTTTTTAAGCAAAACAGGGGCATCAGCAGAGCTGCATTTAAAATGCTGATTCGAACTTGCTTATGATTAAAAGGAGTAATAAGACAAAAGCAATTATCTGAGAGGGGCCATTAGGCCACCATGTACAGAGAATAGGAGAGCAGGGTCCTCAGTTTTGTTGGCAAAGAATTTTCCTGCTTTCCCTGAAGACACGTGAGCACAAAGCTCTGGGCCAGGGGGTGGAGTGGGAGTGCACCCCAGAGAAGGACCTGGGCCCCCAGCCCCCCACACTCTGTGCCCAGCAGCGTTCAGCCCTGCCACAGGCCAGGGGCAGGACTGAACACGTTGGGACTCATTTTCAGCTCGTGAGCAGGAACTGAGAGGGGCCGGGGTGGGGAACCTTTCCCACAGCAAGTACACGGTTGGCATTGGCACTGCTAACTGACAAAAGGCCTTTTTAAAAAAGAGAACAATTGCCCTGGCTGCTGTGGCTTGGTGTGTGTGCTGGCCTGCAAACCAGAAGGTTGCCAGTTCGACTCCCAGTCAGGGCACACACCTGGGCTGTGGACCAGGTCCCCAGTTGGAGGTGCACAAGAGGCAACTGATCAATGCTCCTCTCCCTCTTTCTCCCTCTCTTCCCCTTTGCTTAAAAATAAATAAATAAAATCTTTTTTGAAAACGCAGGAAAACAAACCATATAGAAAAAGTCCATTTGAAAAAGAAGCCCAAAGCTCACTGAATTTAACTCTTGGTGTGTGAAACTCTGTCCCAAGTCTCATGTTTTTTGGTCATTCTTTCAGTAGCTTCTACCATTTGGAGGCCTTCTGTCATCTTTCAGGCCTAGGAAAATTTAACATTCCTGTGCCTCTTTGACTTTTCCACATTTGACATGTTTAAAACCACTGACTGAGTTTTATATAGGAATCTGAAGCGAATGAAAAGCAGCAATTAGGTTGTGAGTTCGAAGGCCTGATAATCATGGCATAAAGTAATTCAGAGAATCCTAGACAGCGTTCTTAGATTACAATGAGAATTTTTAAGATATTCTTCACGGTTTATTTTAAACGGTTATTATTATTTTAAACGGTTATTCCAATACTGGATTCTCCTTATAGGATGAATCCTTTGATTTACATTACAAGTAAATCAAAGATGGCTTTGGCTAGTGCTCCACAAAACTATCGCCTCTTGGGCAAGTGCTGTTCCTCAGCAGTACTTCTTCATGTAAACTCTCTTCCCCGGCCTGAGCTCCCTTCACTCGACCGCAGCATTGCTGACCGATCAGCTTCCTGCCTGACCGAGAGGAAGCTGCAACGAAAGGAGCTACGTGAGCATCAGATAGGAGATCCGCCCACAGCACTGTTTCGGTGTCTCCCTCACCCTCTTCCTCGGCGGCGTTGGCTCTGCCGGGCATTTCAACGCCGGCAGGGCGCTCAGGACCAGGGTGTGCGTGGACAGCCCCGGGTCGTTCGAAAATGCATATGCAGAGGGGAAAATGCAAACTGGGCTTTATCAGAACAAACTGAAGCACAGAGATATTTTCAACATGCTAAAAGCTGATATTGCTATTTATGCTGGGAGAAAAAATAAATAATGTATAGAGGCTAATTTTCACAAAAGCAATCAGCCGGCATGTGCCCACATTTGGGAAGAACTTCTCAGAAGTTACTGAAAATAACTCCCCGGTATTTATAGGTGCCACCCTCAGTGCTACGGTTGAGTCTCTCTAAACAAATTACAAAATATTATTTGAAAGTCTGACTTCAGATAAATATGGATCCTTAACTTTAAATGTAAAAAGGGGTATATGTATGTTTTTGCTTCTTTCGTGAATCAAAGTACCACAGGTCAGGAGAGTTCATTCATTTTATATTTTAACTTTTATGTTCAAATAACTTCAGACTTACAGAAAGGTTGTAAGAGACTATTTTTAAAAATTCCACTCACCATTACCCCAGGTTCCTCAAATGTTCACACAGCCACACACAGGCCCCTTCACCCTTAAATACTTCGTATCATATTTCTCAAAAACCAGGACATTCTCTTACCACAAATATGAAAATCAGGAAATTAACATTTGTGGACAGAATACTATTATCTAGTCTACAAGCTTTCTTCAGATTTTTCCAGAATATCCTCATAACATCTTTCATAACAAGAGAAAAGCCTGGATCATGGGTTGCGTTCAGGCTTCCCATCTCTGCGGACCCCAGTGCGAAGAGTCCCTTAGTCTTTCTTGGTCTTTCTGACATTGACGTTCCATGTTGCAGAAACCCCGCCCTTGGGAACAGGAGACACAGGGGTGCCGCCGGGCAGGAGTGCCGCAGTGGCGCTGGGCCTCCCTCAGTGCACCCTCCTGGGAGGTGGCGGTGTCAGCCTGCTCCTCTGGCTGGTGACTGGCATTTTGTCACCCAGTTACAGTGGCATTTGACAGGCATTTGACAGGTTTCTGCACTGTAGAGTTACTGTTTCCTCTGTAATAAATAAACATTTTGTGGGGAGATACTTTCAAACTATGCCAACAGTCTTTTTCCATTAGTCTTTCACTTATTAGTTAACATAGTTTTTTTCTTCATTCCTTGCTTTCCAGATCTTTCCAAACAGCAGGAAGTTCCTTTTATCTTGTCTTTTCCTAAAAAAACTGGGCACTGCTGCCAGCACCCATTCTGCCCCGAGTCCTTCGAGGCACAGTTGATGTCTTAGGGACAGACTCCCTCAGCCTCTAGGGAAGAGCCGTGGCGGTTTGGTTTCCACAAACCCAGCGGAAACCAAATCTCCCATTCCTATGAAACGGGCAGTGTGCGCTCCCGCACTGGCTAGCCAGGGGGCCTGGCGTGGAGCTGGGAGCCGCACAGCTCCGCTCGTCTCAGTGCTCAGGACACGGTGACCGGTGCTGCAGGGAGTTTCGTACCCAAACTCCAGTCCCATACATGGTTCACAGAACTCATTAGAAAGAGTAATACATGTTCAGAAGCAATACTGTAGACACCTCATCATGAACATAAATTTAAATGTTTAGTAATTTAAAATATTTCAAATGTTACTTTTTCAGAAGATACTCCACTCCCCACAACTCAAAGAAGTTCTCAGGTGAATTTTAATGCCCCCTCTTCCACCCCCCCAAACTCCTCACCCCTGACTTTAACCCCTGCTTCCTCCCGGACTCAGGACCTATACCCCAAGACAGAGGCGACCTGGGGAGACCTGACAAAGGCTGGGGGGGGGGGGCGCAAGCGCAGTCTGGGCCTGGGCTCTGCAACGATGGCGCCTCACCTGCTGCGGGAAGCAGGCGCGGGCTGAGTGCTCAGTGTAACCGAAAGACGGCCCCTCGAAGACGGCTGTGGGGAGCTTCAGCGCTTCCTTCAGAAACTGGTCAAACTTGCCAAATATCATGAAGCCATTGGAATCTGACATCTGGGAGAAAACATCTATGAGAACAAAACCAAATAAAGTCAAACTGTAAAGAAGTATCAACTTGGTATAAATGGCTCTAAGTCATTAGTATCACTGAAAAGCATCAGAAAGTTATTCCAATTTTTAGTTGACGTGAATTCTTATTCTTTATTAACACTGTATGGTTCCTTGGTTGATGAGGACCCTCTCTCCCACCCACCTAAAATTCATCCTAAACATCAAATTTCCACTCGCACTCTGTGCCCAGCAGCGTTCAGCCCTGCCACAGGCCAGGGGCAGGACTGAACACGTTGGGACCCATTTTCAGCTCGTGAGCAGGAACTGAGAAGGGTCAGGGTGGGGAACCTTTCCCACAGCAAGTACATGGTTGGCATTGGCACTGCTAACTGACAAAAGGCCTTTTTAAAAAGAGAACAATTGCCCTGGCTGCTGTGGCTTGGTGCGTGTGCTGGCCTGCAAACCAGAAGGTTGCCAGTTCGACTCCCGGTCAGGGCACACACCTGGGTTGTGGACCAGGTCCCCAGTTGGAGGCGCACAAGAGGCAACTGATCAATGCTCCTCTCCCTCTTTCTCCCTCTCTTCCCCTTTGCTTAAAAATAAATAAATAAAATCTTTTTTGAAAATGCAGGAAAACAAACCATATAGAAAAAGTCCATTTGAAAAAGAAGCCCAAAACTCACTGAATTTAACTCTTGCTGTATGAAACTCTATCTCAAGTCTCAAGAAACTGGCTAAAGAGACTATAAACAGAAGGACTGTAAGACACTTCCAAGAAGACTGGTCAAAGCAAGCTGACTAGGGTAGAAAGTAGACCATTTTTTCCTTCTTCCTTTTGCTACCTGGAATGCAGTGATGATGGCTAGAGCTCCAGCAGCCACCTTGGAATGCATGGTAACCAGTGTTGATGTAGAAACCATGTACTAGAATGACAGAAAAGACAGACAGAAGAAGCCTGGTCCCAGACGAACACGAAGCCACCTACCAGACCAGCCCTGGACTACCTCCTCCTGCACTTCCTTTCCACAAGAAAAAATACACTTCAACTGTGTTTAGGACACTACTATCCTAAGTTTTTGTTTTCATGCAACATCCTTAATACTAATTATCTCATTTTACTTTCACAAAGAGGTATGTATGTGTGTACATGTATATATGCATGCACATGATTATTTAAAATTTATAGATAAGAGCCCTGGCTGGTGTGGCTCAGTGGACTGAGCACCAGCCTGTGGACCGAAGGGTTGCCGATTCGGTTCACAGTCATGGCACATGGCTGGGTTGCAGCCAGGTCCCTGGCTGGGGTGCGTGAGAGGCTATTGGTGTATTTCTCATGCATCGATGTTTCTCTCCTTTTCTTTCTCCCTCCCTTCCTGTCCCTCTGAAATAAATAAGTAAAATTTTGTTAAAAATTAGGGAAAAATTACAGATAAGAAAACTAGTTTAGAAAGATTAACTTGTTTAAGGTCAAAAAGTTAGTCAGTGGCTAAATCAAGATTGAAGCCCACAGTCACCCGACTCTAAAGAAATTCCACTGCAGCACACCTCTTCCAACTCTAGTGGAGAACAGATACCACAGCACACAGGCAGGAACTGTCACGGAAGGAATCCAGAAGCTGGGCCTTGAAAGACAGGATTTGGAACGAGAAGGTCAAACCAGCCTGGGAGTGAGGCGCTGGGCACAACTAGAGAAGAGAAGGATGAAAGTCTCTATGACAGGAATTTATAGTGTATTGATTAAAGATGATAAACAAGAAACAGTACATTGAAATGAACATTCTATGAACAACTATTTACACTGAGAAATAAACGTAAATAAAGATTAAATAAATATGCTATGAATGAAAACTTTGAAAGAGGAAAGCAATTTGAAGTTGGTTTAAAAACTCTTAGGTAGGGAAGACATATTTATAGAGCTAGGTTTCAAGAAAACGAGAATTACTGACAGGCGGAATGAATGAAAAGGGAGGGGTTGGGGCCGCAGGAGGGACAATTTGGGGGGCAGGGGTCAACTCCCATGCACTTCAATGCAGCGAACTGCAATGGATGGCAAGCTGGATCGGAGAATAAAGGAATCGAAGAAGTTAGAGTTCTTCTGGATTTGTAGCTTGGGAAAATGCTGACAACCCTGAGTGAAATAAACAAGCAGAAGGTTAAGATACTAAGCTGTGAACATAACTAATCAGCAAATTTCCAAGTGGAACGGCCCTGCAGGCAGTTAGTACTGGGCCACAGTTCGAGACCACAGATACAGAGATTTGAAGATATTACCAATTACGTGAATAACGGACATCCTCTGAAGGAAGAAGCATCGTAACACAATTTTTAACCAGCTGGCTTCTATTCTTATAATGAGGACAACAATCACCCCCTACATCTGGACGGAAACAAAGGGTCAGCAGGGGATGCGGCGGACGCTGCAAGGTGCCTGCCGCTCGGTATCCGCTTTCCAGTGCCGGCTCCCCAGTGCCGGCTCCCCAGTGCCGGCTCCCCAGTGCCGGCTCCCCGGCTGCACCCTGATGGTGTTCCGAAGGGCAACGCGCTCCATTTAAAAAATGACTTCCCAGCCTCGTCTGCACATTGTAACTCTGGAGTAGATTTCGGAAAACAGCTTTTGCTTTCCTGAAAAAGACCTCTCTTTCTTCTTCCTATTTGGAATGAGTACATGAGGCCCTGCATAGAGCCATCGCTTGCGGACCTAAGGAGGCAACCCACATGGCAGAGCAGGAAGACAGGACCCCGGTCTCCAGTGGTTTACCATCCCTAAGTCACGGTACTAACCCTGAACTTACCAGCCCATGGACTTATTCCACATGAGAAAAATAAATCCCCGTGGTTTGAAGCCTCTGTTAGTCCAGTTTCTATCGCCACTCAACACGTTCCAAACTGATAAAACCAGCACGTTATTAACTTGCAGCCACTAATGGCAGCAATATTTAAGAACAGACACTCTGGCTACCAATTCTATAAATACACATATAACTGTATGTGTATTTTTTATTGTATAATTTCACAATCAAAAAACGTGTGTATACCCTCACCAACAAATCAGAACCTGACTCATTCAGAGTAATAAAAGGGAGTGATTAAACAATGAAATGACTAACTACCCCCCTCAATAAAGTATTATTTTCAGTTACACATATATCAGATAGATTCAAAGTAGTAAAAAAATTTAATTCAAGAAAAAAACATAACTTAAAAGGTCCATACTGCAACAGCAAGAGAACAAGCAGAAACACATTTGTTAGAAATACTACTACACCTCAAAATTGAAGGTGTAGTTAAGTAATTATTTGGAAGTCATTACTTCTTGAATTACTGGTTTAAAAAGTATTTTTAGATTAGTTTTCTATAAGAAAAATGACTACTAATTTTTTACATCTTAATTGAAGTATAACAATGAATCTAAGTCAGTGTGATTTACCATGTACAGATAAAAAGACCTTACTAAAGAAGAGATAGTAAAATTTAATAAAAATATCCAAAAAGCTAAACTTGTCCTCTAATTAAAGTCTTTTGCCTTCTGGCATTAGGGACTAATTTACATCCCAGATCACTGATTAATTTTGCCAGTAATTCTCCTTCTATTTATACCCCTCTGAAAAAAGGTACGCCGATTCCCCATCCGTTGTTCCAGATAAAAATACATACCTTCTCCCTTAGGAAAAACCCACAGTCAAGCCCTTAAATGCACAGGTGTACACACTTTTAAAAATACTCTGTCCTCTGTGTAATGGCAAAATAATGCTATTATTATTTTACCAGTATTGTGTATGCCCTTTTTTCCCTGATGATCATGACCCTGGTTTTACTCACTGCATCTGTCCACCTGTCTACTCCCCTTTCACCCCACAGGACCAAATGTACCCACAGACACTTCTGCAAGATGACAGGGCTGTTTCCAATAAAGACCCAAGTCTATAAATGGAAAGCATTTTATTTTATGTTAGCTCTCCTTGGCAAATGACTTTCACCTCCTGTCATCCTTCTACCAAATAAGCATGTACACACATTTGCATGTTTATAAGTGCCTGTATGTGACTAAGTCCAAGTGCATATGTCGTTCCCAAACTCATGAGCACCCTGACACCATTCACGGGGCCAGAGCGAGGCTGGTGGAGGGAAGTCAGCAGGTGGGGGCTTCTAGGGCTAACCCCGCCGCAACTGCCTCAGACAAGCCTCCAGGCCTCCCTTCATGTTCACTTGCTTTTCTTTTTCTTATTCATAAAATGCAGATTCAGGACTTACCCCAATATGCTTCCAGTTCTAAGACACTTTGGTTATATGAGAACTGTGCACATGGCCATCATTCAAACTAAAGTGACTTTTGTCTGATGAAGGAAAGGACTGGCTAGCAGAGCGCAGCCAGGGTAAATACACAGTGACAGGTGGTCAAAAGACCAGGGCAGAGAGGGGTAACTTTTGAACAGGTAAAACTATTTACTTGTAAGTTCAAAGGCTGGCCTCCCATAGTCTGTTAATGAAACATTCAGGAAGCAAACAATTAAAATGCCACAGCTGCCAGTTCTGGGTAAAAATAGAAAGAACCTCAAGTCACCTTACCTCTGGCTACTCAAAGAGCCATCCATCAAAAATATGTGAAAACATAACTACAATCATATAAACTATTATTATTATAAAACCATGTTTATGCTATAACCCAGACAAGATATCTGTTATCATTTGAGTATATTTCACGCTTTTTCTATGTGCATCATAAGTTTTTGTTCAAAACTGTATTACAGCCCTGCCTGGTATGGCTCAGTGGACTGAGCACTGGCCTGTGAACCAAATGGTCGCTGGTTCAATTCCCAGTCAGGGCACATGCCTGGGTTGCGGGCCAGGTCCCCAGTAGGGGGCACGTGAGAGGCAACCACACATTGATGCTTCTCTCCCTTTCTCCCTTCTCCTCTGTCTAAAAATAAATAAATAAAATCTTTTTAAAAAACTGTATTACATTTATGCATTTGACCTAAAACACATTTGAAAGACATACATGTGGGTATCCCAAAACGTAACTGAGCTCTCACTGTGGGACACTACAGCCCTTTCAAGCTTTCATACATCACAAAAAATCTTGCAACAGAGATACATAAAACTTGAGGCACACTTCTCGTTAATTCCTCGGGATAAACGGAAGTAGTAGAATGAGTCGATGGATATAAATATTCTTACAATCTTCCAGATGCTCACCGTGAGACTGGCCCTTCAAAATGCAGCACCAGTTTTTTAAAAAATTTAAAAATAAATTGCATATATTCATCTGCTCCTATTTTTTGGTGCACAACAGATGGGGCGTGAATAGGGTAGGTTAAGTTTCTTAGAAAACAGAATTAGACAAAGTAAATAAATCACATACTGAAACTGATAATTAAGTACAATGTAATAAATAATGGGCTTTATAGTCTGTAAATTTTACTGTTCTCTGAGTTATTTGGGGGATTTCTGACATTACTGAGTTTTGACCATGCTTATAATTAAAGTCTACATTCTGATTATAAATCTTTGGTACTGCATTTAGAGTCCTAAACTAAGTTACCTTTGAATCTAGGATATAGTCCTTGACGGCCACAACAGTGAGCCATTTCTGTAAATAAATGACGCCTGGGGCAGAAACTCTCTTATGAGAGATTTGAAAACTCTAAGAAAAGTTTCAGACTAAAAGCACAACTATTGGTTAAGTCATTTCAAAGGCTATCTTGACACTAAAGCAAAACAAAAAGTATATATCAAAAAAGGGAGGGGACAAAATTATAGGGAAAATAGAAAGGAAAAGGTAAAAAGCAGAAAGATCAAAATAAGAGTAAGAAAAGCAGAACTACTGAGGCATCTTCCATTTATTAGAAACCCTACTTTAAAAGGAACATTAACAGAGCCGAGAGCAGAGAGCCCTGTCAGTCTAAGAAGATGGAGAAACTAAGAACAACGAAGACAACAGAGTGAGTTGGTAAAAGAAAGCAAATAAATGGTCAAATGCTGTTTGATCTTACAGTGCGGAGTTATATGTCACTTTTGTCTACACTATTATCCAGCTACTTCGACTGAGCTGGACACAGCCGAGAACTAGGAAACCAGCAGGGAAAGGATTCTCCCAACAGGCAGAACCCCCAACCAGGCCACAAAAGCTCAAGGGCTTCTCCCACCACGTCTGAGCAATCGCTGTCTCCTCACTCGAAATAGAACACCAAGAAGTCAGGTTGCGTTTCCTCCATCAGGAGTCTGTCAGGAGTAAATCAGAAGCAAAGAGACATCTGCGTAGACCGGTGCACCAATAACACCATCATACCCTCCAGTGATCAAAGACACGCACCACCACCGTCACCATCACCACCAACAACCACAGCAACAGACACTCCAGAACTGAAGCAGCACAACAGTCTGAACGCAAGGGGTGGGACAAACCATGCAGCACCTCACGATGAGCCCTAAATGCATCAGAGAATGACATCCCGGAGAGACGGAAACACGTTTAAATTATGATCAGTGAGCTCTGTTCAATGTGAGAGGGGCAGCCCACATTTAAAGTGATTTCTTCCCTGGATGATTAAAATGGAAAAGGAGAAACAGGCTTCAATATCTGACTACTTTGCTTATTTTAAACATCTCATCCTCAAGCTATTTATGGTACAACAAAAACAATGAAATAGTGACAGAGGGTAAGGCAACTATGACTTTGAACGTGAAGAAGACAATGAAGCTCCACCTGAAATCTTCTGAATGATGCAAACAGGGCAGTGAGTGGCCCAGAGTGGCCTGTAACTCATCAACCCGCACACGGTGTGCGGTGACCGGCGTTCTGAGCACACCTGACAGGTCACGTGTGCCTGGGCATGCGCGTGCCTTCACGCCCCTAAATACTGGTCACTCGTGTGCCTCCAAGAAGTTCAAAAGCCACATTGATAAAAAAAACAAAACTGCTGTCACTTGGATCCCTTCCATGTTCCACAGAGCACTACAATTTGTACCTTTCCACTCACAGTTACAACAGACACTCGCAGTCATTTAAAGGACTAGGTCGACGATTTATATTTGGCAAAATCTTGGCACTTACTATGTGCCAGGGATGCGCTCTATGTAGATGTAGCAGATTTCATCACAGAAACTTAACAATTCCAGAGCCATCCAGAATGTGCATTTACATAATCATTTTTTAATTTTCAACCAGTTTATCTAGTACTAATTAAGAAGGCAATGTATATATACTTTTAACCATTTTTTTATTTTTTCAATTACATTTGGCATTCAGTATTATTTTATATTAGTTTCGGTGTACCATATAGTGGTTAGAAGTTTATATCATTTACAAAGTGACCCCCCCCACACACTCACACGTCTAGTACCCACCCGGCACATACATTGGTATTACAGTGTTACTGACTGTAACAATGTTCCCTACCACGGGGGTCCGACCTTTCGGCGTCTCTGGACCACACCGGAAAAAGAAGAGTTGCCTTAGGCCACACATTAAATACACAAACACTAACAAAAACTGAAAAAAGTTTCAAGTAAATTTACGATTTTGTGTTGGTCCACATTCACAGCCATCCTGGGCCACGTGCTGGACACCCCCGCCTGTCCTTTCCGTCCCCATGACTACTTTGTGACTGCCAGCTGTGCTTCCTCCTCCCTTCACCTTCGCCACCCTGACCCTGGAACCTTGACCCTGAAACGCATGTCGCTGTACGCTGTCATATATTTTTTCTTTTCTTTTTTAAAGATTTTATTTATTTTTAGACAGAGGGGAAGGGAGGGAGAAAGAGAGGGAGAGAAACATCAATGTGTGGTTGTCTCTCATATGCGCCCCCTACTGGGGACCTGGCCCACAACCCAGGCATGTGCCCTGACTGGGAATGAGACCAGCGACTCTTTGGTTCGCAGGCTAGCACTCAACCCACTGAGGCACCCAGCCAGGGCCAATGTCATATATTCTTTATCTGGTATCATCATCATTAAATAACAGAATCTCTACTTTCTTTTCCTCCTGTTTGAATGAAATAAAATTGCATCTATATCACATTGTTTTCCTCAGAAAAACACCATGCTAGAATTAAAATATGAAGACATTTCAGCCCAAAAGAGTAATATTACCATGTGAAAAAAAACCCAGAAGAATATTTAAATAAAACTATAATTTTCACTACCAAAAATCTCTTAGGCATTGCAGCTGACTCTGAAATGGAGGCAAACCGGATAACAGTTTGACCAAACACGTTATCTAAGATCTCGCTTCAGAACATTGAAATCTGTATCTAGTGAGCCATCTAGCTTTCCAGTTTTCGATGTCATGGTAACACGTAAGAACAAGCAGATTCCATTTTTTTTAAAAAGAATTTCAAAGTCTCTCTCTCTGTCTGTCACACACACACACACACACACACACAGAGAAATAAAAAAGAAAAGAAGAACAAAAACAAAAACAAAAACAAAAAGCACAGCCCTGGCTGGGTGGCTCAGTTGACTGGAGCATTGTTTTGTACACCAAAATGTTGCAGGTGTGACTCCCAGTCAGGGCACAAACCTAGGTTGCAGGTTCGATCCCTGGTCAGGGTGCACACAGGAGGCAACAGATCAGTGTTTCTCTCTTTCTTTCTGTCCCTCCCTTCCCCCACCCACTCTCCCTAATATCAATGAACATGTCCCCAGGTGAGGATTCAAACAAAAGAAAGAAAAGCACAGAAAACAAATGCACCTACAAAGTCATCTTGTCCAAAAGCTTGTACTTGAATTTAATCAAGTCTCTCTATCTTTCAATTAAAACAAAACTTGTAGGGCACGAGGAACATCATAGAGACCCGATCGTCAAAATCCAGTCTATGAGAAATGCTACAGGGCACATGAGACGACCCAGTCGCTCCAACACATCAGTTCACGGGGTGTCTCCACTCTTCACCCGGACCCACGGCTTCCGTCTCACCTCCCTGAAACCCGCCAGTGCCCTGCTCTGCGGGCACCCGAGGCACAGCGCGCTGCCCCCTGCACGGGACCAGCACAGCGGACAGAGCAGAGCAGCTAGGGGCGGGGCTCGGCCGCCGGACAGCCTGCGTTGAAATCCCAGCTTCGCCCCTCAGTTGGCTTGTCTATAAAATGGACAAAATACTACCTGCTGCTCAAAGAAATTTTAAGAATTCAGTGAGGAAATCTGTGTAAAGCACCTAGCACAATGCTTGGCGTATCTTAGGCAGTGAGTAACTAAAGAATGAATACATAAAAATCAAAGCAAAAATATTAAATAATTGTGAATTTCACCATCTCTGCTTTCATCCAACCACCTCTTCATAGTATCTAATCAACAATAAAAGGCCAAAACGGCCAACCGGAAGAAAAAAACTTGGAAACGTAACTGGAAAAACATGCTGTTGATTTCCAGATAACTGAGCTTGACTGAGGTGCGGAAGACCAGTGTAACCACAGCAAACACCGCCTGATGACGAAGGGAGGTGTTAGGATAAGGGCTAACCTTGACGAAACCTGGTCAAAGTAATCAAATTTATTTTCTAACACAATCACCTAACATAAAAACTGTGTTTACACGATTTTTATGTTAACACAATTTTTAGTAACATAGCAACCATTTAAAAATAATTTTTTTAAATGTCAACATTACTGCTCTGAATCTCTTCAATTTTCTTGCTTTAAACTTACAGCTTTACAATAAAAACACTAAACAAACGAATTCAACTTTTCTGTCTGAACAGTAGGTGGCATAATTCACACGCTCCGAGTCAGGTAAGTGATGCAGCAGTAAACAAAAATGTTTAATACAGCATCATCCAAAATTCTGAAAATGTTCACTTAAAACTGCTTGAAAGTCCTAATTTGAAAATTAAAATTTTCAAATAATATGAAAATACTTACATCTCAATTTGTCCAGCATTTTCCCACCACACATGGTTGCTAACATAGCTTTAACTGAAAATACCGTCATCTTGCCTCGGCCCTCACTGCAAGAGAAATTATATTAGAAACAATTGCCATCTGGAGCCACAAAGTCAATCAAATGTATCACTGAACATCGAGCAAGCAATAGACTGACCCCTACCCTCTTCTGCCACATTACCTTGGATTTTTAGAAACCTCACATTTTTTGTGCCTTTGTAGAATTAAGGCTTCATCTACGCTAGGTGAGTAGTGCTAAAACTACCTGCAACCCAGATTATTTGGAAACTGGTTTTATAAACATTCTGTAAAGTAATTTCTACTGGCTGGGTAGGCAGAGGCCTACACAGAAGTAAATTTCTTGTCAATTTAGTCCATTAAATCCACAGCTGCAGTGTTTTTTGTTTTTTTAAAGATTTTATTTATTTATCTTTAGAGGGGAAGGGAAGGAGAGAAGGAGAGAAATATCAATGTATGGTTGCCTCTCGTGAGTCCCCTGCTGGGAACTGGCCTGCAACCCAGGCATGTGCCCTGACTGGGAATTGAACCGCAATCGTGTGGTTCGCATGCCTGCACTCAATCCATTGAGCTACACCAGGGCTGCAGTGTTTTTAAGTAGTCAAAACTGTGGCATCGCTTGTTTTGAATACTAATTCAGAAATGTGTCCTTCCATGGACATATTATAGCAGTCATTTATTGTTATATACTAAACCAACAGGGTGCACATTGCTACAGAGATTTTATAGGACATTCATCTTTGTTTTTACTGTGACACTCATGGTACCCGGTGTTTATTCTAAGAAGCTCGGTCATACCTGTCTCAAACCTTCCCACACCACAACTGTGAGAAAGTGAAGGGGAAGGATCAGTAGCAGAAAATCTTCTTTAGGAATTGGAAAGAAGAGACGTGGAAGAGTTTGAACGAATCACCCAAGGCAATGCTGCACAGCACCCGCAGAGCTGAGCGAATGCCTGCAAGGCCCCTGACCCAACAGGCCCCTGCCCCACCCAGGCAACCACGCCCTGGTCTCACGGCAGATGAAAGCTCCACTACTTAGTGTTTCAAATTATCGTGTGTAAGTTAGCAAGGGTTTTTGTGCTAGTCTTATACAGCTTGTGCTTACAGTCAGTCTCCTAGTAACTCGGTAAAATACCTGTGCAATAATGAGAAGGATACTATCTCAGTCTTAATAAGAAAGTACCATCCTCTTTATGTTTACTAATGGTCCCATTACACTTGCCATTTATATTTACTATATTATACCATCCTATTCATACTTACTGTCTCCCATTTTCTGAACCTTTGCATATAGTAAGCTCATACCTGGAGAAAGGCAAATTCTCTATAAGCCAGAAGGTTCTCAGTGAAAACATTGCCATGACATCTAAGTTTACTCACTGGCTGTAATGGAAATCCTTACAGCCAGTTAAAATTCAGATGGTGTTTTAAACAGACAGATCTTTGCAAACTCGGAGACTGTCCGCCTGTCTTACACGGTACCTGGAAACGATCAGGAACATTCCCATGTCGCATATCCACTGTATTACATGAGGCAATGTCACACAAAGAGAATCGATTATGTTAAAACGAATGGGTGTCCAAAACCGATAGAGAACTTTGAACAGTGGCCGTCTCCTTTTGGTCACCAACCACCCAAATGCTCAGTCTACATGTAGGCAGACCCTCCCTACGTGACACGTACTCTTCTCGCTAACACAATATCAGAAAAAAAGCCCTCAGATACCTGCTTCCCCATCTTTCTTGAAACCCAGACATGGGTGCACGACAGGAGCTCCACCCACCAGATGCAGCTCTAGACTTCAAACAGAAAGCTTTCATCTTTCAGCAGCTGGAACTCAGAGAGTCCACCGCACAGCATGGCAGCTGCTGGGGCAGTCCCACCCCGTGTCCTGAGGCAATAGAGAGAGAGCCATGGGGCGGCACCCGCGGCCCAGCATCAGTGGAGTCCAGAGCACAAGCAGCAACATCGGTGCCCGGACTGGCGGCAGAGGGCTTTGTGAGGCCATGGGTGTGACTCTGAGCTTAGTTTGAGACAGTGTGATCTTCGAGCCTATACCCTCCCAACACTTCCAGACAGTCTTTAGCAAGACCCACCCCCTTTTAATAAACTAGCCCAAGATGGTTTCTACCGCTTACCACCAAGCACTGAGGCAGGCAGCTGTACCCCCCTGCACGGGCACAGAAGGCAGCGGCAGCAGCGGCAGCAGCAAACATGCCTGCCACCCAGGGGAGAGCACACGTGTGCGCCTGAGGGTCAGCAGGGCAAGCACAGAGAGGGTCCCCGAGCCGCAGAGCTGAGCCACAAGCGCGAACCCTGCTAAGGACATTTTTTAAGGTAAACATGCTCAAAATATTTTTCTGCAGACACATTTCATGATGCAAGAATATCTGGGGAATTCCACAGGGGAAAGTCAAAATAAACCATAGAAGAGCTTTTCATGAACATCAGGATACCGAACCACCTGGGGGAGGGGCGGGCTGGGACACAGAATGGAGCTTCCGGGGTGCTGGCCCCCCAAGAGATCATAACGCACTTGCTTTATCGCAATTCATTTTAAACTGCACTTTGTTTCCTGTATTTTTTCTGTACTTGTTTTCTATTTCTCAAAAACTGCTGTTTTTTAAAAATGCATTTTTTTAAATGGAAAAATGAAGGTTTTCCTGGGAAAATGAAGGTTACCATTCTTGGACAAAGCTAATGGTTTTAGGGGAAAATGAAGAAGTGGAAATCTGTCAGTTAAAAGACACTTAAGATACAGAAACTACAATGTATAAAATTTCCCATAATAAAAGTTTCAATAATAATAGTATATGAAAGAAGAAAAAACTACCAAGGCCCAGGCCCCATCCGTGGGTGTCCACTAATAGAAGACTGGCCATTCACACTATCATAAAAAAAAATTTAAAGAAAAACAGCCCTAACTGGTATGGCTTGGTTGGTTGAGTGTCATTCCACAAAGCACAAGGTCACCGGTTCGATTCCCGGCCAGGACACGTGCCTGGGTTGTGGGCCCAGTTCCCACTTGGAGGCGGGAGGCAATGGATCTATGACTCACTCATACAGCAATGTTTCTCTCCCTCTTTCTCTCTCCCTTCCCCTCTCACTAAAATAAATGAAATTTTAAAAAAGAAATGTAATATATGAAAGATAAAGAATGTATCTAAGATAGTTTACTACGTAGAAAAAGCAAGGCATGGAACAAAATAATTGCTAGAATACCGTCTAGCAATTACTTTAAAAAGGAAAGAGCAAAAATAATATTCTCATGGACGGTCCCCAATTTATGATGTTCAATGTAGAATTTTTCAACCTTATGATGGTGCAAAAGCAATATGCATTCAGTAGAGATCATGTCAAATTCTGACTTTTTCCTGGGCTAGTAATATGCAGCGTGATATTCTCCCGTGATGCTAAACAGCGGCAGCGTTACCAGTCAGCCACATGACCACAAAGTAAACAACCGGTGCTCTAGTGGGTAGCACTAAGTGCATTTCCAACTTAGGGTGTCTTCAACGTATGATGGGTTTCTTGGGGCATATCCCATTGTAAGGCGAAGAGCATGTGTATTTGTTTGTATACGTTTAACCAACTGCGAAGAGATACTGAAACAGTGACATTAGTTGTCCCCAGGGTGGCAAGTAGGCAGCCAAAGGAAAGCAGTGAAAGAGTGGTCGCTTTTTACTTTATGAACATGCAACATGCTTATCCCAGAAAAGAAGGTTCTGGAGTCAGCACCTAAGCTTCCAACTCAGGGCACTAGAAAAAGAACAGCAAATTAAACCCAAAACAAGCAAAAGGAAAAAAAACAATACGAATAACGGCAGAAATCAATAAAAATTGAAAACAGAAAACACAGAGAAAAATGAATGAAACCAAAAGCTGGGTCTTCAAATAAATCAATAATGTTAATTAATCTCTAGCCAGACTAAGAAAAAAAGAGGAAAGACACAAATTACCAATGTCAAGAAGGAAAGATGAGATACCACCACACGTTCTATAGACGTTGCAGAAATAATAGGGAAACATCATGAAAAAGTTATGTCCGTAAGTTCAACAATCTGAACGAACTGGACAGGTACAGCTACTCCCTGACGGAACACACCTACCAGCGCTCACTCAAGAAGAGACGTACAACCTGAAGAGGCCAGAATCCACTATGGAAATTGAATCGGCATGTTTAAGCCTTCCAAAAAATAAAGCTCCTCATTCAGAGGGCTGTACTGGCGAATTCTAAACAGTCGAAGAAGGAAATAATTGCATTTCTACACTAATTCTTCCAGGAAATAAAAAAGGAAAAGAAAACAGTTCCCAATTCTTTTAAGAGGCCAGAATTTTTAAACCAAAAACACATAGCCATTACAACAAAAGAAAACAAGTTGGCCCTTCATTAACTTAGACATAAAAACTTCAACAAAATGTAAGCAAATCAAATGTTACAATATATAAAGAGGGAGAAGGGGGCTTTATTTCAGGAATGTTAGTTAACGCTGATTTGACATTTGAAAACCCATCAATATAATTCCGCATATTAACAGACTAAAAGAGAAAAGTCACTTGATCACCCGAATAGAGGCAGACAACAACATTCAACACCCACCCCTGATAAATACTCTCGGAAAACTAGAGGAGAAAAGGAACAGCCTCAATCTGATAAAGAACATCTGAAAAATAACAACAGCTAACATCATGCTTAATAACGAAAGTGCTTTTCCCCAAAGACCGAGACCAAGTCAGAGGACTGCCCGCACCAATAGTCAGCATCAGTCTGGAGAGCCCCACTGGTGCAATAAAGCAAGAAGAAAGCGAGAAAAGGCATATGCATTGAAAATTAAAAAATAAAACTGTATCTACTCCAGAAAATATGACATTTTATATAGAAAATCCCAAAGAACCTACCAAAAAAACCACTATCACGGATTTTAGCAATGCTGCAGAAAATAAGGTCAACCTGAAAATTCTATTTTATTTCTACAAACTAGCAAAAGATCACAGGAAACACAACAGCACCAAAACTATCAAAAGCATCAATAAAACATTTTTTTAATTTTTTAAAAAATGTGCTGATTTTAGAGAGTGAGAGGAAGGGAGAAACAGAGGGACGCATCGATTCATTGCCCCACCCACCCAGACACTCACTGGTTAGTTCTCGCATGTGCCCCAAAGAGGGATCAAACCCCCAAATCTGGAGCATCAGGACAATGCTCCAATGTACTGACCTACTCAGCCAGGGCAATAAAAAATTAAAAGAAATGTTCAAGATCAATACAATGAAAACTCCAAAACACTGATTACAGAAATCACAGAGGACGTAAATAGATGTGACATGTTCATGAAATGAAAGGTGATATTGTTAAACTGCCAATCTCCCCCAGCTCATCAGAGCCTGCGGTGACTCAGCACAGGCCCAGTCAAATCCACAACAGAACACCTGTGTGGACGTCAGCGAGGTGATTCTCTGCACATCCTCGGAGCTGTCAACCCTTGCAAAGCTCAGTGAGGTAGGTGTGGGGACATACTAAAGATACAACTCACGTGTCCCAATCCCACCCTGTTCTTAGCACTTTTTAAAAAGTCCTTTGTGTTATTTTAATATGCACCCAGAGCTGAGAACTACAAACATAAAACTGTGAACACAATACTGAGACTTTAGCTTCTATTCCACAGGCAACGATAGATCAAAGGGTGTGATAAAAGGTTAAAGAGAATGAATCTGTGTTCGTTTAACTCTGGTTCCAAATCTCACATTCTTCCTTCAAAGAGCTACTCTTTGCTGAAGAGAAGAGGCTGGTGTCACCTAGGCAAACAGACAGGAGGGCGGCAGGGCCCGCACTCTGGCGGGACGGCCAGGCCCAACTTCCAACTCCGTTCCTGAAGAAAGACTTAACCCACAGTACGCACCAAGACTTAACCCATCAGAAAGCACCATAGGACAGGTCTCAATGGGCACTATCACATCTTTATTTCTAAAAACTACTGTCACAGTTAGCACTTAATGCTTCTTCTTAATATTCAAAATCTTTTAGAAACTAGTATTTCCAACATTTTCCATTCTCTATTCAAAATATTATGTAACTCAATTCTGTTGCAAATAACAGTCCTAGATGCAGAAAGTCTTACATTCAAATACAGAGTAACAGATAAACTTCTCATTCAGCCTGGATCAGCACTCAAACACGGGTGCCCTGTCTACTAGTTCAGGTTATTACTAGTCTCAATGACTGGCCTTGGATCAAGTATTCTGTAGATGCATTAACAAAATTATGCCTCAACTCCTCAACTAACAATTATCCATAATAATTATCTCATCCTCTCTCAGACCTACTTTCCAACCATTTTTCCTATTCACAGCACAGACACAGCCACCTCCACACACACAACCTCCCCCCCAGCAAACCCGGGCTCTTTCTCTAACTATACGCTCTCTGGGCTGCACCAGCGTATGTGTGCTGACTATCACATGCTTTACCGAGGCTGAGGGGACACGTGTCTAAATGACAACGCGTGACTCAACAGGATGAAGGGCCTTCGTATAAGGCTGAGGGTGTTTGAAGTATGGGGTCGGGAGAGGAATCTGAGATGAAGGATTACTGTAAATGTGAGGGGATAAATCGGCAGAAAGGAGAGATTGGGAATGATGTTTAGTGAGCCCTTATATTTAAGAACCCATTTAAAAAGTATGTGAAGTGGGCTCGGGTCTTAATTATGAACAAATCCTCCCCACTTACGATCATTTACAAATTTAGGTTCATAGTTTCAACTATCAAGAGGTTTACTGGCCTTTCTAAAGAAAATATTAATATAAACAAGTAAATGGTATATTTAAAGACACTTAGGAGTACTTATGAAAGATACTTACATAAAAATCTAGGTATAACTTAGTATAGAGAAATAATCGTCCAAATAAAATTACTGAAGGGGTGTTCTCACAATTCTTACTTCTTCAAATCACGCTTCTTTTTACATTTTTACTCCAAAAAAACAAAACAAAACAAAACACTGAGGTCCCTCCTTCTGGCTCCTTGCTCTCAGCATCCATTCTTTCGCTCTGACCCCGAAGTCACTTTCTGCCTAAGTACAACTCCCTCAGCTGCCCCAAATGAAGTCGGGGAAAGTGTCATGACAGCTCCTGCATTCTTCCTCTAAATTAGAGGCAACAGAGAAAAAATAGTCACTTAGCCATCTAATACCCCATGATTATGTCCTTTACCTAACTGATTCTTTTTTTCTTGAAAAACACTCATTCTTGACCCTTCCCACCAGACAGCTGAATTTAATCCACATACATTGCTCAAGTAACATTTAAAAGTGAAGAGTCAGCTGCCCCCGGTCACGGGATATACAATACAGCCTCACCCAGGTCCACGTTTTCAGCTATGCCAAGGTGAAGCCCGGGTTCATACCAGAATTGATTCTCCACAAACAGGATTCAGGAAAGATCTGGTTTCATCACAGACACGTGACTCACTCAGAGCTGACTAGTAGGTCAATGTTTAAGCTGTAACACAATGAACAGTGAAAATTACCACCCCCCCCACAAAGATACTAAAATGAAAGGATAAACAGGCAGTACTTGTTGAGGATGAGGGGAGAGTGGAAACGGGGTATTTTAGCCCCACCCACACAGAATCCCTCTGAGGAGCACTCTCCCTCGGTGAAGAGAATGACCACAGTCTTCTTTCTCAGACACCCCTGCGTGACTCATCCCCACAGACCTATCATTTCCCAGTCTGACAATAAACCAGGCACACGACTTCTAAAAGAGTTCTTATTATCCGCAACTGAGAAAACACTGGGACTGCCGCTGGGCCGAGCTAAGCAGACGGTGAGTCACCCTCAATGAACGCGTAGGTTGGAACATACAGGTAGGGGCCTTCAGAAGCCTCTGCAGTCCCCACCCGTTCTCTTCGGATGAGGACTGCTCATTTCAGTTGCACCAAGTCTCAAATTCTGCCTGTATTTTTCACGTGTAACTCACCTGACCTGGGTGATGTTTACAGCTTTGCACTATCTAATAAGAGCTCGCTATTCAAACTGATTTTGAAAACAAGATGATAGGGAACATTTTTCACTTAAGAAAACAAGCTTTCTCCATCTTTAGCAAATAACTGTGGATGTGGCCAATTATAAATTAGTACTTTTTCCTTGAAAATAGACTTCTTCTCTAGAAACACCATTACCAGTCCAATAATCACATGCAGCTAAAAGTAATAAAAGCATTTCTCTTTGATTTTCAAACTCCTATTTTTCCAATTAATCTTAATTTACAAAACTTTACAGTGAATGGATTATGCATCAATCAACTACAAATCAAGAATCCATTTGGCAAATATCAAATAGCCTAATCGAGTAAAATCAATGAAAAAATCCTATTCAATTTTATCATAATCAGAATGCCTGATAATTTTGTATTTTTTTGCCTACTAATTTTCAGCTTTCCAAATATTTATTAAGAATCCAATGCTGCATTAATTGAGAAATTTAAGAAAAGGTAAAATCTCTGCTCTCGAAGACTTTCAATCTTATTCACACACCGAGGAAGTTCAGAGTACTATAACTAAAAGTCAAAATAATGATACAGACTATAAACCATCACAGGGATGAAAGCGGGTCGGTGGGGAGAAGGAGGAGGCTGCAGAAGAGGGAAGAACTGGGGTACAGCGGGTGGAGGAGCAGGGAGGACAGACGGATGCAGGCGTCACACTGCGAACACTGAAGTGCCTCGAGTAGCTTAATTAGAGTTTGGTGTGAGCAGAGAATTATGAATTGATATTGTTAGCTCTAACTAAGGAGTATGAATTTCACTCAAAACCACAGAGAGTCTGAAAGTTTCTGGGGTGTGAAGTTATGTGATGAAAACGGAGTCCTAATCAGATTAATGTGGAGGTGAGTATTGGATGGACTGCAGAAGTCTGATACCACCTGTCACTTTCAGAGGAAAACAAAAGCAAGGAAAAAACACTTAGAAAAAGAATCCCCTTGCCCTTAAAAAAAAAAAAAAAACACTTCCAAGAAGACAACAATAAGGCTAAAATAATAAGCAAAAAGTATTTTTATTTTCTGAATTATTAGCTAATGGTCAAACAAACCCTTTACAGGTCTGCATGGGGTCCTGGTGTCAAGAAGAGTCCTCTCTGAAAATCAGCACAAATGCACGACTTTGCTCGGGAGAAAAGAAAAGCTACGAAATACACAGTAAGTAATGGGAAGAGGAATAGGTGAATTTCAAGTTCATTCACTTTTGCTCTCTGAATAATTCTGCCACCAAGCACTTAGCCTGGGGCTCAGTGAGCCGGTTTTGGTGGTGTCACATCACTCAGCACACCATGACACCCACAGGACAATGGCATCCAGCAGGGCAGGGAATCAGTGTGGGCAGGTGGGCTCCGCTCGTCTCTTCCACCAGAGCAGCCATTTTTCTCCATTTTGCACTAGGTTTCCTCTTAGGGTTTCATCCTTTTTAAAACATTCAAAACCCCTCACTCATTCTCCACCACTGCCTGGACATTTCCTAAAAGAGCCATAATCTCATCCTTTACTTACAAAAGTCAGGTCCTCACAAAAATGTGCTGCCATTGAGGGCACCAAATTCCTCCCACCCAGCACTAGTTGTCTCCTATTTTTATTTGGCTGACTTTTTCCTGTCATCCTGAATCAACCTAAGAACAAGTAGAAATATTAGGAAATGCTGTATAAAACACACGTGTCAGCGTAACATCAAGTCTGCAGAGAATTTTTGTGAGTTTATTTGAGCCAAACTTATGACAACTGTCGGGAAGCAAAAGCTCAATGGGTTGAGAACTGGTCTGGACAATGGCAGTTCTGCACCTTTACCCAATAAAATCTGAAGAGGAGGCATAAACGGGTCACGTGAAATCCACTGGTGATAGGTCAGGGAGGCTGGAGGAACCTCGGGGATTGGGTACAAAGTAAAATGACAGACACACCTTTTACACAGGTGGGTACAGGACAGCAACAGTCAACAGTGAACATGAAAACAGTCACAGTGAGGGGACTTGCGGTCTCCCCACGGTGCGGTGTCTGTCCTTTGAGGGGTCCGGAAAAGGCAATTGGACATTCCCAAGGTGTGTTATCATAGATGCAAAAAAACAGACAGGCTCAGTTAAGGTGAAGATTGACCTTTGTCAGGGAAAAATACCTGCCTAGGATGTGACGACCCTACATGAGCTGCTTTTAGTTAGAAAGTTTCCATTTCAGACCATCCTATGTGGTTACTTTAGGTCTCTGAGTGTGTAAAGACCTCCACGCAGCACTCCCTACCCCCACCCCACCTTGTCAGGTTTCGCACGTGGCCCCTTTCCTTCCATGCATGACATGTTTGTGCCTCCCAGGAAATTTTAGTTTTGTTAAAAATCACTACTGAGTAAGACAGTAATCTAATATTATCCTTTTTCAGCAATGTCCACTCTATAATATGGTAGTTGGGTATATTCAGAATTTAAAGTGAACTGGTTTTTGCTTTTTTTATAGTTTTGTTTGTAGCATTCAGCATAATGAGGGAACAATGGAAAATTTTAAATATATCCAAATGAAGCTGCTAAAACAAAATGTTAAAATAGTTCATAGTCGTATTTCCAAACTACACAGGAATTTTTCATATAAACCCACCATAAATTAGATGCAGAAGAATCTTCACCCTAAAGGAATCTTGACCTTGCTCCGCATTCGCCCCAGACACCTCTGTACCTTCTGTTCCTGACCTGGGTTGCCCCCCTCTCCCTTCTGCTATCTCTTCACCCTCCTCCCTCCTATGGCCACAGTGTTTAACTGGCTTGATATAATCAGGGATTCAAAGTTTATAGTCTCTGCTTTATCACTCAGTAAGAGGACTTTTTTTGCTGACTTTAGAAATACTGTTTCTTGAATTATTTTTTGTCATGCAACCTGAACTGATTTACTCAGTGCATCAGTGCTGTGGTAAGGTGCTGCTTGTTCATCGCAGATTAAAAGTTTTTGTAATGGGGTGCTGGGTGGGGTCTCCTGAAAATAGCAGAGCGTACCCCCACAACCCTTGACTGGGGGGAGAGGGTAGTGGATGATGTGACTTAAGATACTTTGCGTAACACTGGATAAGTTAACAGCCATGCCTTTCCTGAAGGGACGAGGCCTGCGGCCAGGGTGCAGGGTGTACCTGCCTTGAAGAGTGTACAGTGACTCCTCACACAGCCAGGGGAGGCGATGCCCACCCCAGGGGCCCCCATGTCCCTGGGAACTCTTGCCCTGACTAAAGATGGCAACCAAAAGAAGATATAAGATACACAGGATCTGGCAAAAGTGGCAGATGCTAACACATCATAGGAGGGGCCAGTTATGAGGTCAAGCAGGAAGTTCTAGGCCAAGCTTTCAAAGGAGGGCAGGCTGAAAGGATGGAGAAGAGAGTCCACCCAAAGACAAGAAGTCGGGAGTGAGTGGCAGAGGCACAGGAGTGCACCCCGAGGTCTGCAGGGGGAGACGGCCCGTGTGGAGAACACCTCGAAGGAGCTGATGGAGCTGCGGAGACCTGCCCGACCAAGCTCGGATTCATAAGAGGTGCTTGGGGCTGAAGTGTGACTGGGGATGCTGAGTTGCAGACTTCTGCTTCTCTGAAGGATGTACAGCAAAGTCACTGTCTTGGGAACAGGGCAGGTCTAAAACCCACAAGAATACTTCCCAGAGAGGACAGAGACCTATTTGTGCAGCTCGTTGAAGAACGGGTAAGGATATGGGGAACTTCTGGGCAAGGTTTTGTCTTGCAGCCTGGCCCGGGACGGGGGCGGGGGGGGGGGTGGCACAAGGGAAGAGCCGGTTCTTGCAGGGACAGGAGTGCTCTCAGCCCCAGCCCCGCCCAGGCTGGAACCCTGTTAATAAAAACCTTTCTCCTTCAACACTAATTGTTGGGTCATGTGTCAAGGTGCCATGTGGCCGAGCCCTGGTTTGCTCAGCTACAGTTTTACTAAGATTTTTGGATCAAAAGAATCATTCCTTGGACAGTATTAAAATTATAGCTTTACTATGTAAATTGCTTTTAAAAATGGCATCAGAATTTTGGGACATATGTCTCATGTCACACTTCTTTTAAAAATTCACATTTCTTTCTTTTTTTAAAATATATTTTATTGATTATACCATTACAGTTGTTCTATTCCCCCCTTCATTCCCCTCCACCCGCACACTCCCTCCCCCACCATTCTCCCCCCCTTAGTTTATAACCACGTCTCTCAAGTTCTTTGATTCTGTATTTCCCCCACTATTCTTGCCCTCCCCCTTATCTATTTTCTACCTACTGTCTATGCTATTTTCTGTACCTTCTCCCCCTTCTCCTCTTCCACTCCCCTGTTGCTAACCCTCCATGTGATCTTCATTTCTATGGTTCCACTCTCGATCTAGCTGTCCTCCAGGTTTGCTTTTGTTTTAGGTGTGGTTGTTAATAACTGTGAGATTGCTGTCCTTTCACTGTTAATATTTTTCATCTTCTTTTTCTTATATAAGTCCCTTTAACATTTCATATAATAAGGGCTTGGTGATGATGAACTCCTTGAACTTGACCTTATCTGAGAAGCACTTTATCTGTCCTTCCATTCTACATGAAAGCTTTGCTGGATAGAGCAATCTTGGCTGTAGGTCTTTGGATTTCATGACTTGGAATACTTCTTTTCAGCCCCTTCTTGCCTGTAAGGTCTCTTTTGAGAAATCCGCTGACAGTCTGATGGGTACTCCTTTGTAGGTGATTGTCCCCTTATCTCTTGCTGCTTCCAGGATTCTCTCCTTCATTTTAATCTTGGCTGATGTAATGATGATGTGCCTTGGTGTGTTCCTTCTTGGGTCCAGCTTCTTTGGGACTCTCTGAGCTTCCTGGATTTCCTGGAAGTCTATTTCCTTTGCCAGACTGGGGAAGTTCTCCTTTATTATTTGTTCAAATACGTTTTCCACTCGTGGCTGTTTCTTTCCCCCTTCTGATACCCCTATAATCCGGATGTTGGAACATTTAAAGATGTCCTGGAGGTTCCTAAGCCTCTCCTCATTTTTTTTGAATTCTCATTCATTTGAATTTTGAGTTTGAATTTCTTCAAACTCAAAATTTTGAGTTTCTTGAGGGAATTTCAGGGGAAATAAGGGAGGGATTTAGAGGAACCTATATAAAGGATACATGGACAACAACTGAGAAGGGTGGAAATGGGAGGGAGGGGGAGGATGGGGGGTGGGATGGGATGGGAGTAATAGACAGAAAACTGTACTTGAAAAATAATTAAATAAAAAAATTGAAAAAAAAATTTTTGAGTTTCTTCATTCCTTTCTGGTTGGATGTTTCGTTCTTCCTTCTGGTCCATTCCATTGATTTGAGTCCCAGTTTCCTTTCCATCGCTATTGGTTTCCTGGACATCTCCCTTCATTTCAATTAGTTTAGCCTTTATATGTTCCTCTAATTTGTGACTATAATCAACCAGTTCTGTGAGCATCCTGATAAACAGTGTCTTGAATTGTGCTTCTGAGAGGCTGGCAATTTCTTGGTCGCTGAGAGTTATAGGCTCTGGGACTTTGAGTTCTTATTGCGCCATCTTTTGGGCTGTTCGTGCCTGTTACATAGCAGGATCGGAGCCCTAGGCGTTCACCAGAGCAGGGCAACTCAGTCGCTGGGTTGTGACGCTGTATGTGGGGGCGGGGTCAACGAGGAGCAATGGCGTCCTGTCTGCCATCTCCTGCCACGGCCCCCACAGGTGCGGCAGCTGCCACCATCACCGGGCCCATGTGTTTCGTCCCACTGCACGCGAGTGTGCCACCACCGTCAGCCCTCGCCCCCTGGGGCCTGCGTGGTCCGTCTCACTGTGTGCGAATGTGCGACCGTGGTCAGTCTGCCCCACACCCTGGGTCCGGGCCACTTGCGCACCTAAGTCTGGGGATCTTTCCTGCCCGACCCTGCTCCGCTGCTGGTTCCGCCCCTCTTACCGTCCCCATGGAACGATTAGTTGTAGTTGGACTTCCATATAATTCAATTTTCTGTTTTTTGGCTGTGTCTTTGTTCTCCAAACCTTTGTTGTATTCAAACTTGGTTGTGGGAGAAGGCACAGTGTTTCCACCTATGCCTCCATCTTGGCGGAAGTCTCCAAAAATTCACATTTCTTTAAATAATTTTCTTTTAAATGAATAAAATATCTAACTTGTGACATCTTATAAAAATGCCATAAATTTACTAAGTTCCTATGTTGTAACTTGGCTTTGACACTTGTATTTTACCATCAATTCACAGAATCATCAATATTATAAAATTTAACTAATAGCAAATGTATGAACAACAACAACAAAAAACCAGGTCTACAGAGAGAGAAAGTGAAGCAGAGAATCAACTCTCCCAAATCAGACGGCTGATAAAACAGCAGGGATCCGAACTCTGAGCTCTTAGTTCCTGGAATACAACCGTCAACCTCTGTGTTTCTAACATTATGATTTCTTGCTTGTTTTTTATAAAACCAACTTAATCCTCCATGAATACAAAGAGAGCGACTCATTTCTGTTTTAATTCAGAGAATATTTCAATAGTTCTCTTCTATTATTGTAATGTTATAAGACAATGTTCGGCATTGAAAAAAATTAACATAAGACACTGAACATAAATAAAGAGAAAATGAGATACTATATAGTTCAGAGGCACTTGATGTAAATAAGAAAGACAAATTAGCTTTAAAAGTCAAACAGAGCCCCGGCTGGGTTGTTCTGCACACCGAAAGGTTGTGGGTTCGATTCCCGGTCAGGGCACATACCTGGATTATAGGTTCAATCTCCAGTTGGGGCATATACAAGAGGCAACTAATTGACGTTTCTTTCTTATATTGATGTGTCTGTCTGTCTCTCTCCCCTACTCTTTCTCTCTCACTAAAATCAATAAAAACAGATCCTTGGGTGAGGATTAAAACTAAAAAGAAATAATAGTAAAATCAAATAGAAACCCTCATAAGCAAATTCGTAACTTGCCTTTGTTTCACTGGACAGGCGACTACACCTTTACACTGTGTCTCAAGTGTGTGATTCTCCAAAATGTTACAGGGCTTAGTATGTGAGACGCTGCAGGACAGCATGTCACTAACTATGATTCTAAGTGGACAACCCTTAAGCAAGGAAGTATAGAAGAAGAACGACTAAGGGACAAACATTCTTAAAATCCTGTAAGCATGTAAGGTACTAGCCTGTCGTACGCGGCAATCATAAAGTTAAGGAGGAGGCTAATGGACTGGTCCACGCTGATCTGGTGAGTAGAAGGCAGGCGCTTGTTCAGCTGGTAGTAAATGGACGAGATGACGGTTTCGAGGCGGGACACGCTGATCTCAGTGCTGGGGTCCAGTGTGTTAAGGCCATTGTCTCGGAAGGCTTCGATCATGTTCCAGATGTCAACGAGATGGACTACAACACAAAGCAAACAAACCGTCAGCAGGTTAGAAGTTTTAATTCATCAGAAAGACAAACAAACTTTACATGTATTTACAAGTAATAGATTTGTGAAAACTGGCAGAATATATCACCCCAACACACCACTTTGGCATGAGGATTCCTTTGAGCTAAAGACACTTGAGAAACAGCAGGTGCCGAAGGTGAGGTGTCCTGACCCTCACCTTTCCTTACTGACAGCAGCAAATAAAACCTCCACATGAAAGATGCCTATCCTATTCCAGGAGAAAAAACAGGGATCTGTGCTGATCAACAGAGACAGAGAGTGGAGGCCGAGAATAATCTGCACAGACTTGTTAAAATAACTCTTACCTTTCTTTAGTCTCATGCATTTTTCAGTTACTTTTTCAAAATTGCTACTCTTTGTTTGACCTAGTATATAAGTGGGAACCGCCCTGCCTGGTTTCACAAGCTGTAACCCCCCCCATGGCTAAGGCTGAGAAAGCGACCTTCGGACCATAAGCCACTAAGGAGACAAAGCTCATCTCCCTGGTAGGGGCGCTGCCTCTGCTCCCTTACTCCATTCTGCTTGGCCCAGAGCCTGACCAGTTAGCCAATGATGGGTAAGATTCCTCAAGGGAGGAATGACCGAAGACAGGCATTGTCATGAAGGGGCCCCAAGGAAAGGACTTGGGGGGCTATAGAAAAAGGGGGTGATAGACCGTCCCCCCTCAGCTTTGACATAGCCTGAGTCCTCATTCTGTCTGCAAGAAGTCTCCTAATCTCTCAGCTGTCTAAGACAATGCTTTAAGCCTGAAACAATGCTGGTGGTGGATACCGCCCTGTGCTGGAAAGCGCAGGTTCCCTAGGGCAATCAGGCTTAAGAAAGAATACATAAAATCCTGTGAAACCTGCTTTGTTTAGAATGCTCTCAATTAAATAAAGGTCCAAGCAAGAAGTGAGTTTGTTCCTCAAAGTTTTATAGCTCTTTAGCTCTCTGACCCTGACTCAAAATAGGCCCTCAGAGTTCTTTGTTATCTATTGTCTGATCCTTACTGCCTTACAATGACTGATGAGCTTTACCTTTATTCCTGTGCAAAATGAACCCAATAAAAGCCCATTGAGGAAAAGGCTCTTGGCCCTTCTCCCTTGAGAGATCGGCCACCTTTCCTCCCCACACAGATCATGTCTTGGTAGACTTACTCTCATCCGTGGTGGCCAGGGGGGAGCCCTGTGGACGGAGCTCCCCCACATATAGCACTTGGACCTAGTTACTCTTTGGGTCCTCATTTTCCTATGGGCACTCCCATGTATTGTAAAAATCTGTATGCTTTTCTCCTGCGATTTGTCTTATATTAATTTGATTCTCAGGCCCAACCAGAGACCCTAAGAGGGCAGCAGTGAAGTACAGTCTCCTCTACAACAGCCTCAAAAATATATAATGTAAAATTCAGATTTTTGACTAAACGTCAAAGAGACAAAATCACAAGCTTTGGGGGAGGTATTAATACATGTTTCTTAGTAAATGAGAGGCCAACATACATAAGTATGGATAGAAAATTAAACTTCATAATGAACAAAAAAGGCATAATGAACATTATATGAAATACTGCCCCCAATGATTAGAAAATATGCTTTATTTTCAAGAACCCAAAGAATATGTATAGAAATTNGCCTCAAAAATATATAATGTAAAATTCAGATTTTTGACTAAACGTCAAAGAGACAAAATCACAAGCTTTGGGAGAGGTTTAATACATGTTTCTTAGTAAATGAGAGGCCAACATACATAAGTATGGATAGAAAATTAAACTTCATAATGAACAAAAAAGTCATAATGAACATTATATGAAATACTGCCCCCAATGATTAGAAAATATGCTTTATTTTCAAGAACCCAAAGAATATGTATAGAAATTGACCTTAATTGGGTCATAAAGCTAATCTCAACAAATTTCAAAGAATTAAAATCATATGAATCATGCTCGCTGAACAAAATGAAATTAAGTTAAAAATCATTATCAAAACAGTAACTTTTTAAATGAATTTTACCTATAGAAATGAAGAAACACATTAGGGAACTTCCTTAATATAATTAAGGTATCTGCAAAAAACTAATCAAACACACTACTTGATAGTAAAATGCGGAAAGCCTTCCCTCTGATATTGGGAATAAGACAAGAAATGCTCACTGTCATCATTTCTATTGTACTTCAGGTCCTAATAATATAACTATACAATAACTATTGGTACAAGTATTAAAAATGAAGAAATATAAATGTCATTATTCAGAAAGTTATAGAAATATAAATGTCATTATTTAGATATACGAATATCATTACACAGAAAATCATAACAATTCTATGGATAAGTTACTAAATTAAATATTTGAGTCTAGAATGATCGCTAAACATAGATTGATTTAAAAGTAACTGTATTTCTATGTGTCAGTAACAGACAGTGTAATTTAAAAGTATCGTAAGTCATCAAAGACTTAGAAATAAATCCAGTGAAGAATGTGCAACACCTCTATAAAAAAATCTCTAAATACAACTGGCAGAAATAAAGACCTAAATTAATGGAGAGATAGACCAGGTTCCCAAGAGGAACCTCAATACAGGAAACGTGGGAAATACGCCAACTCCCCCAACTTGATCTGCAGGTTTACTGCACTTGCAATGAAACCCCACCAGGCTGACATCCAAAGGATGAATTTTGCTGTATGTTAATCACACTTATAAAAAGAGATGCAGAAGGTAAGCATCCAGGCAAACTTCTTCGTTTTGTGTGTTCTTCGTAGAAACTGACAAGCAGAGTCTACACTATAGATGAAAATAAGTGTAAAAAGGCCAAGAATGCCCCAATCTTAAAAAGAAGAACAGAACAAAGTAGGAAGACCTCTTCTACCTGACATCAACACTCACTATAAAGTGGTGACAGTGGTTATTGGTACAGGACAGACAGACAGACAATGGAACACGAGAGCCCAAAAGCAGATCTTCTGATATACAGACACTGCTTGAACCTTCTTGTACATTTTCCCAAAGGGTGTGAAGAAAAGATTGCTTAGTAACGGAGAAAATGGTCTTCTGAATCAACAGTCGAGGGAGAACAGAACACACGTAGGAAAAACTGAAGCACGACCCCTGTGGGTGCTGTAGACCCCCAGAAATCCTCTTCATGTGGGTCGGGAATCGTACGTGACCAAATAAAACTTCTAGAACAACGTACCCTCTATGTTACGAACGCCACTGGCCTGGTTCAGACTCTCGACACTCCACACACAGACTATCGTTTCCCAAGAGTAATTACAGGAAAAATTATAAAGATAGTAGGTTCTTTAGAGCAGTGGTTTTCAAAGTTCTTGACCGCAACCCACAAAACTATATTTAAATCACATCTCTCTCTTTCTCACACACACACACACACACCCAGATCCTATATATTTAGTAAAAAACAAATTTCACAAAATACTTTTTAGATTTACCACATAAGCTGCATTCTGATTTTTATTTTTCTTTCTTTTCTCTGTTCCATGCTTTAAATTCTGTCTAGGGCCACCAAAACAATTCCATAAACTATTAATGGGCCACAGCCCATAATTTGAAAAACAATGCTTTGGAATGCCAGGAAATAAACCTGACTTCAGTCTCGGATGGAATGGTACAGTCTTCAGAGAGGATTTTAAGCTAGGATTTCTGAGTAAGACTTGAAGTAGGGTAAAGGTATTTAGCTGTGAGAGTGGCTCGCGCAAGGCACAGGTTTATGATAAGTGGCAAGACCTGGACTAAAACCAAGGTTCTTCCCCATTCTAAGGCCAATGTTCGTTCCATTACACAAAACAGTTTCTCATTAATGCAGACACACACACACACACACACACACACGTATGAGAAAGTGCAATGATTCTGCCATAAGTTAGTTCACCTTCACAAAAAACAAGATTCTCACGCATATTATGTGTATATGTTTGCATATATTTTATTTACTTATTTTATAAGTAGCAATTGTGCTAGCAAAGGCTGATTATAGAAAAGGCTGATTCCTGTTAAGTTTAATCAAGAAAGTTAATTCTTATTACATCTTATCAAAATACTAATATTTTTCTTTTCCTCCAGAAGCTGATAAATCATATTAGTGCTGCAGGAAACATTCCATTAGAACGTGACAAGGAGAAACCCATTCTCCTGTTGAAAGATCATGAATAACGCGCCCGTCTCACGACTAGTACATGTGGAGCTGATTAAATATTCTGAGGCACATGCAAAGTGCCACGTTCTTTCCATTACACAGCTTACATTCTGCTACGCACTTCAGACAAAAATAATTCCATCGAAATCACAACACGACTAAAAGATATTAAAGTCTTCTACTTCACATTACTGAGAGCTCTACGCAGCTCTCACAGAAATGACTTACGGTTGCATCGTTTCTGGACGAACCGTAGTTTGCATGCTGTTCTGTACGTTGATAGTCGTATAACATCAAAATTCTGAGCACCTGAAAGCGAGGCAAATAAAACATGTTCAACTGGACTTACTGCTTAATCTGTACGTGCTGGGAAGAGGCTCTATGCCACTGTGTTGGCACAGTGTACATGGAACTTGTCAGCTAAGCCTTCTGATAAGACCGAAGGTGGGAGGAAGGGCTGACCAGGCCGTTTTCTGCGTGCCCGCTCCACGCCGGGCACTCTGCTGGTACTTCCGCCGACAGTGCCCAGTCTACTGGCCTCAGCAAGCTCTGAGGGGGGGAACACTCCTCATCTGCATTGATTAACTGTGTGTCGTGGGAAGGGGGGATGAAGTCGCATAGCAGGGAAGACCCTAGCCCAGAGTCAGGGACGTCAATTCCAGCCCCAGCCTGACCGCCAACTGCAGAACCTGACCATGACCCCGTCATGTGCCTCTTCTCAGCCTCAGTGTCCTCCTCTGTAAAGCGAGGGAACTGGACCAGCTGATCTCTGCGGCCCCTTCCAGATCTGTGGCAGCCTGT
This sequence comes from Sturnira hondurensis, assembly GCF_014824575.4. NCBI lineage: Eukaryota > Metazoa > Chordata > Mammalia > Chiroptera > Phyllostomidae > Sturnira > Sturnira hondurensis. The sequence continues at coordinate 16,448,510 of NW_028089294.1, read as the reverse complement.
ACTTTTCAAACACTGGCCATAACGGAATTTCCAGGCTGCTATTTTATGTGCTTCCAGTGCACTGTCCCTCCCTATCAAGAATGAAAGATTGTGTCCCTGTACCTGCATCTGAGCAGGTTACTGTGACTGCCTTAATGAACAGAAGGTGGCAGAAGGGACACTGCCTGACTTCTGAAGACAGGTGACGAAAGGTGGTCCGCTTGCCCCTGCTCTTCCTCTCTCGGGACACTCCCCCTGGGAACCCAAACTGGCCCTCTGAGGAAGGACCTTGGGGGCCATCCCGGCCGGGCTCCTACCTCCCCAATCCAGCACCGACTGTGTAACCGTCAAACACTTTTCAAAGGGCTCAGTCACTGGCCCAGACCAGCAGCACCCTTTCAGGAGAGGACTCTGAGGTCTGGCAAACAAGCGCACTAGCCTAGGCCACGCAGGCAAGTAGTCACAAAGCAAAGCAATCCTTCAAATAACAGGGACCTCCTCTCAGCCATCTCCTTTTCTTTGTTCAGTTTTACACAATAATGTAATTTTTAAACAGACTTCAAGTTGCATAGTAAAGTAATATACTGAAGCATGCCTTCATACTATTAATTCCCCGCCCGCTCTAAGTGTTGTCCTAACAGCCTTCTCTGGCCAGAATCTGCATCCAGTGCTGGGTACCTTACGTGGCACATTAGTTACGTATCAGCACGTGCGAGCCCACAGTCACAGTGGAGTTACTGCAAGAGGTCTGCGTCGACTGGCATGCCTTGATCCGACAGATACTCTAGGGGACATTTCTGCCGTACTATTTTTGGCCTTGCTGGGGAGAGCAGTTCAAGTCAGTTCAATTGAAATAATATGCTTTAGCTTGGGGGTCCTCCAACTCCGTGACTCATTAACTCTCTCATTCTTCCTGTTCAAAAGCTTGTAACTGAAAACTTCTGTGACTTCATCAGGAGAAAAAAAAAGCTACTCCCACACACGTGAACAAGGACTCGAGAAGCACTCCGGACTTACGCATTTCTATGAACAGCTGCCTCTTCTCTGCCATGGTCTTCCGCTTATTCCCACTCTCCTCGATCATCCTAGGGACAGAGAGAGACACAGTGAACCAGTGTAGACTTTGACAACCACGCGCTCATCACGCTACTGTGAAGGAGAAGCACGGGAACCGAGCTGTATACGCACATGCTAAGAGGGTATCAGTCAAAATAAAGTGGAAGCCTGGTACCAGAAAGATCGACCCTTTTCCCACTGTTTGATGCCTTCTAAAATATCAAAAGTCACTACTCAAATGAGCTCGTACATGCCTCTCGTGCTGAAAATATGGGCTGTCTTACCTCTGACTTTGATTATTTTCTCCGCAGAGTCCTAGATTAGCTGAGGCGGTCTCCCATGCCCCTACTGTTTACACAGGCAAGTGTGTTACTAAGTGTAACTTAGAAAGTAATGATAATGAAAGGCCATTAGAGTAAAGGACATAAAATAGTGAGTTTACACATAAATAATATCCATTTTTATATTAAACAAATGTAGGTATTCCTCCCCACACTGGAATAACTCCCAAATGTAACTTTCTATCACATGGTAACAGTAGTTTATGGTGTCAGACTTAAGCTACGCCAGTAACTGTCAGAACTCTCGTCATGCATTAGCTCATTTAACCCTCCTATCAACCCTGGGTGCTGCTGCTATTACTATTATTATTATTATTCTGTCCCCATTTTATAGATTAGGAAACAGATGCCTAGAAAGGACCGCTAACTTGAGAGCCCACACCTCAGAAGTGGCAGAGTAGCATCTCAACTCTTTCATTAAACCTCTCCCATAATTATTGCTTTTAGATGCATATTTTCAAATATCTAGGCCTAAAAAGCTAGAACAGAAATAGCCCATTGCTTGGACCCTGTTGATACAAAATTTGTGACAACATTAGCTGAACTTTGCCTTATTCTATAAAGAAAAATACCTAGACACACAGCATAAGCCAAATAACTTCTTCCCTAAGCAGCTTCACTGTCATAAATCATCCTTGCACATGTCAGAATCACAAATTAAGTAAATGATGATCATGCAAATCACAGATCCATTAAAGTAAGGTGCCTGGCAAAAGTTTAGTTATAACTATATCCTAAAGGAAATTTAAAATGTAAATATATTCCTTACTATTCTGCAATAATATTTTGATAACTAAGACTGGTCCTTTCCTACATCATTGAAATGTTACCAAAAAGACTGCAACACACATGACAGTTACTTAACAATTGGCCACAAGAGGAAAGAACTGTGAACAAAAGATGGTAAGGCAAATTAAATGCAACCAACGTTAAAAAAAAAAACACAATGAAATCTAGGCCCTAAGAAAAAACAGGAGTTGGTACCAGTAGCCTGTAATTACAAAGAAAAAATATTCAAAAGCTTGTTTCCTCTACCCCAATCTTTGTCTCCCATTAAATAATACAGTGTTTAAATATTACACACAGATTAAAACAGAAAATATCCTAATATTCTTTATACCTCATTTATTGTATCCTTTTTTCTACTTTTGCTATTTCTTTACACCCCTTTTTCTCAAAGTAGGATCTAAGACTCCCTGGAGATCCCTAAATTCTTCACAACTTTTAAAATTTTGTCTTTATTTCCAGCTCAATTTTGAAAAAATTAATGCAACATATTCTGGATCATCTAGATGACCACCCAACCACTAGCACTGCCACATCACTCAGGGTACACCCAAGGCACACTCAGGCACGCACGTCGCCTGTGCAATGACAGCGGCACGGGGGGCGGGAGAGCACCGCAGGCAGGGCAGACAAACTGGGGAAAGCGCGCTCCCCGGGCTGGATCCGACCTGCCACCTGCTTTTGCAAATACAGTTCTGCTGGAACACTTGGCCACACCTACTCCTTCCCCTGTCATTGTGGATGTGCCCCTGCCACAGCGGCAGAGCTGGGCAGCGGCAACAAAGAGCGTCAGGCCTGTGAAGTCTGAAACGGTGACGGTGCCAGGCTGGATTCCGCCTGCGGGCCTCGTGTTTGCTGCCTGTGATCTGCAGCTCCCCATGGTCTCAGTTCTCTCACACAGAGCATCCTCTTTTCTATCTCTTCTTCCTTCTCTCAAAACCATCATTCAACTAAAGAAGCAGCAGCCAACTCCAACATGAAGGAAAAACCAGCCATGCCAGACGTCGAACCACTTGTATACATTTGTCTCCACTGGGGTATCGCTCCCGAGAAATTTCAAAAGGCATTTTCACCTATATCACATTTCCCAGGTTCTCACTGGGAAACAAACTCCCAAAGGAAGCTAGACTCAGGCACATGAAAGATAAGCAAGATATACTCAACTACAAGGATTTGATATTAATGTTTCAGAAACAATGTTTCTAATGTTTCCATTGCTTTAGGAAATCATATTCATGGAACTACTTTCTTAATAGTTTGGAAAACTGTTCATACTATAGAAAAATCTCAAAATTCAGAGCTACTGGATAAGGCTAGTCACGACGGGTTCTTCTGAAAATAATTATGAAATGTGAACGACACGCCAACCTGCATATGCTGTCAACAAAACTAAAATACTGTATTTATGTTGTGGAAATTATTTAACCATCATATATGTACATAAATAAGAATTAGAAATAAATTTGAAAACGAAAATACATTTGTAAGGTGTGGTTTTGTTCCCCCCTCAAATTTTATTTTGTCACTGTGTTGCCTGACAGTTCATAGAAAGTTGAATGTGTTTGATGTTTGTACTTAAGAGTTTTAAAATGTCTAAATATGTTTGCTGGGAAATGATGGGGGAACATGCTCTTACAGACTGCTAGCAAATATATACGTACTGACACATGTATTTTGAATGGCAATTTGGCAATATCTACCAAAATTTTAAATGCACACTCCTTTGGCCTAGTAAATACGTTTGTTTATTTGTTTAAAAGGAAAAGAGAAGCAAGGAAAGGGAAGAAGGAAAGAAGGAACAGAAACAGAGTAAAACTGCTTACGTAACTTACGGGATGGCCATATAATGGAATAGTATAGTCCACAGGTTATAAAAAGAATGAGACAAGTATGTGCAATTTATGTAAGTCAAAAGGCAGGGAAGGAGCCCTGCCTGGTGTGGCTCAGCTGGTTGGGCATCATTCCCCAAAGTGAAAGGTCACCAGTTCAATTCCTAGTCAAGGCACATGCCTGGGTTGAAGGTTCGGTCCCTGGTTTGAGTGCCTGAGAAAGACAAGCCACGTTTCTATCTCACATCAATGTTTCTCTCCCTCCCTTTCTCTCTCCCTTCCCCTCTCCCTAAAAATAAATAAATAAGATACTTTTTTAAAGGCACAGAAACAGTATTACAACCCCACAGATGCTGTTCCTGCCCTGGCCCAATATTACCTGGCTGCTCACCTCTCGCAGAGGAAGTCCTCTCTGGAGAACGACTTTCAGTTGACCAAACACTCTGTGAGCAACACCTGAGAAACAACTCACCTTCCAAAGGGACCCACAAGCAACTGCAGCTGGGGGCTCACATACAAGGTAAAAGCCCAGGCCTGTAAATTCTGGATCCTGGTAAAATGGAGCACGCGCACCGACCTCTCTCCCACCGAATACAACCATAGACAGATGTGTGCTGCAGCTATCCCGTGCTCCGCGAAAAGTAAATATCAGCAGGTGGATCGAGGGAGAGTACAGAATTCAAAATACCACGGAACAGATGGTGAGTTTACCGTTCTTCCCTCTTGTATGAATGGCCCGGCTTGACCTCGACCCAGCACAAAACCCCAAAGCAAACACTGTGATGCAAACACAGAGAAATCCTCAGAACACTCTAGTTCTAGCTCGAAGAAAAGAAGAACTGAAGCCCAGAGAGAATGAGAGACATTTCCCAGGCCTTTTTCTCTCTTTTCTCTTTTTATTCATTTCCTCCCACCCGGGCCAGCAGGCAGTCCTGCAGTAGGGGCGGTGACAGCAGCAGCCAAAGCCACTGGCCGGGGAAACTGCAGGAATCACATGTGAGGGGAAAAGCCGCCCTCCTCTCCGTTCCATAAGCTGCAGCTCCAAGCAGGACCTCACGGAAATGTTTCTTTCTCTCGCTCCCTCTCCTCTCCTCTGTGGTGCAACTGCTGGAGTGGACAGTTTCTGGCCAAAACACAGAAAAGGGGAGTCCAAAGTAGCCAGAAAGTTCCCAGGTGTTAACTGAGAAGGAGCTTGGGAAAGCAACCCCATATAACTGTGTATGAAATACTGGGATCTTCTCCAACCTGCACATCCCAAGATCTAATCTTAACTAGCACGCCAACATCTCTGAAAACTAGGTGTAGAGAAAGACCTCTACCTAAGTCCCAGACCAGTGGGTGGCACACATGTGACACGGAATCGAAAACGAAACTGACATCAGAACCACAGCCAATAGCAGAGAGACAGAAACCTGTGCAGACTAAACTGAACCGGGTCAAGTACGCCCTTAAACACAAAGACACCAGCATTATCCATAAAATTTTTAAAGAAGACCCAAAGTCTTATAATGTTCAAAATGTCCAGAAAACAATGTAAAATTATTTGGTAAACAAGAACCATGAAAACTTTAACTCGCAAGGGAAAGATAACCGATAAATACTGATGACAAGATGACACAGATGCGGGGTATGTGACAGATGTTAGAGTAGCCACCCCAAAAATGCCCAAACAAGCAATCACAAACACTCTTGAAACAAAAGTTAAAATGTTAAGTGTCTGTACAGAAACAAAAGATGTAAAGAAGGACCCAATAAAAACATTAGAACTGAAACACGCAGTAACCAAGAGGGGGAATTCACTGCAGGGACACAGCAGAGCGAAGATGACGAGGGAAAGAGGCAGTGCGCCTGAAGAGAGACCAAGCAGAAACTATCCAATCTGCACAACATAAGAAAGGTTTTAAAAAGAACAAGAAATAAAGCCTCAGAGAGCTGGCAGGCAAAATCGAAAGGTCTAACATCCACCACACTGTCAGAATCCCAGGAGAAAAAGAGAGAATGTGTTGCTGGGTGCCCACGAACAACGCATGAAGACACTATGGCTGAAAACTTGCCAAGTTCAGTGAAAGACATATACCTACGGATATATTCAGTCATTTTGAGTGTGATGGTCACACAGTACACATGCTCACTCAACAGTGTCTACCACCCCCACTGACTAGTACAGTGAAGTCATCATTGTTCACACATGCACATTCCAGTCCGCTCTTCTTAGCTGCCGGGTTACACTGATGTTGTGCAAACCGTTCTCATTATACTAACAACTGTTGGACTTTTTCCAGACAGACCTCATAACTCTCCACCTACCTCGCCCCTTCCCCAGTTATCCACAGTGGTAACTTGCTTGATAACAAACCCTTTTTTTGCTAACTTCCCTCCCCTCTCTTACTTCTCAGTCCCCTACTGGTATTTTCTGGGATAACCTCCAAAACAAAATATTTGCACTCAACGCCAAGAGTCAGCTCCTAGGGGAACTCAGAGACTGTCTTTTCATCTCAACCACACTTGTACTTCAGACAACACACAGTATATGGGGCGCACACAAACTACGACTGTCGGTGACTTCCCTGGGCATCAGCGATTCCCCAGTGCTCCGCGGATGCGAAGAGCTGCATCTCTGTAATTACCACAGGTCCACTGAACAAAGATCTAAGCCTACTGATGGGCCTGAGTACGCGTCCTTGTCTCCCCGATGCAACCCTGACAATCGCACTGACATGGCTGTAAGCAGTCTCTCTGCTTCCTCCCACTTGGACTCCTGGCACTCGGCCTTTCTCGGCCTCACGGTCTAGAGACAGCCAGACCTCCCCTATCATTCCCTTCACAGACCAACTCTGAGTTTAAACCCTGCCATTTCCTTCCTCGTAATCACTCGCATATCCACCCTTTTCCCCATTTTCACTGCCAAAAATCTCTGTCCACATGAATGCACACATAAAAATCTGTGACACTGTGATCTCAGGACTCTGTGCCCCCTTCTTCCTGCCATTCATCCTGTGAACACCCAGCAAAACCCACTAGGTTATTTATTCAAACACTCCGGCCTTCAGTGGGTCCTAATCACCCTATTCAGGAGCCTTATCCCACCCAATTAAAAATATCAGAGCACAAAGTGAAATATTCCAGACTGAGAAAGACACATGCAAGTGAATTCACTCAAATATAGAATCTAATAATAACCCCCCAAAAAAAAGACAAGCCCTGACTGGTGTCGCTCAGTGGGTTGGGCGTCATCCTGCGAACCAAAAGGTCACGGGTTCAATTCCCAGTCAGGGCATATGCCTGGGTTGCATGCCAGGTCCCTGGCTGGGAGAATGTGAGAAGCAACCAATTAATGTTTCTTTCACACATAAATGTTTCTCTCCCCCTTTCTCTCTCCCTTGCCCTCTCCCTAAAAATCAATGAATAACATCTTTTTGTCTTAAAAGCTAAACTCATTCCAGAAGCAGAGTGGTGACCGCCAGGGGCTAAGGCCTGGGGGAAATTAAGAGATGTAGCCATAGCATACAAACTGCTGGTTATAACACGGGAGCTGAGTGCACAGCACAGCATCTACAGTTGGTAACACCATACGGCACAACTGAGATCTGCTAAGATCTTAAACATTCACACCGCACACACGCACGCGCGCGCACACACACACACACACACAGACGGAACCATGTGAGGTGACGAATGTGTGAAAGAACAAAACCACAGCAATGGTAAAATGACGTGTGGTTGAGAGATCTGGGGGGAAGGGAGGAGGGATGAACAGGTGAAGCACAGACTTCTACGGTGGGGCAACTTTCCTCATGACGCTTCAGTGGTGGGTGACGCTGTGCACCCGTCAAAGAGGACAGACATTCACAACACAGAGTGAACCTCAACGGATGTACATTTTTATTACATCCTTTGGGACAGGGGTGTCAAACTCATTTTCACCGGGGCCCACGTCAGCCTCACAGGTGCCTTCAAAGGGCGGAATGTAATTTTAGGACTGTGTAAACGTAACTACTTAACTAGGGGCAAGGAGCTCAGTGCTGCCTCCGGGTAGAGAGAAGGTGGAGGGCCGGATTTGCCCGCAGGCCTTGTGTATGCCTCCTGTGCTTTAGGATATCAGAGGATCCAAGGGTGAGATGCAGAATGTGACAAAACAATCTAACTGCACTACGAATGTGTCAAACAACCTCGCTGCAGAAGGGCACGGAGGTAAAGGAAGTAACTCTGGAAATGAACAGTGTTTGTAAGACTAGAACAAAACAAAGTATACCTAAGTGCTGTACTCTAGTTCCCACTGGTTGGAGAAGCTACCAATTCCAATACTGCTAATGCATGAACACTGGAATCAAACAATTATGGAAAGGGGTGGCATTTCGTAGAGTGTAAGGTTACAGACCAGCACGGTGAGAAGCTAGAATGATCCATGAGGATTCCAACTGCAGACATCAGTATGAGATCATGTTTCCCTTAATACGGATTCAGCGCTACATACAGAAGTAATTCCAGAGAGGTGCACATGCATGGGTCCATATACACGTAAGCCCTTGCTCTGTCTACCGAGAGGGTCTAGAAACAACAACATCCCAAAAGCAGTGAGCACACCTAGTGCCCACATTTTGGTTTACAACACCATTGGGCAATAAAAGGAACCAGGAGAGGTGGCTGAGGCAGGAAATCTGCAAGGTGAGACTGAAGCACCCTGCAGAGGGGAAAGAAGTTCCAGGAGAAGAAACCACATGACGGGGGTGTGGGGACGCGGGAGCCAACCGAAAGCTCCCAGTGGACAAAGTTGGCCCAGTTTCAGCAACACAATAAATAAAGCAGAACTACACATCCATCAGTGAGTACTGATACCAATGGGTGAATAAATTAACAAACAAAGGAGAACAAATGTCCTGTGAAGAACTGCCAATAATCCATGCCAATACTCAGCCCTGAAAAAAGCAAAGCACAACACCCTAAGTGCAGGCTGCACGCAGGGACTTCCTCACAAAGACGACAGCACGGAGGATGGGGAGCAGGAAGTAGCCTGACAGTGGAGGCCCCTGAGGAGCCCTATCTCAGCCAGGGCAAGTTCAACATCAGCAGTGAGGAAGCATGTTGACCGCATGTGAGTATATCCTTGACACGATGTGGTGAAAACGGCATGACACCTCCGTGATCTCCCTCCCCAGCCCCACAAACCCAGCTGGGTCATGAGGAAAACATCGGGCAAATCTCACTTGAGGGATAACCTACAATGACCTTACCAGGACTCGTCAAATTCACCAAAAACTTGACCAGCAAAGTCTGAGAAACTACGAAGCCACAAGACATCTAAGGAGACATGATGATCACATGCAATGCGATATCCTGGCTGGGACTGTGAAGCCGATAAAGGCCACTGCAGAGACTCTAAGGAAATCCAAATAAAGTAGGGATTTTACTTAGTAATAATGTATCCTTACTGGTTCATTAATTGTAACAGATGTAAGAGGTTAATGACAGAATAGAGTATGGGATGCAATGACTTTTCTTTTTTTAAATGAAGCTAAAACTATTCTAAAACTTAAAATTTATTTTTTTAAAAAAGACAGTACAAACATGTTCATTTCTCTTTATTCTCTTAACTGATTTAAAAAGCAGCAAAGTGTTCCGAGACGCCTTCCACGAGGCGATGCGGGAAGTCCTGCACGGGAACCAGCGCGAGCATCAGAACATTCTGGAGACGGTGGAGCTGCAGATCAGCTTGAAGAACTACAACCCCCAGAAGGGCGTCCCCCATGCGGACATCGAGGTGCTAAAGAAACTCAACCAGAATAAGAAGCTGGCCAGGAAGTAGGAAGCCTTTTTGGCTTTGGAGCCTCTGATCAAGCAGGCCCCAGGAATCCTGGGCCCAGGCCTGAGTAAGGCTGGCCGGTTCCCTTCCTTGTTGACCCACAATGAGAACACGGTGGCCATGGTTGAAGTCAAATCCACAATTAATTCCAGGTGAGGCAGGTGCTGTGTTGGCCACGTGAGGATGACAGAGGATGAGTTTGTGCACAACATCCACTCAGCTGTCAGTTTCCTGCTGTCATGGCTCAGGAAGAACCTGCAGAACATCCGGGCTCTGTCCATCAAGAATGCCACGGGCAGGCCCCAGCACCTGCACTAGGGTGCAGCTTAACAAACCACCCTGCTACCAAAAAAAAAAAAAAGCCCATAAAAAGCAACTGTGTAAAATGATACCTATCAAATTGATTTGCTGGGGCCTGTAACATACAGATTTGCTAAGACATAACAATCCTAAATGTCTACATACCTTACCACAGCACTTCAAAACACAGTAAAAAACTGATAGAACTGAAAGGAGAATGAGAAAGGAGAACACTTATGCTTGGAGACTCTGACACTCGTCCATGTCAACACAAGTAGAAAGTCGAGAAGTGCAAGGAAGGACTGAACAACACCATCAGCCAACTAGAGCTGATTGACAGCTATGTCCTCCAATCACGACAAAATGCAAATTCTTCTCAGGTGCACATAAAACACGCATGGCCAAATTCAGAAAAGTGACTGCAGAAGCAAACCACCCCTATTAGCTATGTTTTATTTACCAGGCTGGTTCTGGGTACACTCTAATACTCTTTATGCTAGTATACATCTTATTTCATAGTAAAATTTTAAGTCCTTTCCTTTGAATATATTCTCTGGTAAACCTTTTCTTTAAGATTTTATTTATTTATCTTTAGAGGGGAAGGGAAGGAGAGAGGGAGAGAAATATCAATGTATGGTTGCCTCTCATGCATCCCCTGCTGGGAACTAGCAACCCAGGCATGTGCCCTGACTGGGAATTGAACCGCAATCCTTTGGTTCGCAGGCCCATGCTCAAGCACTAAGCTACACCAGCCAGGGCTGGTAAACCTTTTCTTTAGTGGTTTGGAGGGGGAGAAGGCAGGTCCCCACACATTTTTTTAATAAAATGGGAGTATACCAGATACCACAAGCACTGTACTTTTACCCAGATAAACAGAAACTCTCACAAACTCCCTAATTTGGTACAATATTTATTGCTTCAAATCTTTAGCAATATCTTCTATGAGCATCCAAACAATATTTGCTAACAAAGGATGAATTTCACCAAACTAAAACTATTGATTTGTCTATAGGTTATTTCAGCCACAACTACCAAAACAGAAGAACAAAGGTTTGTGGCTTTTTGTTTTTCACTCCTGAAGCAAGAAATCTGCACGAACTTCTAAAAACGTATTATTGAGCTAAAATTTTAAAGTACCAGATTAATTAGCACATGGCTGTAACCATCCATGAAAACTTTCAATAACTTTGCCTTAGTACTCTGAATGCTTAATTTTAAAATATCTCAACCAGAATCATAGGGGAAAAGGGGATGGACTCACATGAACAAGTATAAAGGACACATGGACAATAACTAAGGTGGGCGGTGGAAATGGGACGGAGGTGGGCAGCACTGGGGGGGCAGGGCTGGGAATATAAGACAGAAAACTGTACTTGAACAAGAATTAAATTTTAAAAATTAACTATAAAAAATAAATAAATAAAAGGGTCTTGACTTAAAAATAAATAAATAAATAAAATAGAACATCTCAACCAATAACATTAGCCTCGTGCTATCATGAGTGACTCTCAGGCACAATATACCCAATGGTACATATAAATAAATCCATGTATCAAAGAGCATTTTGAACAATCTAAAGAGTCTTTTTTACTGATTCCCCTTCAATCTGCTTCAATTATTGTTGCTTTTGTACTTTGCCACTGACTGACAACAAGCCCATAATACACACAGAAGCGTCAGCTCTGCTTTTCTCTTGCAGTTCGCGTGTCCTGGCATTATCACTTCCATCTCCGGCTGAATCTGAAACGTCAATCTGCAGTCTCTTTGTAGGGATCTTTCTAAGCCCTTTGTCTGTTGAGCAAGCCTCATTTCATTCCAATCAGATAACAGAATCTGAAAGACCACCGCACCAAGCAGAGGGGAACTCAATAGCCTGAGCAGAATGTAAGCAAACACATGCGGAGGCTCACATGTCAGGCCCTCCACTCAGCCCACCTGGCTCACCAGACCCGGGTGTATCATCAGACCTACAGACGGGTGTCAAGTGTCAGCCTATGGATTAACTATGGATTAAATCGTACTAAAAGTTAATTGCCCATGTTTTCTTGTTATCCCTACCTAGAGAATCATTTGTGCATACCTCTTATTTTGAAACCACTGACCTTAAAAAATCTTTTTAAATAAAAATAAATAAATAAATAAACAAGATTGAGAAGACAGGAAGGACTGTGCCTAGCTTGAGGAGCAAATGAAGAATGTGGATGGTAAAATTAGACGAGTAAATTTAGCACCTATGTGGTAGGTTAACTTGGCCTAAGGTTACAAAGCTAGTGATTTGTGGATTTAGGCCACCGATTTGACTGCAAGTCCATTCTCCTTCCACTGTGTCACACCGCCCCCACCAGGGCAAACGCCAGGATTCCAGGAGAGGGCAAAGAACACAGGTCCCCAAATCCCAGTGCTGGGTCAGAACCTAATTCATAGTCCAGCGTGGCCTGGAGGCTAGAGCTACAGAACGCCTGGCCCCTCTTGGTGCCGCCTAGGAAGTCACACCAAGTCTGCAGGCCCGAGGGGAGAAACTGCCCCAGTGAAAACCAAAGGAAAGAGGGGTGGAGCTCCTGCTGCTGAGCTCGGGGGGGCCTGCGGGAGCAGGGCTTCTCCAAGGACAACTGACAAATACGTCTGAAGGCTGTGGGCCAAGGCCATTTTTGCCGGCTATTTAAACAGGGTCTTCTCTGTGTGCCCTGGGAGCACACAGCTCCTCTTCACATTGAAGGTGTGTGTGTTCCAGACGAACCTGAACTCTCNGGAAAGAGGGGTGGAGCTCCTGCTGCTGAGCTCGGGGGGCCTGCGGGAGCAGGGCTTCTCCAAGGACAACTGACAAATACGTCTGAAGGCTGTGGGCCAAGGCCATTTTTGCCGGCTATTTAAACAGGGTCTTCTCTGTGTGCCCTGGGAGCACACAGCTCCTCTTCACATTGAAGGTGTGTGTGTTCCAGACGAACCTGAACTCTCTCCAGGCCAGAGTCGTGCTTCTGTGTACACAGCAAAGAACAGCACAGTGACTCCTGGTGGCAAACTGAACAAAACCCGCGTCGTCTGGGAAAAAGGCACGTGTGCTCATGGAAACAGTGGATGGTTGGTGCCAAATTCTGAAGGAAGCTTCTTGCTAAGGCCATTGGACACAGAATCCGTGCAGTGCTGTACCCTTCAAGGATTTAAACTTACTGAAAACTAAATAAATAAAATGCATTTGTTTTAAATAAATAAATGAATGAGTGAATGAATGAAAGAGAGCCCCGGCAAGGTAGCTCAGTCGGTTAGGGCGCTGTCCCAATACACCAAGGTCACTGCTGGTTCAATCCCCAGTCAGGGCACATGCAGGGATCAACCGCTGACTGCACACATAAGCAGAACAGCAAACTGATGTTTCTCTCTCTGTTACACCAAAATCAATAATTTTTTTAAAAAATTTTAAATGACAGAGAAAGAGAGAGAGCAGGCTGTAGAAATGTTTCCGGAATGTCTCTGCCCATACCCAAGTGTTAAATATCCTTCATTCCCTTAAATCTTTTTGTTAATGTCTTCACCCTTCCAGCTCTCAGTTACTACAAAGCATCCAGATATCAGAACTCCATGTGCAAGTTCACTGTCTTCCAGCAAAACGTCTGTCAGTTCTTCTCTGGATAACCATGTGATTAAGAAGTCAGAGATGACTGAGACTGTCACTACCAAGTACTTAGCCACACTGCCCTGGAAGAGAACTAACTTCCTTGCTTATTTCAGGAAAATTCTCCACTGTCCTTCCTCGAATACTTCTTTAGATTTTAAAAATGCCAGGGAGCCCCGGCTGGTGTAGCTCCATGGATTGAGCGCGGGCCTGTGAACCACACATTCATGGTTCCATTCCCAGTCAGGGCACATGCCTGGGTCGCAGGCCAGTTCCCAGCAGGGGACTCACGAGAGGCAACCATACATTGATCTTTCTCTCCTTCCCTCCCCCTCTAAAGATAAATAAATAAAATCTTTAAGAAAATGCCAGGGAAAGTAAATGTTTATAAACCCTAGAGATTTTCTATTTTACATATCTAAGAAAGTTTTCTAGGTTCCAATAAAAAAAACATTCAAATATTGCACTCTACTACATAGAGCTCTGAATAAAACAAAGAAACAAACAAAAACCTCATAGGGCTGTGGCAACAATTAAATACATTATGTAAAGCATTTAACACGATGCCTGGCATGAAATAAGAGCCTAATAAATGTTAGCCACCACTATAATTATTGGTGTTACTCTGGAACTCCCCTCTTGGAGGGTGCCTAAACCAGAATTCTATAATCAAGGGGTGCTTTGTCTTAATTTACAGTTCTTCTGACTCATTTAAAAGTATAAGAACATAGACTTGGAAGAAGAATAAATACTTTGTTATCAAGCATTTGCAACATCTGAAATCTAGAAGAGAGAAAAGGTTTTCACAAAAGTAAAAGGAAGCAAAGCAACAGAAAAAAAAAACATGGCCAATGAATCATCACTAGAATATAAAAAAAATAAAGGGACAGGTAAGTCACAAAAAGGAGAAGCAGGTGCAGCTAGTCCACTAAAGACAAACCTCACCATTTCTCCTAAAAGCTACCATGGACTGAGCTGGTAGAGTGGCTCAGTGGGTTGGGTGTCATCCTGTGAACTGCAAGGCCGCTGGTTTGATTCCCAGGCCGGGCACACCCCTGGACTGCGGGTTTGGCCCCCACTGAGGACTCACATCAGTGTTCCCCTCCCTCTCTTTCTCCCTTCCCCTCTCTCTAAAAATAAATAAATAAAATATTTTTTAAAAACTTACTAGGGACTGCCTACTTCATAAAGGAAATTCTAGTTCTAAGCAGAGATTCTAGTACTCATCTACTAAGGAAATATTCAAAGCATTTAAACAATAAAGAAACAGATGTACTTCAAATGACACACAAAGCTCTAGTTCTCATAGTCACGGTCCAGAAAAAAGACCCTCGTTATTTCTACGATTAAGCTTGTCCCTACAGAGAATGTTTTTAGAAAGACATATAAGAATGACTTCTTCAGATGATTTTGGAATTCATGAAAAAAGACCCATTGATGTGTTCCCACCTAAATCAATGGTGTTTCTTTCTGACCAGAACAGCAACGTGCAGGCTCCACATCTAAATCCCGTCCATCAACAACAGTTCCTTTTCCAAGTCCCGCACCTTGAACTTCAGTTAACACACTGGTAGGAACGATGGTGAGCAACAAAGACTACAGGCTCAGGAACAAAGACAGAATGGGATGGCTCTGAAACCACCTACCCAGGACCCCACCGTCGGCACATCCAAGCAAAGACACGTGTCGTCCCAGCACACAGCTGTGCCTCGCCGCACAGAAATGGACGCAGAAACCAAGAACCCCGAACTACTACTCCCTTATACCACCTTTCTACATGTTAACACAAAGATCATTTTTCCGTGTCTATGGTCTGTGGGGAAGAATTCATAAGCAATAAATTAAAGCCACAAATTTAAAACTTGGGTATATCAAAAGACCATATTTTTTAAATATTATAAAAGACGAGCCACAAACTTGAAGAAGACATCTGAAGCCATCAAAATGAAATGTCAGCATCCAAAATATAATGAAAATTAGGGCCCTGGCTGGTGTAGCTCAGTGGATTGAGCGCGGGCCTGCGAACCAGAGGATCGCGGTTCGATTCCCAGCCAGGGCACATGCCTGGGTTGCAGGCTGGTTCCCTGCAGGCCATCTCCCAGCAGGGGACACATGAAAGGCAACCATACATTGATATTTCTCTCCCTCTCTCCTTCCTCTCTGAAGATAAATAAATAAAATCTTTAAAAATATATATATATAATGAAAATTATAAATCAATATGAAAAAAAAACCAACACAAGAGAAAAACAGGTAAATGATAAAAACAAGCAAACCACAGAAGAGGAAACCTAAAGAGCCAATAAAAACATGAAGCAATGTCCGAACTCACCAGTAATCAGAAAAACATATATTAAAGTCCAAAATAAGCCCTGGCCGGTGTGGCTCAGTTAGTTAGAGCATTGTCCCACAGACCAAAAGGTTGCCGGTTCAATCCTCGAGCAGGGCACATGCCTAGGTTGTAGGTTCAATCCCCAGTCGGGATGCATATTGGAGGTAACCAATCAATGTTTCTCTTTCACATCAGTTTTTCTCCCTCCCTTCCTCTCTCTCTAGAAGCCATGAAAAAACTGTCAAGCGAGGCTTTAAAAACACAGTAATATGATTACATTGTACATCAAGAAGATCTGCAAAAATAACAAAGCCTAATACCACCAATGGCTGACAAGGCAGGGAAGCAGCAGAAGGCACTGCTGCTGGTGTGGATGCTACCTGGGAACACAACCTCAGGGAGGAGTGTGGCGAAACCCACCGCTGGGGGCGTGCACGGTACTCAGGCTGCGGTTTCTCCCAGGTGCACGCTCTAAAGGCTTGCATGGGTGCACGAGGAGACGTGACAGGGCACTCACAGCAGCAAAATCTTAATAGCAAAAAAAAAAAAAAAATCAGAACAAAGTAACTGCCGATCCTCAGGAAGAGATAAAAGTAAATTGTGATGTAGTCAAACAACAGAATCCTGTTTGTCAAGAAAATATATACATGAGAGCTACATATATCCATATAAGTGAGCATCACAGTATTGAGAGATAAAAAGTCACAAAAATATGTAATAACAGTGTTAATATAAAGGTTATTAAACTATACAACTATTATACATTTTAGGGCTATTTAAATAATAAAAAACATGAAAATTTGTATAGACATGAAAAGCCTCAAATTCAGAACAGTGGTTCCTTTGGAAGGAGAAGAGACTGCAACTGGGAAAGAGGCATGTGGGGTTCAAAATTAAACACGGCCTGGTGGCCCCGCCTGGTGTGGCTCTGTGGATTGAGTGCTGGCCTGTGAACCAATGTGCCTCAGGTTCGATTCCCAGTCAGGGCACAAGCCTGGGTTGAGGGCCAGGTCCCCAGCTCAGGGCATAGGAGAGGCAACCACACACTGATGTTTCTCTCTCTGTCTTTCTCCGTCCCTTCTCCTCCCTCTAAAAAACTAAAATAAAATAAATAAAATATTTTAAAATAAATAAGTCAAAGGAGCCCAGTTTCTTAAGTTACATAGTGTGTACTCAGGGCTTCACTATTTATATTTTCCATACCTCTCTGGGGACTAATATTGCATTATGTTTAAAGAGTTTAAAAAAACCCCAAGACCCAACCAAAACAGCTTTACCCCAGAGCCCACAGGCTTACCCGTGACACTGCTCTGTCCTTGTCGGCACAGGGAAGAAAGGTTCAGTCACTCCACCCGGAGAACTGGAATAAAGGACCTGACTGAAGACAAAGGCCCCACAGGGCACAATGCTGGAGACGCACATGGTCCTGTCACCACATTCGGGAATCACGTGAAAAAGCCAAAGCCAAAACCAAAGCTGAACCCGGAAGATGAACCAGTCTGGCTGAGAGCACGTGGAAAGAACACGGGCTTTGAGGTCCACGCTGGATTTGAACGTCACCCCTGTCACTGATTAGCCGTGTGGGCCCCAACAAGTTGTGACTTCTCTGAGCTTGACCTCCTCACCTATACACTGCAGACACCACGTCTCGCTGCCAAAGATGTCAATTTAAACAGTAGCCATCATTCATGAAAATGCCTTCGCACACAGTGGCCTGCTAATAGGTAGCAGTTAATATCGCTTACAGAAGAAAGTCTCTTTGGTGAGAGAAGACAAAGTTGGGGAAAGACCAAAATTAAAAGGGGGAAGTCAACAGTCTAGAAAAAGAAGCCAGGAAAATGCTATAATGGTTAGAGGTTGAAAAAGTCTTTAAAGAATCCCCAAAGCTACCAAATTAAAAAACATATATTTTAAGTCAGTACTATTTCATTATAATGAGGCTTAGTTATAAGAACATGTAGTCCAAACCTGACTATTTCCACATTTCAGTCCTGTTTTGGCTTATATATATAATGTTAATATGCAAAAATTCAAAATAAAAATGTGGTTTCTTTAAAGGTTTATTTTTTGTTAAAAATGCATTACCAAGTAAATCATATAAATATATGTTTCTCTTGGTTATCTATAACTCCGAAAGGTCTCTCCTACTCTTCACATATTGAAGAGAAAACAATGACCATTTCAACAGATGCCCCCCAAATGCCTTTGATAAAATTCAACACCCAATAAAAACACAAACCAAGAACAGAAGAAAACTTCCTTAAGTCGACAAAGACATCTACCAGAACCTCCAGAAAGCACGGTATCTAACAGTAAAACACTGGAAACGTTCCCATTCAGGAAAAAGATAAGTGCCTGTTACAATCGCTGCTGGTCAACTTCTGCACTGAAGGGCCGAGGCACTGCAGCCCACAGAAAACAAAGTAAGCGCAATACGCTTGAGAGAGAAGCCCGGCCAGGTCAGTCTTCCAGTGAAGGCAATGCAGTAAGCAGACACCTGCATGCAACCCCTCTGCTTTCAAAACACAGCAACAAACAACGTGTTTTTAGAATATATTTAAAATGACTTAGAAAGGTTCAACAGGAAAAACCTCCATCTGGCTCAGAAAAGGAAGAGACACGCGAAACCGTGAGCAGAAGGCAGAGTGCAGAAGCAGGTGCACTTTCTGCAGGGAGTAGCGCCGCTCACATGAAGTGGAGGACCCGGACCGGAGGACCCGGACGAGCAGGACCCGCTCACACGAAGTGGAGGACCCGGAGGAGCAGGAGCCACCTGAGCCAGACTCAGGAAGCCAAGGATGAGGCCGGGGTTAAAAGGAAGCTAAAAAATGCTGCTGCCAGTCGCTGCCTAGAACTGGTTTATGCAATGCCCTGGGCTTAGCAAGTGGGAAGATAAAAACACAGACTCATGACCAGGAACCGACCCAAGAGCTTGCACGCTCTGTCAGTGGATATAAAGCAGCCCAATTACCCCAAAGAGCGGGACCCCTGACCCACAGTTATCGTCTCTGATTTTTCACGAGGTCAGTGACAGCACCACAAAGAGAAGGGTGAGTGCAGAGATAAGAAAAACAAAACCAAAAGCATTCACACTCAAGTCTGTAATCGACACTTCAAAACGCACGAAGGAATATAATGCTCAGTGAGGCAGCCAACAAAAGCCAACAACAGGAGTATGAATTCCAGAGAAAGTTTACCTTTACAGAACAGTTTGACGAACACTTATTTTTAAGTATATTTAGGGTGTTCGAATATAAACTCTTTAAATGAGTAGAGATGCAAAACTGTGCAGCCACTGTGGAAGACAGGCAGTTTCTTAAGAGGCAAAACTTATTCTGACCACATGATGCGGTGACCATGCTCCTAGGTACTTATTTTAAAAAGCTGAAAACTTACGTCCACACAAAAACCTGCACGTGCACATTAACAGAGCCTCTATTCAAAATTACCAAAAACTGGAAATAACCAAAATGCATTACAATAGGGGTATGGATAAACAAACTGTGGTACTTTCATACAATGGAATATTATTGGGCGATAAAAACAAATGAGCTATCAAGCCAGGAAAAGACACTGAGGAACCTTAAATGCATAAGCCCAATAAGTAAAAAAGGCCAGTCTTAAAGGCTACAATACCATGTGACCCCAACTCTAGGGATTCTGGGTAAGGTGACGCTGCACACACAGTAGAATGACCCGTGGTTGCCAGGAGCTCAGGAAGCGGGAGGGGAAAACTGAACAGGTTGCAGACAGAGGATTTTAGGGCAGTGAAGTTATTCTGTATAATTCTGCAATGACATTACATGAAGTGTCATGTGGCACAACATACATCTGTGAAACCCCACAGACCTACGTAACATCAAGAGTGAAACCTAATATAAACTATGAACTTGAGTTGATAATAATGTATCATCAAACTTCTGGTCAAGATGGAGGCGTAGGTAGACACACTTGGCCTCCTCCTGCAACCACAGAAAGAATTACAACCAGATCTCAAAGCTAATAACACCCAGAACCATCAGAAAATTGAGCTGTATGGAAGTCTGACAAGTAAGATTTAAAGACACATCCATCTAGACGGGCAGGAGGGGCAGAGTCCTGGAGACGGGCGGTGGGGACAGCTGCAGAGGAAGGGCTGGGAGGGGTACCTTGGAAGCGAGTGACCCCAGGCCCAGGCCAGACCGCCAAGTCCAGGGTTGGACAGCCCAGGGTTCCAGCACTGGGAAGATAGATCCCCATGACCTCTGGCTATAAAAACCAGAGGGGGTTAGGATGGCGGAAGAAACTGCCAGATTTTTGCCAGCAAAAGGACCTGCATAGTCTTCGAAGACAGGCAAACCCACCCACTCCAAGCAGCAGCTCGAAGGGCACCAGTCACAAACTGCCAGCGGGGAAAGGAGTGAAGTGACTGGGAACAGACGAGTGCCAGGCAAACTGTGAGAAGCCAGGTAGTGGCACTGCCCCCTGTCAGAGCCCTCCCCTCACACAGAGCCACAAAGTGGTGAAGTGGGTTGCCCCGCCCCCCAACTGCCTAAGGCTCCACCCCGCACAATTTACAGGTGCCTTTTTTACATCCGCCAGGCTACTAAGACCAGGGAGTAAAAGCAGCTCTACCTAATACACAAAAACAAATACAGNAGTGACTGGGAACAGACGAGTGCCAGGCAAACTGTGAGAAGCCAGGCAGTGGCACTGCCCCCTGTTGGAGCCCTCCCCTCACACAGAGCCACAAAGTGGTGAAGTGGGTTGCCCCGCCCCCCAACTGCCTAAGGCTCCACCCCGCACAATTTACAGGTGCCTTTTTTACATCCGCCAGGCTACTAAGACCAGGGAGTAAAAGCAGCTCTACCTAATACACAAAAACAAATACAGGGAGGCTGCTAAATTAAAGAGACAAAGAAACATGGCCCAAATGAAATAACAGAACAAACCCCCCCAAAAAGAACTAAGTGAAATAGAGACAGCCAATCTAATAGATAGAGTCCAAAACACTGGTTAGCAGGATGCTTAGTGAAAAACTCCTTGAGTATGGCAAAAAAATAAAGGAAGACATGAAGGCCACACTAAGTGAAATAAAAAGTAATCCACAGGAAACCAACATAGAAGGGAAGGAAGCTGGGATTCAAACCAATGATTTGGAACATACGGAAGAGATAAGCATTCAACCAGAACAAAAAGAAGAAACAAGAATTTAAAAAATATGAGGATAAGCTGAGGAACCTCTGCGGCATCTCCAAACAAGCCAACATCCAAATGACAGGCATGCCAGAAGGAAAAGAGGAAGAACAAGAAATCGAAAACTTACCTGAAAAAATAATGAAAGAAAACTTCCCTAATTTGGCAAAGGGAACAGACATACAAGTCCAGAAACACAGAGACCCAAACAAGTGGGACCCAAAGAGGACCACACCAAGACACATCATAATTAAAGTGCCAAAGGTTAAATACAAAGAGAGAATCTTAAAAAAAGCAAGAGAAAAGCAGCAGGAGAAAAGCAGAGGGTACCTACAAAGGAGTTCCCATAAGACAGTCAGCTGATTTCTCAAAAGACACTTTACGAGCTAGATAGGACAGGCAAGAAGCACTCAAAGTGATGAAAAGCAAGGACCTACAACCTAGATCTCTCTATGCAGCAAAGCTATCATTTAGCATCAAAGGACAGATAAAGTGCTTTCCAGACAAGGTAAAGCTAAAGAAGTTTTTCATCACCTTGGTAGCGTTACATGAAACGTTAAAGGGACTTAATTAAGAAAAAGATTAAAACCATGAACGTTAAAAAGGCAACAAACTCACAACTATCAACAACTGCATCTTAAAAATAAAAAAAATAAAAACTAAGCAAACAACCAGAACAGGGACAGAATCATAGAAATGGAGATCATTTGGAGGATTATCAGCTGGGAGGGCGAAGGGGAGAATGGGGAAATAGTACGGGAATTAGGAAGCATAATTGGTAGGAACGAAATTGACGAGGAAGTTATGAACAGCATATGAAATGGAGAAGCCAAAAAATTTACATGCAGACCCATGGACATGAACTAAAGGGGTGGGATTGCTAGAGGGAAGGGGGTACCAGGTGGAAGGGGGCAAAAAGAGAAAAAATTGGAACAATTTTAATAGCATAATCAATAACATATACTTAAAAAAATAATGCATCATCAGTTGTAATAAATGTACCACACTCACGCAAGATAGTAGTAATGGGAAACTGCACCTGGGGAAGAACAGGTATACAGGAACACTCTGTATGATCCGCCCATTTTGGTCACATCACTTTGTGTATTACTTTTTAAATTATCATGAAGAGTTCCACTTCCAGGTATATACACAAGAGAACTGAAAGCAGAGACTTGAAAATGTATTTGTACACCCAGGTTTACAACAGCATTACTCACAACAGCTGAAAGCTGGAAACAACTAAAGTGTCCACAGACGGATGAATGAACAAACAAATCTGATATATACATACAATGCAATAGTATTCAGCCTTGGAAAAGGAAAACTCCTGACACACGCAACAATGTAAACACTGAACACATTATGCGTAGTGTGTTCAGTGCCACACACAAAAGGACAAATACTGTATGTTTCCACTTACAGGAAGTACCAGAGTCATCAAATTCATAGAGACGGGAAGTAGAATGTGGTCCCAGAGCTGAACGGAGGAGAGAACTGGGAGTTCGTGTTCAATGGGGACAGAGTTTCAGGTGGGAAAGATGGAGAAGTTCTTGCCCTGGCCTGGTGGCTCAGTTGGTTGGAGTGTTGTCTCATACACTAAAAGGTTGTGGGTTCCATCCCCAGTCAGGGCACATGCCTGGGTCGCAGGTTTGGTCCCCAGTCCCGCAGGTTTGGTCCCCAGTCCCGCAGGTTTGGGTTGAGTAACAGAGGCAACCGATGGATGTTTTTCTCTCACACTGATGTTTCTTTCCCCCTCTTTCTCCTTCCCTTCCCCTCTCTCTAAAAATAAACAAATAAAATATTTTTAAGATTATGACAAAAAGTGTGAAAAACTGGTTATGCCAATTGAAAAACACATTACCTCTCTTCATTATAGCATGTAAAAATTTCACACTGAAAGCAAAATTTATTTTTTTTAATTTTAGAAGGAAATACAGAAATATGTAACTCATACCCTGAGGTAAAGAAAATTTACTTAACCAGACACACACAAAAATTTTTTATTTAATGGAATTTTTTTCATAAACATAACATGAAAATTTAAAACTTGTATACCAGCAAAGACACTGTGAGCGAAGGGGAAAGGGGAGCCTCAGACTGGCAGGGTGCCTTCACAGCACATATATCCATCAAAAAAATTCGTATCCAAAACAATCTAACCGTCCTTCACTGAGTGAAGGCGACATAAACCATAAACGGTCATTTCAGTCTACAACTGAACACTATTCAGTGATTTTTTAAAAATGAATCAGATCCACAAGTAGCAACATGGTTCAATCTGCAGCAATTAAAATTTTAAATGTGCACCCCTTTGAGCCGGTGAGTCTGCCTCTCACTCGCGGCAGCACTATCCAACACTGCAACACAAGGCACACTTCATAAGGGAGTGTGGAGCGGTCGGGAAGGACCAGCGAGATCCCTACGTCTCACCACGGGACGACCTCAAATATTCTGTCAGAAAACAAGCGGTGGAACAGTGTGCACTGCGTCACGTCACCAACGCAAGGAGTGTGGGGCAAGTCTGCTTTTTTCTGTGTCACCTGTATTTGGATGAAAACGCACAGAGACAGGTCAGGGAGGACCACAACACACTGTTAACTACAGTTTCAGCAGAGAAGGGAGTGCACCAAGGAGGGTTTCATCCTGTCCATACTGTCCACCTGAGTACTCTGTAACAGTGCACAGTCGTGAGCCTTCTGCAGACTGCGGCACTGGGCCCCACAGACTGGGCCCACACAGGAGCTGCCATTCACAGGGACTCTGCTGCGCACGGCACCCCCTAAAGCTGGGCAGTATGCATCCTGCACAACTAGACACCACATCCCTGATGCTTGTGTAATTAGAAATGAATTAAAGAAGGGGGAGGGGGTCTGCAAGCCAGAATGAGGGAACTTTCTGGAGTGATGTAGATTTCTATACCCTGACTAGGATAGTGGATACAAAGTATACACATTTTCAAAATTCATCCTACTAGACATGGACATCTATGTGCTTTCTATGTACACTATCCATGAATAAAGTTGATTTTAAAATAAATGTAAATTAAATACATAAATAAAATACAGTATCACTGGGAGAACCTGGAAGAAGGTACCCAAATTACAAGACCCCAAACGAGAACTGGTAGATGCCTGCTGGATACACTCTGAGGTACACAGTATGAAAACTACAAAGAAATTAACTTCATTCTACAAGACTGATCACACAATGCCAAATTTGGATTAATGTGACCTGATTTTTTTAAATGAGGAAACAAAGGTCCTTAGAGATTTCTAGTAAGGATATAAAATAAGGGGTAACTCAGCATTCTACTGGTCGCAAGTCTAATTTTCTAAGTAGAAATTTTGTCTCTCGCAGAGTGGACTCTTGAAAACCTCGTCAGCGCTGCTCTGACTACACAACCCCCTTCCAAGGGAGCTCCACTTATGTATGATAAAAATCCTCACAGAACTCATAAAAGGTCAAGTTTTCATTTGGCACACAAAGTAACCAAACAGGCACTGCAGCCCAGGGAACTGAGACAGCAGGCTGGAGCTGCGGAGTCCAGAAACCCAACCAAGGCAGAGAACAGGCAGAATTCCAGCCCATACAGAGGAGAAGAGATACATTCATTCTCTTACTACAGACCTACAATCCAAGAACCAGGATAAAAGTAAAAAAAAAAAGTGTTCCCTAGACAAAAGTACTCTTCTTCAAATGACAGAAAAGAGACAAGCCAGAAAAAGGATGATTTGAAGCAATGGGCCAAGGACTAAGTTCTTGATGGGCCAACCTGCAATTAGCCATGGTTTTAAATGCCTGGGGCCTATGAACCTGGGTTACCTTCCGTGGCAAAAAAAAGGGGGGTGGGGGAGACAGATGTTAGGAATAGGGGACTTCCATCAGCCACCCAGAATAATTAATACTGCTCTGTGTAATACATAGCAAAACCCTGCCGGCTTCATTCACTCAGGCAATAAACATTTCTTGCTCAACTGCTGGTCAGCCAGGGTTGTCACTGTTCTTGTCACGGTTCTTGTCACTGAGGATGTATTTACTTATTTTTAATTTACTTTTTGTTTTTCAATGACAGGTTACATTTAGTATGTACAGTTGTCTGCATTTATCCCCCAGCCGTCCCCACCTCCCTCCCCCATTTCCACCACCCCCTTGGTTTTGTCCACGTGTCCTTTATAGTTGTTCCTGAAAACCCTTCTTTCCCGCCTTCCCTCCCATTATGCCCTCCCACCTCCCCTCTGGTTACTGTCAGATTGTTCTTAGTTTCAATGTCTCTGGTTACATTTTCCTTGCTTGTTTTGTTGATTAGGTTCCATTTAAAGGTGAGATCTATGGTATTTGTCCCTCACCACCTGGTTTATTTCACTAAGCAAAAAACTATGGTACATTTACACAATGGAATACTACTCAGCAGAAAGAAAGGAGGAGCTCCTACCCTTCGCAACAGCATGGATGGAACTGGAGAGTATTATGCTAAGTGAAATTGTCACTGAGGATTTAGCAGTGAATAGTCATGGAGCTTAATAATAGCAGGGAAGGAAGGGAACTTCTTTTCTCTTTTCAATTTTTTTTCTTTCTCCCTTTAAATGTTACACAGTAGAGCCTTCAAAAATATCCTAAGTTTCTCCCACAAGCTTCCTTGACCCTCCTGCTTTATCTTCAAACCAAGTAATTTTTGGCTCCAATGTTCCAATACTGGGGAAAAAGGAAAGAGACCTAAAGTGAATAAGGTGGGAGACAAAATTCAAGGCTGCTTTGTATTTTATATGCAGACTTTCACAAACGAATTGTTAGCCCCTAAACAGCAAATTATGGTCGTGTCTGATACTATTTTGTGGTCCCAATGCTGACCATGGTTCTCCACCCGCGGTAGCTAGCTAATCAATAAACGTTTGCTAAGAATGCTGGAAGGTCTTCATAATCCCAAGGCCTGGCATAAAAACTGAACAGCAAGCATTCGTTAGCTGCATCCTCTCTCCTTCCAGCATACTTTCCTTCCACGGGTGACACGATGCGCAGGTTCACTGTTAGGCACCACGGGAAACAGTGTTTTGGGGTGATTTGAAATAAATTCCCTTCCCTCTGCCAGGGCCTGCCTGCCTCACCTGCCCTCTGCCAGGACCTGCCTCCTTTGCCCCCTTTCAGCACCTAATGCAGAGCCTCCTTCCAGCGAGCAGGGCTCCAGCAGCATCAGCCCAACGCCCGCACCCCGAGTCTGTGCCCGACGGCCACAGCGCGCTCGGGAACCCGGAGACCCCCTCCCCGGCCCGGGGTTCAGAGCCCAGCAGCAACGGCCCGGGGCTCCGCTCCATCCCCTCCGCTCGCCCCTCCAGGGCCGTGAGCGCGGCGCCGTCTCCTCTCCCTGCGCGCGCGGTGCAGCGGCCCCGGCTCCCCTCGCGCCGTCTCCGCCGCGCTTGGCCCTGCACCCACGCAGGATCCCGAGGTCCAGGGGCTGCGCGAGCTCCTTCCCGTTCCCCGCGGGCGAGAGGCTCCCGCACCGTGCACCTCTAAGGCAGCCGGCGGCCGCCGCCGCGGATCCCCACCTTACTCTCTTCCCGGCCGGAGCAGGGGGCGTCGAGAAGGTCTCCCGCGGCCGCAGCCTCCTCCGCCGCCTCCGGCCCGGCGTTCGCAGCGGAGACCGCACCAGCGCTCCCAGGCCCTGGAGCCGCCCCCGCGGCGAACGTTTTCAGCGCCCGGCTCGCGCCGCTTCCCCGCCCGGCACGCGCAGCGAGCCCTCCCCCGGTGCGAGGGCGCGAGGACTCAGGGCTGGAGGCGGGCACGCGCCACCGGCGCGAGCGCGCGCTTGGGGGCGGGGCTTCCGCCGCGCCGGGGAGGGGGCGGGCGAGCGTCTGGGTTCCCGTCGAGCCCCGCCCCCTGAGGCCGGGAGGGCCCGGCTCCCCAGCTGGCCTCGGGGTTCGCGGAGGGCAGGTGAAACTCGTCCCCTGCGGACATCTGCCGCGCGCTAACTGCGGGCGGCTGAGGTGCGTTTCAACTCTGCAGGTATTTGCCCGGCTAGCTGGATACTCCGCCCGACGTGACTACAAGGTAAAGAATGCAAAGAACCACCCCATGAATCATTCATCCACTCCTCGGGAGACAAGATCCTCCCCGAATGATTTTCCCAAATTAATTCAATTCAGCAAGCGTTTACTGAACACTGGCTCGGTACCTAGTGCTGTGCCGGGTGCTGGGTGGGTACACCATCCCGGTCACGGTCCTTGGTCTCGAGGAGCGCATAACTTAGTGGAAAAGCAGCCGTATAAACAACCCGGACGGGTGGCCCGTGCAAAGCCAGTCACAGGGAGATGCTGTGGAGGGCTTCGTAGTGAGAGATTACTTCCGCTTGGACCGTGGAGACAGGTTCCTAGAAGAGGTGGCATTTGTTTTCAGCCTCGAAGGAAGAAAAGGAAAGAGGCTTAGTAGAAAAGAGGAAGGGCATCAAAGACAACGAAAACATCTTGGGCAAATGAACAGAGGGTCGCCAAGGTTTCCCATCTCAGCATCAGTGTCTTTTGTTTTAATGTTATACATTTCTGGTAGAGTCCTTTCCAAACCATGTAAAACACAAGATGATTAGACGGCTAAGCCTTTTTAATGACTCCAAGCATCATTTTCCTCAACGCTCCTTAAGGCTGAACACAGCAGTGTGCTTCAAGGACTACTGCATGTGAGTGCAGTGTGTTGACTCCCTCAGTGAAGAGCCCCAGAGCCAGCCTGTTTTCAGTCTGGTTATTGACTGCTTTTTGGCACCTTACGATGAGGCAGATCGAGCCACCTGCTGCTGCTGTCTGCCTCCCTTCAGAACAAACTCTTCCTCCTCCTCTCATCTTCCTATTTTTAAACCCCTGTGGTGAAGGGAAAATGCTGGCAACCAACTTTGTTGAGTGGGAGTAAACAGATTCCTCAGAAAAAGGCATCACCTTTCCCATGGGACCCTCACGACAACTTGGCATGCTTAGAAGACGTGATCGCTTCCATGCAGTGCCTTGACTGCGTTCTGAATGTGTTAAGATGCTAAGAATACAGAGAAGAAACATCTTGTTTATTCATTTACCACTTTTGAGCACCAACTGTGGAGGAGGCATTGAAAGGGTAAAATATTGATCCTATTCTGTGAAGAAAAGATGTGTAAATGATGTAAGATAATTATGTAAATATTGCTTTAAATATTTAAATATTGGCCCTGCTGATGGAAACCAAGGTAATTTCACTATGTGGGCCAGACTGTTATAAACCATTCTGGGAATTGACTGTTATAAACCATTATGAGTACACTCATATTAGCATTTCCCTATCTAGGTTCTGTGTTTCATCACCTGAGTCCTCAGAAAACATCTTTCAAACATATTTCAATCATTCTCCCCTCTTTGAAAATCAGCAACTCCTTTTTTACCTACTTGTCATATTCCTTTAACCTCCATTCATGTTCAAGCTTTTCCTATCCTAAAGAAAAAGAAAGAGCCCTGGCCAACGTAGCACAGTTGGCTGGAGCAACGTCTCACATACCGAAAGGTCATAGCTTCAATTCCCGGTCAGGGCCCATACCTAGGTTACAGGTTCCATTCCCAGTAGGGGTGCCTGAGAGAGGCAGCCTATCCATGTTTCTTTCTCACATCGATGTTTCCTTTCTTCTCTCTCTCCCTTCCTACCCCTCTCTCTAAAATCAATAAGCATGTCCTTGGGTGAGGATTTTCTTATTAAAGGAAGAAAGCCCTCTGTCATTCTTGACTGCACCATAGTTATTGCTCCATCTCTGTAAATTCTTTCACTTTGAAAGTAGTTTATCTCAGCCAACTGAGCAGCTTCTCACTCCTCACCTGGTGGCTATGTAGCTTTTTTCCCCACCGAGTCATAGCACTTCTCTCAGTCCTTATTGTTGGTTAATCCCCAATGCCCCAGGCCACTCTGAGAGCATTCCACTCTTCTTGAAACACCAGTTGTCTTCACAGCCTGACTCCTCTGCTAACTCTTGTGACCACTCCCATCTCCAATCTGTCCTCAGCCTTCGCCTCACTCCATGCATTCTCCCTGAGTCATTTCATTCACTGTCTTCATCTGCCACACTTATCAGCAGCACCCAAATGCATTATCTAGCTCGGACCAGTCATCAGGGTTCTAGATACACAAAAGCCTGCCAGGCTTACCTACCCGAATGTCCTAGAGATACTTCCTGCTCCACATGTCCAGAACTGGTTAGCATTACCGGCCACTCAGATGCTCCATTCAGAAACCTGGAAGTCATCCGTGATTCCTCCCTCCCTCTCCCCACGACACTCAACAACCCTGTTGATTTCCCCCGTAAATAACTCCAGAATCTGTCTATCTTAGCCCCTCTCTCCTAGACTAACATAGTAGCCTTTTATCTTATCTCCCTCCTGTAGTCTTGTTTCTTCCCATTCATGTTCCATACAGCACATTAAAAAACTTGCAGAAATGTGCTGTCATGGTGTCACCCCTCAGGGTGGCGCACAGGCCTTCCATTCATCTAGCCCTGGGCTGTCTTCTCACTCCCTGCACACACCCCACCCAAACTCCTGGGTGTCCCCACTTTTTCTCGCCTCCACACTTTTGTACTTATTGCTCTCTCTGGAATGCCACTTGAACACAAGCAAAGAATGTCCAAAATATGTGTAGCTGAAGTTCCTGGTATAATGAAACAATTATTCCAGAAACTTTCTAGAAATAAGAAAATGTAAACCCACATAAGGAAAGGACCCACAGGAACTTGAGGAAATGACCACAGTGTGATCGATTCGGAGAGCTAGCATCTTAAAATGATTAGACAAATGAATAATAATGACGATCTTCCAAATCTCTGCGCAGAAAGTTCAAATTGCTTAAAAGGGTAAGAACACCAGGCTGCAGGTGTTCTTAGAGAGCTGCACATTCCCTATCACTTTCATCATTCCAGGCTGGCCTGAGTGAATTGCTTGACCAATGGAATGAGGGAGGTTATGTGTAGGACTTCCACGTGTAGGTCCTGAGAAGTCTTGAAGAGTCCAGCTGGGTCTTTGGGAACACTAGCCCTTGCAGCCCTGAGCCACTATGCAAAATATCTAACTCTCTGTGGAGAAGATTGGAGACTACACAGAGCAGGAGAGGGGCTTGGCCCATCCTAGCTAATATGAGTGAAGTCATCAGGAATGCCTTATATCTGTCTATCTAGCCATCAGATGAATACCACTGAGTGGCCTCGGCCGAAGCCACATGCAGCAGAAAATCATCCAGCTGAGCCCTGCCCAACTTCCTGACCGCAAAGATTGTGGAACTGAAATAAGAACAGCCCTTACTTTAAGCCATTACTTTTTAGCACACATAGTTTGTTATAGCGTCTGTTAAGCAAAATACTTGGCATCAGACTTCTCAAGAGCCAAACAAGGCAAATAATGATGCAGAACTTTTTCAAGACTCAAGGAAACAAGATGAGTGAAGGATTTTCCATCCACCATGCTGTTTTGCAAACATCAAAGACCGCAGAGAAAACTTCCTAAAGTGCAATAATTCAAGGAGCTACGCACATAAGGCCATCCTGAGTACCACAATGGGGAACAGCAATTTTTTTCTAAAGCACCAGATGGTAAACATTTTGCAGGCCTAACTATTCTCCTCTGCCCCAGCAGCACAAAAGTAGCCACAGGTGACATGCAAATAAGTGGCTGTGGCTATGCCTCACATAAACTGGGTTTACCAAAGTAGGCAGCAGGCTCGGTGTGGCCCATGGACTGCAGTTTGCCACTCCTATATGAGAGGAAAAGAAATAGAGGAAGTTACTTCAAAAAGAGTACAAAGCCCATGTGATTTAAGAAAATAGCATGCCGCAGCCCAGTGGGGTTTACGTGTTAGCCTGCCAGAACTGCCGAAACCAAGTCCCACAGACTCACCTAGAGAACAGACGTTTATGTCCTCACAGCTTTGGAGGCTAGAAGTACAAGATCAAGGTGTTGACAGTGTGGCTTCTTCTGAGGCCTCTCTCTGGCTTGTAGATGGCTGTCTTCTCCCTGTGTTTTCACAGGGTCTTCCCTTTTTACTGGGAGCATCTTTGTCCTAGTCTCCTCTTCTTACAAGGACACCAGCTGTTCTGGAGTAGAGCCCCCCCCCTTGACCTCATTTCAACTTAATTATATCTTTGAAGACCTTACCTTCAAATGCAGTCACATTCTGCAGGACTGGGTAGGACTTCCATGACCTAAACATCAAAGCTGTAACTGTAAAACTCTTAGACAAAAGCATGGATATCAATCTTCATTGCTCTGGGTTTGGCAAAGTCTTCTCATATGCAACACCGTGAGCACCAGTGGCAAAAGAAAAAATAGACAAGTTGAGCCCTGGCTGGTGTAGCTCAGTGGATTGAGCGCGGGCCTGCGAACCACACCATCGCGGTTCGATTCCCAGTCAGGGCACATGCCTGGGTTGCAGGCCAGTTCCCAGCAGGGGACACATGAGAGGCAACCATACACTGATATTTCTTTCCCTCTCTACTTCCCTTCCCCTCTAAAGATAAATAAATAAAACCTTTAAAAAAATAGACAAGTTGTACTTCATCAAAATGTAGAATTTTCATGCATCAAAAGACGCCATTAAAAAAGTGCAAAGACAGCCTACAGAATGGGAGTGAATATTTGCAAATAATACGTAGGATAAGAAACATACCCAGAATATATTTTTTAAAAAAAACACTACAGTTATAAAACAAATAACCCAGCTGAAGATGGGGAAATGATTCGAGCAGATACTTCTTCAGAGAAGAGGGTCAATCACCCCATGGAAAGATGCTCAGCATGATTAGCTAACAGCGAAAGTCAATAGAAATGTGATGCAGCGCCCTCCTCCTGGACCAAGACGCCCTCCTCCCTCACCAGGACGGCTGCAGTGAAAGGCATGGGCAGTGTGTTGGTGAGAGTGCGGACAGTGCAGCTGCTACAGGACAGCTGGGCAGTTCCTCAAAATGTTCAAGGTGAAGTTATCTTATGAGCGAGCAGTTCTGCTCCTATGTACATACCCAGGAGCCTTGAAAATGCTTGCCCACACAAAACCTATGCACGAATGTTAATAGAGTCTTATTCAAAATAGCCAAAAGGTGAACGCAACCCCAAACTCCAGCAACTGATGGATAAACAACATGTGGTGAATCCAATCATACAATAGAATATTATTCACCAATAAAAAAAGGATGGAGTGCATGCTATAAAGTGGATGAAATCTGAACACATTATGCCAAGTTTAAGAAGCCAGTCACAGAAAACCGCATATGACATGATTCTATTCAATACATGAACTACCCAGAATAGGCGGATGTGTATAGAGACAGAAAGTGGATTAGTGGTTGCCGGGGGCCAGAGGAGATGGGAGCGCTGAGAAAGGACTGCGAATAGGTACTAGGTTACTTTCTGAGTTGGGGAAATTGTTCCAAAGCTGATTGTGGTGATAGTTCCACAACTTTGGGAATACACCCCAAACCACACACTTTAAATAGATGAATTAAAATGTATGTGAATTGTGTATCAATATATCTGGTTCTTTGCAAGAAGAAAACTATAAAACAATCCTGAAAGACAGGAAAGTATACCTGAACAAGACATTTCTTCGTTTTGCTTAAAATCTCTCAACATTGTTAAGATGACAGTTCTCCTTATGTTAATTTCTAAATTTAATATGATTTCCCCCAAAAAATATAAGCAAGTATTTTTTCGGTAGCTAAATAAATTGATCCCAAAGTTCTTATGGAAAAATAAATACTCAAGAACAGCTAGTAAGACACTGAAAAGGAGGAGGCGTGAGAGGTGACTAGCCCTAGCAAATATTAGAACACACTGAAGAGCTCCTGAATGAAAATATGATGGTTCTGGCACAGGAGTAAACAGACCAATGGAACCAAATAGAAAATACAGGTATCAATCCAGCTGCATGTGAAAAATCTAGTATATGACGAGCAGCCAAATGGCTAAAGGAGGGCTTTGTTGTGCACTGACTGGGAATCGAACCCTCAACCTTTTACTGTACGGGAGGATGCTCCAACCAACTGAGCCACCCAGCTACGGCAAAGAGGACCTCTTTTTTTAGATTTTATTTATTTCTTTTTAGAGAGAGGGGAAGGGAGGGAGAAAGAGGAGAGAAACATCAATGTGTGGTTACCTCTCATGCACCCCCCACTGGGGACCAGGCCTGCAACCCAGGCATGTGCCCTGACTGGGAATTGAACCAATGACCCCTTGCTTCGAAGTCCAGCCCTCAATCCCCTGAGCCACACCAGCCAGGGCAAGAAGGACTTTTTAATAAATGGTTTTGAGGCAAACTGATAGCCACACGCAGTTTCTCTGTGTTGGTGAGGTTATGAGGAGACGGATGTTACTAAAGGGAATAAAAAATAGTACGGACCCTCTAGGGGAGCATTTGGCAACATCTAACGAAACGATTTATACATTTATCTCTCAAGCTAGCACTCCAACTTCTAGAAATTCACCCAAAAGATACCTCCAAGGCTACATGTGATACACTCTAACATGTGTAAGCTTCCACATTGTAGCATCATTTGAAGAATATTGGAAACTACCTAAATGCCCAAACATGGAAGACAGGGTGAGTAAACTGTAGCCCTTCCACATAATCGACTGCTAGGGAGCAGTAAATAGGAGTACAGGTTATCCTCATGGATTGAGAAGTGCAGATTGGTAGTTACAAAATGTCATGGGGGCGTAAAGTACAGATTAGGAAATACAGTCAATAGTATTGTAATGACTATGCTGGTGCCAAGTGGGTGGGGACCACTTCATATATTATATGACTGTTTAACCAGTATGCTGTGCACTTGAAACTGATACAAAATAATATTGAATATAAACTGTAATTGAAAAAAAATTTTTAAATAAAAAGAATATCTTTATGAACTGGTATGTAACAGTTTCCAGGGTACAGTAGTAAGTTATAAAAGCAAAAAAGCAAATGTATAGTATGTTACCTTTTACCTATTTTAGTAAAAAGAATCACAAGAACAATAAATCAGAGAACAATGAAATTGGTTTCCTGTAAGACACTGAGTGAGGGAACAAGGTGGAAAGTGCAGGGAGAGAGGGACAATACTGAATACATCATGCCTTTTGGTGTATAGTTGGGCTTTTGGAAGCATATTAATGTCATATACATTCATACGAGAACATAAAATCCATAAGCATAGGGGAAAATTAAAGCCTGTAACTAAATTTAACAAAAACACACCCAATTATATGTCAAGTGGATGACATAACCACAATAAAGAGAAAGAAGTAAACAAAGTAATTTTGAATACAGTGCTTAGACACACCTTTAGTCTGATGCAAACAATAAACTGGGGGGGGGGGGGATCAATACCAGTAAAAGGAGAAACACNAATACTGAATACATCATGCCTTTTGGTGTATAGTTGGGCTTTTGGAAGCATATTAATGTCATATACATTCATACGAGAACATAAAATCCATAAGCATAGGGGAAAATTAAAGCCTGTAACTAAATTTAACAAAAACACACCCAATTATATGTCAAATGGATGACATAACCACAATAAAGAGAAAGAAGTAAACAAAGTAATTTTGAATACAGTGCTTAGACACACCTTCAGTCTGATGCAAACAATAAACTGGGGGGGGGGGGATCAATACCAGTAAAAGGAGAAACACACTGGCCAGTAAGAATAGTTTAAAATGTTGATTATCTTTATGTCTAATATTTACAAATTAAGTAACAAAGCATTCAAAATTTAATATCTAGTGTTACAGTGTTTGGGGGAGAAATGTAAATAATACGTCCTTTCTGGAAAGTGACTTGGAAATACCTATCAAACTCTTTTAAAATGTTGACATCCTTGCCCTGCCTGGTGTGGCTCAGTGGCCTGAGCATCTGCCTTCGAACCGAGGGGTCACCAGTTTGATTCCCAGTCAGGGCACATGCCTGGGTTGTAGGCCAGGTCCCCAGTAGGGGACACTAGAGGCAACCAATCAATGTTTCTCTCCCTCTCTTTCTCCCTCCCTTCCTCTCTTTCTGAAAATAAATAAAATCTTTAAAAAAATGTTGATATCCTTTGACCAAGAAATTCAAATTCTTGCAGTTTATTTTGTGAAAATATTAAGTGATGTGTGTAAATTTATACATTAGGGTAGCTTACCAGAGTTACTTTTAAAAACTAAAAAAAAAATGATAAGGTACAGGGCTTTGATTAATTAAATTATGAAATATCCATGAGATAGAAGATGCCACAGGCATTAAAATCACAGTGTAAAAGAATATTTCATGTCATGGGAAAGTGTAAAATAGTGTATGTAGCATGATTCAAATTTTGCTTAAACATATGTGTGAGAGACAAGTTTAATAGAAAAGGAGCAGAAGCATAAAAAGGCATTTTGAGGAAAAGCAAACACATATGGCGAGTAAACGTATGAAAAGATCTTCAGTTTCATTAGTACGTGTATTCAGGAAAATGCAAATTAACACTGCAATAGTATACGGCTACTAAAAAGGCAAAAGTTCTAAAGTCTGACCATTTCGAATGTTGGGCAAGAGGTGCTCGCCTGGGACCCTGTGCCCTGATGCTGGGGATGGAAATTGGTGCAGTGTCTTTGGCTCAGAATGAATCTGCATACTTCACATCCAATGGTCTCCCCGCAAAGGCAACCAATAAACTGAACCAATGTATTGTTTGAAAAAAGCAAAAGACATATGATTATAGAATGATACCATTTGTATAAAGCTTAAAATCAAGTAAACCCAAATAATTTGTATAATTACTTTTATAAAGCAAGAGAATAACAAACCCAGACTTTAAGAAAATGGTTACCCTGTATCAGGAAGCGGTGGCTGGGGAAGCACTTAGGTGAGTAACAATTATTGTCAATTATTCCTAATGTTTTATTTCTTGGCTTGTGTGTGTACGATGTTACATATATCCTTTTGTATCAAGTATATTTGTTTTTGATCTTATTCAGTTACAGTCAACATTCAATGTTATATTATTTTCAGGAGTAGTTGTCAGATATCAAATATCACATTATAAAAACAATAAAGGGAAAGTGTGTGTGTGTGTGTGTGTGGTGCTCCCAGAATAAAAGACTGGAAGGATATAAACCAGGGATTTATATTCTGGGATTACCTGTGGGTGGTAGGATTAAGAGTGATTTTAATTTTGTGTGTGTGTTTTTTATAGTCTCAAAATGTCTTCAATGAATATGCCCTTTTTAAAAAACAGGAAAAAGTATTTTTAAAAATCTCTGCGAGGACCTGCCCCATTTTCAGTCTGCAGGCTGAACATCCAAGTCTTCGTTTCCGTGGTTGTAGGTCGCCGGGGAAGAGGAGCACTGTGAACCTCCCAGGCCGCTCAGGGCGCCAGGTTCGGCGGGGCAGGAGCCCACCGAGTCGGGAGGGAAGCTGGAGGAGGCACAGAGCTGCCGAGGCAGGCAGGCACCTGCCGGCCAGTGTCGCATGGGAAGCAGGAAGGTTGCAACAGCTCAAGGGAGATGATTTCACGGCACTGGAAAACCGTTCCTTGAAGTCGGGAATGCACGGCGCCGCCCACTCCCCCCGCCGACACGCCGACCCCCACCAAAAAACCCTAGTAACACATGTGGGTGAGAATCCTGGAAACTAAGTATCACAATTCCATCCTTGCATCAGATTACGGTAAACTGACACCATAACGTGTGGCGGTTCTGTCCTCCGGCACTTCCAGGAGAGGACTGGAAAGGGTCCAACCGCGGGTAATTAAAGTGACAGCGGAAAGAGTGTTCTTTACACGCTGACAAGCCAAAAAGAAACTCTGGCCTTCAGAGGAAGATGAGAGCTCAGACGCGATTTGCGAGAGGCGGTGTGTGCGCACCGTCGGAGCACCGTCGCCGTCCCCACATCGGGGACCGCCAGCAGTGTGAGGCAGCCCCCCCGGAGGCTGAGAGAGGCCGATTTGGAAGGAACAAAGAGGAGCCGCTGGTCCGCACAGTGGGCGCGACGTGGACATGCCCCCCCCCCCCAGGCTGCTTCACTGGTTCTCAGTCTTGTCCCAAATTGTGGAAGGAAGACTCCCCATCAGAACCTTCAGATGGGGAGGCTCTGGATGGGGAGGGGATGGCCAGAAAGAGAGGTGGTGCTGGGACAAGCGTGTTCCTATTCCCTGTGACACCTTGTGGATTCAGAGTCTGTGACAAGTTGCAAGGAAGGTCTTTATGAATGAAACTTTCTAAGACTTACATCAGGGACAGAAGCAACAAAACTGTTCTTCAGTGTCATCCTGGAGATTCCAACTAACCTGACCCACGGGGTGACTTCTGTGTGATCACAGGAGTGGCTGCCATACTTCCACACGGCAGGCAGCTCAGGAGGCCAGGGGCTAAAGGAGACCCCCACAAGATCCTCAAGCTTTACCCCAATAGGCAACCCAGAGGCCACAGTATCCAAGGAAAGCTATCTCCTAGGTGCCACTAGTTTACCGAAGGCTGAGGACTTACAGGGTATTTTCAGATACCTCAAAAGATCAACAAATTCTGTGTTGACTACACTTTCTAAACTGGCGAGATTAGTCCTTCCAAGTGTTCCCAGTCGGGCTGCATACCAATCACCCAGTGTGCTTTGGAAAACACAGCTACCTCCGGGATCCGCCCGAGACGAACTGAAGTTTTAAAAGTGCTCCCGGGTGACGTAATGTGTGGCCGAAGTGGAGAGCCACTGTGCTTCTCCATTTGTTAAAGTGAATCATTCGGGGAGCTTCTGGCTGCAGGGCGAGTGCAAAGGGCACGGACGGACAGGCCAGGGTAAAGAGAGAAGTGGATTCTGCCTCGTGTGTCACGACACTGGCCAGGCCGTTCCTGCAGGGGTGGTGGGGGCGGGGCCAGAGCTGCCTGCATTTCCGAATGTTACCAGACAGACCTGGACGTTGGAAATGTAAGTCTCCAGGGTGTCTGGTGTCCCGTGAGGGAGGGAAGAGAAGAGAGGTACGCTTCCCCTTCCTTTTCGGGGCTCCTCTCTAGAGATAAGAGAAAGATGCATGAGGCCAGCAGTCCCCAGGAACAGGACAGTGCTTTCTTGTCACTAATGCTGAGCTGTCCCATCTTTCTTCTGCTTCTCAACACTTGTCTCGATTTCCTTGCCTTGGGATTAGCGCCTTCGGCTCAGTGTCTCCGCGCTTTTCAAGCTCAGCCGGCAGCAGTCTGGCCCCTCTTCCTATTCCCTACTGCAGATTCTTTCAGGGCCTGGTCGCTACTGAGGGCTGCTCCTTGGGGCCTCTGTGGCTTCCCTTCACATCCATCCGAGGGCCTTGGGAGGAACGAGGGTGTTCTGGGAGGGATGGGAACCGTTTGTGACGGAGGGGGAACTACTGTTTGCCGTGGTCCTGTGATCTGTGGCTCCCAGATGGGGACTGCTGAGAGAAGTCTCCCTCTGCCACAGACCCTGAGCTTGTCGGCCAACAGCCACCAGATGCCTCGGATCCCCAGCCCTGCGTACCCTGCACTGAGTGATGGTTTTCAAGCCAAACTGGCCAGAGGAGCTGCTCCGCCAGTCCACAGAATCATGGGAAATTAAATCATTTACTAGTCTAAGTAGACATTCTCAGGATGGGTTTGTAAGGCAGCAGCGGATAAATGATATCAGCCTTCTCGGAGGAGCTAATACTTGAGAATCAGAGAGGGTGAGCACGTGGAGAGCCAGGGTACTCGTGCCATTGCAAGAGAGAGTAGGAGTGTAAGCAAAGCCCTGGGGGAGGGGAGGACAAGGCTTCCCAGGCTACTTGGTGTTTGACACACCACAGTCCGCAGTAACTACTCCAAGGAGGATGTCAGTAGGGCTGGTGCCCTTTCAGAAAGCGGCACCAGCAAGTCTTTTGTTGGTCAACAGAGATCTTGCTTAGCCGTGGGGCTTAAAGATCCAGAGCCTTCCCACCTCCACTGCCCAAAGACACACCATGGAAAAGACTGGCAGGATGGCGGTGGCCAGAGGACACACCTGCAGTGTCACGTCGCAGCTGTGCCTTAACAGGAAATTAGCAAACATGGGAACGGCACCCACTGGGCATGGCAGAAAGTGCGGGGGACTCAAGGTCTGGAGATCCACATGCCTGTACATGTGCAATTGTTTTCAAACCCACAGCCACGACCCTGTGGCTCATTTCTCTGGGTCTGTCTTCATTTATAAAACAAGTAGACGTCCTCCAACTCTGAAAGGAAGAGGTTTGAATGCACAAATCAGTATGAAAGCGCCTTCCACATAAGAAGCAGACAAATACATGTTGGATCCGTGCAGGCATCAGCGGTGAAATGGAATATGGGGCCGCTGAGATACTATTGTCTGCACATTGGTACAACTCTCTTGGAAAGCAATATGGGCATAAGAATCAAGAGTCATAAAAATGTCCCTTGACTTGTAACCCCATTTTGGGGAATTTATCCCATGGAAGTAATTGAACATAAGAGAAAAGCTATAATGCATCACCTCCAATCTATAAAAAAAATCAGAAACAATCTAAATGTCTAATAAAAAGGATAACTAAATAATTGCCTGGGTAATATCACATAGACATTACAAGGATTACTGTGAAAGCTGTGGACTCCTAGGAAAGTGTTTATGGTTTTACATTTAGTGAAAAAGGCTATATGTATAATATTACTGTAACTATTTCCAATAGACTGTGCGTATGGACAAGGCTAAAAAGAAATGTGCGAACAGTTGTGTAAAAGAGCTGAGATTACCGTGACAGCCTTATTACTTACAGGTCGCCCTTACAATAAAGTTATTTTCTAAACCCCATGATCTCTCTCTCTCTACTCTCACACTCAGGACCAAGCAGGCATTCCTGTGCAAGCAGATCAGGAAAGCCCCCCATACATGGCCTGGGGAGGCCTAGAGTCCCTCAAGCTGTAGGTGCCCTGACACAGGCAGTGGGCCCTCCTGAGAGCATCCAGCAAGCCCACCAGGGACCCGGGGGGCTGACCAGGAGTCCCAATTCAAAGAGAGGGTCACTTAGGCAATCTGGAACTCCATCAAAGACGGTGACTCGGGAACACAGTAGTGATTGCGAGAGACCCTGAAGTGCCCTGGGTTTTGTCCAAGATGGTTCTGGCAGAAGAGCTGAAGACAGGACCTGCACTGCCTGAGGGGTGACCTGACCCGTTTCTGTTGCCAGAAACCAGAGAGGCACAGAGAGGAGACAGCACCCCATCCCCCCATCTGAAGTGATCATGTCCATTTAAACCAGCCGCTTTGCATAAGAGCCTAAAGAGGATGTAAAGATGACTAAGACAGGGATGTCCCTGCAAAGAGCTTGCTTCCAATAGTACGTGGGGCTGGGGAATGGGGAGAAAGAGAGAGAGGATTCTGTGACAGGCAGATCGCTTGCCAGGTAGGAAAAACAGTGCCACCAAAGTCAGGAAGAGGAAGAGGTCATGTCCAGCTGGCAGGATGGCTGGCTCTGGTCTGGACAGAGGAGTCTTGTCAGACGTAACAGCTGCGGAGGCTCTCAGGCTGAGCAGCCAGTGGAAGTGAGAATGCCACAGGGAGGAAGTCCTCGGTGCACTGGGGCAGCGGCGAGTGGTCAGAGAACACAGTGAGCATGGTAAAAGGGAGGGGGCTGGAGCCAGGAGGGTCACACCACTGCCTGGCAGTGACAGGAGCATGGAGACAGAATGGGGGCTCAGGGGGAGGGATGCTGGAAGCCAGCAGCTAGGCAGGGAAGGAGCAAGGAGAGCTTGATCAGGCTGGGGCTCCAGTAGCTGAGTGAAAGGAACAGAAAGACCAGTGAGAGGCACACTGTGGGGGCAGGACCAGTAGGGTTTGGTGACTGACTGTGTCCCGTGGGAGGAAGGAGTGGGAGAGAACTCCAGGGCTCACAGCCCGGGACGCAGACCCCTGGGGATGCTGACAAGGGGCCAGATGGAGCAGGGGGTGAAAGCAGAGGGTCTGGGTCAGGAGACAGCAAGTTGAATGCAAATGGCCATGTCCAGCAAGCAGCTGGACTTCAGGGCTGATTTGGAGCTAACCACTAAGAGCCTGTGGGCGGAGAGGGAGAAGGGTCTGAGCAGAGGGCTGAATAGCAGGGGGCTGAACATTCAAGTGTCAGAGGAAAGGCAACTACAGAGCAGACAGAGGCCGCCCGGCGTGGGAAGGCCTGGGGGAAGAGTGGCGGCTGTGAGGGCACAGGGAGGGCGCCCACGGAGTAGGGCGCTGGGGTGGGGGCGCTGTCAGGCTAAGGGTGTTGGGGGAGACAGGGCAGAGGCCAGAGTGTACGGAACTGAGAGCACAGTCACAAAGAGGGGGCAGCTTTTGATAAGGTTTTCTTGAGTGTGTTGATGAGGAGAGGGAGCGGGGGATAGCTGTCTGATCAGTTCAGCAAGGTCAAGGGGAAGTGTTGGAGGGTGTGCACCGTGGAGCAGGTGTGTGGGTGAGGAGGTGGCAGATGAGAGGACAGCCAAGCATCGCTGCCCTGGAGAAGAGGGGATGAGCATCAGCGCGTCAGCTCTACCGAAGAGAGATGCTTGATCCTTGAAGGCAATGCTGTTTAAAAAAAATTTTTTTAAACAGAAAACTTTCCTTCAGGCAAGCCTTATTCGNGGAGACAGGGCAGAGGCCAGAGTGTACGGAACTGAGAGCACAGTCACAAAGTGGGGGCAGCTTTTGATAAGGTTTTCTTGAGTGCATTGATGAGGAGAGGGAGCGGGGGGTGGCTGTCTGATCAGTTCAGCAAGGTCAAGGGGAAGTGTTGGAGAGTGTGCACCGTGGAGCAGGTGTGTGGGTGAGGAGGTGGCAGATGAGAGGACAGCCAAGCATCGCTGCCCTGGAGAAGAGGGGATGAGCATCAGCGCGTCAGCTCTACCGAAGAGAGATGCTTGATCCTTGAAGGCAATGCTGTTTAAAAAAAATTTTTTTAAACAGAAAACTTTCCTTCAGGCAAGCCTTATTCGGCGCTCCCCCCCCCCAAATGTAAAACCATTGATGCTGAGCTGAAACGGGACAGGGCTTTCAGTGAAAGCCCTCGTGGCCTCGGGCCATCGGCCCCAAGCGCAACAGAAAGGGCACGAGAACAGAAAGGGACGTACTCTGCTCGGGGCCGTGGCGTGTTGGAAAACTGAAAGCTCACAGGCAACAGAAGGAATTTGGAAGAGTCACACTGGAAAAATGAGCTACTACTTCGACTGGAGTTGGAAAATCCGGGATCTCTGAGCAACGCGGAGGTCTGTGGCGCGAGAGCGCGTGAACGGGGAGCGCAGCCAGCTGGCCCGGGCTCTCCAGCAAGGCTGGCAGCGGCAAGCAGAGGCAGCGTGTGCCAGGCTGGGGCTGACTCAAGCCCAACGGAAGGCTGGCACAGGAGGGGGTCTCAGGAGCTTTCAAGGACGTGCTACAGAGAGCCAGCCTTTCCTGGGGTCCCTGTTTGCCAGGCCGGATATAGCAGGGCTCTCTGCTATGTCCAGGGATGTGCCCCTTCGGCGGTGCTTGGTGGGAGGCGAAGCTGCCTTAGAGGACAGGACGCTGACAACGCTGGACCGAGAGTTCCGGGAAACACTTTTTAAAAATTCAAAGTTGTGGTAAATTGCCATTCGCACAAAATATGCTGCTTTAACCACATTTAAGTGTGCCGTTCTATGGCACGAGGTACCTGCGTGCTGCTGTGCAGCCGTCACCACTGTCCATCTCCAGGGTCTCTCCATCTTCCCTGTCCGACACTCAGTCCCCCTGGAACTAGTTAGGTCTGCGTTTCTCCGTCCGCCCCGCCCTACCCGCAGCATCTCATTTCAGTGCAACCTGCAGTGTTTGTCTTTTGTGGCTGGTTCGTTTC
This sequence comes from Sturnira hondurensis, assembly GCF_014824575.4. Lineage (NCBI taxonomy): Eukaryota > Metazoa > Chordata > Mammalia > Chiroptera > Phyllostomidae > Sturnira > Sturnira hondurensis. The sequence continues at coordinate 16,405,524 of NW_028089294.1, read as the reverse complement.
ACTTGGCATAATGTCTTCCACGTTCATCCACGTTGTCGCCTGTGTCAGGTTCTCTTTCCTTTTCAAGGCTGAACAGTATTCCACTGTGTGTACACCAGTTTGTTTACCCATTCTTCAGTGGATGGACACTTGGGTTGCTTCTGCTTTTTGGCTGTTGTGTTGGTGTATAAATTCCTATTGAATCCCCATTTTCAGTTTGTTTGTACATTTACCCAGAAGTGGAATTACCCGTGATAATGTTTTTTAAAACAATATACATAACTGAATTAAAGATCAATACAACTTTGACCAAAATGGGTGATGCCGGACATTTGAAAGCTGGGTGCAAGGAGGTCTAGGTGCAAGGAGGCCTGGGTACCAGCACCCCTGCTTGGGCAGGGCCGATGGCCTGGCCACTACTCACACGCATTGCCAGCACCCTAGACTGGGGCGTCTGGTGCTCTGCTAGGATTCAGGGCCTGACCCTATCAGAAACTTGGCTGTTTCAATCTCAGGACAGAGAGAAACCATGCCAGGCTTCCAAAGCCCATTCAGCAGGCAAAAGCGTGCAGGTGGCTGTGTTTAGTGTGAGGCACACAGGCAGCTGTGGTTCAGGCACAGGCAACAACAGAGCTGGTCAATGGTCCGATTAAAGCCAAGCCCTGGCTGGTGTGGCTCAGCGGACTGGGCATCGTCGTGCAAACCAAAGGTCGCTGGTTGGATTCCTTGGCTGGACACACGCCTGGGCTGCGGCTTAGGTTTCTCCCATCGATGCTTCTCTCCCTCTCTCCCTGCCCCTCGCACTAGAATCAACAAAAAATAAATAAATAAAAAATAAAAATAAAGCCAAGTTTTAGTGAGGAGCCCTAGCCTCCCCTCTGGTGTTATTTAGGTTCCAAGCTCAGGCTTGGGGGTCAAGTGGCCTTCTGTTAAAACCCGTGCTTCCTAGTGGTAGCATTGCTGTCTTGGGCAGGTCACTCTATCTCCCTGACTCTCAGCTTCCTCGTCTGCATCAGGTAGCTGCAAGGATGAAATTAGATATATATGCATGCGTAAATGCCTAACGCAGAATCCAGCACAGAACACACTACAGTGAATGTTGGTTTCCTTCTTTTCCCGTCTCAGTGGCTTCCTTCACTGCCCCTGCCCGACCTTCTTATGGACTTCGGGCACCTAGGACCCCTCGCTGTCTGGCACCTTCCCAGGTAGTTCTAAGCTACCAGAAAAAGAAAAAGGCAGAAACACTGTGCCTTTGCCTCCTAGTGGTGACAGAAGACCATTGCGGGTTCACACAATAAATGACAGGTTCATACTTTATTGGTTGTTGAATCAGAGGTCAGCTCTAATTTACGAACACACATCTGAGTCATCAGCAATACATCACTGTAACTAGAGTTTACTGTGCACTATTATTCATGATTAAATACTATTTAGAGGAATAATTACAAGGCACGATTAAATATATCCTATAATTCTTAGGCCCCATCCCATACCTACCATTCAGGGCGCAGGGACCAAGAATCTATACTTTCAGAACTCCTCCCCAAGGTGGCTCCTATTCCTGAGGCTAATTAGCGCTCACTTGCCCAGCAGCCAGAGGCCCCAGGTGCTTGGGCAGCGCCAAGTGGCCGCAGCCGTGGGGGCAAGGGCTGGGGGAGCAGGAAGCCTGTACACAGCTCCCTCGCAACCTCAAGCAGAGACGCCAGCTGCAGCCTTGCTGGCCCTGGACCCAGCAGAGGTTTTATTGAGACGACCAGTGCCCTCTGGCTTGGGTATCCTCGTAGGCAGCGAGAGATTCATGCAGTACAAAAAAACACTTGCCTCAACATTTTTTCTTTACTTACATTGTCTTTTTTTATTTTTTTAAGGCAAAGCATGAGTTATCTATGGAAACAGGTGAGCGGTTTGTTTTTGGCATCCTGGGACAATCCCATCTCCAAGGTGCCCATCGCCCTTAGGCAGCAGTGGGCACCCCTTACCATGGCCCTGGGAAGTACCACATACTCTTGCACCTTCTTCAACTAAGTGATTGCTGCAAAAGCCTGAACATGCAACAAGGCATTAGGCAACCAATAGAATTATCATAAAGATTGTATGGGGACTTAGGAAATATTTATAAAGGAATATTCAATAATATGTCTGAGTAAGTGTAGAAAATATCATCATTAGCTATACAACTATGAAAAACAATATGCAAAAGAATGAAACTTGAGAATGGTGACTGCGTTTGTTTAGAATGTGTCCTAGTGTTACAGTTACTAAAAGCCACCTTTCTACTACCCCTTTTCCTCTCTGAATGACAAGATGATAAGCCAGAGTTGGGACTGAGACCTTTAGTAACAGAACTGTGTGTAATTGCTGAGCAGTCACTGACCTTGAAAGGTCCAAAAACATCCCCAGTGAAGTCCGCAAGAGATGGGCTGGCGGCTCTGATCACAGCCTGCTCTCAGCATCCAGAGCCCGAACTACCTGCTCCGGCAGCTTGCTAATGGCCTGGCGCAGAGGCCGAGTGAACAGGAGCAGCCGCTGAGCAGCTGCTGAAGCAGCAGGCTGGATGAACATTGATTGTTTGGCTCAAATGGTGTGAGATGCTCAAAAGGTGGCTTTTTATTTGGACTGTTTCTGGTTGAGCTCTATTGAAAGGCAATTCAGGCCTCATCCCAGCCTCTACATCATTTCTAGCCTCTGCCTGAATTGGGGATGGAGAAGCCAGCTTGAAAGTCTTCCTGCCACAGCCTGTGTGATGAGGGGTGCTGTGATAACGGCCTATAAATACCCCGGGGCAGAAACACCAGGGGCTGGCCACTCCAGGGTGGAATTGCATCAACAAGAGGTGGGCTTATGCAAGGAAAGACAAAGAAATGTTTGTCTGAATGTCAAGTGTTCCAACAGTGACCTTGGTGATGACATCAGCTTTCCTTGGGAAAAAGAGTAGGAGAGAATGCTGGCACCTCAGAGGTTAAGAAGCAATTTGGAGAACTGGGTAGAAAAGAGGAAGGCACCGTGGAGCACACAGGGGGACGAATGCTAGTGACCTGGAAGAGCCCTAGGAGCACAGGGATGTCCCTTGTTGCGGGGAAGAGCTGGGGAAAGGTGAAGAAAAGCGTCTCTGTCAGAAATAAGCAACAGCAGGCACGATCTCATTGTGATGGTTTCCTTTCCCGCTATAGTTCGTCCAATACCCAGGAACCCTAAGAAAACAAACACCCACCACTGAGTTCATCGCAGCCATGGGTCTGAAAAACAGCTCTGTCAGACGGAGGCAATGAACCAAACAAAAAGTTGCTGGCTCACAGATGAAACTTGAAACAGTGATGCACTAAAAGAAAACATGCAAATTTCACATGTTATAAGGTCTGCTGAGGCTTCTTCCTGGAACGCAGAGCACCTGCAATTCGGTAACTGACAGGACGTGTGCGATGGGATCAGTTGTGGCCCGTTAGCAGCACAGTGAGACATAACCTAGGTGTGAACAACTAAAAGAAAAGAGGAAGTTAATACATGATGTCTTCACACTCTCTCTACAAACACTACTACAATTCTTAATTCATGGTTACTGGTTTATTATTTGGTAAACTACTTGCACTCATTTAAAGGCAAGGAACCTATTTTGTACACATTCCTCTTTAGCATTTCAGTTACCAATACCTACATAACAAATTCAAGTCAAGCCTGCACATACTATGGTTTCTAAAAAAAAAAATGTAGCACAACATACCAAAACCTATGGGGTGCAGCTAGTACAGTACCTAGAGGACAACTGGTAGCTATAAAGGCCTGGTGGTTCTAGCCAGAAAATTAGACAAGAAAATGAAAGAAAGGGTACCCAGATTAGAGAGGAAAAAGTAAAGAAAAATTAATAGCATGAATGTAAGTATGATGGATTAAACTGTGTCCCCCCAAAAGATATGCTGAAGTCCTAACCCTCAGACCTTTAAGAAAGAAGGTGTCCTTATTTGGAAAGAGGACAGTTGTAGGTGTAATTGGTTAAGATAAAGTCATACAGGAGTAGGACAGGTCCTTGATACAGTACGGCTATGTCCTTAGCAGCAGAAAAACAGAGACCCACGGGGAGAAAGCCACATGGCAACAAAGGTTGAGACTGGAGTGATGCACCTGCAAGCCGGGAAACGCCAAGGATTGTTGGTGACACGAAACTAAGAGAAAACACGGCAGGGATTTTCCCTGGAGCCTTGGCAGAGCACAACCTTGAAACCTTCATTTCACACCACTCGCCTCCAGGGCCGTGTGAGAATAAATTTCTGTTAAGCTACCCAGCCTCTGGTGGTTTGTTACGGCAGCCCTCGGATGCTAATACAGTGAGAACATACCTTCTTCCGTTAACCTGAAAGAAGGAAACCCCAGGAAAGGCAGGATTCTCCGCATGGGCAGGAGGACACCACATTGCCTGCCCTGTCCCTGTCCCTCTTCGGTCAGGAGTAGACCAAGTCCTGGGGGCCCAGGGCCGCCCACGCTAAGCATCTCAGAAAAGGAACTGAACTCTTACTGACTCTCTGAACTACACGCCACAGCAGACGCTGTCTTGATGTTCACCCAACACCTGCCCCGCACCTCTTCCTCAACAAACAAAGCCTCAGGACAGCAGGCGTGTACTTGTTCCCCATCTCCATCTTGGAGCCAAGCCCAGCTAGTCTCCATCAGTCCAGTAACCCCCTTTCTCTGGCTAGTGACTGGCTTAGGGACCGGCAGCCGAGGGAAACTCTGTCGGAGAGCTTCCTGCAAATGGTTTTCTTACTCTTATGGAGAGGTTGCATCTTCTTCCAGGGCAATGGCTGTATCTCACCCTCAAGTTGGTACTATACCAGGCTTTGTGTGATCAAGAGGAAGGCCAGGGTCAAAGCTGGAATGCTGAAGATGGACAAGTGGGAAAACCAGGGAGAAGGGTTTGCAGGTGAGAGACAATGGTGTCTTGGCCAGAGTGGTGACCGTGGTGGTGGAGACAGGTTGCTGGGCTTTGGATACACCTTTGAGGTGGGCCCACACCGGGTGTGGAGTCTGGATGTGGAGTTTGAGAGGAAGAAGACGAGCCGAGGAAGACTCAAGATTCCTTAGCTTGAACGCCTGGAGGATGGTGCTGCCAGTTGCTGGGTCGGAAAAGGCCAGGGGAGGAGCAGCTCGGGGTGTGGGGACTAGGTGGGGGGGCAGGAGCTCAGCCCTGAGATGCCACATCCAAGTGGAGATGCGAGGAGGCAGTTACAGATTTTCGCAGCACAGGACAGAGGGGCAGGCTGAGGGTATGAATGTGAGTTGCCTTCCTTCCTTAGATGACCCTGCCATTCCCTCTGGCTTCCCCAGCCGAACCCTGCTCTGCAAGCTGATAGGAGAGACGGAACCAGAAGGAGAAGGGTTCATACATTTTTCTGTCTTGGGGTCTAGAGGACAAGGCGTATGTGTAGGTTTCCTATGGCTGATGTAACAACTTAGCACAACTTGGCTTAAAACAACACGAAATGATTTTCCCATAGTTCTAGAGGCGTTCAAAGTGAGTTTCACGTGAGGGCGAAGAGCAAGGTTTGCCGGACCCCCTCCCTCTGGAGGCCCTAGCGGAGACTTCACGGCCTTTCCGGCTCGAAGAGGCCCTTCCATCCCTCAGCTCAGCGGCTCACGTCATGTTGCCTTTTTCTGTTCCCAGCATTCCGGCTCCCCCCCCGTCCCTTCCAGCCTGCTGCTGCCCTCTTACAAAGACTTGGGATTATCCAGTGTCATTTCCCCAGCTCGAGATCCTTACCTTAATCACACCCGCAAAGTTCCTTTTCCTTTTTGTCCTTTCCGGTACGACACACAGGCTCCAAAGAGGAGGGCTTGGACATCTCGGGGGGGACCATGGTTTGACATATTGCAACATACTAAAGGTGAGCATCTTCCCCGTGACAAAACACCTGCCTCTCCCTCCTGAACAGCAGCAGCAAGTCAGTGACACCATGGACCGACTCCCTGATCGTGCATGTGACATCACTTTGCTGGGGCAAAAAGGACAAGACCCAAACCAGCCTGTTGAAACATTACAGCTCTGGAGCCGAGTTCCACTGTTGAATGCACATATTTATGGCTCGCGCTCTATCCAGGGAGACCACCAGCCACAATGGGCTTCCGGATGTGATAGAGAACAAATGCAATGCTTTGGGAAACTCTAGTGCACTGTGGTAACTTCAGAGATACGATTACCCCCGTGTGGACCTGTCCTATTCGTGTACGTGCACGTTTCTCTCCAGCCCCACCTGGAGGAGTGTCACTGGACTCGGGGCAGGAACCTATATGTCCTATGTTCCTAGGATCTGGAGCAAAGCTTAGAACAAATGTCAATGAAAACCTGAGTGCATTTTTACACTATATACTAGCTTTGCACACATTAAAAGAATAAATGAGAGCCCTGGCTGGTGTGGCTCAATGAACTGAGCACGGGCCTGGGAACCAAAGGGTCGCCGGTTTGATTCCCAGTCAGGGCACATGCCTGAGTTGTGGGCCAGGTCCCCCAGTGAGGGGTGCATGAGAGGCAACCACACATTGATGTTTCTTTCCCTCTCTTTCTCCCTCCCTTCCCCTCTCCTTAAAAATAATAAATAAATAAAATCTTTAAGATAAATGAGAAGCTGTAATTTTAAAAGTTTTAAATTTAAAAGAGAAATAAAGAAATGAAACAAGTTCACATTATGAAGGGAAGGGACGTAATAGGTACAACTGTCCACATATCCCTGAAGAATGAAGAGAGTGACGTGAGGCGAAGGTTGATGGGCAGGAAGAGCGATGCCCCGTCGGGCCAGCATGCCACCTCAGTGTTCAACAGCAGCTCTCCCCACCTGGAGCGGGAGGTGAGCTTCATCCCACGCCGCTGCCCTGCCTGCCACCCTGACCTCTTGGCCTCAGGTAGGCCTGCTCCTGGTCCGGGAGGAGCCCAGCCCCTCGGTCATGTCTGGGGAGGGGTGAGGGCTGGCATTGCCTGCTTGTTTAGACTGTGTTTCTGTCCCAGGTCCTTTGGTTCAGTTTCCCTCTCCCAGAGCAGCCCTGGCTTCCTCCGTGCAGCGGGATTCCTGGTTGAGGGGGATGGAGTCACAGTGCGCTGCGGCTCCTGCCTGAACTAAAGCATGTTGGCCTCGACCAACGCTACCGGGAATGGCTAGCGGTCAGCGGCTCTGACCAGCTGCACTCCTGGTCCTCGCTGCCTGGCCCCACTCACTGACACACATCAACGACCGGACTGGCGACCACTCAACTGCCCAGAGCGTTTTTCAAGAATGAGAGTGTTCTAAAAAAAAAAAAAAAGGATATTCATAAGCAGCCCTGGCTTACTCCTTTACCCAGCTAGCTTTCTTCCCCACAAACATGTGTGTGTGCCTGTTAACGCGCATGCTCCCCAGCATGGCAGGCTGCCAGGCTTGTCTGAGGCCAAGCATCCCTGGGCCTCCTTAGGAGGCAGTGACCCACTCATGGTCCTGCCTCCCCCAGGAGCGGTGAGCGAGTCCCTGATGTGGGTTCTGCCTCACCTTGTTCAACTCTGTAGTAGATGCTTTTCTTTCTTTCTCTCTCTCTCCCCCGCCCCGTCTTTCTTTCTTTCTGTTTTTGGTGCCTCTGCTTGTTCTCCCCAGGCCAGCCCAGTCCTGTCTGCTCTTCATCCTGGCATGCCTGCTGCACCCCAGCTTGGCACAGCTTTGAGGCTGCTGGCTCCAAACCAGGTCCTCTTCAGCCGCCCCTCCCATGCCCACACAGTGGGGACTGGAACCCCCCAGCCCAGCCATTCAGGGAGTTGTAACGTGGGGAGCATGGGAACGGCGATGACCAGCTCTCTCTAGAAGGGTTCGCGTGCACTGGTCCGTGCCGCCTGGCAGAATGCGGGGTCAGCCCAACTGTGCGTGGTTCGAGTTTCAAGCTACCAAAAGCATGTTTGTGATCTGAACAAGTCATGCAACCTCTTAGGGCCTTAGTTTCCTCATTGGTGACATAGAGGTGATACAGTAAAACCTCAGCCTAAGGTGATGGGTGGGCAAAAAGAGGTCAGTCTTGTAAAATGCAAGGGCACGTGTTTGAGGTGTCCATGAAAGGACTCGGGTTGCCGGGGTTCCCACTATGTGGGCCAAATCCTGTCCAGTCTCAGCTGCAGTTTGCTGCCACCTGGGTATTGTTTACTCTGGTTTAAATATTGATGGGAACACGTGTGGGTCCTAGCCATGCAGCTGGCTAAAGTTCCCAGGAGAGCGGCAATAATTCCATGAATCTCCTACTTGACACCCATTGTGTCTTTGGGATTGAGGGAAATTTGGCTGGAAGACACATTTTTCTGAGGACACAAGAACACTTGTCCCCCCACTGTCCCAGGGGAGCCGCAGCCCTCCCCACTCCACTGGGTAAGAACTTCAGCTCATCTCATTGGAGAGCAGTGGCCAGGGGACAGGAACTGAAGAAAACGACAATGACGTGATACCTGAATTGGCTTTACTGATGAGTTTTACTCAAAGCCCACTCTATATTAGTGTTGTTGTAAGGACTAGGGTTAAGATACGAATATGTTGTGGTGCTTGTCATGTGGTATGTGCTCACTAATCAGGTGTTCATTCCACAAATGTTTATTAAGCACCTACTATGTCCTGGGCCCTGTACTGGGTCCTAGGACTACGGCAGTATATGAGATACGTGTTTCCACCCTATGAAGCTCTCAGTTTAGGAGAAACACTAGCTTGGAGCAGTGCCTTGAGAGCTAGGATGGTTAAGCTATCACCCTATTTTTTCTAAAATACTGTCTTTCCCTAAACACTTTAAAACACTTAAGCTCTTGTATGTCTATTTTGGAACAGAAAATTCTATCCTCTTCTCTAAAGAAATGGTTCTCAAAAGGGGCTGCTTTTGCTGCCCAGGAGACATTCGGTGATGTCCGAAGACAGTTTTTTTGTTTTCATTACTTGGGGACCAGGGTACATGCTACTGGGATGCTTCCAAACGCCCTACCAAAAACAGGACATCCCACGACACAGGCTCACCTCACCCCAAATTTCAATGTGCCAAGGCGAGAAACCATGGTCTAGAGGGGCCCTGTTCCGTTCACATCGGTTATTTTTGGCAGCAAAGGCAGAGAAACACACTTCACCCTCATACATCCTAGCAAACTGGCCCTTCTGGGCTGCGCTCGATGACACTGGGGCTTGTGGGAGGGGGGAGAGCCCAGGAGGCTCCTGGGGGCAGAGAGAATGGCCCTGCAGTCTGTCCCCAGTGCTCAGCCCTGTAAGTGCATCTGGTGACTGTTATGTTTGACTGCGTCTCTGACAGAAATGAGTTTTCAAACAAAAAGCTCCTGGAAAAGACCTTGTCTTTTTTTAACCCTTTGAAGACACTACTACGATATGCAAATGAACCATATTATACTGAAGCCAAGTTTGCAGTTCATTTGGCTTTGTTTCTTTCTATTTAAAGTGTGTTCAAAGTTGTCTGGGCATAATTAATCCAGCTTGGACTTTAGGGCAGCCCAGGCTTCCCCAGTGACTGGTTTTGATCTGGTGGTTTTCTCACCCATGTGCAGCAAAGCAATAAAATTTTGGAGAAACCAGGGGAGGAGGGGGAGTGAGGCAAAATGAAATGAAGCCAGAGGAAAGGGAGGGAAGGAGGAAGGAAAAGAGAGATGGGGAGAGACAGGGAGAAAGGGGTGGGGGAGAGAGGGAGAGAGAACCAAAGCAGTTGAGGGTGGGACTCATGAGCACAGAAAGAAGGGAAATGGCCAGTGGTAACTTTCTTGGCTTCAAGAGCCCTGGTGTCCACCCTCAGCTTACCTCGGTCTTCTACCCTGCTCCCCCAAAGCACTGCATGGGAATTAGCCTACTTCCCTCTCCTCCAGCTCCTGGGCAGGTGTTGTCTCACCGCTGGGCTCCGCAGCAGAATCCTGTGTGGGAACAGCAGAGCCTTTGCAGGGAAGCTAGGATGAGTGTGTGAATTGGAGACTCTTTTGCATTCCCATTCACCTTGCCATAGTGGATTATCAGTAAATAGGTTGTTGAGAAAGCTTGAATATCCAGTACTCAGTACCAAGCACAGGATGTATGAATCACGGACCCACTCATACAGGTTGGATGATGATTCAAACTACGATGTGAATCCTTTGAACTCCGTATTTCATGTCCCATTGGCTGAACAAGCTGCATACCATTTCTTAGAAATGAGATTGTATTTTAAAATGTGCAAACGTCTGACCCGAAATGTGCAAACCACTTTTTCCAATGCAGTGTTTTACTTGGAACATCTTCAGGTGTTACATGTGTTATTGCAGATTCTTTGACATGAGGCTCTGTCTGAGTCCACCTGTGGAGGTTGTGCCTTATAAAGTCAACAACAGAAAGCAACAGATGAACCGGAATCACTTGTAATACTCGTGGTTAACAGAACTTCACATTTGCTTAAGCATCATTCTTGCTTTTAAAAATCTTGTTATTGGCTGATGCCAAGTGTTCTATAGCATTTCCCTGGTATACACAGAATTTCATAAAAGCTTCCCAAGATTTTCATCGCTTCAACTTGCCCCTGGCATAGCATAAAGCAAGTCTTCTTTACCCCCAAAGCACCTTTCTCTTGAATTTCTCTAAGGTTGGTTTTGAGCTCCTTAGAAATTCAGTGGGAGTTTCCTTATAGTGTGATATTTAATAAATTCCCCCACACACCTGGCACATGGCTGTGCTCAGTGTTTGTCAGATGGGAGAGCAAGGTGGGCTTTGCAAAATGGGCGATCAATAATGTTAGGCAACCACAGGCTGCAATATCCACTGAAGACCTCTCCTTGTTCCCCGTCCCTTCATCTGGGCATTTCCAGGACCACAGGACCTCTCACCAGGCCAGCCTCCCTCCAGTTCTAAACAGGGTCATTGTGGGGGACACTGAAGCAGTCTCGTCGTCGCCGGGGGCAGCCCAGACATTCCTCGGTCAGCCAGCACGTCTGCTCTGTTAGCATGTCTCCGGGCCTGCAGGTCAGGCCAGTGCATGGAAGCGCAAACCAATGAAAGGAATGGAAATGATGGGGCCAGAAAATCCTTCACTCTTTGTTCTTCTGACGGGTGACAGGATAATTAGTCCAAGTGAGATTCAGCCTCTCCCAGACTATATTTAGTCTAATTGCAGAGCTTGCTTTCCCCTGAAGGAGGCTGGGATTGCTCCCTGATAGGGAGCAGAACAGAACAGCCACACCGGGGCATGTGCTCCCCTTCTCAGAAGGGGGGCACTTGGTGCAGCTTGTGTCCTGGGTGCAGAAAATGGGGTTTCACCCCCTAGCTCCACCACAAACTATGCGAGACTGCAGGCCCTTTAACCCCTCTGAGCCTCAGATGTTTATATTAAATAAGAACGATATTCTCTACTTCACAGGACAGTGATGAGGATGAAATGTGATGCATTTCATAAAGCACTTTAGGAGCAGTAGATATGTGATACAAATGTAGGTGTGTTGCCATAAATAACAGCATGGCTTAGACTTCCCCTTTTACGAAGGGCCAATGCCCACTTGACCCAGACGTGTAAGACAGGTCATACTTATGACGTAAATTGGTCACTGTCTTCTTTCCCTTACTCCTCTCTGGGACCACTGTTTCCCAATCCTCAAGTCCATGGCTAATGCTCAATAAATATTTGATTGCTAATAATGACTATTACAATTAAGACATTAAAAGAGAAGCACTGATTCAGCAAACAGAAGAGATACACTGTAAATTTCATTGTCTAAGTATACACTAATACATACTTATTTGTAAATAAGTATATTTGCAAATAAACTGAGAGGTGATGCTTGGGAGAACATGTTTTCAGTCCTAAGTATACTTAAAGATGTACATAATATTGATACGACTTTGCCTATTCCTTTGGCTATACATTTTTAAATTTAATGATTTTAACATGATTTGAAATTCAACTATGTAATGAACTCTTCCCTCTCTCACATCAGACTTTATGAAAAAACCTCCTTACCTTCCTTGTGTTGTTTGTCCTATTTCCCCACCTCTCAAATGTAAAAGAATTTTATAATGCAAATGAATTCTGCTTAATTCAACACATATTTACAAAACACCTACTATGCAGAACTGAAAAATAAGAATGAAATCTATGGGATTTTCTTCTCTAACTCACCCATCATAAAACTCCAGTTATAACACACACACGGACTTGCCATTCCACGGCCAGGGTCTCAGTGCTTTGAACTACTCCTTCAACCTATTTGACACCTGCAGTCCATTGCTATTGGATAATAAGGTACTTCCCCTTCTCAGTAATTCATCCACCCCTGCCCCTCACCCCCCGCCAAGCCTTCTAGCCAAACAACGAGATTGAAGCCTTTTTTTCCAGGAAGAAGGGTGGACACGGGCTAAAGCAACAGTTATGGCTCAGCTTTGCACTTCAAACTAGACGTTTAAATGTTCAGAGTGGAACAATAGTCCTGAAAGCCAGGTTTGGGGGGGTTTTTTTTGAGACAGAAAGTTGTTGTTTTTTTTTCTCAGAAATCCTAAAGCTGGGTTTCTACATGAAAAGAACCAATGCCTTTTATTATTTTTAATCAACCTTAGATTTTTTAAAATTAAATTTATTAAAGTGACATTGGTGAATAAAATTATACAGGTTTCCCTGTCCATTTCCATGATGCACCTGTATATTGCATTGTGTGCCCACCACCCAAAGTCAAACCTTCTTCCATCACCATATACTTGGACCCCTTTACCCCTTACTACCCGCTAAGCCCCTTCCCTCTGGTAACCCCTATACTGTTGTCTGTGTCTCTGTGTTTTATGTCCTATATATGAGTGAAATCATATGGTCCTTGGCTTTTCCTGACTTATTTCACTTAGCATTAATATTCTCAAGGTCCATCCATGCTGTCGCAAATAGAAGTGTTTCATCTTTTCTTATGTCTGAACAGTATTTCATTGTATATATGTGCACCCCTTCTTTATCCAGTCATCTATGGAAGGACACTTCCGTTGTTTCCATGTCATGGCCAGCGTGAATAATGCTGCAATGAATATAGGGGTGCATATATCTTTGTGAGTGTTTTCACACTTTTTAAAAATAGCTCTCCATATTTTTTTAAAGATTTTATTCATTTATCCTTAGAGGGAAAGGGAAGGAGAGAAACATCAACGTGCGGTTGCCTCTCGTGCGCCCCCTGCTGGGAACTGGCCTGCAACCCAGGCACGTGCCCTGACTAGGAATCGAACCATGATCGTGTGGTTTGCAGGCCCGCACTCAATCCACTGAGCTACACCAGCCAGGGCCACACTTTTGGGGTAGATACCCAAGAAAGGGGTTGCTGGGTCATAAGGGAACTCTAATTTTTTGAGGACTCTTCATACTGTTTTCCATAGTGTCTGTACAAATTTACATTCCCATCAGCAGTAAATGAGGGTTCCTTTTTCTCCACAACCTCTCCAACACTTAGTACCTGTCTTGTTGATAATTGACATTCTAACAGGTGTGAGGTGATATCTCATTGTAGTTTTGATTTGCATTTCCCTAGTGGATTATGAAGTTAAGCATCTTTTCATGTATGTGTTGGCCATTTGTATGTCTTCCTGGGAGAAATATCTGTTCAGGTCCTCTGCCTATTTTTAATTTGTTTGGTGTATAAGTTCTGCTGTTGTTTGCAAATATCTTCCCCAGTTCAGCTGGTTGCTTTGTTGTTGGCAGTTTCTCTTGCTGTGCAAAAGCTTTTTAGTTTGATATAGTCCCACTCATTTATTCATGCCTTCACTACCCTTGCCTTTGGGGTCAAATTCATAAAATCTTCTCCAAGGCCAAGGTCCATAAGTTTAGTATCTATGTTTCCTTCTGTGTAATTTATTGTTTCAGAAGTTTTATTTAGGTCTTCAACCCATTTTGATTTAATTTTTGTACATGGGGACAAACTTTAGTCTAGTTTCATTCTTTTACATGTAGCTTTTCAACTTTCCAAACACCATTTAGTGATGAGGCTTTCTTTTTGTGTGTGTTTTTTGGCTCCTTTATCAAAAATTATTTGCCCATATATTGTGGTTTTATTTCTGGTCTCTCAATTCTGTTCCTTTGGTCTGGGTGTCTGTCTTTCTGCCAATACTATGCCATTTTTTTTAAAACAGTGTTTATTTTTTTAAATATTTTATTTATTTACTTATCTTTAGAAGGGAAGGAGAGAGGGAGAGAAACATCAATGTATGGTTGCCTTTCGTGTGTCCCCTGCTGGGAGTTGGCCTGTAGGGAACCGGCCTGCAACCCGGCATGTGCCCTGACTGGGAATCGAACCACGATCCTCTGGTTCGCAGGCCCGCGCTCAATCCACTGAGCTACACCAGCCAGGGCCTAATACTATGCCATTTTGACTATCATTCCTTTGTAGTACAATTTGAAGTCAGGTAGTGTGGTACCTCTGGCTTCTTCTCTTTTTTTTTTTGGATTTTGTTTTATTATTATTATTTTAAATATATTTTATTGATTATGCCATTACAGTTGTCCCATTCCACCCCTTCACTCCCCTCCACCCTGCACACCCCTCCCGCACCATTTCCCCTTTTTTGCTCATGTTCATGTGTCACGAGTTCTTTAGATTCTGTATTTCTCATAGTATTCCTGCCCTCCCCCTGTCTATTTTCCACCTACCGTCTATGCTACTTATTCTCTGTACCTTCTCCCCCCTTCTCCTCCTCCCACTCCCATTGCTAACTCTCCATGTGATCTCCATTTCTATGGTTCCGCTCTCGATCTAGCTGTCCTCTTAGCTTGCTTTTGTTTTAGATGTGGTTGTTAATAACTGTGAGTTTGCTGTCCTTTCACTGTTCATATTTTTCATCTTCTTTTTCTTAGATAAGTCTCTTTAGCATTTCATATAATAAGGGCTTGGTGATGATGAACTCCTTGAACTTGACCTTATCTGAGAAGCACTTTATCTGCCCTTCCATTTTAAATGAAAGCTTTGCTGGATAGAGCAATCTTGGATGTAGGTCTTTGGATTTCATGACTTAGAATACTTCTTTCCAGCCCCTTCTTGCCTGTAAGGTCTCTTTTGAGAAATCTGCTGACAGTCTGATGGGCACTCCTTTGTAGGTGACTGTCCCCTTATCTCTTGCTGCTTCTAGAATTCCCTCCTTCATTTTAATCTTGGCTAATGTAATTATGATGTGCCTTGGTGTGTTCCTTCTTGGGTCCAACTTCTTTGGGACTCTCTGAGCTTCCTGGATTTCCTGGAAGTCTATTTCCTTTGCCAGATTGGGAAAGTTCTCCTTTATTATTTGTTCAAACACGTTTTCCACTCTTCCCCTTCTGGTACCCCTGTAATCCGGATGTTGGAACGATTAAAGATGTCCTGGAGGTTCCTAAGCCTCTCCTCATTTTTTTGAATTCTTGTTTCTTCATTCTTTTCTGTTTGCTCATTTTTTTCTTCCTTCTGGTCCAGTCCCTTGCTCTGAGTCCCAGTTTCTTTTCCATCACTATTGGTTTCCTGTGCATTTCTCTTCATTTCAATTAGTTTGGCCTTCATTTGTTCCTCTAATTTGTGACTAAAATCAACCAATTCTGTGAGCATCCTGATCACCAGTGTTTTGAACTGTGCATCTGAAAGGTTGGCTATTTCTTGGTTGCTTAGAATTATAGGCTCTGGGGCTTTGAGCTGTTCTTGAGTCATAATGTTTTGCTCTTTTTGCACCTGTTATGTATGAGGGGCAGAGCCTTAGGTGTTCACCAGGGCGAGGCGACCCAGTCACTGAGTTGTGATGCTGTATGTGGGGGCGGGGTCAGAGAAGGGGAAAAAATGAAGCTTTGCTCTGCTCTATGATTTGTCCTCTCTGTGGCTTCCCACAAGCAAGTTGGACCCCTATGGTGCTGGTTCCCAGGTGTGTGGGCCCATGTACCCTCCAGGACCCTGTGGGTCTCTCCAACGAGCTCTCTGTGAGCCTGGGAGCCTCTCCTGGCCCCTCAACCCCGAGAAAGTCATTCCAGTTGTGCTTTCAGGCTCTAATTCCCATCCCTGGGACCCTAGTGTGAGTGGTCTGTCTCACTGTTAACTCCTTCGCTTGGTTTATCTGCGTGTGAATGTGTGAACACAGTCAGCCTGCTGCCACGCACCCTCACTGGGTCCGCCCATTGCCACCCCATGCCTGGAATCTGCCAACCGCCACCGCTTATGTTCCTGGGTGGGTCAGACCAAAGGATCCTTCCAGCCAGACCCGTTGCCGCTGACTCCACCCCTCTTACAGGTCTGGCTGAGTGGTTCATTGTTGTCGGACTTCCGTACAGTTCAGTTTTCTGTTTTGGCTGCGTTTTTGTTACTAAAACTTCGTTGTCTTTAAACTTAGTTGTGTGAGGAGGCACAGTGTTTCCACTTACGCCTCCATCTTGGCCGAAAGTCTGGCTTCTTTCTTGCTTCCCGAGGATTGCTTTGGCTGTTTGGAATCTTTCGTGGTCCCATGCAAATCTGATTTTTTTGTTTTCTTTCTTTTAAAAATGTAATTGGGATTTTGATGGAGATTGAATTAGATCTGTATATTACTTTGGGTAATATGGACAGTTTAACTATGTTGATTCTTTAAATCCATGAACACAGAATGTATTTCCATTTCACTGTGTACTTCTCAATCTCTTCTTAGTAATGCTTTGTAGCTTTCAGAATATAGGTCCTTCACATCCTAAGTTTATTCTTAGGCATTTTCTTTTTTTGAAATTGCAAAAGGTATTTTTCCCCATGTTTCTGAAATTTCATTGTTAGTATGTAAGAAAGTGTTGGATTTTTCTACATTGATTTTGTATCCTACAACTTTACTGTGTTTATTGTTTCTAACAGTTTTCCAATGCCTATTAGAGGAATAGCCATAAAATAAGCACAGATTCTTGCCACATTTTGGGGAGAAAGCCCTTTCAATAGAGTGGGAAACAGCTGGGGACAAGAGAGAAGGGTTTAGATGCAGGTCTCTTGCTTACCTGCTTGTTAAAACTCTGCAGTAGTGAAACACTGAGATAAACATGGAGTTGCTAAGATGACAGCTGATTTCCTGATTCCCCAAACTGAGTGTGGGGACACTATGTATGTCTCCCAAACTTTGGATTTGGATTCATAGAATAGCAATGGCTGAGGGAGGTGCCACCTGCCATCAGCCTTGTAAAATACAATATAATCAAAAGTGGTAAAGAACAGGGTTCTCAAACTTCTTTCGTTTCCAGAAAGCAAACCAAGTAGCTACTGAGCCTGTTTCTGCAGGATGTGGTTTTCAAATTCTTTGATCTCAAGATTTTTTTTCTTAAGTGTATTTTATTATGCTGTTAGAGTTGTCCCATTTCATTCTCCTCTATACCCCCCTCTACCCTGCCCCCCCTTAATCTATGTGTCATATATAGTTCTCTGGCTCCTCCATTGTCCAAAGTATTCTTAACCTCCCCCCTCACCCCAACTATTTTGTATCTACCAATTATGCTCCTAATTCCCTGTACCTTTCTCCCCATACCTGTTACAACCCTCCATGTGATCTCCATTTCCATGATTCTCTTCTTGTTGTAGTTGCTTAATTAGGGCTTTTTATTATTATTAACGTTCAGTTGTTACTGTTCATAGTTTTAATCTTCTCTTTCTTAGATATGCAAGTGCTTTTAACACTTCATATAATAATTGTTTGGTGATGATGAACTTCTTTAACTTGATCTTACCTGGGAAGCACCTTATCTGCCCTTCCAGTCTAAATGCCAGCTTTGCTGGATAGAGTAATCCTGGATGTGGATCCTTGCCTTTCATTACTCGGAATACACCTCTCCAGCCCCCTTTTCCCTGTAAGGTTTCTCTCAAATCAGCTGATAGCCTTATGAAACTCCTTGGTAGGTAACGGTCTCCTTTTCTCTTGCTGCTTTTAAGATTCTCTCGTCTTTAATCTTCAGTAATGTAATTATGTGTCTTGGTGTGTGCTTCCATGGGTCCAGCTTCGTTGGGACTCTGATCTTCCTGGACTTCCTAGAAGCATACTCCCTTTGCCAGACTGGCAAAGTTTTCCTTCATTGTTTTCAATTTCCTGTTCTTCCCCTTCTGGCACCCCTATGATTCAGAAGTTGATCGTTTGAAGTTGTGTCGGAGGTTCTTAAGCCTTTTCTCATTCTTTTGAATTGTTTCGTGTTCCAGATGAATCGTTATTTCTTCCTTCGGTCCCAAATTGTTTGAGTCCTGGTTTCCTTCCCTTCACTGTTCCTTGTGTATTTTATTTCACTTTGCATAGCCTTCACTTCTTCCTGTACTTGTGACTATACTCAACCATTTCTGTGAGCACTCTGGTTACCAGTGTTTTGAACTCTGCATCTGATAGGTTGGCTATCTCCTTGTCACTTAGTTCTTTTTCTGGAATTTTGATCTCTTTTATTTGGGTCATATCTATTTGTCTTAGCACACCTGTCATGTTGTAAGAGGCAGAACCTTAGGTATTTGCCGGGGGGGGTAACCCCCACTTTCTTGCATTGTGGCTCTATATATGGGAGAAGTGGTCTAAGAGGGAGCAATGCCACCTGCTTCCCTCTCAGCCAGGCTTCAGTCACTTCCGCTACTACCCACAAGTGAATTGGGCCCTTCTGGTGCTGAAGCCCTGGGTGGATGAGTTTGTGTACATTCTAGGACCATGTGGGTCTCTCCAACGAACTCTCCTGAGAGACTGAGAGTTTCTTGCACCACCTCAACCCCCACAAGTTTTGAGTTCCAGAGGTTTTGAGGCTTTAGTTCCCAGTGCTGGAACCTTGGGCTCCAAGGTCTGTATTGCTCACCATCTGTTCTTCCCAGCTTATCTGCACATGAATGTGGGACCGTCTGGTCCACTAGCAGCTGCCTTGCTATACTCCCTCTCTACCCCTCTTACCAATCTGGATGAATGTTTCTTCTTTAACTCCTTGATTGTTGGACTTCCATACAGTTCAATTTCTCTCTCTATAAAGACTGATCACTGATTCTGTAATTCATATAGGAAATCAAAAGATCTAAAACAGCTGACCCAACTTTGAAGAACAAAACTGAAGGACTAACACTTCCCAGGCTTGAAATATTTATAAAGCCAGAGTAATTAAGTGATGTGGTATTAGTGCAGAGATATATGAATATATACATTTTTATCAGCAATGCACAAGAGTTTCAATTTCTCTATATCCTTGCCAACTTTTTTCTTATAATAGCTATCATAATGGGTATGAAGTTGTATTTCATTGTCATTTTGATTTGCATTTCCCTAGTAATTAGGCTTGTTGAGCATATTTTCATGTGCTCATTGGCCATCTGTGCATCTTCTTACAAGAAATGTCTCAAGTTCTTTACTTTTTTTTGTTGTGAAATTGTACAATTTTAAACACTCTGAATTTCTCATCAGATGCATCATTTGTATTTTCTCCCATTCTGTAGGTGTGGATTGTCTTTTCACTGTTGATAATGTCCTTTTGGTGGTCACATTTTTTAAATGAAATTCAATTTATTTTTTCTTCTGTTGCCTACACTTTTTGGCCTCATATCCAAGAAATTGCCAACTTGAACTACAAAACTCTGCACTTTCTTCTGAGTTTTTATATTTTAGCTCTTAAATTTTTGTATACAGTGTTAAGGGCCCAATTTCATTCTCTAGCACGTGGGTATCAACTTTTCCCAGTAACATTTATTGAAGACTGCCCTTTCCTCACTGACTAGTCTTGACACCCTTGTCAAAAATCATTTGACTGGCCCTGGCTGGTGTAGCTCAGTGGATTGAGCACAGGCCTGCGAACCAGAGGATCGCGGTTCAATTCCCAGTCAGGGCACATGCCTGGGTTGCAGACCAGTTCCCTGCAGGCCAATTCCCGGCAGGGGATGCACAAAAGGCAACCATACATTGATGTTTCTCTCCCTCTCTCCTTCCCCTCTAAAGGTAAATAAATAAATAAAACCTTAAAAAAATCATTTGACCATCTATGTGAGGGTTTATTTCTGGGCTCTCCAGTCTATTCCATTGGTCTGTGTATCAGCATTTATACAATTACCATGCTGTTTTGACTTCTGCAGCTTTGCAGTATGGACCTCCTTTTTATTTTTAAAACATGTAACTCTTTCTGGCTCACATTGAGTTCTTTTAATCCTTGAATGTTGCCTGAAGAGACTGGCACTCTCTGTGGCATCCTAATTTAGCCACAACCCAGAGACAATTGTGCCATCAGGTGCAAGGGAAGTTGCAACAAGCAGGTAACTCATTCAATATGTCTAGTTTCTTTGGAAAAGAAAAGGCACAATTTTTAGAGTAAAACTGTACGCCTTTATTCAACATGAGTCATTAAGATAAAATACAGTTGTCCATGTGCAGAAACATTATACATTCAATTCTGAAGGTAGTTTTATACAACCAATGAAAGGAATAGTCTAAAAGTGACAGGAATAAAGACGATAGTGAGGAGCTAAAAGGCAGAGTTTCTTCTGTCAAAGTGCTAAGGCCTACGTGCACAAAGATTTTAAAGTGAACAAGACCAACATAAGGTCATTTCTTCCATTGTGATTTCTCTTGGTGCTGGTGACAGTCTTAAGATGAGATGCAGTGAGTCACAGAATTAAGATGGTTTTTTTAAATATAGGTCATAGCACTTAATGGCTAGGAAAAAAAGTTTTAATTTCTAGAATTTCATTTGTCATGTACTCTAGATCTTTCATGACTCTATTTCATGAAATCTCTAAAAGCAAAGTTGCCCTTCAATCAGTAGTTCAATATTAGAGAACAAATATTTAGGTTCTTTCTAGACCAGAATCTAGCAAACAAAAGGGAAACTATATTTGAGACTCAGGAAGAGTTCCGTTAATTTAAAACTTGTGCAGTAATTATATAAGGTCCAGCAGGGACCAGTACTAAACTCTTAAAAAATTGTTACTGCCCGAAAACCTAAAACAGGAAGAACTGCAGACTCAGGATCAAAGTACAACTCCATCATTCCCAAGTTCTAGGTATTCAACACTGGTCTTTGAATAAAACTGACCCAAGAAATATAAAATTTGATGTACCACACTTTCCATAGGAAGAACATAGCTGGATGTAAAATAATAGTTCTCAAGTGATATTTGTACATGTAATATATTGTTTTCTCTCTCTGGGCTAATCTGAATTTTAAATATTTTAAAAGGCCCATGATTAAAGTTAATAAAATTAAGTGCTGACTAAAGTTGGGTTAATAGTATTTATCAGCCAACGTCTGTGTCACTTGACAGACGCACAACCTGAAATCAAGATCAGCAGCTGAAGTGGCAACAATTCAATAGAAAACCACACTTAGCTCACAAAATGCCTCAAATCAAATTCCATGTTCCACCCAGCAACTCGACGTTACCTTATGGGAACCCGAAACATTAAAAAAAAAGAGATTCAGTTTACTTAAATCTGGCTTAAACCAATGTTGAGTTTACCTTTCTTTTCCCCTAGTTATTCCCAAGGTTTGCAGTCAAGGTGCAAATCAGATGTTTTTAAATGCTCTATCACTTCATTTGAATTTGAAGAACCAAAAAAACAAGTCTAAAGTTCTCTTCAGGGAGAACCCACTATCTCCTCTCATCCCATCTCCACAGCTGACCATCTTCGGGGCTCTTCCAGGTTCAATCTATACTTCCTGTCGAAAGGAAATCTAGGAGATTCCCTTTTAGGGTTAAGCCTGAAAGCTACATGAAGGTGGGATTCCTTTAGTTCATATAGTCTCTAGGAAAGAAACCCGATTTTCTATTTGCGGTCACCTAATACTAGGAAAACATAAGATACCCACCCTCCTATTTCTTGGACAGAGATGAGGCTACATTCTTCTTCAAGTAAGAATTAGGACTTATGCCACAACAGGGGTATGGTTCTGTGGAAGCCTCTTTTGATTCAAGTTTTATAACTTAAGAGATGAGGGGAGGGGGAGAGCCAACCCTACAATATTAAAATAAAAAAGGATACTAATTATATCCATTACAGAGAAAGAACAGGAAAGCAACATCTCTTTAGGGATAAACTTCTCATCAGACTACCAGATTGAGCTCAAGGTATGCTTTTTTTTTTAAAATCCCCTTTAGCTTCTTTTGGGTTATTTACCCACTTGTTATTCTGAAGTGTTCATTGAACGTAACAAAGTATCTTTACTGACACACTGACAGGAATTACCTCAAAGGTATTGCTTTTGGACTGATTCTTTCATCAATTTAGACCTCTTTTACAGTTTAAGTTTCTATCAACAACTGAATCTTCCAATGATAGCTCCTCAAAAAAGGCAAATTGTATTAACATGGCTTCTCACTTCCACATTGTCGTCTCGTCTAGGGGCAATGTCTTTTCTTCATGGTTTGCTATTGGTTCACTCAGTGTCTCAAATGGTATTTCATAATTCATTTACACTTAAATTTCCAACATGTCTTGCAAAGCACACAGCATGTATTACTCTTTGGGCCCTGGACACATGCTGTATGGTTACTACAATAGCAAGACCGTTCACAATTTACATAACTGATTTTGTTTACCTGTGCATGTAACCAGAACTTCAGCAGTGCTTAGCATAAGTAGGTGTTCAATAAATATATAAGTTAGTAAGGAGCATGCTTTGTACACAAAAACAGCTGGAAACATTACGCAAAATCTGATTTCTGAAGACTGCTTGCAGTCATGAACTGTCAAAAGCAATGGACAGTTTCTAAGAGTGCGATGTCAGTCGAGTTGGGAATCCATGTTGAAGCTCTGTTCTGGTACATTGCTCTCTCACTCAACTGCAGACCGACTCTACCTTTAGGCTCCTATGTCATTACCTGAATTAGTTTTACTTCCAGTGAGGTAGAAGGCCCATTTAAATAATGATAAGTATGTACTAGAAATGGGGTGGGGAAGGTGTCTGTGTAAATGGTCATTGTGGTTCACACGCAAGTATTCACCTTCATTCCTATTACATATGAGAATTATGAGGATGCAGATGTTCCCTGAGACTTAAGACATTTACTTTAGAAATAGTGTATTGTCAGTAAAGATTTAGAGTTCTGTTCTTTTGGACAGCTAAACTATCTTCAATGTTTTGGGGCAACCCCAATGTTTGAAATTTCAATTTCTGGAAAATAGTGAGGCTGCCATTTTTTAAAGCATTCTATGTATCTTTATTAATTTCCAACTATGCCTTTATCAGTGAAAATAACCACAGCTAAGCAATTTTGGGGTGAACTAATAAACAATAGTCAATTTCATGGGTCATTAAGATAACATTCTTTCATGCCATCAAATAAATCTGTATTATTCATATTTAGAGTGGGCTACATCTTTATTTCCAGAAACTATCTTGGTATCACTTTGCTTCCTCAACCATATCCTAAAACCAAGTATTTACAACCACAAAATTACCTCTCTTAGGTATCAGGATTCCAGATTATGGGACTACGGGCAATTAATGTCTTCTGACATCTGGCTCAGTCCTCATCCTTAGAAATGCCCTTCCTGACACTAGAGAGACCAAAATCCAAGTTCACCTGGCTCTTCTACCTCTCTAGATCAATCAGGGACATAAAACTGGCTATGAAATTAACTTCTTGGAGAAAAATTGGTGATCAGGAAATATTTTATTATCTTCATGAGATTATTTCTTTATACACCGCTTGGCCTGGAAAGTGCTGGCAGTGAATGTTTGTTAATGAATTATTAACACGTGTGGAGAAAGAAAAACCTATTTTCCCCTGAGATACTTTCTTACCATTCTTTATTTTAGAAGCAAGCAATGAGCATATTAAAAAAAGAAAAAAGAAGAAGAATGCACCTGTCTTTTTTCTTTTGGTCTTATATTCCCACTGACATTTAGTGGTTAGGAGACAGGATAGTTTCAGGGTGAACACAGATGGACAGATGAAGAGACTTTAGTATTTTCACTATAGTTCTGAAAGAAATACATTACCCTGATTCATCACCAAACTACTCATTTTACTCCCTTCTACACAACCTGTGGTAATCCTCCCATGGTAATATAAGGCAACAACTGAGGGTCCTTACCCACATTGCTCTCAGATGTATGTGAGATCTCAAGATTCACCAGAAACTCCAAGGTTTTTATTTTCACTTTAATTTTCTTTTACTTAATAAAATGAAAAATAAGAATATATGAATACATACAATCTATATACATATATTTATTGCAAATACTTAAAATTCTTATGCAAAATGATTTCTATATTTGTGAAAAAATATGACTTTTTAAATGGTGTTGACACCAACTTCTCTGTACATACCCTCAATTCCAACGTTAACAATTCCTTTAAAAAGGCAACAAGACACAAAAGTTTAGCATTTACCAAACCAGTCTGTACAAAACTTATAAGCCAGAAGGGAAAAAATAGTTTGTGGTAAAGAAGTCAATTTTCCTTTAAATTAAAAATAAACTCCCAAACTATCCCCCTTATTGCGTTTTTCGGAAAAAATCTGAGTATCTTTAGAGAAACTTCCTCTCAAATCATTTGTGCCTTAACAGTGAGGTCCTACATTAAACAGACCATACATGAGAAATTCAGTCTTCCACTGTCACTTTTTACATAGATATTAAAATATATATTACTTAAAATATATTACTGGAAAGCTATTTTTAAAATTGATCTTTAATAGTTGTATCAAATGTAAAGCATTAATAAAAAATAAAGTAACCAAGAATCTATGAAGCTCTTCAACTTTAGGAAATGTTTTTACCTATTGTTTTCTTTCAACAGGTATGTACGTATTGAAACATGGTAGGAAAGGTCCCTGCCCATCATCATGTTTCTCAGTCTCTTTGGACTATTCTATAAACAGAGCTGAAAACTACCCTTGGCTAAGTTTTGTACTTAGCACATGGCTGTAACGCAACGGGGAGACTTTTCCCTTCTTGTCATGAAGTCAAACTCCTGGATGAGAGAGTAAGACAACCCTGGCATTGCTCACTGACAGTGAGTTCTAGAAATAAATAGCAGTGTAATGACTAAAGAAGACCCCCTCATTACAACAAATCATTTCACCCAGAAGTTTTTCAAAGGACTCTAAGGCAGAAAATGGCAATAATAAGCAATTAAGATGATAACTGTCATTAATAGTATGAATTTTACACCTTCACCTGGAAGGCAATGAGGTCTTCCTTTGGCTATTTATTTAAATCTGAGATAATTTCCTAAACAACTACATCTGTGTGCCCATAAAAGTATGCTTCCCCTACCCCAAGAAAAAGTACACATTAGTCAGACCTTATTCTTTAAAAAGTTACATGGGATACCACAGAGGGCTTCAGAATTTTGAGTACAGGAGTTAAGGAATAAAAGCAGAGCAAACAACTCCAGGTTATTTGGCTTTATTTTGTATTTAATTGGATGGAGAATTTTAGTCAAAACTCTTTGAGACTTAAGATTCAGGGAGCCTTCTCTACTAGACAACTCATAACGGTCATAAGCGAGACTGAGACCATGCACTGTCAATGCTGCCTCCCAAGGTAACCAGCCGGGGGAGGCACTGAAGCACACCCCGGAGGCACACACGTCAGGCACAAGACCCAACTAGGGACTGGAAGCAGTGCCAACTTAGTACCACAAAAGCTCAACACTTACTAGGTTGAATTGAATGGTAAAGTAATTCTGAAAATCTAAGATAAAAATTGCTTTAATGGTACCAGAGTACCATACTTTTAACTTTTTCTTGTTCCTTCTGCCTTATTTTCAAGAGTCAGTTTGTAACTTTTTCTTCCTGCTCAGCTCATGACTTTCCACTTGAAACTACTGTTTTGAAACAAATTGATAAATGGACTGCATTCAATTTACC
This sequence comes from Sturnira hondurensis, assembly GCF_014824575.4. Classification (NCBI taxonomy): domain Eukaryota; kingdom Metazoa; phylum Chordata; class Mammalia; order Chiroptera; family Phyllostomidae; genus Sturnira; species Sturnira hondurensis. The sequence continues at coordinate 16,379,818 of NW_028089294.1, read as the reverse complement.
ACCAACCTATGAGAACCTATCTGTTCTCTCATTTGGTCAATTTTGAGGCAGTGTTCCTAGCTGACAATTTTAGGGGCATTCATAAATGCAAGTATTTTATTAGCTAGGTACTATACTACTTTTGAAGAAAATCTGGTGAGCAGTACATCTTACGACCATCTGCAAGAACCTGGGTCAAGATGAACAGGCACAATATGGTTTGCTCTCTAAATGAACTTGAAAATCCCTGATGCCTTTCCTCCTTCCCTATATAGTCTATCCATCCTCAGATTCAGGAAAGGTGCAAAGAAGAAAAGCCACTTTAATCAACCCACATTGGTAACTGTTCAGCATGTGGTCAGTTCTAAAACCCTCAGCTACAACTTCCAGCATGCACACCAGCCCTCAATCCTGCCACTGAACTGGGCAGTGTAGAAGCTGGGCATGGGAAGTTTTAACTAGCACCTCTCCCCGCAATTACTCAGGGCACTGAAAGTTTGGAAACAGCACTGTGGTTTCTATTTCTTACTGGTCCTGGCTCAGGAGGAACCCTGTTAAGGAGGGTTCAGGAGAAAAACCTTATCCCTGGATCCACTTTCATTTCTCTCAGTTATGTGTGTGCTGGAAGAAAAAGGGAACTTAGAAGGACAGCATACTGTCTTGGCTGAAACAAGAACAGAGCTATTAACTATTTTTGCTTTGGGCCATCACAAAAAAAAAAAAGAAAAATTGTTAAGTAATGAGTTTTTTATGGAGTTTGAAAGTAATGAAAAAGTGTGTAACACAGAAGGAAGGCAGGAGAGGGCAAAGCAAAGATTATTACTGCCCACTTTCTCCTAACCTGGAATGTAGCTTACTTAAAAAATTTACACTATTCTGAAGGTTGTAAGTATCACATCCTGAATATTAAGAACAATTATGACTGTACTAGGTTACAGTAAAATTTTACTTTACACACTTGAAATCAATATGCAAAATGATGCACACTGACAATACCCAATTGTTTAATAATAGCAAGTTCTGGTAAACTGTAGACTTATTTTAATGTTCTTTAACCATGACCTAAACATATGTACTAAAAAACTCTTTAGTCACTAGATAGAGGCTTAAAACCACAACAAAAAAGGAAAGAGAAAATAAACAAGAACAAACAACAAAGCTTTGGAGGTAATTTTCTCCTTTCTAGATGTTCCCTTAGACATCCACTGAAGCCCCTTTACATTAGAAATTTCTAGTGCATAGACAGTAGTGATCCCAAACAGGGACATTATTTCTAAAACAGAAAAGGAGCCTGACTTGTACTATGTGTCTGTGCATATATGTCTTCAAAGTAACTGTCTTCAAAAGATTACTCCACACTCCTCAGATGTGTGGGATGTCAAAACTGCTTTAACAGGATGGGCAAATGTGGCATTAATGAGCTTTTCTACCCACAGCAACAGCTGACTACAGAACATTAGGTAACGGGTTGAGAGAGAAGAGGCTACCTTATTTCTAATGTTAAAATTGTTTTCCAAAGTTCTTCTTTCTGCACCTTTACTCCGATGGCCCAACAAATCACACTTCAAATCACCCTATCACTAACACTTTCCTGTTAATTTTATACTAGTATTTCAAAGCTGTTTGTAAGCTCCCATGACTAATTTGGACATTACTGCTGGAACCGTTGCCCTGCCCAGGCTATGGTAACACGAGGGGCCAAAGAGGCATACCCTTCATGGACCGCATTCACTATCTCAGGGTATTAGGATTAGGAACAGCAGAGGCACACAAGCTGCATGCAGAGTGCTTGGCAACAGCACTGGCTGACGGAAGCCAAGAACCAAGTCAGAGCTCTCAGCGTCTGAAGTACCAGCTGTGAAACTAATACCTTATCAAAAACTTGGAACTTAAGAACGTTGCATCTAAGGTAAAGGGACTGAGCAAACCCTGAATCCATATTCTGCAAAGGCTAAACAATCCATGTAAAGCCTACAGGCGGATATAGTCAGCATGAGTGGTGATTTCTCCAGACCATTCGTTCATTCCTAGCCTCTTAGGAAAGTACAGAAGGGAGACAAGCTTCCCTTCACCATGCACGGCATTAAACTTTTCTCAGAGTCACATGAAGTAGAGAACATAAACTTGAATCCAAAGTAATACATTATTACCTAAACACTTGGGAAAAAATGTTGTAACAAAATGTGACTTATGTACATGATTTGTAAGTGCAAACTTGTCACAAAAACACAGTCCTGCTTGACTTCGACTTACTATACAAGGTGCTCATCCTCTAAAATGTAAGATCTGCACTCTATTCCTGATTAAGTAACATTTGTCTTTTGACAATTGAAATCCACTTATTTCTGAGATTCCAAAAGGACACAAAAAACACACCGTGTCAACTCTTCCCTTCCTGCTTTCTTTACAACATGTTCTCTTTCTAGTCTTTTTATCGAACAACAAGGCAGGAGACACACAGTTTAGAAGGGCCAATACAATCATCATGGCAGAAAGCTCCACACCCCTTGCACATGATCATGGCTTTCAATCGGCAGTAACATTTTGAAGGCGTGTCCTCTATGCTGTTCTCTTCAGGAAATGCCTGAACAGGAATGGTCTGGCCATGGCTGCTAGGATTCATAGCTTGGCTAGCAGGGATGGTAGTGACAGTTACTGAGAAGGACATGACATCACTTACGTTGCTAGATACCTGGCTACAGTCAGGCATCCCCGGTATAGCAGAGTTATGGTCCATGTCAGACGAGGTGGCGACATTGATCATGCCTCTGTAGCTTGGCCCAATCTGTGTAGGGCTCCCGTACAGCTTTGGGGTTTGCAGCGGTGGAAGAAGGAGAGGCTGATGGGTGGGGCTGTTTGCAGCTGGAGGAAGAGCAGTGGAATTGAAAAGTTCGGGGCTGTTATGCATTGTTTTACCTCTCACTGCATGAGCCATTTTCTTCTGTGCTGCTTGAATAAAATCTCTGGCGAGGGACTTTTCATCAAATGTTTGGCCTCTGGTGAACAGATAATTCTCCTTGCTTACAAAGTTCTGCTCATGCACCGGTGTCTCTGCCTTCACATTATTTTTAGCTAAACAATCAATGGGCAGGGTTTCTCTATTGTGGGGGCCTGAACTTGCTTCACACTTGCCAGAACTCTGGGAAGCCACGTCCTCCTTCTTCACCATGACAGCTTCTTGCTCATCATCAGTACTTTCCTCATCAGTATCTTCTTCTCTGCCACTGCTACTATCTCCTGTTGCATTTTTACAGTCTGGATATCCCATCTTCAAGGCCTCAGTGGGGCTACTTAAACTAAAACGGTCTTCAGGGTTTACAGAATGAGTCCTCCTAAAGCTCTCTGAGCCTCGGCCGTAAGTGGAAATGTTAAGTAAGTAGTGACCTGCCATTGCAGGCTTCAAAGTCCTTCTGCCAGCAAAACCCAGCATGAACCGCTGGCTTGTGGAGATGTCTTCTAACTGGAAACCTGAGTGAGTTAAGTTGAATTGGGAGGGCTGCACAAACGAGAGAACGTTCTGTCTCTGAATATGAACACTTTGGATAAGAGTCTGAAGGATCTGATCTTGGGTTGCTTTACTGAGTCCTTCTTGGTTTGCATCAACGCTGGAGTCTCTTAGATCCTTACCTGAAAAGAGCTGAAGGGGTCTGGGAAGCTGGGAGAGATGCTTACTTTGTAAGGTTTTACCCAGTTGCTGTAGAGCTGGATGAGAAGGCCTCTCATGAACTTCCTCTCTGGGGCCGTTTTCTGGTATGGTGTTGGTGCCAGTGGGTGCTCCTGTCCCAATACCCTCTTTTACAGTCAGTGGAACAGTTTTCATTTCAACTTTGGTGAGTGGTTTAGGCAGAATTTGCTCCATGGGAACATCTTTGCCCTGAAGCAGCTGAGTGACCAAAGGATTATTAGCAGGGATACTGGAGCTTGGCCGGGAAATGGGTCCATTCATATTTGAAGAAGTCCCTGGAGTTTTAAGGCTAGATACTGCTGGCAAAGTGCTCGAGGATGAAACTGACCCAGTAGGTGCTACAGTTACACTGACCTGGGGTATAGAAAGTTTTTCTAAAGTGGCTGCTATTAATAAAGATGTTAAAGGGGAGGAAGTCATATCCACCGAAGCCCTGGCAGCTGTCTCTGCTGAGGCTGAAGAGTTTGGTGTGTTCTTACTAGAACCTGCTTTGGGCTCAACTGTGCCATCAGCTGCAAAATGAATAGGTGAGGCACCTGAAATTAGAGCAGGACCTGCTGGAGTAGAAGGTACTTTCTCCTGCCTGCAATGACTGGGCCCTTGGAGGTGGCTAAGAGAGGCCACTGTGGCTGCTGCCCTGGTGGCATTCAGTTTCTCATTATTCAATTTCCCTAAAGCTGGTGGGGGTGCATTAGTGTGAGCTGGTGATGGGACACTTGTGCATGCTCCACTGATGGCAGATGTTGGAGGCACTGAGGGGGTTTGCTGTAGTTGTGCTCCAGAGACACCATGAGGTTGTGCCTGGCCTGGGATCTTGGTCTCAGATTGGGGCTGAGTCTCTGAACCACAGGGTAAAAGCTCTCGCGTACCTCCCCTGCTTCCAGTTCCTGCCAGTTCCAGTGTGGGACCCTTTCCAGTTTCTCTGACTCTGTCTGAGTCTGGACTCCCTCCTCTAGCAATTTTCCTTTCACCACCCTCTCCTGGGCCTTGTCCACCTCCTGGGCCAGGTCCTGGAATGGTCCCTCCAACCGAGGCGGCTGCAGCAGCTGCGGCTGCAGCGGCAGCTGCTGCCCTCTGTGCTTTGACCAGTTGGGCTTTTGCTTTGATGTCTGCAAGAGTTCTGGCTCCTGTTCTGTTAGGACTAGTGATGGAGACTGGAAAACGAGCCCTGGGAGAGACCTGCGATGTAGGAAACAGCATGGGGGAGATTCTGGAGACCGGGATCTGAAAGAAGGGGTGGGGTGGGGGGGGGGAACCAACAGAAATTAGTTTTCATTTACAAGAATAGCAAAACTTCATTAACACATTTTTAGAGTAAGATGACACTACAACATCTGGGAGGTCTCTGCTAAGAGACCAAATCATGTAGACAGCAACACAATTTTTTTTTAGGTTCCTTCCACCTCCTCTTCTGATAACAAAGACTCTTCTCTCCCTTAACACCCACTTCCACCACTTCAAATCCCCATATTTCTTCTCAACTATCTCTTAATGTCACAGCTGCTTATCATTTAAGACATAGACCTTTCTATGGCATCTGCACTTTCAAATGAGCATGTGGAGGGAAAAAAAGAAAGAAGTATACAATACAACTGCCTTTTATTACTTCTAGGCTTTACTATCATGGTCATGGGGGAAAGTCCTGCTCTGTTCTATTCTATGCATGCCCCTTCTGCCCGTTCCCAAGTGGGACTGTGTATGTAATGTACATAGTATTTACCAGTCATTCTCATCCCTGGCTGGCACCAAATTTACTTAACCTGTAGAGATTTTGGAAAAACACATATGCTCTGAGTCCTATCCCAAAATTTGCACATTAGAGCCCCTAGGGGGGCAATGCTTTTCTAAAAAGCATCCTGTGAGGTTCTGATGCATTATCAGGTTTAAAACCACCAATATTGCTATCATAAAATACCGTATCTGGGAAGGGGTGGGAGACTGGATAAAAAAGATAAAGGAATTGAGGAGTACAGGTTGGTAGTTACAAAATAGTCATGGTATATATAAAGTACAGCATAGAAAATAAAGTCAATAACATGGTAATAACTATGTATGGTGCCAGTAGTTAATGGAAATGTCAGGTAGAATACTTTGGAACCACCATGCTGTACATATGAAACTAATATAAAATAGTGAATATAAGCTTTAATTGAAATTTTTTTAATTAGAAAGAAATATATCTTAAAAACCAAATCATATACCTTTCAATTTAAATAGAATCATTATATCAATAAACCAATAAAAAAATAAGATATAGCCCTGGCTGGTGTGTCTCAGTGCACTGAGCACGGGCATGTGAAACAAAGGCTCCCTGGTTCAACTCCCAGTCAGGGCACATGCCTGGGTTGCAGGCCAGGTCCCCCAGTAGGGGACACATGAGAGGCAACCACACTTTGATGTTTCTCTCCCACTCTTTCCCCCTCCTTTCCCCTCTCTCTAAAAATAAATAAATACAAATATTTTTTAAAAAGATATATAACCCTGACCAGTGTGGCTCAGTGGATTGAGTGCTGGCCTGTGAACTAAAGGGTTACTAATTTGATTGCCAGTTAGGGCATATGCCTGGGTTGCAGGCCGGGTCCCCAGTAGGGGCACTTGAGAGGCAACCAACCATACACTGATATTTCCTCTCTTTCTCCCTGCCCCCTTTCTCCTCTCTCTAAAAAATAAATAAAATCTTTAAAAAAAATACTGTATCTGAAAGGAATCTGCTCCTGTTTGAACAATACTTTGAGAGCTACTGGAGTTAATTAGAATGCATCAAGAGTTTAAAGAAGCAAATAACTGTTACAGACGTTCTATGGCATTTAACGTAATTAATTTAACTATGAATATGAATGTCATGTTTCTGGAACTCCTTAAAATTAAGAATAATAAAGTCAATAAAGATTGTTCATTATTTGCAGTACTCATTTCTCAAAAGGTTAGCAGTCCTAAGAAACTGATTCTCTGTCATTCAGACATTAAAGCTGTGAAATTCTATAGCATTTATCACAAAGTCCATATATTTGACATCATGAGCTATACCTAATCTCTCTCAGAGCTTAATTTACTCTACATCTAATTGCCCACAGTACTTCAGAAGCTGCTCACAGTAAGAAAGAGGTAACTGTCATCCCTTGGCAACATCATCTAGACTGGACCACCAATTCAGGAAAATTATACATGAAACTAAAAAATTAAATACAAAAAAAGTAAAAGCACAGCTATTTAAGGGAACTGTACACAGGGACAAACAACCTTGCATTAAAGTAATCTTAACAGTAACAACATACCCAACACAATAAATGATATCTATCATAATGACTGAAAATCATTAATAACATGTTGAAATAATGACAATCTAATACTAAAGTGGTTAAAATGAAAAGTTTTAATATTTATTACTCATCTCTCAGGCCTGGAGATTAGTTCTGATTGACATTCATTAAATAAACGTTCCTAATATTTGTGTAAAAAAAGTAAAAGTAATTATCATATAAATAAGAATATCTGGCAAATCATGACAGTATTTTCAGGGAAGAAAATTATCAATAAGGAGAGACTCCTAAGTACTGAAACCGTAAATTTAAAAAATGAAAAGTTATAAAGAACATCATACTATAAGCAAAATGAAAAATAGGAGTAACATGGTGCAAACAAAAGTGGGTCAAGTACTAGTAACTGAACGTTTCCAAAGGGTATTTCCTGATAGAACTAACTTTGATTCGCCTAAGTTAAATTTAAAAAGCGTGGAAGGTGAGTATTTCCATATGGCTTATTTTTCTACTTATATCCTAATGTGAATGAATACCCAGTGCCTGGGCTCATCATAGACACAATGGCATTAATAAATACTATCAATAAGAAAGTATTAATAAATTAGGAATTGAATGAATGAAAGGACTGCAAACTGATCCTAGGCACAAGCCCAAGTATTAAAAGCCTTAAGATCAGAAGTAAAAATGTGTTTGGGTTTTCAAAGGTACACTACCAATTAGATGCAGTCTTTACATACTGAGGTAGAGACACTACTATAGGAATTTGAAAGATTTGACACATAGCAATACAAGGTTAAAATGGAAATTATTGACATATCCTAAGCAGTAGAGCTTAGTAAGACTATTTCATCTTAGCAATGTCCTTCAAGTAACCAGTGGTGAGTCATGGAAACCACAAACATTTCCCTTAAAAGGATGGAACTACAGGTAGCTCGAGACTCACACAACATTAAATCAGTTATGGCAGTAAGAAAAAGGCCAAGGTACACTTAAATATGACTCTTGGTACAAATATATGATCTTTTCATCACACCAATGGCCTTATGTTTATCATCATACTTTTTATTTTGCCGCAAGACACAATAATTTCCATAACTGTCTTAAGAAACAAGAGCAGACAGCAGGGGGCGAGTGGAGGAGGTTTAGATCATATCCAGGAACCTTACTTATTCAAACACCAGCAAAGATGTGTAGGAGCTCTACATGGCTATTTATGAATAACTTTATTCATGTAAGACCACAGTTACATGTATATGAAATATATACACCTGCATCTGCATTAAGAAATACTACAAATTACTTGAAATTTGGGAGATATGACCAAGAACTTAGTGTTCAGGCCACCTCTCTCTTTCAGTTCTTCCCATTCTCTTACCTTGAGAGGTGGCACTTTCCGCACTTGGAGCCTGTCCCCTCTGCTGAGAAAGGGCTGTGGAGAGACTTGAAATGGCTGCTGGTGCTGGCGATTTTCAGTGACACGCGGCCTTTTCTCCCAGCTCACAGGGGCCTCTTCTTGGGCAAGAGATTTCCTCTTGAGGCTTTCTGGGCTTTGATCGACCAGAGTTGATGAAGGCTCTTTCACAGTGGTCTCCTGTGTACTTGCTTCTATTATGGGCTTCATTATTGATTTCTCCACTCCAGGACTCTTGGGCTTGCTTGGAGACTTAACTAAAGCTTCTTGGCTTTCATTTTTATTATAATTAGAAGCTGTAGTGAGATGATTCTCTTTCTCAGATTCTTGTTCAACAGAGGAAACTGGCTTCTGTTCCAAGACATCCTCATCCTTTGGACACTTGATGGGAAGAATGCCACAAAGCTCACGTGTATCCCTAGTGGAGGAATGCAGGGACTCTGTGGATTTAGAGTCTGGCTGTACCTTATCTTGGCTTTCACGCTCTTCTTTTCGGATGGGTGATGGCATACGCACTACTTCTTCTTTAGGCTCTACCTGAGGAATTACAGGGACTACACTGACAGGAGAAGCCTCTGAAGGAAGTAAGGGTTTTGGTTGCTCAGCTGGGATTTTCTTTACTTTGGGATCGCTGGGTGATGCTGTCAATTTCTTTGAATCCTCAAGGCTCAGGCCAGAACTAAATTTGAAAGAAAGAAAGATTCTATTTGAGAAATGGCCCAGGTTATTGAAAAGTATTATGAAATAATGGTATATGCCAATGCATAGAGGAACCTGACCTATAGTAGGTTTTCTTCATGTAGTGTCTTTATTATTATTTTTAGTGAAGATTCTGGAGCCAGAGTGCCTGGATTCAAGTCATGGCTCTGACACTCTCTATCCATGTGATATTAAAGTAAGTGACTAGCCTTCTGTGCCTCAGTTTCTTCAATTGTGCACTGAGATTAATCATTTCATACTGTTGCTAAGATAATTAACTAAGTTAATGCATGTAAAGTACTTACAACAGTACCTCGCCGATAATAGAAGTTCAGTAGTGTTAATTATTATTACTTCCTGTTATAAAGGGGCCACAATGTCTAGAGACATGCATCACAGACTACCCACAAGGGAAGTGAAAGAAGGCCTAGACCCACACACCCTGATACTGTGGGTTTGGACTGTGATTAGCTCTGCTCTGTAGAGCCTGTAGAAAATCTAGCTAAAAAAACCCCCAAGTGACCTTGAAGGGATAATAGGAAAGCTGGCTGTCAATGTTCTCCAGAGGTTGAGAATTTTAACTGAGTTTTGGAAAACCTATTTAGGTTTCTTTTGGTATAGCCCTACAATTCTGAGATCCAATGCCTGAGCTATCCTGGGAGTGAAGACCAATTGGGACTTCTATAGGGTGGCCTAGGAGCTAGGCTACTCTGCAGCATCACTCTAGAGACTCCTTCTGATGTTTTAGAATACTGTATAGGAAGCACTGGTGGTTCAGTGGTAGAATTCTTGCCTCCCATTTGGGAGAGCTGGGTTTCATTCCCAGCCTATGGGTTCGGTTTTTGGTTTATGCATTCTAGAATACCGTTTAAAAGGCAAACAAAAGGGAAAACTCTGGTGACTTCAAAAAAAAATCAGTACTGCACCTCTGACATGGAATAGATAAGAACTAAACGCAACAGAAATCAAAAACAATCCTTCCAGCCCTGACTGGCATTGCTCAGTGGGTTAGGCATCATCTGGCAAAGCAAAAGGTTGCTGGTTCAATTACCAGTCAGGGCACACGTCTGAGTTGTAGGCCAGGTACCCAGCTGGGGCATATGCAAGAGGCAACCAATAATAGACATCTCTCTTGCACACTGATTTTTCTCTCCATCTCTTTCTCCCTCTCCTCCCTTCTAAAACAATAAATTAATTTTTAAAATTTCTTCTATAAACTGAAAAAACTAAGAGCTGAAAACAGAAGGATACAACAACTACTGTAATGCTCTATCTACCTAATGTGGAAAAAACGAACAGTATTTATTGAATACTTGATACGTATAAATAATGATCTAAATGTACACACACCATCATTTCTATGTAAGAACTCAGCTTGCACAAAAAACATTAAAAAATCAGTATATGAGAATGTTAACCTGAATAGGAATCACTTCCTAAAGGGCCACAAAGGGGTCAATGAACACTACTTGAAGATAAGGAACAGAGCCAATTCTTAAGCGGTGGTCACGGAGTCTCCCTACAGGGCAGCCACTAGGCATGCAGAGGAATGAAAGGAGACTAACAAGTTAGACTCTGGATGTTCAACCCTATTTCAAACAAAACAGCTCCACTATCACCTATTTCAATGTCCCCCAGTAAGACTTCGTTTGGATTTTTTTATTAGGAAAACACTGATTTGGACCACAGCCCCTTTAGAACAGGATTCATATCTTGTTTCAAATATACGAGGTCTATCCAGAAAGTCTAGCCATTGTTAATGTAAGAACAGTTTGCGCGACGTTGATGTAACCTGGCAGCCAAGGATATCTGACCAGAGTGCGCACATGTGATCAATGACTTCACTGTACTAGTCAGTGGAGGTGGTGAACCACCATTGTGTGAGCATGTGTGCTGTGAGGACATCACATTCAAAATGACTGAGCAAGTAGAGCAATGAATCTGCGTCAAATTTTGCATTAAGCTTGAACATTCCTCCAGGATTTTTCAAAGGCTGCAGCTATGGGCAACTGGTGATTGGAAACTTCATCACAACAATGTGCCCACTTATGCATCATGTCTCGTACAGAGTTCTTTGGTGAAACATCAAATCACCCAGGTGACTCAGCCCCCCTATTGCCCAGATTTGATGCCCTGCAACTCCTGGCTTTTCCCAAAACTAAAATCACCTTTGAAAGGGAAGAGATTTCAGACTGTCGAGGAGATATCAGGAAAATACGACGGGGCAGCTGATGGCGATTGGGAGAACTGTGTGAGGTCCCAAGGTGCCTATATGGAAGGGGACTGAGGCGTCATTGTCCTATGTGCAATGTTTCTTGTATCTTGTATCTTCTTCAATAAATGTCTCTATTTTTCATATTACATGGCTGGATACCTTCTGGACAGACCTCGTATATCTCCAGGGGTGCCTTTTAAAAAGGAGAGGCTGTTTCATTAAAACTGGATACAACAGTCCTTAGTACAGGATCCCTAGGGTTCCTTAGTGATCTGGATGTTACATCATTGTGGGATTAAAATTAGCTACTATAAGAAATATGCAGAACTTCAGTAGTCTTATATTTTACAAAGTTACTGGAAGAAAAGCCAACTGATTCAAACAAAGAGACTCTAATTCAAGATAATTAAAATCCAATGGTAATGTTTTAAGAGCTAAAGATTATGAATAATCCAACTTTGTGTACTTGAGATTCAAAGAAAAAACATTTTCTTGGTAAAAAAGAAGTGGTGAAAAAACAGAGGGAAATTGAGGACTAGATATTCTGGAAAGGTAGTAAAATGAAGTACCACATGACAAAGAGGAATTAACAGAATCTATTTTGATATTACCTCTGACCATAGTAGCTTTCAAAGAATTGTTCTTTCCATGGCTCTACTTTTTTCTCCTTCTCAATCTCTTGTCGAATTCTCACTTGCATCTCGGGTGTAAACTCACCTATAACGTACCAAACAAACAAACAAACAAACAAAAGACAGTCAGTAGAAAACACACTGCAACTTTTAACTATTTGTAAATCATGAAAGACTCATAAAGGAGTTCAATTACCATCCTGTGAAAGCAATATAAATTTGCCCAAATTCCTCATTGTAAAGGAGTACCCTAAATGCAGACAGGTGAAAACAAAACCACTTGCACACCCCATGTAGTTTTCATACGTGGCTCAACTGGGTCTCTTTCCTGGGCTTTCCCTGTAGTATCTCCCTCCCTCCTGCTCCAAACATCACAGTCCCCACAGATTTATTATTAACTGTGAATTTCTAATTGCTTTCCACTGGAAAAACACTCATGAGCTTTCAGTAAATAATGCCACTGGGCACTTCATTATTTTAAAGTTCTGTTTCTCCAAGGGAACTTGTGCTTTAAGCCTTTCATCTCTAACTGCATAATGAACATTTGTGGCCCGGATTAAAAGTATTTAAGATTCCAGAAAAAAGGCAGAAAGTTATTTTGGAGTTGTTAGTTTTTTCTAATTGTACCGGTCTGATGCCCTAGCAAGCAACAAGGTGGACAATGTGTCAAAGACCCAGCTGCTCTGAATATGCCATTTACTTGCATACACTACCAACCACATCAATCCTTTCCAGTCCATCAGCCGAAAACAGTCAGTGTGCTTGGTAGACCATCTTCACACTTGTGGCTCAAAAAGGCTGTTCCCTTTATACTCTAATACCCAGGACACTGGGAAATAAGAGGTGAAAATGGCAGACTTGAAGTTTAAAACCTCCTAAGAGTAAGAAGAGGGAAAGGAAAAGTTTTAGGAAATTCTGGAAATCACAGTCCTGAGCACGTAAAGAGGAAAAGAGGAATTTGGCTGTCAGAATCCAACCCAGAACTTGTGGTCTTTTGTAGAGTCTACTGTATATAATAATAGAAAGGGGAATAAAAGTATTTAATGTATTGAACTCTATTCAGATGTATAGTTTTCAGTTTTGCTGCTCAAAAAATATTATTGCTTGACTATAGGTAAAGCAGTGACTGCTCATATGAACAAAATATGACATTGATGATAATCAAGGTATCATTGTTAATAATACCTACTTTAAAAAATGGGGGTTTGAAAGTCATAGATTCTTTATCAACTTATTCTCCAAGAAAGGCTCTGGTAATGAGTATGCTATGATGATTTCAATTCAGAAAAAAAAGGGTTTCTGCTCATGGAAATCTTTAAGTAAGGGAAAGAACCAAAGTAATCAGCAAAGGATCCCTTTTATACAGAAATGGTTCTAAAAAGAAAAAGAGTAAGGGAAAAGTCAGCAATTTCAGTGAACAATGTAACTATTAATTAGCTGGTCTATTAACTCTTAATTGTCAATGTATCTGACAAAAAGTATGAATAGCATTCCTAATGCTCTCCTTAATAAATGTATTTCTTCTAAAACTTTCCACACTTCCTTTAACACAGCTAGTGGTTTTAATAATGACTGCCTATTAGAACCACTTGGGGGAACTTAAAAAAACAAAAGGATGAGATCCAAAGATGATAGTGGAGTAGGTGGAAGGGACTCCCCTCCTCCCAGGCCTAAACTGGAATTACAGCTAAAATACAGAGCAATCAAGCTGCATAACTAACTGAACACTAGCTGGAGAGAAGTCTTATCACCAAGGATTTCCAGAAGAGGCCACATCAAAGAGCTGGCTCTCCTCCCATGGGAGGCAGCTTAATTTCCGGAGGGCTACCTCACCTGCAAGGCTCCCCCTGCAAAGTGTGGGGTCTCAACCCCAAGCCAGGGTCCCCAACCCAGAGAACTAGAGCCAGGAGGAGGCACCCACATAACATCTGGCTGTGAAAATCAGCAGGGATTCTGTCCATAGGGAGATGAGTCTGCTAAAATGGCCAACACACAAAACCATTTACAGCCATCATCCTGGGATCCTGGCAGAGAGAGGGTAGAACGGACTAGAGTCTCATGAAGACAGACTGAGGTTTGTGGTTCTAGGGAGAGGTGAAGGGAAGTGGCCGTAATCCTTATGCTGAGTCATTCTCCCACAACGTAGACACCATCTTTCATGGTTGGAGCAGTCCCCTCCATGTGACAGCCTGGGGGAAAACAACAGGCCCAGTCTCTGGGCTCTCTCTCGCCCCACCCTGCAGAGCTTGCACTGTGAGAGGAATGTGGCTGGTCCAGAGTATAGGGCTTTGGGCAGAATCAGCGGGTGTCAGTGACTGACTTGTGTGGCTTTTGGGTGGGGGTCATTCTCCCCACTTTCCCATGAACCTGACTGGCGCTTCGCCTTCACAGGAGATCCACTAGTGCCTCCCTCCCAACTCTTGGTGGCTCCAACCTGCCACGGTCTGGGCAGAATCTGGAAGAGCTATGTGTTTCTAAAGTAGGGGCCACCCCCCTGACCTTGCCCATCCTGACCAGCACCTCTCCCTCAAAAGAGATCCACTGGCCCCACCTTCCTGACTCCCAGCCACCCTGCTGCTGAGTTCAGCCTCCCAGAAGATTCTTGGACAGGCGGATCTGTATGGTTTAGGATAGGGGCTATTTTACCCTCACATGCCCCATGAGTGCAGAGCCCTCAACATTCCACACAGCCAAATCTTGGACTGTTTGGGCCTGATAAACTCTATTGGCCTTGCCCTGGTGACACCCTAACACACTGCCCCACTACAAAGGGTGTGCGCACCCAGCAGGTGGCAGCTAGATTTGGTATACCCCAGTGAACAATGACTGATCCCCTACCTTGTGATGCATTGAGAACCTACCTCATGCAACTCAAGCACCCCCAGAGGCTCTTTCAGTGACTGAACTTAACAGGCAGCTGGGAGGCAGAGGCAGGGAGAGGCAGATCTCAGAGTACCTCAAGACCTTCGCTGACCTGTCCTTGAGACCAGTGCTAATAAAAGCCAGACAGCCTTAGTGCACAGCCTGGCCTTTCCTGTGCTCACTTAGGCCTGGCAAAGACAGCAACAAACTGTGGGTCACTTTGTAACTCAAGACATGTTGCCCAGGGCCAGTTACAGGCAACATCTGACATTGGGCAATAGTAGAGTCTCTCCCAAGAGGCCCTACAACCAATACACCCAGAGGCCAGCTTCAGACAACATCAGAGCAGGATCCAATTAGTTTCCCAAGCAGCATATACAAGGGGAGATCTAAGCAGGAACCAGATCCTGCTGAGGTGAATTTCACTTCATGTGGACAGGATCTTTATAGCAGCTCATGGCTCTGGTCAGGGATGATCCTCACAGTCAGCCAGCCTAGCCTGAGAGTCAAATGGGCCAAGAGCAATCAAGACTCACAACAAGAAGGCCTGCATAATGCACAAAAGGGGCATTCCTGGAGGACCTAGCCCAGGTGATGGAGAAGACTGCACCACTGGGTCCCACAGGCCACCTCTTACATACGACTACCCTACCAAGACCGGAGTCATAGCAGATTTACCTTATACATACAAAAAATACAAAGAGGCAACCAAATGGGGAGAAAAAGAAACATGCTCCAAATGAAAGAACAGAAGACACCTCCAGAAAAAAAAGCTAAATAAAGTGACAATGCTTTATAAACACTCATCAAGAAAAAAAGAAAAAACTCAAATAAAATCAGACAAAGAGAAAAAGTAACACCTAACTCCAAAGAAACACATAAGATTTTAAGAAAATATTACAAACAACTTTATGCCAACAAATTGGACAATCTGTATGAAATGGATAAATTCCTACAAACATATAATCTTCCAAAAATGAATCAGGAAGCATCAGAGAATCTGAACCAACAGGTCACAACTAATGAAATTAAAGCAGTAATAAAAAACCTCCTAACAAACAAAAGTCCTGAACCAGATGGCCTCATATGTCAATTTTATCAATCATTCAAAGAATTAACACCAAACTATTCCAAAAAGCTCAAGAGGAGAAAAGGCTCCCAAACTCATTTTACGAGGCCAGCATTATCCTACTTCTAAAACCAAACAGACACTACAAAGAAAATTATAGGCCTATGTGCCTGAAGAACATAGATGCTAAAATCTTCAACAAAATATTAGGAAACCGGATGTGGTAATACATAAAAAGATCATATGCCATAATCAAGTGGGACTTATTCCAGGGATGCAAAGTTGGTACAATATCCATAAATAAAAAAATGGCAAACCAGTAGACTACAGTGAGTCAGTCTCAGTCACAACCTGTATTTATTAAAGTGTTCTGACTGCCAATGAACTGTACAGTTTCAGTGGGTCAGTTTTACAGTATGTCAAGTTTTTGATAAAGCTGTTTTATAAAAAGTTCTTAGTGATTCCTTTTCTCATTACTTTCATTGAGGTTGTGCAGCAATAAAGATGTTATCTCACTGCTTACCAAACCATAATTCACAGCACCAAAAAGAAGTCTAATTCTTTATTTTACTTTCAATAGCTTATTAAACTTTTAATTCCCAGGAATTAACCTAGAATTAATTACTGAATTAGAATCTTTAGGAATAGGACCTCAGAAAGTCCTAAAAACAGATGTATTTTTTAGTTTCCCAGCTGACTTTAAATCCTTGAAAGAAATATATTGTCAGAGCCAAAGCAGGTTACACAGGCTCCAGATAAAAGTCTAACAACGGCCCTGGCTGCTGTGGCTCAGTGGATTGAGCCCAGGCTGCGAACCCGGGGATCACAGGTTCAATTTCCTATAGGGGCATGTGTCTGGGTTCCCAGTGCAGGGTGCGTGGGAGGCAACCACACACTAATGTTTCTCTCCCTCTCTTTTCTTGTTCCTCTCTTCTCTCTAAAAATAAATAAAATCTTTTTTAAAAAGTCTAGCAATTTATTTCATAAAAGATGGCTAGTTCTCCCCTATAGAAACATCGCACCCTTTGCCTTTCAAAACTGTTCAAATATCTACTGAGGTGCAGAGGTGCCAGTATGCCCTCACAGTAGCTTCAAGTGCACACACATGATAGGAGACATTGGTAGAACACTTACCTTCTGAGAGTCTTTCCTTCCAGCCTTGGGCTGCTGAAGTGAAGAACTCATTGTTAAGGGCAGAGCTATTTAACTTCATCAGACCATCTGGACCAACCTGGGTCAAAGAATAAGCCAAGAAAAGCTTACAAAGAGCCAAACATATCATGTGGAAATTACTATTTTTTTCTTTTTAGAAAAGGATGCACAATTAATTTTATAAAAGACTCAACTACATCACACCATGCTACTCATTATGGATACTTCTGTTATAATGTAACCTTTCTAATAAAATATTTCTTTCCTTTTTATCTTCTTCCTCTCCTTTAAACTTCATTCCGTTGATTAATTATACTAAAAAAATAATCTGCAAATACATAAATAGGAATGTAAGGGTTTTTCTTCTGAAAGATTATTATTTGTTTTATAAAACTGAGAGCAAATTACATACACTGCTCTATATCTTATCCGGCTCATGTAATACATGTTGAAGTCTCTCCAAGTGAACTGATATACTGTTAACACCTTTGAAACACTTGCATATTATTTTTTATAATTTTTTAAAAATATTTATTTATTTATCTTTAGAGGGGAAGGGAAGGAGAGAAAGAGAGAAGTACCAATGTATGGTTGCCTCTCGTGAGTCCCCTGCTGGGAACTGGCCTGCAACCCAGGCATGTGCCCTGACTGGGAATCGAACCGCGATCGTGTGGTTCACAGGCTCGTGCTCAATCCACTGAGCTACACCAGCCAGGATATTTTTTATAATTTTATTTTATTGATTATGCTATTACACTTGCCCTGATTTTCCCCCTTTGATCCCCCTCCATCCAGCACCCCCTACTCCCTCAGGCAGTCAACACACAATTGTTCACACCCATGGGTCATGCGTGTAAGTTCTTTGGCTACTCCATTTCCTATAGTTTATATCCCTATAACTATTCCGTGATTATTTATAGTTCTTAATCCCCTCACCTCTTCACCCATTCTCCCACATCCCCAAACCATCTGGCAAACATCCAAGTGCTCTCCATATCCATGATTCTGTCTCTGTTCTTGTCTGCTTGGTTTGACTTTTCAGATTCAATTGTTGATACATATGTATTTATTGCCATTTTATTGTTTTCAGTTTCAATCTTTTTCTTAAATAAATCCCTTTAACATTTCATATAATGGTTTGGTGATGATGAATTCCTTTAGTTTTTTCTTGTCTAGGAAGCTCTTTATCTGCCCTATGATTCTAAATGATATCTTTGCTGGTTAGAGCAATCTTGGTTGCAGGTCCCTGCCTTTAATGACTGAATATTCCTTGCCAATCCCTTTTAGCCTGGAAAGCTTCTTTTGAGAAATCAGCTGACATTCTTATGGGAATTCCCTTGTAGGTAACTAACTTTTTTTCTCTTGAATTTTTAATAGTCAGTTTACCTTTAACTTTTGGTATTTTGATTATGATGGGTCTTGGAGTGGGCCTCTTTGCAACTATCATAATTGGGACTCTGTACTTCCTGGACTTACATGTCTATTTCCTTCACCAAATTAGGGAAGTTTTCATTATTTTTTTAAATAGATTTCCAATTTCTTTCTCCTTTTCTTCTTCTTCTGATATCCCTGTGATGCATATGTTTGACCTCTTTAAGTTGTCCCAGAGGCTGCTTATACTATCCTCATTTTTCTGGATTCCTTTTTCTTCTTGTTGTTTTGACTGGATAAAATCATTGATTTGGTTCTCAGTTTCATCCACTCTACTGTTGTTTCCCTTTAAATATTTTTTTTATATCAACTAGTTTATCCTTCATTTCTGACTGGATCTTTTTTATGCTGTTGAGGTCCTCACTAAGTTCCTTAAGCATCCTTATAACCAGTGTTTTGAACTCTGCATCTGACAGATTGCTTAACTCCATTTCATTTATCATTTAGCTCTTCCAGGAGTTTTGATGTTCTATAATTTGGGTCATGTTTCTTTGTCTCCTCATTTTGGCAGCTTCCATGTGTTTGTTTCTATGTATCAGATAGAGCTGCTTTGACTCCCTGTCTTGGTCGTGTGGCCTAATGTAGTAGGCATCCTGTAGGACCCGGTGGCATACTTCTCCTATCACCCAAGTTGTGTACTCAAGGTGCATCCTTTGTGTGGACTGAGTACAATCTCCTCTTGTAGTTCAGCTTTAGTTGCTCTTGGCAGATCAATGGGAGAGATTTGCCAGGCCAGTCGGCTGCAAGGACTTCCCTCTATATAGGGGAGGATGGGCTGTGCCAGGGCAGGGTGGTACCAGGTGCTTTGACATTGTCTATAGTTGTCCACTACATATGCAGACCCTGGGTTTTCCTGGGTAGTGCACCCCATGGTCAGCCCCCACCTGTGTTCTGTTTGGGGTCACCCTACCTGAGCTATAAAACAATCTGAGATGGCTGCTACTTGTGCTGCACTTGGAGATTCCCAGGTGAGGCTAAACTGTGAATCTAGGCTGGCTTCTGCTAGTGTCAGGCCTGGGGCTCATGGAGTCCAGCTGTTGCTTGTTTGAGAGGACTTAGGAAGTCATGAAGCATGAGCCAAGACCAGCCATTCATATGGAAAAGTATATTGAGGCAGGGCCCATAATCTGAGTGGGGTAGAGTCTGGGGATTTCCAAGGCAGGTCAAACAGTGTTAGCCAGGTTGATGGGAGTCTCAAATATAGCTTATATCTGAGACTTATAACCAGCTTGCTGGCTCTGTGGGGACAGGGTTTAGAAAAGGGATAATGGCCTGTTTGTCTGGATGTCAGACACTTTAGTTTCTCCCTGTATGCCACTGGTGCCTTTCAAGCTGCTACTCTGGCACTGGAGTTCAGAGGGAGTGAGTCTGAGTAGGCAAGTCCATGTTCAGTTAAGAAGAATTCCTTGGGGTTTCAGCAGTTTCTTTCTCCAACTAAATTCCCACTAGTTTTTATAGCCAGAAGTTGTGGAGACTTATCTTCCTGGCACTGGAACCCTGCGCTGAGAGATATGGTGTGAGGCTGGGACTCCTAGCTCCCAAGGTATCCCTCCCAAATTTTTATCTTCCACATGTGGGTGAAGGTCCAGACTATTCTGTGTCTGCACCTCTACCAGTCTGGATCGATGTGGTTTAATTCTGTAGTTGTCAGATTTCCATTCAACTTGATTTCTGATGGTT
The DNA here is from genome assembly GCF_014824575.4 of Sturnira hondurensis. Classification (NCBI taxonomy): domain Eukaryota; kingdom Metazoa; phylum Chordata; class Mammalia; order Chiroptera; family Phyllostomidae; genus Sturnira; species Sturnira hondurensis. The sequence continues at coordinate 16,359,743 of NW_028089294.1, read as the reverse complement.
CTGAGTGATCATTGTTCTGTATTTTAGTTGTAATTTTGATGTTGTTGAGCAAAGAAGTGTACCATGTCTATCTGCCATCTTGACTGTAAGTCTACTTGCATATTATTTTATTGTAGGATGTATCTCAATTAATTTACCAATTTTTTAGTCATATACATACTTTGTTTCCCCATACTCAACAAAGCTGCTGTCTGCATTTTGGTAAAAGTGAATAAACTAGTACTTTTATTTCTATGGAAAAGGGTTTTTTTAAACCCTCACCTCAGAATACTTTTTCACTGCTTTTAGAGAGAGAAAAATGAGGAGATATATACACAGAGAGAGAGAGAAAGCAAGAGAGAGACACACATCAACTGGTTGCCTTCCTGTACACATTTTGACCAGGGTTGAACCCACAACCTGAGTACGTGTCCTAACTGTGAATTGAACCCACAACCTTTTGGTCTCTGGGATGACACTCCACCCAACTGAGCCACACTGGCTAGGGCTGGGAAAGGTTCTGAGAGCACAGAAATATTTTTCTGTAGCTAGATATTAGCTTCTAGCTAAAGGCTAAAAAGGCTAAAACAATTCACATTTCTACTAGAAATATATGAGTATATCTTTTACCCTGCAAACAATAGACATTAACACAGTATTTAATTTTTGCCAACCCAATCAGTTTGAAATGGTAAAAATTCCCTTTATCTTGCATACTAGAATGTTGTACATTTTTGTACATTATTTATATTTGCCATCAATTTGTGAGAATCCTCTGCACATTATTTGTAGTAAAATTGTCACATCAAAAATATTTTACCCCACATGTCTACTGACTTGACTTGTGATGTCATGATATCAAAAGGTTTTAAGATTCTTCTCTACAGTACAGATTTTGGATTTCCCTCTGGTTTAAAAGCACAAAATCTTATTTAAGGGCATAAAACACATGATCTAGAAAAACCTGGGTGGAAAAACTTAATAAAATGGGCATTCTCTCCAAAATTAACATCTATATTTCTATCCATAGTCTCTATGCAGATTTTGAAAAAAAAATTTATTTACTGGGTTTAGACAAAGAGGGGGAAAGACAAGGGGGAGAGGGAGGGAGGGAGGGAGATCGAGATCACTTTGTTATTCTACTCATTTATGTATTCACTGGTTGCTTCTTGTATGTGTCCTGAATGGAGACCAAACCCCCAACCTTGGCATATTGGGCCAATGCTCTAACCAACTGAGCTACCTGGCCAGGGCCCCTATGCAGATTTTTAATAAATAAAATGATCTTAATGTTCACATGAAAAAATAATTAAAAAACTAAGAGGGGGAAACTGCCTTTTTACATGTACCTATAAAATACATACTGCATATAAATATTTGGAACACATAACAAAGATATTTCAAAATGTAAGAAAAAGATGGTTACATATATGTAGTGTTAGAATAATTGACTACCCATTCAGTAAAAAATAAAGTTGAACTTCAATTTCAGAGCAATACAGGAAAAAATTCTAGATGGATTAAAAACCTAAATGTAAGTCTGAAGTCAGTAACAATATTTTCAAGAATATTTAGGTAACCACCTGGATACCTAGGGATTGAGGAGCTCTTTTCAACCCACTTACTTTCTAGTCTGTCTGGGTCAACAGTGTTTTCCCATCTCTAGAGCAGAATAGGTAAACATTTTCTGTAAGGATACACTGCAAATATGTCAGGCTTTACAGGCCACACAGTCTATATTGCAAGCACTTAACTTGGCCATTGTAGCATGCAAGTAGCTATAGACAATTAACTGAGAGCAGCTGTGTGCCTATAAAACTTTATTTACAGAATAAAAACTTGGCCCAAGGGCTACAGTTTGTTGTACTCTAAAGAGTTAACTAAAGGGGTAACAGGTTTTCTATCAGAACAAGTCATCCAACCTTTGCTTAAATACTCCAGTGATGAGCACGTTACTCCATCACAAGTCAATCCTTTCCACAGTTTAACAGCTCCAACTGTTTTTAAAAAAATGTTATTTCAACCCATAAATTGCCTTCTGGAGAAAAGAAGTTTACCTCTTCCATATGACAGACCTTCAATATATTTGAAGAAAGGTGTTTTATCTACTTCCTTCCCTTTTTCTTTTCTCTGGTCTAAATAATGTCTTTCTACTGTTCATTACTGGGTACTCCATACACTGAAATATGGTTTCCAATGTTTCATCCTAATAATAACCATAATTCTTTATAACAAACACTACAAATTCCATCTGACAGTGAAGTTATATTTCATTTAATTTGAACTCCATACTCTACATACATAAGAACACTATTTCTTAGATTACTGTGTGCTACCTCCGTAAGAAGTGAAAGAGACAGGCCAAGTGACCACCTATGTAAGAATACCCCAAAGAACTCCACTCTACTGAGAAGCTGAATAATACTTTTCAATTTTAAAAATGTGTGTAGCAATCCTTCTTCTTAGAAATAAAGGCCATTAGTCAAAACACAGTTCTGAGGAATGCAATTCTACAGAGGCCCTCAGGTAGGTCCTGTGTTATTATTCCTAACCTAATAACCCAAGTCTTTAGAAAACATGAGAGCAATCCCTAACAAGATACTCTCTAAAACTCTGCCAAGACATCAGTCACTTGGGTTGATCCAAGCAAGAATCAGGCATCTGCAAAGCTACAATTTCTCCAAGAAGTGGGGAAAGCAGTAGTTGGTAAGGATCAGTTTTACTTCTTCGTGCCCATTGCTGGTAGTGTACATTACTTATCTGGACTTCCTTGTAAATGGAATCTGACCTGCTTTTCCGTGTGCTGATTCATACATAGCACTATGCAGTTGATATCAATTAGGTCTACTAGAGAGGTGATACTCAGAATTAGATCTGGCTTTCACTTTAGCTATGATGATTTTGTGTAGCTTACTTATTCTCCACTAACTTCTTACAATAAACTAAGGAATATATCTACTTCTTACTGTGAACTAGGAAAACTACCTTTCTCTCATTGTTTGTATGATTAGAAAAGGTGGGGGCAATTGGATTATTTAGAAAAATTAGGTTCTGGAAATAATACTGAATAAAAAATTGTTCGGAATTGAGTGAACCTTCATGAACATCATAATGGTCCCATATTCCTTTCACAGAAGAAAACAGAGGATCAGAAGGGGAAGTACTTGCTAGTCACTTCTTCCCTGCTGAAAGGCTGCGGCTCAGACCTTCACCTTATTCCCGACCAAGCTAAATCTCTCTGACTCCTGCCTAGACTGTTCCCAAACCTTTGGTATTTCTTCTACCTACCCCTTTTCCCCTTAAAGTGTAACTTTTATTTGCTTTTTAAAGTTATTATGAAAACAACAAATATTTGTTTTAGGAAAATTTAACAAAAGAGAGTACCATTCTTGATCACTTCAAAAAATCCATTAAAAACCCTGTTTAATGCCTTAAACAAGACAACCCCTCCTCCTGAACTATACTCTATGGATGCCTACATCCTACTAGGACAGCTAGATGAACTTTATTCTACTGGGTTGAACAGAAACTTCTCTCAATTTATTTATTCCACATGATGGCTCTATTAGTGCTTAGTTGTTAACTTCATTCGAAATAACTTTTTTAGATTGCATTGTGACAGCTGTCCTATTGGTGTGAATTAAAAATACTTATCAAAACTGGTGAGTTTTTAGCCCTGGCTGGTGTAGCTCAGTGGATTGAGCGCGGGCCTGCGAACCAACACCCAGCAGGGGACACATGAAAGGCAACCGTACATTGATATTTCTCTCCCTCTCTGAAGATAAATAAAATCTTTAAAAAAAAAAAAAACTGGCGAGTTTTTGTGTGGCCATTGTAATATTGAAGATGGAAGAAAATATGCAACATTTTCAGCATATTATGCTTTATCACTTCAAGAAAAGTAAAAACAATTGAAATGCAAAAAAAGATTTGCGTAGTGTACAGGAAAAGTGCTGTGACTGATTAAATGTGTCAAAAGAGGTCTGTGAAGTTTCTTGGTGTTAACATTTTGGCCAAACCGTTCCTTGCTGTGGGGCTGTCTTATGCATTAGAAGATGTTTAGCAGAACCCCTGGCCTCTACCCAATAGAAGCCAATAGTGAGAGATAGCCAACATACTCAAAATACCCAAATCAATAAAGTTATTAGTAAAAATAAAAAACGTCTTTCATTTTATGGAAAGAATTAAAAGGACTTTTTAGCCAACCCAATATAATCTTGACATTCTGAGAAGCTTTTTAAGCTTTACATGGCCAACCTATTAAGAATACTTAAAAAAAGATTTTTTTTAGTACCTTTGATACCACTTCTTTATAGGTACACGTAAAAAGCTATTTAAAAAGACTTAGGGAGCTCTAAAGGGAATGACTGAAGGAAGCTTCAGAAGGGTTACAAAGCTGCTTATGTTTGAAATCACACACCTGTCGATCCACCTCTGGAAGTAGTAAAAGCAGTCGCTGTTGGCAATCTCCAGGAAGGACTGAAAAATTGTGTTTGTTGATCAGTGCTCGAAGATTTGTATTAACCAGAATGGAGTCTGGTGTCTCAACATCAATTTCAGCGCATTTAGTCCTTTTCATTTGCCCTACAAGATAAAAAAGAATCAGTTGGGCTTCCCTCACATTCCTGCTTCTGGCCAAACTATGCTTGCCCTGCACTGCCAGAGAGAAAGACAGAGAAAGGAAAAAACAAAACAAAACAAAAAACACCCACCTATAGCTTTAAGTACTTTAAATATTACACCGTGAAGAAAGTAACAAGGCTATTACAAATTTCTTCTAAGGTTAACAAAACAAGTTTTGTTCATTCACAAAGGACAAAAAAGTAATTTATATTCTCTACAAAAATAGAAAAAGGCCTAGAATAGCAAATGGATTTTTTGCCACACTAAAAGTGCATTTTAGTTTGAGACTTGATTATTTCCCAAACAGAAATTAGGAAGTTTATAATAAATAACATATACAAAATTTGACTTAAAAAATAGAAAATTCAAATCTCTATATAAATTATGCTGCCTTGTTCTCTTCTGAGAATTTTCTTCAACAATTTGAATTTGCATTACCTAAAATGTTATGATCAAATAGCTCAGCAATTTTAGGAAATCTGTTCATAATCAGACAAATTTGAGTTCACAAAGGTTTAAAAAGTGAAAAAAGTATTTGTAAGCCATGACCAAAAATTCTTCATACTAAAAGTGAATTTACCCCAGGTAGTGTGGCTCTGTTGGCTGGAGCACTGTCCTATACACCAAAAGGTTACAGGTTCAATCCCCACTCAGGGCACACAGCAGAGGCAACTGATCAATGTGTCTCTCTCACATCAATTGTCTTTCTGTCTTTGTCTCTGGTCAGGAAATATATCCTCAGGTAAGGATTAAAAATAAAATCTTTTAATTAAAAAGAAAAAGAAAAACAGAAGCAGGACAAAGATCACCCCGTCCTTTAAAAAAAGAAAAAAGACAACAGAAACCAATCCAAATAGATTAGCAATTATTTTTATTTTATTTTATTTTATTTATTTATTTATCTTTAGAAGGGAAGGAGAGGGAGAGAAACATCAATGTATGGTTGCCTTTCGTGCATCCCCTGCTGGGAGTTGGCTTGCAGGGAACCGGCCTGCAACCCAGCCCTGACTGGGAATCGAACCGCAATCCTCTGGTTTGCAGGCCCGCGCTCAATCCAATGAGCTACACCAGCCAGGGCTAGATTAGCAATTATAATAAATGTAAATAAATAAAAACTCACTGAATAAATGTGACTGTCATATTGCATTAAAAACTTAAAATTTCAGCTAGCTATATGCTCTGTAAAAAAATATACCTAAAGCACAAGGACATGGAAAAATGAACAAAGACAGAGCAGAAAAAAACTAATCATAGGAAAACTGGTGCACATTTATTCATATCAAACAAAAGACACTTTAAGTAAAAAACTCATCAGTGATTGATAAGGTAAATAAAAAATGATAAAGAGCTCAACCACCAGGAAGATTTTAAACATGACAATATCTAATATAAGACAGCTTCAAAAATATGTGATAAGAACTGACAAAATAACAGAGAGAACTGGACAAAGCCCACATTAGGATAGGAGATTTCACATCTCTCTCAATTAATAATCAAGCACATTAAAAGCAGTACAAACAAGAAGGGGAAAAAAGCTGTGCTATTTTCCAAACTGACTAGCTTGATTCGATTAACACAGAACTCTTTGTTTTACAATAAAGCACTTATAAAATTCTTTACCATTATTTCAAAACATGCATCAGTAAATTTAAAGTAATATTATTAGTAGTAACAACAGTAACAGCAGCAGTGAACACTTATATAGGGTGCCCAAAGCACCAGGCAGTATTTTAAACATCAGTAGGTATTAACACATTTATTTTCAAACCACCCAATGAAGGAAATCAACTCAAAGATGAAGAAAGTGAGGCCCAGATATGGTATAAGCAATGTGCCCAACACTATACTATTAAGTTACAGTGCAAGAATTTGAACCAAGCCATGTGGCTTCAGAGTCTGCTTTTTATCACCACACTGTATAGGCACAGGGATGATACGGTGCATGATCTCTGACTACAAGTTAAAAGTTCACAACAAAGATCTAAAAATTCCTATACATCTGGTAATTTTTAAGAATATTTATTTATTTATTTTTAGAGGGGAAGGGAAGGAAAGAGGGAGAAAAGTATCAATGTATGGTTGCCTCTCGTGCATTCGCTGCTGGAAACTGGTCTGCAACCCAGGCATGTGCCCTGACTGGGAATCAAACCACGATCCTTTGGTTCACAGGCCTGTGCTCAATCCACTGAGCTACACCAGCCAGGGCTATATTTGGTAATTTTTTTAAAAAAAAATTCAAAATAACTTATGAGACAAAGGAAAAATCACAATAAAAATTTAAAAACTTTTCAAAATAAATAATAATAAAAACAGCACTTGAATGATGAAGGTAAATATCCTTATTAAAATAGTGCCTAAATATATAAAAAGTAAAGTAAAGTTTCTTTAGTAAATGTAAAGTAAATGTTTCTATATTCAAATCTGGGATTCCTACCAAAAATGGCATTTAAAAAAACCAGATTTGATTTCTTTATTTTCAGAAAAGGGGCAAGGGAGGGAGAAAAACATTGATGGGCTCTCTCACATACCCCTGAACGAGGAGGACCTGGACACCAACCCAGACACATGTTCAGACAGAATCGAAATGGCATCCTTTCACTTTGCAGGGTGATGCCCAACCCCTGAGCCATGCCAGTCAGGGCTAAAAACGGCACTTTTAACTTGAAGAAATGAAATCATATATACACTAATCATATTTTTTCCTTTCACTGAATATCTTCAACATCTTTCCAAACAAATCCACCTACAAATCCACCTCTTTCTTGAGAAGAAAGCTGTTCCATATTCCAACACATGTATGATTTAACTGGATGCCCCACTGATGATCACACAGGTGGTTACCAGATTTTGTTTGCATAATAACGTTGCAATGGCTCTATAGGCCCAAAAGCAGCATCATAGTTTTCTTTTCTTATAAAATTGGACGGCATGGGAGTGTCGGCATTCCTTGAATGGTTTTTACTATCGTATTTTTCCATTCATGTTGTACCTTCACATGGGAATCAAATTTCAGTTAAATTTTAACTTAAGTGAAACTGAGAAGCAGTTGTAAATTATTCTGATTAAATAGTGCCCAGAGGATACTTTTATGTGCCTCAAAGTAGCTCATTTTTAGAATTTTAAGTCCTCTATTTCGATAAAGTTGACCTTATTTATTATTTTTTTTTTACAGTTTAGGGTGTTTTATTCTATTCCATTATAATAAACTCCGAGCTGTTTTTTTTCCACCTGAATCTGGGATGTAAAAATAAAGGATAAATACTGTTATTGAAGAAAATTATACCAATGTTAACTAAAATCATTTCATAGAAATTATTTAATTTAGTCTTTTCATTTATGTTTTATATAAAATACACAGTTTCTGCCATATTAATGGCAGGAAATGAGTATTTGCAAATACTCATTGTGGCAAAATGTAAAAATTCCATATTGTTTAACATTTGCATGAAAGAAGATGAACTTTCATTTATGTTTAGCCATTACATCACATTTAAATATACCACGCCGTCTTTTTAAAAGGTTAATGTTTCCTAGGTTTCTATGAAAGCTGGAAATTCTCAATACATAATTTCTCAATTTTGTACAGCTACATTTCTACTTTTATTGAACGAAGATTCTAAAATTGTTACTTTAACTGAAGTTGAACATAGGTCCCAAAAGGAAGAAAGTTTGTTCTGTTATTACCACATCTCTAGGGCCCTGTATCTGTGCTTGGCATATTAGTTTACATTCTGTAAGAATTTGTTCATTAAGTGAATATTTTTCATCTTTGGCATTAATGATCAAAGAGCATATTTAATTTATGGCAGATACTCTAAGAAGAATACATGAATTTATTATCACACTTAGAATCAAACCAGATTTTTATAAAGAAGTTGTCTGATATTCTGTTCTCAAACTTAATACGATAGTTTGGGATGGTCTGGAACATATAACTGAGTGTAGAATAAGTTTCCCAGGGAATTTTGTGGGCACTGCTGCACAATCTTTTAGCTCGTATGTTGCTTCTGAGATGTCTACCATTCCAATTCTTCAATCTTTATATATAGTTGTTTTTCTTCTCTCTGGAGGCTTTTTGCAAATCTCACTATCCTGGATATTTTGAAACTTCAAAAGAGTGTGCCTTAAAACAGGTTTCTTTTTATGCATGTTTCTTGACACCAACTGTACACTTCTAGTCTAAAACTTGTGGATTTCAATTCGATGTTTTTTTTTTAAAAATTCTATTTATTTATTTTTAGAGAGGGGAAGGGAGAAAGAGAGGGAGAGAAACAGCAAAGTGTGGTTGCCCCTCGAATGGCCCCCACTGCGGACCTTGGCCTGCAACCCATGCCTAAATGGGAATCGAACCGGCAACCCTTTGATTCATAGCCCACGCTCAATCCACTGAGCTACACCAGCCAGGGCTATTTAACTTTCTTTCAATTCCTATTTTTCATTTCTGATAGTCCTACTAGTTAACACAGTAGACAGCCTAGAGTTTCAATTTTCTTACCTCTTCTCCCCTTAGAAAAATTCTCCTTAAACCTGTGTTCTGGGAAATTTTTCCACCTTTAACCTTTTGTATTTCTACTATAATTTTTTATTTCTGCTCCAACATTATTTAACATCCTAGAACTGTTTATTTTCTGATATTTAATATATTATTCTATTCTTTCATGGGTGCAACATCTTTTAAATAGTAGCACTCGGAAAGTCAAGCTCTCTGATTTTAAAATCTGTATGGTTTCATTTCATGTCAAAATAAACCTGTCTCCTACTAGGGTGAGGCATCAAACTGCTTATTACCAATTTTAAAGGTTCTTCTCAACCCTACGCCTCACCCTCTCTACTATGACACACAGCATCTCCAATTCTGGAACCTTTCTGGTATTCTACAGCCTTAACTGCCTTGGTTAGCAGTGGCATCTGCTCCTAGGCTCTGTGAAAAAATTCCATCCAGCTGTCATTTATTAAAATAGTTGACAGACTGCCTGTCTGTTGTTTCCTTGTTTTCTTCACCCTTACAAATTTAACCTTATCATTTTAGTGGGATTCAAAGGGAACAGGGAAAAGGTTCAGTTTTCCACGTTTAATTATAAACCCTTCTACTTTTCTGTGCAGTTAGAAGTAAGTCATAAATAATGCTGGACAAAGCAACTCATTATCAGGGGGGAAAAAACACCCGAACACAAAATGGCTAATAGCAGATCTTATTCTGAATAAAGTTTGGTAAAGGCAGGACAGGAAGAACATAAAGACAGTGAAGACCTCCTAAGTGAATAATTAAGTCATGTAGCTGATAAATTTCAGACACAGAGTTGATTAACTTAATAAGAAAAATAATTTATAAAGAAATGAAGTCTTTGTAAATTAACTTACTTGTGTGCAGTCTGTCAGACCTTTGGAATGACTTCTTCCCCAAGCCTAGCAAAGGATTTTCCACTTTAACTGAAGAAAAGCTTGAGTTCTGCGGGCTGCTTGACTGTCCATCAGATTGCCTCCCTTCCCATATTGCTAGGAGGAAAAATACATAAAAGACTGGTGACATTAAGGTTACAGATAGAAATCAACTAATCAAACAAGTAAACCACACAACTCTAAAAGTAATTATGTATGAGGCAATGTGACCTTGCAGATGAGTTTTGAGCCTGAGTAATAAGCCACAAAAAGGAAAATAAAAATCTCTTCCTTCTTCTCAGCAAAGTTTTTGTTTCTGGTGGTAAATTCTCTTCTTCACATACACACAAAGTTCTACAAGACACAGTGTAAATCTGGTGGGTACATATAATCAGCTAACATCAAACTGAATTGGGTAATAAAACACAAAGTCTTTACCTAGCCAGTTTGAATTAAAAACAAAACAAGCAACAAAAATCTAAAGGCCTGTAGATTTGCCCAATGGAAACTCAAAAGTAGCATGTATTCTTTGTAAAACCTTTTATTTTAAAGGAGAGGACTGGTGAAGAATTCAGTTTGAGCATCTTTCAAAACATCTACTTTGCAGAGTTACTGACTAGAGGCTTCCAAATATTATTAGCTAAGACACCTTTGAAGGTAAGTTAGTCATGGATCTCATTCTAACATACAAATACTACTGATGTATTTTTTAATAACTGCAGGATTATATCACATAAATTTTCCATTTACCTCTGAAACCTATATAATTTTATTAACCAATGTCACCCCCATAAAGTCAGTAAGGAAAAAGCCTCCATTAAAAAACACCACATCTGCCTACCAGGTTTGGCAGTTACAGAGTCGCTGGCCACTTTGACAGTCTTCAGAGACAGATGCTGACTGGAGGAGATGGACATGCTCGGCCTGCATTGCTGCTGCTGCTTCTTCTGCTGCTGCTGTTTCAGAGCCTAGGAAGAGAAAACTGACTATAAGAAACAAAACAAATCAGTTTTTAATAATAAAAAATAAAAGACTTCTTTTTAAATGGTAAAGAGCATACAAATTTTTGCTATTACAAACTTTTTTTGGTGTGTTTATGTACGTATGTATGTATATATTTTCTAACATTAGTTCCAAAATGTTCGAATGCTTGGTTATGGTGTATATGCATTTAAAATTTTACTAAGTATTACAAAATTTCTCTCTAAAGTAACTATAACTATTTATAATATACTGGCAAACTACAAGTAGCCATTTCCGCACATACTTGCCAATGCTTGATATAATGAAGATTTTTATATCAATCTGAGGATAAAAGTCATCTACTATTTTTAAAGATTCCTCAACTATCAGCGAGTTTATATTCACTGATCACTTGAATTTCAAAAAAATTGAAAGCTAGTTCTTTGAAAAACTCAATAAAACAGACAACCACTGGCAACTAACACTGGGAAAAAAGAAGCTACATTATAAATGAACAACATTGAAGAACAAAATAGAGATGTAAAAGAATACCATGGCCCTGGGTTGTGTGGCTCAACGGACTGAACACCAGGCTGCAAACCAAAAGGTCGCCAGTTCAATACCCAGTCAGGGCACATGCCTGGGTTGTGGGGAAGGCCCTCAGTTAGGGGGCGCACAAGAGGTAACCACACACTGATATTTCTCTCCCTCTCTTTCCCCTCTCTAAAGATAATCTTTTTTTAAAAAGAGAATACAACTTTATACCAATATTTGCGTACAACTTTATACCGCTATTTGGAAAAAAAGCTGAAATGATCACTTTCTAAGAAAAATTAATTTCCAAATTTGGCTCAACAGCAGAATAAAGAGACCAGTAAAAGCACACAAAATAAAACTGAAGTGCTAGGAAAACAATTTTAAAAGATGAGATTCACAGAATTTCCAAGGAAAAGATAATTTCCCCCCCCCACAAAACCTAGAAAAATATAGAGCTACACAATTTACTTTATGATGCTAAAACAATCCTGATTCTAAAATTGTACATAGACGGCCCCAAAACAAAACAACATACAGACCCCAGTAAAATCCAAGCTAAAGATCTTATAAAAGAAATTTTACAATATAGTTAAAAACATGTAACAAACAGCCTGTGAACTGAAAGGTTGCTGGTTTGATTCCCAGTTGGGGCACATGCCTGGGTTGCAGGCCAGGTGACCAGTTGTCTTTGGAGCACCAGGGTGTGCTCCAAAGGCAACCTATCCATGTATCTCTTGCACATTGATGTTTTTCTCTCCCTTTCTCCCTCCCTTCCTCTCTCTCTGAAAGTAAATAAGTAGCTCTGGCTAGTTTGGCTCTCAGTGGACTGAGTGCCTGACTCAAACCAAAGGGCCACTGGTTCCATTCCCAGTCAGGGCACATGCCTGGGTTGCAGACCAGGCCCCCAGTAGGGGGCGTGCTAGAGGCAACCACACATTGATGTTTCTCTCCCTCTCTTTCTCCTTCCCTTCCCCCCCAAAATAAATAAATAAAATCTTCTGTAAAAAGTAAATAAAATCTTCCATTTACATATATAAAACCAATAGTTTATTTCAGAGAGGTAAGTATAGATTAACATTAGATAATCTAGTCATGCAATTCTGTAAATACTAGATTTAAAGAGAAAAGCCACCTGATTATCTCAATAAATGCTGAAGAATACAAACCTGGAAAAAATCAACACTTATTCATAATTTAAAACACACACACACACACCTGTTAGAAAACTGGGAACAAATGAAAGTGTAATAAAAAGAATATATTACCACAGACCCATGGTACAGAGGTGTAAAAATTATTACATCCAAATTGGGAAAACTGCATGAAATTTCTCCTTAAAAGGACAGAATGTCCTTTCAAGAAGTTTTCATTGGCTGCCAGAGTCATTCATTCTTAATGTAGATTAATACTTCCGATAAACACAGACTAGCATGATTACCTGCTTTAGTGCCTTCTTGCTGTGCTTCTGTGATGGAGAAATGATTTTACCTGCTGGAATGGTGGGTGATGGGCAGGCTGACTGGGGAGAGGACGGCTGTGACAGTCTAGATGATACTAGGGGGAAAATGACAATGACAAATTTGTTATCAGAGTTGGTATCAAGCACCATTCCTTCCCCAATCATATGCTGCTACCTGTATTAAGAACTGTGACCAAACACTTTTGGGAAGGATCTTCTTTTTGGAGTTCTACGGCAAACAGCCTCCCTTTTCAGTTTATTTCCTCAGAAAGCTCTAGTGAAGGATGATAGGATGGGGGAAGGGGTGGGTGTTATTAGTATTCATTACTTTTCATCCTCTAATTTTCCAACAGAACTGACTGAAGAAGCAGGAAGCAGAATATAAACCATTAGTCACCAAATTAGATAAAACTTAGAAGAGACTTTATAGAGCCTGTCAGACAATGTGTTCTTAAAGTAAATCTAACAACGTGATATAGAAGAAACCTAGATCGACAGAATAGCTCCCAGTTCCCCTGTCTTTAAAATAAAGAATAAGCCCATTCCACCTCAAAAACTCTACAATAGCTTTAATACTGATATTCCTGCTAACAGTGTTAGAGGACACTTTAGGATTTCTCTAATGGAAGCAATGTAGGTTAACAAAGTGTAACCACTTTCCACTTCGTTACTAGCTGTTCTGTAGCCCAGAACTTATCCAAAACTTGTAGTATAAGGGGTGTCAAACTCATTTTAACCAGGGGCCTCACAGTTGCCTTCAAAGGGCTGAACGTAATTTTAGGACTGTGTAAGTGTAAATACTCCTTAACAGTTAAGTAGAAACAAGATGGAGGGCTGGATTCAGCACACGGGTCTTGCATTTGCCACCTGGGTCTTATACTTATTTGAATTAAGGTCTTCCCCTTTAAGTGCCCATACCTCTTATTAATAAAGAACAACTGATCTTCATATTCTAAAAAATTCAACAGTGCATTAAATTTTGAATGTTAGGTGAATAGTATGATACATAAATTTTATCTCAGTGGAGCTGTTATTTTTTTAAAAATTGGTCAGCATCTAAATGCACTGAGGCTATTTCTCATTGCTCAGGCATCTCAGGAATTATTCAACTTTATTTTTGTGTGATATGTTACAATGAACTTTTTTTAATGTCACACTTGCTGTATGTCAGTTGTTCCCAGATTATATCATAATGGTTGGGATAACAAAGCTAAAACTATGCAGATAATAAGACATCTTAATATTGTCTGCTCTTGTCCCCTTCAAGTATTTATCTACTGTGTATTCTTTTCTTAGGACATCTAAGAGTCAACTGAAATGCTGTGTTCCAGAATTGTGGTAAGAGAGAAATTGTTGATTCAGACCCCTTAATAATAAAAATAATAAAATAATAATCCCTACTGCTAGTGATGACAGAGAAGAGGACATGTTTAGTGATGCCTTCTCCTTTTGTGGTAGTTAAACTGAAAAGGCTTGATAGCAAAATGGCATTCCAGGGTATGGACTAAAGAGCATTAAGATAGCAAACAAAGTATGCTTGTAGGTAGCTACATAATATGAAAATGCAGAAGCATGGTTCCCTGAAACACACAATTCTGGAACACAGCATTTCAATTGACTCTTAGATGTCCTAAGAAAAGAATACACTGTAGATAATACTTGAAGAGGACAAGAGCAGACAATATTAATATGTCTTATCTGCATAGTTTTAGCTTTGTTATCCCAACCATTATGATATAATCTATATAAGGGGAACAACTGACATACAGCAAGTGTGACATTAAAAAAAGTTCATTGTAACATATCACACAAAAATAAAGTTGAATAATTCCTGCGATGCCTGAGCAATGAGAAATCATAGCCTCAGTGCATTTAGATGCTGACCAATTTTAAAAAAAATAACAGCTCCACTGAGATACAATTTATGTATCATACTATTCACCTAACATGCAAAATTCAATGGTTTTTAATATATTTACAAAGCTGTACAACCATCACCACAATCAATTCTCTTTACCCACTAAAAAAAAAACCCCTACACAAGTTCCTTGTCATTCCCCTTTCCCTAATCTATTTCCCTAGAACCAGGCTAACCTATTTTCTATCTCTAGATGAATTTTATCTTATTTTCTATCTCTATCAAATACGCATTTGCCTATTCTAGATATTTCATATAAATGGGACTGTCTTTTTTCATTTAGCATACTTTAAAGGTTTACCCATGTTACAGCATGTTATCAATACTTCATTCCTTTTTTTTAAACTTATGGTTGTTCAATTACAGTTGTCCCATCTTCCCCCCGCCTCTGCTCACTCCCACAGTCAATTGCCCCCCACTGTCCATGCCCATGAGTCCTTTGCGCATGTTCCTTTGCTTGACCCTTCCCATTCTTTCCCAGTTATCTCCCTTCCTCTTCCCCTCTGGTCACTGTCAGTTTGTTCTTATTTTCCAAGGATCTGGTTCTATTTTGCTCATTTGTTTGTCTTATTGATTAGGTTCTACTACTTATAGGTGAGATCATATGGTATTTGTCTTTCACCGGCTGGCTTATTTCACTTAGCATAATGCTCTCCAGTTCTATCCATGCTGTCACAAAGTGTAGGAGCTCCTTCTTTCTTGCTGTGTAGTACTGTACTGTGTAAATGTATCACAGTTTTTTGATCCACTCATTTACTGATGGGCTCTTTGAATACTATTTCATTGTACATATATGCCACTTTTTTTGTTCACTAGCTGATGGTCATTTGGATTATTTCCATTTTTTGGCCATTATAAACAATGATATGGACACATGTTTTCAATCCTCCTGGGGTTCATTATCTAAAAGTGAAAATGCTGGGTCTTACTGTAACCCTATGTTTAACTTTTTCAGAAACTGTCAAATTATTTACCAAAATGGACACACTATTTTATCAATTCCACCAGAAATATGTAAGACTTCTAATTCTCCATATCCTTGGCAGCACTCGTTGTCTTTTTTATTTCACCATTTTTAAAGGGACATAGCAAAAATAAAGTTTAAAACTACTAATATTTAACGACATTTACTTTGTTTTTAATGGTTTTTATAAATCTGAGAACATACATTACCTCACCTGCCTCCAATACTGCCTAAAAATAAACAGAAAACAAACTAAAATAAACCCAACCACAGAAGATAAGAATTCTACTTTGCAGCCTGGAAAAGAGAGAATAAAATTATCTGTAATTACCACAGCAAATGTTTGGAATGCTTCCCCTTAAGGCAAAGGCCCTTTCTAAAAAATTAAAACCATAAACATATCTTGAAGCCAACTGAACTAAATCACAGATACCAGGACCCACCACTGAAGAACACCTCCCAGAGCTGACTTAATGCCAAGTATTGGTCTCGTAACTTCTATGAAACTTAAACATTATTCTAACACTTAAATACTGCATTAAAGGCTAAGAACTACAAACAGCAAACAAGGTTTAAACACAAAGATTTATATACATGTCGGGAAACTTATCTCTTATGATTCCTTTTAGTGAACACTATCTTCAAAAACATACTTTTATTAATAAGAGCAATCTGTGCTAGGTTCATTCAAATAGGTTTTCAGTGCACTCTTGTAAGTACCCATTAAGGTGACTATAAATAAGTTCTCTTTCTAAACCCCGTCAAATTCCTACCCTTTAAAATAACTAAATATAGTTGGATTGCCATCCTTACTGTTATTTTTTTATACAAATGAAAATATGAAGATTTTTAACATACCTGTATGCAAATGTTATGTATATTAACCTGCATATTGTGATGATACTATCTAAATTTTATGCATCAGGAAATTTAATTAGCTTGCCAAAAGACACAGCTATTTAGAAGCATAGCCAAGCTTTAACCCTGGTATATTTTCAGAGTAAGTGGCTACTTATAGTTGGCTGAATGGTGTCCACCAAAAAGGCATGTTAATGTCCTAATCCCCAACACCTATGAATGTTATTTGGGAAAGGGGTCTTGGCAGATGTAATTAAGTTAAGGATTCTGAGAAGAGAAGATCACCATGGATTATCACAGTGGATCCTAAATACAGTGACAAGTATCCTGAGATATATAGAGAAGACAGACACAGAAGAGAAGGCAATGTGAAAACAAGGCAAAGTTGGTCAGTAACCATAGGAGCTAGAAACTACAAAGAACAGAATCTACCCCTTAGAGCCTCTACAAGGACTTGTGGCCCTGCTGACAACTCAATTTCAGACTTTCGGCCTCCAGAACTGTGAGTAAAAAAATAAATTGTTGTTTTAAGACACCCAGTTTTTGCTAATTTGTTACAGCAGCTTCAGAAAACTAACAATGTAGCTAAAACTGACTTTCTTTTTAGAAGTATCATTATCAAAGCATAGATGTTTACATAATTTAAATGATTAAGTCAAAAGCAATCATTACAAATCTGAGACTCAAACTGTTCCCTTTTGCAACAGTGGGAACTCCAAGTCATAAACTCCCTTTGGGACCTGGCTCCAGCAATACTGAACTGCTTCCTTGCAATCTAGCACAGAAGAGTCTCAGGCAAATCTTGTATNAACTAACAATGTAGCTAAAACTGACTTTCTTTTTAGAAGTATCATTATCAAATCATAGATGTTTATATAATTTAAATGACTAAGTCAAAAGCAATCATTACAAATCTGAGACTCAAACTGTTCCCTTTTGCAACAGTGGGAACTCCAAGTCATAAACTCCCTTTGGGACCTGGCTCCAGCAATACTGAACTGCTTCCTTGCAATCTAGCACAGAAGAGTCTCAGGCAAATCTTGCATAACTTTTTTTCTCAGAATTTGATCAATTACTTCTCCAAGAAGCTGCTATCTTTTAATTGGTAATGGTAGTAAAATGCCATGCACTATACACACTTGGGGTGTTCACCGCTACTGGGTTACCATTGGTTCTAGGAATTTTCAATGGCTGCAACACAAAAAGTCTTTTTTTTTTTTAAGGAGAAAAATAAATCATGCACAGATACCAAACTCAAATTTAGGATTATGTGACTGGTATTTAACTTTTCTGAGTTTATATTTCTATCACTTTTCCTCCTTCCTGATAGTCCTGGGTCTTAAAAAACATTACTCTGATCACTAACTTCCTATTATAGATCCAGTTTCAAAAAAAAAACAAAACCTGTCATTAATTGCTGAAAGGGGTTTAAGATTTCTTTGTGGACTCCCACAGCTAAGATATAGCCCACAGTAACTTACCTGTGTCATTATGCAACAAATTTGATGTATACTTGAGTTTGCTTTAAGTTGTTTCCTATTTCTAGATAACATTTGTATAATTCGTTTTAATTATGTAATGATAGTGGGTTGGCCAAAAAGTCTGTTTTTTATTCAGTAAAACAAATAAGGAAACAAAGGACTTTTTTTGGTATGTCGGCTATCTCCCGCATGGTAGAACATTGCTTGTTCTCAATTAATGTTTCTATTAGATCACTATCAACTTCAAATGGTCTATCAACCATGGAGCATTGTCCAGAGAGAAATCCCAACATGAACTTCACACACCACTTCTGACAGGTTCAATTAGTCACAGAGTCTTCTCTAAACATTGCACGAATGGTTTTTTTTTACTTATCAGTTATCTTTCTTGAAATAATAAAGCATAATATGGCTGTGTTTTTCCATCTTCAATATTTAAACGACTACACAAAATTTCACCAATTTTGATGTTTTTTTTAAATGCATGCTGATGTAACAGCTGTCACAATACAACCTAACAAAATTGTTTCAAATGAAGTTAAAAGACAACTAAGTGCTACTATAGCCATCATATGGAAAAAACAAACAACCTTTTTAGCCAACCCAATATGAAACAAGCTACTTTCATGTAAGTCTGGCTACCTTCATTATTTATAGCAATTTATTATTTCTCTTCCCCTACTGGAAATCAGTTGAACAGTTCTATTTTGATGAAAATGTAGTACATATTTTAATACTTTTACTCATTTCTTGTTTTTGTTTTAATCTTCACCCACAGATATATTTCTTGATTTTAGAAAGAGAAGGGAGGGAGAAAGGAAAGGAGGAAGAGGGAGGAGAAAGAAACAAACATTGATATGAGAAACACTGACTAGTTGACTCTTGTATACACCCCAACCAGTGACTGAACTTGGAACCTTTTTGTATACAGAATGATGCTCCAGTTAACTGAACCACTCAGTCAGGGCAATTTTCTTTAAGCAAAATACCATGTGCTATAAACTGTCCACCAACTTTTTAAAACTTAATTCAGATATCCTGGGGAACATCCTACAATGTATCGAGATCTTTCATGTTCCTTTTAATAGCTGCATAGAATTCTACTGTGCAGATGTACCATTTCTTCAACTAGACTTTGACATTTTGGTTCTTTCTGGTTCTTTCCTCTTATTACTGCAATGTCTTAATCTAAGGTGTTCCTAAATTTGTGGGAAATGCAAATTACTGGACCCTAGCCCAGATCTACTGAGTCAGAAACTCTGAAGGCAAGACCCAGGAATCTGCATCATAAGATCTGCAGGAGATTCTGAAGCATGCTCAAGTTTGAGAAGCAATGATCTTAAGCTAGTATGCTATTTCACATTTTTGATAGTGTTATCTATGGACTGATTCTTAGAAGTAGGTTTGCTAAGTGAATGGATAAAAACATGCTTCCAGGAAAACAGAAAAGTTACTGTTGTTAAAACCTATTCTCAGGTTTTAAAAGGAATTCACACATTCCCCTTAAGTACTTGGTCTCATGTTTTACATTTATTACATCTTTCATTTGTTTGGCATTTATCCCAGAGTATGTTGTGAGAAATAAATTCACTTTTATTTTGGGGGGCATTCAGTTGTTCCAACGCTTTTGCACATACCTTACACAAAGGTCATGCTTAGAGCTTCTGTTGGTGTCGATGTACTTATCACAAATGTGCTCTTTTCACTGATTATCATCCTATATATATGATGGCTCTCTGTTGTATGTTAATTGCACTTATATTCTGCTACTTAATTCTCTTCTTTATCAATTTTTATATCTACTGAGATAAAAAATTTGTAAGATTGTTAAATAACGTGATTATCTGCACGCAGAGGTAGGTTTTCCTTCCCTTGTCACTTTTTTCAGACCACAATAGACTGGAGAATCAGCAGCCCAGAATAAGCTCAGGCTCAGCTATCTGATGAATTCATCACTTCCAAGCACTGGCCTGGTGGGAGTGGCTCTGAGATCCTGGTGTTGCTGTTACCAAAGGGGCCTTGCACCCCAAGGATGGTACTTCACAGGAGGGGAGAGCTTTTCATCTTGGGCTGGTCCAGTGGGGCTGGAGACACAACCCCACCAAATAAGATCAGTGTGTAGGCTGGGGGCTGGGGTGAGGATGCAGGGGGAGACACACTCACCTTACATACCCCACTTACTCTCACATTCATGCATCCACTCACATTCAGCCTGCAGCATCCACATGATACCATGGCACAGCATGCAATACCATCACCCTCCTGTCACTTACTGTTCCAACTGCTTTCTCTTGCTTACTTAGTTGAGTAAATCCCTCTAACATAATGTTATACAGGCATACCTTGGGTATACTGCAGGTTCAGTTCCACACCATAGCAATGAAGTGAGTCACACAAATTTTTGGTTTCCCAGTGCATATAAGAGTTAATTTACACTACACTGCAGTTTATTAAGTGTACAAAATAAACTTTAAAAAAAATAGTGTACATACCTTATTTTAAGATACTTTATTCTAAAAATGCTTACCATCATCTGAATCTTCAGCAAGTTGTAATCTTTTTGCTGGTGGAGGGTACTGCCTCTGTGTTGACGGCTGCTGACTGTTCAGAGTGATGGTTGCTGAAGGCTGGGTGGCTGTAGCAGTTTCTTAAATAAGACAACAACGAAGTTTGCTGCATCAATGGACTCTTCCTTTCAGGAAAGATTTGTCTGTAGCATGCAATACTGTTTGACAACATTTTACTCACAGAACTTCTTTCAAAATTAGAGTCAATCCTTTCCAACCCTGCCTCTGCTTTATTAACTAAGTTTATGTAATATTCTAAATCTTTTGTGGTCATTTCAACAATCTTCACAGCATTTTCATCGGGACTAGATTCCATCTCAAGAAAATACTTTCTTTGCTTATCCAGAGAAGCAACTCCTCATCCATTCCAGTGTTATCATGAGATTGTGGCAGTTCAATCACACCTTCAGGCCACTCTTCCAATGCTGGTTCTCTTGCTCTTTCCACCACATCTGCAGTTACTTCTTCCACCGAGGTCTTGAACCCCCAAAGTTATACAAGGGGGTTGAAATCAACTTCTTCAAACTCCTGTAAATGTTGAAATTCTGACCTCTCCCCACATATCACAAACGTTCTTAATAGCATCTACAATGGTGAATCCTTTCCAGAAGATACTGTTTACCTTGCCCGGATCCATCAGAGGAATCACTATCTAGGTCAGCTATAATCCTACGAAAAGTGTATTTCTTGAACAAGACTTGAAAGTTGACACTACTTCTTAATCCATGGGCTGCAGAAAAGATGCTGTAAGTGGGCACGAACCACGTATCTCGTTACAACTCTCATCAGAGTGTTTGATCAGATGTACTGTCAGTGAGCAGTCACATATTGACAGGAATCCTACTGAGCAGTAGGTCTCTCAACAGTGGGCTTAAAACATTCAATAAACTATGTTGTAAACAGATGTGCCGTCATCGGGCGTAGCTGTTCCATTTACAGAGCACAGGCAGAGCAGATTTAGCATAATTCTTAAGGGCCCTAGGGTTTTCGAAATGATAAACGAGCACTGGCTTCAACGTCAAGTCACCAGCTGCAACAGCCTCTGACAAGAGATCAGCCTACCCACTAAAGCCAGGCAATGACTTCTCTCTAGCTATGAAAGTCCCAGCTGGCATCTTCTGTCAATAAAAGGTTGCTCGGTCAACATCGAAAATCTGATGTTTACTGTAGCCACCTTCATTAATTACGTCACCTAGAGTTTCTGGATAACTTGCCACAGCTTCTATTGTACATCAGCACTTGCTGCTTCACCTTAAACTTTTATGTTATAGAGACGGCTTCTTTTTTTCTTTAACTCCAGGAATTAACCTCTGCCAGCTTTAAACATTTTTTGTTCAGCTTCTTTGCCTCTCTTAAACTTCAGAGAACTATAGGGCCTTGCTTTGGATTCGGCTTTGGGCTCAAGAAAGTGTTGTGTCTGGTTTACCTTCTATCTATACTACTGTAACTTTTATATATGAAATAAGGCACTCTTATCATCTGTGTGTTCGCTATAGTAGCACTTTTAATTTCCTTCACAAACTTTTCCTTTGCACTCACAAATTTCCCTTAAAGTGTTTGGTGCAAGAGACATAGCTTTTGGCCTATCTTGGCTTTGGACATGCCTTCTTTACTAAGCTTAATATTTTTAGTTTTTTATTTAAAGTGAGAGAAGTGAGGCTCTTCATTTGAATATTTAAAGATCACTATATGGTTATTTATTGGCCTAATTTCAATATCACTATATCTCAGGAGATAGGGAGGCCCAAGAAGAAGAGAGATGGGATGAGGGGTGGCGGAGCAGTAAGAAAACACACAACATTTATCAGTTAAATTCACCATCTTACATGGATATGTCTGTGGTGCCTTAAAACATTACAATAGTAACGTCAGATTAACACAACAAATACAACAACAACAAAAAGTCTGAAGTATCTTCAGAATCACCAAAATGTGATGCAGAGAGCAAATGTTGTTGGAAAAATGGTGCCAACAGACTTATGCAATGCAGGGTTGTCACAAATGTTCCAATTGCTTACAAAAAAAAAGTAATTATGAAGGACAGTACAGTGAAGCACATAAATGAGGTATAAGAGAATTGAGAGAGTAGAATGAAAATGAATTCTTTTGTCATCTGGATACCAATGATTAGAACTAAACTCAACTGCCCTGACTGGTATGGCTCAGTGGGTTGGGTGTCATCCTGCAAACCAAAAGGTCATCAATTTGATTCCCAGGTAGAGCACATGACTGGGTTGTGGGCCAGGTTTCCAGGCATGTCCGGGTCTATGAGAGGCAATGGATCAATGTTTCTCTCCCTCTCCTCCCCCTTCCCTTTTCTCTAAAAATAAGTAAAAATCTTTAAATTAAAAAAAAAAACTACTATTGAGTAAAAAAACAAATCAAAGCAGCTCATATATTAACTCAGATACTAAATGGATAAGAGGATAAGACAAATAGAAAAAAGTTAATAAACAAAAATCTTGTTCCTCTTGGTATGTAGCTATGACAATGTGAGTCAGCCATGTTGTCATTCTCTGATCCATATTACATATCTTAATTTTCCTAAGAAATTATTTTATGTACACCTACAACCTATAAATAATGGAGACTAAAACTAATTAACAGTCTGATCCCAACCAACTTCTTTCCTCTTTTTTCTTTCCTATAAATCCCCTCTTCCAATCAAACTTTTTCCCCAATGGTTTCCTGGAAACAGTGCATACATACACATTTACACCTTCTGGCCTTTAAATACATTCCTTCATGATCTGTCCTGTCTTCACTAGAGGTTACACTCTCAAGAGAAACAGAGCATATTAAAGTTTTCTATATCTCACAGAATACTTACTGACCCAGGTAAAGTTTACTACCTTCTCTAATTCTGCCATAATGATAAATATATAAATGCTACTATCTGCTTATTTTTCTATACCTTTAGATATGGATGGGTCCCACATCATTTCAAATTAGTTTCCCAAATACCTGGCAAATGGTACATAATGGAAAAAGTCTGGTATAGCAAATACTTCAAACAGAGATGTTTCTTTGGTTTTATAAATAAATAATGGCCTAAACACTTCTCAAGATTATATCCTGATCTACCAGCCCTCCAATGTGAAATGTTCTACAGATTAAAAAGCACTCACTTAACAACATATGAGTATCTGATTGGAAACAAAAATGCTTGCTTTCATATAAACATGTAGCCACAACAAAACATTAACAAATTATGGTCAGAAGATAAGCAGTTACTTATTGTTTGATTTTAAAAAACAAAAAAGGTCATTCCAAAAAACAAAGAGCAACCTAGTCAAAAATACTTTTAGAAGTTTAAAATTAAGTGTTTCCAGAAAAACATTTAGAACAAGTTTTAAAATTTAGTGCTAGATATTTCTGTACACCCACCGAGTATATGTTCAGAAAACACTACTATATAGCACTGAGAATTTCTCATTTCAATGAATGGTTATTATATTGAACAAGGTGAACAAAATATGGAGTATGCATATTAAATGAATTTGAATTTAAAACTTTAGTAAATAATCACTGACAATAATTTCTTTTCTCCTGAAAACATTCAATGGGCCCCTCTGTAATATTAGACTATCAGAACTAGTGAAGCAGTAATATCAAAATTAAAACCTAACTTTACATAGCTGAAGGATTAACAGCCAGAAACAGTGATAACAACTGAAGTTTCCAAAATTGTTTTAATCTTTAAAAACAGTAATCCTTCTCTAAAAGGAGAGATCTTATTTTCACAATGGTCTTTCTTTAGAGGAATTTCATTTCCAGAAATAACAGGCTTTTAGTTCTAAGCCCCTTCTCCCCACAACAAGTACAGTCTACTCCAAAGGGTGAGACTACAGCTCCTGATGATATTCAAACAATCCCATAATCAAAGATGGAGAGGCAATATCTGAACACCTTCCCTTGCTTCTAGGTGCCCTGACTATCCAAGTCTTAACAGTGTTGTCATCTTTAATAACTGACAGAACTAAAACCTCAAACTCAGCCACCACTGCCCAGAGCAGAAATAGAACACCTCTCCCAAACGTCTCTCCCCACCTAAGGTAACTTTGCCCATAGGAGTTTCTCTCCCCAGTATACTTTATAAAGGAGACATTTCTATACATAATCATCTCCATTCAGTAACTTAAGACATATAAAATGATGTTAGAGGACAGGGAGCTCTATGGTATTCTAACTGCAAACACAGAATGTATCAAATTCCTGATTTAAAGTAGTCCTGAACAAGCAGTAAAATTAACATTAGGTCATGCTCCTGGAGAGAATTAGTAATTCCTTGCAGCTGAAAAAGCATATGTCACATAATTTTTTTCTTAAAAACATTTTAAAAGCAGACCAAAATTAAACAAACTTTTCTCTATCAGAAGATAAAAATAATACTTCTGAAGTTGCTTCACACTGTAATATTTGTATTTTATTTGGGGAGAGGGACTTACTTAGCTATGATCCTACCAAAAAAGCAACAGAAAGAAAAAAAGGATTTTAATCATTTTTCTGGAGACATTCCACCTTACCTTTGCTTGGAATTCCATAAAACTCTTCTCTGAACACTGTTTCCTGTTTGAAAATTAGGTACCAAAACTATAAGCTGAGTTATTCCACTTTACACGGAAATCAATAAACTAGTTTTAATACTGGGCTGAATTTCAAAGCTGTGTTCTCTATTCCTATTTGGCTGAAATGTACACTTCTATCAAGAGCGTTCCTATCGATTTTCAACTAGAAATATCAGTTTTGCTGTCAGAGCTCTTTATTTTTGTACATAAAAGGAAGTGGGTTTTGATACTATCTCTATGTTCTTCCTGTCTTACAATGCATTTGAAATAAAGTGATGTCAGATTGAGAGTAAAAACCCTAAATAAGAAAAAGGATAGGCATAATTAGTTTGCTTTACCTTTATGAACAACTGCAACTGATTTAGCACTGCTCTGCTGCACACTGCCACTATTACTACTAATTACAAGTTTTCTGCTTTAATTTGCACTGGTCTACAAAACCTTCATGCATATATAATACATACCTAAAAATGTACATATTTATGCCATATGTAAGACCCATGAATGAAAGACTAACTCATTCTTCATCGTTAACAGCTCAGCATTTATTAATTTCTTAAGAATATTGGAGCTGCTACAATAAACATGACTTCCATATGACATTATGTGCACCTCTCATCTCCACCTTCCAAACCACCATACAGCACATTCTACTCTCAGTTCCACAGACTACTCACAATCACAAAAGATCTTGATGGAATATTTCATTGTAATACCGGTAAATATTCAATTTTGTGACAATTTCTAGAAAAAGAATGAATGAAAGGCAGTTCCAAAAAATTTATTTAAAAATTTAGTATTTATTAATAAGTTTGGTTTTGCTATGACTTAGCTGTTAGTATCTTCTATTAATATGCGGAGTACTGGACAAGGTTATGCCATTTTAATGAACCTCATAAACTACTGACGATGGGGTTCTATTATTATTTCTTAGATCCTCCTGTAGCATAATACATCTAAATTCTCAGAGGAAGACTTTAACAACTACACAACAGCCACTACACATAACAAGTAATGCAGTATATGTGGCTATTGAAAAGTCGAGACCTCGGAGACAGTGATTTTGTTTCCAGTTTATTAGTCTGACTTCTTTAATACTGATTTCAATTTCCAGCCACATGCAGACATTAAGAATCTTGCTGTTTCTCCAGCCTGATGACTTGGCTGGGTTCCTAATCTCAGATCAATAACTTCCAAACTTAAAAAGAATAGTTGAAACTGAGGAAGCACAGAGGAGACAGAGCTTTTAAAATGGTCAGCTCTAGCCTTCCAAAAAAGGTCCTTAGTGTGTAAGGAATATAGGCCTGGACCATACCTCCTTTCACTACTGACAGGGATCACTTAAAAAATGTATTTATCGGAATACTGGTCATAAGTCATGGCTCTGTCTCTACTTTATTCCATTCAGTCCCAACATTTGAGGTCTGGATTGCTCTCCAAGTGGTTTTGTTCTTAAAGCTAAAATCCTCACAATCACAAAATTTGCCCAAACTGCACAGGTAGTAGCTATACCAGAGAACCCAGATGACATACCAACTATTTCAATTCTCTCCAGGAGTAGCACACACATTAACACAGGGATAATAATAAGACTACTTCTCTGATACAGTGCTACACCAATAGTTCTAAAGGCACTTAAAATTAATGAATCAAGTATTAAAAAAAACATAATTCTAGTTTCAGATCCAAAGACAGCTCACCAAAAACTCAAACCTAAGAGGGTTTCCAAACTAGGGAAACTTTTGGATGTCTAGTTTGCTCTGGAAAATCAGATCAGAGTAAAAGAAGCCCTTATGAAGAAAGGAAGCATAATGAGTTGGATTAAAATCTGCCTTGCCATGTACAGCTCAAGTTACTAATATTTTGATAAAAAACAATTTGCTTTCTTCAAGACTCTGACAGGAGGCTACAGATAATTAGCAAGAATAGGTAATAAAATGTATTCTTAAGTGAAAAATCCATCCCAGGGAAACTGTAGCAATGAAGACACTACTCCTTAAGGAAAAAAGTGTTTGGGGTAAGCTATGAAGCAAGGGATGAGAGCAAAAACAAGCAGACTACATTCAGTCTTTCCTAGGAGAAATGAAAAGCTTTCTTTTCCTAGTAAGCAGAGCTGTTAGAGTAGTAAGTGTTCAAATTTTAGAAGAAAAGATTAAAGGGGCAAATAAAATCAGAACATCCTAAAAAGAGCTATAAAAGACCAACAGCTGAAAACAAATCCTGGTAAAACCTAGAGCTGTGTTGCCCCATGTGGTAGCCACTAGCCATAAGTGACTATTGAAATTTAAGTTAAAACAAAATTTAAATTCAGTTCTTTGGTCACACTTGCCATATTTCAAGTGCTCAGTAGACACATGTAGCTAGTGGCTACTTTGTTGAGCTCAACAGCACAGATACAGAACTCTCCATGACTGCAGGAAATTCTACTGGACAGTACTGATAAAAAAGGTAAGGGAAGGAGACTAACTGACCTGGGGTTCGGTAGTTTACTGGGGGACCAGGGAGATTTACCTTTCCTCTTCCACCTGTTCTTTTTCCCCTCCTTGTTGCTGCCACCGTCACTGCTGCTGCTGCTGTGCTCAGAACTCTGGGAATCTGACTGGCCATCACTGCTTTCTTCTGAGCCTTCTGATAATTCTTTCACCCCATCCGGCACATCCTTCTGAAAATGTAGGCATCCAATTAGGATTAGTCATTATCAATTTGGCAAAGAGAAATTAAGTCTCTTATATGTACT
The DNA here is from genome assembly GCF_014824575.4 of Sturnira hondurensis. NCBI lineage: Eukaryota > Metazoa > Chordata > Mammalia > Chiroptera > Phyllostomidae > Sturnira > Sturnira hondurensis. Next base: position 16,331,710 of record NW_028089294.1, on the reverse strand, counting down.
GCTGCAACTTAATTATGCAGATTAATTTAGTAGTATAGAACTCAACAGCAGAATCAGCAATATTTTCTAAATCCCTGTCATCTCTCTTCTTTGGGTCAAATTAACAATTATATGTAGGCACAACACAGAGACTTAAATTAGACAAAAACTGGTATAAGTTAGGTAAATTATTTTATGTTCAAGATCTTAAAACTAATAAAAATTTTGTCAAATGTGTGTACATCCATCATTCATGTAATATATGTACTATATATGTGTGTTTGTATGTACATTACTACCATTCTATATTATAAATTCAATTAAGAATATGGGTAGCAAAAAATAGTCCATGAATGTAATTGGTTACTGAATGTTGGTTAGTAAACAGCAAGAATCAAATACAAAAGAAATCTTTTTTTTAAAATCATATGACTCTTTGGTTTCTGCACTGGATTGTGAGAATGTCAGTCAGAAAGGATACCTGTGTCAGCACAGTATGTAAGAGATGTAATAATATAGTTATAAGATAAAAAAACTAGGAAATTAAAATTTTCTGGGTTTGAATTCTGGCTTTATCGTCTCCTGTGTAGACTTCAGCAAAGTCTTAACCTCTCATGCCTCTGTTTCCCTGTCTTTAAGATAGGCACACAAGTAGCCACCTTAAAGGATCGCTCTGAAATTAAATGAGTTAATAAATGGAAAACAGTGCCTGGCATATGGTAAGATCTCAGTAAACAATAGCTACTATGTATTTATGTAGTATATAAAAAATACACACATAAATAATAAATGTTATTTCTAAAATTCCAGGTGGTTTTTTTCCTCTTCACATATTTTTATTTTCCCAAATAAATTATTTTTCTAATAAGATAAAAATAATTCTGGCATAGGACCCGCCTACCAATAATTGGCATTCACACGGCAGGCAAACAGTAACTCTGATCTAGTAAAGAACTGTTCTTGTCCACGTACGTTTATATCCTAGTGCCATTTCTCACACTATGCACTTTATTAAAATGCACCTCTCATGTCTTTTTACTCATCCTTTAAAATGCAGGACACTTTACAGAGTTAGTTGCCAGCCATACCTCTTAACAGGCAGGTTCACTTTAGATACAAATATAACTTCTTATCTCAAACCTGTGTGTGATCCCTCCAAGACCAAATGCTCATGCCGAAAATTTTGCAATTATTTTATCCCTTCTTTTTACCCACTCCATTTAGTGTATATTTTATTTCTCTAATGTCCTTTGCCTCCATCTCTTTTACTACTTCTGTATTTCATGCCAATTATCCTTTTCAAACAACCATAGCTATTCTCCCCAACACTCATTCTCCCCCACCCCCTTGTCTTACACACACATTCTCTCTCTCTCTCTCACTGCTCAGTCAGGTTTTCAAAAGCTCAAAAGTTTGGTGTTTACCACCCCTGACTCCTTATCACACTAACCCACACATAGATTATGGTCTACCCATTCCAATTTACTAGACTTAAAAAAAAAACCATTCTGGCTGTGCCTTTCTTTGCTTAAGCTCTTCCCTTATCCTGGAAGGCCCTCTTCACATTACTTACTGCCAAAATGTAACTCAAATCTTACAACTTTAAAAAAAAAGAAACAGTGTTGGCTGGTGTGGCTCAGTTGGTTAGAGTATCATCCCATAACCAAAAGGTTGTAGGTTCAATTCCTGGTCAGGGCATATGCCTAGGTTGTGGGACTAATCCCTCGTCTGACCACATATGGGAGGCAACCAATCGATGTTTCTCTTTCACACTGATGTCTATCTCTCCACCTTCCTCTCTCTCTAAAAGTCCTCAAGTGAGAATTAAAAAAAAAAAAAAAAAAAGACAAAAAAAAGAAAAAACCAAAACTTTCTAAATCCTTTTATTCAATCTTTCTCTGTACCATCACAGTACTTCACAGTACAGTACTTCAAATCACAGTAAGCTTTATCAATGTGCAATTATTTCAGTAACTATGTAATCTTCCAGAGCTCAGAGACCACAGTTTACCCTTCTTTATAGTCTCATGCAGTGGTGTCCAACCCATGGCCTATGGGCTACATGCAGCCCAAGCTGACTATGAATGCGGCCCAACACAAATCGTAAATGTAAGTACTTAAAACCTTTTTTTTTCCTTTGCTCATCAGTTTTTGTTAGTGTTTGTATTTAATGTGTGGCCCAAGACGACAATTCCTCTTCCATGTGGCCCAGAGATGCCAAAAGGTTGGACACCCCGGACAGTGTATGCATTTCATAAACGTTATTAACAATACACAAAGCCTAGAACAGCTCAAGCCTAAAAGAAATGCAGAAAACTCTATGTGGGAGTAGAGCCCTATAATCCCAGGAAGTTTAACAAACTGTATAAAAAGGAGGCATTATAAGTAAATTACTTCTTTTTAATGCTAGTGGGCCACATACAACCACTGAGCATAATGATGACTACAGCTCAAAGCTGAAAAGGTTCAGAAGGGACAGTGTCCCACATAAATATGGTCGTAGTCATACATACTAAACATTAATGCTGATTAATTTCCTTGGGACACAACCCCTCTTATCAATCCATCTAGCTTGAGCAGGCCTAACACCAACCTCACATCAAGGGTAATAATCATGAACCTAAGAGTGGCCAACGAGAAGATCAATACATTTGGCAACAGCAGTCATTCAGGTACAGACACATGGGCCAAGGCAAACTAATGAATCCAAATTGAAACAAACTGAAGGCTCCTATTTTAGTTCCTTAGACTCTTTCCCCGCCACACTAACAGCTTGCAGGGTAGGGGGGTGGGCATGAAGTCATGTATAATGAGGACGGTGAGAGCCTGCCTGAGAATGAGGCAAAGAAAAGTGGAGAGACCTGATAACACCCCCATTTTCAATTGCTCCCAAGCCCTGAAACATCACTTATGCTCCTCAACCAAGGCTGAGTTTCTCTGACATTTTCAGTTTCTCTGAAAATTTGTTACCTGATAAATTCTGTTTTATCCCTGGCTGGTGTAGCTCAGCGGACTGAACGTGAGCCTGTGAACCACAGGATCACCAGTTTAATTGCCAGTCAGCACACATGTCTGGGTTGCAGGTCAGGTCCCCAGTGAGGGACAAGTGGAAGGCACCCATACACTGATGTTTTTCTCCCCATCTCTTCCCCTTCCCCTCTCTCTAAAAATAAATAAATAAAATCTTCAAAAAAATTCTGTTTAACTTAAGCTCATTTGCGTTGGTTTTCCTGTTTGTAGCTGAAAGGACCCTAAATAAGTCAAAGTACCTTCTCAGTGTAGGAAATTAAAAATTAGGAAGCCTGCTATGGTAGAAAGAACATGGGCTTGGGAATTCAGTCAGATCTAGGTTCTGATTCTGATACTACTTGGCCAAAATTGGGCAAGAAAATCCAATCTTCTGAACTTCGGCTTTCTCCATTATAAAAAGGGAACAATAACTATAACTTGAATTGTAATGGAGAATCAAATGAGAGGGTATATAAAGCATCAAGGCTGTAAGTTCCACCACAATTATTCAAATGTTGTGAGGCTCTTGAAAAAGTTATTGAAAGTCATTTTCATTTCATCCTTTTACAATATTATAATAAACAATAAAAAAATAAATTTACTTCTAGTCTACAGATGGTTACAGATTACTACGTATGAGATACAGGATTGAAAATATAGTTCTGAAAATATGCTCTTCAAGAACACTGTTCTCTATGATACAAACATTACTTATATGTAGCCACTTCATGACATCCTTTTTAAATAACTTCCTAACAAAAATATTTACCTTCAAAGTATACACTCCCATTCTACCTGGAACCTTATAGAAGATGCCCTCTTCACCTCGGGAGTTTGTGTGCAGCATTGCATTCAGGCATGCAAGAGGGGAAGTCCCGCTGGAAAGACAAACAAAAGAAAAACAATGATTAGTTTCTGTCTCTGAATATCCAATGTAACAGTGACTTAAGATAAAACTAACTTATCAACATTCAATTGACATAATCACATTTTGTAAACTATAAAAAGTCCATCAATCTACAGAGAGGCTGCCATGTAGAACATGAATTTAGAATTCGTGCTTATATAGCTAAACAAAAAATTATTTAATTTTCTTAATCCTCATCTAGTATCTAACATTGAAGCCAAGAAAAACATCTCATAAAAGTATCACAAATGCCCTGGCTGGTGTAGCTAAATGGATTGAGCGCAGGCTGCAAACCAAAGGGTCACAGGTTTGATTTCCACTCAGATTCCCAGTATCCCACAGGCCAGGTCCCCAGTGGGGGGCACATGAGAGACAACCACATATTGACATTTCTCTCCCTCTCTTTCTCCTTCCCTTCCTCCCTCTATAAATGAATGAATGAATGAATAAGGGTATCACAACTAATATGAAAAGATTCTATTTCTCTTAAAATTTTGTCAAGTATGCTTCAATAAAGCTGAATTATTTTTAAAAGACTCTACATTCATTTAGAAGAGGCTTTAAATGTCCAGAAGTAAAACTTGACATACAGTTGTGGGTGTACAACATGAGTCCATATTTGTATAAATTGTGCTGACCTCTTGTATTTAGACCTATTATGAGATCACTTAAAAGTTGGTTTTGGAATAGTTATTTATTTTTATCTAACAACATGGGTAAATGTTTCCTAACTCTAACATATTTACCGTATTTTCTAGAGTTTTACATATATAAAAAATTATCTGTAAAAACATAAGCATATTATTCTTTTATAATTGTAATTAGATTTTATTTTCCTCTTGTACTTAATAAAATAAGGCTGCTAGAACAGGCTGCTAGATATCTTGGGTATAACTAAAGATTATAGTTATCTGTCAAGCAGAGCAGGACCATGGGTCCATTGTCTTTAGATACTGTGAAAGTACTGAGGGTCAAAAACTAGAAAGAAGTCCTGGCTGAATGTGGCTCAGTGGACAGAATGCCATCCTGAGAATCCTGAGAACTGAAAGGTCAAGGGTTCAATTCCCAGTCAGAGCACATGCCTAGGCTATGGGTTGGGTCCCCAGTTGGGGGTGTGCAGGAGGCAACCCATTGATGATGTATCCTCGTACATCAACGTTTCTCTCCCTTTCTTCCTCCCTTCCCCTCTCTCTAAATATAAAATCTTTTAAAAAAAATTTTTTTTTCATTTATTTATCTTTAGAGGGGAAGGGAAGGAGAGGAGAGAAATATCAACATATGGTTGCCTCTGGGTGAGTCCCCTGCTGGGAACTGGCCTGCAACCCAGGCATGTGCCCTGACTGGGAATCGAACCGCGATCGGATCGTCTGGTTCACAGGCCCATGCTCCATCCACTGAGCTACGTCAGCCAGGGCATTTAAAAATAAATAAAATCTTAAAAAAAGAAAAAAAAAAACCTACAAAGAAGATGGAAGACGAGCCCTGGCTGGCGTAGCTCAGTGGATTGAGCACAGGCCTGTGAACCAGAGGATCGCGCTTCAATTCCCAGTTAGGGCACATGCCTGGGTTGCAGGCCAGTTCCCTGCAGGCCAACTCCCAGCAGGGGACACACGAAAGGAACCATACATTGATGTCTCTCTCCCTCTCTCCTTCTCCTCTAAAGATAAATAAATAAATAAAAAGAAGATGGAGGACAAAAAGGAAAATAAAGAAAAATCTTTTGCTGAAGAAAAGTTCTGAAAGTCTCCAGGTTGATTATTACATAGTTATGTGTTTCTAATTTGGTTATTTCCATGTTACAAATACATATAATTCTAGTCAGAATCCCAAAATTCATACCAAATAAATACACAAAATTTATCAAGAAATTCTGGGGAAAAAATAATGGGAGAACTGCTGCAGGAGATATTCGAATACACTGTAAGCCAATCACTGAAGCAGTATACTTCTGGGACAGGATAAAGAGGCAAATAAGCACTCATATACTGTTAGTGAAACAAAAGAGAAAATACAGAAACAGCTCATAATAAACGTAAAGATACTATTTGTGTAGTGGGAAGAATATGACAGCATCATGACCATGGTCACTATGGTCGTCTGTTCCCTCCTCTTCTGCAGATACTCCTTAAAATTTTCTGTGTGAAACCTTAGCCCCTCCCACTCTAACAAGGCTGAGACAGAATCCCAAGCTCATCACAGGTGTAAATCCAAACTGTTAAACTAGCATTTCCAGGTTGAAATCCCAGTAAGCATTTCTGGGTGCAACACAGTCTCCACCCCCAGTGACAGATTCAGGAACAGAAGAAACATGACTTAATCCAGGCCAACATTCAAAGTCCTTTTCATCTTTTTGTAGGGCATTTAGGAAAGGAAACCTTCTTTCCAGGGAAGCTGCAGAAAGAGACCCTTTGTCTTCTTCCTCTGAGTAGTGAGAAGAAGTAATGCCTAAAACTTTCATAGTCATCATGTGAACACAGGAATTACCTGGAATTGGGGTGGAACAACACAAAGGACAGATAAATGAACACCTAGGTAAGGGTTATAGAAAAAATTCCAACACCTAAAAAGGCAGAATTAAGAAAGAAAAAACAACCATTTTTTTTTAGCACTGCTAATTTTGCAATGTACCAAGCCTTGCCTGAAGCCAGTCCTACCTTGGAATTTTGTTAAGGTTTTAAGTCACAAGAATGAAGTCTTAAATAAAATAATTTACTTAATAAGTAGTGTTGGCTATCATGTTGTATATCCGCAGAAAATAATTCTTATATTAAAAAACATATACCAAATGAGAATTAAAGGCCAAAATGTAAACAGTAAAAGGTATTAAGAGATACAGAATAGAGGACTCAGACATATTTCTACAGAAGATAGGACCTAAAAACCACAGAAGAGAAACATATTGACTAAATAAAAATAAAAACTCCTATACTGGGCCTTGATTGGGGTGGCTTAGTGGGCTGTACATCAACCCACGGACTGAAAGGTCACAGGTTCAATTCCCAGTTGCCTGGGTTGCACGTCAGGTCCCAGGTTGGGAGCATACAAGGGGCAGGTGATCTGTGTTTCTCTCGCACATGGATGTTTCTCTTTCTCCCTCCTTTCCCCTCTCTCTAAAAGTAATAAAATCTTTTAAAAAATTCTATACAGGAAAAAACATAATCAACAAAACTTTAGAAAGTATACAAAGCTGAAATGTGTAACTGCAAAACAAATCACAGACAAAAAATGAATAGTCCTAAGAGAGTTTCTTTTAGGAAAAAACAACAAAGTGGGGAAAAAAGATGTAAAAGGATAGGAACAAATCATAAAACATGCAATGTAAATGGCTAATAGATTACAAAGAAAGAAGCCCAAACTTAATAGTGATCAAAGGAAAACAAATTAAATGGAGATAGCACTGGTCAGACTTGGAGAATTCAAATGAATTCATCTTAGCACTATTGTACTATATTTATACAAGATGTTACCACTAGAGGAAATTGGGTGAGGTATACATGAGACTACAATTATAATTTCATATGAGCCAATTATTACTTTAACATAAAAAAGTGAATTCATAAAATCCATTGCTGGTAAGGTTATGGGCACTCTATATTATAGACAGTTGATGGGACTGGACATATATGTAAGAATTAACTACAGTAGTATTAAAATGTCAAAGGGATGAAAATGACCTCAACTTCATTAATAAGGGCATGGCTGACCATATTTTAGTAAAGTAACCAACAGGCTATAAATAATAGCTACATTAACAATAAGAAGAGTGTTAAATTCCAGAAAGCATTCTGTTTAGCCCTAACAACAATACTTAGAGTCAGACAAAATTATTACACCAGTTTTACAAAAACAAAAAACTAATTTAACAGGTAGGTAAAAATGTTCACAATCATGAAATTAATAAATGGTGAAGCCAAGATTCCAATAAGAAGAAAACAAAAGCAGAACAGGAAAAGATGCTTAAAAAGAACATATAACCAACTGAAAAGACATTATAATCAGGTAATGATTATAATCAGGTAATACCTTTAGTTGCCCCAACTAAAGGTATTCAATTTCAATATTAAGCATCTACCCTGTTTATGCCAATAAACTAAGATGTGTGGCTCCAAAACAGAAAGCTTTCTCAGCTTAAAATCTAAAAGGGAAGAAAGACAAGGAAATAAGCACAGCATACTGTCATTTCATCAGTGCTACTAATACAGGCACTGACCCAAAACAATGAAGACCAAGTGTTTCAGACATAAAAACCTTTTGGGTTTTAGAAAGGTAACACAGTATGCTGTATGCGATATAATACCACCAGAGAGATGAGGGCAGCACCCCTTAAACACACAGTGAAGCATGTGAATGGTCACACTAAGTGGGATAGACAGAGATTACATACAGTTTCATGTCAGTTCAAGAGAAGTGGTCAAATGAGTTTCAGTAACAAATGTATGGGAAAAAACTTTTTCAAGCATTCTGAATTTGGGAATTATGGAATAGAGACCGAAGACCTGTATAAATAAAGTGATTTATATCAAAGGGAAACAAACAGATCAGGTCTAGGGTTCAGTACCTAGAACCAAACAAAACAGAAAAAAAAACCCTCAAAATACCCCAACCCAAAAATGAAAGCAAATGGCAAACACATTTAGTGAAAAGATGTGCTAAAGGAGATACAGACACCATCATAATTTTTTCTTTGCAAAAAGAATTATCTGGGTATAATTTTCCTTTAAAAAAAAAAAGATTTTAGCCCTGGCTGGTGTGCCTCAGTGGATTGAGTGCTGGCCTGTGAATCAAAGGGTCATCAATTCAATCCCTAGTCAGGGCACTTGCCTGGGTTGTGGGACAGGTCCCCAGTGAGGGACATGCAAGCAACCACATATTGATGTTTCTCTCCCTCTCTTCTTCCTCCTTTCCTGTCTCTAAAAATAAATAAAATCTAAAATAAAAGATTTTATTCATTTATTTTTAGAGAGGGGAAGGGAGAAAGGAAGAGAGGGAAAGAAACATCGATGTGTAACAGAAATATTGATCGGTTGCCTCTCATATGCCCCCAACCAGGGGTCTGGCCTGCAACCCAGGCCTGTGCCCTGACAGGAAATCCAGGTCGAAGGCTGTCATTCAATCTACTGAGCCACACCAGCCAGGGCTAATTTTCTTTGAAGGAAATAAAGTTTTGAAAAGCCTAAAATAGATACAGAACACTGTACTGTTTAAGACAACAATTCAGCTTTTATTTCAGGAAAATATTAACATAAAAAGTCAGAGAATCCTCACAGAGTTATTGTTATAAATTATGAAGCAATGGCAGGAAAGTAAAATAGATACTGCCAATGAAGGCAGGAATAGACAGATCTTCAAGGTTAGTAACTACAGAATTATATCACTAAATTAAGAAAATGGAATAACTGGGAAGAACAGGTATCATATGCATGAGTGATAAAAACCTGATACTGGTTACATAGTTATGAGACAATGCAGCTTCTAATTTTCCATGCTCAAGAGATCAGAGTGAGGGGAAGGGGCAATGTTGTTGTTGTTGCTGTTTTTTAAGAAAAGGAACAAGTGCAATGCGGTAATTTTATGCTGAATCTACCTCATGTAGGAAATACACTCAGATGTTTTCCTGCAAGGCCCAAGAGCAGAAGTAACTTCAGTCATACTGTCAATCGCCTTACTATTTAGTTCCCTCTGCTGTAAAAATGGTTCCCTAGCAGGAGCTTGAAGAGCTGCAAGACCTGAAAAACCTGAGGTCTATAATTACACTGCTCAGATGAAGCAATTATAGTAACTCATGAAAGGAGACATCATTGTGAGACAAAAAGAGTCAGATTTATGTATTCACACCAATATCAGATCAGATATTGGCGTTCAGATCAGACTGTGGCCATCAGCAAGTCATTTTAAACACCACTGATCTTCATTTTCTTGTCTTCAAATGATTTTCTCAACTCCATTTCAAAGTAGATGTAATATCACCTATTTTGTAATTTGGGACAAAGCATATGTCACAGAGAAGGGATTCAGTAACCGAGGCAGTGACCATAACAACTTGCTCCCCGACTTCACCCTTGTGTGTTTCAGTGTTCCCTATCTCAAGTGGTAGTAATGTCACTCTCACCCCCATAAACTCTCCGCTCTGAAGCCACAGTGGCCTTTTAAAAACCAAATATAATCACAACATCTCTGCCCAGCTTAAAGTTTACACATGATATCATAACTTTATTAGAATAAAGTCCAGAGTTATATCATCTGACCATGACCATTCTCCTTACCAGCCTTTTTTCCATTGTAACTTGCAATTCTGACTTCTTGGGCTTTGCACTAGAGCTAATGCTTCTGCTTCCAAGGATAATAACTCTCACCTTTTCTCCTACCAAGCTCTTCAGATGTCATTCCTAATGTCTTATTTGAAGAAGCCACTCCAACATTGTATAAGAACCAAAACTTTCCTAAACACACAGCATTTATAACTACATACATAATAATGGAAAAAATTTAATTTAATGTGTGACTCTACCGTGGGCCAGCCAGATTCAACAGTGTGTGATTTCTGTTAAGTTCTCTGGGAAGCACATTCTCTCTTCTCTATTTGAACCCAAAACACACTGGCTCTGGGACCTATGAATGTAATCCTACAAATAATATAACAGTAAAGCCTTTGACTGTGTAGACCATGAAAAGCTGTGGGCTGCTCTCAAAGAAATGAGTGTGTCTCAGCACTGAATTGTCCTGATGTGTAACCTGCATTGTGGACAGGAAGCCACTGTCAGGACAGAATGTAGACAGACAGGATGGCTTCCTGGAGTCAAAGGTGTCATATAATGGTGCATTTTATCTCCTCATTGTTTAAACTGTATATAAAACACATCATACAAAAAACTGGTCTAGACTCAGAGAAACGAAGTGAAAATCAGTGAAAAAAATACCAAGAATTTAAGATACACAGATGATACCATCTTACTGGCAGAAAACTAGCAATGGTTTCAAACAGCTTCTGATAAAATTGAAAGAAAATGCCAAAGGATTGCATTTGAACATCAAGAAGACACAAATCATGGCTATGGAATACACAACTTTAACATAGAAAAATGTTAAAGATGAAATTGTTAAAAATGACTTACCTTGGTTCAGCCATCAATTCAAATGGAGACTGCAGCCAAGAAATTAAGAAAAGGCTGAGGCTCAGTAAGGCACCAATAGAAGAATTAGGAAAGATCACTCAGAGCAAAGATGTGCCTTTAGAGACCAAGGCTAAGATCATACACACCCTCCTATTCCCAATTAGTATTTAGGGATATAAATATTGAACAGTGAAAAAGGCTGATAAGAAAACCGATTCATTTGAAATATGGCCTTACTGGAGAGCTCTACTGATACCCTGGACCCTCAGAAAGACCAGTGAATGAATCCTAGAGTAAATGAAGCCTGAAACTTCACTGGACATAAAACAATAAAACTGAAAGTATCCCATTTTGGGCACATAATAAAAAGGCAAAATTCTTTGGATTCTTTGGAAATCAATGCTGGGAAAAAATAGAAGGTATCAGGAAAAGAGAAAGACCAAACATGAGACAGACTGACACCATAAAAGAAGTCATAAGCATGAGGCAAAGCAGCTGAGTAGTACTACTGAGGACATGACATTGTGGACATCACTCATTCCTAGGGTCACCAGAGGTCAAAGCCCACTCAACAGCATACACGAGAAGAGGCAAGGCGATACTCAAACCTGTAATGACAAACCTAAGGACTCAAATACTCAAAAACTTTTATCTTAATTTTCTTCTAAATCCTACAACTTTAAGGATTAAGAATCAAGCCTAGATCAAGACACAAAAAGCAAAACTAGCAGATTAAATTACTGGTTTTAACCCATCATTTACTCCATCATGTCACCTTGCAGTACATAGATCACAAATTTTCAACCTTTTTCATCTTCTGACACACATAAGCCAATTACTAAAATTCTGCGGCACACTAGTGTGCCACAGCAGACCAACTGAAAATTGCTGTATTAGAGTTAGTAAAATACATTTCCCTGCCCCACATGAATATTGGATTTGGCCACAAGACTTCATCTGGTCAATGAAATAACAGACATGACAAAAACAGAGGCTGAAATGTTCGTGTTTTGGCTTAATTCTGAAACTGCCATGAGAGCAGGCCACTGATTCCAGAACAGAGAACAAACCACAGCTTAAAGCCAAGCCTAGGCAACAATAACTGAACCCCAGCAAATCTAAAGACACAAGGAAGAAAACAAACTATTTGTTGTTATAAGACACTAAAATTTTGAGATTGTTATGCAATAAAAACCAACCAACAACAATAATCCCTGTATAATGCACAGAACATCAGCTTTCTTAGGAATACTCAATACCAAAAGACAGTAAGCAAAACTCTATGTTAAGAAAAATTTTATAGCCAGCCAAGATGTCATTCCAACAAAGAGCCATTGAAAGATAATCATCCAAACTTAAAAGACAACACAGAAATGCACCAAAATAAACAATCCAGAAACAAAGAAAAAGGTTTACAAGAAAAAAATGTAAACAGTTGCAATTACGGTAATATAAGAAAAACATAAATGTTTTCTATTTTTCAACTTTCATTTAAAAAAAATGAAAACACACCTCCAGAATTTTTCTATTTTCTTTTCCTTCAACTTCAGAAATCATTTAGGAATTAATACCCTAAATAAAGTACATTAATATACTTCAGTGAAAAAAACTGAAGTACAGCACATGTCCTCAGTTTAAGAAAATTAGTTTGCCAGCTCCTGCAAATCCAAGTGCTGTCAGTACAATTCCCAGTCAGGGCTCGTGCCTGGGTCGCAGGCCAGGTCCCCAGTGCGGGTGCACAGATCCAACCACACATTGATGCTTCTCTCCATTCCCCGCTCCCTTCCCTCTGTATAAAAATAAATACATAAAATCTTTTTTAAAAAAAGAGAGAGAGACAAGGCAAAAATGAAAAAAGGGTGGGGGAGATCTAGTGGTTTCAGAATATGTCTAGATCACATCACCAAAATTTTTAATCATTTCAATTATACAATAATGATCTTTAGGGGGAAAAATAGCTTTCATTTAAGAGTATCAATATGACCCTGGCTGGTGTACCTCAGTGGATTGAGTGCAGACCTGCGAACCAGAAGATCGTGGTTAGATTCCCAGTCAGGGCACATGCCTGGGTCGCAGGCCAGTTCCCAAAAGGCGACACACGAGAGGCAACCATATATTGATATTTCTCTCCCTCTCTCCTTCCCTTCCCCTCTAAAGATAAATAAATAAAATCTTTAAAAAAAAGTATCAATATGAAAACCATCATGAATTCTGACAGTAACTTTGAAGTTGGTTATATCAAAGTATATTTTCAAACAGAATTCGGCTTTTATGAACCTCTAATAAAATAACTGACGTGAAAATTTACTTTTAATGAAAAGTACATTTGACAAATAATTCATTATACCTGAAATCTGTTTAGATGTCCATGCTAAAGACTTATTTTAATACTGCTTGTGCAGGGATTAAACTGCTTCTTATCTTCAAGCAATAAAATAAATTACTACAGTGGAAAATAACCCATATAAAACAAGTAACAAAAAACAAAAAGATTCTTTGGAAAATTTGCTTGTATACTCTCTCTTAATACTTCACTGTAAATCTTCATTCTATCTTCCCATTACTGTCTTTTTTTCCACTACTGTTTCTTAAGTATAACTTATCTACTACCAATAAGGTGTGAGCAAAACTGTTTGAAAGGAAAAAAGAAGTCCAGTGATTATGTTTTATTTTAAAGTAAATATATGGAACAATATGGTTCAAATTTATTTAGATTAGATAATCACAAACTCTTGGTATTGAAGGAACTTAGAAAACACTGTAACCTTTCACCTAACACAGGGGTGTCCAACAATGGCCTGCAGGGTGTCCCAGGATGACTATGAATATGGCCCAACACAAAATTGTAAATTTACTTAAAACATTATGAGGCTTTTTGTGATTACATGTAGCACTGTGTGTAATGTACGGCCCAAAACAACTGTTGTTCTTCCAGTGTGGCCCAGAAACACCGAAGGGTGGGACACCCCTGGAAAGTGAAATACAAAACTGTCCATCAAGAGCTTACCTAATGTCCCGATCCTACTCAAAAGTGAAGTGCACTTATGTTTTGGAGTCAGACAGATGTAGGTTCAAGTTCTATCTCTAGCTAGCTATGGAATTTCTCACTGCTTCAATGTGTTTATGAAATAAAGACTTCAGAGGACTTATTTAAGATTAAATAGATCATATGCATAAAGTACCTGAATACTATATCTTAGTCCACAGCCATTTCCATTACTGCTTCACTAAAAATGTCTTGCTTTTCAATCTTATAATAAAAAAAGAACAGACTTTAAGAGAAGTATAATGCTCCTTAAAAGGTCATCTTTTAACAACTGTATATAAAGAAATATTAACTGTCTTTATTTTAGCTGACCGAGATGCTAACATTTTTTATTTTCTTAACTAACATTTCTTTCAGGAACTGGGACAAGTTCCTGAAAATCATGTGTCTCTGAACTAAAGAGGTGCATGCAGATGGTTGCATATAAGGACATATAATTTGGGGTAAAAGAAGTATTGGTGTGGAAAACAGAAACTAAAAATACTTGTCAATATAAGCTAAGGACATAGTTCTGAAACAAAGAGCTGAAGAGAGTATAAAATTTAACAGATTTAAATACATCAAAAATTAAGAATTTGTTGTCATTTTATATCTTTGTCCTATTCAGTATTTCTTGTTCATTTACCAATACAGTTTATGCATCTGAACAGCAAAGCTATTTATTACAATTATTTTCTGCTTCTGAACAGCTATCAGTCTTGATATAGCCAAGAGATCACTTACATCGAGATTCTGAGTTTTGAAGGAGTCAATTGATCCCTTAATTTTACCAATTCCTGGCACTTTCCAGCTCACAGAAGTAACTTAAGAGTTATAGGAAACCTGATATAATTAAACGGCTTTGACTCAGGAAGTTACCTTACCTCAATCAGCAAAAACGAAGACCAAAAATAGGAGTGGCAAGGTGGCACCAGCAAGTGGGATCAGACCGTAAAAAGCAGCCCAGCCCAGGAACCCTCCTTGTCCTGTGGGCCTGAGACTACAACCTCCTCCCCTGAATGCTGAGTAGCCCAGTGCACAAGCAAGGAGGGGTCCTATCATAAGCACTGACCCAGGAAGCCTCTTGTTCCCACAAGCCATAGACTCCCTTTTTCCCACATCTAGAGGCATAAGGCAGCCTGGCCTGTGCAAACACCACAGAAAGCAGCAGCAGAGATCATTGGGAGCCTCTGCTGTCACCAGAGTTAAAACAAGAAGACCACCGGTTCACTATAAGAGCCGGGATTCCCATGATAAATCTGAGCAGTGTTAACCATTTCCACCATTGATTAGGACCCAATATCTCTTAACTTAATAGCTAAAATATCCAAGATTCAGGAGAAAAATCACCCAGTCATACCAAGAACCAGTAAATCCATAACCTAAATGAGAAAAGACAATCAACTGATGCTAACACTGACACAAATGTTGAAATTATAAAACAAGGATTTTAGAACAGCCATCATTTTTGTTTCAATAAGCAATTCTACATTCTCTTGAAATGAATGAAAACACAGCAAATATAAGCAAAGAAGTAGAAGCTATAACAAAAAATAGAACTCACAGAACTTAAAAATACATTAAAAAATGTAAAAACTTGTTGGATAAAGAAAAACTTGCTAAATGGGCTTAATAGTACAATAGCGGTAACAGGACAGAATCAATGATCTTAAGGACAGATCAATAAAATTTACCCAGTGTGGCTTAGTGTGGCACTTCTGCTTCTGAATGCTTGGGTCTTATGTTGATGGGGTGGGGCCAGTGGAGCTGGTATGGTTCTGCTGGACAGTGAGCAGTTCCTGACGGAACTGACCAGGCCCTTCCAGAAATGCCAGTTGTCGGGCAGTGTGTCCATCACCCTGAAGTATAATGGCCAAACAAAACCCATTCCAAGGAAACATTCTGTGGAGGGCTTTGAGCCCTCAGGCAGTAAATGTTAAGAGTTACTGATGGGAGAAAGAAGATCAGCACAGAGGTGATCTCCAAAGAAGTGAGTTAAGTTTCAGATGGCTTATTCGAACCTGTTGCGAGCTAACATGGACAGGGTGGGAAGAGGGACAAAAAGAGCAAGAGTAAAAAGAGCAAAGCAGCACTGTGAAAGGCACCAAATTCCTTGTTTTCACCAACCAACCAATGAATTGTTATTGTTTCCTTTGGTTTTTACTTTTGCCACAAAGCTAGGTTTCTGATTCCCCTGCATTAACTTTTCATGTGAGATTAGGGTCATTTTGAACAGACGAAGAGCTGTGATGTTTACAGGGTAGTATAAAAAGCCATTTTGTTTTTGACCTGGCTAATTGGTCTGTGTTGCATAGTTACGTACTCTTGGATTAGTTTAAAGTCTCTCCAGTCATCTGGGTAAAGAGCAATGTATCATTAGACCTGCCTATTTATCACAAGAATAAATAAAATTAAATTAAAAATTAGCCGGTGTGAACAACAGAGAGAAAATAACACTGAAAAAAACTGAAAGAATCTCAGGGAGTTGTGGGATAATAACAGAATATTCAAAGTTCGTATCATCAGAGTCTGAGAAGAAAAGGGAAAAAAGGATTTAAAAAATTAACAGCTAAAAATTTCTTTCATTGGGTGAAAAAGTTACATATTCAAGTAACTCAGGGAATCTAAATAGGATAAAACTTGAAGTCCCCATACCAAGACACAGCATAATTAAATTTCTAAAGACTAGCCCTGGCTGGCATGGCTCAGTGGACAGAGTGCCTGCCTGCAAACCAAAGGGTTGCTGCTTTAATTCCCAGTCTGGGCACATGCCTGGGTTGCAGGCCAGGTTCCCGGGCAGGGGGCGCTAGAGAGGCAACCATGCATCAGTGTGCGGTTGCCTCTCGAAAATAAATAAAAATAAAAATAAAATCTTTCAAAAACCCATAAATTTCTAAAAACTGAAGAGTTAGTAGTCTTTAGAAAGGAAGGAAGGAAGGAAGAAAGGAAAAAAGGTTCTGAAAGTAGTCAGAGAGAAATAACACATTATCTACAGGAAAAAACTAAAATGACAGCAGATTTCTCATCTGAAACCATAGAGACCACAAGTGGCACATTTTACAAGTGCAGAAAAAGCAAATGTTACCCCACACATTTCCAATCTCATAAATATTTTCATTATTAATCTGCAGAATACTAGGTATCTCAATGCTAGTTAAGTCAAATGATGATCTTAATAAAAGTAAATGTAAAGTGAGTTTCTAAAATTATGACCAAATAATACTTATCAACTACAAGAACAAAAAAAGTACATATAATAAAACATTTACATAGTATTACCATTCTTATTCAGTTTCTAGACTAATTATATCATTTTATAAGGTAAAAATCATGCATCCAAAGGTAAGTTCAATTAAACTTTTAAAAGAGTGCTTTATAATTGTATAATACTTCTTTAAAATAAAATAATACTTCTTACCTTCTGGAGTTGGAATGCACCCCAAGAAAATGAAAGAAGGAAAAAAAAGAGCTTTTAATTTTTCTTTACAAAGCAACAATAAAGCCAAAAACTAAACTCTCCCCTTCCCTCCCAGCAATGTCCACAATTCTTCAAATTAGCAACCTCCCCACACTGTGCTACATAAAATATTAACTTCTTCTTCAGAATTCACAAAAATTAGCCTGAATGATCACTGTATCTAACAATGCACAATTAAATTCAGCTAAAGTCGATACCACTTCAGGTAACAGTTGCACTACCTTACTTATGTGCCAGAATAAAATTATTACAGTAGTTTAGAGTTAAATGTGGATACAATAAATATTCCCCATCCTTTAATATTCTTCCCATGCATTTCAATTTCAAGGAGCCATCATAAAGCCATCAGCTATGGATCCTAATGTTCAGTCGCTTCCCTTTGATCCATAATGGAGCTCATTGAGAAGCTTAGTAACAATGAACAGGAATATTTTCTGTCAATATCCAAGCATTTGGGGTTTTGTTGTTTTTATTAGTCCTTCTGACATCCTAACAAGGTTTGCGGGCTTGAAAGCAGACTGCAACTAGCAGATAAAGAAAATGCAGGCCAAACTCAAAGGTATTGGCCAAACTTATAAATATGGTACCAATTTAATAATGTTCTTCACTCTTAAACTGAGCTCTTTCTAATGAAATCACCTCAAGGCAATTCAGCTAGGCAATAATCAGATGATCTACTCAATGGGAATAACGATTTCTGCCACAGAGTACTAGAGAATGTTGATTCTATTTTCCTTGCTATATAATTTCACATATAAAGAGGTGGGGAAAATCAGAACATGGAATTAGTTTTTGATATGAGGCAAGCTAACATACATTTTAACACCATGAGAAAGAGATTATTTGGTTCACAAGTAAATGTATTAATACTAACCAGGTGCAATGGGGACTCCTCCAAAGAGGTCAAATTTCAATATGGCAAATGTTTATTGAGCATGATCTTTGAAGATGATTTCCAAAGTTCTTTACAATTCCACCTCTAAAGGAGCTTGCTTGGGATAAAGACTGAAACATAAGAAAAACTCCTTGCTAGGTGACAACTTTGAGCTCTTCGTAACAACAAAGTAAAGACCTACTTAAAAGCTGTTAGGGTAGCTCTTAAAAAACGTACTGCCCCCTTCAGAAGTTAAGTTACTATAAATGGCTGTAGTTTTAATTTCAGATTCTACAGGAAAGTAATTCACAGTTAGAAAGCAACTAACCTAATACTGATATATATCAGCACATAATATGTATTTGATTTTAAAAATAATAGAGCACACATGCTAATCAGAAGAGTCTGGAGCCCTGGCTGGTGTGGCTCCATGGATTGAGTACAGGCCTGTGAAATGAAAGGTTGCAGTTCAATTTCCAGTCAGGGCACATGCCTGGGTTGTGAGCCAGGTCCCTGGTTAGGGCATTCTGAGAAGCAACCAATCAATGTTTCTCAAACACAAACGCTTCTCTACCTCTTTTTTGCCCTCCCTCCCTGTCTAAGAATAAATAAAAGTTAAAAAAAAGAGAGAAAAGAAAGGTCTGGGGAACTATGGATGTAAAGGCAGTTACACTGAAAAGAGCACAAACAGACACAGTAATTAAGCCTTGGTTTCTAGTTTCACTGAACTACACGTAAGACTGGCCAAGTCTCAATCTCCATGGGCCCTCATTCTTTAATAATAAAATGATGTAACTATAATATCCCAATTATCTTTTCCAGCTATAACATTTAATGACTGAATTAATATGACTGGTTTAAACAGGGGCCTGGGGAGGGAGGAGAAGATGAGGAAGGACTGCAACAGATGATACACTTGGTATTGTTAATTGGGGGTATTGTTAATCAGGGGGATCACATTGTACCATATAATGAACTATTCATGGAACTTCACTTGCAAGGAATGCCTATACAAGTCACCTGCTTTGGCCACAAATTTGTCAGTACTACTATATAAACAGCATCTGTGTCTTCCTTTCCAGGTCTTTTTCCATAAAGAGCCAATGCTTTTAAATAGTTCTTGACGTCTTTCAGAGGTAACAAATAAGTAATGATCACCTAATCTAAAAGCTAGGCAGTTGGCTACACTTATTTATCAGCTACATAACTTCCTGGTCCACACCAATCTTATGGTGTAAAAGATTCAAATTCATGACTCACCAAAACCACTATGAATGGTCTAATTCAGAAAACACTCTATCTGTGCATGATGGATTGAGGAACACCAAGGATCTTTTTAATTTCTCTTTCCTCTTCTACTCATGAATAGAAAGACAAGAAACACTAGTAAGAGAATAGGGTCTCGAGAAATGAATATTCTTCTTTCTCTTCTGTCATCAAATCTCTGTTAGATGTTAATAAGAAGAGCCAAAATATATACAGTTAAAGGATGAGCAAAGCAGGTTCAGAAGACTCCACTGGGAGGGAGGGAGGAGCATTGAAAGCAATGACTGCTTTAGAAGAAAGGCTTGAAGTCCTCCACTAATGCAGTGAAAGCACATTTGTGAACATCAATGGCAGCCACAGCTAATGGAGGGGAAAAACCTGCTATCCAACAAGCTGAGAATAGAAGTTGTAATGAGATGTCGACAACGGTAAAGGATTAGCAGGAATATTCCCGAAGTATATGCAAGTACTCTGATTTACTACTGTGTATATATTTCATCAATAGTACATACGCTTAATGTCTATACTTAGTTGCTCTATTTTTTATAACAATCCAGAATATCCAATTGAACACAGTCTCTTGAGTTCTTATTTGTTATACACACTGGAATGTTGGAAGTCAAATGCCTGAGATTTTACCTCAAAACAATCTGGGGTGTTAGGACTGTTTATAATTTATACTAAAGAATACGTACTTTTTAGTTTGGAATGTTCAAAGAGTAAACCTTTACATTTAAAAAAGTAGTACCTTACTTATCAACCTAGACTGTAACACAAGTCAAAGTATATTATCACAAAAGAAAAAGGATTTTTAGATTCTGTAACACACCAGGAACTATTTAACCTCATCAATGTCCAACATACAGATTACGTATTAATCTCTGAAAATAGATACCTAAAGCTCCAGACTACTGCTACCTTTTAATTGCTGTATTGACATTTATAACTAAACCATTCCCCACACTTGAGTATCTCCTCACCCCTCATGAGGTTCAAACCTTTTTCTTTCAATCCACACTCAATGATTCCTTTATTAAGCAGCCCCCCACTTGACCAGTTTATTCCTCAATTCTTAATCTCTACAGTGAATGGCAACTATTCAATCAAGAAGCCTAGAAATCATTTTTTATTTTTTCCTACCTTTCACCTCCCACATCCAAGCCATCAGCCAGTCCTGAAACATATTAATTCAAATCTGTCTACTCTATCCAGCTCTGCCTTACTTTCACCCTAATCCAAACTACCACCAGGTATTGCCTAATCTACTAATACAGACTCTTTGCCTCCTTAATCTCTTCAAATTCTTGACTGCTACAGTCCATCTTCATAATTTATATTTATCTAAATATATGTTTACCTAAAAGAAACCAGAATACCTATCGTCTTACAGTAAAGAAGCAAATGTTTGAGGCCTATGTATTATCACATTTTCCTTTGAAAACTGGCACACATTAGGACAGAGCAATGCTTATTAAACATTAACCATGCCAATGGATTCACAATGGTTTGTCACATTCTATTCACATTCACTTATTTGGTAGAAAAAAACTGGCTCTAATTATGCAACTAATCTACACTAAGATTCTGGACACCTACTCATAAAACACCCACATTAGATGTCACCAGACTTTTTGTGAAAACCACCATCGCCCCTTACTGCAATTTAAAATCAACTGGAAAACAAAGGCTACACAAAAACCTAGAATTCTATTCTAAGCCCAAGTAAAACAGTATGGTTCTGATTTGCAATCTCTGGGTTAATCAAGGAAGGTTCCATGAATTTAAAGCTCAATCCAATCTTCATGACTTAAAACTGGCTAGGACTTCTGGGGATAGTGAAGACAGATCAGGTCCACAACAGCCTGTCTTGTCTCTCTCCCTAGCTAGTGAAAACTAAAAACTGTGGACAAAAATACAAGAACCAATTTCCTACAAAAACCTGTACATGAATGTCCATTCTATTGTTCACAATAGCCCCAAACTGGAAACCGAAATGTTTATCCATGGATAAACAGACAAACAAAATGTGGTATACCTGTACATTGGAATGTTAATCAGCAATTAATGAAGTACTGATAAATACTACAACATGAAAGAGCCTTCCAATCATTATACTGTAAGAAAGAAGCCAGTCACGAAAGACCACATATTTTATGATTCCATTACATAACTGGCAAATTCATGGAGACAGAAAATACATCAGTGGTTGCACAGGACTGGGGCCTGGGAGAGGAGGTCAAAAAAGGGACTGTAAGCTAATGAGTACAAGGTTTCTTTGGGAGGTGATGGAAATGTTTTGGGTGAATGAACTAAATAAAAACCACTGAACTGTATGCTTTAAAATGGTAACTTTTATGATATGTGAATTATATGTCAAATTTTTCTACAAGCAACTGCCTAAAACACTGAAAATTAAAAGCCAGCACACTGGGAAATCAAAACCTGATACATACAGAGGTATGTAGTGAAGACTTTACCCTTACCTAAAGACAGGTCCGGCCTTTGCTATATTAGCTTCTACAAGATAATCACTAGCCTCAATGAGGGCCTTAGGCCAGCCAGATAGTAATATTGTTAATTTAGAGTGTAGGCTTTGAGCCACACCAACAATGTGACTTAGGGTGGGAGCCTGGGTCATGTGCTATCAGGTGACCTCCAGAAGCACTAGACACTGGAAATAGGTCAACGACCTGGGTAACAAATCACATCCAGGTGATGGACCCCCAATAAAAACTTGACACCAAGGCTCGAGTGAGCTTCCTTGTCTGGCAAAATTCCATGCATATTGTCATCCACTGATATTGATGATTAACACTGTCCGAAGTCATAGGGAGACAATGACTGGAAGCTCTGAGTTTGGTATTTTACCTTGACTCTGGCCTATGTGTCTCTCTTCCCTTGGCTAATTGTAACCTATATCCTTTCTCTGTATCCTTTCCATAACCATGAATTTAACAGTTTTCACTGTTAGCAAATTATTGCTAGCAGGAAATTATACAAGCACTTCTAGCAAATTATTGAGCCTTGAAAGTAATCTTGGGAACTCCCTCACAAGGCAGTTGGTCTAATTAAGTGAGGGTGGTCATGCGAATTGTTCTAGCTTCACAGTTAGCCAACTGCTCACAGGGTGAGTTGTCTGGGTTTTTCTCTCACCACTTTGACTGAAGAGCAGCAGGCCCTAGTTGAGGAGATGTACTACTGTAGGGGATAGATAACATTCTGAAAAAAAGATGTGACTTTCTGGCCAGAGACAGAGAAAAAAGGACAGTGCAGGGTAGAGTGGGGGAGGGGGGGAGGAGAGAAGAGGAACTGAAGGGGGTTCCAGAGACAAAAGAACCAGAGAAGGGAACCTCTTAATTCCTACACAAGGCCTGAGCTTATCCCTGAGGGGTGCATACTTGGGACACTCCCAAATGAAACAGCCAAAGCTATGAGAACTGAACCACTGCTCACATAGACTCAGCTTGAGTGGCACATGCATGGAACAGCTCCAAAACAGCAGAAAAGGCTTTGAAAACTAACAATTACTAATCCAGCACCTATAGAGGTTAAGACAGACCAGTAGTAGTCTGAGAACAACTGGGTTGTTTGCCTATTAGAAAGAAGGAAATAAATCACCACTTCCACAGATTTTTAACAGAAAACCAGAGCCTAAACAACCACTAAATACTAATAACACTAAAATACTACTAACAAAATACTAAAAATACTAATAACATAATACTAAAAATGTCTAAAATACAAACTTAAATTTTGCCATAAACGAAGATCCAGAAAAATGTGACAACTTCTCAAGGGAAAAGATAACCAATAGTTGCCAATCCTGAAATTACCCAGGTGATGAAACTTATCAGACAAATACTTTATACTTCATGTGGTAAATATAAAATTGAAATTAATGGAAAGCCAGAAGTTTACCACAGAAAAATAGAAACTATACAAAGAAACAAAACAGGAATTTTGAAATCAGATGATATAACATCAAAACTAAAAAATTCCACTGTATGGCCTCAATAGCTGAATATAAAGGCAGAAAAGAAAGTCAGGGGTTTGATGACAGAGTAACAGAAATGATCCATTCTGAAACACACATAGAAAGTCTGGAAAAAATAAGCAGAGATTCAGGGAACTGTAACAAAATGTTTAAAAATAATCATGTAATTGAATGAAAAGAAAACGTAGTAAAGAAAAAAATAAAGAACTGTTTGCCATATTTGATAAAATACCTAAAGCTACAGATTCAAGAAGCTCAGTCAATGCTGACTAAACACATTAAACACAGAGAAACCCACACCACACACTGAGCTACGAGCGGCTTCAGGGGCATCTTTAAGAGTCAGCAGTATGGCAGAAGACATCAAGACCAAAATCAAGAACTACAAGACTGTCCCTTTTGATGGCCATTTCCCCAACCAGAACCAGACCAGAACTGGTGACAGAACCACCTGGACTTTCACCGCTGTGAGAAGGCAATGGCTGCTAAAGGGGGTGATATTTTCATGTGAGAATGGTACCAGCGTATATATATTTGCCCCATATCCTGGGTGTCGGCCTGGGACGACCGCCAGGCAGAAGACGCATTTCCTGGGAAGATCTGAACTGGCTGCTCCCCACCTGTCCCCCGTCTTCCATCCTTCTCCCAAGGAGGTCAAAGGGGATCTGGGTATATCCATCCCACCCTAGGATCCTGAATCATGGCTTAACTAACAATACTTGTTGGAACTTTGGGAGGGGGGAGAAACCCACACCTAGTAATATTAAAAATCAAACTGCTGAAAACTCAACATAAAGAAATCTTGAAACCAACCAGAGAAATCAAAGTATTACCTGTATGAAAACAATGACTCAATGGGGATGGGTGGGGGCGGGGGGAATGGTGGAGGGTAAATGCAGACAACTATACTTGAACAACAATAAAATAATTTTTAAAAAAAACAATGACTCAATCAAGGATTTCTCATAAAAAATCATGGAGGCCATAATGCAGTACAGCAACATTTTTTTTTAAGTAAAAAAAAAAAAGAACTGTCACCCTGGCTGGTGTAGCTCAGTGCATTGAGCACTGGCCTGTGAAGCAAAAGGTCGATGGTTCGATTTCCACTCAGGGCACATGCCTGGGTTGCGGGCTAGGTCCCCAGTAGGGGACACATGCGAGACAACCACACACTGATGTTTCTCTCCCACTCTTTCTCCTTCCCTTCCCTTCTCTCTAAAAATAAATAAATAAAACCTTTTTTTAAAAAAGAAAAGAACTGTCAACACAGAATTCAATATCCAGCAAAAAAAAATTTTTTGCTTTATTTTGCTTCAAAATAAAGGAAAACAAACAAAAGGTATTCTCAGACAAAGGAAAACTAAGAGAATTCGTTACCAGCAGACCTGGGAAAAGAAATATTCAAAGGAAAGCTCCTCAGGCTGAAGGAAAATGGTACCAGAGAGAAATGCAGAACTTAAGAGAAGGAAGAGCAAAAGAAATGGTAAACATCTGGGTTAACATAGTTATTCTTTGAACCATTTTAAGTGGAAAGTAAAATGAGTAACACTGTCTGGTGGGGAATTCCATGTATGAGATGTAACACATATGACAAATATAACAAAGGGGATGAGTAACGGAAACATGGTTGCAAGGCCCCTACACTTTAAGGCGGTAAAATATTAACTCTAAGAAGTCAATGAAAGTTTGGGTGTATATTATATAATCTTTAAAGCAACCACTAAAAACCAAAGAGATGCAGCCAAAAAATAAAATATGTGTGTGTGTGTGTGTAAATATGCTGCAAAATACTCAATTCAAAAGAAGGCAGTGGGGGGGGGGGGGCCAGAGGCAGTAGAGGGGACTGTGATATAAAAAGGGAAAAACAAAACAGTAAAATGATACACCAAATCTAATTTTATCAATGATTATTAATGGGACTTGAAAAATAACATGTGATCTAAAAAAAAAACCCACTTTCAATGCAGGAAGACACATAAAAAGATTGCTGAATGTCCACTTAAGGGGGGAATAGCAGTGTATCAATTCAGCTGGAGTGCAGATGGAAAGAAATCAAGTGAACCAACATATGTATGACCAATGGTCTCAGCAAAAACTATTGAAGGTTTCTGTGCCAGTTACCAAT
Source organism: Sturnira hondurensis (assembly GCF_014824575.4). NCBI lineage: Eukaryota > Metazoa > Chordata > Mammalia > Chiroptera > Phyllostomidae > Sturnira > Sturnira hondurensis. The sequence goes on along the minus strand of NW_028089294.1, from coordinate 16,305,941 downwards.
TCGTCGGCTTTTAGCTCTAAATCCGACCTCCTCTGCACCCTTTTCTGTGATAGCAGAGCTGGGCCCTAACATTTCACCTTTGCCAAATGGCTCAATGTTAAGTTTTGTCACAGTGCTGCAGGATCAGGGCAGAAAGAAGGGGTGCTTTTCTTTCTGGCTTTACTGTGCTCTTGCCTGCTTGCTCTTGTGGCTTGCAGCACCCAGAACATGACGGACACTCACCCTTCAGCAAGACTCAGGAGAATGCCAATGGGTAGCCCTTGAGAAAATTCTGCTGGTGCCTCTGCTGGCACCCCAGGAAGTTGGACTGGTGCCCAGCAGAAGGGCTTCAACAAGTCATTCTAGTACCCAGTAGGTGGCTTCCTATGTTTCCCCAGGCTACAGCACCAGTGAACTTTGTCATCCGTCAGACCACAGCCCAACCTTCTCCATGGGTATCTAGGGACATGGAGGGGCCACCTTGAATATCCTTCTTTCCTAGGGGCACACTGCCTCTGTCCTAGAGGTACTGGTTGCTCTCTGTATCTGCTATTACTGTATTTTTTTAAAGATTGATTTATTTATTTTTAGGCAGAGGGGATGGGAGGGAGAGAGAGGGAAAGAACAGGAATATGTGGCTGCCTCCTGTGCATCCCCTACTGGGGGCCCAGCCCACAACACAGGCATGTGCCCCAGATTGGGAATCGAACTGGTGACTCCTTGGTTCGAAGTTCAGTGCTCAATCCACTGAGCTGCACCAGCCAGGGCTATTACTGCATTCTTTTGTGTTCTCTTTACCTTTTAATACTTAATTCCTGGTTAACTTAATACCTTAACCAGTTAATAACTACTCTGTTCAAATTACCACGATGCTCTGTCTGGTAACTGGATCCTGAGAACGACAGAACTGTATAGCTCAAAGACTATACAGAATATATCTTAAATTTAAAAAAAAATCAATGTCCCCAAAGCACAGAAACAGTTCCATGAAGCTGTATGGGTGTAGCTGTGTGAGTGTCTTTGGGAAGCTGGGGTTTGAACTGCACCTGAAAGTTCATGACCAAATGGCATAGTCTGTAATCACAGGAAGAAATATGAACTCAAAATCAGGAGGAAAAAAGGACAAAATGGGGCACTTTGTTTTTCTGCTAACTGTGCAGAAGTGTCCAACTCACTTCCACCAGGGGCCACAGCAGCCTCCCGGTTGCCTTCAAAGGGCTGAATGTAATTTTAGGACTGTATAAATGTAACTACCCTGTAACAGTTAAGCAAATGCTCAATGTGGCAGCTGGGTAGAAACGAGGTGACAGCCTGGATAAAAGAAGGTGGAGGACCGAATTCAGCCAGCAGGCCTTGTGTTTGCCACCTGTGCTGTAAAGTCTACATCCTCAGACAAAAAGGAAATACCTTAAGTTTTTCAAAGACCATTTATATTAATGGCTAACAACAGCCATTTGCCATTCACGTTATATTGATTCAACATAAAATTTCCCTTAGAAACTGAAGTACATAGATAAAGATGCATCAAATGGACATATTGATGTCTCTGAATCCTTGATTTCATTTCCAGTGTTTTGAAACAAAAATGGTTAAGTATTTCTTCATATTAAGAGTCACATAAATGTACAGTGCAATCCAGGATCAACACATCAACTATAATGAGAGTACAGGGTTTTTAATAAGTAAATTCAATCAAGAAAAATCTCTACTCAGTTAACAACACTGACTTTTTAAGAAGGGACACTGTCTAGCTCTAGCCAGTGTGGCTCGGCTGGTTGGAGCTTTGTCCCATACACCAATAGGTTAGATGGGGGTTCAACTCTTGGTCAGGGCACATACTTAGGTTGCAAGTTCAATCCCCCATTAGGGCATGATTGGGAGACAACCAATCAATGTTTCTCTCTCTCCATTCCTCTCTAAAAACAATAAACATGTTTTTTTAAAAAAGGAAACTGTCTAGACCCTCAACCAGTATGCCACAAGAATTTTTAAAACATGCAATATGCCTAAACTAGTCAGGGGCACTAATCTCTTTTCCCTTACACTGTCAAATAAAAAAAATTACAACAGCTATAACTGTCATGTGTGAGTGAAAAAAATTATACCCATTTTTCAAATCAGATATGCAAAAAATATATTTTTTGGTGTGTGCCACATAAGATGAAAAGGGTAGAAAATAACTGGTCTAGATAAAAAATGACTAAAGGCTGACAATACGTTTTAAAAGTTCTAAGAGTACTTCAAATTTGGAACCAGCAATTCTCTTCGATATCAGGAAATTATTGTGGTATATAAGAGAAAGAACAATTAGGCTATATTTTAGCCATGGAAAATTGAACAAGAAAATGAGATGTCGCAACAAATTTTTAATAGATTTTACTTATTTATTAATTTATTTATTTTTAGAGAAATGGGAAGGGAGGGAGAAAGAGAGGGAGAGAAACATCAGTGTGTAGTTGCTTCTCACATGGCTCCCTCTGGGGACCTGGCACACAACCCAGGCATGTGCCCTGACTGGGAATAGAACTGGTAACCCTCTGGTTCTCAGCCCATGCTCAATCCACTGAGCTACAACAGCCAGGGCAATTTTTAAAAACATTTCTAATTTTATGAAATAACTATTTTCTGGCCAATACTACATAAATAAACTTACTGTTCTTTACAAATGATGAGATACCAGTTAGACATCTATTATTACAACTTACAAGTCTCTCAAATTACTGTTTCCCCCCCAACCTTTTAAATCTTTTTATCTTCCTCCTTTGAGTTACTCCAAGCCCCTTTCACATCTCATCTGTTCTCAATAGAACTAAGCTATTTTTGGAACATCCTAGAATATCTCTCACCCGCAAGAACACAATCTGTATCTTCTTTCTTCCCTATGACTTCTATGGGAAATCCTAAAGTATCTTTAAAAGGAGTGCACTTAAGTGTTAAAAAAAAAGGGAATTCACAAGTCGCAGGTTATTATGAGGAGAAAAATTTGAGATTTCTTTTCTCCCTGTTTTCTAAAATGCAATTATAAAAGGGTATTCAATTTAAATGTTACAATGTTTTGTTAATATCTCTAATTAATTCATTCAGAATTCCATACTGGGTAAATAATTTTCAATCCTCTCACCTAACTTTTTAAAGGAACAAGTATTCTCAATCTTTCTCAGCCAAGAGCCAATCACTTCGTTTTAAATATTTTTTTGTTAGTTAGCTATGACAAAATATACTGAGCATATAAGTTACCATTTTAGTCATTTTTAAGTATATAATTTAGTGTTATGAGAAACAATCACAATGTGCAACCATTACCACTATTACCAGAACTTTTTCATCATCCTCCAAAAAACACTATACCAATTAAATAATAGCTCCCAATCTCCCCTACTCTTAGCCCCCAGTCAACCTCTATTACACTGTCTATAAATTTGTCTATTCTAGGTATCTCATATAAGTGGAACTGTACAATGTTTGTCCTTTTGTGTCTTGCTTATTTCAACTTAGGATGTTAAGGTACACCCATATAGCATGTATCAAAATTCCATTCTTTCTTAAGGCTGAATATTTTATTGAGTGTACATACCACCCTTTTTATCCATCTCTTTCTTTATTTTTAAAGATTTTATTTTTATAGAGAGGGGAAGGGAGGGAGAGAGGGACAGAAACATCAATATTGGTTACCCCTTGTATGCACCCCCCACTGGGAACCTGGCCCACAACACAGGCATGTGCCCAGACTGGGAACTGGATTGGGGACTGACTCTTTGGTTCACAGGCCAGCACTTAATCCACTGAGCCACACCAACCAGGGCCATTCATCTCTTGATGGACATTTGAGCTACTACCACTTTAACATTTTTAAAAATAAAACAATGTAGTATGGATTAATCAAAATTAAGCAAGATTCTTCAAAATGGGTGAGCAGACAAAAAACTACAAAGAGAAAAAAAGAGCTGAAAGCCATGTATTGACTGAGAAATAAAAATAAAACTGTAAGGAACAGCACATCTGTGTCCTGGCTGGTGTGACTCAGTGGACTGAGTGCCAAGCTGGAAAATGAAAGGTCACTGGTTTCGATTCCCAGTAAGGGCCCAAGCCTGGGTTGCAGGCCAGGTCCCCAGCTGGAGGTGTGCGAGAGGCAACCAATTGATACATCTCTCCTACATTGATGTTTCTCTCCTTCCCTTCCCTTCTCTCTATAAACAGAGAGATCTGAGATCTAAACTGCTTTAAAAAAAACTTAGAAACACATAACAGCACATCTTCTATAAGCACAGTATCCATTTTCATTCAATAACCTGCCTAAAAATTTCATTTTTTAAAAGATTTTATTTATTTACTTTGAGAGAGGGGAAGGGGGGGAGAAAGAGAAGGAGAAACATCAATCCGTTGCCTCTCACACGCCCCCAACTGGGGACCTGGCCTGCAACCCAGACTTGTGCCCCATCGAACTGGTGACCTCTCAGTTCACAGGCTGGTGCTCAATCCACTGAGCCACACAGCCAGGGCACCTGCCTAAAATCTTTATTATAAGCCTACCACCTGACATATCACAGAAGCAAAAGAATAAGTTATAACTACATTTGAATGTGATCTTCCAACCACTGATATTTCATATCCTCATTAAGATGGAGGTTTTCAGTATCTGGTAAATGCCAAAAACTATGGGGGAAAGAGGAAAAGGAAGAGCAGACAATGTCACTGCCCTAATGGAGCTAGCTTAATGTAAGCAACAGGGAAGTTACATGAGTTTTTTAGGATCACAAAAATATGTAATTGTAAACCTTAATTGCTATGAAGAAACAACACAGAACATTATAAATTAAAAAAGGAAAATGTGACCTACACCAGAAAGTCAGTCAAAGTTTCCTGAAAAAGACATATTCAAATTGATACTTGAAAAATAAAATAAAAGTTCAGTGAGGAAAAGCACATCCCTTGCTAAGGGATCAGCATGTACAAAGGCTGAGGTGTGAGGCAGATTCCCTATGTATTTGGGAACTGACAAGCCAAAAATGATAAAGATGTGAGAACGGACAAAAGTGCACTTAAGTTGGAGAGAAGGTAATGAGGGAAAAAAAAAAAGAAATGAGAAGAAAAGCTTAGAGAGAAAGGAAGGAGAGCAGGAATGTTTGTGGTTACTTCAGGTAACAAAACAGTTTCAAGAAGGAAGGAGCAGTCAGCTGCGATAAATAATACTGAGAAGAAAGGTGAGAACTAAAAGTCCTACAGACTTAGCAAAATGTAAGTCACTGATGACTTAGAAAGAAGTGTGTTGTAGTCACTTAACTCCATCACCATCTTTTTTAATTTACTATGCTTTACTTATTTACTGTTCTTGCCTGCTCCCTAGAAATGATAGTTTAAAGTCACGGTTCCTCACTGGATGACCCTGCAACTGGCATTCTTACCTCAATTACTGGTGAGGTCTGATCTCTACATACCAGATTTCCTGGCCTATTTCCCAGTGTGTATTAAGTCTAATTTTACGAAGAGAAATCAAATCTCTAGTTCCCTCCTATAAGACCCAATAGTGTTATAAAAGGATATTAGTATACCTAAGCAGAATTTATTCCTCATAGTAACAATAATCAATCACTTATCCTCTTTCCTATAGCCTTATACAAATTGATCTGTAATTCAATGGGTATTATGCTTTAACTTTAATCTAATAAATCTAGCTATTTCAAACAAAAACTTAGAATTGTATCACTGGTAAGTTTTTAAGTAATTTACAAAAAAATGCATAAGCTAATTCTTCAAATGCATTTTAATGTTTTAATTTACATGTTCACACAATTTTTCATGAACATACATATATAAAGTGAGATACACTAATTTATATTTTACATTAATAAAGCAAACCTAATTTATTCCAAGCCTACTGACATTTAGCCACAAATTAAAACAAAAATTTTTAACTGCATTATCAAAGGCCAATAAAAAAACCTTAAATTGAATTTAATGTTAAAGAAAATGAGAATTGAAATCTACAACACACAATATGATTTATCAAAAATGTACTGTTGTTTATTTACAAATATATTTCACTATTTCTCAACAGAAATACAACTAGCATCTGAGCCGAACAGTCCTTCAGTATGAGAAACTGTCCAGCATGATAGAAGACAGCGTCCCTGTTACCTTCTATTAAACGCCACAGTGCTCCCTTCTTTCTAGCCACTGTGACAATCAAAAACAGCTCCCCACAATTCTGAACACTTCCCCAGGAGTGGTACACAAAACCACCCCAAACTGAGAACTAGTAGCAGTTTTAAAGCACCGCAACCTTTTCTTTTTTTTTAATTGTTGTTCAAGTACAGTTTTTTGTCTTTTACTCTCATTCAACCTTTTCTATCTTAATGAAAATATCTCTAACACAGGCTCCCAGATTTCTGCCCTGACAAATTATATTAAACACAATTTTAACATTTCTTGATGACAAAGGATCTTGGTTATGAACAGTGACTATTATGTGCTATTGTAACATAACAGGACTCTTAGAAATTAAAGTATGTTTACCTTTCATATTGTATTAATTGACCCCAGCCTTGGGTCAATTAATAACAAGACTACCTGAAACATATACATATATATTTTTTCGGGTGATACACATATATATGTATGTATGTTTTCCATTGTAGTCTTTGTGGTCAAGGTTATTTCTTTCTAGACTGTCTACTTCTAACACTCTTTCCGTACTTTTACTTTTTAGCTGCTAATGACCAAGCTTATTAAATCAAAAGCCTGGCTTGATAGATGAAGGCTTGAAGATGGCTCTAGGCCTTACTAAGAATTAAAGTGCATGGGTGTAAAGACAGTTACCTTCTAAAAATTTTTTAAAACTTACTTTTGGTTTTACAACTGTACTATGACTGAAAGCTTCAAAGATCTGACTGAATAAATCAGAAATAAACAATGCAGTTATCACTAAACAATCAATGTTCAGAACTAAATTATACTGCTATACACTATAAAATACTCTAATTGTATATTATAATTATTACTAATATTTAAATAACTCACCTGATTTCTTTTAGTCCTTCTCTCTGGATAACTTGAAGAATTTCTTTATGACTCATGGGTGTATTGGGGTATTTTTCTAAGACCTGAGAAACAAGTATATAATAATAAATTATTTTTAATTTTAAGTTCTATTCATACATATCAGAGATTTTTCATCCCTTATATTTTGGGATGATAATTAGAAAATTAATGGAATATAAATAGGATCTTCTCTCTTTTAGTCACAAACAAGTCAAACCTGAAGCAGAAATAGATCAAAAGGATATGATTAATAACTCAATTATTAATACAAAAGATGAAATTATGTGTACTTTCTGCCTCCACCCCTACATCACGTGCCTACCTGCGAACTTACTATAAGCACCTTAAAGATTATCCGTCTTCACATTTTCAGCAAAGCCTAGTATAGCATGGATGTTCAAAAACCCGTAACCAAAACAAATGAATAGTTATAATAAAATCAAAATCATATCTGTGTTCTGGTTTATCCTGTCTTTCCCACTCAATACATACAACTAAAAACCTAAGCAGAATACATGGAGCAACTATCCAAGGACTCTGAAAATGGCAGCAACTGGCTTGAGGGAGGAAACAACTAGAAGTCTAACTCAGCGGTGAATTTCATGGTTTTGTTTCCCTTGGGACCACTCAGTCTAGATTCAGTGGCAGCCCAAACTCAGAAATGCACTCTAAGTGAAGGCAGAAGTGGCTTCAAGAAAAGTCCTCTCTTTTTTGGTCTGAGGAGTAGTAAAGGGGGAGGAGGATCCTCTGGGGTTTCTTTTTTCCCCTTTCTCTTGGGCCCTGTCCCCGGGCATCCAAAGGCAGCAGTTGTAGAGTGATGATAACAGCAATGGCTAGACAGAAACCTAATACTCAAGAAAGCAGAATCCATCAGGCCCTATGAGTGTGAAGGGAATCCCCATGGCTTATATTCTTTCTCTCCCACCCTGCTGCTTGGCATTGAAGGCGGATGCAGTTGTGAAAGTATGCAACAAAACAGAAATGACAAGGGAGAAGATCTCTAGAAGCCAGAAAGTGTCAAGGAACTTACAAAAAGGAGCTCAAGAAAGAGATACCATGAAGTTCTATAAAAACTTCTGGCGTCACTCTGAACTATGCTTAGGTATCTAACCCTCAACGTACTACTTATCAGGCAGGTTCCCAAATCAGTCACTAGGTGGCACATATGCAGAACAGATGGGAAGAGCACAACAAAAACTGTGAAAACTACATTAGAATTTTAGTATTTAGAAGGTAGGTAGAAATTTTTACCTGAACCCACTGAGGTCAAATGTCTGCCTAAAAAATCCTCCCATCCCTCAAAAACAAAAAAAGTAACATTCTCCTTAGGGCTGAAAAAGACAGTATCATAACATCACATCAAAATACCTAATATATGTACAATCCAAAATCTCATATGAATAACCAGGGAAATCTCCATATCTCATAAGGAAAAAAAAACAACCTACATAAAACAAACCCAAGATGACAAAGATGTTGGAATTATGAGACAAAACTTTAAAGCAGCTATTATAACCTTGCTTCAGGAAGTTGGGAAAAGCCTAGCTGTTGTAGTTCAGTGGGTTGCAGCCTCATCTGGTAAAATGAAAGGTTGCAGGTTTGATTCCAATCAGGGTACATGCCTAGGTTGAGGCCTCAGTCCCCAGTCAGGACATGTACAAAGGACAAACTATCAATGTTTCTCTCCCTCTCAATATCATTAAGCATGCCCTTGGGTGAAGATTTTTAAAAATGTTGGGAAAAATATTCTTGGAAAATAATAGGTAAGCATTTTTCCAGCAGAGAAGATCACATATATTATATGCATGTGTGAAGCATGATAAATTTTTTTCATTACTTTGCAAGATAAAATTTTAAGACTAAAAAAATACAAGAACCTAAATAAAGCCCAGAATTCCTTGGAGGGACACAATTTCAGAATGGAATACCAGAAGAATCACTGAATTTAAAGATATACGAACAGAAATTATCCAATCCAATGAACAGAGGAAACTTAACCAAAAAAATTAAAATTAACAGAGAACTACAAAGTAAACAATCAGAAAACTGACATCTTGACAGTTTCCTACTTTCTGGTGACCTCAGGTGGTTCCTTAGCTGGTAAATGCCATTCTCCTTGTGTCTTCATGCGTCTTCCCTTTTTACCTTGTCTTTGTGACCAAATTTCCCCTTTTAATAAAGACTCAATCATGTTAGATTAGGGTTTGCCGTAATGACCCCATCTTAACTTGATCATCTGCAAAGACTCTACTTTCAAAAATAAGATCACATTCCCCCACAGGTACTGGGGATTTGGACTGCAACCTTTTTTCTTTTTTTTGGAGGCATGGGGGACACACATAATTTAAAAAGAAAAAAATTAAAAGAACAGAGGTAATGGGATAATAATGAAAGATCTAACATTCATGACATCAGAGTCCCAAAAGGAGAAGAGACAGAATGGAGCACAGAAAACATTTGTGAAGAAACAGCAGAAAACTTCCCAAATTCAGTAGATTAAATTTTTAAATTTTAAAAAATTAAAATTTTGCCCTGGCTGGTGTAGCTCAGTGGATTGAAGGCGGACCTGCGAACCACACGATCGTGGTTCGATTCCCAGTCAGGGCACATGCCTGGGGTGCAGGCCAGTTCCCAGCAGGGGACTCACGAGAGGCAACCATACACTGATATTTCTCGCCTTCTCTCCTTCCCTTCCTTCTAAAGATAAATAAATAAAATCTTAAAAAATATATATATATATATAAAAATTAAATTTTTTAATCTTAAAATTCCAGTTAACACTTAAAATTTCAGGAAGATTGATGAATCTCAACATGAGTTCAAAGAAACCCATACCCAGATATATCACTAAAAACTAAAAACAAAACAAAAAAAATCTTGAAAGCAGACAAGGAAAAAACAACATTCCATTTTGGAGAACAACAATTTAAGTGGCTTTGGATTTCTAGTCAGAAATCATGGAATGCAGAAGCAGTGGAAGATCATGCTAAAGAGCTGAAAGAAAAGGCCCTGGCTGGTGTGGCTCAGTGGATTGAGCACAGGCCTGCGAACCACACGACTACGGTTCGATTTTCAGTCAGGGCACATGCCTGGGTTGCAGGCCAGTTCCCAGCGGGGGACTCAAGGGAGGCAACCATACATTGATATTTCTCTCCTTCCCTTCCTCTCTAAAGATAAATAAATAAAATCTTTTTTTAAAAAAAGCTGAAAGAAAAGGACCCAGAAAGAAACCAAAATTCCTATCTAGCAAAAATATCCTTCAAAAATGAAGCAGAGCCCAGTGCAGCTCAGTAGGCTGGGCGTCCTCCCATCGACCAAAAGGTCACCAGTTTGACTCCGGTCAGGGAACATACCTGGGTTTCTGCCCAGGTCCCCAGTGCCAGGCATGCAGGCAGCAACTGATCGAGAGGTTTCTCTCCCTCATTCTTTCTCCTTTCCCCTTTCTCTAAAATAAATAAAAGCTTTCAAAAATTTTTGTATGCCTTTAGCGAGGACTTAACTGACTTTCTACTCTTTAATGAAATAAAATAGAAAAAACTTAGTGAAAACTACTTAAGGGATGTCTATTTCCCTTTAAAAAATGTTTACTGCCATCCTTTACATACTAGACATTTCAAATTGATTTTAATTTATAAAATTATTTATAATAAATTTTCTCAATATTTAGAACTAGAAGCCTGGCTGACATGGCTCAGTGGATTGGGCACTGGCCTGTGAACCGAAAGGTCACTGGTTTGATTCCCAGTGGACTACACCTGGGTTGTAGGCCAGGTCCCCAGGTGGGGGTGTGTGAGAAGCAACTGATCAATCTTTCACACACTGATGTTCCTCTCCCTCTCTTTCTCCCTCCCTTCCCCTCTCTCGAAAAATAAACAAAAATCTTTAATAAAAAGTAAGTGTCGCTTCTCTCCTTTTAATAGCTTAATGTTTTTCAATCTTTCCCATTTAGACTCTTAATTTGCTAATTTTTAAAAAGAAATGTACAGACATAATGAGAAAAATACAAACTAGTGAAACCCAAGAGGGAAAAATGGAGAAAAACACAAAATGGCTGCATATATTTCTTAGCAAAAATACGGTATTCTATTACAGTACTATTATAATATTACTATTGTATTTTAATAATATTGCATATTTTTTACCACAGGTTTCATGTAAGTGGGAATACTAGTTTTATAAAAACATTTAGCTTAATTTAGCCACAGGAGGGCAGTGTTTATCAAACAAAGTATCACTGCATTGGAACTGTTTATGGAACTACATAATTCAATTTTTAGAAACTATGACAATCTGAATAATTGCTCAGAAAAATTAAAATCAACACTAGCCAAAATTAAAGCATAATAAATTATTTTCAAAAGCATGCCTAATATATCTCTACTTACAGAATCTCACATCTAGCTAGTAAAAAGGATATAAAAATTGTACTTTGAGTAAAGAATAATCTAGATAGCCTCTAAGATTTGAGCTTGACTCTAGCCTCAACGACACCAGTATTTCAATTACTGCTGCACTTATGAGTTCCTTCCAGATATGCACATATATAGAAAGCTTGCATTTTGTGTAACCTAGATAATTTTATTTTACATTTAAAATGTACAAAAAAACATGGAAATCTTTATAGATTTACTTCAGTGTTATATGGCTTATTTACTGTCCAAAAGCTTTAATTAGGTTAACCAATGTCATAGTAGTGAATGAGTTTATCCAGGAAATATGCAGAATGAGAAGTGATGACAGCCTATGCTATAAAACCAATACACCAATGTTTAAGAGTAAGAGAAGAAGAACTAGCAAATAAACTAAGGAGTAGCTAGAGAAACTGGAAAAAAATCAGAAGAACCTGTGCTTCAGAAAAGTCAAGAAGGATGAAGCAGTCAACAATGTCAAAAATGTCCTATAAGTTGAAATAATTTCAAAATCCACTGCATTTAACTATGGGCTCTTTAATTAGCGTTACAAATTCCATTTAATCAGAAGGGAAGAAATCAAACTCGAGAGGGTTTACCACTGAATGGGAGGTCCAGAGGTGGCAACAGGGAGTTAACATGACTCCTAGAACAGTGAAGGAAATACATCAAGGAAATTTTGTTTGTCAAACAGATTTGAACAAGTTTCACTGGACAAGGATAAAAGGAGACAGAAGTAACCCTAACAACAGATTCAGATACATATGAGGGACAAATCCCTCATTAACCAACTTGTGCGAATTTGACACCCAGAAACAAAACTAATTCAGAGGATGCAGTATCCCTCACCTACCAAATCCACTATACAAACATTCAGTGTGAGTTTAGGAGCTGAACAGGTAACAGCAAGGAATACATGGAATTTAGGCAGAAGAAATAACTAATAGAGCCAAATATCTGAAAAGGAAAAGAGGGAAAAAAGACCTTACCTTGCTGCTTAGCAGTATCTCTTGATCACTACCTGTCCTGAGATGCACTTCTCTGTTCAGCTCCTATGACACCAGACTCTCCTGGCTTCCCTTCTACCCCTCCAACAGCAACTTTTCTTTCTCCACAGTTTTAACACTGATCTTCCTCAGGATTCTCTTGTCTCAATTTCTACTCTCCTTGGGCAATTCATCCTCCCATGGTTTCAAAAATAATTCCGCTCCTACAGTAGCACTCTATACACCCCCAGTAGTCCTTATCACACTGTATTTATTATAATTCCATTTTAAATCATCTGTCCTGCCCACTGGTACATAAGCTCCAGGAGAGCTGTAAGCATCTGTCTGATTCACTAGATACCCCTAGTGCCAACCTATGGCAGGCCTAAAATGTGTGAGGCGTGACTGATGGAATTAGGAACATGAGCTTTAGACAATAGAAAAAAATGCCTTTTTTTGTTTCTTTGGTTTTTTTTAAAGATTTTATTTATTTATCTTTAGAGGGATAGATAAGGAGAGAGAGAGAGAAATATCAATGTATGGTTGCCTTTCTTGGGTCCCCTGCTGGGAACTGGCCTGCACCCCAGGCATGTGCCCTGACTGGGAATCGAACCATGATGTCTGGTTCGCAGACCCGCACTCAATCCACTGAGCTACACCAGCCAGGGCGGGTTTTGTGTGTTTTTTTTAACAAAAAAGATGAATGGTGAGTACAATTGCAAATAGGTTTGTATATTTAGGGGCAGAAGCTTGAATTTTAAAATTCAAATATATACTGAAAGACAGCTACAGAAAACCAGAGAAGATTACACAGGGTGACTTCATAAGCCCACGAGTTATTTCACCTCAATTCTGAATAGCTCTATCGAGTCATTCTGATATAGTTCAGTCCTAGCTTAGATTTTTACCTGATTATTCAACAAGTCTGAATACTATATGCACTCCTAGTTCAAGCAACAACAAAAAAGTTCTCAAAATCTAATTTTCCTGGCCCTGGCTGCTTAGCTCAGTTAATTAGAGCATTGTCCTGATTGTGAGTTTGATCCTCATTAAGGGCACATACAAGGATCAACCAATGAATACATAAGTAAGTAAAACAACAAATTGATATTTTCCTCTCTCTCTTCCTTCTATCTCTCTAAAATCAGTAGATTAAAAAAAATTTTAAATAACCTCATTTCTCCCTGGCTGGTGTAGCTCAGTGGATTTAGTGAGGGCCTGTAAACCAGAGGATCGAGGTTTGATTCCCAGACAGGGCACATGTCTGGGTTGCAGGCCAGTTCCCAGCAGGGGACCCACAAGAGGCAACCATACATTGATATTTCTCTCCCTCTCTCCTTCCCTTCCCCTCTAAAGACAGATAAAATCTTTGGGGAAAAAAAAGAAAATGTCCTTTAAAAAAAGATAACCTAATTTTCCCCAAATTCTTAAGACTTAATAATAACATTTAATGTTAATCTAGCATTTAAGTGCCAGATATAGTTCCAGTGCTTTACATGTATCAGCTCATTTCGTCTCTACAATAAACTATAAAGTAGGTACAATCATGGCATTTTTTTCAGATGTGAAAACAAGTCCCTTGACCACAGTCACATCACCTAATACGTGATGGAGAACAAGATTCTTTGCTCCTATACCTCAGGCTACACACAGTCTCTTTTCCATCAGGTACACATTCATACTGCTCCTAAAATTAATTCTTACTTTCATAGACATTTACTAAGAAGTACTTAGGAGTCAAAAACTGGGGATACAAAAAGTGAGTAAGAAACAAGCCCTACAGTTCACAACTTGGGTAGAAAGAAGGTGGGAGAAGGAAGAGACAACATGTATAATTTGAGAGGAAATACTAAAAAATAAAACCGCAGAAACAAATGGTAAAGAACCTTTAATTCTACCTTCAATAGTTATGCAATATTTCAAACACAGAGTAAACTACAAAGCAATAAAGCATTTTTTGGCCCATCTATTGGGTTGGCAAAAAAATCCATTAGGTTTTTTCCATTCGATGGCTCTACTGGCGCTTAGTTGCCTTTAACTTCATTTGAAACAATTTTGTCAGACTGTATTGTGACAGTTGTCATTATCAGCATGCATTTAAAATAAAATCAGCCCTGGCTAGTACAGCTCAGTGGATTGAGCGTGGGCCTGTGAACCAAAAGGCTGCTGGTTTGATTCCCAGTCTAGGGCACATGCCTGGGTTGCAGGCCAGGTCCTCAATAAGGGGGCATGTGAGAGGCAACCATACCTTGATGTTTCTCTCCCTCTTTCTCTCTCCCTTCCCCTCTGTAAAATTAAATAAATAAAATCTTTAAAAAATAATAAATAAAATCAAAATTTGTGAACTTTTGTACAGCCATTTTAATATTGAAGATGGAAGAAAATACACAAAATTTTCAGTATATATTATGCTTTATTATCTCAAAAAAGGTAAAAACAACTGAAATGCAAAAAATGATTTGTACAGTGTATGGAGAAGGTGCTATGAATGATCAAACGTGCCAAAAGTGGTTTGTGGACTTCCAGTTAAGATGAGGGCATAGGTAAAAAGGGCTCACCTCCTCACACAACCACATCAAAATTACAACTAAAATATAGAACCTTCACTCAGAACCATCAGAAATCAAGTTGAATGGAAGTCTGACAACTACGGAATTAAAGAAATAACACCCATCCAGATTGGTAGAAGGGGCAGAGCCCAGAACTGGTTGGTCCCACATCTGTGTGTGGTGGATAAAAATTCAGGGGGTATATCTCAGGAGCAAGGAGTCCCAGCCCCATACCAGGGCCCCCAGCCCAGGGTTCCAGGGCCAGGAAGCTCAGTCCCCATAACTTCTGGCTGCAAAAACCAGTGGGGATTGAGTGGGTGAAAGAACTTCTGGAGTCCCAGGCAGTTCCTCTTAACCCACACACACACACCTACTCAGACTCACTCCCTCTGAGCTCCAGCACCAGGGTATGAATGGCGGTATGAATGGCACACAGGGAGAAAGTGAAGCATCTGGCATGAAGGCAAGAGCTAAGGGAAAAGTTTTCACCCAGGTGGAAAGACAGGCAAAGGCTGAGACTCCAACCTGGCTAATATTGTTTGCCCCACCCTGCAGATCCTCTAAGACTGTCCCATCTAACTCACAAGCACACCCAAACTGTTAGCTGTAACTTTTCCATATGGAAAAGTTTTGGCTCATGCTTCACAACTCCCTAAATTCTAGGAAACAAGCAACTGGCTACCTCAGTGAGTCCTCAGCCCCCCTACCTCTCTTACCAAGTGGCCCCAGGCCAGCACAAGCAGTAGTCAGCCTAGATTCACAGTTTAGCTTTCCTTAGGAATCTCCAAGCACAGCACAAGTATGAGCCATCTCAGATTGCTTTATAGCTCAAGCGGGGTGGCCCTGGGCAGAAGAAAGGAGGGGGCTGATCTTGGTCTGCACCATCTGGGAAATCCCAGAGCCTGTACACCCAATGGACAGCTACAGACCACATCAGAGCACCACCACCCTGCCCTGCACAGATGATCCTCCGCAAAAGGTGGAAGGTGGTGGTCAGAGCCAGTCCTTGCAGCAGCAGAATGTCTTAGGTAAATTCTTCCCATTGATCTACAAAACAAGAAAAGGGCTCAACTACAGGAAGAGGGTGCCAGGGCCAGTTAAAAAAAATTTGTTTCCAATAGTGGTTTAAGTTCAATAAACAAAATAAAATAGGGTGATATGGTTTATAGCGAATGCAAACAGATAATTCTGAGTAGTCGAGCCGTAATGACTACCCAACATTTAAGCTGAGAACTATGTGACAAACTGCCAGGCATGGTAACAAGAGTGGACTTAATATGGAATGCTGGCTGTGTAAGAATAAACTGTAACGGTCTCAGTATCCTGCAACACACTCACACTGCTGCCAACACCCTACCTTTGCTCATACCACTCTCTGTATCTAACATACCTTCCCCACTCCATTCTATACCTGAAAGTCCATCTGTCACCTAAAAACAACAACAACAACAAAAATTTCAAAAGTAGGAATATTCAATTCCTTCAAGGGTTCAGTAAGAAAGACATACACACACTACAACTGGGAAAGTAAACTGATAAACCTTTCTAAAAAGCAATTTGGTAACATGTAACTTTAAGGGTCTTCCAAAGACTGACATCCTCTTACCCGACAACTTTTCCTCCAACAATCTATAAAAGCAAAGTAACAGAAATATATACAAGATCTAGGCATAAAGGTATTCACTGCAGTATTATTTGTAACAGCTATAAAAATAAACAATAAAAAATCCCAATATTAAGATAATAAATCTGAGCACAGGCCTGCGAACCAGAGGATTGCGGTTTGATTCCCAGTCAGGGCACATGCCTGGGTTGCAGGTCGGTTCCCTGCAGGCCAACTCCCAGCAGGGGATGCATGAAAGGCAACCATACATTGATGTTTCTCTTCCTCTCTCCTTCCCCTCTAAAGATAAGTAAATAAATAAAATCTTTAAAAAAATAAAAAAATAAAATAAAATAAGATAATAAATCAATTTACCCTCCCAAAGAGATCATTTAGATCAAGAGCAAAGCAGAAACCATAGGCCTCTTTATCTTTATGGCCCTCCAATCAGACAATACATGAAACACAGAAAGAACCCAATAAATTATTTCTAAATTGAAAACGGTGATACATTATGTTGTCATTAAAGATATCTTTAGCCCTGGCTGGTGTAGCTCAGTGGATTGAGCACAGGCCTGCGAACCAGAGGATTGTGGTTCGATTCCCAGTCAGGGCACATGCCTGGGTTGCAGGCAGGTTCCCTGCAGGCCAACTCCCAGCAGGGGACACACAAAAGGCAACCATACATTGATGTTTCTCTCCCTCTCCCCTTCCCCTCTAAAGGTAAATAAATAAGTTTAAAAAAAAACTAGATTAAATTTTAAAAAAAGATACCTTTAAGCAGAGTTTTAAAAGATATCTTTTAAGCAGGAAATGCTTATGATATACAAAAATCACATACAAAATTGAATACACAATAAGATTTCAATTAATAACCAGAGAGAGCCTTTTGTAGTTCATAACTGTGATGACTGCACGTTCACACTCTTGTGTTCAGATATGCCTCCCTCAAATCTCATAATACACGGGGCACATTACACATCTGAGATGAGTGAGAGTGAGAGACAACAACCAATCGAACAACTAATTGACCGAACAACCAATCGACCCTGGCTCTGTAGGTCAGTTAGAGAGCCATCCCAATATGCCAAAGTTGTGAGTTCAATCCCTGGTCAGGGCACATACAAGAATCAACAGATGAATGCATAAGTAAGTGGAAGAAGGAACGGGAAAAGGGAGAAAGGGTAGGCCAGATAGAAGAATTAGAAATAAATGCCACCCTGGCTGGTTTAGTTCAGTGGATTGAGCGTGGGCCTGCGAACCACACGAATGAGGTTCGGTTCCCAGTCAGGGCACATGCCTGGGTTGTGGGCCAGTTCCCGCCAGGGGACTCATGAGAGGCAACCATACATTGATATTTCTCTCCTTCCCTTCCCCTCTAAAGATAAATAAATAAAATCCTTAAAAAAAATAAATGCCAAAATGTTGATGATATTATATCAGATTAGAGCTATTAAAATATAAGCTACGCCCACAGGACACAGAACTACCTTCAGGATTCCATGAACCCCCTTGGAATTACTTATTGTTTTTATCTTTTCCTGGAAAAAGATCCACAGCTTTCATCAATTTCCAAAAGAGAACTCTGACTCCAAATAAGAATACTCCCTTATCTGGCAAAATCATGATAATTTTTTCCTGGTCTTTACACTTTTGTTTTTAAACTTTCCACAATGCACATTAGCCAGATAATCAAGGAAAGGGAAAAGGGGCAATTAGGTAAAAGTGTCCACAGTTCACAAAAATAAACAATTAATCCCTAACAAAGAAAAGCCCAAAGCATACAGTTTTCATTTGTTTTATTTTTTAAAAAAGATTTTTATTCATTTTTCTTTAGAGGGGAAGGGAAGGAGAGAAGGAGAGAAATATCAATGCATGGTTGCCTCTCATGCGTCCCTGCTGGGAACTGGCCCGCAACCCAGGCATGTGCCCCAACTGGGAATCGAACCACGATACTCTGGTTCACAGGCCTGCGCTCAATCCACTGAGCTACACCAGCCAGGGCCAGTTTTCATTTGTTTTAAATAACACTTCTAGCCCTGGCTGGTGTGGCTCAGTGGACTGAGCACCAGCCTGTGAACCAAAAGGTTGCTATTTGCTAGTTCAATTCCCAACCAGGGCACATGCCTAGGTTGTGGACCAGGTCCCCAGTACGGGATGTGCAAGACGCAACCACATACTGATGTTTCTCTCCTTTTTCTTCCTGCCTTCCCCTCTCTTTATAAATAAATAAATAAATCATTTTATAAACAAACAAAGCTTCTAATTTGCCCAATTCTGGTCCATACTGGAGGATCAATATTTTATACTGGGTCCAGCCAACAAAGGAGAAGCAATGGGTATAGGAACCCTATTCTGGTAATGCCACTCTACAAATACAATTTATTACTATCACAAAAGAATTTCGATGTCTAAGCTAAAAATGTGGGTTCCAAGTTCTAGGGTTGTTTGGCCATTCTGGATTTTAAAATTTCCAATAAAAGAAGTGAGTTAAACCATATGCTAAAATAAAAGAGCTGGTATAGCCATCATAGATCTTAATTAAAGTTATGGTGTACCTCTCAGCCCAACCTTCCCTCTACTACAATTCTCATTCATGATTATAAAAGAGAATAAGAGCATATGAATAATAAAATCAGTAAGGTCGATTTCAAAGATAAATCACACTTTAAATTGTTCAAAACATTTTACATGTTTTTTCCACTAATGGAATGGGTGGAAAACCTCAATAAGTACAAAAAACATATAAAGGGTTCAAATTTATGTTCTGATCATAATGCAATAAAAGCACATAGTATAAAAAAATAAGTCTTAAAATTGTTTTTAATCCCCACACCCAAAAATTCTTGGATCAAGAAGGAAATTATAGTATCTACCAACAACTGAAGCAAATGAAAGGTATAATTATAGAAAAAAATTTTATTAGATGTTTCTTTTCTCTTAAACTACTTGATCGTTTTATATATATAATGATTAACAAATATCTGAGCATCTTCTACCATTCCAAAACAAGTATTCTAAAACATCTAAATTTATACTCTACTGTGCTCAATATAAATTCAGATTCAATTCTACTGTCTCTCAAAAATGATTCTCATATATGCCTTTGGTAATGTACCTATCCTCAGTTCAAATGCCCTTCCCCCCCAAGACTTATATATCAATACTTGACCTTTTTTATGGGTGCAGACCCCCCCAAAGAATATGATGACAGCATGAAGATTCTTCTCAGAAAAACATCTGTAATTTTTATGATTAGTTTCTGTGGTCCACAGTCCGTATGAACCCTAAGGTAGATTTGTGTTTTTAGCAACTTACCACCAACATTCTTCTGGTTTAAAGATCTTTTGGAGATCTAATCCCTCCTCCATATTCAATTTATATAGTGGGAACCAACACCAGCAACAGAGCATGAAACCTATTAGCACTATTTTTTAAAATTTTTTAAATTTTTAAAGATTTTATTTATTTATCTTTAGAGGGGAAGGGAAGGAGAGAAGGAGAGAAATATCAATGACAGTTGCTTCTTGTGAATCCCCTGCCGGGAACTGGCCTGCAACCCAGGCATGTGCCCTGACTGGGAATCGAATCGCGATCATGTGGTTCCCAGGCCCGCGCTCAATCCACTGAGCCACACCAGCCGGGGCCCATTAGCACTTTTTAACCTCTTGGCCACAATAATTGGTTTAGAAGTTGACAGAACACTCAAATTAAGGCTAAAGGGAAAAAAATAACAAGTAAAAGACATTTTTTGTCCCAGCAACTAATGGACTTGACTTTGAATGATGAAAGACTAAAGCTAACAGCTTTCTAACACCCCAAAGACAAATACAAAGAAACAAAATCCAACCATATCTGAAGCTCTTCCTCCAAATTTTTCAGTGACAAAACCATAAATTCCCTTTTCTCCCTTCCACCAGTTTAGGATAGGTTTTCTACCACTTTCAAAAAAAGTCTTGCAATAGTTAGAGCCCATTCCTTCCCAGGCTGGTGTGGCTCAATGGATGGAGCACCGGCCTACAAATCAAAGTGTCACCAGTTCAATTCCCAGTCAGGGTACATTCCTGGGTTGCAGGCCAGGTCCCCAGTAGCGGGCACATGAGAGGCAACCACACACCTATGTTTCGCTCCCTCTCTTTCTCCCTCCCTTCCCTTCTCTCTAAAAATAAATAAATAAAATCTTTAAAAAAGTTTTGCAGTTTTCTTATGAAATTAAACATACAGTTACCATTTTACCCTGCAAGCCCACTCCTGCATATTTCCCCTAGAGAAATGAAAAGTTACGTTCAAAGGAAAATCTGCCCACACATGTTTACTGCAGCTCCATTCTTAACTGCCAAAAACACAAACAACCTACATGTTCTTCAACAGTGAACAAACTATTATACGTTGGTACAATGAACTACTTACTACTCAGCAATAGTAAAGAATAAACTATTAATACACAAAACAACATGGATGAATCTCAAAAGCATTGCTGAATTAAAGAAATCAATCTTGGACTTCCAGGCAAGATGGTGGTATATGCAGACATGGGTAGCCTCTTCCCACAACTACATCAAAATTACAACTAAAATATTGAACAGTGCCCTGGCTGGTGTATCTCAGTGGATTGAGTTCGGGCCTGCGAACCAGCCAATCGCAATTCGATTCCCAGTCAGGGCACATGCCTGGGTTGCAGGCCAGTTCCCGGCAGGGGACGCACGAGAGGCAACCATACATCGGTATTTCTCTCCCTCTCTTCTTCCCTTCCCCTCTAAAGATAAATAAATAAAATCTTAAAAAATATATAGAATAGCCATCACTCAGAAACAACAGAAATCAGGTTGAGTGGAAGTCTGACAACTATGGAATTAAACCACACCCATCAAGACTCGTAGGAGGGACGCAGACACAGATTGGGCTGGTCCCTTACCCACATGTGGTCAATAAAAATTCACAGTTCAAATTCCTGAGATATCAGGAGCAAGGAGTCCCAGGCCCAAACCAGGCCCCCCGGCGCCGAGTTCCAGTGCCAGGAAGATAAGTCCCCACAACTTCCGGCTGCCAAAAGCAGCAGGGACTGAGTCAGTGGAGGAAAATGCTGGAGCACAAAGGAAGTTCCTCTTAAAGAACCCACACATGGATTCACCTACTCAGACTCACTCCCTCTGAGCTCTAGCACCAGGGCAGCAGCTTGAAAGGCACCAGTGGCATAAAGGGAGGAACTAAAATGTCTGGCCCAAGGCCAGCAGAGGCTAATGTCCCTTTTCTAAGCACTCACCAACACAGCCTCAACACAGCCGGCAAGCTGGTGCCGTATCTGACACTCCATCAACCCAGCTAACACTGTTGGGCCAGCCTTACAGATCCCCAGAGACTCTGCCCCACCCAACTTATGGGCCGGCTCAAGTGGCTTTTCCATATGAATGGCTAGTCTTGGCTCATACTTCACAACTTCCTAAATTGTATCAAACAAGCAACAGCTGGACTCTGTGAGCCCCAGGCATAGTACACATTCACAGCTGGGCTTCACATGGGAATACCCAAGACCAGCAGAAGTAGCAGCCATCTCAGATTGCATTATAGCTCAGGAAGGGCCACCTCCCCAACACAACTGGAAAAACACGGATGGGGGCTGACCCTTGACCTGCATCACCCTGGAAATCCCCAGGGCCAGTGCACCCAATGGACAGCTACAGAACATATCAGAGCACCATCACCCTGCCCCTGAAAGGCTAATCCTCCATAGAGGGTGGAGGCTGGTGGTCAGTGGTCACAGCCACTCCTTGAAGCTGACTGGCCTGGGTAAATACCTCCCACTGATCTGCCAATAGCAACTAAGGCTCAACTACAAGAAGAGCGTGTACTCAGCCCACAGAGCGGGTGGACCTCAAATACACAGCCTGAGTGACCGGAGAGACTTGCCCTCCCCTGGACCCTACAAGGACACCTAGTACATTAAGATACACAATCAAGACTCGGAGTCAAAGCAGCTCTATCTAATAAATAGAAACAAACACAGGGAGGCCAGCAAACTAAGGACACAAAGAAACAGCCCAAATGAAAGAACAAATCAAAACTTGAGAAAAAGAGCTAAACAAAATGGAGACAAGCAATCTATCAGATGCAGAGTTCAAAACACAGATTACAAGGAAGCTCAAGGAATTTAGTGAGGACCTCAACAGCATAAAAAAGATCTAGTCAGAAATGAAGGATACACTAACTGAAATAAAAAACAATTTAGAGGAGTACAGTGGATGAAGCCCAGATTCAAATTAGTGATATGGAACAAAAGGAAGCAAAAAACAACCAAGAGTGGGGAATAAAATCCTCCCCCAAATGAAGATAGTATGAGCAGCCTCTGGGACAATTTCAAGAGGCCCAACATTCTCATCATACAGGTGGGTGCCAGAAGGAAAAGAGCAAGAAATTGGAAGTCTATTTGAAAAAATAATGAAAGAAAACTTCTCTAATTTGGTGAAGGAAATAGGCATGAAGGCCAGGAAGCACAGAGTCCTAAATAAGATGGATATAAAGAGGTCCATTCCAAGATACATCATAACTACAATGCCAAAGATTAAAGATAAAGAGAGAATCTTAAAAGCAGCAAGAAAAAAAGCACTTAGTTACCTATGGGAAGAACCCGTAAGACTGTCAGCTGAGTTCTCAAAAGAAAGTCTGCAGGCTAGAAAGGATTGACAAGAAGTACACAAAGTCATGAAAAGCAGGGACCTGCAACCAAGATTGCTCTACCCAGCAAAGCTATCATTTAGAATCAAAGGACAGATAAAGATATTCCCAGACAAAAAGAAACTAAAGGAGTTCATCATCACCAAACCATTACTGTAAGTTAAAGGTACTTATTAAGAAAAAGTAAGTAAGTACAAATCAACATTTGAATCTAAAAAGCAAATTAAGCAAAACAAGGAGAGACAGGATTATGGAAAGGAAGAGCATTTTGTCGGTTGCCAGATTTGGGGTGGTGGAGGGGGAGAGAAATGGGTTGGGGGTGAGGGGATTAAGAAGTACAAATAGGTAGTTACAGAATAGCCATGGGGATGTAAAGTGCAGTATAGGAAATGGAGCAGCCAAAGAATTTACATGCATGACCCATGGACATGAACTATGGTGGTGAGGTTGCCTGAGGGAGTTTGGGATGCTGTGTGAAGGGGGAGCAAAGGGAAAAAAAATCAGGATAATTTTAATGGCATAATCAGTAAAATGTAATTTTAAAAAGAAACAAACAAACCATGCCCTGCCTGATGTGGCTCAGTGGATTGAGTGCCAGCCTGCAAACCAAAGGGTTGCCAGCTTGAGTGCCAGTTAGGGCACACACCTGGGTTGCAAGCCAGGTCCCCAGTGGGGGGCATGCAAGAGACAACCACACACTGTTTCTCTCCTCCTCCTCTCTCCCTTCCCCTCTCTAAAAATAAATAAGTGAATAAAATCTTTTTTAAAAAGTCTCAAAAAGTTATACATTATATGATTCCATTTATATGACTTTCTCAGAAAGGCAAAATATAGTGATGAAGAACTTATCAGTGGTCAACAAGGGTTGGGGGAAGTGGAGGGTGACATAGCAGGCTGGCATTAGAGCTTTTTGGCTGTATCTGACTGTCATGGTGGTGGTTACATGTGTTAAATTCACACAACTGTTTAACAAAAAGGTCACATTTTATTTACGTTAATCTTTAAACTAAAAAAAATGTATATCCAAAATACTGAGATGAGATACTAAGTGTTTATGTAAGTAGGAAAAGACAAGATGGTCACTACAGCATTAAAATGTTCATTTTTAATTACCTAGCTTTTTAATACTGTTGGACATTTATTACACAACTGCATAATGGAATACTGTTCAGTCATTCTAAATGGGCTATTAGCAACCCTTCCCAGGTAGCTCAGTAAGTTAAAGCTTCGTCCCAATACACCAACGTTGTGGGTTCAATCCCCAGTTATGGCACAAAAAAGAATCAACCAATGAATGAATAAATGGAACAACAAACTGTTTCTGTTTCTCTCCCTCTCTCTCTAAAAATCAATAAATTTTTTTTGAATTTTTAAGAAGTGTTATTAGCAAAACCAGTACATGACATAAAATACATTTTTAAACTTTATTAATTTGAGAGAGAGACAGGGAGTGTGAAGGGTGGGGGGTTGAGAGAGAGAATCATCAATTTGTTGTCCCACTGACTGATACACTCATTGGTTGATTCTTACATGTGTCCTGACCAGGGATTGAACCCACAACCTTGACTATCTGGAGGACATGCTGAGCTACCACGGGCCAGGATGAGTAAAATCCTCTTTAATACATAAAAAAGCAGCCCTGTCCAGTGTGGCTCAGTTGATAGGTACATCATCCTGTATCTGAAGGGTTGCGGATTCAATTCCTGGTCAAGGCACATACCTAGGTTGTGGTCCAATCCCTGGTCCGGGTACATACATTGCTATTAAGAAATAAGTCACACCATTAAGCTCTTTACTTGAAACTGAATATGGCTAAGCCAACTACTGAATAATTCAGATATCAGCAGGTTAAAGATTCAGGATAATTTAGGCCATCCCAAGCTGTGAATTCCAATGAAAGTCCATTCTAAATGTAGTATCAACTGCTAAGAGTCAGTAAACAAAAAACTTTCAAATGAAAAGTCTTTCACAATACAATTTTTACCAACAGATGGATCAAATTACCTAGAAGACACTACAATTAAGGTTTACAATGTCCCCTAATGTCCAGGACCAAGTACACATGTATTGTCCCTTAACCAATTTCAGTTTGATCAGCAAGATCAGAAGTTAAGAATTATCCCCAAAATTTCCCAATGCCCAAACTCTAAGGGATTTTTGGAGGCAAATACCCAGGTGTGTCTTGAAATAATTTTCTTCCACAAACAAGAGGGAGATACTCAACTTGTTTTCCTGGCAAACCACACTTAAAATAGTTAACTTTATTCAAATGTGCTCTCTTGAAAGTGAGAACAATGTCTCCTTTTACCTCCAATTAAAAGACTAGCCCTGGCTAGTGTAGCTCAGTCGACTGAGCACGAGCCTGAGAACCAAAAGATCACAGTTCAATTCCCAGTCAGGGCACATGCCTGGGTTTGCAGGCCAGTTCCCAGCAGGGGCCAATTCCCAGCAGGGGATGCATGAGAAGCAACCATATATTGATATTTCTCTCCCTCTCTCCATCCCTTCCCTTCTAAAGATAAATAAATAACAATTTTTTTTTAAAAAGACTAAAAAAAAATTTTTGCGCTCATATGCAAGAAAATGAATTAGGCTCTACAGGTAGAAACTTAAAAAGAAAACTCCGCCTTCAAGGAGCATAATTTTACTGATACATAACTTTTTTCTCTTCTCCACAATAAATATGTATTTTATTTAGGGAAGATGTAGATATACACCTTCAGGGCAAAACATTTTTTAAAAGCACTCAATTTACAATCTTTAATTGGGAAAAACTTTTTCTTTCTTTTTTTTTTTAAAGATTTTATCTATTTATTTTTTAGAGAGAGGGGGAGGGAGGGAGAAAGAGAGGGAGAAAAACATTGGCCTGCAACCCAGGTATGTGCTCTGACCAGGAATCAAACCTGCAACCTTCGGGTTTGCAAACCAGCACTCAATCCACTGAGCCACACTAGCCAGGGCTGGAAAAACTTTTCTTAATAGGACTCAAAACCTAGAAAAGCACAAAAGGTAAAGACTGATAAATTTGTTTACATTAACATTAAGAATGTATAAATTAAGTCAAAGACAAAAATGGGTACAGATACGCAACACACATAACAAAGGGCTAGTTTCCTTAATCTATAAAGCACTCTTAGATATTAGTATGAAAAAGACCAAGAAGCAAAAATAAATAAATAAAATAATACAAATGGACAAGTGAAAAATATACAAATAGTAAGCATAAGAAGTTACTTCATACCTGCACTATCCAATAAGGGCAGCCACAAGACAAATGTGGTATTTAAACTTTCAATAAAATTAAAAACTCAGTTCCTCAATCACATGAGCCACACTTCAAGTGCTCAATGTTTACATGTGACGAGTAGTTACTGTGTTGAACAGAACAGACATAGAACATTCCCATCAAGTTCTACTGAACAAAAGAAATGCTTTGTTAACATCAAAATGGCTAAGTGTAAAGACTAGTATATTCCTTCGGTTACAGACAAAAGTGGGAAGAAACAAGAACTCCCAAATTTTGGGAGGGGAAATAGAAATTGGCACAAATTCAAGTTTACAAACTCATGATCTTAACTAGTCCATCCACACAGATACACATATACACACAATATATATGCACGCATGTATGCCCCAATGTATACAGTTAAGTATTTGTTATGGAGGGAACAGACTATAAATGACCTGTGATGTCAAATAATCAAGAATTGATTTTTTATATGATAATACATCCAAAAACAATGGAATGTTAAGAAACCATTTGAAAAAATGAGGCAGATATATGTAAGTAATGGCATTAAAAAGACATTCATGAGCCCTGGCTGGTGCAGCTCAGTGGATTGAGCACAGGCTGCAAACCAAAGGGTCGCCAGTTCCATTCCCAGTCAGGGCACATGCCTAGGTTGTGGGCTGGGTCCCCAGTACTGGGCACATGAGAGACAACCACATTGATATTTCTCTCCCTCCCTTTTCTCTTCCATTCTCTCTAAAAATGAATGAAGTATTTTTTTAAAAAGACATCCATGATGTTCATGAAGTAAGCAAGTCGCAGCCCTAGCTGGGTGGCTCAGCTGATTGTAGCATCATCCCACACACCAAAAGGATCAGGTTTGATTCCCAGTCAGGGCCACATACCTAGGTTGCAGGTTCAATCTCTGGTTGGGGTACACACAGGAGGCAAGTGATGTTTGTTTCTCTCTTCCTCCCTCCCTCTCCCTGTAAAACTGATAAACATATCCTTGGGTGAGGATTGAGAGAGAAGAAAGGAGAAGCAAGGGAGGGAAGGAGAGATGGAGAGGAAGGAAGGAAAGCAGGCAGGCAGGCCTTGAGAGAGGGAAAGGGGGAGATGGGAGGGAGAAAGAAAGGAAGGGAGGGAGGGAGGAAAATATACAGGTATACCATACATGTTAATGCATATTTCCATATACAGAGTTAAAAGTCCAGAAAGCTATATTCAAATTATCAAGTAGTTAATTTCACTATATTTCTAAATATTTTCAATTATTTCATGTAGACTTTCACTCAATCCATTTTTCAGTATAGTGATTCATCCAAGATTAACTATTTACATACTTCTGTTCTGTTTTAAAAAAATGAGCCTATACAACATTAATAGGAACTCAAAATTTAAAGCAATTAATTGCTTTTAAAGTCATTTTAAAGAGTTCCAAAACTGCACCTATGTTCGTCTTTGTATTTCTAAAAAATGCTTTTTCCTCTAAAAAAAGTTCAAAAACTTAGTACATTAAATTACCTTTTAAAACACTAAAAACATGATAAATCCCACTGTACCAAAAAATACTAAATTGCACAAAACTACAAACTAGGAGGCTAGCCTCTGTGAGATATGGAAAGAAAAAATATAGAACTAGAGGAGCATTCAGAGGTCTTTTGTAAAAAGGACAAAAACAGCAAGTTTCAGCAAACCCTACTGGTCAGTTCACTGCAATTTTATCTTCCACATATCGGCCTCCTTCCAGACAGTTTTTGTAGTGAAAACACAATGCCCTTTCACGGACAGCAATACTGCACAGCGTTTTAAGGGTGGATAGACTATGTGGATGATGAAACAGCAAGGACTTCTGCTAATCTGATCTTATTTTCTCAGCTCCTGTCAGAAGTCTAGGAGATGCAGCAGCAGCAGCATTTCTCACAGAAAAGTTAAACTTTTGTTCCAAAAAAATTTTCTTTTTTATTTTTCTTCTTCTTCAAGGAGTTAGGAGGTTTGTGGAACATAAAAGCAGGACAGAAGATGAACTGAAAATAATAATACAAAATTTAAAAAGCAAAATCTATAAAAACTTTACTTCATTATTACAATAAGATCACTCAAGAAAAGTGTTACATCAAATCACCTAGCACAAATGTGTGAAATCTCACAATTTTAAGTAAACTGCACCTTAATAAAGCTGAAATAAAACATGCAGCTATTGTTTTTGATATTATAGATCAGAGCAGTTCCTCAATTTCTAACTCCTGCCCCTTATAAAGTTTTTCATACTATTTTTTATGAAACTCCACAAACCAAGATTTTGTCCAGTTTTACTTTCTATAGTTTATTATTACAAAAAAAATAGGTTTGCTTAATATGTTTTTCCAAGACACACACTCTGTCCTGGACAGTCTAATATAACTACAAGTATGATACAAACAAATACAGATTAAAAGGGCCCTGGCCTTGTCAATATATGTCCAAGTGGCCATAACCAACCCTGGCCTTTTTAAGAAAAAAACTTTTTTTTAAACTCATGGTAAAGATGAAGAGAACTGAACATTTCTAAGTTAATACATTTACTTTTTTAATGTGTATTTGTTAAGATGTTTTCCTAAACACCTTTATAATCATTATGTACTTTTATCATTATACTTTTAATTATTTTCAATTTCCCATACTTCATACATAAAGCAATCAGCCTATGGGTCTCACTCCTTCAACGGAAATTTTCTACGTTCCAATCTATTTTCCGAAGTTAAGTAACTTTAGGTAAATGATAAACATAAAAATCTATGTATATTCAAAATATCAGCATGTAAGTGAAGTCTATATAATTATCATCCAGAAATCAAACCACTTTTTCTTCAATCTACAAACCATATGCTAAAGATCTCTACAGCCCTGGCCAGGTGGCTTAGTTGGTTTGAGCTCTGTCCCACGCACCAGAAGGTTGCAGGTTCAATTCCAGATCAGGGCAGGTAACTAAGGTTGCAAGTTCAATTTGAGTCGGGGCATGTATAGGCGGCAATGGATTGACGTTTCTCTCTCACACTGATGTTTCTCTCTCACCCTTTTTCTCTCTAAAGTCAATAAACATATCCTCAGGTGAAGATTTTTTTAAAAGGTCTACCTACAGATGCTGTGCTCAACTCTAACAGCCAAGCTTCACTTCTCACACTTTGACCACTTTACTCCCAAGACACCCAAGGGTACCTCTAGTGTACAATCTCTAAGGTCTGTGTCTCTGCCCCTTCTACCTATGATCACAACAAACCTGTCCTCTTAGGTTATTTTTCTCTTTTAATTCTTCCCTAGTTGTGGTAGGTGACAAGAGAAAAGTCAAAAAGGAAACAGGATCGACAAGATTATACTATTTCAAAAGCTCTGCTTTGCAAAACAGCTAAATTCCTCAGGGATATCATCAAATATTTAGATGATAAATGTCTTTTTTTTTAATGAGCATAACTTTGAACATTAGAAGTCAACAGAATACTACTTGGCTATAAAAAAGTAAAAAAAGAAAAAAAGTTCACCCTTTGCGACGGCATGGATGGACCTAGAGAACATTATGCTAAGTGAAAGAAGCCAGTCAGAGAAAAGACAAACACCATGATTTCACTCGTATATGGAATCTAGTGAACAAAGTGAACTAACAAGCGAAATATAGACAGACTCACAGATGGAAAGCAGGATGACAGCCAAGGTGGGGAGGGGACAGAGGTGGAGGAATTGAGCAAAAAGGAAAAGGGACTCATGGGCCTGGACAACAGTGTGGTGACTGCAAAGAAGAGTGAGGTAGAAGAGGGTTAAGTGGTAACGAAAAAAATACAGTAACAAAAGAAAATTTTAAGGAAAAGTGAGAAAAACAATTTTAAAAAAAGAATGAGAATAACTTTAAACATTACAGTTAAGTGTAATGGTTCTCGGTATCTCTGGCTTACTAAACATTTTTCTATTTAAATTGCACCAAACACCAAACTACTACAGATATCTCATCCAAATCATTTTATCAGAACCATCACTGCCACCCTTAAAACTTTAAATGGGAGACTGTCAACTAAATACCTGAATAATGCATTTTATAACTAGTGTATTTGTATAATGCATATATAAATAAGATCAGCAGAGAGACTCCATTATCCCTCTGTCTGGTGTACTCAGTTTGGAACCAGCCTATACATTTAATCAGCATTTTGGCATAAGGGCATAATTTTACATTACTATATAAGTTATGAAACTTACTATTTTGCTTTTTCAGATTGTTCATAGCAACCATACATCAACCATGTAGCTCTCTCACATATCCACACACACACCCATTATCATATATGTATATATACATATATAATTGATTAATTTTATTTATCTGTTGCTCCATTATTGGTCAGGAATACACTCCATTTTAATAGTGCTCAATAAAACAGGACAAAACTCTACAATGCAGGTACCAAGAACACACTAAAACAAGAAACAGAGATTGCCTGTATCTATAAACGATTTTATTATTTCCTTACTGAAACTCTGTTCCTAGAACATTTGACCTTAATGCTACCAAATAAGTTTCAAACTTATCTGTCCTAAGTCTTCTTGATCTTATAAATATACCATATGCGCTATTTCTTAATTTAGGTCAAAGTTACTTCCCTTTGTCAAATCACCAATTTTCTGATATCATTTAGTCTGAAATATTAAAGATTTACTTTTGTTTATTCCTCCTACATTTACTTCTAATCCTCTTACAAACAGAAACTTCCTGAACACTGAAGTTTAATTTAATTCCTCACTTTATATGTGATAAACAAAAAAAGAGTATGGTATTTTCTAGATTTTGGCTACTGGAAAAAAGAAAAAAATTTTTAGTGTCACCATTCTCTTTCTAAAATTCATCTTTATTTAGACTGAGGCCTTGTGCATTTGCCAGAATCACATAAAAACACCAGGCCACTAATATACTGCTCCCTTCAGGAACTCACTCAGAACTCTACTAATTAAACTCATCTTTACACCCTTAGAATACCATTTTTCATATAACTAGCTAGGGTATAAAATGTTTATTATAAATTATCAAATATACTAATTCATAAGAAAATATAAACAGATGCAGACAAATTTTTCTATTTCTCATAATTGCCCAATGATTAGAAACATACTAAGATTCTAGAGACTTAAAATTAATTAACATAATTAGGTTTGAGGTCTGCTTACCAATAATTAAAATTTACCATCCTTCTTTTAATAAAAGAAAGAAGTCTTGAGGTATTCATCATGTAAAAGGGAAAACAATCTTCTGTGAAGGGGCAATTTCCAAACCATAAAATTATTTTTATAGTTTTTTATCTTTTAAAGGGAAACTACCAGTAGTCACAATTATGAAGATATACTGTAAGTGAAAACACTAAATAAAATGTACTTTCATTTATTTTTCACATTTCCAACTAAAATAGAAATACAACTTTAAGACTCATCAACTCCCTAACACAAACCAAGACGTTAAGAGACATAGATGAGGAGGAAAAAATACGAGATTTCTTATTCTCTTCTTTTTACGTATCTATAATCTTCCTAATTTTCCCACAGTGAACAATTATTTTTATATTTAAAAAGTCTCATTTAATGCCCTGGCTGGTGTAGCTCAGTGGATTGAGCACTGGCCTGTGAACCAGACAATCCGATCGCCCATCGATTCCCAGTCAGGGCACATGCCTGGGTTGCAGGCCAGTTCCCAGCGGGGGATGCACGAGAAGCAACCATACATTGATGTTTCTCTTCCTCTCTCCTTCCCTTCCCCTCTAAAGATAAATAAACAAAATATTTTTTTTAAAGTCTCATTTAAGAATAAACCAAGCAATATAATAAACGTTCATTTAGAAGGGCTCTCCACGCTGTGCAAGGATTACTGATATGATTCACCATTAAAGATAATACCTCCACACTGTCTCCTTCCCCAGCACTAACATGCTGTTTTAGGTCCTATATTACTCTTCTGCCGCACCCTCATTTCTACGTACATAAAGGCTTTTAATTTTTTCATAAAACAAAATTCTCACTCATCTTAAATATTCCTACATTTAAAACCTACTTTTAAACTTTGTTATAGCAAAATGGGGGCGGGGGGGAGAATGATGGCTTTACCCACGAAGTACAACTTCGTGAGGACACCATCACTTTAGCTATGGAAAACTTAAGGCCGGGTAAACTACACGTCCCGCCATGCATTGCTGCCTTGTTCGGAGTAGGTCTCTACGGAAACAGAAAAAAAAATTCTACAAGTCCCACCTGTTACTTGGTTTCTAAACACCTCCTGCACTTTCGGCTCCAACAGCAAACAAAAACAAGAGCCCCGTGACCTCACGCCGGCCCCAGGAGCCCAGACGAGCAGGGGCCGGAGGCCAGGCGGCCGGGCTGCTCTAGCCGGTCAGCTCTGCCCGGCTCCTGCGCTCCCCTCTCCTTTCCGGGGCTGGTTGCACGCACGAGCCTGCTCCCGTGTGCATCCAATGGGGGCTCTTCAGCCGCACAAGGGAAAAGAACCGGTTACTGGGCAAGCACCACACACTTCCCCAAGCCCGGGCGGGGGCTACCACGGAGTGGGGTGAGAGCGACGTGACCCCGAAACGTAGCACCAGAACACCTAGAGGAGTCGTCGCAATCGCAAGGAGAAGCCACAGCCCCGCGGGGACCCTCTTCCGCTGGGCGCCTCCAGTCCCACCAAGATCACAACCCGACACTAACCGCCGCCTCTCGGCGCGATTTTGTGCCCCCTCAGCCGGGTCGCTGCGCCAATGACCTCCCTTCCCCTGCGCCCGGAGGTCGGCGAGGGAACAAAATCCTCCCAGCCTTCCCCTTCGCTCCCTCTCCCTTACCGTCTTGGCGGCCTCCGCCCAGGTCCTGCCCTTCTTCCTACGGCCCTTTTCCCTCATGTCGGGTCTTGAACTGACTGGGAGGCTCCCGTGTCCGGGCTCCGGCCGCCCTCCCTCCCTACTCTGCCCTGCGCTGTTTTTCCCGCGGTGCCGGGAAAGGTGGGAGAAAGGGGAAGTCAGGCCGGAGGAGCACCCAAACAGAGGAAGCGGCGAGGGTGGTGCGCGGGGGGGCGGTTGGGAGGGCGTCTATGAGGCGGCCGGTCCTCCTACTGCCGTTGCCACTGCTACCGCCGCTGCCATATTGGGTCCTTACTGTACAGGCAGCAGCTACGGTCATGTGACGGCTCCCGCGCGGCCGTCACTACTGTACGCAGTCGGCAGCGCGAACGAGCGCGCGCGCGCCCCCGCCCCCCCGCGCGCGGCTGAAGCGAAAGCGAAGAGGCGGTCCGCAGCAACTCGCCACGCCCATGCACTTCCGTTCTCCGCCTCTCCTTCGGAGCATGCGTGGGAGGATGGTCGGACTCTAGTCGCCTTCCACCCCGAAAATCTGCCTGCGGAAGCGGAACCTGATCCGTCCCGGAAGGCTTATTGAAGGAATTGCGAGCGCGTGCGAGGCGCCGCCTTGGCTGTAGCAACTTGGGAGAGGCAGCCTGTTCCCTCAAGGAGCGATCCTTCCAACTAGCACCTTAAGTAAACCTCGTATTTGCGTTTTCCCATTTGCCTTTTTATCTTTACAAAGGTTATCTTTATGAAGATTTGTAACAGTTTTCTTCTACTTAATGGATGAAGCAATTTAGGATTGAGTACCGTAATTCACTAAACTCACAAGTCTAGGATGTAGAGAAACCGGAAATCAGAGTGCCACACAGAGTCCTTTCCATCACCCCAGAATGCTTCTCTAATAGGCGACATTTTGTTAAGGCCACCAATAACTACGTTCACGTCTTTACCTGTGAATCGTCTCATCAGGGACGCAAATGGTGTCTTTTTTATCTTGGTGAGCTCAATTCTGGCACAGTCCCTGTATGTATCAGCCTCTCAAGTAAATATTTGCTGAATGATTCAGCTATGTCTGTGGCCAGAAACCATTCATTATTTGTAGCGTTTATTCATAGCAGCCTACTTAACGATCATCTTCTGTCACATTATCCACGACTTTATACTTTGCAAAACAAAAAGAATGTGTAGTAACACCTACTGATCTCCCAAATCCACCTGCTTCAAGAAGCACCTTCTGATCTACAAAACTTACTATATTGTGAAATAGGCCTAAGAGTTGGGCTGCTTCTTGGGAGGAAAGACAGGTGAGAGCAAAGACAGGTGAGAGCAATACTCGGAGTCCATGCATGGGTTTCAGAAGTTCATGGACTCCCTAAAATTATGGACAATATTTTATGTGTGTTAATTGTTACTTTTTTTTGAGAAGAGGATTCAAAACTCCCTCAATTTTTTAAAAGGGGCCTGTTAACACGAAAAAGAAAAGTCTTAATAGGGAGTTTTAGAGGTCACCTAGATACTAATATTTCTCTTGAAGTAATTGTCACAAATTCCTTTGGTAACTCATAGCATTATCTAACTCTCTAATGCATAGGTTTGTAGTCAATTCAAGAAACCCCTCTCCATTTCCAGCTATTGACTGGGGCTTGCCCTCAGCTTTGTTCCCTGGACAGTCTACCTCATCTTGTCTTCATACGCCCAGCTACTCCCACTGTCTTACATTCATACACTCTACAGTGAGATTTTGGTCATAGCCCGACCACATATCTAACAGTGGTTCCATTTGATTTTAGTGAAGCTGAAACATTTCTGGCACCTAGTGACATGGTAGTTTTCATAATGCCGTAGCACCACGCATTACTCAAGCGTTTGAGGTGATGCTGGCGTAAGCAAACCTACTGCACTGGCAGTCTTATAGAAGTATAACACAATTATGTATGGTACCTAATACTTGATAATGATAAGAAGAGACTTACTTACTGGTTTATGTATTTATTACACTATACTTCTTATCATTAATTTAGTGTACTCTTTCTATTTATTAAGGGAGAAAAAAGTTTGCCCTGGCCAGTGTGGCTCAGTTGGTTGGAATGTTGTCCAGTACACCAAAAGGTTGGGGGTTCGATTTTCTGTCAGGGCACATATGTTGTTGTGGATTCAGTCCCCTGTTGGATCACATGCGGGAGGCAATGGATTGATGTTTCTCACATCAATGTTTTTCTCCCTCTCCCTCCCTTCCTCTTCCTGTCTGGCTAAGATCAATAAACATATTTTTTTAAGTTTGCTGTAAACAGTATGCCCTGTTACACTGGCAGCAGCCTCGTACATCTCATGATTACTGTCTATTGCTTGCATCATTTTCTCTTGTGCATGATTTAATTTCATGTAGTTTTGCACAATGACATCCTACATAGACTTACAACCTAGGAGCAATAGGCTACACCACGTAGCCTAGGTGTGTAGTAGACTTGTACCAGCTAGGTTTGTATGTGTCTATAATGTTCACTTAACGATGAAATCACCTAATGATGCATTTCTCAGAATGATTCCCTGACCTGAAGTGGCAAATGACTACATTTCTGGAACTCTATCCTGATTTTAATTTCTTTTTTTTAAGAGTCTGATTTTAATCCTTACCTGAGGACATGATTATTGATTTTAGAGCAAGGGGAAGGTAGGGAGAGAAACATCAGTGTGAGAAAGAAACATTCACCAGGTGCCTCTCACATGTGCTGACTGGGGACTGAACCTGCCACCTAAGCATGTGCCCTGACTGGGAATCAAACCATGACTTTTTGATTTACCAGCCAACACTCCAACCAACTGAGTGGCCAGGGCCTCAATTTTAATCTCAAGGGTAGGGACTATGGTATTGCAGTCTCTAGTTTTTAAGTTTCCACAGATCTGGATAATTTATTGTTATTAAATTATAATTGCCCAGAGAGTCTTTTTGTTCCAGTGTTTATTAGTTCAATTTCTTATGCTTATTTGCATCTCTTGCATCATTTCCACCCTAGTTCTAAATGTCCCTAACTGTTCTGTCTCTACTGCCATCCTATTCAAGCCCATCCTTCAAAGGATGCCGGATCTTTCTTCTTAAAACCCCACCTACCCCTACTGCGACACCCTCCGTAGTTCCTGATCAAGTCACACTCTCTTAGCCCTACTTCTACTTTAGCCTCCTCATTTGGCTAATAACACCGATCCACGCATCATATAAAAATCAGTGGCCACCAAGTACATTCTCACCTTGCCTTTCTTCAGCTGCGAAGTTTACCCATAAACTTGCTAGTACAACCTCCTCCTTACCATAGGTTAATCCCCCTTGAGTGCACTGCACCCCATACTGTATACAAGACCCCAGCCTCTCTTGCCTCTTAAAAAAATTTGCTCCTTAAGCTATCCCTATTTTTTCATTATTTTCTAATTCTGACTCCCCACCACCCCCTTCTACAAGCATTCTCAAGATCCTTCCAGCTTAAATAACGAAGTCTCTTCACTGTACTACCCTACCAAATTATTTTTCTCCTGTCTTTTCCCATAAATATCTTGAAAGTGTAACCTATACTTAGTGTCTGCACTTGAACAGTGTCCACCCACTCTTCTGCCCTTCTTTTCTTTTTAAGATTTTTATTTATTTATTTTTAGAGCGAGGGGAAGGGAAAGAGAAAGGAAGAAAAATATCAATGTGTGGTTGCCTCTCGTGCACCCCAGCTGGGGACCTGGCCTGCAACCCAGGCCTGTGCCCTGACTGGGAATCGAACCGGTGACCCTTTGTTTTGCAGGCTGGCACCCAATCCCTTGAGCCACACCAGCCAAGGTTCTTCTGCCCTTCTAAGTGTAACAGTAATTTCCTTTACATTAAGAAATAGCAGCAGCACTAAGTAAGAAGAAGAGTCTGTGTTTGGATAGCAGAAGCGAGAGACTATGAGTATAGTTGGCACTCTAGGTCCACTGCAGTGGTGGAGTCTATATTTTGTCTTTTTAGAAGCTTCTCTCAGAAACAGAAGCCCACGAGAACCTAGAAGACCCGCACTGAGCACTTGTACAAGTAAGTGATGCCAGGGATACAAAAAGGAGACTTTGGAGGACAATGCCATTCACTTGCCCTGTGCCTCCTCGGGACTGAAGAATTCGGTCCCCCAGCTGGTGTGAGTTTTCCCTGGAAGCTTCCTAAGTCACTTCTCAACACAGCTGGTATTCAATGACTGGTTGAAGCAGGGTGTTCAAGGCCTGGCCACCCCATCCCAACTCAGCACAACCCAGCTTCGGAGCTCCCACGGAACTGAGTGCAGCATTTGTCAAAACTGTATCAGAGCCTAACTTCTCCTTCTGCCCGGTTCTGCTGCCTCCACTTCCCACAGGTGTGGATCCTGAGGGCACTCTAATAAACTTCCTGCATGCTAAACTCCAGCCCACAGCCTGCTTCCTAGAGCCCTGCTCTGCAACAATGCTGGCGTATACATACAAAATTTCTAGAAGGATACGCAAGAAGTCATTAAAGGGAATCTGAGGGTAGTAGGACTGGTGGTTGGGGAAGATTCTGTTTCTTTTTTAGTAAGAAATATTAATCGTGATTATTAGTAACAGCTAACTAATAGTTTCTAAAGAGAGGGAGTTATGTTACTCCTTTTCTTCCTAGATTTGCTGTGCTGCCACTTGGGAAGCAATCTAAAATTTACTGAATTAAATTGATTAATCCAAGGGGGAAAAGTACGCTATAGCACCCCTGCTAAAACATCACACTATACCCCCAAAATAAAATGAACAAATACGGACAGTTCACGAAAGAGGAAATTCATTAAGTAATACACATTTAAAACAATACCTACTTCATGAGAATCAGTGAAATCTAAATTAAAATATAATTAACCACTGAAAGAATTTATTTAAGAATCCTAATTAAACATGTTGGTATAAAAATTAAGAAGTTTTCCATCGCTGAGTGCCTGGCAGATGAGCTCATCCACGCAGCCAAGGGCTCCTCCAACTCCTACACTATCAAGAAGAATGACGAGCTGGAGCGTGTGGCCAAGTCCAACTGTTGATCACTGGCTGCAGCCCCAATAAACCAGCTTGTTCCTTGGGCAGGACCAAAAAAAGAAAGAAGTTTTGCCCTGGTTGGTGTGGCTCAATGGACTGAGCACCAGCCTGTGAACTGACAGGTCACTGGTTCGATTTCTGGTCAGGACACAAACCTAGGTAGTGCGCAAGGTCCCCAGTTGGGGGCATGTGACAGACAAAGAATCGATGTCTCTTTCCATCTCTTTCTCCCTTTCTTCCCCTCTCTCTAAAAAAAGAGAAGAAGCCCTGGCTGGCATAGCTCAGTGGATTGAGCACGGGCCTGTGAAGCAAAGGGTTACCAGTTCGACTCCCAATCAGGGCGCATGCCAGGGTTGCAGGCCAGGTCCCTAGTGGGGGACACATGAGAGGCAACTACATATTGATGTTTCTTTCCCTTTCTTTCTCCTTCCCTTCCCCATCTCTAAAAATAAATAAATAAAATATTTTAAAAAATAAAATAAAAAAGAAGGAGAAAAATAGCATCTTCTCTGATCTTTTATTTTCTTCCTACTACTAACTGTGAGCTTAGTTTGTTCTTTTTTTTCTAGTACTTTTTTAAAAAGATTTTACTTATTTTTAGAGAGAGGGGAAGAGAGGGAGAAATAGAGGGAGGGAAACATCATCGTGAGAAAGAAACAGGGATCACTTGCTTCTTGCATGCGCCCGCAGCCCAGGCGTGTGCCCTGACCCGGAATCAAACCAGCAACATTTTGCTTTATGGGACAATGCTCAGCCAACTGAATCATGCTGGTCAGGGCTCCAGTTCTTTCAGGTATAAAGTCAGGTTGTCTATCTGAGAGATTTCTTTTTTCTTAACGTGGGAGTTTATTGCTATAAACTTCTCTCTTAGAACTGCTTTGCCATATCCTATAGGTCTTGATATGCTATGTTTGTATTTTCATTTATCTCAAGATATATTTTGATTTCTCATTGATTTCTTTGACCCATTGGTTGTTCAGGAACATGTTGTTTAATCTCTGCATATTTGTAAATTGTCCAATTTTTTGTAATCAATTTCTGTCATTATATCATCATAACTAAAAAAGATGTTTGATAGGATTTCAAAATCCTTAAGTTTATTAAGGCTTGTTTTGTGGCCTAACATAGGAGCCGTCCTAGAGAATGTTCTGTGTGTGTTTGAGAAGAATGTGTGATGTGACGCTGTTGGATGGAATGTTCTGTAAATGTCTTTTAAGTCTATGTGGCCAAAGTATCATTTAAGTCCAATGTTTCTTTATTGATTTTCTGTCTGGGTGATCTATCCTTTGTTGAAAGTCAGATAGTGAAGTCCCCTACTATTATTGTATTGGTGTCTGTTTCTCCCTTCATACCTATTAATATTTGCTTCATATATTTGGGAACTTCTATGTTGAGTGCATAAATAATTACAAATGTTGTATTCTCTTTTTTTTACCATTTTCAAAAAGTGAGACTTTTTTTGAAAAAAAATTTTAATTTATTTAATTATTGTTCAAGCAGTTTTCTGTCTTATATTCCCATCCCAGCCCACCCCCCCCCAGTGCTCCCCACCTCCCTCCCATTCCCCTCCACCTTAGTTTTTGTCCATGTGTCCTTTATACTTGTTTCTGTGAATCCTTCCCCTTTTCCCCTGTGATTCTCTCCCCTCTCCCCTCTGGTCCCTGTCAGCCTGTTCTGTATTTCAGTGTCTTTGGTCATATTTTGCTTGTTTGTTTGTTATATTTTTTAGGTTCTTGTTAAAGGTGAGATCATATGGTATTTGTCTTTCACCTTCTGGCTTATTTCACTCAGCATAATGCTTTCCAGTTCCATCCATGCTGTTGCAAAGGGTAGTATCTCCTTCTTTCTTTCTGCTACATAGAATTCCATTGCGTAAATGTACCATAGTTTTTTGATCCATTCACTTACTGATGGGCATCTATGTTGCTTCCAACTCTTGGCTATTATAAATTGTGCTGCTATGAACATTGGTGTGCATAGGTTCTTTTGGATTGGTGTTTCAGGGTTCTTAGGATATACTCCTAACAGTGGAATTGCTGGGTCAAAAGGCATATTCATTTTTAGTTTTCTTAGAAAATTCCATACTGTTTTCCATAGTGGAAAATGGAAATACAACATTTCCATACAAATGTTGTATTCTCTTGATTAATTGATCCCTTTATCATTATATAATGACCTATTTGTCTCTTGTTACAGTCTGTGGCTTAAAGTCTATTTTGTGCAATGTCGATAAAGCTACTCCTACTTTCTTTTGGTTTCCATTTGCATGGAATATCTTTTTCCATCCCTCTACTTTCAGTCCATGTGTGCCCTTAAAGATGAAGTGAGTCTGTCTTAGGCAGTATATGGTTTTGTTTGTTTGTTATCTATTCAGCCACTCTGTATCTTTGGATTAGAGAAGAGGGAAAATATTTTTTTAAGTTACTTCTATTCATATATTAAAAAGATACTCAAGTACTCTTCATGGTTTTTTTTGTTTTCTTTTTTTTGTTTTTCCTTTGTTTTCTTTTTTTTTCTCCAATTTTTTATTTAATTATTTTTCAAGTACAGTTTTCTGTCTATTACTCCCATCCCATCCCACCCCCCATGCCTCTTCATGTTTATGCTATGTTTCAGTTTGGAGCTAGATTAGGTAAATAATGCAGGTAGTAATCAGAATGTATTACCATTAACTTAAATAAATACCCCAGTTTAATTAAATGGATTAATGTAGTGTACTTTAGCCATGAGCAAAATACTGAGGACTGGAAAGGAATGCAAGACTACAAAGAGGGAGAATACATTCATTATTATATTTGCAGTGCCCAGAAGAGCACTTTGTCAGAGGCAGTGTTCAGTACATTTTTATTGAATGAATAAATAGATAGATAAGACACAATCCCTACTCCCCACTAGCTCATATTAAAGTAAGAAAGAGCCCTGGCTGGTGTAGCTCAGTGGATTGAGTGCAGGCCTACAAACCACAAGATCACGGTTTGATTCCCAGTCAGGGCACATGCCTGGGTTGCAGGCCAGTTCCCAGCAGGGGACACACCAGAGGCAACCATACATTGATAATTCTCTCCCTCTCTCCTCCCTTTCCCCTCTAAAAGATAAATAAATAAAATATTTAAAAATAAAAAATAAAAATAAATAAAGTAAGAAAGAGCTATTAAAAAGTAGCCCGCAAACCAGATGATCACAGTTTGATTCCCAGTCAGGGCACATGCCTGGGTTGCAGGCCAGTTCCCCGCAGGGGACACATGAGAGGCAACCATACATTGATATTTCTCTCCTGTTCTTCCCTTCCCCTCTAAAGATAAATAAATAATTTTTTTTAAAAGTAAATACCATGCAATCATAAATGTGTATGCAAGATCCTAAAGTGACATAGAGGAAAGGTGATAAACCCTGTGGGGATTAGTGCTGGGAAGAGTGTCTGGCAAAGCTCCAGGGAGGAGCCTTTTAGATTAAGGTTTAGAATGACAGCCAATGTAGAAAGTGGTCAGGCAAGGAGAATAAATGAAATTAGAAGCAGGGACCAGCTAGGAGGGCTTTGCAGTACACAGGGGTTAGTTACTATGTCCTCAGGTTTTAGTTCAGGGCTCCTAACCTGGAGTCCAGGCAAGGGTTCATTAGCCTAGACAAAATAACGTTTTTATTTTCACTAACTTTAAACTGATTGGTCACCTATGACTTTGTCACTAACAGAAATCACAAATATTTTTATATTATATTACAGTTAAGATATCTGGAACTAGTCTTACATTGATCACAACTCCACAATTTCAGTATTTCAGAACTGCCACCAGGTCTCATTATTTGATGCATTAATAATGAAGCACACGTATCGCTGTATCACAAATTCATTTTTTAATAAGCTGATTGCTCTATCTCAATATAAACATCTTTGCAATCTCCTGTATTTTATTACACACGGAAAGATTCTGAAAAGATATCCACAGCCTTCAACAAACTGACAAAGGAATTCATAGCAAAAACACACACAAAAATCCCCCCCAAAATAAGCAAACACAAAACAGGTGGTAGGGTGGTTAAGAACCTTCCTCCTGACTGAGAGCAGGAAATGAAATCCCGGTTTCAGCACATGGCATGTGATTTCAGACAAACTTTTAAAAATGTCTTTCTTGGCCTCTGTTTTCTCATGTGAAAAACAGGTGTGATACTGATAGTTTCTTCATAAGTTTGTTGTAAAGATAACAAATACGCATAAAGAACTTAAAATAATGTCAGGTACACAATCAATATTCAATAAATGATAGTATTATAACCTGTCTAGACCTTGGTTTCTGAAGGAAATCCAACGAATAATCTCCTAGATCCAGCATCCCTTGAAAATCTAATCTATTTGTG
Organism: Sturnira hondurensis; assembly: GCF_014824575.4. Lineage (NCBI taxonomy): Eukaryota > Metazoa > Chordata > Mammalia > Chiroptera > Phyllostomidae > Sturnira > Sturnira hondurensis. Next base: position 16,263,241 of record NW_028089294.1, on the reverse strand, counting down.
AAGATCTTCCTAAACACTAATCAAGGCAACAGCCAAAGAGATCTCATTTTCTCTCCTTTGTCGGAGGATCAATGAAATGTCAGCACGAGGTTCTCCTTTTCTGCAAAGAACTAACAAGGCAACTTCCTAAGAATTAAGGCTGGTGTACAAACACCAATTTAGACTTGATGGGCCCCTCTCTCCTGGAAAATATTCTATTCCAGGTCCTCTAAAGCGTGAATCTGGATGCCATGGACAGGCGGGAACTAGCTCACTTCATGGCCAGGAAGGGAAAACCAGAGCCAACTTAAGCTGGACTGGACTGCAGGCGGTCAGAGACTCAGAGATGTAGGAGGCAGGAAGGAAGGCAGAGGAACTGGAGGCCAGCCAGGAGCAAGCCGGGAGTAGCCAGGCTGTGTGCTCCTTAGTTACCACTGGCTTTGTCCAGCCAGATGTCCTCAGCATCTCCTTGGTGTTCTGCCCGAGGAATCTGACTATTCATTCTGAAGTTGTCTTAAATTACACTTTCACAAATCACCCTCAAAGGCCAAACACATTTTAAAATGTTCACCCTAGCGAGAGATGTTTACATCGATGAGGATACAACCTTGACCTAAAATGATTTAAGTTCAAGTCCCAACTTTGTTATGTACTACCTGGGTAAACTGAAGCAATTTATTTAGATGGTCTAATTTTCAGTTTCCTCATCTACCAAAAATTGGGAAAATTTACTCAATGAAAATTCACTGAGCCCATCATGTGATGGGCTCGGATCTGGGTGTTGAGAAGACAGAAATAAACCAGATAGGTAAGGCCCTGCTGTCGTGGAGCTTTAGTCAAGAGGAGAGGGGAGAGAAATAAATAGACAAAACAGTATCAGATATTGCTAAATGCTTGAAAATCTCTTACACATTCTCTTGATGTGTAAGAGAATGACCAAGCAGGAGCATCTTTAGGTTACAAGGAAAGCCGCTCTGAGAATTTGACATTTGAGCTGAAACAGGAGACAAAAAAGACAAGAAGGAACTAGCCCCAGGAAGATAGGGTTGTGGAGCATTCTGGTGAGAGGGAATGGGGATTTCAGAGGCCCTCAGGCCGAGGAAAGAGTTTGGTGTGTTAGCGGAATATGAAGAGGAACGGAGTGAGGTGGGGAGGGATCCAGGAAGAGATGGGAGAGGAGAGCAGGACTGGGGGAGTGGAGCCAGGTGTGGAAATTGGAGGAAAGCACAGAATGTGTGAAATAATTGTTCTGCAGGATAGAGAGAGAACAGACTGGGGAAGGGTAGTGGGACTGCTTGGCAGCGCTGATAGACTCCTTTTGAGATATGTGGTCACGAATTTAAACTAGAACTGGTTGGCATAGTGGATGTTGTGCTGAGGATTAAATAAAATGAAAGACAGTTTTCAATACATAGTACCTGATCAAAAAAGGTAAATAGCTATCATAAAAAGTAGGAAAAAAGATGAGGAAAACTAAAAAACACACACGCGCGCGCATTTATTTTTGCCTCATTTACCATCCATTAGGGAGGTAAATAATGCACTATGAATTCTGATCTTTGGTTTAAGACTAAGATTTTCTTCTAAATTGAGTCTTTTTGCATCTGGATATTTTAAACCTGAGTGTCTTTGCATGCCAAATACAAAGCACTGTGATTTTCAGTCTTATGGTCTTAATAAACTGGAAGTAAATTTATTTGGTCAGTCCCTTGTAGAACCACTTCCTTATATTTCAAATACAGGAACATAGCTCATCGTGGTATATACACAAAGTTTGCTTCTCTTTATCTTTTTGAGTGTTCAAACAAAAGAAAGATTCCTCCTGGTAACCTTCCGAGATGTTTTCAAATGTTAACTCACCACGCCCGGTACCTGAGAACAACTCTGCAGCCCGGGATCCACATCCACTGGGACTTTCAATATAAACTCCCTGCAGTGCTGACATGGAGACAATCACCCCGGAGATTTCCTGTCATTTTATCTCACCAACGAGATCTTTTTTGGACAAACCCCTTTGTTCAAACTTCTTAAAGCTCAGAAGCCCTGATGTGGAAAAAGCCCTGATACTGATAAGAGAAACAGCAGAAATGCTGAATGAACCAGTTTTGAACAGAACAGGATCTGGAGTCTGGGGGGGAGCTCAGGGGCAGCGGCAAGGAGACAGGTAGGTTGCTGAGAAGTAAAAACGACAACACAAGTGATAGGAGGCTAATGAGAAGTCCAGCAAGGAATAATAAGCGAGCCCGCCCGCTAGGAGAGAGGGAGCGTTGGAGAGGAATCTGAGAGCAAGCAAAATGTGGCATTCTAGGCTCGCAGTCCGACAGCAGGCTGTGAGAACTCCAGCTCTCATACAGCCAGAGAGGTTGAAAAGAACGAGCTCTCTGAGAGCCTCACTTCTGTGTTCTGCAAATTTTTCCCTTAGGTGGTAGTATCTCCCAGAAGCACCATCTACTCCAATGTTCTTGGTTCCTCAAAGAAACCTTCTCCTCTGCACCTCCCACCCTCATTCCGCGTGTGTTTACAAGGTGGAGAAAAAGAGGTTCTGAGGTTGTAGCAAAAGTGGCTGGCTTCTGACACACCCTCTCAGCACTCAGTGTTCCTGCATGTGCTGACAGCTCCTTCCTGCATGCCTCTGGGACCCTCTGACTGGGAGTTTTCCCTGATCGCTAGAGCAGTCTTGACTCTAGCGATGAACAGGGCAGACCAGAAAAGCCAAGGTCTTAATGCCCCCTAGGAGCAACTGTCAAACAAGGATTGACTGGGGTGGTGTAGAAATACATATTTCAGTGGCTTATTGCTATAAAACAAACTACTCCCAAATCAGTGGCCTAAGACAATGATTTGTTTTGTCCCATGATTCTGTGGGTGGGCTGGGTGGTTCCTCTTCTGGTTTTGCCTGCAGAACTATATTCGACTGCAGAGTTAACTGGGCTGAAAGGTCCAAGCTGGCATCACTTACATGGCTTGCAGTTTACCTTGGCTGCTGGTTTGGGACGCTTTGGTATTCCTCCACATTGGCCCTCTTTCCTTTACTGGGCTAGACCAGCTTCTGTACTCAGTTGACTTATCAGCATATGAAGAGGCCAATGGCAGAAGGTGCAAGGTGTCTCAAGGCCCAGTCTCTGAAGCTGGCACAGTATCACTTTTGCCATTTTTATTAGTCAAATGAAGTCACAAGATCATCCCAGAGTCAAGGGGCAATGACTATACACCATGGTGCTCCTAGGAACAAGATAGATAGGTAGACAATAGAGGTATTGCTTGACTTTTATACTAAAAAAAAAAAAAGACCAAGAATGAATGAGAGACACAGACACACTCTAGGGTGAGCCCCCTTCCACCAGAAGTCACACTCTTTTATAGTTCTCTCTCCTTGAGAACCCATGCCTTCCTAATTGCCAACAGGTTACATCACTTAAAGAACTTCATCTCTGCTTTGGCTGGTAAGGCTCAGTGGGTTGGGCATCATCCCGAAAAACCAAAAGGTCGCTGGTTTGATTCCTGGTCAGGGCATATGCCTGGGTTGTGGGCCAGGTCCCCGGTTGGAGACAAGTGGGAGGCAACTGATCCGTGTTTCTCTCCCTCTCTTTCTCCCTCTCTTCCCTTCTCTCTAAAAGTAAATAAATGGAATCTTTTAAAAATAAATGAAAAAACTCCATCTTAGTCAACTGAACTGAGAGATCTTCCTGCTGGCCTGCTGGCCTTGAAGAAGCAAATTGCTAAAAAGCAAACAGCCTCTGAGAGAGAAGACCATGTGCCAAGAGCAGCCAGTCCGTTTGTCCCAGGACAGCAAGGAACGGAGTTCGACCAGTGATCACGTCAACTTGAAAGAGCACACCAAACTCCAGAGAGGAACTCCATCCAGAAGGGAGTTCCGGAAAGGGACGTAGCCCACGTGACCCCTTGATTACAGCCTTGTGAAACCTCAAGTGGAGGGTCCAGCTAAGCCATCCCCGAACTTCTGAGCCATGGAAAATGTAAGAAAGTAAAATAGATTTTGTTTTAAGCTGCTAAGTTTGCTGTAATTTGTTATGCGGCAACATACAACTACCATGAGTGAGTAGAAAGCTGAGGTCAGCCCCTAGGATGGAAAATCACAGCCCTCCCCCAGTTTTCGGACCTGAGCCAGCTCTCACCCCATCAATTGAAAGAGATGCCGAGTCCCCTTGTGGAAGGACCCCAAAATGCTGTGATAAGCCTGTACAGTTGGGACTGCCTTAATCCTTCCACAAAAGGATTTATGGCCATTTACCAGAAAAACTGAATGACAAGGGAAATAGCATCTAGATTTCTCAAGACCTCTGAGTTGACGGCAATACCAAGCGACTCGAAACACCTGCCTGGCTCCCTATGGGAGGAGTCACTGGATTGGAGCGCTTGGCTCTCAGACAAAGGCTCAGAAACCTCAAGGATGGAGGCCCGATCCTCCTCAGAGACGGAGGCAAGCAACCAAGACCAGAGAACAGGTTGACTGAGGATGAGGAGGATCCAGAATGCATGGCAGAAGAGAGAGATGCCAAATATCATTACAGCCAGGAGTGAGTAATAATTCGCAACAGGACTGAGTCTGGTTCTACCTCAATTAATTTTTATTTTTGATATTGTCACTGGCTCCCACCTTGAAGAGTGACTGACAAAATGGACTTTGTGTGGGATACAGGTAGATCGCAGAGGAACAAAGTGCATTGGCAACCTGCACCTGGGCACAGGCTTCTCCCGGCCCTGATGGCCTCTTCCCGCCAACACCTGCAGCCGCTGGCCTGCTGGCTTTCTCTGGCCACGGGTGTGTATTTAGCCCACACTTGCGGCCAGCTGAGATCGCCTGGGTATTAGTGCCCTCAGCTCTCAAGTAGTAACTGAAAGGACTCCCTGCTCCTCTGGGGACAGCTCTGAAGCAGGTTCTGCGCAGTCTCTCAGGTCCCTGTGGGACTGAGCCCTGTGTCATTTGTTAATGCCTCTGCCCAGCCTCTCCTCTGTGTCTCCTTCCTCATTCCCGAGACTTAAAGTTTTATCGAAGAGCTTTTATTTTGGGAGTTAAAAAGTGTGAATTCAAGCCCTCATAGCTATAAAATCTGAGGGGAAACAAAAAGAGTATTACCTGCTAATGTAGTAGCTGTTCCTCACGAGAAGTGGGTGAGAAAAGGAAAATCAAAATGCTTTGTTAACTTCAACATGTCATGTGAGTTTAAGAAATCACTAACACTACATTATTAATAATAATTGTAATTGATCGACGCACAACTATTTCCCCTCCTGTAAATTTTAATACCAAAGACATATTCTCTAATACTCATATTTGTAGTTTCTGTGTTGCTGAAGGAAGTGGTTTTAAGAGAAAGAGTGTACAAATATTCTGAGGCCCCTCAAATTAACCAGAGGGTCATCTATTCTCCTATAAAACAGTTCAGCCCTGCTCTGACCAGTGTGGCTCAGTGGATTGGGCGTTCTTCCTGTAGACCAAACCATCACCGGTTCAATTCCCAGTCAGGTCATGTGCCTGGGTTGTGGGTTCAGTCCCCAGTTGGGGCACAGGAGAGGCAACTGATCAATGGCTCCCGCTCTTCCTTCCCTCCATTCCCCTCTCTCTAAAAATTAATAAATACAATCTTTAAAAAAATAATATAAAATAAAATCGTTCAGCCGTGATCAGGTATTTCAATTTTCCACTGAGACTCCTTTCGGAAGGGAGCCATGGGTGTGGTACATCATAGGCCCAAGAGTCAGGGACAAGGAGCCTCTGGTCCTGCTCTGCTTCCCTGAGGTTCCCTGAGGAGCTTTCCCTCCCTTAGGGACAGTGTCCCAGCTACACCCATGTGTGGAGGTTCCCCAGGGGTCCTGCTTGCCTGCCCGAGCTCAGTCCTGGTAAAAAAGAAAGGCAGACCCTGAGGGGGCCCACCTTTCTAGCCCTCTGTGAGCCCAGGAGCTGGAGCTTCAGCAGAGCCCTTGCCACGTCTGTCTCATCTTTCAGGCTGGCCTTCAGCAGGAGCCCCTGGAAATTAACCTGCAGGGTAACTCCTGGGCAGAACCATCAGCAAGGGCGCATCTTGTGGCCCTGGCTTCAAACGGTGGGTAACGCAGTGTCTTTGGGAAGCAGGACTCAGTCTAGGAAAAGCATCAGTGGCTCAGCATTTTCCTCTAGCTTGTGTCTATGAGTGGTGTGGTGATCACGTCTACTGACACGTTAAAGAAAAGCAAGAAAACACAAATATTTGGTGAATGCTTATGATAACGGCAGCTACTGTGCTCGGCAGTGTTTCTCTCTCTCAGCTTATTATTAAAAATTCCAAACATATGCAGAAATATAAATTATAGTACAATGAGATCCCATTTGTTCATCACTCACTTTCAACTTCCTTCCTTCCTTCCTTCCTTCCTTNGGCTTCAAACGGTGGGTAACGCAGTGTCTTTGGGAAGCAGGACTCAGTCTAGGAAAAGCATCAGTGGCTCAGCATTTTCCTCTAGCTTGTGTCTATGAGTGGTGTGGTGATCACGTCTACTGACACGTTAAAGAAAAGCAAGAAAACACAAATATTTGGTGAATGCTTATGGTAACGGCAGCTACTGTGCTCGGCAGTGTTTCTCTCTCTCAGCTTATTATTAAAAATTCCAAACATATGCAGAAATATAAATAATAGTACAATGAGATCCCATTTGTCCATCACTCACTTTCAACTTCCTTCCTTCCTTCCTTCCTTCCTCTCTCTCTCTCTCTCTCTCTCTCTTTCTTAAGAGTGGGGAAGCGGGGAGAAAGAGAGGGAGAGAAACACCAATGTGAGAGAGAAACACATATCTATGGGTTGCCTCTCGTACACACCCCTACTAGGGGCAGAACTCACAACCCACAACCCAAGCATGTGCCCTCACCAGCAATTGAACCGGTGACTTTTTGCTCTGTGGGACAACACCCAACCGAGCCACACCGGTCAGGGCCCCAAATTCTTTTGAGCAAATTCTAGATATAACTTCATCCAGAAGTAATATTCCAATAAGTATCTCCAAAAGATAAGGACTCTTTTACAATACAACCACAAATCATTAGCATACCATAAAAATGAACAATACTCCTTAATATCAAAAAACCAACTAGTATATTGGCCCACTCCTTAATATCAAAAAGCCAACTATGTGTGTTTGTATATATATATATATATTACTTTTTAACTGATTCGGTCACTTCTCTTCACCATTTTTGAACCCTCCTCTGCCCTTCTTCCTCTCTGTGCTTCACATGTGTTGTCTCCCGTGCCCAGATTGCCCTCTCTTGCCTAACGAGTGAGACACAACCTTTCAGATCTGTTCAGAGAGCACCTGCTCCAGCGATCTTCCCCTTGTGAAACCCAGCAGTTGGCCATCACCGCAGCACAGGCGCCTGCTCTGTGTGCACATGCCTGTCTCTCCTCCAGACTGGGAGCTCCTTGAAGACATGCACTGTGTTCTCCTAGTCTTTGTAACCGCGGTAACAGGCACGGAATCTGGCCCATGGCATTTGCGTCAAGCCAGCCTATTATTTCTAGGGAGGGGTACCCAAGACCTCGCCCTTATTCTTGGTGTTGATCTAGCCTTTTCTAAAGTTCAATGTCTTTTGCAATGGTGGGGTTTTTTTTCGCTCCTTGATCTGGGCTGGGGGTTGACCTGTGTTTTTAATCTGAAAGTTTTTTAAAAATATATATTTTATTGATTATACCATTACAGTTGTTCTATTCCCCCCTTCATTCCCCTCCACCCACACACTCCCTCCCCCACCATTCTCCCTCCCTTAGTTTATAACCACGTGTCTCAAGTTCTTTAGATTCTATATTTCCCCCACTATTCTTGCCCTCCCCCCTATCTATTTTCTACCTACTGTCTATGCTATTTTCTGTACCTTCTCCCCCCTTCTCCTCCTCCCACTCCCCTGTTGCTAACCCTCCATGTGTTCTTCATTTCTATGGTTCCACTCCTGATCTAGCTGTCCTCTTGGTTTGCTTTTGTTTTAGGTGTGGTTGTTAATAACTGTGTGTTTGCTGTCCTTTCACTGTTCATATTTTTCATCTTCTTTTTCTTATATAAGTCCCTTTAGCATTTCATATAATAAGGGCTTGGTGATGATGAACTCCTTGAACTTGACCTTATCTGAGAAGCACTTTATCTGTCCTTCCATTCTAAATGAAAGTTTTGCTGGATAAAGCAATCTTGGCTGTAGGTCTTTGGATTTCATGACTTGGAATACTTCTTTCCAGCCCCTTCTTGCCTGTAAGGTCTCTTTTGAGAAATCCGCTGACAGTCTGATGGGTACTCCTTTGTAGGTGACTGTCCCCTTATCTCTTGCTGCTTCTAGGATTCTCTCCTTCATTTTAGTCTTGGCTAATGTAATTATGATGTGCCTTGGTGTGTTCCTTCTTGGGTCCAACTTCTTTGGCACTCTCTGAGCTTCCTGGATTTCCTGGAAGTCTATTTCCTTTGCCAGACTGGGGAAGTTCTCCTGTATTATTTGTTCAAATAAGTTTTCCACTCGTGGCTGTTTCTTTCCATCTTCTGGTACCCCTATAATCCGGATGTTGGAACGTTTAAAGATGTCCTGGAGGTTCCTAAGCCTCTCCTCATTTTTTTGAATTCTCATTTCTTCATTCCTTTCTGGTCGGATGTTTCGTTCTTCCTTCTGGTCCATTCCATTGATTTGAGTCCCAGTTTCCTTTCCATCGCTATTGGTTTCCTGGGCATCTCCCTTCATTTCAATTAGTTTAGCCTTCATATGTTCCTCTAATTTGTGACTATAATCAACCAGTTCTGTGAGCATCCTGATAAACAGTGTCTTGAACTGTGCATCTGAGAGGCTGGCAATCTCTTGGTCGCTTAGAGTTATCAGCTCTGGGACTTTGAGTTGCGCCATCTTTTGGGCTGTTTGTGCCTGTTACGATGCAGGATCGGAGCCCTAGGTGTTCACCAGAGCAGGGCAACTAAGTCGCTGGGTTGTGATGCCATATGTGGGGGCAGGGTCAACGAGGAGCAATGGTGTCCTGTCTGCTGCCTCCTGCCGCGGCCCCCATAGGTGGCCGGTACCGCAACTGCCACCATCACCTGGGCCCGCGCGTTTCGTCCCACTGCACGCGAGTGTGCCACCACCGTCAGCCCTCCACCACTGGGTTCGCCCCCTGGGGCCTGCGTGGTCCGTCTCACTGTGCACAAATGTGCGACTGCGGTCAGTCTGCCCTGCACCCCGACTGGGTCCGGGCTACCTGTGCGCCTATGTCGGAGGATCTTTCCTGCCTGACCCTGCTCCACCCCTCTTACCATCTCAGTTGAATGGTTAGTTATTGTCGGACTTCCGTATAATTCAATTTTCTGTTCTTTGGCTGTGTCTTTGTTCTCCAAACCTTTGTTGTATTCAAACTTGGTTGTGGGAGAAGGCACAGTGTTTCCACCTATGCCTCCATCTTGGCGGAAGTCTTAATCTGAAAGTTTTCAGAAACCACTGAAGTCAGGATTTTTTTTAAGATTCCAGGATTGATATACAGTCACCCCCCCCAAGACCCCAGTGGATGCCTGAAACCAAGGAGAGAGCCTAACCCTGTGTATACAATGTGTTTTCCTGTATACACACACACAACTTTTCACTCAAAGGGAGTTCTTTGTGTATCCAAATTGCAGCATCTCTAGTCCTACACTTGGGACCATTATTAAGAAAAATAAGGGTTGCCTGAACACAATCGCTGCGATAGGGTGACAGCCTATCAGATGACCCAGACAGTTCCTAAGTGAGCAACAGAGATGCTACACTGGACAAAAAGATTCACATCTCAGGCCTGACAGCATGAGATCCCATCATGCTCCTTGGAATGCCATGTCATTTAAAACTTATGAATTGTTTATTTCTCGAACTTCCATGTAATATTTTTGGACCGTGGTTGACTGTGGGTAACTGAAACCACAAAAAGCAGAACCGTGGATAAGGGGGGACGACTGTACAGCAGAAAGACTGAGGGAAGAGAAAGCCACCTTGTCCATCAGCAGCCCACTCTGAGATTAATGTAGTAATAGCCATACACAATTGAAAAGAAAAGCATATTATTCTTGCCCTCTAGTTGCAAGCAATCTAAAACCTTCTGGTTCTCTGAGAAGGACCTTGCAACACTCTCACAGTTTCCAAATTATAATTAATAACAGTTGGAACCACAGTTTTCAAGTGTTTCTTTAACCTCAGGACCCCTTCAGGTTTATCCAGCCTGCAACGTGTTACTCATATCATGGCTCCTGAGGAGAGGCGGTGAGTGGAGGGCTGGAGCCCAGTTCTCTGGGGCTCTCTGCCGACTCTCCCACTCAGCCCCCGAAACACAGAACCCATGCATCAGATTAATCTATCCACACCCAATAACTAACTGTTTGTCGAGTGCCTACTACGTGTTTGGTCTTCACAGCACTGTGCTGAACCAGACAGATGGACTCCCATTCACTTGGACTTACATTCTAGGGGGGACGAGGGAGGAAAGCAGTAGTCTCTGCAAGCCAGTGGTTCTCAAGCTTGCATTTTCATCAGAATCACCTGGAGGGTCTGTTAAACTACAGATCTCTGTGTGTCCTCCCCCCACTGCCCCCTCCCATGTCTGTTTCAGTGGGTTTAGAGGAGGGGCTGAGAATATACAGTTCTAAATACATTCCCTGGCGATGCTCAAGCTGCTGGTCCCAGGACCACGCTGAGAACCACTAATGGCGACAATAAAATAAATCAATCACCTTCAGATAATGGCCAGTGCTGGGCTTTTAGAAAACAAAGAAGGGTAACGGAGTCGAAGTTACCTGAGTGAGCAGCCACTTCATTTTTTAATTTACCATATTAGTATTTTTTTAAATCTCCCCCTGAAGCCCTGGCTGGTTCAGCAGGTGGAGTGTCGCACTGTGAACTGAAAGGTCTCTGGTTCGATTCCCAGTCAGGGCACATGCCTGGGTTGAAGGTATGTGGGAGGTAACTGATCTATTCATGCATCTATGTTTCTCTCCTCTTTCTCCCTCCCTTCCCCCTCTCTACAAAATAAATAAAATCTTTTTTAAATAATCCTGCCCTGGCTGGTGTAGCTCAGCGGATTGAGCACTGGCCTGTGAAGCAAAGGGTTACCAGTTCAATTCCCAATCAGGGCACATGCCTGGGTTGCAGGCCAGGTTTCCAGTAGGGGACACGTGAGAGGCAACCACACACTGATGTTTCTCTCCCACTCTTTCTTCTTCCCTTCGCCTCTCTCTAAAAATAAATAAATAAAATATTTAAAAAACAAATCCTCACGCAAATATACATTCACCAATTTTAGAGAGAGAGGACAGGAGGGACAGAGAGAGAAAAAACCATCAGTGTGAGAAACATCTATTAGTTGCCTCTCATACCTGCCCGAACCTGCAAACTTTTGGTCCATGGGCCGATCCATGCTCCAACCAACTGAGCCGGTCGGCCAGGGATAGCAGCCACTTTAGACTGAGTGACCTGGGAAAGCCTAACCAGGAGGATAACATTTGGTTTCAGACAAGAATGATCAAAAACAGCGAGTCATAAGAGTCTGGGGGATGGGCATTCCAAGAAAAGGACTTAGCACATGCAAAGGCCCTGAGCAGGGAACAAGCACAGCATATAAAGGAACAAAATAAGATGTTAAAAGTGCCAGTGCAACTGAACAGTATTTTGAAGGGGAGAAAGTGATACACGGTTGTCACAGAATCAGTCAGTAAACAGATTATGTAGGTGTCCTGTAGGCCATTAAAAAAACGTTCAAGTTCAGTTTTTAAAGTTCAATGCAATGCCATTGGAGGGTTTTAAGCAGGGACTCTTATGTAATCATATTTTAATACATTTTAAATATAAGGCCTTTGCTATGAAATATCTCTTTGGCTGTTGGGTGGAGAATGTACCATGAGGGGCAGGAGGGAAGGAGAAGGAAAAGGCAGGAGCCAGGAGGCCCATGCGGAGGTGCTGGCAGCAGCCTGGGCCAGACGTGGTGGGGGCGGGGAAGTAGCAGTGCAAAGGGTGATAATGGCAAGCTATGCAGGGGTGGGGACTCGTTGATGGGGTGACACTTGGTATAATGCCTTGCCACTTGTGAGTCTTCAGCAAAGGCATTAAATAAGTGAATGAATGAAGCTCCCTTCCTGTCTCAAGTGACGTGATTATAATCCACAATTCACCAAGGAAACCAAGAATGCTCTCAATGATCATTCCAAAACTGGATTCCATTTTTCAGTTGGCAGTGGGTTTTGCATAGGTGTGAGAGTTGAATTCTAGCTCTCCTTTTTAAATATTTCATTGCCATGCTACCCCCTCTTTCTCAGAATTATTTTCTGTTTGGAAAGCAAATTGAGTGGGGGTGAGCCGGGAGCTCACAAATCCCCCTGGGAAATGTAAGCAGCTGGTCCCAGGGCCCTCATTGCTGGGAGAGGCTGGGAGTGAGGAATGAGTCTTCCCTGCTGCCAATGACTCTTCCCTAAGGGCCAAAATCCATTTATTCCTTTCCGTTGTTTTCACTGAACTGTTTTATCATCCTTCTTACTGCGTCCCATCCTATTGGAACAAAATGTGATAAAATATGGCTTTGATTTGACCAGGGGAAAGGGCCACGAGCACTGTGGGGTGTCAGTACTGTGACACACGACAGCCCTGATTTCTGCAGGAACCAGCCTCGCTGTCGTACCTTTCCACCGACTTCGCTTGTTGGGTCCGGAAGAGAACGTCTGAGGCACAAGTCACTCCTCAGGTGCTGGCCAAAGCTTTAGAATTCCTTGGCTCTCCATTGTTTTAGCATTAAGTTTCAAAAGTTAAACACACGATTGTAAAAGCAGAAAACCTGTTTTTCTTTGCAGAGTTGACACTGGAATTCTTGCACCAGTCAGAAGGATTCGAGGGTCCCCTTTAACCTCCGTGAGCTTCCAGGTCCCAGCGGGGCCAGAGAGCGGTGCTGGAGCGCAAAGCGCTTCCTGCTGCGTCCCTTCGCACCTCCCACCGCGCAGTGCCTTTTCGCCCGGTCCTTTCTGAACACCCGCTGTGTTTTCCAGTTAACATCCCTGGGCGGCTCTCTCATGCCTTTATCTCTTCTGCAAACCCATTTCCTCTCTCTCCCTCTCTCACATGTATTTTAACCAGCCGAATACAAAACCAGCCCAACTGCAGAACTGAAGTTGGTTGTTTGTATGTTTAAATATTATGTTATATTCTTCAGTCTTCATTTGAAATGTAGATAAGGAAACTATATTATCATATTTTCTCAAAAATAAAAGTATTGCCCAGGCTGGTGTAGCTCAGTGGATTGAGTGCGGGCCTGTGAACCAGAGGCAGTTCGATTCCCAGTCAGGGCACATGCCTGGGTTGCGGGCCAGTTCCCAGCAGGGGACTCACAGGAGGCAACCATACACTGATACTTCTCTCCTTCCCTTCCCCTCTAAAGATAAATAAATAAATAAAATCTTTTAAAAAAGTATCCTGGTTTTTTTTATTACAACTTCCCACCCTGTGGGCCTCTGGCGCTGGGAAGAGAGACAGAGGTGGGGAGCAAAGACGGAGGGGAGAAAGGAAGGCCACATGCATTTAAATTTCTTTCTGTGACAGCAATTTTGTTGCTTCATCTTTTTTTTTTTAAGATTTTATTTATTTATCTTTAGAGGGGAAGGGAAGGAGAGAAGGAGAGAAATATCGATGTATCGTTGCTTCTTGTGAGTCCCCTGCCGGGAACTGGCCTGCAACCCAGGCATGTGCCCTGACTGGGAATCGAACCGCAATCGTGTGGTTCGCAGGCCCGCGCTCAATCCACTGAGCTATGCCAGCCAGGGCCATTGCTTCATCTTTAAATGGAGACTCTTGTCATCAGTGACACTCCAGGGCTGGCACTGGTGTGGGAAGGGGAGGTCACAGACTGGACCTCACATGTGACCATTTGCTATAATTTTTAAAAAATGGCTCTGTGTGTGGACATGTGGGACTTCAGAAACTGCCCTCTTATCCTCTGCAGGGACCAAGGGCATGGCTACGGGAGGATGCATGTGTTCAAAGGCATCTTTGAAAGAGAGGCGTGCCAGCCAAACAGAACACATTCTGCACGGTACCTGATGTGTAGCATGGGTGTGTATACCTGTGTGTGTGCACATCTGAGTGCATGCACATGTGTGGGCATGCACATGCCCCCCACATCTCAGCAGCAACACTCTGCAGAAGCTCAGCCTTCCTTGAGTGCTGCCTGGGCACAGGCACAGTCTCAGGGTGGGCTGGGCAACTCTTCACTACCTACCCATCCTTAATGAGCCCCTGAAATACGTAAATCAATGTATGTAAATTATTTATGTACCTATTGTTCTATTTCCTGCATGTGTGTGCATATGTTTGTTATTTATTTCAATTTTTCTGACTTGGCATGTATTAATCTTGTAAATTAAAAAAAAGCATTACATTAAAAATGTTTCTACCATAACTTGCCTACATAGGGTCTCTGTCAGGAGGAGAGACGTCTTTGGGGAGGGAGCTGGGCGGTGAAGTGGTACCACGGGGAGGGCAGAAAAGGCAGGGTGAGGGACCAGAGGGGGAAGTCGCGTTCTACCTTAATCACTGCCATGAAACCTCTGCCCTAGCCCTGTGGGGACTGAGGTAGGTTTACTATGAAGCCACTGAAGCTTAAACCCCAAGGTGCCCTCCTTGCAGGGCCCAGTGAAGGGCCTGGACAATGTATTCACATGGTCATACACTTATAAAATTCTAAAAAGGAGCAGCCACTGAGGAGCAGCAGCCCTGGCTCTGTGCTGCTCCACAGCCCTGGGCCTTAACAAGGGCCGCAAGGTGACCAAGAACATGAGCAACCTGAGACGCAGTCCCCCCTGCCACGGGCACCTCAGGAAGCACTCGGGGTCGTGTGGGACAGGATCTGAGAGGCGTGTAGCTTTGTCGGCTGTGAGCGAGCTGATCGGAGCAAACGGAGCTGCTCAAGGTCTCGAAGGACTAGAGGGCCCCGAAATTCATCAAGAAAAGAGTAGGGACTCATATCCTTGCCAAGAGGAAGAGAGAAGAGCTGAGTACTGTCCTTGGAGCTGGGAGGAAAGCAGAAGCCAAGAAGGATGGAGCCCCATCCCCTCTATGTGTAATAAAACCCCTTCAGGAAAAAAAAATCTGAAAGAAAGATATTGTAACTGCAATCACTTAAGACCACTGACTCTTTCCACCCCTACTTCCCTCACACCCTTGTGGCATGGCTGCAGATGTTTTCTGAGATCCAGCTAAAGGGATGCTGAGTTGGGGACATATTTACTAGTAGGATTTATTTGTGTGGTTCCTAGGCACTTGCATGTACAGATAAGTTGTTGCTAAGATGCCCAGTGTAGGAATGAAGGGATCCCCCTGCCAGCAGTACTCCTACCAGACTCTGCCAACTCATCCACTCTGGTGGGAAAATATGAAGGTGCAAGGCCAGAGATCATAAATTAACAACCAAGCGTCATCCAGTGCCTGACACCGGTCATCAGCAGGTAGTGTGGGGGAGACAAGGTCTGAAATTTTCAGAGCCAAAAGCTAGTCTGGAAAACCCATCCAGTTACCAGACACGCAAATCAATACACATGGAGTATTTGTTTTTCATCAGTGCCTGATTAAAATGGAAGTGCTCTCCCATCAGAAATGTACATGATTCAGAGCATGTAGTCATAAACACACATAATTTTGCCCCTTCTTGATGGAAATTGTGCAAAGGAGAATTTATCAGAATTCTTGTGTTTACAGGCATCATCTTGTAAGCAGTCCTCAAAGAGTTGGTATGTATGTTCTATGTTTTCTGCATCCCCACAAATACTGACATATTAGATCATATAAAATTTTATAGCCCTGACCAGTGTGGCTCAGTTGGTTGAGTGTCGTCCCACAAAGCCAAAGGGCCCTGGTTCAATCCCAGTCAGGGCACATGCCTGGGTTGCAGGCCAGGCACCCAGTGGGGGTGCGTAAGAGGAGCAACCAATTGAAGTTTCTCTCTGTCTCTTTCTCCTTCTTTTCACTTATCTCCAAAAACAAATAAACAAATCTTTATTAAAAATGTATAATAGGCCATTACGATTAAGACATTGTCAATAAACTGGTTCATAAGCATTATTATGTCAAATAGTATTTAAGATTGCATACTGCACACATGAAAATTTAGCCATAATTCTAAAAATTTATGTGATGTTACCAATAATGACTTGAAGCGAAAGAAGCTTTTCTAAACTCTCAACAGTAAAAAAGTTTTAAGTCAATCACATTACAAGAAGGACTGAATTATTTTTCTATTTTTTGGGCTGGAAAATATTACAAAACCAGTGTCACATGCAGAGGTTTCCAAAAAGTGCACAGTCAGAAATCACGGGACAGGAAGTTTCAGAGAGGTTTGTCAGTTATTTAAATAATACAAATATTATAATACATTATAAATTCTGTGCTGTGGTATTTGTTAGATTTTTAAAAATTTTTTAAATTAAAAAAATGTTGGTTTTAGAGAGTGGGGAAGGGAGAGAGAAAGAGAGAGCGAGAAACATGTACTGGTTGCCCAGGCCGAGGCTTTTTGCCAGCTTTTAAATTGTGTCATTTGTTGTGATTGATTTTCTCATTCAAAACAACCACTCACTTTTGCGTCTAATTTTGTTTAATCATTTCATTCTTTTTCTTAGCTAGAGCCCTCCTTTCTCTCCCCCAAATTGTATAATGCCCAAGTCCTGCAGACCCTGGCTCTGCAGCTGCTGGCGGACACTCCTGAGCTCTGCAGAGGCCATTATCAAAGGCCCAAAGGACACAGCATTCACAGGGCTCACCTCGTGAACAGAAACGGGACCATACATGCGGTTTACCACAATAAAACCCCTGCTTATTAGCCAGCCAGAATAAAGACAGATTCCCCCTTGAAGGCAGGTAGACAGAGTTCTAGCCGATGGGATTATGCGACTTCCAGATTCTTGTAAAGGAATAGGGCACACGCTACTTCTCCTTTTCTCCCTTTGTACCGACCGGAGTGCAGACGTGCTGATGGGCATCTGGGCCGCGCGAACAGGGACGGCGCTCTGAAGGCTTTGAAATAACAATATGGTAGGAGCGTCGGCTACTCCACGGGGCACCCGTAGCAGCCCCCAAACCAGCCCTGGTCCACTGATATCCATATTGCTATGGGAGAGAGTAATAAAACTTCTATCGAGATTAATTCCCAATTATTTCGGATCTCCTTTAGGCAGCTGATCTTACATTCTAACCGATACAATCATGATAATAATAACTCTTTGTATGTACAGGGCTCTTTATCCTTTGTAAAATTCTGTAGTCCCTTTCTCTCTTTTTTATTTTATTTATTTATTTTTAAAAATTTTTAAAAATAAATTATTGAATTTTTGTGGCTTTACATGACTCAACCCCAGTGTAAGTCTTTTTTTTCAATACTTTATTTATTTATCTTTAGAGGGGAAGGGAAGGAGAGAGGAAGAGAAATATCAATGTATGGTTGCTTCTCATGCATCCCCTGCTGGGAACTGGCCCCTGCGGGGAACTTGCCTGCAACCCAGGCATGTGCCCTGACTGGGGATCGAACTGCGATCGTCTGGTTCACAGGCCCACACTCAATCCACTGAGCTACACCAGCCAGGGCTTTTTTCTCTCTTTTTTAAAAATATTTTATTTATTTACTTTTGACCTAGTCTATGAGGAACCTGTGGCCAGGGATTTGAAAGCCTTATCTAGGGGTGTACAGGAGAGGGTCCCTAACACAGCCAGGCCCTGCGAGGACAAGTGCGGTGTGGAAGCCAGATGTGAGTAAACACAGTGAGCAGCATAGGTGCCCAGCACACTGGGGTTTTCGCTTTTGGCATTCAGAAAGAGTTTCTTCCTGACGTTTTGACTGGTAAGTCCCCAGATTGGGGCAGTTCACATCCTTTCTTTTTTCGTCCTCCTGCGCATTTCTAAATTTGCTTGGCACACAGAGAAGATTATAAAACAGGGGAGGGTTCCTGCTTCAGATATAATGCGTCTCCCTCCTCTCTTCCCTTTTAATTTAAATTTTTGTGGACACTCAAAATTTTAGTGTCCACCAGACAAATTTTTGTCTCCTCCTCCCTTCCTTAGTAATTCCGTCAGAAGCCATTAGGCATGGCTGTGACCTGGCAGAAGCCATTAGGCAGACAGAGTAGGGGCCTGGCAGAGGTCGGTGCCCTTGTAAGCAGGGTACCTGAGCATGCTGGCAGCCCTGTGTGGGTCAAGACATCGGCCATGTACTGGGGAACTGGGCAAGTAAGTGAATGCATTGAAGTTAGTGGGAGCCAGGTTTCTCAACTGTCAGAGAAAGGGGTTGTAATATGAAAACAGGGACACTGGAATGAACCCTGAGACTTTGGGTTGGAACTGGAGGAAGCAGTGTGAACTCGTGGTTAGAAAGGTAGAGGGAAAGTACATATACTTATAAAGTGTGTATGAATGAACACATGTGTGTACACTATACATATTCATTCTAAGCTCCACCCAGTGAGAGAGCCTGGGAGTAGAGCCAGCCATTAGCAATAAGCACACCACTGACCGCTAAAAGGAATCAGGACTCCTCGGATGAGCCTGTAACATCTTTTTGTCCCATAAAGTGAGGAAGTGCTCAGAGAACAGTGCGAACATTTCAAAAGGACTCAGAAGCCAGCTCGAAGGCACAGCCACTAACCAAATCTGGGATATTTGAGAATCAATAATAATAATAATAATAATAACAATAACATAACCCATTGAATAAAATAGGAATCTATGAGTCTATACTAATGTAAACAAACAAGGTGAAGAGAAAGCAGTTTCTCACAAGTTAATATCAACTAATACATGTAGAAGAAATAATAAAATTAAAAGTCACCATTCAGCAACCAAATAGCAATAATTAACTCAAGCAGGAAACATTAATGAATGTTCAAGCTGGTGGATGAACTAGGAGTGGATATTTACATAGTTTCATGGTATCCTCCCCACCCACAATGAAACCTGGCAGACACCACCTTAATAAATAATCAAAGTCCACACGACCGGTAAGAGGACAAAGCGATGTCATCGCGTTCCATGGGAACAGGGATACAGTGCTGAGGGGATACAGTGAGGAGACACAGAGCCATTTCTGTGCACCGCCTGACACTGCCATGAGGAGAGTGCAAACAAGCCTGAACCCAGGGACAGCCCACAAATTAACTGCCCGGTAATATTAACGAATGTCAAGGACACAAAGGTCAAGAGTGGGCTGAGGAATTCTTCTAGACAGGAGACTAAAGAGACACAACTAAGCACAACACAGAATCCTGGGTTGGATCCTTCTGCTATAAATGTCATTTTGGGGGATAGTTGGCAAAACTTGAACAGGATCTCTTGGCATATGGGAGCTCTTGGTACAATTATTGTACCTCTTCTGTGAATTTAAGATTATTTCAAAATTAAAGTAAACACACAACAAAAAACCTCAGCAGGGTGTCTGACTAGTAAATCCTTACGCCTTCCAGGCCCATCTTTGCCGGACAACCATTTGTGTAGCTTTGGGAAATCACTTTCCTTTTTCTGGGTTATCTTTTCCTTATTTCAAGTGGGAGCTTTGGATGTGGAAAAATAATCCCTCCGGCTTTCTAGCCCAAGCAAGTTAGCCCCCTCTGCCCTCCCTCCACCCAGTTGTGATGAGAGGGCAGGTGCTGAGCACAGGGGCCCCGGGGCTCCGTGCCCTCAGCGGCTTTGCACCCCCTGCCCCTGCCGTCCTTGAGCACAGTCCTGGGGGCTCCGCAGGCAGTGGTCCCAGTGCTGGTGAATGTTGAAGAGGAAACTCACTGGAATCATGACCCAGAATCCTAAGCAGCTGGAACCAAGATTCTCGGATGTTAGAGAGTGGTTCATCCGAATCACCTAGACGTGCTTGTTTCAAATGCAGATTCCTGGCAAGCCCTCTGACACTGGCTCAAAAGTCTGGCACTATTATAAGTCCCTAAGTGGACAGATCGAGCTGTCACAGAAGCATGGATCCCACCAGAAACTTAGAGCTCCTTGTGTCTCTACCCCATTAACCTTTACAGGCTGTGCTTGTCGCCTCAGGGTTGAAATGTAGGTGCTGCTCCCAGAATAGGCCCCACTCCATCTTTTCCACAAAATTTGCGTTTGTTTCCCCTCTCCTGGGGTCCTCTTCCACCAGATATCGGCATGGTCCCCCTTCCTTACCTCCTCCAGGGATTTGCTCACCTTCCTAGTCTGGGCCTTAAAACTGCCACCTCCCACTCCTGTAGTCCGTGGAACTCCCCGTCTCCCTTCTCCGCTTCATCTTTCTTGTCCATACTTACTGCCATCTGATAGGCAATACGTTTTTCTTGTGTAACATCTTTCTCCTCACCCAAGAATGCAAGCACTGTGAGGACCTCTGTTGTTCTGTGCACTGCTGCAACTTCAGCCCTTAAAACAATACTTGGAGTGTGTGCACAACAGGTGCTAAATAATTTTTTGCTCAGTGAAAGAATGTACTTCCAGAAGGTGCATTTGATCTAGACAGGAAGAAGAAAGAGGAAGAAGAGAGATGGGTGATGTCTAAATTAGGAAAGCAAAAAATCCGTTCCCAGAACTTCCTGAAATCCCGGAACTTCTGGCCAAGATGGAAGCATGGGTAGACACACTGTGCCTCCTTGCACAACTAAAAGAAGGACAATGACAAATTTAAAAATAAAAAACAACCAGAACTGACAGAAAATTGAACTGTATGGATGTCTGACAACCAAGGAGTTAAAGAAATATCCATCCAGACAGGTAGGAGGGGCGGAGATGGGGCAGCAGGGAAGGGAGGACACTCAGCAAAGTGGCGGCTGGCAGACCCAGTGAGGCACCAGATTGCGGACCGGGCAGTCCCACATTTGTGCGCAGATGAACTGGGATGAACAACTGGGGAGCAAGACAGACTGCGCAACCCAGGGTCACAGCGCAGGAAAATGAAGCCTCAGAACCTCTGACTGAAAACACCTGTGAGGGCTGTGGTGTCAGGAGAAACTCCCAGCCTCACAGGAGAGTTAGCTGGAGAGACCCACAGGGTCCTAGAATGTGCACAACCCACCCACACGGGAATCGGCACCAGCAGGGCCCAGTTTGCTTGTGGGTAGCAGGGGAAGTGACTGAAAGCCGGCCCAGAGCGGGTCTGGGGGTGTGCAGGGCGGAGAGGAATAAAGGGGGGCGGGGAATGGGACAACTGTATTAGCATAATCAATAAAATATATTAAAGAAAAAAGAAATCCCTAGCCAACTTTCATTTACATTTCCTTAGCCAAAACCATGTCGCATGGCCACCCACTGCTGCAAGGGAGTCTGGAAAGATGAGTATTTCTAGTTGTGTGCACCGCCCCCCTTAAACAACATTATTTTCTAAGTAAGGCAGAAGGGAACAATGAGTACTGGGAAGGCAACATACAGTGTCCACCATCTGGGTCTATCCCGGACCTAATGAAGTGGCAGTGCTGGGAGCACCGTCTGAGGGTGACAATGCTGATGCAGGTGAACTGTTGTAAGAAAAGTGGCTGGAATAAGGGTGTGAGCCGTCCTGGGTGTGGACATACTGGTCACGGACACCTGTTTGCTTGACTGTCCAGACCACACTCCCTACACCCTGCCACCCTCATCATCTTTTATTAAAAGTGATTTTAGAGAGAGAGGGAGGGAGACAGAAACATTGATTTGTTGTTCCACTTATTTATGCATTCATTGGTTGATTCTTGCACGGGCCCTGACCGAAGATCGAATCTGCAACCTTATTGTATTGGGACAATTCTCTCGGCAACTGAGCTACCTTGCCATCTTTTCTGAGAAATATCTTTATTTGCACCCCTGCCCACATATGCATGGTTACAGCAGTAGGACTCTTGGAAGCCTTATTCATATTTCATGTTCCCATCCACCTGACCCAAACCATTGAATCAGAACCACATGACCATGAACTTGGCACTAAGATGGAGATTCCAAGTCTCTCTGGATGACTGGATCGTGTAAACAGAGAGCTGCTGGCAGGCATATCTTCTGTGTCACGAACCGGAGCAGCTGAGGAAAGAACGTGCACCCCCCCACAGAAAGAAGTGTGGCAAGACAGAGGGGGTCTTTGTGGTGTCTGAGTCCCTGGTATGGGCGTTCCTGAGTCCTGGTTCTGTTCTTGCCCTTGGGGTCCAGTGCATGCTTCTTGTTCTTCTTTTGTTCGGGCGAGCTTAAGCGAATCTTTAGTCATGCCTAAAGAGTTCTAACACAGACACACCCCGGTTCTAGGCATCCAAAAACAGAAGGAAGTAACTCTGGAGGTCAGGTGCCCGGTGTTGGAGGAAGAAGTGAAACACAGCAGCTTCTTTATCAACAGCCCATAAAGGACAGGGCCAGGGGAGAGTTCTTCTGGCCATTTGCAGAGCTCTAGGAAGCCGCTCTTGTCAGCCCCACAAGCGAGCCCACTGCTAACGGGAGGAGTGAGTGCTTTTGAAATGGCCTCTAGGTCAAGGGTCTAAAGATTTGGTTTTACTGCCAAGCACTCTGCCCATCTGTCCCCGCTCCCACTTCTTGTAAAACATGTAGGGTGCCTATCAGTTTTCCTGAGGTACAGCTGCTGGCCAGATAGTGTGGCACAGGGCAGAAGGCAGCAAGGGTTGTAGAGCCTGGAACTCCACTTCCATTACTA
Organism: Sturnira hondurensis; assembly: GCF_014824575.4. Lineage (NCBI taxonomy): Eukaryota > Metazoa > Chordata > Mammalia > Chiroptera > Phyllostomidae > Sturnira > Sturnira hondurensis. The sequence continues at coordinate 16,240,637 of NW_028089294.1, read as the reverse complement.
ATCTTTAGCCAAGGCACAGGCATACCTACTTTTATTGTGTTTTATTGTGCTTCCTAGATGTTGCATTTTTTTACCCAAAGGCAAGACCCTCTGTGAGCAAAAAGACTACAATGCGCTTTATTACAGTCACCTGGAACTGCACCTACAGTATCTCCGAAGCATGCCTATAGTTAATTTCCCCGAATCTCACCCATAAACCAATGGCAGTAACTCCCACCTGAGAAGATACAATGAGTCTGCGTGTGTAAATCCCCTAACACAACAAAGGGCAAATCCCTCAGACGGCAGAGCCATTCCCACCCTGGCACCCAGTTGGAAGACAGGGCTGGTGCCTGGCGTGGAGGCAGGGAGCCCCTCCTAGAAAACTGTCAGTGCCAAAACAATGGTTCACTGCTGGGTGTTGTGCATCAGCCTAGGCTCCATGCTCTCCCAGGAGTCAGCGGCTTTGTGTTGGTTTTTTAGCAGAAACTACTTTTCATTTCCTATAAGACCTCCATGCTACAGGGGGCCAATTGCTAGAACCCAGGGAGAGGGAAATAGAGACCCCCTGGAAAGAGATAAAAGGGGAAGCTAGATTTCAAGTTACTTTAATTCGACACCCACCATGTGGTTTAGACCCATTATTGGCTGTTTTAGCCTCTCTTGGCTGACAAATGAAGGTGCATACAGGCAGAGCTGTCAAACGCTATTGACGGCTCATCTGGACAGCATCTAGGCAGTTCTAAAATCTGCTAACAGCTCCGAATTAGCTGGGTGGAGACTGCTACCAGAACATGAGCAGCTGCTGCCATAGCTGGCACAGACTTCACACTGGGACCTGCCCCTCAGCCCTGCTGGGCAGACGGGTCCCTTTGTTAAGCAGCCGAGACGCTGGTAACTGCCACTTGGGCTCCCCATGCTACTGACCCCACACTGGAAAAACAAGGAAGAGAGAGAAGGGAGAAAATGAAAGAGGGAGTAAAAGTAGTAAGAAACAAAGGGAAGAGAAGGCAGGCAACCAACTGTGTAACGATACTCATTCCTTTATTATCGACTGTGTTAATCTGAACAGGGCTGGGGCCTGCAGGCTGCTGGCAGCACGGGGCTGCAGGTGCGTTTCAGCTCAACAGAGAGGCCTCATCCTAAGCCAAGAAGACAGGGGGCAATGTTTTACATATATATATATTTATATATTACATATGTAATATAAGGGCCACTGCATTGTTAGCTGTTGTCCTAAATAAAGACCATAGCAACAGACATGAAAATTTGGTCCAATCAAGGCCCTTTCTTTGTTAACCAAATGTCTGCTACATCAAAAGGAAGGGAAAGAAAGAGAAACAGACTGAGATCCAGCCACCCCCATGGCCCTGTTCCCAGCATATCTTACGTTGAGTGTAGAATGTCCCCTGTGGATTAAACACACAGACACGCACATACATACACACATACACGAAACTGCAGGCGGGAGCTCCTTCTCCGACCACACCTCGGGCCCAGCCCTCAGACCAGGGGTGGTGAAGTTGGGTGGATTGTGCTGTAAGACTGTGAGGGTCACGTGACCAGACAATGCAGAGTCAATGTGTCCAAGTGGTGAAGGGGGGTGACACGTGCTGTTTCATCCACAAATGTGAAAGAGGTCACTGGGAGAGGCTGCTCAATGCAGGTCTGGATGTCCCCGGGCCACCTGGAGCATTTCTACATATGACTTTGTCCCAGCCGCAGCAGGATCTAGTATCTGAATTCTGAGTCTCAAATAATCCCTTGGGCTCTGATAGAAAATGTTATTTCCTGATGGACAGCAGCAAATGACAACTGAGTTGCCTGACCATCTAGTCCAGTAATTACAGCAGAAATGACATCATCATCAATTTAAACCCAACCATAGCTTGGTCCTCAGGGCAGAACTAGAAAGGTGTAAAAGGGTTAATTTCCTAATGGAGAAAGAATAACCAGATAATTGCCACCACCAACATCGAATTTCAGGCAAAGCAGTCAGTTTTATGCTTTTATCCCAGTGACCAACTTCCTCACATCCTAGGAACTGGAGACTCCAACTACTCGGGCATTTTAAAATCCTGAACCACTGGTTTTCTCTGATGATTACTTCTTCACCCCTCCATCAAAATGCACACTGAAAAAGTAAGTCAATGAAAATTAATCTCTTTTCTTTTTTTTGGTAGAAATTTACTTATCACTTAAGATACCTGAATACATCTTGGGATGTCACAAAGGGAGATGAAGAGTACTTCCCTAGAGACCAGTTTGCACAATGCTGAAGAAGGGGTTAGTTTTCAACAAAATAGTGCCCAAAAATGTGATTCAGAAATGGGGGGAACAGGTAAAGCTGGCCGATTGCACCTGGGTCTCCGTCTCCTGTGCTGTGGGAGGGGAAGCAACAGGTTCCCATGCCTTTGCTGAGCCGGGGGGACAAGGACAGGGATTCCCTGGCACTATGAACTGGGATCCAGGCAGCTGCGGGGAAGACATCTGAAGCAGGAAGGAGCAGCATCTCAGACACAGGGAGAGGCTTGACCACTTGCTGGCCAAAGTTACTTCTAGGAGGTGGACAGAAACAAAGGGCACTGGGGGAGGGACTTCCCCTGATGGCTGTTCACGTTGTTTCATGACTTCCATTTCCTGCAGGTCCTGAGGAAGAGGCAACTGGTTGGTTCGCAAGTCCCACCCCAGGCTTGGGAAAGCGGGCAGGAAGCAGAGGTTGGAAGCCATGGATTCTTGGCAAAGCTGAAGAGGGGCTGTGTGGGTGAGGCCTTTTAAGTTCTTGAAAAGGAGCCCGAGAAGCCCACCAGGGTTGTCTGAGGCCCAGAAAGTGCTGGGAGCACTGTCGGGACATCTCCTGTCCTCGGGGGACGCCCAGCATTTTTCTAGTCCCAGAAAGTGCTTCGGAGCTGCTCAGCACAGGAGGAGATGGAGGCCATGGAGACAGGTTGAAAAAGTCCTCTCTCCTCAGACACTGGCCACCCTCCTTTCTGGGGACAGCTGACAGCGAGGAGCTTGAAGTCTGACTGGGGATCTCCAGTCAGCAGAAAAGGAGGCTGCGCAGTGACATGGCAGGCTCAGCCGAGGGCCTCTCCCCCAAACTCACTGAGCTCCGCGAATAAATAACATTAATTAAATAAAGGAGGCTAAGAAGGGCGAGCAGAGGCACGGTCTGCCAGCTCGCATCCCCTCACACACACGAACACGCACATGCGCACATACACGCGCACCAAGCGGCGGATGAGATGACCCGGGGCTGGCTGCCCCGTCCCGGGAGTCGGCCAGACCGGCAGCCGGACTGAAGGTTGTCACTCGTGGTCTAGCACTGTCACGGGGCGCAGAGCAGCGGAGGCCAGTGAGGCATGTGTGGTGGAGGGTGGAGGCCGCTGAGGACTCTGGCACCTGCGCGGGGTGGGGACAAGGCGGGTGATGGGGAAGCCGGGAATGCGCAGGAAGGTGACTACTCAGGACTGTCCTCCCCGCGCCCCACCCCCGCCCCATCCCCCCGCCGCCCGCCCCGTTGCTGTAGAAACGCCTCCCCCACCGCCCCGCCTCCTACCCTGAGCCCCGCCCCCCACCCTGAGCCCCGCCAGCTCTGACCCCGAGCACTGACCAGGATCGGGACTTCCGGACTTTCGAGGTGGAAGGTCTTTCCAGGAAGCTGTCCAGCCGCATGAGCCTCTCCATGTGCAGAGCTCGGGGATCTTGTTCTTGGTCTTGGGAGAATTCCATTTCGAAGACAGCGGGAGGAGACACATCCAACTCCAAAAACATTATGTTTTCAGCCTGTGGTAGGAGGGTCATGCCAGACGTGAGCACTGGCCCTGTACCTTCCAGGCCCTCGGTAAATAATGGGGGGAGCAGGGACGATAAGGTAGGGGGAGGAAGCAAAGGCTGTGAGCATCCCCCCTTGGGATCTCTCCCCTCCCCACTTCCACTGCCCAGCTTCTTACCCTGTACCTGGGGTGGGACCCCATTGCCATGGCAACCCGAGCATACTGGCTGATGGGCCTCTTGTAGCCCACTGCGGAGGTGGGCCGCTTCTTCATTTGGCTGTTATTGCTGCGGGGAAGAGGTTCCGTTAAGGTGGGTTTCCTTCAAATGCAAAGGGGAGATGCTATCCTGAGGAAGTCAGTACTACTCAGTAGACAGGGGACCCTGAAGACTGCAGGCTCTGGAATTTTCTTCCCTTTGCTCTAACACAAGCTGACAACTCAAACTAATAGAAGGAGGCACATGTTTCTTCAATTATTTTCCCAGTAAAAAAGGGATGACTGAGGATTGGGATGAAAAAAGCAAATTCAATCTTACTTTAGTTTTCAGATTCATGTACTAATTTCACATACTGCACAAAACCACTGGTGGTTAGTGGTTCTGCTTTTCATTTTTCTCCACTGGACTTAGCACAAGGAGATGACTAAAAACTCAGGCTTGAAATGCACGGGTCCCAAAATAACCAAAACAATCTCGGAGAAGAATGAAGATGGAGGACTCCCATTTCCCAGTTTGAAAACTTGCGACAAAGCTGTAGTGGTAGCAAGGCTGCATGTGGTAGCAAGGCCGCATGTGGTAGCAAGGCCGTATGGTTCCGGCACATGGACAGAGAAATCTATCAGTGGACTAGAACCAAGAATCTAGAACAAACTGCCATATTCCCTGTAACTAATTTTTTGTAAGGGCACCAAGACCATTTAATGGAGAAAAAACATTCTCTTCACCAAATGATACTGGAACATGACAGGCAAAAAAATAAAACTGAAACCCTACCTTGCACCAAATATAAAAATTAAGCCCAAATGGATCATAGATGTAAATGTAAAGCTCTACCTTACAAAACTCTGAATAAAACATAGTAGTACAAAGAACACACAGGAAGGACCCACGGACATGGACAATGGTCAGGGGACTGACTATGGAAGTGGGGGTGGGCTGGGTGGAGGTGGATGAAGGGGGGAAAGTGGGATAACTGTAACAGCATAAAAAATAAAATATTTTTAAAAATTAAAAAACAGTAAAATTTTATGATCTTAGATTATGCAATGGTTTCTTAGCTATAACGTCAAAAACTCAAGCAACTAAAGAAAAAAGATAAATATAGGACTTTATGAAACTAAAAACTTTTGTGCTTCAAAGGACATCATAAAGAAAGTGAAAAGATAATCTACAAAATGAGAGAAAATATTTGCAAATCACATATCTGATAAGGGACTTTTATCCAGACTCTACAGGTAACTTTTACAAATCAACAACAAAAAAGACAAACGACCCAATTTAACCAAGGACAAAGTGCTGGCCAGTGTGGCTCGGTGGGTTAGGTGTGTCCAACAAACCGAAAGATTGGCCCTTGGATTCCCGGTCAGGTCACATTCCCAGGTTGGGGAGGATCAGTCCCAGTCGGGCACCTGCAAGAGGCAACTGATCCATGTTTCTCTCTTACATCAATATTTCTCTCCATTGCTTTCTCCCTCTCTTCCCCTCTCTTTGGAATCAGTAAAAGAAACAAATAAATAAAAACGAACAAGAAATTTGAATAGCCATTTTTCCAAAGAAGATATACAGGGGCCAATAAGCACATAAAAAGAGGCTCGACATTATTAATCACTAGAAAGATGCAAATCAGAACCACTTCACACCCACGAAAATGACTATAATCAAAGAAGACATACAATAATACACACTGGTGAGGGTGAAGAGAAATTGGAACCCTCATTGTTGGTGGGAATGTAAAATGGTGCAGCTGCGTTGGAAAACAGTTTGGCAGTCACTCAAAAAGATAAACATAGCCCTGGCTGCTGTGACTCAGTGGATTGAGCACGGGTCTGCGAACCAAAGGGTCACCAGTTCCATTCCCACTCAGGGCACATGCCTGGGTACGTGTGAGAGGCAACTGATGTTTCTCTCCCTCTCTTTCTCCCTCCCTTCCCCCTCTCTCAAAATGAATGAATAAAATTGTTTAAAAAGAAAGTTAAAGCCCTGGCTGGTGTTAGCTCAGTAGATTGAGCGTGGGCTGCGAACCAGAGTCACCGGTTTCATTCCTGGTCAGGGCACATGCCTGGGTTGTGGGCCCAATCCCCAGTAGGGGCCACATGAGAGGCAACCAGACATTGATGTTTCTCTCTCTCTCTTTCTCCCTCCCTTTCTTCTCTCTAAAACTATATAAATAAAATCTTAAAAAAAAAAGAAAGTTAAACACAGAGTGACCATAAAAACCAGCACTTCCACTACTAGGTATTTATTCAAAAGAATTTATAACATGTCGCCACACAGAATCTGTACACAAGCATTCACAGCAGCATTATTCATGACAGCTAAAGCCCAAACGCCCAGCAACCGATGAATGGGAAAACGAAACACAGCACATTGTAGGGCGGAGTGGTACTCGGCAGCGCAAAGGGGTGAAGTACTGGAACAGCTGCCATACGAATGAACCTTGAAGATGCTGTGCTAAGTAAGAGAATCCAGACACCGAAGACTACGTGCTGCACGATTCCACTTGTATAAAATGTCCACAGCTAGATCGGGAGCGCAACCATAGAAATGGAGATCACATGGAGGGTTTGCAACAGGGGAGTGGGAGGAGGAGAAGGGGGGAGAAGGTACAGAGAATAAGTAGCATAGACGGTAGGTAGAAAATAGACAGGGGGAGGGCAGGAATACTATGGGAAACACAGAATCTAAAGAACTTGTGACACATGGACATGAACAAAAGGGGGGAATGGTGGGGGAGGGGTGTGCAGGGGGGAGGAGAGTGAAGGGGGGACTGGGACAACTGTAATGGCATAATCAGTAAAATATATTTAAAAAAAATAAAAATAAAATAAATAAAATGTCCCAAACACACAAATCCACACAGACAGACAACATACTGGCAGTTACCCAGGGCTGGGGCATTAGGAGACTGGGGAGTGAGTGGGAGTGACTGCCAGTGCAGACAGGTTTCCTTTTGGCCTGATTATGAGCGATTTAAAAATTATCTTTATGCCTTTCTACAATAGCTAAATGTTTTTACAATGAATATGTATAACTTTATACCTAGTGAATTATTTCAAACATTCAGAAAAGTATAGAAAGTTATATATATATATACATCTGTATGTCTACCATCCAGCCTTGTCAAATCATTTTTTGAAAATTTGAGAAACATTGATTTATTGTCCTACTTATTTATGCATTCATTGGTTTATTCTTGCATGTGCCCTGACCGAAGATCGAGTCTGCAACCTGGTGTACTGGGATGACACTCCAACCAACTAAGCCACCCGGCCAGGACTCAACTTTGTCAAATCTTAACGTTTTGTTATACTTACACCAAATGAAAACTGGGACAACTAACTGTAATAGAACAGTAAAATACTTAAAAAAAAGAAAAGAAATAAAATGTAGACAGTTTTGTTTTCTTCCCCAGAGTTAATCATTCTTCTTGAGTTTGGTGCTTATCAATGTCATGCAAGTTTTTTTTAAGACTTTATTTGTTTTTAGAGAGCTAGGAAGGGAGGGAGAAAGAGAGGGAGAGAAGCGTTAAGGTGCAAGAGATACATCAACCAATTGCTTTTCTCACGCCCCCAACTGGTGCCCTGACTGGGAACTGAAACTGCGGCCTTTTGGTTTGCAGGCCAGCACTCAGTCCACTGAGCCACACCAGCCAGGGCTAGATTACTAAAGTTTAACTGTATATTGAGTATTTTAAGGTTTTAATATAGCAACATATATACACACATATATACATCATATATGTACACACACACACACATATAATGTATATATTCTCTTGTTGATGGATATCTAGGTTGACTCCCCGCCACCCCCCCCCACCTTATTAAACACAGTGCTGTTGTGATCATTCTGTATAGGTATCTTTAAGTACATACTCAACAGTTGTCCCAGAGTACACACCCAGGAAAGGAAGGTCGGTTGGGTGGCATGTGCATTTCAACTTTACTGGATATTGATTGCCAAGGGGCTTTTCAAAGTGGTTTCCACTGCCAGTGAGAGTTCCCATTGCCCTGTATCCTGGCCAACTCATTGTATGTCAGCAATTTGATGTGTGATATGTTATTTTTATTATTCAAAACAAACAACAAAAAAGAATAAGAAAGTTATTTCCCTTAAGAAAAGAAATAATCCAGGTTTGGGAGGAAGACAGCCCAGGTTTGAATGCTGGCCTCTGTGACCTTGGGAAGGGGCGTCCCCTCCCGCCTCCGCTGTCTCCGCCCTGTCCTCCAGAATGGCTGAGAGGAGACAGCATAAACACTGAGCACACCGCCTCTGCGGTGGTGATTTATTCCCAATGCCACTTGCTCATTTCAAGCAGGGATACAAATGAGCAATAAAAGATGCCAAAAGGCAGACAGTTAGGAGACAGAAGAGGAGACGAAAGAGGCCAGTAATTCAGATAGGACGCTCTGTCCTTGACGAGTAGAACAGGCCGTGCAGGGGCCTGGGGAACAAGGCCTGCCTTCTGCAGGGGAGATACCAAGAACATTCTTGTAGTTTGTTTTATCAAGGGTAAAAAAAGAGTGCTGGACCCACTTGGGGTCCCTGCTGACTCCTCTTTATAGATGAAGACAAGGAAGGATGAGGCTGTGGAAGCCCCACCTCTTGGGCCCGGCTGGTGGCAGGGGGGCCAGGAGGCTGTGCACGTGGAGAGGGCCGCCTCGAGACAGCTCTGAGGGCAGGGGGAGCGTTAGAAGAATAGTTAACATCGTTTATGAGGGGAGCCTGCATATCCCATGTGAATTTGACAACAATCTCCCGAGGCGTGGACAGAGCAAGACACCATGCTGCCTTTTGTGTCCAAGGTCATCCAATTAGGAAGAGACTTGGAATTGAACCTTTGCAGATACTCTTTTTAGGGTGCTGTCCTGTCTCTGAGGAGGACATGTGAACCGGCCTGGGGCTGAAGTGTGTCTTGAGGGCTGCAGGCTCTGGGAACAGGACAGAAGGACATGGCTGGGCGAGTAGAGCAGTGGATCAGTGTGAATTGGCAGCCTGACCCAGCAAAGATGCCAGGGCTATTCTGGGTGGTGTGGGGGAGGGGGAGGGGAGTCTGTAATTGGAACAGCACACTCCCCACCTACCCCCTCTTCTGCCCCAGGCCTACTTTCTGAGACGGATCCCTCAGTGGTGAGCAGGCTGTGGCCCAGAGCCCGGAGGAAGCCTGGCTGCATGTACCTGCCCTCTCTACACCGACCTCCGGCAACAGTCAGTGTGCACTTTGTAGGCCCTAGAGCTCTCCTGGGACTCTCCCTTCAGATGGCTGCCATCACTGTTTGGTTTGGGGTTTTCCCCTTAATATTAAAAAGTCGCTCTTGGCTCCAGCTCGGGGGCTGACCCCCTTCTCATCACCAGCTATGTCCAATCGCCCCCTTTCCTGTCTCGTTCTGAAAACAGGCACCTAGTGGCCCAGGTGTGTTCCCTCCCAGGTCCTGCACATGCACCTGCCTCAGCACCTCGGACCTTCCCCCTGCAGTCTGGTTCCCCCACCCCCACACCAGCCGTCCCCTTGCAGCGCTCCCCTCCCTGCAGGCTGAACACTCTTCTCATGTCCCTTCATGACACTGCCCCCCCTCCCACCCAGGGCAGCTGATGTGCCTCCCTGCTTCTCACAGGCCCAAGTTACTGAGGTCAACTTTGCCTCTATAATGAAGCCAGTGAAACTTTCTATCCTGATTCTATTTACAGCCAGCAACGCTCTCTCGTTAAACTTGGAGGTAGCCTGAATAGAAAATTAAAAGGAAAAACAAAAAACAATAAGCCAAACTGCCCTTCTGTGGTACTTTTAAGGATGAAGGCTGACTGGTTTCTCTGGCGTCCCCATAACTGTCATATTGGTTTATCGGTATGATGCAACCATTTATCAATCACCTCTTCTGTGCCAGGTGTTGGCTTGGAGCCTCACACACACAGTCGCGCCTCAACCCGAACAGTCCTGCAGGGTACATGTGTTATCCCAACTTTACAGATGAAGGAACTTGGGTTCAGAGAGGTTGGAAAACCTTCTCAAGGCCAGCAGTAAGTGGCAGAGCAGGGACCAGAATTCAGGATGTTCTAAATCCGAAGTCCAGTCTCTTTCCATTGCTCCATGATGCTGGGGGTAAGCATCTGGGGCGGCCGGGCTGCAAGGCCAAAGGGCCGTTGCAGACAGGATGCCGGGAACTACCTGTGAACGGGGGGCTACAGATACTGCTGTGGACTACAGAACCTTAGAAGAGAACTTTGTGTAACACAACTAAAAATAAAGTCTCTTGTGAGAAATTAAAAATAAAAAGTCATACTTGAAAAATAATTATTGCTAGAGTGGGTGAAAAAATATTTTTTCAAAGTAACATGAAGGCAAAATTGTTCATGATTACAGAAGGCACCTCACCTGAAGTTACCCTGCACCAGCCAGCGGCCACATAAAGATGGGGAGAAAACAGAGAAAGGGAGGGACTTCCAAAATCAGTGGATACGGGTGTGTGTCAAGAGCTGCGTGGCAACAGCCCCTTGTTTTAGCGACAGGCCGGGAAGAGTGTGTGGGGCAGACACTTGCTGTAGGAGGAGGAGAAACACACTTTTCCAACGAGAGTTTTCTAAACGGACATTGTGACAACAGGTACTAAGTTCTTCCTAACAAGGCTGCTTTCCTCACCCTTTGAGCAGAAGGCCACAGTGTGTTCTCATCCCTGGGATGCCCAGGCCAAAGTAAAGCCAACCTTCCCACACTTGAACTGAGCAGATGGGACAAGGCCCTGACTAGTTAAATGTGCTTTGAGAAGAAAGTTTCTCAGCCCTGATTAAGTTATGCTGCAAATGGTGGGAGCCAATGCTGAGGGCAGGCACCTCCCCTTCCAGGGAGACAGCTTGCACCCACAAGGGGGAAGCCACACCCAACGACGGCCCCACCCCCAGGCTTCCTCTGTGACAGGAGGGAATGGGGCCAAGGATCTCAGAGACGGGACCAGCCTCTCTTGCACCATGAAGCTGAGCTCTGGCTCTCTGAGCTGAGTCAGAAACGCAGTGGGATTTCCAACCATGAGAGAATCGTTTTCACTTTANTGACTAGTTAAATGTGCTTTGGGAAGAAAGTTTCTCAGCCCTGATTAAGTTATGCTGCAAATGGTGGGAGCCAATGCTGAGGGCAGGCACCTCCCCTTCCAGGGAGACAGCTCGCACCCACAAGGGGGAAGCCACACCCAACGACGGCCCCACCCCCAGGCTTCCTCTGTGACAGGAGGGAATGGGGCCAAGGATCTCAGAGACGGGACCAGCCTCTCTTGCACCATGAAGCTGAGCTCTGGCTCTCTGAGCTGAATCAGAAACGCAGTGGGATTTCCAACCATGAGAGAATCGTTTTCACTTTATTTTAACCACCAACTGCTGCTTTAAAAAAAGTAATTAAAAATTTTGTTTCATATAAAATCTTCCTAGGTCTATTTTTACTTTTCTTTTGTATTTTTTGTGATTTTAATAGAAGCTCTGAGATAAAATTATTTATTGTGGTTATCGGTCACAGCAAAATGGTCAGTCACACTAAAAAAGAAAAAATGTACAGCAGTGAATCAACTGTGGAGTTGATTACCTGGTATTTGTTAATAAGTCTTTTGGGAGTAATTTATATATTAGTTTTTTCTTAGAGAAATCTATAATAACTGTTTATACCATCTGTGTTTGAGTGAGGTAGAGAACACTGATACGTTAGAACTGCCTTAATACCTTTACCCTTACCCAGCGCTATTAGACACTTTCTGTACAGAATACATACTCTGTGTATTCTGAGCACGTCCGTCCATATAAAATAGCATGGTCAAGTTGTGAATATACTTAATCATGACTTTTAAAAACTTACAAATATATTTCTATCTTTACATGTCCAACAGGAAATGTCTAGGGTGCACAGTCTTCTGGGACCCAGCTAGAAGGGAGTTACGGAGGAGAAAACACTCCAGAGGGAGCTAAAGTAGGAAGCGTCTGAGGAGTAAGCAGAGTTTTCTGGTTTTCCAGTGGCAAAGAAAACACTCCCTGCCTCTTTCCTTGTGAGAAGGACGGTGGCGGGGCCGGAGGAGAGGCAGGGTGGTGGGGAGGGGCACTGCAGACGCGCACCTGCGCCTGGTCTGACCTGTTGCCAGTGGGATCTCTGAGATGCACAAACAAGCACAGATTCGCCTCTAAAGCAGAAGGGAGAGACTGGAGAAGGCAACAGTCACACTGTGAGCAAAGATACCAGTGTCCATTTTGGGTCTAGTCTACATATTATTAAAAATGTGCTATTTTGAGATAGCTATTTTAATTTCAAAAATCTGGGAATGGTTTTTCAGAGTAGGCAAAGCATTTTATTCTTTCAAAAAGGAAGTTATTTAAAAGATTACTTAACTTAAAATAATTTGAGTTCTTTAAAAGAAAGTAAGCTGGACTTCGGCCAAGATGGAGGCACAGGTGGAAACACTGTGCCTTCTCCCACAACCAAGTTTGACTACAACAAACGTTTGGAGAACAAAGACACAGCCAAAAAACAGAAAATTGAATTATACAGAAATCCGACAATCACTAACCGTTCAACGGGGACGGTAAGAGGGGCGGAGCCAGCAGCGGAGCTGGATCGGGCAGGAAAGATCCTCAGACCTAGGCCCGCAAGTGGCCTGGACCCAGTCAGGGTGTGGGGCAGACTGACCGCGGTCGCACATTCGCGCACAGTGAGACGGAGCACGCAGGCCCCAGGGGGCAAGGGCTGAGGGCGCTGGCACACTCGCGTGCAGTGGGATGAAACACGCGGGCCCTGGTGACGGTGGCAGCTGCGGCACCTGTGGGGGCCGCGGCAGGAGACGGCAGACAGGACGCCATTGCTCCTCTTTGACCCCACCCCCACATACAGCGTCACAACCCAGCGACTGAGTCGCCCTGCTCTGGTGAACACCTAGGGCTCCGATCCTGCTTCGCAATAAGCACGAACAGCCCAAAAGATGGCGCAAGAAGAACTCAAAGTCCCNGGAGAACAAAGACACAGCCAAAAAACAGAAAATTGAATTATACGGAAGTCCGACAATCACTAACTGTTCAACGGGGACGGTAAGAGGGGCGGAGCCAGCAGCGGAGCAGGGTCGGGCAGGAAAGATCCTCAGACCTAGGCACGCAAGTGGCCTGGACCCAGTCAGGGTGTGGGGCAGACTGACCTCGGTCGCACATTCGCGCACAGTGAGACGGAGCACGCAGGCCCCAGGGGGCGAGGGCTGAGGGCGCTGGCACACTCGTGTGCAGTGGGATGAAACACGCGGGCCCCGGTGACGGTGGCAGCTGCGGCACCTGTGGGGGCCGCGGCAGGAAACGGCAGACAGGACGCCATTGCTCCTCTTTGACCCCACCCCCACATACAGCGTCACAACCCAGCGACTGAGTCGCCCTGCTCTGGTGAACACCTAGGGCTCCGATCCTGCTTCGCAACAAGCACGAACAGCCCAAAAGATGGCGCAAGAAGAACTCAAAGTCCCAGAGCTGATAACTCTAAGTGACCAAGAGATTGCCAGCCTCTCAGATGCACAGTTCAAGATACTGTTTATCAGGATGCTCACAGAACTGGTTGATTAGAGTCACAAATTAGAGGAACATATAAAGGCTAAACTAACTGAAATGAAGGGAGATGTCCAGGAAACCAATAGCGATGGAAAGGAAACTGGGACTCAAATCAATGGAATGGACCAGAAGGAAGAACAAAAAATCCAACCAGAAAGGAATGAAGAAATGAGAATTCAAAAAAATGAGGAGAGGCTTAGGAACCTCCAGGACATCTTTAAACATTCCAACATCTGAATTATAGGGGTACCAGAAGGGGAAGATGAACAGCAACAAGTGGAAAACTTATTTGAACAAATAATAAAGGAGAACTTCCCCAGTCTGGCAAAGGAAATAGACTTCCAGAAAATCCAAGAAGCTCAGAGAGTCCCAAAGAAGTTGGACCCAAGAAGGAACACACCAAGGCACATCATAATTACATTAGCCAAGATTAAGATGAAGGAGAGAATCCTAGAAGCATCAAGAGATAAGGGGACAGTCACCTACAAAGGAGTGCCCATCAGACTGTCAGCGGATTTCTCAAAAGAGACCTTACAGGCAAGAAGGGGCTGGAAAGAAGTATTCCAAGTCATGAAATCCAAAGACCTACATCCAAGATTGCTCTATCCAGCAAAGCTTTCATTTAGAATGGAAGGGCAGATAAAGTGCTTCTCAGATAAGGTCAAGTTCAAGGAGTTCATCATCACCAAGCCCTTATTATATGAAATGCTAAAGGGACTTATATAAGAAAAAGAAGATGAAAAATATGAACAGTGAAAGGACAGCAAACTCACAGTTATTAACAACCACACCTAAAACAAAAGCAAACCAAGAGGACAGCTAGATCAGGAGTGGAACCATAGAAATGAAGAACACATGGAGGGTTAGCAACAGGGGAGTGGGAGGAGGAGAAGGGGAGAGAAGGTACAGAAAATAGCATAGACGGTAGGTAGAAAATAGATAAGGGGGAGGGCAAGAATAGTGGGGGAAATATAGAATCTAAAGAACCTGAGAGACGTGGTTATAAACTAAGGGGGGAGAATGGTGGGGGAGGGAGTGTGTGGGTGGAGGGGAACGAAGGGGGTGGAATAGAACAACTGTAATGGTATAACCAATAAAATATATTAAAAAAAAGAAAGTAAGCTTTAAAAAAACAGAAATAAAGAATGGAAATTTATAATCATCAAGCAGAAAGCTCAGCTTCAGGAAAAGCACCCATCATGCTTTCAAGTCGGACTGCGTGCCTGAGGTGGCCAAGCCAAAATTGCTGGGGCCACGTTTTGAGAAGCAAATAAACTCTGAAGCACGAAACGACAAAACTCAAATCACGATCCCTTCTCAGCTCCAGATTAAAGGACTAAAGAGGCATGAGAAATGCAACTCGTCACCTCAAGTGGGTGGGCAGGGAGGCGGGGGACAGGGCACTGCCGTGCAGGGTATTACTGGTTCTAGCTAAAATGGAATATTGCCTACATAATACAGCAGTACTGTCATTACAACATCTCCCGAATTTGATTATTGTACTATGGTATGTAAGATAATGTCCTCATTGTTAGGAAACACAAATAAAGGGCCAGGACATCTTGAACTTAATCTCAAATGGTGGGGTTGGGGGGATGCGGAATTAATAAAGCAAGAGGTGGCAAAATATGAATCGGTGAATTTTTCATGAAGAGTATACGCAAATTCTTTGTATTATTCTCGAAATTCTTATTTTTCAAAATAAAAACTTTAAAAACGCATGCCTTCCCAGATTCTCTCTCATTCCATGTCCAACCAACATAAAGAAATTCTTCCACCTGGCAACTTGAAGCTAAGGAACTTTTCTAAGCAGAAGCCTCACTAGCATTTCCTTCCAGCAGAGGGCGCTACAGTAGTAGTTTTAAAGTCAGGCTTCCTTGCTGGAAGCCTCACCTGGAAGCTTAAAAAAAAATTGGTCTTGAGATCCTCCGAAGATCCTTTAAATTAGATTCTTTGAAGCCCAACTTACAGGTGATTCTAGCCTCAGCCAGGGCGGAGAATCTCTGCTGTAGATGCTGCACTACTATGGGTCTCCATTTAGATTGGAAAGGTGGATTTTAAGTCCAAAGTGACACCATTGAAAAGTCTTCTGCTCATAAACTTGCCACTTACAAATGTGCTTGGTGTCACCTCGGGTAGGACCAGCCTTTCAGAAGGTAGATGAAGCAAGCCTCTGATGCCCAGTGAGAAGCTACAGACCTACACTGCTAGCTTCCCACCCCAGTTTTAGGGAGATTCTTGCCCTATCCTGCCATTAATATTTCTAGGATTGAGAGAGCAAAGAATCTTTGGAAAAGTCCATTGGTATTCAGCCTCCTAAATGCTTTTATTTACAGATTTTCAATTAAGGGACCATGGTCCAGCTGAGTGAGGAGGCAGTCACTCTGTTGGGTTTGAATGTCTGGCTTTGTTCTTCGTGGCCACCAGTAGAGGGAGCTGCACACCCAGCCAACGGACGCAAACTGTACCTAAGGGCTAGGAAGTAGAAACAGGTGGAAACGCTGAATCACAGAGCTGGGTGAGGCTTTAAAGATTGGACACACTTCCATCATCTCCTGATCTACTTACTTCTCTGTATTCCCCACTGGACTTGGGTGCTGACCGTGTTTCACTGACCTTCTGTCTGCAGAGTCCCCCACAGTGCCCAACACACAGTAATGCAAATACAAACTATTGTTGCTGCTCTTGGCACCAGACAAATGAATATTCATCAGACTGGCCAAATGTTGGCCTTCGCTGGGCCTGCCAAGCGGCTGAAGTGCCCTTCCTCCCCACTTCAGGCTCCCTGTGGGGTATTTTCTGCACCCCAGGCCACCGAGAGAGACACTTCATTTTCATCACAACACCCCTCCTTCACAGCGACCCCTACAGTAGGTCCTGAGACTCCACCTTCCATCCCTGTCCCCCTGACCCCTCCCGGGTCCATAGGTCCATAAAAGCCTTGGTCTGCCCACAGGCCCCTGGCCCAGGTGACTGGGTGCGGCGGGACTCACACTCCGGCTGGCACAAGAGGCTGGAACTTCCACTGCTCCTCCTCACAGTCCAGGAAAAGCCGGTTCATGATCTTGTTCTTCTCCTCAGGGGGGATGAAGTTCTCGATAATTAGGTACCTGGGAGTGGGAATGAGGCAGAGACAGGGAGTTGGGGAGAGAGGCCCCACAGGAATATGTGAAGTTGAAGGATCAGAAGTAAAAAGCAAAGAGGCAGGCGGAACACAGGTGGAAAAACCAAAAAGTTGGGGGAGGGGATCCCAATAGAAATAACAGACTTGAAAATCACTTCTTCTAATGCAAAGAGTGTGGGCTCAGGGCTGCAGGGGTTCCTTTAGGCTAGCCCCCAGCATGCACTTTGGGGCATTGGTCAAATGCAGACTGAGGAGGGAAGGAGGAAACAGGAGGTAGAAAGAAACTCCAGAACCTCTCCCTCATCCCTCCACACATTAACCTGAAGGCCCACAAACTCCTGGTGGCAGCTGGAATGAGGCCTCAGGAAGAAGACCGAGTTAGGGAGAAGCCTGGGGCCCGAGGGATGGCGTGAGGACCAAGGAAGGGAAGAGCAGGGAGCCTACTTGAGCTTGAGTTCCCGAGTCTGCTCATTCTGTGCCTCCTCCAGGTCCTGCCGCACACGGATGTACTCGTCATGCTGATCCTGGATCTCCGCCTTCACCGCCTGCAGCTTGGCGTAGAGCTGAATGGGGGCAGGTGCAGCTCAGAGGCCACCCAGCTCGGGCCCTGAGGGCCGCAGGCTCCAGGTCCACCAGCTCAGCCCAGGTCGAAGCCAGGGCGGGCTCTGAATCTCCATCCCCCTACCCCACCATGAGGCAGGACAGGTTATTTGAAAATTGTTCTGTCCCTCCTCCACTGTGGCCTGTTCCCTGCCCTCTCCCAGCTGCTGTCAGCAGTGTGGGATGTTCAAACTCGAAGAGGCTCTGGGGACCTTTTGGTCCAACACCCTCTTTTTATAGGTGAGGAACCCCAGGCACAGGTTTGCTCAAGGTCACACACGACTAGTTAGTAGAAGCGCCAGAATCAGCGCCCAAGTACAGGACTGCTGGTCCAGGGCCCAGGGGAAGGATGGGCTTGGAGGTGGAGCCCACCCCACTCCTGCCTCTGCAGGAGCTCTCCAAAGTGGGGGTGTGGGGGGCAGCACCGACCCCGCTGTGCCACTAACCACAAGGGGGTGTGACCTTGGAAACTGCCACTGTGACTAGGCCTCTGTCTGGCCCACCCTGGGGCAGCCCCTCAGTAGCCCTAAGAGCTCTCCAGGTTCTTCCCAGAATCCAGGCTGAAACTTGCTGCTTCCTGCCTTTGACCCTCATGTACACACCTTTCCCTGGCCATAGACTTTGCAGGACTCTGGTGGCTAGATATTCTTATCCCTCCATATGCTCTCAAGGGTCCTGTGTTTCCTTCCTGGAGCCCCACCAGGCTCAAGTCTTCTCAGGCTCCCTCAGCATTCCCCTGGCCCTGCTCCAGGCTGGGCCATCTGAACTGTGACTCACTGGTGACGCTGTAAAGGGGGAAGTTACCCAGGACCACGGGGACAACAACCTTGGAGACAGGAAGTGATGGTGGGGCATTCCCAGCCTAACAGGCCTGCTGCGGGAGTCTAGGAACAAAGGCTCCGCCCCACCCCAACAGACCTTTGCCTTCCCCACACCTCACCCCAGCAGCCCAGGCAATGTGACTGGGGTTCAGCAGTTCAAGGCAAGTGGGAAGAGGCCCTGAAACACACACACCTGGGCAGGCGACTGTCTTGGGCAGAGGCTGCCAGGCCCTCACACACTGCCCCGCACTGCTGTGGCATCTTACCTTCTTGAGTTTCTTGGTTTTGACCTCCACCTCCTGCTGCAGGGACGTGTAGGTGCCCCGGAGCTCCATGGTCTCCTCATCTCGGAGCATCATCTCCTGCTGCATCTCCCGCTCACGGCGTTTCTAGGCCAGTGCAGGGCACAGGGGCTCAGCTGCAGCCCACGGCGGGGAGGCTGAGGGAGCTCAGGGACGGGCTCCCTCAGCCTCTCACGGGGTCTGGCTTCACTGTGGCCACAGCCGCCGGGAGGGAGAGGGGGTGTCCCATGGCCCCCACCTGTTGTCCCCACCCCGTCCTCAGTGGAGCCTCTCTGGGCTTTCTCCTCGGCTCACACAGCCATGCCTCTGCCAGGCAGGGCTCATGTGGACGGAGACCCCAGCCCTAACCACGGGCACATTCCAGAGGTGTCAACTACACATAAGGGTGTCCGTCATGCGGGCTTCCCAGCTGCCTCCTCCTCATCTTCCCCTGCAGTATCACAGAGGACTGGGGAGACCAAATCGTGGTTGTGATGACTCAGGACAGCCATAAGCTGGCAAAGAACTCGCGCCCCGTGGAAGGCCCTGGAATTCCTACCAGGAGCAGCGGAGGCCGATGTGATGGACAGCCACCACATCCTCTCACCCGCCAGCTAGCAGGACCCCTACCAGAGACAGGCCCTGGGCTGGCAGGCCCATGGAACCCAGGGTGGTGTGTCTTAGGGCTCAGCACTGCTCCAGGGATCCTGACTCTCTGAGGGCTTTCAGCCCAATGTCCCTCAGACGTGACCTTCAGGCCATGTGTCCCCGGGGACCTGAAGCCCCAGCCCTACCTGCTCAGCAATCTCCTGCCTCTTCAGTTCCAACATCTTTTGCTGCTCGTTGGTGTGGTCCATGATGTTCCTGCCCCCGATGAGCAGCTTACTCTCCATGGCCTGGGGATACAGAGAGGTTTGGAGACAGGCTATTTGATGCACGGCAGTGTCCCCAAGTTGAGGTGTTGCTTCCCTGATGGGGGCTCCTGGCCCTCCGCAAGAATGAGATTTTACCTCCAGCCTCTTGGGCCCCAACATAAGGTTCTTACTATTGACAGGACCATTAGGTGAGAAAAAGAGAAGGGGATCCCTCAGGGAAGGTAGGGCACCTGATCTCTTTGCTTGGGATCCAGATGGAAGGCGGTTCACCAGGCCTGGGAGGGTGCGCAGATGGCAACCTAACCCTGGCAATCAGCACCCAGCTGGTGTCCGGGACAGGGAGACTGGAGGGAGCCACCGGGCAGCCCAGCCTTTGGCTAACTGTTGCCAGAAACAGGAAGGGGGCTCTCAACATGGGCACCAGGAGGATCTAGCTGTGGGCTGATGTGGAAAACAGAAGAAAAGCCAAGAAGAGAAGACTCTGCCACACCAAGGGGCACATGGGGCCCCAGTAGCACACGAGCTTTGGAGAGGGCCCAGCAGACTCAGGTTCCACCCACTAACGGCAAAGCCTCAGCCCCGTGACCCCCTTCAGTTCTCACATCTGAAATTTTGGAACCGACCGTGAACCGGGGTGCCTAGCAAACAGTTGCTGAGCAGTATTTGCCAGGGACTGAACTAGGCCCTTAACAGACATTATCTCTGCCCTCACCCTAAGAGAGAGGCACTGTTACCCTCTTTAACGAAGGAAGGAATTGGAGGAACTAGCCCGAGGGCATGCAGGTAGTTGCAACCCGCTGTCCCCAGACTCTGTGGAAGCTCCTAGCCTGTGTTCACCACAGACATTCCATAGATACCTGCTGCATCAAAAGCTTCAATGATTTCAGATTTGCGTAAGCTGTGTGCGTTGCGACTACACCAAATGCATTTATACTGCTGCTCCTCACAGGGGCTGCTGCTCCGGGGCACCCCAGCTGTCCTCTGAATTCATCCCAAGCCTCCTGAGAGGGCGAAATCACCTTGAGCCACCAGGAGAAATTGGCTGCCTCTGCAGAGGAATTTTTCCCAGCGGAAACTGCTGACCTGCCTGAAGGCTCTCAAAGCAGGGGATGCTGTCAGAAGGGGACCCCGTGCCACCCATGAGAGCCTCATCACCAGGGACAGAGGAGAACAGGGGTTAAGGGTTGCTTTTGGGAGGTCAGAAGGTGGAGTATGTGAAGGTGCCAGAGGGCACTGGGCAAAACTGGGTCAGTCAAAGCAGCCCCAGGATCCCCTGGAGGGCCAAGGAGAGAGCTGCTGCAGAGAAGGGCGCCCTCTAGTGTCTCCCTGTCCTCACTGCCATGCCACAGCCACCTGCCACACCTACCTCCCCCCACCAACCCTGACCTTGCTTAGGTTAAAAAGTCTAACAGTTCACCCCACCATACATCACAAACCTGAACTCATCCTGGACTCTTCCTTTTCTCTCATGACTGGCACTTGCACCACCCTTGAGCGAGAAACTCCTTAAATTTTGTGTGCTGGGCCCCTTACCTACCTCACCCTGGTGTCCACCCCACACTCATGCACCCCCGGCCACTGGTTAAATCCCATCAAGTCTGTCTTCCTGGTGTAGCTCACACCACTCCAACCTTTTCATCTGCATGATACCTGCTGACTTCATGAGATGCCCGGGACTCACCTGAATCTGTCATGACCACCTCACTGCCTCAGTTTCCCCTTCCATCCATCTCTACACAACACTCAGAAGGATCCACCAAAAATGCAGCTCTGAGAGTGCCGCCTCTACTGCAAACTGTTTAAGGGGCCCCGCTCCTTACAGGATAGCCCGCCAAGTCTGCGGCAGCTACAGGCCCTGGGCTGCCCCAGCCCCGCCTCCCCTCACTGTACGCCCCGTACTCCAGCTCCACCACGAGAACCCCAGCGCCCCATGTACTCTGCCTTTTCACAACACTGGCCTTCTCTCCCCCCCGCCCACCCCCACGTCCACCTGGAGAGCCGCTCCTTCTCCTGCAAGACACAGCTTGAGCTTTTCTCTGATTCCCTCCCATCCGCACATTTCCTCCTTTGGGCCTCCTCAATATCCAGGACACTTCCTGAGTGTCCTGCCACGACATCCCATCACTGATTCACATTCTGTCTCCCCTGTGAGCTTCTTCAGGGCAGGAATCATGTCTGACCCGGGTCTCAGTGTCAGGGCTCAGCACAGCGCTAAGCACACAGCAAGTGCTCATCCACGTCTGATGAACTAAAAATAATCCTTGGGGTTGACCCAGAAGGGGGTTCCGGGTCCCTTCTCTGGGCTCCCTCATCCCAGCTTTTCCTCCTTCAATGGACTGACCCACACTCACTGTTGCAGGGCGAAAGGGCAGCGTCTGGGCACCTGGGACACCTGGTGGGAGGCGCAGGCTGCGTGTGAAGAGGGAGAAGGAGAAAAGCCAGCAGCTCTCTCTCGTACACCAGGAAGCCACCTAGTGCTCTGGGTCCAGGATAACTGGTCCCTCTTAACTACAGGGAATGGAATCTTGAGGTATCACCGCACTCTGGGACACACTTGTCCACTCCAGCCCTGAGTCCCTGCACTTTCCTTGGCATTTTATGTAACTCGTGTTCTTCACCCTTTGCTACCTAATAAAAACACACTAGTTCCCTAACTGGGTTACGTATGAGAATCACCAGGGAGCTTTTAAAACTCCCAAATGCCAGGCCCATCACATTATCCTGGGCCCCTCCACTCCCGACTGTGAAAACTCCGAGGCCAGGTGCTCTCGAGAAGACCCAAGAAAGGAGGGCACAGGCAATGCCAGGAGATGTCCTGTTTTTTTCCCACCTGATTTAAAGACTAGAGACGAGGGCGGAGCAAGAAGCACAGGACAAGGAACCAAGAAAAAGAAAGCCATTATTTTCTTGGTACCTACTCCATGCTGGGTTTTTCACATCCTATTCTGTTAATAACCCATTAAGCAGTGGGTCTCACACTTTTATGTCTATTAGAATCACCTTCCAAAAGGCCCAGTGCCCAAGCTATAGCCCACTGCCAGGTAAATGGGAATGGGGATGGGGTAGGTAGTGAGGTCCAAGCATTGGAGATTCTGAAAGATTCCCAGGAGACTTCAGTGTGCAGTCAAACCTGAGTCGCTGCCTTTGGAGGTCTCCTGAGTCAGCATCACTTGGGAGCTTGTTAAAATGCAGAACCTCAGGCCCTACCAGACCTAGTGAATCAGAAACTGCCTTGTAACCAGATCCTAGGTGACTTGAAGGGGCATATTATTAGCGCCATCATTTTTCCAATGAGAGCTCCTACCTAACCAATGAGGTTAAGTAAATCATCCAAGGTCACATCATGGCCATTAAATATAAATGGAGAATCCAGACCCAGACTGGCCTGGCTCCAAAGCCCATGCTCTCTCTACTGCAGACAGTGCGTTCAGTGCTTCGGGAAGCAGAAAAGCAGAACTTACTGGGGCCCGGGGTGGAGCGGGGGGACATGTTTCCAGCAAGAGAAAATCATATCTGACTAATCTCCAAGGTCATCACAGTACACAGAGAAGCCAGTGGCTAGACCTTTAGAGGTTAAAGTGCTTCTGGCAAAGTTCTTTGTTAGAGGTTATTCAAAGTCACAGAGCATGTGAGGAGCCGGAGAAAGGGAAGTACTTTCTCATAACAGAAAAGTGGATTAGCAAAGGGAAACAGAAATGAACAGGCCTCCGTGGAGATGGAAAAAAGCTCAAATGTTAAATACTAGGGCTGATCTCAGTTAGAAAGCGTGTGCTGGTGAAACACCCAACCTCACCGACGTGCCCAGATCCTCCTGAAGGTGGTCAGGCACAGGAGGACTTCTCGGCTGTGTGAGTCGGCACAGATGGCAGAGGGGCTTTGGTTTAGTCTGACACTTTGGGGAAACGTACTCCTAGCTCCACTCACTAAATGATAGCTATGAGCGATCGGTTATAAGCCAAAAGGGGTGGGGGAGCCCCGAGGAGTCGATGTCTGTTGTTCCCACAAGACACAGGCTTAACATGCTGCCACAGCTGAAAAAGCCAACAGCATCTGGCTGGCCACCATCATGAAGGCTGTTTAGAAACAAAACAGAAACCATTCTACCCTAACAGAGAGCCATGATATGTAGCCGGATCTGGAATCCTGCGCACGGCCCCTCCCTGCATCTCCGGGGACACGAAGGAGAGAGATCCAGAGTGAGGCGGCTAAAAGCAGAGAAGGGTTATTCTAAGAGACCTTAAAAAACAGGCCTCTTTTTCACTCTGCAAAAACAAAGGAAGGTTAAGAGAATAGGCCTGGAAACTCTAGGATCGAAACAGGTGTGAAAAGCGCAGACCCAGACTTTTCCACTCAGTCCTGCAGCAGAGCACGAGCTTCCGTCCTGAGGTTTTGGGGTGAACAGAGGGAGGTCCCACCCTGCACAGAGGTAGTAAGTTTATGGGGTCTGATATCTCGGGAGCATGGAATTCAACACTTCACAGTGGAGTGAGGAATTCTGGGGACATGTTTTTAACCTTTTATTGTCTTCCTCTCCTTTCAGAAAAAAATTGCACGAACATCAAAACGACCACTAAAATAATGAGAAAATACTTCATAGTTCCTCACCTAGCTCATCAGCTTCTGTTATTTCCCCTGTTTTTTTCTAGATTTCCCATATGCATACATCATTTTTTCCTATCTATAGACATGGTATAAGTAGAAGCTTATGTCCTGCTATTTACACGTTATCAAATATCTCAGGCATTGTCTGTTCCTTCCATAATGTTTACAAGTTTAATGATTGCATACCATTTAGAGTGGATCATTTATAATATATTTAATCCCACTGTAAGATTATTATTGGTTGTTTATAATGTTTGCGGTAAACACCTTTGTGCATATAATATTTTGCCTTTTTAGATGACTTCCCTGGCAGAAAATTTCAAGAGAGGATAAAGAGTTACAAACATTCTGGGTATCTTAGAAGATACTGCCCAGTAACCTTTCTAGTGGTTTATGCCACTTGAACAACTGCCAGCACTGATAATGGAACCGCTTTTATTAGGATATCACATGCATGAAGTGTTCCTGTTATTTTTAAAATCATCCACAGTAACAGATGTAAAATCGAGCTTCTCCATTTATTTTATATTCCCCATACTTTGAGGTCTTGTGGAAGTCTGATCTCCCCTTTCACAAAAATACCCTTTTGTACTTCTGGGGGGATGTTTCAGTGAGGCAGTAGACCTCTGATTCAAAACAATTGTTTCTTCAACCCCTCCCTTCTCTAGCTACCCACACGGAGTCCCACACTCTCCTTAGTCAGAATTCTGCCTGACAACGTGCAAATGGGCTCAAGAACTGGGTAGCCAACCCATCTGAACGTTAGGAGGCAGCGGCAGAATCTGAGCTGCTAAGCAGGCCCGGAATTTGACTCATCAGCCAAGATGACCAGGCCCCCAAATTCCAATGGTCCTCTTGCCCCCATCCCCATGACATGGTTCCCAGGGTGGGGCTGTGTGGGTTCTTGCTAATCCCCCTTCATTAGGGTCCACCTTCATTATGGACCTCCTTCTTGGACCTAGAACGCTTTAGAGCCTCTCTTTCTGGCTGAGCTCGTGCTGCATGGAGAGGATTCCTGGATGCTGCCTGACTGCCCGTTATCGCCCCATCCTGCCTGTCCGTTGCCCCTGTGCTTCCCTCCTGCCCTGCCAGAACCCGGCACAGATGTGGTCTGAATGACCACTGAATTTGCCTTTTTGGTTACTTGCCAAGTCCTGCCCACCTGCCCAGCCCACGTTATCAGCCAGGCCTGCCAAACAGACCCTGCATTGTGCTAGAAGAGGGGCTGGCCCTGGCACAAGTCTGTGGGTGGGCGTCAATCCAGGTGCAAGGTCTCGGCCCTCTAGCCCATAGTCTCAACTCATGATGCTGGCTTTACCCCCACGCTCTGAAATATGTCATGCACGAGCTTCGGTTCTTTGCTTTGAAATGGGGTTTTGTTTTTGTTTTTTGCTTTTGCTTTTTCCCATCTCTCTAAGGATACCATCTCCCCCTTTTCCTCAAGGGATCTCTGCCCTTAGCTATCACCTATGGAGGGCAGGGAAAGACAGGAGTGCCTCAAACACGCAGGCCCACTTCAGGGGGCACTAAGCAGAAGGCCAGGAATATGGGGTTTCTAGTCCTTAGAAAAGGTTCTCTGGAGCTCTGAGCTGCCTGAGTTAATGTTACCTTTGTGCTCTCTCAGCGCAAAGACGTACAGGTGGGTGGAGCCTGTGGACGGGACTGGGTTTGGCTCTACTGGTTCTACGTAAGTCCAATGCTCCTAAAAGGCCCGCAGAGGCTGTGGGTGGGAGAGACAGGCTGGGAGCGCCAGGACACCATGGTCTGACTCTGGAGAGAGGGATACAAATCACAGGGTACCCAAGGTGACCTCAAAAAAACGTCCACCCCACCCCCTTGGCTTTACAAATGAGGAAACTGAGGCTCAGAGATGGAGAACTCTAAGCCTGGAGTTCATAATCAAGGAATCTTTAACAGTATCTGCTCCTTTATTGACTATGTACTTTCCAGATAATTTCCTAATTTGATTAGTCTTGATTCTAGGTGTTAGAGGCAGGTCGGCTGCTATGACAACAGCCAAGATCACCATAGGGACCATGTCCACTTTCAGACAGAGCTTGGGATATTCAGAGACTCCCCTTTTCCTATTTCGGGAGCAACTGGGGTACATATAAATCCAGAAGGTGAGGAAAGAAGGCCCCAGTACTCATTAAGTGCTGATGCAGGAAGCCAGAACAGACAGCCAGGCCCAGCCAGCCACTCTGCTGAGAAGATACCATCAAGTATAATTTTACAAGGACAGAGAAGCCACACAAGCTTTGCCCTGCCACTGCCAGCTATCCTATGACATTTTGCAGGAGACTGGACTCTCAGATGCAACTTGCCATGTGCTGTAGCTGGGCTAGGTGACTTTTACATTAATCATCCTATTTAATCATCCCAAGAACCTTGTGAGATAACGAGTACGATCCCCATTTGACATAAAAGAAAACAGGCTCAGACAGGTAGAGTGACTTGCTCAAGGTCACGGTGCCAGGAGACAGCAGAAGTGACATTTGACCAGCAGCCTCCTACTTCTAGGTCCAGTGTGCTTTTCCCTCTTCCACAGGCTCCGGCAGGAAGGCACCTTGGAGAGAAGCAGCAGCTGGCATTTGCACCACTGCCAGCTAAGGACCCACCAGGAAAGCTCAAAGCCCCTCCGCTTTCTCTTCCAGGCAGGGCTGCTGAGGATGCTTCTGCCTGTGTGAGGCCCTTGTACCACGTGCCTGGGGGGAGGCCGTCAGTGTCATTAGCATCCCTCAGAGAGGCTGAAACTGGGAATGCTCATGGGAAGGGCCGCCTCACAAGTTCCATGGTGAAATGACACAAAGAGCGCTGGGCAAGGCAGCCCGAGTCCTGGTCACACTCTGCCACCCTGTCTGCTACAAAATCTAAGGCATCAGCCTCTGGACTTCAGTTGTCTCATCTGTAACGTGGGGAGAATCCCCACTACCTTGCGGGCTTTGGGTGAGAATGGTGAGCTGGGTAACAGTTGTGAACATACTTGGTAAATGATAAAGTAATCAAACATCAGTGGTTACTTGCTGTTTCAGTATCTGGTTGACAACTACCCACCACTTATCATAAAGAGCAAAACAAAACAGTGAGCGCAACAGCCTCTCAGGAAACTCAGCTACTCCACCATCACAGTCCTACTTCTCCTTTGGTGACTCCCTGGTTGTAGATCTCAAGAAGCCAGCAGTAAGGGAAGAAGATTGAAGAGGCAATGGTGAAGGGAAGAACAGTGTTGTTTTTGCTGATTCTCTGACACAAATCAGGAGACTCAGTCTGAGTTTCCTGCCTTGAGCCTCCTTCAACAACTCAAAACACAACATCGATGACTTGCCTTTTGAGTGGCAGGATTCTCTCATCAAGAAGAGAGAACAGCCCTGGCTGGTGTGGCTCAATGGATTGAGTGGGGGCCTGTGAACCAGACGATCGCAGTTTGATTCCCAGTTGGGGCACATGCCTGGGTTGCAGGCCAGTTCCCAGCAGGGGACACACGAGAGGCAACCATACATTGACATTTCTCTCCTGTCTTTTCCTTCCCCTCTAAAGATAAATAAATAAAATTTAAAAAAAAAAGAAGAGAGAACAATCGGATATCAGCAAACATGTGGGTTGCAGAGTGAGGTGAGCTGGACTCTACTCCAGCTTCATACTAGACGGGCAGCGTGTGGATGCCCAGAGTGCTTCAGTTCACCTCGGAGAAGAGCAAAAAGCCAGCCCATCTACCTCACTGAGAAAAGCATGGGCACCTCAGATCTGACCCTGACCTTCATCTCTCTCCCTGAATCCCCTCACTTTGCAGTGTTCTAGAGCGTTTCTCTCTAGCATCAGAGATGCAGATCCAGCCAGACATTACAAGGTCAAAACTGGACAAGACCTAAGGATGCAGCAAGTGTGGACTCAGCATTTTACAGGGTCCAGAGGGCTTAGGTGGGTCGTCCTGGGTCACACAGCCTCCAGCTCCCAGGCAACTCTTGGTTATTCCTCCAGGCCTCAATGCTCCTCATTCAGACGGCTCTCTAATCCTGGGTTCCTGACTCACTGCTTCCAAGGTGAATTGGCAAATGGTACCGAAAGCAAAGGAACATCTCTTGATTGTTTTTCACAGTCCCTGGGAGGGGCACTGACTTGTCCAAGGTCACAGAATTACCAATTACTGGGTATCAATGAGTATCATTATTGGCCCTGGTTCTCCCTCTTCATTACCTTTAAGCCAATCTTCCAATCAGGTATTAACACATTTATTTTTAATTTTTTTACTAATTTATTGATTTTTAGAGGAAGAGAGAGAGACAAAGATCAATTTTTTTCTCCACTTATGTATGTATTCCTTGGTTGATTGTTGCCTGTGCCCTGACTGGGGATCAAACCCATGACCTGGGAGTGTCAGGATGATGACCTTACCAGCTGAGCTAGCTGGCCAGAGCCAACACATTTGTTCTTATAAGTTTTCTCCCTTAAAAATTTTAGATTATTTATTACTTAATTAACAAAGTAATATATGCTCATTGTAAAAAAAAAAAGAAAGCGATAAAGGTAAAAGAAAGGCATAAAGTAGAAAATAAAAGTACCCCTGCCTATTGAAATCCTTAGAGATAACCACTATTAGTGAGTTCTCATGATTCCTTCTAGAAACTTGAATTCAAACACAAAGTTTACTCTACTGATCTACATTCTTGGCCCTAGATACGCAGAAAGATTTGTTGATTACAGGAAAGAGCAGTGCTCAGCTGAGGTCAGAGGCTGGGGGTTTGCATCATACAGAAAGACAGGCGAGCTGAGCACCTCAGCAGACAAGAGCTCCCGCTGGGGCTTATTAACCAGGCATGTGGCATAAATGCTTCCTTTCTGAGTTGGTGTTACAGTGTGGAGGTTAAGATCAGGGGCTTTGGAGTCAGGCAGACACAGGCTCCTATCCTGGCCCTAACACTTCCTAGGCATGTGACTGTGGGTTGTTTCTTCCTCAATGTGCCTCAGTGTCCTCAGTTGTCATGTGGAGATAAAAATAGTACTGCTTGATGGTACCATTGTGAGGACTGAATAAAGCAATGCACAGAACAGAGCAGGGTGCTTGGCATTCAGCATGCACTAAAGAGATGGCAGCTACCATTAGTATTACCACTGTTAACATTATTCTGCTGGCCCACCTCGAGGAGAAAGCCTCAATTACCTAGTGCTACAGAAAGGATTCAACTCAGGGCCTGGTACTCCTCCGCTGAGCACACCTGGTGGGAAGGGAAACAACTAGAGAGTAATTCTTTAGTCTGACCAGGAGTTAATGCCCAGATATGACTAGATATTAAAAATTCTAGATACATCAAGACAAGTGCAGGTGCCCTACATGCTCTGAGCATAGGTTCTGCATGCAGGGCTGCGGGGTCTGTGGGAAGGGGTCATTTTCTTCTCCACCCAGACAGGCTGCCTGGTTCAGCAGCCCTCAGAAGTGCCCCAGACTGGCCAGGCGCAGCAGGCTGGCAGGGGTGGCCTTCTTTAGTTGAATCCAGGCCCTTCCTCCTAGTTCTCAGTGCACAATGAGAACATTATTACAGCCGATTCATCTAATCTTGTGCTGTCCGGGGGCTGAAAATGACTAACGGCAATATGATAATACATTCCCGCAGCCAACACACATCAAGAGAAAACCAACACTGGACCAAAAGGCCTGCTGAGCCTCCACATAACATGAAGCCCAGAAGCTTTATGGAAATGTATTAGTTTTATATACTTCTTGCTGGTCAAATCTTTACAAAATGCCCCCAGCTTAGACAGTTCTGCTAACTGATCACACTGCCAGCAATAGGGAGGAGTGTTAAGTCACTGCTTCCATCCATGCCAAGAGGCCATGGACTTTGACCTAGACCCCGGACCCAGCTTGGAGCACTGGTGGTCACTTATTGTCACGAAGCTTTTCTCAAGGATTATGGATGACTCAGATGGCGTAGGGGTCCACACAACCCCTTATCACTCAGCCCCATTAACCTCAGTGTCTGGCATAGGGCTGGTGTCCTTGGGGACATGCAAATGAGACCAGAGCAGCTTTGGGAAATCCGATGCTCCCTATATCACCTGGGAGTCTCTGGAAACTAGGTACAGTCCTATTTGGAGGCTAACATCAAGATCAGGACAGCGGGCTGGAGTATTTAATGTTCTCTTCCACAGCACGCTCTCTCCCAACCGGGGTTTCTTCTCCCTGGAAACCGTGCTGTGTGCCCCTTTTCCCCTTCTCTCTCCTTTCTCCCTGACTCTGACTCCATTCCTCTTTCCCACTTCACTGGCTCCCTCTCTTTCTTTTCTGTCTTTCCCCTCATTTTCTTCTTCACATTGTCTTTCTCTAACTGCCCATATAGAAAGCTGAAAATATATCTTTTATTATTGGTTGAATACATACATTAAAATTTAAGCCCTCCAATTTTAATTTTCAAAAATAGAAAACATTTTATGTTTTACTCTAGAAAATGTTACCTAACAACTGAGGACTTTTAGGAGGAGGGAACCCTGATGACCACCCAGTTAGTCTGAAGGCTTTTCTGACACGCGAATCCCTCTGGCGTGCCTGCGACATCCAGTTTCTTCTCTCCCCAGTTTCTCCAGTTTCTGTTAGTGCACTAACAGAGATGGGAGTGCACTGCCTCTAGAAACAACCCAAGTCTAACTGTTAAAAAGTTTCTTTTTTTAAACTCAGATTTTATTTATTTTTAGAGAGAGGGTAAGGAGGGAGAAAAAGGGGGACAGAAACATTGACTGGTTGCCTCTCACATGTCCCCAACTGGGGACCCGGCCCACAGCCTAGACCATGTGCCCTGTCCGGGAATCGAACCAGTGACCTTCTGGCTCGCAGACCAATGCTCAACCCACTGAGCCACACCAGCCAAGATGAAAAGTTCTTTATATTGAGTTGAATCAACGCCCGTAATTCTCTGATTACCAGGCCAACCTAGGATAAAAACAGTGCAATCAGCAGAAGGGCAGCGAGGCACACGCTAGATTCAAAGGAGAGGGGTAGACAGGCTGCCTGTGAGGTTCTCCTAGTGGAGTAGTTTGCTTGGGCAGGGAGATTGAAGAGATATATTACAGTCAGACTCTGGCGAACCTTGGATGCCAGGCTAAAATGTGGTATGTTTGACATATGAGGAAGGTGGCCAAGTGAAAACATCCTTTAGGCAGTTGGAAATAACACTAATAAACAGTCATTATTACTGAACACTTATATGCCAGGAACTATGCAAAGTGCTTTAATGCCAGTCATCTAATTTGATCTCCCAACAGCACTATGACATAAGTACTAGTATTAGCCCATTTTATAGATGAAGAAACCTAGCTCTCAGAACCAGTGAGTCACTACATCCAGGCCTGCCTGACTCTGAATATAGCATCCTACAAAATAAGGTCAGCAGAGAGACCAGAACAGGAGACCTCAATTTGAGTCATTTCCATATAGGGAGACAAGGTCAAGAACAGAGGGCCGTAGGTCTCATTCAAACCCTCTTCTTGTAAAGATGAGCCCCCAATCTCTGTTTCCAGTCTTGCGCTTGATCCTGAACTCCACTGATACATTGTCAGCTGCCCACTGGATTTTGTCACCTTAAATTCAACACATCCACACCAGCTCCTTGTTACCACCTTCCCAGCAACCAGTTTCCAATTTTATATTCCTAATTCCTTAAGCATAATAGAGGATTAAATTTTGTGTCAAACCAAGTTGGGCTTAACTGGAAGTGCCACATGCAAACCAGGCAGGCCTTAGGCCAGCTGCTGAACCTTAATGGGTCGCAGTTTTCTCATCTATGAAATGGAAACAGTAACAAGATCTTTCTGGGGAGGGGCCCAGTGCAGACTAAATGAGGCAGTCTGTATGTAACATAGAGCACAGTGCTCAGCACCTAGCAAGTGTTAGATAAATGGGGTTATTATTACTGTTGTTCCTCAGGTTTAAAACTCCCTCTTACACATACCTAACTCATACTCACAGGTGGGAGGAAGGAGAGGGACCCACAAGGAGATAATAAAAAGCCAACTTGGCTGGTGCTCCTGGCAGTAACCTCGTCCCTCTGACTCCTGGGGCTTCAGGGTCTCTCTTCTGCACCCGCCACGGAGAGCTGGGCTGTACCCCGGGGTCCCCTGCTCTTCTCCCTCCAGGCTGCCTTCCATGGGGATCAACGAGCAATGTTTTTTTTTCCCCTCTCCCACTCCCTTTAGTTAGAGCTCGCATTTCGTGTCACCTGCAGCCCTTGTCACTCTCCTTTCCCTCAAAGAATCTAGAGTCAAAGTTTTAGAAATCATTTAGTCCAAACCCTCAAAATATGGAGTTTAAAATTAAGTCATTAAAAAAATTTTTGCATAATTCAGTTGAGTAAAGTACGCCTTCTCTCAACCAGTCTGCATGCATTCACCAGTCTTCCTTGCGGTAAGTGCACTGTGCAGACCTCTGGGTTCTCACTGTGCAGAGCCAGCCTCAGGGTAGGTCTGTCTGGGCCTTTACTCCTACCCTCCCTCACAGGCCTAGCAGGTTATCCAGCCCCTCTGTAAGTATGGGTGGCTTACGACTGAAGATAAACAGGGCACTGGTCGCAATCGCAAACCCTCACACATTTGCACTCCCTAACCTCCCCTGAGGCCCATGGTAAAGATGAAAGGAGACTCTAAGGAGATAGGGATGGTGCTTGTTCACAGGGAGGGGAGAACAAAGGGAAGGGGGAGCCTGGAGGTGGCAGGCAGGAAAAGCAGGCGAGACAGAAGAGGCAGACGGTTAGATGAGTCAAAGAGAGTGAATGAGGGCACTGGGTCGCATCAGCTCAGGCTTAGCTGCCCCCAGAGGGTAGTGTGAACTAAAAGAAGGGCTGAAGGGGAGATGAGAAGGGGCGTTGATGCCATCACGCAGAAAGTGGGAGCCTGGGTGTGTTGTAGAGGGTCAGCAAAAGCTCAGCTCCTTTCCAGGAAGGACCCAAGCTCTCACCTTCTGATCTGCCGTTGCCTCTGTCTCCTCAATCTTTCTTGCCTGGCTCTGCTCCCAGGGCAGTAGGGCTATACAGCGAGCCGCTGGGATGGCAGAGGAAGGAAGGAGCTAAGCTAACAACAAAGATGTCAGTCTTGGAGATCACTGGACCCCTGCCTGGCAGACAGAAGCCACCCGTGGCTGCTAATACCCTCCATTTATTTGGTGCTCTCAGGGTATTTCAAATGCCCCCACACGAATGATCTCATTCAGTCTTCAGCACATCCCTGTGACACAGGCAGGCTGGGATTACCTCCAACATGTTCCTCCCTTCTTTACCCTGTGGGTCTCTCAAGAGCCCTCAAATTGTTTCCTCCATAGAAACATCCAACTTAGGGGCTATAAAGAGGTCCTCTGTCAGGGCTCAATTCTGGCCTTGCTTGCTGCTGTCTGTCCTGGGCTGGGCCTAATGAGAAGTCACAGGATACAAATCCTTCCACTTCTGGAATTTCCCAGGCACCCCTCCCCCTTGGCTTACATCTGAAAGCCTGGCACACAATGACCAGTTCACCCACTCCCCAGAGAGCTAGGTCAGATTTCTCCTCATTAGGTGAGTGGAAACCTCAGGCCTAGAGAGGCAAAAGCCTTTGCCCTGAGTCACAGAGTGAGTAAACATGGCGGGTTCCATGATGACTTGGAAAGGACACGGGTCCAGGAAAATCAGAAAACCTGGGTTCCGGTCCTGGCCCCGCCCCTTATCAGTCAGAGTCACCAAACAGCCACTTAACGTTCCCAGCCTTGGTTTTCACTAACTGTCAAATGGAAATACTCCTCACCTCTTGGAGTTGCTGGGAGGATTACAAGATAGCAAGAAGTCTAAAATGTAATATAAAATGAATTACTCTGATGATCAAGTAGCATAGGTAACATCAGGACTGTGACATAACAGAAAGAGGCTGGGCCAAACATAGAGTCCAGGCTCTCCTGAACTCAGCCCTGTGGCCTGGGGGAGTCCTGGCCTCTGCTTTACAAGGCCCCTGCCAGCTGTACCACACGGTTCTGAGGGCTCTGCCTCTGGTGCAAGAATCTGGTGTCCGCCCCTGATCTCTTGGCTGTCCTATTAACTGTGCTCCACCTTGCCCACATCGAAGAATCTTACTGAGGGGGCCAGTGAGTTGCCAACAGCGGGACATCCCATGGAGCCTGTGCTCCACCCCCTCTTCCCATTTCCTCAGGGCTGAAGTGAGCTTCTATACTCTCTTAGCCTCAGTTGCCACCCAGTCTTAAGGATGGGATGGGGGCGGGGAGAGCAAGGAATGTGGCAGGGGGTTGTTCTTGCTAGAGAAATCAAGGACAGAGTGCCCCTGCAAGATTTCCCAGTGGAGAGAGAGCACCAGATGGCCTGGATTCCCCTCCTCCTGGGGAGAACTGAATCTAGCTGACCGGCCTTTAACTTCCTGCTCCTCCCGGGATGGCCCCAAATGTGTCAGACCATGATCCTTTCTTTGAGTAAGCAGCTCAGCACAACCCTTGCTGAGCTCACGGGGGTGAAATAAACGCACTAAATGTGCAAGGCTAGAGTCCCTGCGGCAGCAGCACATCCCCCAAACCCAGACAACCGCATCCAGCTTATCAGTCACCCTTCTAGAGGCTACAGCTCTCCCTTTCCAGGAGGGGCTTCCTTGCTCTCAGCCCACACTCCCGAGAAGGAATGAGAAATAGCAGTTTTTTCTCCCCAGGAAGTGATCAGCTCATGGGTCCCTGTGCCCTTCCTCCAACCCCCAGTACTGAGGGCTCCAGGGACTGAAAAATGCCAGGCTCATTGAGTTATGACATCTGCAGTGCTAAAATGTAGCAGGTCCATGGCTGGCCAGGCAGGAACCTCTGTAGTTTAGCCCCAGCCTGAGGTCTGGAGGCTGCCATGAGGGGGGACAGCTCAGGAAGCACACTGAGGCCTGATATCTCCCAGGGCAATGGGCAATTGGCCCTTATTAAGATGAGGTCTTGGTGTAGGGCCAGTTGGTTTGCTTCTCAAATTAATACAGGTCGAAGAATTATCAGGTTGGAAAAGCCTCAGAAATCACCCAGGCCAACCCTCTATTTTATATAAAGAGAAACTGAGGCTTGAGGACATGAGGAAGTCACTTGCATGGAGTCTCTCAGAGCCACAGAATAGCTAGGCCTAGAGTCCAGGGCTCCAGTGTAGAGCCCAGTGCTCTTTCCACCCTCTGTGCGGTCCCCCAAGTCCCCCTCCCGATGATACTGTGCAATGGGGTCTGCCCCACGTGGGCCCAGTGCTGCTCATTCATAAGGAGCAGAATCCATTCGTGGTCCCGCCTTGCCACCCAAGAACTGGAAGAGCTTGAGGCCCAAGAGGCCCCACTCAGCTCTGCCACTTCATGGAATGGTGCCTTAGTTAGGGCCCTTCTCTGAGCCTGAGTCACTCAATGATAAAATGGGGATTTAAGAACCATTTCCCCAGATGGCTACTGCAAGGATCAAATGAGATCATGTGTGTGAGGCTTTTAAAAAACTGTGAAGTGCTGTTCAAATGTCAGAGACTGTTAAAATGGGGCGAGTCTTGAAGGTGCTGTAGAGGAAGAAGGGCACAGGTGAAGGGCCATGCAAAAGTGAGAACCCATGACCAAATGAGTCCGAGGACCTGCCTGGCCATGCCATGGACCTGACCAATACTTGGGGCCACCAGCAGAGACTGACATGCAGCAGGTCAGACCACACCAAACTCATTGGCTTGAGAGACTGCCTCACTGCTTCGCGCTGTGTGTGTGTGTGTGTGTGTGTGTGTGTGTGTGGCGTACGTCTGTCCTCCTAGAGGCTCTTGCGAGGCTACCCTAGAATTTGCCTGGCTTTTCCAGGGCAGCATTTGGCAGGAGGGCACTGTAGGTGCTGGGGAAGGACACCTTGCTTCAGGCCAGCTCACAGTCCCACAAAGAAAAGCCTGCCAGCCCAGATCCCTTTGGGGGTGTCTAGATGCCCCTGCTTCCTCTGGGGCCCTTACCTTGTACTTGGCTGCAAGCAGCTCTGTGGCCTGCTGCTCACGCCGCAGATCTTCCAGCATCTTCTCCTTCTCTTCCAGCAGCTTCTGCTTCTCCTCGCTCACCAGACTGCGGTCATCCTGGATGGCTGCCTTCTCCTCCTCCAGTCGCTCCTTCTGCTCCTGCAGGTAATTCTCCATGTTCTTGTCCAAGGCCGACTCCAGGATGGGCTGGGGTGGACGGTGATTGTTGTTGTTGTCATCCTCCTCTTCAGCCACCCAGGCCTCGATCACTGGCCCCTCAGGGTACCCGGGGGGTGCTGACACAGCCTTCTTCCTGCGGCTACTCTTCCTCCGGAGCCGCTTCCCTAGCATCCCCTTCTTCTCCAGCTGGGCCTTCAGGCGGGCGATCTCCTCCTGGAATTCCCGCAGCAGTGTGTCCTTAGGGTCCTCGTTCACCCGGGGCTTGTTCTTGATGTTTTTGGCCCGGTTCGCAAAGCGCAAGGTAGAGAGGCTCTCATCGTAGCTGTGAGAAGCTGGCCCCAGCGTGGCCACCATAATGGTCTTGGCATTCCCCCCGAGAGAGTCCTGGAGCAGCCGGGTCAGCTTGGAGTCCCGGTAGGGGATATGGGTGCTTCTGTTGCCTGCCAGAGCAGCGATCACATTACCCAGGGCAGACAGCGAGAGGTTGATTTTGGAGGCTTCCTTGGGCCTCTCTCCACCACCTCCGCCCCCACTACCTGTGGACTGTGTGGCAGCCCCTCCAGCTGTGTTGGGGCTCGCCTTATTCTGCCTCTCGCTACCAGCCAGGTCCACCAGGTTGAGCTTGCCCACACGGATGTGGTCTTGGCCATCGGAGCCACGCTCACTGCACTCCACGGTGATGACGAAGATGGCATGGGAGCGGGAGCTGACCTCATTCATGTGTGTGCTGCCCACTGCCCGGGTCTGGTTCCCCAGGTTCATCACATGCTCAATCTCCTTGACATTCTTGGTGACAAAAGAGGAGAGGTCCTTGATGTAGACACCTGTCTCTGGGTTTTCCTTCAGCTCCAGCCTCTTGCCGGGCTCCTTGGAAAGCAGGTCTCGAATCTCCTCCTGGTAGATCTCCAGGTAGGAGGCCCGGACCAGGTACTGCTGGTTCTGGGAGCGAGAGATGTGGGTGAAGATGTGCTCAAAGGCATTAGGGATGACCCCACGCAGCTCGGGCTCCACCCAGGTCCCTTGCATGGTGTAGGTCTTGCCAGTGCCCGTCTGGCCATAGGCAAACACCGTGCCATTGAAACCCTGAAGCACCGAGTCTACCAGGGGCCTCACGGTTTCATCATACAAGTCTGCCTGCTTGGAGCTGGCATCATACACGGCATCAAAGGTGAAGGTCTTGGGCAGCTCCCCCAAGGCAGCGCGGGGGTTCCGCAAGGTCACTTGGCCCAGTTTCACGTCCATGGTTAGGATTTGCTCGTGACCAGCAGCCTCCTCCTTCCGGCTGAGGGGGCGGCAGCGGGCCACCACCTTCAGGGCCTCGCTGGCCTTGGTTTTACTGGCCATCATCTTGCTCCTGTCCTCCCTGCCCCACGGCCCCCTCCGTAGCCTGGGCGGTCCTGTGGTCCTCCCTAGGTAGGAATCAGCGGGGCCAGCCCAGCCCCCAGGCGCCGCTCTTCAATCCGCATGCAGCCTCCTAGGGTGGGGATACTGGGAGGTGGCCCACCGCTGCTGCAGTCCGGGCCTCCTCCGCCCTCTGGTCCTCGCTGCACCGACTGGGTACGGAAAATTAAGCAGAATCGCCCGACAGCCGCGGGAGCCGCGCTGGCTGAACAGCAGTGCCCGGAGCCCGCCCCATGCTGGGGCAGAGGAGCCTGGCCGTAAACAGCTATGGCAACAATGAGATAAAGGAAGAGGAAAATGGGATGGGGTGGGCGGCAGAGCTGTCTTCTCCACCTCCTCCTCCTCCCCTAGGGATCCATGGCGGGGCAGCAGGTCCTGGGCGGCCGAGGGTCTCGGCCCTCCTGAGGGCAGAGGCTCACCTAGAGTCCTCCTCCCCAGCTGGGGGATCATTCATTGCAGCCAGCGCTGCTGCTGATGCTTCTGCCTCCGCCTTCCCGGCCGCTGCCAGAGAATGAGAGAAAAACAGAAGGGGATGGGGCGGAGCAGCTGGGAGAATGCTATTGCCGCTGTGCTGCGGCCCCAGCCTAGCCCGGCTGGGGTGGGGCGAGGGGCGGGGCCGCAGGGCGGTAGACGGGAGCCCGGCGCGGCCAGTGCGCGGGGCACAGGGGTGCACCGCCAAGCCGCACCTTGCAGACCCCTCCGGAATGACAGGCTCCAGTTGCCGACTCAGGTCTTGCGCCCACAGGGCGGTGCGGCGCAGCCACCGCCCTCCGTCACTCCACTGGGCCTGGGCATGCTGGGAGTTGTAGTCCCGCCTTTGTTAACCCGGATCTGGCAGGTTGCTGCTGCCTTCTCCAGTCCAGGAGGCCCTGCCCTCGCTCGCAGGCAACCCTCAGAGTGACTGCTGAAGTTTCAGCCTACCTGGTGGGCTACCCACACTTGTTTCCTTCACGGCCACCGTCCTCCGTCTCTCCAACGCTCCCGCCTCTCCGTCTGTAGACAGGTATATGCCACCCCTCCCCTTCAGGGTGTCTCCAGGTAGCCTAATTCCTAGTCCTCTTCTCTCCCTACTCTGGTGTATTTCTTCCTTCCTCTTCTCTTCTCCTGGATGCACCTTCCAGCTGACTTTCTCCTCGCCTCCTGTTTGCACAAGCACCCCTCCATCTCCATCAACCTTCTATATTGTAGAAAAGGCCCTCCGTCTTCTTCGCTAACTTCTCAGCCTCCCCTCCAGCTACTCTCCTACGGAGAGTCTGTTACAGATATTGAATCCTCATGAGGTTCACATGAGGATTAAGTGAGATAATGTATGTGAAAACCCCCAGGGCATAGCAGACATTCAAGAAATTGTAGTTTTCTTTCCTTTTGTCCTTGCAGTCAGGTTGTTCACATTATTTGTCTCCCTTTTCAGCATTGTCTTCAGCCATACTTCCTCCCTCTTACACATTCAAGTTTCCAGCCATTCTGGTTTGCTTAAGGTCCTCCAAACATATGGTTGTTTTTCATGTCTTCATACCTTTGCTCATGCTGCTCCTTGGCTAGAAATGTCCTTCTAACTTTGTTCCTGTCTACAGAACCTCACCTTTTATTAATTCCACAACTCAATTATATATGGCTTCTGCTCCTATGGCTCAATAGAAATTTTCCTTTCCAAGGACATCAGTGAACTCCATTGCCCGTTCTAGTGGGCCCCTTTTAATGGGAGCCTTTGACTCTCGTTGCCCCTGAACTTTTCTGGCTTTCTTTCTACACCTCCTAGGAGTTCTGGTTGCTCAATTTCAGTCTTCCTAACTGGTTAATCTCACTCCGCCCCTACATTAAGTGTTGGCGTCCACTAAGGCTATGTCCTAAACCCTATTTTTCTTCAAATGCCACCATCTGGCAATCACTATAGCTTATGGCTCCAATTATTGTCTAAATGACTCCTAAATTTATATCTCCAGTCCAGACTTCTCTGGGTTCCAAATTTTATATATCCAGTTCTGTAATGGACGTGGCCACTTGGATAGCGCCGGTGTATATTAAATTCTACTTGGTCAACTGAATTCATCACCTTCCCTTCCAAACCTGGTCCTCTAGGAATGGTCCTTAGCTCTGTAAATGACTCTTTTCCCACCTTCAGTATATCCATTCAAACACCAAATCTATTGGTCTCTTCTCCACTTCCAGTATCATGATCCAAGCCACTATCTTCTCTGGCCTGAGCTCCCACAATAGGTCTTCCCAGGTGTGCTCTTGTCTCCACCCATCTATTCTCTATAATTTTTTAATAATACATGATTGATTACATTACTCCATGCTTAAGACCTTTCAATGCTTCTCACTGTTTTTAGGTAAAGTCCAAACCATTAATGCAGCCCCCAGGGCCCTACATGATCTGGTACCTGCCCTTGTCTCCTGTCCTGTCTCATGCCTCTCTGCCTTGTTCTTTGGGCTCTCACTACAGTAGCTCTCACTACAGTAGCTCTCACTACAATAGCTCTGACTACAATAGCCTTCTGCAGCTCCCTTCCAGCTTCCTAACACAAGGCCCTTCCACATTCTGTTTCTGCTGCAGATGACACTTATTTGAACCATCTTTGCCTAGATACCTGCTCTTCATCCTTCAGCTCTCAGCTTGAATGTCACTTCCTAAGGGCACCTTTCTTGGCTTTTCCATCTAGTTTATGTCCCTTGGTCATATGTTCTCATGGTTCCCTCTATTCCTTTCAGAGAAGTTAGCATAATTATAATTAAGTTGATATTCACCCACCTCCTCTGTTGTTCTTTGAAGACATTCAGTTTTGTAGACTAGCCACAGTGACTAGTCCAGGTCCTGGCACATAGTATGTGCTCAACAACTATTTTTATAAATAAAT
Source organism: Sturnira hondurensis (assembly GCF_014824575.4). Lineage (NCBI taxonomy): Eukaryota > Metazoa > Chordata > Mammalia > Chiroptera > Phyllostomidae > Sturnira > Sturnira hondurensis. Next base: position 16,200,432 of record NW_028089294.1, on the reverse strand, counting down.
GAAATAAAAGCCCCTTATGAATATCACCTCTTTTGGGAACCTTTCTTTGATTCCCTCGAGTCTACCTGCTAACTAATCTTTCCTTTCTTTATGATCCTGTTGCTCATTGTTTAACTAGTCTTACAGTGCTCCTCATAGTGGGACCTGTACCATGGTTACCTGAGAATGTCTCCCTCCATAATGCATAGCCCCCTGCAGACAGGAGTCTCATTTACCTAGCAGAGCACCAAATACACTTTAGGCAATCAATATCAGTTGCTAAGCAAATGAATGAATGTTCCAAGACCTTCCAGGCAAGAAAATGGGAAGGTAAAATAAAGAAGTAACTGTAACAAATTCTTGCACAATATTTGTAGTATGCTTTACAGTTAATAGCATATTATCATGTATTCACTGGATTTTCACATCAACCCCAGGAAAAGGGAAATATTAATATTCCCTCCTTGTAAAGAGGACTCCAAGCTTCAGGCTAATTAAACAACTGAGGAAGGAAAGCCAGCCACCAAGTGGCATAGTCAGTCTTGACCCCAACCCTGCAACCCTTCAGGGGTCTTTCCCCTATATCATGGGGAGAGCTCACCACGGAGAGGGCAGAACAGTTGCTTCTGAGTCCTGGTTTGAATGACAGTTTCACTGGAGGCCAGGCTCATCTTTGGCTTGGCAGGAGTAAGAAGCTTCCTTCGCTGTTTTCACTTTGACAATGACATTTTTTCCAGGGGATTTCTACAACAGCCCCTTCTTCCAGTATGGACCCAGCAACAGTCAGGGTGTGATTACACGGAGAAGACAAAGTTAGCCCCTTAGTGATCCTGGGGCCTGCAAATTTTCAGGTGCAAGTAATTCAGCATTGGGATCTACCTTGTAAAACCAAGTTCTGCCAGCAGGGGGAGATATGAGTATGTGACAGAATCACAGGATGAGATCCAAGCTTCTGGGCTCTCAATCACTGTGACATTATCCAATTCAAGAGACCCCCAGTCGTGTCCAAGTCTACATTACTAATAGCTCCTCTTTTCCCAACAGCTTATTTCCCCCTTTCTCTGCTGTAAAGTTTCTGCTGAATGGGATTTGAGTCAACTCCCCGTCTCCTCCCTGAAAAGAATAGGAAAATCTGAGTATTAAACAGGCACTGTCCTAGGTAGCTTTATTGAACACCTAACAGGTGGGTACGTATGTTTTTGTAACCTTCACATTAACTCATGTGGCAGTACTGAAACTCAAGCCTAATTTCTCCAACTCCAAAGCCTGTGTTCTTTGCACCACTCTATACTGGGCCCCAAGGGTTAGCTTTCGATCTGTCCCCTAGCTGAACTAACTACCTTCTTTCAAGACTTCCCTGCTTCTTCTACCCCCAAGGGTCTCTTCTCTTCTTTACTTCCCTTGGCAATTAGCATTTGCTTTAAAAAATGGCATTATCATATCTACCTGTGAAATATTGTGTCCCCAATTGGATTTCTTCTTTGCTGTAGTTAAGTTTCTCATTGCAAAGTAATTTTAAAACATGTTTTGAAGAGCTTTTACTATACTATATATAGAATTGAGTATCCTAATGTTTTTAAATATTGTACACATTATCGGCTCCACTTTCTCTTAATTCTACCTGCAGCCCATCAACAGATACTATTTGGGTCCTGCCTACAAAAATCTATCAGTCCTGACTCCAAAACACTGTGTGCCACCACCACAGCCACCCTGGTCCACGCCCCCTTTGCCTCTCTCCTGGGCATCAGGTAGCATTTTAACAAGAATCCCTGCTTCCACACCCCCCCACTCTCCCTCCTCCACGGAACAGCCAGTCTTCTTTCTAGACTGTAAATCAAATGCCACTTCCTGCTTTCCACCTTCCAGCGCCTTCTCATCACTCTCCATATAAAATCCAAAGTCCTTCACCAGGGCTCCTGGTCCCTCCACCATCGGGTCCCTGGTCACTTCTCCCATTTCATGTCTTCATGCGCTCCGCTCCCCTCACTCTGACGCAAGAACACTGGCCTCCTTGTTCTTCAGTCCTGCCAAGCACATTCCGGTGCAGGGCCTGTGCACTGGCTCTTTCCTCTGCCTGCAGGCTTTTTCTCCCAGGGCTGCACATGGGTTCTCTCCCTCCCTTCATTCAGCATGTTTTCAAATGTCAGCTCCTCAGAGAGCCTTTTTGACCACACCTCCTAAAATATCTCTTCATCACTCTCTTACTCTTACTATCCTTACTCTGCTTTGTTTATTCATAGCACTTGCCACAGTGTGACATTCTAGGTGTTTCTATATTTGTTTATGGATCATCTGTCCATTAGAATGCAAGCACCAAGACAGAATGTTATTCTGTATCCCAGCTCCTGGAAATAGGACCAGTTCATCATAAGCCCCCAGGAAACATTTGTTTACTGAGCAAATGAACGAATGAATTTAGCAAGAGCCTTCACAATCACAATTTTGAACAGATGCTTCAACCCGGGTTGAACCATATGAAATCACCATTTTGTAGGTTTAAAATGATTGAGCATTGGCAATTTCACATAGTTCAGTCAAATAAAACACACACTCATGAAGTTGCCTTACATAAATATACAACTTAAAGAATTATTATAAAACAACGTCCCTGTAGGGGAGTGAGGGGAGGCAGAAGGGGGAATAAACGGTGATAGAAGACTTGACTTCGGGTGGTAAACACACAATACAGTATACAGATGATGTGTTGTAGAATTGTATACCTGAAAGCTGTATAATTTTTTAACCAATGTTATCCCAATAAATTCAATTAAAAAATCCCTGTACCAACCACCCAAGCCAAAAATAGGACATTGGCAGGACTCCTGAAGTCCCCTGCAGACCCTGTACAGTCACAGTCCCCTCCTTCCTCTCTAAGGTGGCCAATTCTCCTGGCTTTTGTGATAATCACTCAGTTGCTCTTTTCGTTTTTTTACCATCCAACGAATATGGTTTTGTTTTGCCTCTTTTCGAGCTTTACACAAACTCAGCCAGTGTGTGTTCTTTTGTATTTGTCTTTGTCCTGGTTTCCTGTATTTGAAAGATTCATCCATGTTGTAGTGTCTGCTGTATGTAATGTTGCTAATATGTGTTACTTTGTTGTGTAACTATACCGCCTATCATACTCTTTACCTTTTAATTTATTGATTTTAGAGAGAGGAGGGAGCAGAGGAGGGGCAGATATCGATTTGTTGTTCCACTTATTTATGCATTCATTGGGTGCTTCTTGCATGTACCCTGACGAGGGATTGAACCCACAAAGTTGGTTTATCTGGACCATGCTCTAACCAACTGAGCTACATGGCCAGGGCCTCTTATTGTGGTTTTAATTTGGATTTTCCTGATGACAAATAAATTGATCACCTTTTCATGTACTCATTGGCACTTCAATGTCCATCTCTTGAGAACTGCCCCTTCAAGTCCCTTACTCATCTTTCTACTGAGTTGTCTGCCTTTTTCTTATGGTTTTTTAAAAAAAAGTTCTTTTTTTCTTTTGGCTTTGAGCCTCTTCTCTGTGGCTTGACATTTCATTCTTTTCATGGAGCCTTTTTATAATCAGGATTCCTTATTTTATTTTATTTTATTTATTTTTTTTAGGATTCCTTAATTTTAATGTAGACATACCCATCAGTCTTTTTCTTTGACTGGCACTTTTGTGTTTTGCTTTCAAAAACTTTCCCTCTACCTTAACATCAGAAAGATATTCCACATTATTTTCTAAAAGCTTTGTTGTTTTGAATGGCCACCTAACTTCATGATTTGTTTCGAATCATAATGTGTTTCAGATCATCCTCCTGTTGTTGCACATGTCGGCCACCCTGTTTGTTGTTTTTAACCGATCGAAATCGTCATGGAAATAGCTCCTGTTCCTCTCCTCAGTCTCACCCAACCCCTCTGGGCCTGGGGAGGAGGAAGTGGAGGCTGAGGTGGGTGGGTAGTAACTGCTAACCTGGCCCGTGAACACTCTGGATTTGCTCTGTTCCTTGAATTCCAGATGGCGTCTCCCACTGCCTGCCCAGCCTCCTCTTTGGAATGCTCCCATCATCACCTACTTGTACCCTCTAATGGGCTCCAAGAGCTGAAGGCCCCAAAAGTCAGGAGACCTGGGCTGAGACCCAACTCTGGCCACCCAGGCATTTGATGACTTTGACAGGAAGAGTGCCCAAATCTCCAGCTCATGTGCACAGGTCAAGGCACTGAGTCCTGCATCTCCGTCTGCCCGTCTGGTGACCTTTCCTCTGATTCACCGCCGCCAGTCAGCGGTCAGGTCAAGGTCCTAGCTTCTGCATCCTGGAATGTTGCAGGGGCGGTTTCCTGGTGTGATTCACCAACAGCAAGAATGTTTCAGTTCAACACAGAGACCAACTTGGGGAAGGGGACTCAGATGTCCTCAGCCAGGAAGCTTCCTCAGAGCCTCCCAGTCCCCAGACATCTCTGCCTTCTGAGCTCACAGTGTCTCTCATTCTGAGGGTCATTGTGTCCCCCCAGAGGGTGTTCACTCCATCTTCTCTGCTGTTATTTTTCCCATGTGGTGCTCTTTCTCCAGCTGTGAGCAGCTGCAGGTCCGTGACACGCACAAATGCCTGTGCCTTGCGCCAGCCCAGTGGCTGGACATGGATAACACTCCGAAGCTGTGAGAGTGAGCCAGCAGATGAGGTCTGTGGAGTGTGCAGGCATTAGCAAGCATACTTTGTAGTTAGTATGCCACTTGGAGGATTCCAAACTGATCCAAAATTCGGACCTGTGGCCTATTGGTCTACCACTGACAGAGAGGAGTGACAAAGGAGCCTGGGCCAACTCCCACAGCCCAGGCAAGTGGATTTTCAAAAACCAGGCCTGTCTTACTGGTACTCTCAAGTATCCTCTGAAATAGCTCTCCCTAAAGGACATGCTAACTGGTAGGGAAGTTCATTTCCTAAGAAGACCCTGTCTGTACCCTCTAATGGGTTAGAATCTAAAGAGAACAGCGGCTGATAAGCTGGGAGCACAGTGGCTCTGGGAGCTCGACCCCCTCCCAGCTGGAGTCAAGAAACCTGAGCTCAGGCCTGGCCCGGCCACAGTGTGCCCCGTGACACTGGGCCTCCTGCTGACTTCATCTCCTGAGCCTGTGCCCTTATATGCCCAGCAAAGGGCAGCCCTGCCCAGGCACTGCACAGAGATGCTGTCAGAAGAAATGACATATTATATATAAAAGTATTTTGAAAAGCGTAAGGTATTACGATGACATGAAGGGTTGTTAGAAGAGCCGAGAGATGGAACAGGCAGGCCTCTGACACTTCTCAGTACGGTTTGCTGGGCAGTGGAACAATCCCTTATTTGTTCAGTACACTTGATAATCCACAAAGAGTTTCTGGGCTCTTTGTCTCACCTGAGCCTCACATTAAGCCAGCGAGGCAGGCGGGGTGGGGATTATTTTCCTTGACCACTGATCAGGTGAAGACAGTGAGGCTTAGAGGCCATGGTTCTCCCACGATTCTGGGGTCACAGACCTAGAACTAAAATCCCCCTATGTAGCTCTCTGTGCTCCTTATGATGGGCCTGTTACGGTGCTCCCTCTGTTTCAGTTGCGGTAATCCCATGGGGCAATTTCCCCCAAGACCTGTGTGGACACAGCCTAGCAGATCCCAGAACCCCCGAGTGACTGGAAGGGGTGGGGCAGGAAGGGGAGAAGAGTAAAAAGGGGGTGTGGTTATCTCATGAGTAATGTAAAGTTATTAAAAGGTTTCAAACAGAAATACTATGATCAGGGCTATATATTTTTAAAATTACTTTCTTTCTCCACTTCTTCCTTCTTTTCCTACTCCTTTTTTCTCCTCCCTTATTCTTTCTCCTTTTTATTCTTCACTTACTTTGTATTAATTCTCTAGGAAAGAAAGAAAAGAACATTTGGGGACCTTTCACCACAAGAACCCTTGGGTGTTCAGCCAGCTGAAGCCCTAACTGGCTGGTTCCTTGCATGCGTAGGATGCCAGGGTCCTGCTCAGAGACTCCCCTCTCCAAGGGGGCAGTTCTGGGGGCTTCGTACTCCAGGAGCAAGGCCAGGAGTCAGTGAAGGAACACGATGTAGCAGGGATAAGCACTGGACTGCTTGCCTCCCAAAAGGCTGGAGCCAGGCCTTTGGGTCGCTCTTTGGCCCCGTGGGAAGGGCCCTGCCTCAACCACTGCCTGAAGTGGCCCAGAACCTGGGGTTTCAGTATGTGCCCTTCTCCAGTGGGTGCCTGCCTTCCAGAGTGGCCAGGTGACTGATGTGCGTACCCTGGGGTGCCCCCTCCAGGCTGACTGACCCTTTCCTTAGCCTACTTCCTTCCTATCTCTCTGTGCCCCACATAGATCACGTGCCTGGCAGCCAGATCCCAGGTCAGAGTCCTTGGAGAGGTAGTAAACAGAAAAGCTAGCACTTGAGCCTGTGTGTAAGCATGTGTGCATGTGTGTGCATGCACATGCAAGCATGCACAAGTGTATGGCATCCTGGGAGGAAAAAGTACACACTGTCTCTATAGAAAACCTCCCAATTGGTTTTGCTCAATATCATATTCCCAGTACCGGGAAAGTACTTGGTACCTAAGAACATTTCTTTGAACAATAAATGAATGAAACAAGACCAGAACTGGAGCGTGTCTGTGGCCTGGATATAGCAACCAGAAAATCCTTGGAGACCTCACTAGCACATTTCCCAGGAGTGCCAGCAGAGCAGGCCTGGTGCTGACGGTTGAGGAGAGCAGAGGAGGTGAGCAAGGGAGCACGGGCAGCTTTTTAAAGAGTCTGGAGTGAGGGAAGGGAGGCCATAGGGCAGTGGGAGGGGTGGGGATGGGAGAACCTGTTTGAGTGGAAGGGAGAGTCCTGTGGAGAAGATTACTGGCCACAAGGCCTTCTTGCTCAGCATGGCCTGTTTTAGATGTTGACCTTGCTGCCTCTCCTTCCCATACTAAAACCGGTCTTTTCTCTTGCCTTCCTTGAACATAGATCTTACAGACCAGGATCACTGTGTTGGTTGTCCTCAGCATTTTTGACAGCTTTTCCAGGAGTGTTCTGCTTGACTACGTGAACAGTGGCCTTGCCTCCCTCTGGCATTTCCAGAGCACTCCAGCTTCCCCCGGATGTGCCCTCCCTCCAAGGAAGCAGAAGGCCCTGGTTTGCAGGTGCAATGGAAAGGCCACCTGTGCCCCAGACACATAAACAAGGGAGCCTCCTCTTTGATGTTCAAGTTCCTCGCTTGAGCTAGCTCCAGGTACAGACCTGCAGGTTGGACATTCTCACCTGAACAAATCAAAATATAACCTCACCCACCCTTTAAGGCCCTCAGCCAGGTCCTTCTCTCTCCACTACCCTGTCTCTATCATCATTCCCAGTACTAGGAATTACATTTCTGTCCAGCCCTCCTTCTCCCAGGATGCACCTCTTACCTCTCCGTCCCTCTCTATTCCTGTTTTCTCTGCTCTGCCCCAAACCTTCCTTACCTTAAGCCTCCATCTCTGCATCAGCTTCCTTCCCACATCTCTGATTCCAAAGTTTCTCTTCTCCATCCCATTCTGCGAACCTCAACATTATTTATTTTCTTTCCCGTTTTTCAAAATTAAGCATTATATCATATATTTATTCATAAGAACATGCAAATGCATATGCATAATTTAGAGGAAATGTATATGGGGGGCTATAGCCATTCTCCATGTTAATAAGCAGAACACTGCCAGTACCCATTATTTTCTTTAAATGTCTCCTTTAAGTTGGCTCCCCATGCATCGTCCAATTTCCCCAGCATGTCTTCAAGGCAGGCCCCATCAGGCTGGCCCCACCATGCCTGATCCTCTCCCATCCTGCCTTCACTCTAAGAATTACACTTAGTCTAAGGCACTGGATCAAACACATACACCTATTCCTGGTCCCCTCTCTGTCATTGACTAGCAATCTGAATTGAATTATATTGTCTAACTTTCTGAATCAGTTGGAACTCTTGTAGTAGCAAGTAACAGAAACCAAATTAAAACTGGCCCGATCATGAAGGAAATGTAATGGCTCACCTCTCTGAGAAATCCTAGGAAAAGTCTGGCTTCAGGTACAGCTGGGTCTGAAGACCCAAATAATGTCCCTTGGCTCTGCTTTCCTCTGTGTTGGCTTTATTCTCTCCCCAATTGTTCCAGCAGAGGTTCTGGATGTCTCACTCACTGGTTCGGATCATGTGCTGATCCCTGAACTAGTGTGGCTAGTAATGGGCTAGGTATGCTCACCTTGGACTCAAGGGTGAAGCCGGAACCCTGGTTGGTCTGACAGTGGAGTGAGATGCTTTCCCAAGAAGAACCAGGGTTCTAGCTGCTGAGGTTGGGAGGCTGGGCTGCTGAGCAAGCAAAATCAACGGTACTCTCCGGTTCTCACTTCCCTTGTGAGTGGGAATCTATTCTGCCAAATGGTGGGAAGGTTAAAAAAAAATCAGGGCTATAAAGATTTTTTGAAAACTTTAAAATTCAATAGAAATGGGCGTGATTTTGAAGATGATGATTTGTCTGCCTTTTCCTCACACCGTTCACCTGTCCAGATGCCCTGTGACTGTTTATCCAAAGCCTGCTTTTCATTCCCCAGGCCCTGAGAACTGGACCTTTTCCAGCACCTAGTGCCCCTGGAGTACCTGTGGGTCTCTTCAGCATTTAGCTGTCCCCCATCACTGAGCAATTACTTAGATATGGTCTTTCATTGTCTTGGTTATTTGTTGTTTAGGAATATTATAGTGTATGGGACAGTCCTCTACTCCTTATGAGGCATGAGATATAGTGAACATGTTTTAAGTATGCAATATATTCCTTTTGGTTGATTTATTTTCCTTCTGGTTGTTTAATAGTTTACCTAGCCAGGTTGGAAAGGTTTCTACTCGTATCATGGTTAACAACTAGAGCCCACAAATCTCCAGTTGACATCTGGTCTCATGATACATACTTGTTCTAAAGTTCTGGTGCAACTATGGGCACCTTTCCCAGGTTCCTTGTCCTGGCTTTTGTCTCTTCCTTGGGGAGGTGCCAACTTACCACTTACTTCTCCAGAGCTACTCCCTTTGTAACCAGAGCCAACAGAGATTTTCTCTGCCATTTCCTGGAACCCTTCCACTGGCCCCAATTTCTACTTTCTATCAGAGACGGAAGGAAGGCAGAACTTGAACATGAACTTCATGTTCCAGAAGAGACCCTCTTCCGTCTCTGATAGATGGTGGGTAGTTCCTGGTAGCCCAGTGGGAGGACGCCCACCTCAACCATTTAACACCCTTAGCAATCATACAAGACACACACACAAAGTGTGATGAGGGCTTAGAGACAAAGAGCATAAACCCAAAGAGCCTCTTTCTTCCAGAGGGACGCCCCTCACTCTGGCAGGCCGTGGGGAAGATACGTGGGGACCCTGGGATTTTCCTTTCATTTTCTTGTGTCTTCAAAAGCCGCCCTGGTAGCTTGGTAATGTGAACCTAGGGTTTAGATAGGTGGGGCACAGCTTCCCATCCAGGTTTACCCAGTTTTTCCAGGCAGAAGAGTGTGCTGAGGCTGCAGGCAAGAGGAAGCCCAAGACAGAGGAAGGACAGGGCGTTGCTTTCTCAACTTCTTGAGAACAAAGTTGTGTAGCAAGACAAGCTGGAGCATGCTCAGCATTTCTCCTTCCTGACTTGGGTTTCACCTCAGCCCTAGTTCAGTGGCAACCCTCTTGGCTCAGAGGGCTGTGGGATCCAAGAGGAGGAAGCTCATAAAATCCCTCTTCTAGTAGGGGCGGGGCTGGGGGGGGCGGTAGGGTGGAGTTTTAAAGTAAGCCGCTACCAAAGGCTGAGTCAGCTGTGTTGCTCCAACTCTGGATCTGCCTCCTCTTGTTCCTCTGAGCTGCCCACCCTGCCCTCTAGTCACAGCAAATTTCTTACCACCCCTGACCATGACAGGCGTGGCTGCTGTGCATGGTTTCATGGGCAGTGCGCTACACAATTCCTGGAGGTGCCATCTCACAGAGGAGTGAACAGCCACTCCAAGAATCATGCGCAACTGTACCAGGCAGCCCTGAGCCAAGACCTTTTATGACTTTCTCCCTTTCCTTATAGTGCACCCTCTGCCCAGAACGCCCTTGTCTGCCTTTCTTACCACCCTCTCTTCACCTAGTGAATCATCTAACAGTCAGCTTGTAAATGTTGCTCAAATAACGTGGATGAACACAAATGTAACAACTTCATGCTTTTGGAAATGCTCAAAGCCATTGGAAAGAAACACCTTAACACAAGAGTCTCAAACTGGCACACTGCAGCTCCATCCCTCTGGTAGTTTTATTACGCTGGTGCCTTTACACCGGTGGGCTTTTATAAAGGGCAACGTAAAGAAAATCCATCAACTGGCTAAAATGAAAAAGACATAATAGCAAGTGTTGGTGAGGATGAGGGGCAACTAGAACTCTCATGCAACGCTAGTGGCTCTGTAAACTGGGATAAGGACTTTGGAAGCTATTTACTGACAGCTACTAAACTGGAGGAGATGCCTAGCCTATGATTCAGCAGTTCTCCTCCTAGAAATACAAACATGTTACACACAAAATGACCAAACATCACCATGGCAGCACTAGTGACGGGAGCCCCAAGCTGGAAGCAAGTCGAATGCCATCAACAGCAGAATTAATGAATGATGTGCCATATTTGTAAAATGAAATGTTACACAGCAATGAAAATAAATGAATTACTGCACCATAATAACATGGACAAATTTGACAAACAATGCTAAGTTAGACAAGCCGGCCATAAAAGAGTTCACACTACATGATTTTATTTATATAAAGTTCAAGAACAGGTATTGGTGGGTTGGAAATTAGAACAGCGGTTACCCTGGGGTGACAGGGAACGACTGGAAAGGGACATGAAGTCTCAGGGGCGCTAGTGGTGCTCTGTTTATTAACATGGAAGGGGCTATACCTGTGTGTTTGTTTTGTGAAAGTTTATGGAGCTGCACACTCAATGTATGGATGCTATGCTTCAGTAATAAAGATTATTTAAGAGAATAAAAGCAATGTGTACTTCTGGCCACAAGAAAGTAATAGGATCTAGATTTAGCCTCTGCTTTAATCATCTCGAACAATGTATATGAGTTTTAAGACGCTGGATAACAGGCAACTCAGGACAGTGACCCAAGAAGGAAGGGAAACAAATGAGATGAATCTCACAAGTATCTCAGCTCACTGGCTGGAGAGAGTTTCCAGGCTACAGCACAGAGGGAGGGGAAGAGAGAGAGTTCTTGGAGATTCGCCAAGGAGTCTTGGAATTTTTGCCTGGGTACCAATCGGTACCTATCTGTTAAGGAGTGGGTGACGCTGGGGAAAGAAACGTCTTTAAAGCACTGAAAGAAAACTGCCAGCCAAACAAGAACAAAGTATCTTTCAAAAATGAAGGTCATGCTCTGCCTGGTGTGGCTCGTGGGTTGGGCACTGGCCTGTGAACCAGAAGGTTGCTGGTTGGATTCCCGGTCAGAGCACTTGCCTGGGTTGCCAGGTCCTGGTTGGGGGCGTATGAGAAGCAACCAATCGAGATGTTTCTCTCGCACATTGATGTTTCCCTCCCTCTCTTTCACCCAATCTTCCCCTTTCTCTAGAAATGAGTAAATAAAATACTTTTTTAAAATGAAGATGAAATAGACTTTTTCAGAAATATAAAAGTGACACTGCCTCTGGGTGCGATAGATTAAGACTCTACAGCATGACTCTTGCCTGCAGAAAACAATGATAAAACTGAATTTAATGCAGAAGGAACTACCTGAAGATACTGAAGAAAGAACAGAATCAGACAGTTTACCTACCTCTCTGACTGACCTCACTGACTCACGAATGAGCAGAAACGGAGCAGCCCAGCTGAAGGTAAACAGACTGCAGCTGGTGCAGGGAGAGGAGCGTGACCTGGAGCTGAGACACAGCTCTACGGAAAACTGCTCGTCTTTGAGGCTTTGAGCCCAGGGCTAAGTGAGTCCCATGTTTCACAACAAAGGCAGACAGGAGTTCACTAGGAAAAACAGTTTTTCTGGTCTAGAAAACCGGAGCAAAAGAAGCCAGGAAAACCGTGAAGACTGAAGGGAGTAGGAGCTCAGAAAGAAAAGAACCAGAGAGGAGAGCACCAAACGCTGCGTACCCATATCTCCGACTGATGCTTGAAGCACGCACGCACGGAACAGAATCAAAGTAGCTCAGCTAAAGACAAGTGATATGAGCCCATAACAAAAATGCTACATAAGAAACAAGATTTGCTACTTCAGCTTAGCCAAGAATGTTACCTGTAAAATCAGAGGATATAATAGTCACTGGTGAAAAATAATCAGAAGAGATAGACTTTAAGGAATCGATATATGCAACTTTGGAAGCTTGGTAAGTCTGCTGGGCAAGACGGCAGGTCCCTGGGAGAGTTGCAGGTTGAGTCTAAAGGTATTCTGGCAGATTTCTTCTGATCCAGGAGAGGCCAGTCCTTGTTCTGTTAAGGCCTTCAATTTATTGAATGAGACATACTCACTGTAGAGAGGGTTATCTGCTTTACTCAAAGTTCAAGAATTTAAAAGTTAATCTTATCCAAAACACACCTTCACAGAAACATCCAGAATAAGGTTTGGGGAAATGTCTAGGCACTGTGACACAGCCAAATTGGCCAACCAAAAGTGATCATCACAATAACAGTATCTAGAATATCCACAAATGAGCATTCATAACACTCATAAACAATCCAAAATAACTTGCAAAGAAAGAACCAGGAAAAACACATATTCTCAAGAGAAAAATCAATCAACACAACTCAGAGATGAACCAGATGTTGGAACTAGCAGACAAGGATTTTAAAGCAGCCATTATAATTACTCAAAATAAAGTAAAATAAGACTTGATTTCAGTGCATGCAAATTTCAGCAGAGAAATTGGAAGTCTCATCAGAGAAATAGAAACAATAAAAAGGAACCAAGTAGTAATCCCAAAGATAAGTGATATAATTTCTGAAACAAAGAATTTACTGCATGGACTTAACAACTGAATGGACAAGAGAGAGGAAAGTGCCAGTGAACGTTGAGATAGATCAATCAAAATTATCCAATGTGGCCCTGGCTGGTGTAGCTCAGTGGATTGAGCATGGGCCTGCAAACCAAAGGATCACAGTTCGATTCCCAGTCAGGGCACATGCCTGGGTTGCAGGCCAGTTCCCAGCAGGGGACCCACGAGAGGCAACCACACATTGATATTTCTCTCCTCCTCTCCTTTCCTTCCCCTCTAAAGAGAAATAAATAAAATTTTTAACAAAATTATCTAATGTGAATAACAAAATAAAAAAGAACACATGCAATCAAACACGTTTACCCAAGAGAAAGTTGGGAAAGTGTCTTGCAAAAATGTGTACATGAAGGTTTGTAGAAATTTTATTCGAAATAGTCCAAACCCAGAAACAGTCCAAAATATCCATTACCGATGAATGAATGAACAATTGGTGTTATACCCATTCAGTGGAATACTACTCAGCAATGAAAAGGAGCGGCCCACTACTGATACATGCCCAAAAGGAATGACCTATAAGGATTATGTTAAGAGAGGGAAGCCACACATAAGACTATATAATGTATGGTTCCATTTACTATATAAAATTCTGGAAAGGAAAAGTGACAGGGATAGAAAGTAAATCAGTAGATGCCAGGAGCCAGAGTTGGGGCCGTGAGGCCCCAATAGAAACACTCTGTGTCATGATTGTGGTGGTGGTTGCATCTGTCAAAACTCATTGTATCATACACTTAAAGTTGGTAAACTGTATTGTGTGTAATATACACCTCAATAAAACTGACCAAAAACCCAAAATAAATAAAAGGCTCACTTTACACGTGTAGATGAACCGCTTGCCTCCCCTCTGCCTCCAGCATGCATAGGGGTTTGCAGTCCCTGACTGGCCTGACTAGTAGTTTATGTTCTCAAAGCTTTTCATATTCTTTATTTAATGTGTTGTGCTACCTGAGATTTGGAAACATGAGAATTTTTTAAAAATATTTAATTTATTTACTTTTAGAGAGAAGGGAAGGGATGGATAAAAAGAGGGAGAGAAACAGCAATGTGTGGTTGCTTCTCGTGCACCTGCTACCAGCAACCTGGCCCGCAACCCAGCCTTGTGCCCTGACTGGGAATCGAACCAGTAACATTTTGGTTCACAGGACGGTGCTCAATCCACTGAGCCACACAAGCCAGGGCCAGGAAACATGAAAATTTGACTTTCAGAATTTATCTTCTAGGATCCCAAGAGGAAGCAGAAATTACACAACTTGTTAAGATGTGAAGAGAGGAGCAGGGGATAGAGAGGAGCAGGGGATAGAGGAGAAGGGGATAGCGCAAGGCCAGAGCTGCCACTAGCTTCTGCAAGTTAGGGAAAGTGTGCCCTTCCTCAAGTTAAAAACATTTTTAGGGGCCTGGCTGGTGTAGCTCAGTGGATTGAGCTTGGGCCTGCGAACCACACAATCGTGGTTCAATTCCCAGTCAGGGCACATGCCTGGGTTGCAGGCCAGTTCCCACAGGGGACTCACGAGAGGCAACCATACACTGATATTTCTCTCCTTCCCTTCCCCTCTAAAGATAAATAAATAAAAATCTTAAAAAACATTTTTAGTATATTTTTTACACAACCTGCACTATGACAGGTACTGGCCCAACTCCTGGGCTTGACTCTAGCGCCCTAGCGTGGAGCATCCCCGGCTGGACTCACACCGTTGCTCTCACACACAGCCCATTGCTGCCTCTCCCTTCCCCCAGCCTCCTAGGTGAACTATGTCAAGTTTAGAGTTGGGGGAGGGCGAATGTTAGAAGTTGGGCTTCTGAGAGGAACAGGTGGTGAGAGAAGAGACCTCAAGCACACCACAGCACATGTGAGACAGGCCTTGCTGTGCACTGGCTGTGAGTGTGTGCAAGCCTTTGCTCTCAAGGCTGTGTGCGGCCGTGTATGCAAGTGGGGGTTTAATTAGAGGGTGCTGCTCCAGCCGGGAGGTCTAGAATGTCTACAACTGCCTACCTGTTTTCATTCAAGTTAGGATACGAGTATATCTGGCTGTGGATGTTGCCTCCTTCAATGTGGTGCCTTTGTGCAACGCACAGTCTGAACCACCTGGTGGCCCTGGGTGAGGACCCCTAAAGCCTTTCTTCTTCTTCTTCCTAAGGAGAAACTCCTACCAGTCACCTGAGAAGAAGCAAGAGAGGGAGATTTATGTCAAATCTCCTTTCTTTCCATACCTCCCCAAATGCCAGTTTTATCAGAAATGCCTCAGGTCTCCATGGCAACTTTTCTACACAGTACCAGGAGGACCTGGGATGGGATGGATAGATGGGGGAGGGTGGGCCTTTATCTATACATCACATCTGGTGTTTGAAGACAATCTAAGTACAATTGACTCACCAAATACTTTTTCCTCCCTGCCTTTACTGTCAAGGTAAATCTTCGCTCTTCAAATCTAATCTTAAATAGCGAAGAAACTAGAAGATACACACCACCAAATTGTTATCAGCCATGGCTTTATGGGGGCTTTAAGTGCTCTTTATGTCTGTATTTTATAAAGTTTTTATACTTGTTATTACTTTAAAAAATAACCTCAGTCTCAGTACTGCCTCCTCAGGGATGCCTTCCCTGAACACCTCTCTCTCCAGTATGACTTAGGAGTCCCTCTTTCGTACACACAGCACCCTGCACTTTCCTCCCTCTATGCGCATAGGAGAAGCACAGGAATCACTAATGTGAACTGCAGTGGAGGGCAGGGACCTCCACTTAATCATTTCTGAATTCCCAGCCCCTACAAAATGCTTGGGGCCCAGTAAGAGATGGAAAAGTGTCTGTTGAATGAACAAGTGGGTGAGGTTATCAAGTCATGGCCTAGAGCTACGGTGGTGAGGGAGTCAGTGGGTCTTCAATCTTAGTCACTGAAACACATCACCTTAGGGTCTGGGTCGAACTAGATGGGAAATTTGAATCCTTTGAAATTGGGCTAAAGCTTCTTTAAGTCTGCCTCGTGAAGATGAGGGGGATGTTCACAGAGCCTGGGATACAGTGAGCCTGCAGAAAGGAATTCAGTAACCCTGGGTGTGAAGTATCACGATTTGAAATTATCTATTGACTTGTTTGCTTTTCTGTTACGTGTCACCTCTCAATGGCTTGTGCACTCCATGAGGACAGGGTTCTTATCTGGCTTGTATCAAAAGGGGCTGGACCAATGCCTGGCACATAAATGGCACTCATTAAATATTTGTTGAATTAATGTTGAATGAATAAACTCATTCTACACCAAACCCATGAAAGAGAGACCAGATGCGGCATTATTCATTCATCCAGCAAAATATAATTGACAATAGGCCTGAAGAAACCCCGGTCAGCACATTTTTTACTCTGTGGGAAGGCGCACTTCAGAAGCCACAAG
This sequence comes from Sturnira hondurensis, assembly GCF_014824575.4. Classification (NCBI taxonomy): domain Eukaryota; kingdom Metazoa; phylum Chordata; class Mammalia; order Chiroptera; family Phyllostomidae; genus Sturnira; species Sturnira hondurensis. The sequence goes on along the minus strand of NW_028089294.1, from coordinate 16,184,056 downwards.
TAGATCTTAGAATTGTTTGGTAAATACAGAGTTGGACTAAGGGGACTTGGAAGATCTTAAGAGACTGTGTCACTGAGCTGTGGCACCCTGATGAGTCACACTTTCTCACACGGGAACAGATGTCCCTTGCCAAACAGGATCCTGCCTTGCCCAGTACTGCCATCTTTTCCTGTCACTGTGGGAGAAACACTAACAGTCTGTCTTCCCTTATTCTCCCTTCTCGGTGCTCCCTATTGGTCAGGACGCTTCCGTCCTTTAGGTTTGAGGTCAGGTCACAGTGTCCAGGATTACACAGTGTCCTTTATTGGTTACATTTTCCACTGTGGCTTCCCAGTGAGATTTGGGGCACATTTTCACATACCCTGCTAAAGAGACGCAATTCTAGATCTCAGATCAAAAGCTTCCACTATCTGAGTGGCAACATCACTCAGTGTCACTATACCTCCTTTTCCCTGTCTCCAGAAGGTGAAATACTGTATCTTTTCCCTGGGTCCCACAGAGCTGTTAGCCAAAGAAACTGAAGACTATGAGTATGAGCGGCTCGGAAATTGAGCTCTGACCCTTATAATAAAGTTTTATTCCAGATTTGCCACTAATGAGTTACATGACATTAAGTAAGTCATTTTGTGGGATACTTAGCCCAGCGTTTGGTTCTTAATAAGCCTTCAGGAAATGTTTGTTATTGGTACAGCATTATGACTGTGAAATGAACTGAAACACCTCCCCACTTTCTCAAAGAGGATGCTTGGGGAAAAATAGTCTGTTGCTTTTCAAGTAGCTACTGTGTTTTTGTTTTGTTGAATGCAGTGTATAAATTGAGATCATGGCTTGATGGTTTGGGGGGAAAGGAAACTTCAGAAGTCGTACAGTAGGAGGGATGAAGAGAAGAGACCTGGCAGTACGGTAGCAAGGGAGAAAACTTTTGGAGGAAGAACAGGTCTAGCTGGTCGAATACAGGGACCTAATTAAGTATCGCTTTGTGGTGTGTGATACAATCCTCTTCTCCATCTTCCCGTGAAGCCCTCAGTAAAATCTCCTTAGTCATAAGTACTGCTGCATTTGAAGGTACTGGAGGGATGCAAACAAGTGCTCAGTCTGGCCTTGATAGGCACAGGGAGTGAGCCTAAATGCCAATCATCTGCTGGTTATAATATCAATTTAAAAATAAGAGAGTGAATTATGTGGCCATATGGGCTGTCCCAGCCGTAGTGGTAAGAGACAGACTATTGCCAGGAAATTCTGATCCAGTAGGTTGGGGCGGGCCTTGGGAACTCCCATTTAAAAAGATTTCTCTGGATGATGATAATGCATGTTGACATAACTATACACATTCATCATACTCTACAGTCAGATGTTTAATCACCCACAGAAAAATCCTCCTCCTCTTCAATCTCCAGGATGCAACGTTGCTGACAAAGCAACTGGGGTGTGCTCAGCGAATGGAAACTCACATTCATATAGTTCTAAGTAAAACACGTTTACAAGGATATTGTTGTGTTAGTGGGGGAAAGAATACGAGTGGTGCCATATGCAAAAGAAAGAAGTTGAACCCCTAACTCCCACCGTGTTAAAAATTAACTCAAAATGGGTTATAGACCTAAAAGTAAGAGCAAAAGCCATAAAACTCTTAGAAGACAACACAGGAGTAAACCTTCTTGACCACGGATTAGGCACTGGTGGTTCAGATACGATACCAAAAGCACAAGCGAGAGAAAGATAAAAAAAAGAAGAAGGTAAAGCGGACTCTTTCAAAATTTAAAACATTCGTGCTTGAGTGGATATCAAGAAAGTGAAAAGAAACCCCATAGGTGGGAGGAAATATTTGCAAATCATGTATCTGTATCCAGAATATGTAAATAACACTTACTAATTAAAAACACAACCCAGTTCAAAACTGCAAAATATTTGACTATACATTTCTCCAAAGAAGTTATACAAGTGGCAATAAGCACATGAAAAGATGTTCTCCATTAGCAAAATACAAATCAAAACCACTAGGATAGCTAAAATAAAAATGACAGGCAATAACGTGTCGATGAGAAAGTGGAGAAACTAAAACTTTGAAACATTGCTAGCAGGAATTGAAAATGGTGCAGCCACTTTGGAAAATAGTTTGAAAGTTCCTCAAATAGTTAAACATGAAGTTAAGATACGGCTCAGCCATTCCATTCCTAGGTATGCACCCAAGAGAACTGAAACACATGTCCACACAAAAACTTGTACCTAAGTGCTCCCAGCAGCATAATCTATAATGACAAAATTAGAAGTCACATAAACGTACACCACTGATTAATACATAAACAAAATGTGGTATACCTATAGAATGGAATATTATTTATTCATAAAAGGAATAAAGTACTGATTTAGGCTACAACATGCAAAACCTTGAAAACATTATGCTAGGTGAACGAAGCCAGGCACAAAAGGCCACATGTTATATGATCCCATTTGTATAAAATGTCCAGAATAGGCTATCTACAGAAATCTATTAGTGGTTGTTAGTGGCTTTAGGGGTTAAAGGAAGGTAGGGGAATGGAGTTTGAAGAGTGATGGTAATGGATACAGTTTTTTTGGGGGGGCATGAGAATGTTTTGAAATGTGTTGGTGGTATTAGTTGCACAATTCTGTGAATATACAAAAGCCGTTAGATTGGCCCTGGCTGGTGTGGCTTAGTAGATTGAGCACTAGCCTGGGAACCAAGGGGTTGGTGGTTTGATTCGCAGTCAGGGCACATGCCTGGGTTGTGGGCCACGTCCCCAGTGGGAGACATGTGAGAGACAACCACACATTGATGTTTCTCTCCCTCCCTTTCTCCCTTCCCTTCTGTCTAAAAATAAATAACTAAAATATTGTTTAAATGTGTAAAAAAATAAAAATTTAAAATCCCATTAAAATACACACTTTAATAAGTGAATTTTAGATATGTGAATTATATCTTCCATAAAGCTGTTATAAAAATAATGTTGTAGACACAGTATGATAATACAAAAATTGTTATATAAAATAGAACATTGTAGATTATACATTGCTCAACCAATAACACACACTGTATTAGTCAGGACTTCTTTTGCAAGGGACAGACATTCAGCTTAAAGTGGTTTAAGAAAAGAACAAAGTGTGTTGGCTCACACAGCCAAAATTGCAGGGGTTGTTGGTTTTAGGCATAGCTAAATCTGGAGGCCAAATGATGTAATCCCACCCCTTTCTTCCCATTCCTCAGCTCTGCTCTCCACTGCGTTGGCTTTTTTCTCAGGCGACTCTCCCCCAAGAGGTGACAAGATGGCCACCAGTGTCTACGGGCTCACAGCCTTCCAACTGAGCAGGGAAGGACAATGCCTTTCCCAACAAAAAGTGGGATTAGATTTTGACTGTCATGGCCTAGGTTATGCGTGTTGCCATGGACATGTGATTGGCCTGGCATTACGGTAAGGGACAAACTATAGTGAATTATTGTTGATGCTATAAATTTCCAAATTGGATTATTTAAAGCAAATGACCTTTGGGTGTTTAAAAAAAAACAATGAATACTTGGAGCCAATATCAATTCTGTTAGAACAAATGGATCAAATTCTTAATTTACAAAAATGGATTGCATCTAGACATGTGGCTACTGAGTACCTACCCGAAATGCAATGAGCACTTATGTTGAAATGATAATACCTTGGATATATTGGATTATATAAAGTATATTATTAAAATTAATTTCATCCCCCCCAAAATAGATAGCAAAAGTTGGCAGATAGGGATCATGCTTAAAAATTTGCATTTTTAGTTTTGCAAGGCACTAGAGAAGTCTTTCACGTGATCCTTGTAAACAAAGACTGGATAACCGAGGTAGGTGGAGTTGTGGTTCACTGACCAGCCATTTCCAAAGGGACTGACTGATGGGTAAACACAGTGGATCTTGGTGGGCCACAGAGATCTGCTCTGAGTTCTGACCTGGTTGACCTGTTCACGAGCTACGTAGATACAGATATAGAAACCACATGGAGTGAGGGTACAGGACTAAGAGCAGTTAATATGCTGGGTGACAGAGGCAAGATAAAAATAATTTTCATTTTGGACAATTTCAAACATTCACAAATGTGAACATTATAGTATGAGAAACCCTGTGAGCTAGTCATCCAGTTTCACCAATTTTCAACTTCCTCTCCTTCTCATTTTATTTTGAAGCAAATCTCAGACATTCTACTTGCTAAAAACAAAACTATTATCACACCTAAAAAGAAACTTCAGTAATTCCTTAATGTCATCAAATATCCATTGTTCAAATTTCCAGTTGTCTCATAAATATAATTTTATGTAAATATAAGTTTACTTGTTTAAATCAGGATCCAAACAAAACCTACACATTGCAATTGGTTGATATATCATTAAGGTTCTTGTATTCTATAAGCTGTACTTCTGTCATTTTTCCCCCTACAATTTATCTATTAAAGAACCAAAATAGTAACCATGACAACTAAGTGACATTTAGGAGATAAATAGATGTCATACTAAAGTTAGATCTCATAAAACCGGCTGTCACAGCACAAAGTGACATCTAGAAGACACCTGCAGTTTGTGAATAAAGGTCTAGGATTTCTAGTTGGCCACAAACCTAAAGGAGCAACATTAGGACATAGTTGCCGAAGTCCTAATACATACTTAGGTTACATTACCTCCAGAACATATGCACACCATGAGAAGTGGTGGGCCTTTCTACCATACCAGGTCAAGCCAGGCCAGGAGTATTGTCCTGACTGCGGCTCCCAATCCGATTTTTCCTAGGGAATGAAAAGCTGGCATGCTTAGACACAGCCCTGATCCTGGTAAGAGATTTGTCACACCCTTCCCTTGGCTAGGGAGCAAGGAGGAGAGAAGGGAGGAGCTAGCTGTTTATTTGCAGGAGACTCACGGCAGTGGATATGCACAAAAAATGCTGCTGGGACAAGGGGCCCTGGAATATTCACATGCAGGAGTTTTGAAAGCTCAAGAAAGGGAAGAAGAAGCTAATGAGTTAGTGAGAGAATACATAGAAATAATCAGGTGCAACTGCGTGGTGGTGGTCAAGGGGACAAATTCAGAGTGTCGAGTCATGAAGTTAGGACAGTGTAGTGTGGTCTAGGCTGGCAGGTGATCAGAAAACAACTGGCCCATGTGGGAGTCAATGGGGAAGGAGGTGTGAAGGCCTAGAATCAATACACCGAAACTGAGGCAGTCCTTGGTCTCAGGCCTGAAAACTTTGATATCAGTCCAATCTGAGCAGGAGCTAATCCCAAGTCAAGGTGAAGGGAGCTGATGGGTGTTGTGTGCCTACTGAGTGCTATCCATGCACTATTTTGTCTGACCCTCACAACTAACCTGCCAAGTAGATATTTTATTCCTATATTGCAGAAGATAAAAACTGAGGCTCAAAGAAGTTAGTTATTTCCCTAAGGTCACACACACACCTAAGTGGCAGGACCAGGTTTCAGGGCAGGCTGGCCTAGAGGCCTGAGGGATGGAGCTGACAACGGGGGGAAAAAGCTAAGCTTCGGTTCTTGGCAATGGGGTCACTTCTGTATCCTTCAGTCTTGTAGGTGTGCACCAACACCTGGGGCATGTCTTGTCAGAACTTAGTTTAGCTTCATGTCTAGACCAAGAAAAACATGTGATAAGAGGACCTATGAGAGTTTCTCCACAGAAACACACATGAATTGGCCTCCATATTGCCCTCTGGTCCCTCTGGGGGCAATAGAGGTCCCTCTGGGCTTGAGTCTAGGGACTGCTGTACAGGAAGGTGGGCGGCATCTTTATATTTTCTTCTGCTTTTCTCTGAAACCAAATCCCAGAGTCACTAGAGAAGGAAGATTTTCCTTGGCAGACAGTAAGAGACACTGGTGTTCAGCTCATCCTTTCTACCCAGGGATGGATTCCAGGGCCCTGTCTCTATCTCCAACAGCATGGGTGGTCTTCCAGCTCCCCTCAGAGTTCAAGTTTCAAGCTTGAGATTGCTGCTTTGCATGACAAGGGCAGTGCAAGGGTGGGAACCCAGGGACGAGTCAGGGAGCAAAAAGCCACCCACTGAGGAAGATGCTGGGACAGGGCGGGGCCGGGCTGGCCCAACAACAGGTTCAACCCAGCCCTGAAAGGGCAAGTCCCATCTGGCTCAGCAGTGGGGGCTGGGTTGGGGAGCGGTGCTGACTCAGGGCCGGGCAAGTCAGGTGACAGCACAGGGACAGCTGTTGCCTGGGTGTTTTTAGAAAACTTTGGCTGCCAAAGACTCTTATGGGCTGCTTCTGCACCTACTCAGAAGCAGGCAGAGAAAATAAGGGCATCTTTATAATAAGCTCTTTAAACTCTTGTTTCCTCATCTGAAAATGGAGATTGTATTGTAGTAGTCCCTGCCTCAAAGTATTAATGTGAGGGCATGCATGTAAAGGGCCAGCACAACGTATGAACTCAGTAAATGATAACTTGTGTTATTAGATAAAATATAAAAATAAGGCCCTGGCTGGTGTGGCTCAGTGGACTGAGTGTTAGCCTGTGAACCAAAGGGTCATTAGTTTTTTTTTTTGTTTTTTTTTTAGATTTTATTTATTTATCTTTAGAGGGGAAGAGAAAGAGAGAGGGAGAGAAATATCAGTGTATGGTTGCCTCTTGTGTGTCCCCTGATGGGAACTGGCCTGCAACCCAGGCATGTGTCCTGACTGGGAATTGAACCGAGACCCTCTGGTTCACAAGCCCATGCTCAATCCCNGGACTGAGTGTTAGCCTGTGAACCAAAGGGTCATTAGTTTTTTTTGTTTTTTTTTTTTAGATTTTATTTATTTATCTTTAGAGGGGAAGGGAAAGAGAGAGGGAGAGAAATATCAGTGTATGGTTGCCTCTTGTGTGTCCCCTGATGGGAACTGGCCTGCAACCCAGGCATGTGTCCTGACTGGGAATTGAACCGAGACCCTCTGGTTCACAAGCCCATGCTCAATCCCCTGAGCTACACCAGCCAGGGCTAGGGTCATTGGTTTGAATCCCAGTTAAGGCACATACCTGGGTTGTAGACCAGGCCCCCACCCCCACCTCACCTCATCCCCTCCCTGGGGTGAACGAGAGGCAAACATGCATTGATGTTTCTCCTCTTCCCCCCTCCCTTTCCCCTCTGTCTAAAAATAGATAAAAACTTTACAAATAGGAAAGGTCTCTGCTACCCTCCCATCTCTCTGCCTGTGCTCCTCTTTCCTCCTGGTGACCCTTCCATCTAGAATCTGAGGACTCCCTCACACCATCAAGACAGGGCTGGGGTGACCGCCCAGCTCTCCAGGCCTCAGGGTGGGCTGGGAGCACAGGATGCCTGAGTCCTAGGGAGGGGCTAGAGAGGGGTAGTGGAGACATGGGAAAGAGGGATCAAATGTACAGCAGTCTTGGGAGAGAGACTGGCAGATGGGGGTGGGGACTGAGCAGAGTGTGACAGGTCCCAGGGGCAAGGTCAGCAGAAAATGAGAAAGAGAAAGTGGACACAGTGGGAATGTCAGGCGAAGATGGAATCACCCTAGGAGTTCTAGCAGAAATAAGTTTGTCAGTCAGACACCTTGGATGCAACACAAACCAATTTTGGCAAATAGATGCAGGAAGTAAATTTATTGAAAGGCTATTGGGAAACTCCCAGAATTACTGGGAAGACTGGATAACCAGGGTTAAGAATTAGGGGGGCAGAGACAGGATACAGATGCAGTCTGTTGAGACCAAACAATGAGGCCATCACTGTCCCCACTGGAAACCAAAGATTCTACAGCCTGAAGCACAGCTGTGGCCAGCACTGGACCTGGGATGCCATCCAGCTCTGGGGATTATGTTATTAAGTATAATATAACCTACCATATTATATAATACACAGGTGTCCCGGAAACCATGTGCTGCTGCTGTACCCTATTCCTTCTCAGCACATGCTCCAGGGTGTCTCCTCCTTTGTGTCATTTGCCCGTGTCAAGGTTTTGGGCTGGTGCACCAGACGGGTAGGGCCCAGCTAATGTTCCCGCAGCCTAGATGTGTGTTTGGGGGTACAACAGGAGGTGAGAGCTGAGAAGGGGGCTAGAGTGGGAGGAGGGCTCTGAACACTGAAAACTCGTGCTGGAGAGTTTCCTGTTAAAGGAAGGGCATTCAGTGCCGGGCGGCCACAGATCTGGAAAATGTCCATTATCCAAGGAAGTGAGTGAATATGGGTGAAAGGTAGGAGACTGGCCCTGGTAGGAACAAGACAAAGAAACAGGATCTCCATTTGGCTGTCAGGGACACCAGTGTCCTGAAGCAGGACAAAAGGCAGTGGAACTCTGGATGTATGTGTTACAAGGGTCTGGCTTCCTTTTGGGAGAATTTTGGACAATAGAGATGGCTGCCCGCAGGTACTACCTTGGCAGTGTCTATATCAATTGCATGGAGCATGAAGGCTTTTGATACCCTGAGCTACTACCCTGTCTCTGGCTCCACGAAGGAGGTGGGGCAGCCTGCAGATAACTGCGTGTTTAGTCCAAAGAGCTGGAACCAGACGGGGTTGGGCAAGGGCTGACAGGTGGCAGCTGAGAGCTGAGCACCAAGCTTCGTGAACAGACAATTCCAGGAACTCTGAGCTTCCATGATCAAATCAATGTAATCAAATAACTCTGTCACAAACTTTAAAGTTTACATAACTCTTGTTACGTTACAGGGCAATTGGGCATAAAAACAAAGAGCTAGATTCTGTATTCTTTTTATCAAACCAAATCAAGTGTTTTTTCTCACTTTTCTATTATTCCGACATATATAAGAAGTATCAATATCAATTTCCTCTATTTCCATGTACTATTTAATCCCTTCCTTACTTTTGTTTTGTTTAAAAATTTAGATCTGGAATGCAGAGAGAACGCTGAGTTAATCATCCTCATTTCTTAGCACACTAAGCACTGACATTTTTAATCTGTGCAAGGTCCTATTCATTTTATCTCATTTCACATTTTTCTCTTCTTCCCTCTCCATAGGTTCCCACTCTGATGTGTTTGAGGCACTTTATTAAATATGTATGAAACCTCATAAAGAGTAGTTTTGTATGTTTTTAATTTACAGGAATGACATTGTACTATAAATCATTTTGTTTCCTTTGTTTCGGTTCTTCATGTTGCTGTATGAGTAGTGTGTTATTAGCTTAACACTGTTACACAGCATTTTATAGCACATAGGGTGGGCCACGGACAGATGCTACAGGCTCATTTCTCTGTACAACAGAGTTATCTTATGTGGTAGATGGTAGACTCTTGAATGCTGACCCAGACCCTTCCCAAGCCTAATCCTACAAAAACTTAGTCCCAACTCAGCTCATTAAACAAATTTCTTCCCTCTAAATGGTCTGTACTAATCATTAGAATTTGGCCTGTTTCTCTGAGGAACTAGAAAAGCCATTCTTTGCTTTTCTTGTTTGCTAATTTACTGGAGAACTCAAGTGATAACAAACTTGACTTATGTCTGTGTTCTATTAGCTGATTCTCCAACCCAAGCCAACCCTTTGTGATCTAGAGATAATGCAATATGCATCCACATTTTATTTACTTATTTCCCTAGCAATAGATGCTTAGATTGATTTCTAGCTGCCACAATCAAAGCCATGATGGACCTATATGAGAATTTCTCTTGGACACACCCAGGAGTGGTGTTGTTGGGTCACAGGCATGCACATCATTTATTGGATATTGGCTGACTGCTTTCCAGAGTGGCTGGAGCTGATTCCTACCAGCCATGCAGGAGAGCTCTTGTCTTTCTACATCCTCACCAACATCTTTCTAATTTTTGACATTCTCATGGGCAGAAAAAACTCCCTTATTGTTGTTCTAATTTGGATTTCTCTGAATACAAGTGAATTTAAACATTTCTTTATATTTTTCCTCATATTTCTGTGAATTGCCATTCCTTTCCTTTGTCTACTTTAAATTTGCATTTGTAAGATATAATTTTTATCATAATGTATTGAAAAGCTCTAGTAACTAAAAGAATGATGGCAATACAAGCTTTATCTGGAAGGTGGTTTCTTCTCCGTCAGGTGTTAAATCACCTCAGTGTTAGAGAATATTCCAACTGGACCCTATTTCTATTACCTGCTAGTGTGAGCCTGATCCGAGCATTTCCACAGGGTTGTGCTCTCAATTCTAGGACAGTGTTTAATTATAAATGCCACATTCCAACAAGGCCAGATGCAACCCGAATGGTGGTGTTGATAGTTATCTGTGAGTTGACTGTGTGAAGAGAGTTGACTCAGAGTTTAGAGAAAAATACCAATGCTATCCTCAAACAGCTGAAGAGCTGTTGCATGAGTGTGGGAAAAGGTTTGTTCTGTGTCTTGCTTCAAAGGACTGAATTAAAGCAAATGGGCGATGTTAACAGGGAAGCAGACTTACACACAGTATGTGAACACCATTTCGTTAGAAATACCAAGTCCTGCAGTCAGTCCTCTTGGCATCAGCAAGCTCACCAGCAGTCTTCACGCAGAGGGTGGACAGGCCACTGCTCAGTTAGAGCATTTCTGCATGGAGCAGGAAGTTGGTTGAGATGACTTCCAAGATCACCTCTAACGCAGATGCAGTTCAATCTAATTACTATTTATTGAGCCCCCATTACATGCAAGATATTAGGCTAGATATCATAAGAGTTAAAACAGTAGTTCCTTAGATGATTTACATCTTATAGGGCAAGAGAATCAATGTTTCAGAAACTGCTAGTCCCACTGCCAGGTTCTTTGCATGAAATATTTTTATTTTCACAATAGCTTGCTTTGGTAGCTACTGATAACCTCGCTTTTCAGATGAGGCAACTGAAGTTTCAATGATTAGTAATTGTCTAAGATGATCAGTTAAAATGAGATAGAGCAGGCATTCAAGATAGAACAGGAATTCAACTGTGACTCTGTTATATCATGCCATGACTATGAATTTATGTCATAAATGTCGCTTCACACTTCTTGGCTTCACACGGGGTTAAAGCATCTTCCTCATCATTGTCTTTTTAAGTCTGATGGGTCTTTCTCTAGGATACAGTGTTCTAGAGACACAGATAAAGCTGAATTAATTTCTGTTCTATTTGAGTTCCAAGTTTCTCCTTGTCTCCTGATCCTCAAATAGAAAGTTTTCTCAGTTCTTGTGCGAGTGATAACATTTCTGAACATTAACTAATGGCCAATGACTATATCTCATTTAGTCCTCACCCAATCCTATGGTAATTTCTATCCTGTTTTCACTTTACCAAATAGGAGACAGGTGTAGAGAGAGGTTAGGTAACTTACTCGAGGTCTCCTTAACAAGTGACAGGTACGTAACCCTGGGTTTAGCCAACTCAAGGCCCATGTTTTTAACCACTGTGCTGCACCAATTGCTCCAACACAGGAGAGGTGGGATTCATCTGATGGAGCTGATAACACACAGTCGTTTCTGTGTTGTGGGAGGTTCTGCTGTCTTTACTACTGAATTTCTTTCTTCTGGTCTCATTACTCCTTTTGATGATACATTGAATCTTCACAGCTCAAGTCAGTTCCAATTCTTCTCCCAGTTTTAATCTTTCATTTCTCCTTCTTCTGACCTATTCCTGTTCTTAGCTTAACTTCCGTTGGGACGATTTTCTTCCAGGACGGCTTGTGGCTTTGATCATTTATAAGTACTCTCCCCTGTAATTTTTCTGCTTTTTCGTTCCTTGTGGTGTGATTCATCACTCTTAATAATAATAGTAATCACTATATTTGCATAGTATTTTATGCTACATAAAGCACATTAATTTGCATGATCTTGTTTAATGTTTGAATTAATCTCAAGAAGTGCTATGTCTTTATGACATAAGAGAAAAATATGCTTAGTGAGGTTCAATGAATCATCTATTGTCACAGAGCTAGTCAGTGACTGAGCAAGTTTGTGAGTCTGCATTATCTGCCTCCAAGCTCAAGTGTTCATCCCACTGTATCCAATTTCTCTGTCAGCCTCCATAGTTTTTCTTGTTCACAGAAATAAACTCTATCATGGAGTCAGGTGATTTCTTCATATATGTTCATAAATAAATAAAATATTGCTCCATAGGTTTTATCTTTCCATTACTTTTGAATCTTCATTTTCCCCAATATTTTGAAAATTTCTCCCAATTAGTATTGCTTTCTAAGAAATGAAAAGTGAACCTCTCTCTGAGTTTCATTTTCTTATTCCTTCAAGAAACATGTTTGGTTTTCTCATATATTCAAGACAATGCTGCAAAGTGATATATACTATAGTTACAGCCCTCAAGGAGAACCCAACTTGAGAAAATAAGATAGGTACATAGGTACCTTTCATAAAACATAGAAACTGTGTCATAAGAAATGTCTAGCCCTGGTCAGGTGGCCCAGTTGGTTGGAACATTGTCCCATGCATCAAAAGGTTGTGGATTTGAGTCCCAGTGAGGGCACATACTTAGGCTGGGGGTTTGATCCCTGGTTGGATGTGTACCGAAGGCAACCAATTGATGTTTCTCTATCACATTGCAGTTTCCATGTATCTCTCTCTCACTCTGCCCCCCACTCTAAAATCAATAAACATATCCTTGGGTGAGGACTTTTAAAAAATGTCTAAATAAAGAGCTATAGAAAAATATCCACATGGCTATTCACCAAAATGCTAATAGTGGTTATCTCTGGTGGTAGTTTTTTCTTTTTTTTAAATTTATTTTTTTATTTCAGTACAGTTGGTATAGAATCTTACATTGACTATACCAGTTTCAGGTGTACAATATAATGATTCAACATTTTCATTTATTTGTCTAAAAATTATTTATTTTGAGAGAGAGAGAGAGAGAGAGAGAGAGAGAGACATCAATTTGTTGTTCCACTTATTTATGCATTCATCGGTTGATTCTTGTATCTGCCCTGACCAGGGATCAAACCAGCAACCTTGGCCTGTTGGGATGATCTCTAACCAACTGAGTTACCTGTCCAGGGCTTGACATTTTTATACCTTAGTGATCACCCACTAATTCTAGTAGTCATCTGTCACCATGTAAACTTATCACAATGTTATCGACTATACAAGTATTCCCCTTCCCCTTCCACCCCTACCTTCTCCCTCCAGGTAAATCCCTTTGGTTGGGGGTAGGAGTTCTAATCATTACATTTTTTTGTTTTGCTTATTGGCAGGTTCTAAGTGTCTAAAAATAAATGTGTATTACTTGTGAAATAGAAGGGGGAAATATAATTCATTTTTAAAAGTGCTATGGGAGTTCAAAAGAGAAGCAAGTTCCTTCTCACAAAAGTGTTGGGCAAGGCAGGCTGTAGAGGACATTTAGGCTGAAGGCTGAAGAGATGTAGCTGGGATGAGAAGGGAGTGCATTTTGCATAGACAGAGCCACCTTAAACTGTGCATGAAATCAAGAAGATACATAGTAACTGTGGGAAAGAGGACTTGTTTGGAAACTAGTGTATGGAAGCTAGTATAGGAAATAAAGCTCATTGCTAGGGCCTGGAACCCCTGAACCCCTGAACTCCTTAACTCTGAGGCTAGCACTTCAGAGCTGAGGCATCCCTGGAGAAGACTAATATAAACATATCCAGTGGGCTGGGAAAGGCTCAGGGGGCTGATAATTCTATCTAACAGGAGGCAGGACTAAATCAAGATACGCAGGCAGAACAGAACACTGGCAGGCTATGGTGATAAGAATAGTTGCAACCTCTTAGCAATCAGTAGTTAGTATCTCATAGAAGTCCCTGGGAAATATGGACGCAGTAAATAGGCAGTATACAAATAATCAAAGTCCCTGAGACCGGAGGGGTAGTTTTTACTGCAAGGTAAAAACATAGAGTGGGGCTACCATTCAAGAAAAGGATCACCCCATTCTTAAGAAGAACAGAGACAGAAGGGATGGAGAGATTAAAGAGAAAGAAATCAGATCCAGAGAATGGAAAGTGTACACAGGAAGAGGGCTAAAGATTATCCTGAGTCAATACCTTTTCAGGCAGAGATTTCTTATAAGGCAGGTCCTAAGAGTTGAAGCTGAAGACTGGAACTATGAGCTGGCCAGCTGTGTCTTTTCTAGAAAAATATAGAAATAATACCTTAATTAATAATGTAAACATATAAATATACCTACCAATTTTCTTTCTTGGCTTTGCAAATATTTGGACTAGATTCTTTATAGAACAATTTTGAAAGAGGCATAAACCCTAAGCTAGTACTACATTGGAATTTTCTTTCACTTAGTTGCAACCTTTATCACTTATTACTTCACAATTCCAGGTTTACCTTGTAGACCTACATAGACCCTCATTTTATTCCTTTCTTTTTTCTAGAGTCAGGGCTCTCCCATGGCTGATCACTTGGACTGCCTTTGGTGGAAGGCAGCAGGTAGATATAGCTTGATGCTTATTCCAGCAAAACCTTTAACTTTTGGGAAGCCAAACATTAACTGCTGACTGAGCCTCCCAAGTGTCATTTTCATGCAATATGGTGTCCCGTGGAGGTTTTCTTCTCTTTCCTCTGCCCATACAGCGGTGTGGGCTCTGCCACTGACAGTACGATCTCTGGCAAGTCCCTAACCTCTCTGAGCTTTAGACTCGTCTGTAAATTCCATGCAAGTTGAATTATGATTTAAAAGTTATGACAGCCCTACAATTCTAAGGTCCTGACCCAATAATAAATAAAACTTGTTAATAAGTGTAATTAATTCTTTTAAAATCTTTTTCTTTTTAAATTTATTTATTTACTTTTAGAGAGAGGGAAAGGGAGGGAGAAAGAGAAGGTGAGAGACATTGATTGGTTGCCTCTTGCATGCCCCCAGTTGGGGATCTGGATGGCAACCTAGGCACGTGCTCTGACTGGGAATCAAACCTGTGACCTTTTAGTTCAAAGGCAGACAGCCAACCACTGAGCCACACCAACCAGAAAAATAAGTGTAACTAATTCTTAAAGTTTCAGAATATGGAGTACATGGAGAAAAGGCTCTAATTGATAAAACCGCTGGAAGCAACTGTGGTCAAGGATAGTTGGTTTATATATTTTTTAAGTTTTTCATTTTTAAGTTTTCCATTACTCCCCAAATTTATGTAGGGAAGTTAATTAGGCTCTCTACATGTAAAAACCATAATCATTCTAAAATACTTTACAACGCTGAGGCTTGAGTTAATATAACTTAAAAAAAAATCCTCACCTAAGGATATATTTATTGCTTTTAGAGAGAGAGGAAGGAACAAAGGGAGACATGGTAGAGTGAAGAGAGACAGAAATAGAGGGAGGGGGAGGGGGGAATCCACCCCGACTGGGGATGAACCCGCAGCTTAGGTATTTCCCCCTGACCAGGGATGGAACCCGAAATCTTTTAGTGTACAGCAGAATGCTCTGACGAACTGAGCCACCCCACCAGCGCAACATAACTTATTCTGAAAGGAAGACTCAAGCCAATACAAGATTATTTCTGAGGTGCTCAATGTTGACTCTGAATTGGTAATAAACCTGTGAAGCACTGACCATAGCTCATTTTGTGATTTCCATAGCTAGCCTGTTTTAGAATTGCTGGTATTACCAGAAGACATTCCCTGAACTGAAAGAAATAATAAGGATGAAGTGGCAAGACTAAAAAGAGTGAGCACAGAAACAAACTGAGGAGGGAGACGTACTAGAAAAAAGCATCTTCAGTAACGAAGCTTTAGGGGTTGTTGTGAAGGAAGCACGTAAAACAAGTCTTTAAAACACAGGCGACTGAAATATGACCCTAACTGCCTGAAAGACTAATTTTAATTACCTATCAAACGCAAGAACATTTTGGTGGTGGAGTATAAAAACGTAGTTTTTACTTCTTTCTCAATCCGTTTCTTTTCAGACGTCTCACGGTTTTCTCCGTGAGACGGAGAAAGTTCAACAACTCCGTCATCCTAGGAGAGCTTTGGAGGGATGAAGCCCACTGACAACGGTAGAGCAGAAAGGAAGAAGGGGGAGGTATGAGTAAGACTAATGGGAAGAGTGGACGGCGTACGAAGAGAAAATGCAAGAGGAGGCAACGTCGGGTTGGAGTTGGTTTCACTCTCCTTCAGTTCTGGGCACCGGTGGTTCGACCTTGCGGGGAAGAGAGAGGACCTGCCTTCTCTGTGTACCGCGCGCGTGGGCTCTCCGTATTCCAAGGCCGGGTGCGGATTCTCAACGTGGAGCACCGCACCGAAGATTCTACCTGTGGGTAGGTTCTGCCCGGCCCAGGTGCTCCTCCTCGCCCTGGAAGGCAGATTACATCATGCCAGCCAGAGCAGCGTGGCCAGTTTCTCCATTTCAAATCTCTTGAACGCAAACTCTTGCTTCTTGAAACTGGATTTAGCTTGAACGTTTCCCCTGTCTCGACTAGCCCACGAGGGAGGCACTCCGATATGCATCTCATTTTAGCAAGGAGGCTATTAAATGACCCAGGGAGCTGTTTTTTTCTCTCTCGATTACGAGATTTAGCTACACAAGAACACAGGGCCAGCTAAGCCCGTCGCTGCGTCAAAACCAGCTCAACACACACAGCCCGGAATATCTTCAGCGAATCGAAAAGGGCGTCCCTGGGAGCGGAAAAAGGGGGCTTGAGGCGCTACTCCAGCATGCCGCGCTTGCGCAGTCACAAGGCAGCACCACCCCCGCGGGGCGTGTCCGTAACGCCCGGCACCGTATCAGCCTGCCACAGGGAGCGCGCCCGCCGCCTCGCCCTCTCTCGCCCTCTCTTGGCCCACCCCTTTCTTTTCTTGGTCTGGCTTTAGAGTGAAGCCCGCAGACCCGGCGCTCCTCCCCGCGCGCCCGCGTACGTCCACACCCTCTGGCGCGCGTGCGCAGAGGTGGACCGCAGGGCGGGGGCGCGAGGGAAGGGCGGGTGTACGTCCTTGCGTGCGTCTCAGGCAGCGCGCACGCCGGCGTGAGAGGGCACGGGGAAAAGGTGGCTCTGGCCCGGGCGGCTCGGCTTCCTGTGGCTATGTAGCTGAGCTCGTCTGCTTGGGGTCCTCCTGCCATCGCCGCGTCGTAACGTGGAGTTTCTGCTCGGGAGAGAGTCTGGCCTCAAGCTCGCCGCGCTCTCTCGACGGCAGAGCTTGCTCGCTCGCCCGTGGGAGCGTCCCGGCCAAGCAGCCCTGAGGGGGGAGGGGAGGCCATTTTGTCCCGACCGACTCCCCGGAACCGAGCAGAGCGGCTGGGAGAGGCTGCGGAGCCGGGGTCGCCGCCCTCGGAGGCACCGGACGCCGCCACCATCGGTGCTTCCTCGGCGAGGCCGTTCGTAGGTCGCCCGCGCCCTCTCGAGCCCTCCTTTTTCCCACGCTTCCCCAGTCCTCCGGCCTGAGAACGCCCGGGTGAGGAGTTGGCCACAGTGAGAAGGACCGATCCCTTGGGGCCGCCGGCGGCGAGCGCCTGAGCCGCTCCTCTCAATGGCGAAGAAGACGTACGACCTGCTTTTCAAGCTGCTCCTGATCGGGGACTCGGGAGTCGGGAAGACCTGCGTCCTTTTTCGTTTTTCGGATGATGCCTTCAATACCACCTTTATTTCCACCATAGGTAAGACCTGTGGGAGGATGGTATATGGTCTCTTTAGCTGCAAACCGTTTCTTTTACTCCAGACATCTTGCTTCCCGTAATATACGCCTTTGTTTCAGTGATTCCGATCCTAGGCGACAAACCCAAGTTGCTGTTTGAATCGGCATTGAGCTTACTGGGGCGGGGTCTTCCCATGCTTTCTATATGCTCTTTCGCTTTCGAGTCTCCCACTCTGCTCAAGTGCCTGTTGTTAACAAAATATGCAAAGAATTCTATTTCTTTAAACGAGTGGACAGGCTTTTTCCATATTTGTGTGGCTTTACTAGATGTCGATATTTGTAAGGAATTAGTTTTAGTGGTTGCGATTGAAGCAATGATAGTCATTGGTTAAAGGCCTGATTTATACTTCGGGGTGAAGAGAAGATTCCATATGGACATAACTTGGAATAAACTTGAGGGTTTGTGTGAGGAATAATTAAAGCACATTAGAAGAGGAAAGTGAGTTGGGCCGGGTTGACTGATCCATTGATGTGTCAAACAATCGGAGGCTCCTCGTGCCTGGGGTGGGACTCCGTGGCCTGTTTGCCTCAACTGTGCTTTCTGAGGCATCAAAAGAAACGGGGATCTAAAGGGAGATAGATGATCAGTGTTTCTTTTTTTCTTTTGACCTCCAATCCGAAAGATAGTTATTCTCCCTTTTATTTTACTTTGCTCTAGAGTTTAGAGGAAAGTATTTTGCCAGTCATAGCTTTAGGACTTCAGTACTTTCACCTTGTGTTTCAAAATTCCTTAGTGTGGAGTTAAGAGCTAAAGATTGACCTTTTTAATCGGTTTCCTGTTTAGGAAAAGAAAAGGGAAGGCTCTAGGAAAGCCCCTTTTGACTCTGGCTGGGAAAGTTGGTGGCATTAACGCAAATTGTGTTAAGTGAATTGTGTGTGAAACCCGCCCCCGGTAAATACCTTGAAGGGCACATGGTTGTCTCTGTCACTTACTTGGAGGCCAGCACTCTGTCCAATGAGACTTATTTTTTAAAGTGTAACTAGTTATATATTTAGATGATTTTTAGAAGTAACTGCAGTCTTCTTTGAATTCTAAAAACTGTCTAAGTCAACCTGATTTCAAACAATCTGTATTACTGAAATAGTAGATTTGGATTTCTTGTGACATGAATTAGCTACTTAGTTCAGTCTCATAAAACAAATTGTACTGAAGTTGAATTGGGCAAGGGATCATTTAAAATAGATTTTTATTTCACTCCCCTCTTTTTTGGAAGGGGAATCATCCTAATTGTTGCCTGAGTATTATACTGTTCTCTTGACCTATCATAAATTTGGTGGCACTAGAACTTGTTTCTGCCTGTGGGTTAGCACTTCCTACCACGAAGTTTGCTTTTAATTTCACTTTTAAGCTTTTATAGCTGGGTGGATCTGGTGGTTAGATAGGTCAGCAAATATTTATTGAGCACCTAATGCTAGGCGCTGTTTTAGGCACCGATGATAAGTGGTGACTATAATAGACCCCTGTAGGAGCATTCTAGTGAAGACAATCACAGTGGAGTGTGGAAAGTGCTACTGTTGTAGGGGTAAGCATGGGGAGGAGGCGTGATTAGCCTCTATGGTGGGAAGTCTGTGTTGGCATGCATGGAGATGATCTCTGAAATGAAGCCTGAAGGAAAGATAGGAATAAGAACTAAAGAGGTGGGATAGGGCCTTTCTGGGAAAGGGAGCATTAAATAAACCTGTATAAAAGATCAGGGACTTAATTCATGTGGCCAACTTTAACCTGCCATTGAGAAAGGTGGGGTGGAGAGCAGGAAGCAAAGCATTAACTTTACTCCACTTTTTTTGTAATGAGTACATGGCTCAACTAAAACACAGTCCTGTAAGATAATAATGTAATGTTTTTGTGTAGTTCTTCCACTTGGGAGAATGTGTGGTGGTTTTGGATAAAGCCTGCTGGGTTGGAATCCTGGTTGTGCACATTAGTAGTTGTGGTACTTTGGCAAGTAACTTAACCTGTCTGCTTCAGTTTCTTCTTCAGTGTTAATGATCGTACCTACCACATAGGGTAGTTGAGGATTTTATGGGTCAGTGAGAGTAGAGCACCTAGCATGGTAGGCATATTGTAGGGGCACGATGCATTATAAGCTAAATATAGAATATGTGACCCTTCTGCTGCTCAAGGGTGGCCAAACAAGTTACTTTATGGATTGAGTGTTCTGCACACAGTGGCCACCCAAATATTCCAAAGCAGTTTGCTGAATAAGTTCTCTTTAGATTCTGAGACTTTCATGTTCTGATACAGAAATATTTGATAGGTTAGATTTTTTTATCACATGGTGTATTGAACAATGTAAGCTGAGAAATGAGTAAATACATAAGTATAAAATTCTGAGTACAGTTCCAACACATGTATTAGCTCTGTGAAGGTTTAGAAGTCTACTGTTGTCTTAAATCAGTGCTTTTCAAAAGAAGTATAATGTGAGGTGCAAACATATTTTTAGTAGCCACATTTAAAAAATAAAAAGAATTTAATAATATATTCTTGCTTATTTTATTCAAAATATTTTATGTAATCAAGATTTAAAAATTGTTGATATTTTATATTTTTCCAGTGTGTTATACTTACAGTATATTTCAATTTAGGCACATTTTAAATGCTCAATTATGTGGCCGTTGGCAACCATAAAAGACAGTGCAGGTCTGGATAGTTTAAACTAGCCAGTTGTCTAATATGCAGATGACTAGAAATTCTTTGAATGCATACTGCTTTTAGGACATAATGTTTTCTTTCTAAGTTTTATTTTTTCAAAGATTTTATTTATTTACTTTTAGAAAGAGGGGAAGGGAGGGAGAAAGGGGAAGAAACATCAACAGGTTGCCTCTTACACACCCCCAGCTGTGCACCTGGCCCACAACCCAGGCATGTGTTGCTGCGACTGGGAATCCAACCTGCAACCTTTTGGTTCACAGGCTGGCGCTCAGTCCACTGAGCCATACCAACCAGGGCTGTTTTGCTTTTTAAAAAAAGTATAAAGCATTCTCTAATTATAAATGATAGTAAAATTTGAGTTGTCATTTGATTGTTAAAACCTCCTGAGATTGAATAGAAGCAAATAGAGTTGAAGGGAGAGAGAATGAGAGGGAAACATCCATCTGTTGGTTGTCTCTCCTGCAAGCCCCTGTACATGCCCTGACTAGGAATTGAACCAGCAACCTTTGACTTTGCAGGAGGACACTCAGTCAACTGTACTATACTGGTCAGGGCCAGAGATCTTTGTCCTTTTGTTGTCATTGATGATAGATGCTAAGCACCTAGAAGAGTCCCTGCATTTCATGAATGCACTATAGATAACGATTGAAAGCAGGCAGACAGAGGCAGTACAACCAGAATTCTCTCTGGGGCTCATGTTATTTTAATATTTTCCTCTTTACCTATTTTCTGAGCATTATATATGTGATGTAGCTTAGGAGCAGATCTTAAGAATAACAGCTCTTTAGGTAATAGAGTAATTTTAGAGTAAAATTCAAAGATTGAGAAGTATTTGATAAAGAGAGTTACTGGTTTTAGATAAGCAAATTTCAGTGGTTGGTTTGGCCATAACATTCTTGTCAGGAATGCACAACCAGTGATAATGGTAACTATGTGGACTTGTCCCAAAGCAGAAATTTTGTGAGTTGTTTAACCGAATGTGTTACCTTTTGGTAATGTTAATCCCTCCACTCCTAGACTTACTATTACTTTTCACATAGGGAATATCTTTCATTGGGAAATGGAGTCTCTGGGCTCTGTGTAAGAAACTAAATTGGTAAAGGCTCTTGCCCCTAGGAAAGGTATATAATGAAGGCATCCCTTTTTGTTGTCTGAGTGTTTTTACTGAGTTTTGGACGTGTAGGATGGTTCCACTAACCTGCATTTAAGAACAGGTTGACTAAGTTGAACTGAGCCCGCTTTGTATGGAGAAGCTGCGTTTTAGAAAAATGAGCAGAACCTTTGTCATGTTAAATGTGTCTGTGCTTTGTAGTGATACACAGGCAGCAAGTGGCTCATGCTGCGGGAATGTCAGAGGGCCTTGAGTAATTTCTTTCATTCAAACACATATTTTTAGGTTTGATTAAAAACTGCCCAGGCAGTTTCCCAAAGAAGATATACAAATGGCCAGTAAGAACATGAAAAGATGTTCATCATCACTAATCATTAGAGAAATGTAAACCCAAAACACTATGAGATGTTACTTCATACCCATTAGGATGATTTACTTATCAAAAATGAATTTTGTCATACTGCTCAAGTCCCTGCTTTCAGTTCTTTTGGGGTACCTAGAAGTGGAATGGCTAGATCATACGTAATTGCTGTTTTCATTTGTTTGGAGAAACCACCATATTACTTTCCACAGTGGCTGCACTGTTGTGCATTGTTATTAGCCCCGCACCAGGATTTCAGTATCTCCACATCATCACTATCACTTGCTGTTGTTTGTTGAGCAGCAGCATTCACAGTAGCCAAAATATTGGAAAAACCCACATGTTCAAGGGATTAATGTGTATACAAAATGTACTATATACATATAATAGAATATTATCCAGTCTTTAAAAGGATTTGTTTCCCTCAAATAGATAAATATCGGGAATTAATAAAGTAGTTTGAATTATAAGAAAAGGAATTTGAGAAGATGATTAGAATAAAATTTTGATGAAGAAAACTCAACTGAAGGGAAATCTGAAATGAGAAATTTTCTTTGAAGACAGTACCATATATTTTGGGTTACAAACAAAAGTGATTGCTTGATATTTATCCTTTTATCCCAGAGATAAAAAAAACAACATTTTTGAGCAAAACAGCAACTGGTGATGGAACATTAAGTTTCCAGTCTGACCCAGAAACAGAGCATCCAAGGTTGTAAAATGTTAGAAAATGGAAATACCGTGATTCTGGAGACTGAAAAATACAGTGTATCAAAATCTGAACAGAGGACAGTATTGATTTGTTTCTTTCATAGCAATAGCAGTGCTTATACACACTTTTTTAATAGAAATTTTTATTTTTTAAGAATATTTTATTGAATATGCTGTTAGAGTTTTCCCACTTTTCCCCCCTTTGGCCCACTCTGCCCAGTGTCCCCATTCCCTCCAGCAACCTCACCTTAGTTCATATGTGTGGGTCGTACATGTAAGTTGTTTGGCTTCTCCATTTTCTAAACTATTCTTAACCTCCCCCTGTCTATTTTGTACTTAGACCAATAATGCTTTTTTAAAAAATAATTTATTTATTTATTTTTAGAGAGGAGAAGGGAGGGAGAAAAAAAAGACAAGAAACATCAGTGTGTGGTTGCCTCTTGCATGCCTCCTACTGGGGACCTGGCCTGGAACCCAGGCTAGTGCCCTAAACTGGGAATGCTTCTTAATCCCTGTACCTTTTCCCCCAATCTCCCCCTCCCCCCTCCCCCCTCCCCACTGATAACCCTCCAGATAATCTACATATATATGATTCTGTTCCTGTTCTAGTTGTTTGCTTAGTTTTTGTTTCTGTTTTTGTGATTAGGTTGTTGATAGTGATGAGTTTGTTGTCATTTTAATGTTCATAGTATTGGTATTTTTCTTAAATAATTCCCTTTAATATTTCATATAACAAGGGCTTGATGATGATGAACTCCTTTATCTTTACCTTGTCTGGGAAACACTTTATCTGTCCTTTGATTATAAATGATAGCTTTGCCCTGGCTGGCGTAGCTCAGTGTATTGAGCGCGGGCCTGCGAACCAGACGATCGCGGTTCGATTCCCAGTCAGGGCACATGCCTGGGTTGCAGGCCAGTTCCCACAGGGGACTCACGAGAGGCAACCATACACTGATATTTCTCTCCTTCCCTTCTCCTCTAAAGATAAATAAATAAATAAAATCTTTAAAAAAAAAAAAGATAGCTTTGTTGGACAGAGTAATCTTGGTTGTAGGTCCTTGCTTTTTATCACTGTACTTCTTTCTAGTCCCTTCTTGCCTGCAAAGTTTCTTTGGGGAAATCAGCTGTCTTACGGAAACTCCTGTGTAGGTAACTGTCTCCTTTTCTCTTCTTTTAATATTCTCTCTCTATCTTTGACCTTTGACATTTAAATTATGATATGTCTTGGTGTGATCCTCTCTGTGTCCATCTTGTTTGGGACTCTCTGAGCTTCCTGGACTTGTATGCCTATTCCCATCACCAAATTAGGGAAATTGTCTTCCATTATTTTTTCAAATAAATTTTCAATTTCTTGCTCTTTCTCTTCTTCCAGAATTGCTATGATTTGAATGTTGGTACTTTTGAAGTTGTCCGCGAGGCTCCTTAGCCTATCCTTGGGTTTTTTTTTCTTCTGATTCTTTTTTCTTTTTCATGTTCTGATTGAATGTTTTTTTTCTTCCTTATGTTCCAAATCATGGATTTGATTCATGGCTTTATCTACCTCACTGTTGATTCCCTATAATTTTTTTTATTTCACTTAGTGTAACCTTTATTTTTGCCTAGGTTTTTTTTTTTATGCCAATGAAGTACCCAGTGAGTTCCTTGAGCATCCCGATAACTAGTGTTTTGAATTCTGCATCTGATAGATTGCTTATGTCCATTTTGTTTAGTTCCTTTTCTGGAGTTTTGTTCTGTTCTTTCATTTGAGCCGTATTTCTTTATCTCCTCACTTTGGCACCTTCCCTGTGTTTGTTTGTGTATTAGGTAGAGCTGTTTTGACTCACTGCATTTGTAGCATGGTCAATTGTAGAAAAGATCACTGGTCCCCTGGCTGGTATGGTTCAGTGGATTGAGTGCCAACCTTCAAACCAGGGGGTCTCTGGTTCGATTCCCAGTCAGGGCACATGCCTGGGTTGCAGGCCAGGCCCCTTGTAAGGGGGCATGGGAGAGGCAACCACATATTGATATTTCTCTCCTTTTCTTTCTTCCTCCCTCTTCGTCTCTAAAAATAAATACATAAAATCTTTTAGAAAAAGAAAAAGAAAAGCTCACTGGTAAGTTGGGTGGGGCTGAGCCTAGGTAATCACCATGGTAGGTCAACCCTTGTGAACCAAGTTGATGGAATCTCTGATATGTTGTTGCCACTCTGGCTTTGTGTAGAGTAAGACAAAGGACAGATAAAGTCCTTTGTCTCAGAAGCGGGACAGTACCACTGCCTGGCCTCTGGAGTTTTGTCCAGGAGGAAGCTGTCCCCAGCATTCACCCTGATGCCAGACACTTCAGTTTCTCCCCATATGCATGGTGCACTTCAAGCTGGAGCCTAGAAGAAATGAGTCTGCGTAAGTCTAAAGTCCTTTGTGGGCCCACGCCTGAGAATCCTGCAGTTTCTTCTGCCCTAGCCCCCACTGGTTTTTAAACCAGAAGTTAGTGTAGACTTATCTTCCTGGCAGTGGAACCCTGGCTAGGGGGTCTGTTTTCGGGCTGGGATCCCTGACTACCCAAGGTATCCCTCCCGATTTTTTCACTACATGTGGGTTGGGACCCCCGTTCTGCATCTCTCCCCTCCTGCTGGTCTGAATGAATGTGTTTTCTCTAATTCCTTGGTTGTTGAGCTTCCATATAACTTGATTTTCTGGTGATTCTGGGTGATAGTTGTTTTGTAGGTTAGTTGTAATTTTTTGCTGTGGTTGTGCAAGGAACTGGACCATGTTTACCTACGCCGCCATCTTGACTAGAAGTCAGATTGCATGTTTATTTTTATATGAAACCACCGGACTCTTGCCAGAGTAGCTGTACTGTTTTACATTCTTGCCAGCAGTCTGTGTGATCTAATTTCTCTGCATCCTCAGCAGCATTTGGTGGTGGTGGTACTATTTTGTATTTTAGCTGTTCTGGTAAGTGTGTAGTGACAATATCATTGTGGTTTTAATTTACATTTCCCTGATGGCCAGGGGCGCTGGGAAATCTTTTTATGTCTTTATTTGATCTCTGTGTATGTTCTGGTGAAATGTTTGAGTTAGTTGCCCATTTTTCTAATTGGATTGTTTGTTTGTTTTTACTGTTGGGTTTGAGAGGTTTTTTACTGTTGAGTTTTGAGAAGTCTTTATATGTTTTAGATACTAATTCATTTTTGGATGTATAGTTTGCACAGTCTGTGTCTTGTCTTCTTCACATGGGTTGTCATAGAGCAAAATTTAACATTTTTGATGGTCTAATTTATTAATTTTTCTTTTTATGGATCATGCTTTTAGTGTCTTAGAACTCCCTCTGGTCCTAGACCCTGGAGATTTTTTAATGCTTATTCTAAAAGTTTTATAGCTTTACATTTTACATGTGAGGCTATGGTCTCTTGTATATGGCAGTTTTTTGTTGTTGTTTTTTGTTTCTTAATCTCATATACCTAATGAGATGATGCAGATGTTCTGAAGGCTTCAGAAATTCTGTATGGCTGTATAAGTGTGAAAGTTGACTTTCATGGTTGGCTCTTTTATAGCAATTTATATTGTGCTTTGAAAGTTTTTTAAAATTAACTTTTATCAATGATATATATACATTTGAAATAAAATATTGCTAGAAAATTAAGGTAATCACCCTGGCTGGTATGGCTCAGTGGACTGATCACCTGCCTGCAAAACCGAATGAAGGGTTGATGGTTTGATTCCCAGTTGGGGCACATGCCTGAGTTGCAGGCAAGTCCCTGATTTGGGGGTATACAGGAGGTAACCAGTTGATGTTTCTCTCCCTCTCTTTCTACCTTCCTCTGCTCTCTCTAAAAATAAATAAATAAAAATTTTTTAAAAAAAGTTGTGATAACCAAAAAAAGCAATCTCTGGCCCTGTCCCCTCTCCAGTGCTGCTCATTAGAGGCATCCTATAGCTCCTTGTCCTGTTATATACCTCTGTATTCCCAAATGACATGCTTACACAGCCATTCTTGAGTTATTGATTAATATTAGATGAAAATTTTAACCTTCTGTAATTTCATTCTACTCATTATCCCAATTTTTTTGTTAAGTTGATATCCAGTGGTTACATTGATATGCACATGTAAATATGCCCTGTCAAGCCAGGTGGTCTGTTGTAACTGTATTTCCTTTTCTCTGAAATTAAAAATACCTTCCCTGGGTGGGTGGCTCAATTAGTTGAAGCATCATCTTCGCACAACAAAAGATTGCAGGTTTGATTTCAGGTCAGGGCACATACCTAGGTTGTGGGCTCAATCCAGAGTCGGGTGCAGATGGGATGCCACCATCAGTGTTCCCCCTCCCTTTCTCTAAAATCAATAAAAACACATCCTTGGGTAAGGATTAAATACGGTTTTTTTAATTCCCTTTATTTGATTAATTTCCTTTTACCCCTTGTCAGATCCTCCAATGACCTCTCAAAATGTTTTTCTACACAGTCAAACCATCAGAGAGATCATCTTTTTTTTTTTTACCCTCCTCCTGGACATACCTCCTAGACCTTTTCCCCTTCCTGTTTCAGTAATGGGTAGGTTATTAACTAGGCTTGTTGCATAGCTACTGCCTTGGGAATTCTATTAGCCTCTGTCTTGTGTGTGATAACTGTCTTTAGTCTACTGCCTTGGAGACTAGCATCCTGTAGTAGCTTCTTTGCAAAAGGGGTGCATGGCAGAGGGAAATTTTCTTTTTTTTTCTTTTTTAAAAAATATTTTTTATTTATTTATCTTTAGAGGGGAAGGGAAGGAGAGAAGGAGAGAAATATCAACGTATGGTTGCCTCCCGTGAGTCCCCTGCTGGGAACTGGCCTGCAACCCAGGCATGTGCCCTGACTGGGAATCGAACCTCAATCATGTAGTTTGCAGGCCCGAGCTCAATCCACTGAGCTACACCAGCCAGGGCCGGGAAATTTTCTTTTTTAAAGATTTTTAAAATTTCTTTTTAGAGAGAAGGAAAGGGAGGGAGAAAGATGGGTGGAGAAACATTGATGTGTGAAAAATACATGGTTGCCTCTCACATGCAACCCAGGTATATACCCTGACTCAGAATCGAACCAGAGACCTTTCAGTTTGCAGGCAGGCACTCAGTTCACCTGAGCCATACCATCCAAGGCAGGTCTTTTACCTTTTCAAGTTACTTGCAATACCTCCCTCATCCTGCCCTATAATTTTCTTTTTATTTTGTTTTTAATTGGGTGTTGTCCTTTCTGGATTGTTTGTGTAATTTCCTGTTTTCACAGCTTGATTAATTCATTCTACTTTCTGGAAGTTTTCTTTGATTTTAAACTTTCTATTGAAGGTTTTATTTCAGCTGTCATTTTAAAATTTCTAGTAGTCTTTTTCTTGTCTTTTATTACATAAAATGTGTTTTTTAAAGCATCTCATTCTTGTTTCATGAATATATTATACTTTCTTAAAGGATATCCTGACATTTTCTTGTATTTCTGTGTTTTTCCTTCAAGTTTTCAATGGTGCTCTCTACCTGTTTGTTTTTTGTTTTTGTTTTTAATATTTATTTATTTATCTTTAGAGGGGAAGGGAAGGAGAGAGGAAGAGAAACATCAATGTATGGTTGCTTTTGGTGCATCCTCTGCTGGGAACTGGCCCCCGCCGGGAACTGGCCTGCAACTGGCCTGCAACCCAGGCATGTGCCCTAACTGGGAATCGAAATGCGATCGTCTGGTTCGCAGCCCGCGCTCAATCCACTGAGCTACACCAGTCAGGGCTCCACCTGTTTGTTTTTAACCTATATTTTAGAGGCCTTCTTCAGATAATCGGTGATTTCATGGTGTGCAATCATAAAAAATAATGGGTTATTAAAAAGATGTTTGCAAGCTCTGTGAGCGTGGACAAGGCTTTTCAATCTCCTTTAAGGTGTATCTATTTCAGATTTTCTAGAGAATAAGCCTTTACACTACTGCTAGTTCTTGGAATGTTGTTACATAAACCTTTAGTTAGGCCCTCACTTTTCTGCCTGGTACCTGATACCTCCTATTGCTAAATGTTTCCAGGGCTCGGAGACATGAATTGACTTGTTCCTCATTGGTATCTTCCTTGGATTCTGAGCTGCTTTTGTCTTCATCTTTTGTTGTTAGTTACAATATCTATTCATTAAAATCAAGCTAGAGCCCTGGCTGGTGTGGCTCAGAGGATTGAGTGCAGGGTGTGAATCAAAAGGTTACCAGTTCGATTCCCAGTTAGGGCACGTGCTTGGATTGCAGGCCAGGTCCCCTGTGGGGGCCACGTGAGTGGCAACCACACATTGATGTTTCTCTCCCTCTCTTTCTCCCTCCCTTCCCCCCTCTCTAAGAATAAATAAATAAAATCTTTAAAAAAATCAAGGTAGAACTTATTTCTATTTCTTGTATTTCTTACTGTTTTTGTGAAATAACTTTGAAAAGAAGGGGTAACAGAGGCCTTTCTCCATTATTTTACCTAGAATTCGAAGTAATTTTTGACCCCCAATGATTTCGACTTTTTAATTCATCCAGTAATTATGAATGAATATTTCGCAACTCTTTTGTATAATATTTAGTCCATCTTCAAAATATTGATTTTTTTGTTACTTAGAATAGTCAAATGAATGTAGTAAGGCATTGGAGTAGTTCTACTGTTCAGAAAAGTGTCATTTAAAGGAAACAGATTTAATTTAGATATGTAATTAATAATTAGTTGACTTGGGGAACAGGAGTATTTTTGCTTCTTTTTTTTTAATGGCTGCCTCTTGTGGGTCCCCTGCTGGGAACTGGCCTGCAACCCAGGAACGTGCCTTGACTGGGAATCAACCGCAGTCCCTTAGTTCACAGGCTTGCGCTCAATCCACTGAGCTTCGCCAGCCAGGGCAGTATTTTTGCTTCTTGAGTGAAGTGTAACTGTAGTATTAAGTTTCCATTTTATGTTCTCGATGTCTGTTATTTTATAGGATACTGAACAAATGATTCAGCAGATTCATAATCTGTCAGAGGATTGCAGTAGGTCGAACACAGTATAGCACTTGCCATTGAATAATATGCTATCTCACACTTGACTTTTTGACTGGTTTGAAACCTAGTGAACACTGTGTTGTTACTTTACCTCTTTATATATTCTTAGTCTTACAAAAAATGTCTTTGCCTTCATTAGATTAGGTGTTAACAGATAAATGCAAACTTTTTGAAAGATTCAGTGGTGTCTTTTTGCATATTTTTTTGTGTGTGGATATATACTTAGCATAATAAAAATGGGTGAGAGTGCTATGGAAGATGAAAGGTAAATATAATGTCAAAGTAATTTTTCAAATGTAAGCTCTTTGCCTGAGTGAGTAATGGTTTTAAAAACTTCTTTGGAAAAATTTCAAATCTACAGAAAAGATATTTATTACAATGAATCCTTTTATATCCTTTCTCTAGATTCACCAATTGTCAGTATGTTGCTATTTGCTTTTATGTCTCTTAAGGAAGTTTATTTTGGCCCTGGTTGGAGTTGCTCAGTGAATTGAGTGCCCACCTGGGAACTCAATTGAGAATTGAAAGGTCACAGATTTCAATTCTCAGTCAGGGCACCCGTCTGAGTTGCAGGCCAGGTCCCCACTTGGGGGCGTGTGAGAGGCAGCCGATCGATGTATCTCACACATTGCTGGTTTTTTCCCTCTCATTCTCCTTTCCTTCCCCCTCTCTAAAAGTAAATAAAATCTTTTTTTAAAAAAAGTCTTGCATATGATGTGGTGCCTGATTCAAAATAAATTGAAGATCTTTATTTCAAGTGGAACATAGTTATTAAAAAGAATAATATAGGAAATTAAGCTATAAGCCTTTGCATTGCTGTTCATTAAAATTTTTTTTGAGGTTTTACAATGTGTCACAACCACAGTCTTGAGTACCTGGAATGCAGCAGTGAGTACTTGCTTTTAAGGCACCTTATTTTTCTGTTTTGCTTTATCTTACATAGTCATAATTGCTATACTTGAAGAAATGTTGAATTTTAAACAACCAGCTAGTAACATCACAGTTATCTAGAGAGTAATCTTCCATCAATCTCTAAATACATTCAGACCAAAACAAATCATGTATTCACAAATCTCCTAAATTAAAGTGTTTTCTGCCCAGGTTGGTGTAGCTCAGTGGATTGAGCACAAGCCTGCGAACCAGAGGATCGGGGTTTGATTCCCAGTCAGGGCATATGCCTGGGTTGCAGGCCAGTTCCCTGCAGGGGGTGCACGAAAGGCAACCATACATTGATGTTTCTCTCCTTCTCTCCTTCCCCTCTAAAGATAAATAAATAAATAATAAAATCTTTTTAAAAAATGTTTTCTTAGTGCCTTACTGACTTTGGTATTTAACACCCATTTCATTAAGTCCAAAGCAGTTGAGAAGCGGCAGACTTTGCTGTTATGCAAGTAATATGTCCAGCCGATGGAAATTTGACCAGATAGGCATTTAGGGAGGAGTCATGAAAACCAAACTGAAGATGAAATATTGTATTTATTATACCAACAGTTACAAATTTGTGAATTGATGATTATGTGATCAATGAGAAGGAATTCTTTATCTTCAGTAGTCTGAAGATAAAAGGTAGTCAAGGTAGAAAGTTTGATATGTTTTGGACACATATCAGATTTTAAAAAGACTAAGTTTTAATGCCATAAGTATATTTAGACTTTAATGGAATAGTTTGTCCACAAGATGCTGGATAAGTGACTTATTTTAAAATAGCCAAACTGACTTCTTATATTAATATTTTAAAAATTGGGATACATTGATGGAAAAGTGCAGCCTGAGGGTGAATATACAAACAAAATATGAGCCTGGTAAAGTAAACATAAGACTTATTCACTAATTCTGAAGTATTAATATTGTTGTGGGGACCCTTTGAAATGTGAGTGAACCAGTTTTGGCAATAAACATAGGGATTTTTTTTATATTGAATAATACCTTGAAAGAAATAATCTCTTTATTTTAATTGGATTCAAAAGGGTCTGCACAAATGTGTAAATGTCAGGGCCATAAATAGCACTTTAGTGAAACTGGCTTATGCCTAACCTTGAAGATGAACTTCTAGGAGGTCAGCCATCCTCTTAACTTAATGTGCCTCTTAAGAATAGTGGTCTTTTTAGGTCATAAGTCAGCCGGGTTTTGAGTTTGCACTTCTCTATATAATAAAGAATAGTAATTAAAATATTCAATAGCAATATCTTATATAACATAGGTAATTATAAATTAAGCAACATGTGGACTATTTACTTTGTTGGGGCGTTTTGTGACTCATGGTTAATGTGCGCTTAAGGGAATAAAAATAATTTCAGTGTTAACCTGATAAACTCCATTGTAACTAATTTTTTACTATTCCTAATATGACTTTACCTCTTCAGTTTTTCTTCAGTTTCTCTTCTGAAAAGGTTTCCTTATTCAGATGTTTTCATGTGTAAGTGCCACAGATTACAGTACTTTTTTTTTTTAAGACAGCATTTTATTTTAAACTTAGCTCTCAACACATGTTTTCTTGAGCTGATTTCAACCTTTTTCTAGGTTATGCGTTTTAGGAGGCACTGTTTAGGACATTGGTGATGAGGGAGTGTGTGTGTGTGTGTGTGTGTGTGTATATGTATATGTGCTCTTACATCTGCCCTAGGTTGTAGTCTCCTTACTTAGTTGGTGCTCTCCAACTCCAGCAGTGATTTGGGTAACATGCCCAATCCTTGGCATTCTGTCTACCCTTGGAATACTTTACTTTAACCACATAAAAATGTTACTGCCAAATGGACTGTTTTCTTTAAACGTTTTGCCTTTTTTTCTGATTTTCTATTGGGTTTTAGTAGATTTACTGAGTTTAAAATTGTTCAGTTCAATGAGATTTTTTTAGGGAACTGTATTCTTATATTTTATTTTTATTTTTATTTTTTAGAGGGGAAGGGAAGGAGAAAGAAGGAGAGAAACATCAATGTGTGGTTGCCTCTCACATGGCCCCCACTAGGGGCTGGGCCTGCAACCCAGGCATGTGCCCTGACTGGGAATCAAACCGTGACCCTTTGGTTAGCAGCCCGCACTCAATCCATTGAGCTATACCAGCCAGGGCGGGAACTGTATTCTTAAATGCAGTTTGTTTTATCATGGGCTCTTAGATGAATATATTTGTTGACTGATGGAAATGAGGAGCTGGAAAGAAAGAATTGGGCATTTTAAATATTAATTTTAAGGAAAGCATTATAGCTAACTTAATTTTAAAAGTAAATAATTCAGAATTTTTGTTAATTTGTTCTTGACTCTTTAAAAACACTTCTTCCTGAAAGCAGTGGTGTTCTGAACTTGCTTGGTATTGCATGGTTACATATACATTCATACATATATACATATATATATACACACATATACATATATGTATGTGTGTGTGTGTGTATATATATATATATATAGTAGATTTTGAAATGGATCACAGAATAGTTTTCAGCTTTTCTTGTCTTCCTTGCTGTTNTAATTCAGAATTTTTGTTAATTTGTTCTTGACTCTTTAAAACACTTCTTCCTGAAAGCAGTGGTGTTCTGAACTTGCTTGGTATTGCATGGTTACATATACATTCATACATATATACATATATATATACACACATATACATATATGTATGTGTGTGTGTGTGTATATATATATATATATAGTAGATTTTGAAATGGATCACAGAATAGTTTTCAGCTTTTCTTGTCTTCCTTGCTGTTTGTCAGTTACATTTTCTCATTGAGCCATGGTCTGGTTCTGGTTCAGTGAATGATTGGCTTTTAGGCAGTATTTGGCCTTCCTCAACCATTGTGAAATTTGGATAATGTGTGGTTGGTGGGTTGGTTTTCTTTAAAGATGATAAAAAATGATCCATATTTTGAAATGTGCATTGCTGGTGAAGGCATTAGTTCTGAAGCGTGGATTTCTTAACAGCAGTGCTAGGCTAGCAAGGCCAGGAAACTTGCTGGAAATGCAAGTTCTCATGTCCTAGTCTGAGCTGTTGAATCAGAAACTCCTTGGGTAGGGCTCAGCCTCCTGTGTTTTTGACAGAGCCCTCCAGATGATTTTGTTAAAAGTACAAGTTTGAGACTCAAGGCTGTACTATTAAATAAATATATCATAGAAATAGTTGTATTTTACTTTTTTCTTACCCCATTATGTATCTTGGAGACCATCCCTGCCAATGATAAATATTTATTCATTTTTAACTGTTGTATAGTGTTCCAGTTTATGACATTTTGGCTCCGAAGCATTGTGTTTAGAAACTGTGTGGTGCCAACTGTGAAGGGCCTTGTGTGATCTGGCAGTAAGCTTGTACTTTGTCCTGTATATCATGTAGTGAATGGAAGGGTTAGATCTGTGCCCCTGGCTGGGTGAGTTGGTGCCATTAACTCAGAATGTGGGAGTAGGAGAGCAGGTCTTATAGGCATGATACAACTTAGAAACTTATCTGAGTTGGAATATGTGCCTGTCAGATGTCTAGGTTAATATGTCCGGTAGACACTTGTATTCTTCTGGAAGGTAAGAAGTGGATGTAGTCTGGGGAAATAAAAGCAATTGAAGTCATGGTGACTTCAATGAGTATGGAGTAAAAAGAGAAAACATCCAAAAACTAGGTAAAGAATGCCAGTACCATTTAAGTGTACACAGGATAGGAATCCAGCAAGCAAATTAAGAAGTAACGTTCAGAGTGGTAAGGGGGGAATGGTGTGGTGAAAGGAACATAAATTAATTAATATCTATATTGTCACTGCTTGACTTCAGGGAAGTTTTAAAATCTCTTTGAACTTCTCTTTAGAAAGGGGGCAATATGCTTGTCTTGCAAAATTCATTGTAATAAATGGAATGTGTGGCAGTTAGCGCAGGGCGTGGACATAATAGGCATTTACTCTGATATTCATTAAGATCCAAAACCTTGAAGTTATCCTTAACACCTGTCTCACATCCCTCATGAGCAGATTCTTTTGACTCAGCATTCTGAATCTCCCTACTTCTTGCTATATATCTACTGCAGTGTCCTGGTCCATGATATGACCGTGTTGCTTGGACTATTGTAGAAACTTAAGTGGTCTCCCTGTGTCCTTTCTTAAATCCTTTAAAGCCCCTTCTTGACAAGACACCTACAGTAAATCAACATTTAATTGATATATTATGAGTAATATATCAAATGCTTTTTAAGTTCTCTAATATTTGAAAGAACAAAAGAATCATTCAATTTTTTTAGTGTACTCCAAGTCATAGACTAACACAGCTTTGTGTATATGTTATATAGTTTCTTGCACACAGTGGGTGCTTTATAAAAGTTGGTTGATGATGCATCTTGAAGCACTAATTGCTGAATCTTTGCTTTACCAATCAGTTTGGAAATCTACTTCCTAGTCATTAACAGTGCACTACTTATTTAGGACCCTAATAAACGTGAAATGGAGAAGCAGTATATTTGTTTGATTAATGTAGTAATTTATTCATTCAACATATATGTGTGTACTTACTGTGCCACATCTTGGGAGTATGGCACTGAACTGAATGACGTTCTTCGCTTAGAGAATTTATCTCCTAGTGGGAAAGACAGACATGTCAAACACAAGCATACATAAATACTAGAGTATAACTCACTTCTAACATTTAGTAGTATGGACAAAGTACACAGTATGTTATTCGAATAATGTTAGGGATTTTTTTAAAATCAGGATGCAAAATTTGAGAAAGCGTATGCCAAATACTCCAAGAGTTTATTGGGGTAAAGACCATACTTTAAGATGAGCATTATTACTAAAAAATAAATTAAAAATAGAGCTACCATATGATCCAGCAATACCACTTCTGGTATATATCACAAAGAATTGAAAGCAGGGTCTCAATATATTTGCACTCCGTGTTCATAGCAGCTTCCCACAAAGCGAAAGACCACCAGTTTGATTCCTGGTCAAGGCACATGCCTAGGTTGCAGATTCAGTCCTCAGGCTGGGTGTGTACAGGAGGCAGCCCATGCATGTTTCCCACATCGATGTTTCTCTCCCTTCCCCTCTCTCTAAAAAATAAATAGATAAAATAGAAGGATGCTTTAAAAAATTAGACTAGGAGGTAGAAACAGATAACTTAGTGCCAGTAGTTTTCAAAATCTTCCTTTATTACTGAAGTGATTTTTTTTTAAATTTAGAGTTTGAAGTACAAGTACAAGTATATGGAGGGAGAAAGAGAAGGAAATAATTGACCGAGCACCTGCTCTGTGCCTGGCACTGTGTGAAGTGCTTATATATATATATTATTTCAGTTCATTCTCATAGTAATCCTCTGAGGAAAATTATATGTCCTCATTTTGCTAATGAGAAAGGTAAGGGTTATGAACATTAGGTGACTGAGTCAAGAAGGTCCACAGCTAATGATGGTGAAATCAGAATGGTTGATCCACACCTGTCAGACTCCAAAGCCTACATTCTTTCCAGTACTTTATACCAGAGAGGCTAGAAATGCAGACTTCTTAAAAAGTCAAAAACTGAAACAATAGTGCTGGTCAAACCTAAAATATCAGTACAGGGGCTCTTGGGCTGCCATATTGTGGCATAAAAAACTTTATAGAAAAATATCTTCGGCCCTGGCTGGTATAGCTCAGTGGACTGAGCACGGGCCTGCTAACCAGAGGATCGCAGTTCGATTCCCAGTCAGGGCACATACCTGGGTTGCAGGCCAGTTCCCGGCAGGGGACACACGATACATTGTGTGTCCTCGGCAGAGGCAACCATACATTGATATTTCTCTCCCTCTCTCCTTCCCTTCCCCTCTAAAAGATAAATAAATAAAAATATTTTAAAAAAAGAAAGAAAAATATCTTATACCTGAGTGATTTCTTTGGGTACATAATCTTGAGGTTGGTTATAAACAGACTTCTTTATGTACAAAGAGCTTGATTTGATATTCATATTTTTAGGTTGAAAAAGCTGATACTTAGCTGAGATTTTTTAAATTTATCACTTATTTTAGTGATAATAAGCAGCCATTTCTTTCACATCAAACACCATACCCCTTTAAACAGAACACTCTGAAACGACAGAATCTCTAGTCACCAACAGTTTACGATTCTAGGAGCTTTCAGAGAAGGGGTGGAGTTAGGATTTCTGTGTGTGACATTTTCTTTGGTTTAGAATATTTTTATCCTGTGGTAAATGACTATAGTAAGTGCCCTTATTCCTGTGTCAGGAAAGTGATTTCTTTTTTTTTTTTTTAAATTATTTATTTATTTATTTATCTTTAGAGGGGAGGGAAGGAGAGAAGGAGAGAAATATCGACCCATGCCTCTCATGGGTCCTCTGCTGGGAACTGGCCTGTGACCCAGGCATGTGCCCTGACTGGGAATCGAACCGTGATCCTCTGGTTCGCAGGCCCGTGCTCAATCCACTGAGCTACACCAGCCGGAGCAGGAAAGTGATTTCTAATACTGGGTGCATCTGTTTTTATTTGAATTATATTTATTTAAAACTTAATTTTAAAAAGTAATGACTATTAGTTTAAAAAATATAGTATTAGATTGTATAAGATAGAAAGGATAAGTCCTTTCTGTCTTGGACTATGATATCTCTCCTTTGCTCCAAATCCTCAATATAATTTTGGTGACAATACCTTTTTTTTTTAAAGATTTTATTTTTCTTTTTAGAGAGAGGGGAAGGGAAGGAGAAAGAGAGGAANAAAGTGATTTCTTTTTTTTAAATTATTTATTTATTTATTTATCTTTAGAGGGGAGGGAAGGAGAGAAGGAGAGAAATATCGATGTATGGTTGCCTCTCATGGGTCCTCTGCTGGGAACTGGCCTGCGACCCAGGCATGTGCCCTGACTGGGAATCGAACCGTGATCCTCTGGTTCGCAGGAAAGTGATTTCTAATACTGGGTGCATCTGTTTTTATTTGAATTATATTTATTTAAAACTTAATTTTTTAAAGTAATGACTATTAGTTTAAAAAATATAGTATTAGATTGTATAAGATAGAAAGGATAAGTCCTTTCTGTCTTGGACTATGATATCTCTCCTTTGCTCCAAATCCTCAATATAATTTTGGTGACAATACCTTTTTTTTTTAAAGATTTTATTTTTCTTTTTAGAGAGAGGGGAAGGGAAGGAGAAAGAGAGGAAGAGATACATCAATGTGTGGTCACCTCTTGTGTGTACCTGTCCCGTAACTTAGGTGTGTTCCCTGACTGGGAATTGAGCCAGTGACCCTTTGGCTCACAGGCCAGCACTCAATCAATCCACTGAGCCACACAAGCCAGGCCCAAATACTTCTTTTAAATACATTTATGTATTAGAAAGTAACAGCCCCTCGCCTCCCAAATGAAACCCCCCAGACTGGCTTAAACAACAACAAAAAGTTTGAAAATGTGCCAGCTTTTTACATTTAGCTAATTAAGTGTCTTAGCAACCTCACCAAGAACCCAGGTCATTTTTCCATCCTGTATCTTAGTCAATTGTTTGTCCTCAGGCTAGTCTTCCTCGTGGTGTGCAGCAGTTTCTTTTCCCCGTCCAGCTTTTTGTTTTGAAAAACTTTCAAACCTACTGAAAATTTGGAAGAATAGTGCAGCTGTTCTTACCCTTACATACCCTTCGTGTAGATTTTCTAATTATTAACATTTTGTTGCATTTGTGCACATGCTTTGTGTTTGTATTCCTCATGTTTGGTAGATCATCTGAAGATTTTTAAGTAAGCTGCAGATACCACAGCGGTGGGTTCGTAAATACTCTAGTATGTATCTCCTCAAAACAAAAGTCAAAACAGGAGTGTTCTCTTACATAACTACAACATCATAGTTTTACCCGGGGAATTTAATATTAGTCAATAATATTGTACGCTTTATAGTTTTTATTTAAACTTACTTAACTTTTTTGCCTTTTTTGAGGGGGTGTTTGGCAGTGGAGGTATCCAGAGTCCAGTTCAGAATTATCCATTGGATTTAGTTGTCCTTTTTTCTTTCCTTAATCTAGGACAAATCATATCATGACATTGACATTTTTGAATGAGTCTAAATATTTTGTTAATAAAGTCCTCTATATTTGGGATTCAAGTTAAGCTTTTTGGCAAAATACTACCTAGGGGATATCTTCCTCAGTGCCTCACATCAGGAAATGCATGATGTTACTTTATCCCATGTTATATTGGAGATAATAACTTTGAGCCCTTGGGTAAGATATTGTTGGCCACATTTCTCCATTGAAAGTACTTTCCTCCTTTGTAATTATAACAAGTAGTAATAGGGTGTTTTGAGACTATGTTTCTGTCTTATTCTACAATAACACTTTGCCTGGTGGTCTGATCCATGAATGAATCAGTTGTTATTACATTTTGTGTTGCAAAAAAACAATGTTTATCTTTCAGTCCTTTTTTTAAAGATCTTAAAAACTCTGACCAGAAGCCCTTTGTTCAGCGTACTTTTTTGCATTTTAGTAGCCACAGTTGTGTTAATGTGGACATGTTTAAACAAGTGTTTTCTTGACTTTTTACTTACACAGCATAATAGCCTTCCTTGATCTACTCTCTCCAGTCTTTTTATGTTTTAAACCAATTTCAAAGACTTTTAATGAAAATAATAATTTCATACTTGAAAAGTTAAACAGTACTAATATATGACTGATAATGGAGTACCCTGTACCACTCTTTCCCTGTCCTGTGACAACCCTTTTAACTCTTAGTTAATTCTGTTATTTACCATTCTATTCTAAATAATATGATTATACTACAACTTACTTATCAATTTTAGACATTATGTGTTGATTTTCTATTGTGGAATATAAGACTTTGAGCCCAAGATACATTGGCTTCATAGTCCCTGCTGCTACTCTGTCTTGTACAAGGTGAATATTCTAGAGATGGAGGTCTTTTGTTTTATTTACTATATATGTTTCCTTAGTCCTGGTATTCCTTAGTAGGCTCTGTAATATGCTTTTCTTTTTTAGTGTTCTGACTGTGATTTCCTGATGTATTGTTTAAGGGCAGTTAAGACAACTAACAGGGAGTCACTCATGTGCACCCATACGTACAAACAGATGACTCCTTTGTCTGAGTAATGGAAC
The DNA here is from genome assembly GCF_014824575.4 of Sturnira hondurensis. Lineage (NCBI taxonomy): Eukaryota > Metazoa > Chordata > Mammalia > Chiroptera > Phyllostomidae > Sturnira > Sturnira hondurensis. The sequence goes on along the minus strand of NW_028089294.1, from coordinate 16,144,679 downwards.
AGCTATTTACTTTTTCTTCTGACATATTCTGTACTTATCTGTATAAATAATTTTATGTATTGGCATATATATAAGTACTTTTTAAATTTTCACTTTTATGTATACCTTTCTGTATCTGCATGGTAGTCACGTTAATTTTTTGTCAAAAATAATGTTTTTAATGCACTTATAAGCATAATACTTACTACCTATTACTTATTACCTATTACTTATTAATACTTATTACCCACTATTTTCCATTTTGACATTTGTTGGTATTCAGTTTTTGAGTGAATACTAAGAATCTGAAGTAAATTAGTTCATTTTAGTACCTCAGGAAGACTGGTTCGATTTTTTTTTTTCCAGAAATAAATAATTATCCTGGAATTGTAAGATTCCAAGGACATTGATCTGGGAATTGTAGTACATAAATTTGAAGCATATGACTCTTGCTGGGCATGTAATACTTTTGCAGTCCTCGTAAGTTGTATTTTAGGGCAGATAAATTGGAGATTGCAGACACTTTCATTTGGTACTTCCTGTTTGTAAACTTTTTTTTAGTATATTCCATTGATTATGCTATTACAATTTCACTTTTTTCTCCCTTCTGCTCTCCTCCACCCAATACCCCTATTCCCTCCAGCATTCCCCTCCCTTAGTTCATTTCTGTTGGTGGTACATGTAAGTTCTTTGGCTTCTCCATTTCCTATACTATTCTTAACCTCTCCCAGTTTATTTTGTACCAACCATTTATGCTTGTTATTCCCTGTACCTTTCCCCCCATTCTCTCCTTTCCTCCTGTCTTCTGGTAACTCCATGTGATCTCCATTTCTGTGATTCTATTCCTGTTCTAGTTGTTTGCTTCGCTTTTGTTTTTGTTTTTTAGATTTGGTTGTTGGTAGTTGTGAGTTTGTTGTCATTTTACTTTTCATATTTTTATCTTTTTCTTAGATAAGTCCCTTTAACATTTCATATAATAAGAGGTTGGGGATGATGAACTCCTTTAACTTGACCTCATCTGAGAAGCACTTTATCTGCTCTTCCATTCTTTTGTTTTCAGTAACAACAATTTATCAAAGACGTTAAAACCCAAAGATGCTTTGAGCATTTCATTTCGTTGAATTCTTTAATTAATACTTCCAACTGATTTTAAAAATGCAAACAAAATTTAGAAGATTCATTTATAAAAATTACCATTGTAGGACACTTAGGTAGATTTACCAAGTAAATCTACAAAGATCTACAAAGTAGTTCTTTTCTTTTCCTCTCCTTCCCTCTCCTTCCCTCTCCTTCTCTCTCCTTCTCTTCTCTTCTCCATTTTTAGACAGAGGGGAAGGGAGGGAGAGAAACATTAATGTGTAGTTGCCTCTTACACGCCCCACTGGGGACTTGGCCTGCAACCCAGGCATGTGCCCAAGACTGGGCATGGAACCAGCGGCTCTTTGGTTTTTGGGCCAGCGCTCAATCCACTGAGCCCCACCAGCCGGGGCCAAACCAGTTTTTTACAGGCTCAAGCATTTCTGAAATGATTGATGACACGTATTAATAGAGAAATCACAAGCTGCCTTTCTTGTGTCTGTGTGTGTGTGATCATCATCAAGTAGATCACAAATTTTAGAGTTGTCACTATGAATTTCTAAATTTTAGCATTAACTTATTTTTCCATTGGTAAAATATTGTAGCCTTTTTGTATGCAGTTGTGAATGTGTATTCCACAGCTATTCCAAGTATGTTTTTTTTTTGTTTTATAGGGTTTAGGTTTTTTGTTTTTTGTTTTTTTAGCTTTTAACGGGATCATTGTTTTTACCATGGCACTGTACACCACTGGAATTTGTATTCTCATTATCATTAAAAGAAAAAATGTATCTTTAGTGTTACATATTTTAATTCAGAATAGTACTCATAGTAATATCAGATGCTTCACCTTAAACAGAATAAACTTTCAAAAGTGTTATGTTGATTCCCATGAATTGGATGAAAGAGTCCTTGCCATCAGTGGGATGATGGTTTTTCTATTTAAAACATGATACTGATAACACTTATATCTATGGTCTCTTTGTTTTCTTCTGTTAATGAATCTGACAGATTAATACTTATTTTTTTCCTTTTTTTTTAAGCGGACAGGAAACCATGGAATTGAAATCATGAAAAAATCTTTTATAATACTCATTTTATTAAATTATTACATTTTTAAAGACATCTTTTGTAGCTATATGTGTTGTTTTCTTCTTCACACAGTATTACAGTAATTGCTGCCTTTGAATTAAATGGTGGTGTTTTTCAGATTTTTTTCTTCATGTCATTGTTTTCTCTTTGAACATAAACTTTCTGAGTGAATTGTCTAAAGGGCTTATTGCAAAACATATACATTAGTTATAGATATACATGCTAAAATAAATGATAAAATGTAGCAAACACATTTATACTCGGTATATTCTTTAAAAAAAGATTTTAAAGAGAGGGGAAGTGAAGGAGGAAGAGAGGGATAGAAACATCGATCCGTAGCCTCTCATGTGTGCCCTAACTGGGAACCGACCCCCAACCCAGACATGTTCCCTGACCAGGAATCGAACTGGTGACCTTTGCTTTGCAGGACAGTGTCCATTCAATTTAGCCACAGAAGTTAGGGCTTTCTGTATATTCTGAAAGGACTGCTTATGCACATTTTATCTATATACACTCCTATAATTTTCCATGTTTCCTCTTTATCCCACTTACTGGGAGGTAACCTGATGACTTCTTGGATCTTGCTGAAGCAGCAGCTTTAAACATTCTCCTTAGGAGATGGCTGCCTTTTATTATATTTGATAATCAGCTGGATGTGCAAGAAGGGGAAATGTCAGTTATTTTGCATTTGTAGAGGGTTGGGAAATAGAGACAGGTTATCACTGGCCATCTTTTTAGATTTAATCATATGTTAAAAAGTTGTAACTGTTTATAGCACACATTTATCTCATAACAACGTAAGACCTTGGCAAAAGTGTGTAGTACCAACTGAAGGTCTACCACACCCTCTCCACTTATTTTAAAGCGACCGTGTTAAAAGTCTAAAATCTGAGGCAGAGATGGTAAATGTGGACAGGATGTTGGAAAACATGGTACATGAAGACTGTTCTAGTTAGACGGACTCAGTGACCATACTCGCAGCAGTTTGGTGGGGCAATAAGTATTCATCAAGTAAAGAAGAATACACCGAACCAGAATAAGTCTCTAGTTAGATCATTGTTGTGAGTAGAAAATNGGTCTACCACGCCCTCTCCACTTATTTTAAAGCGACCGCGTTAAAAGTCTAAAATCTGAGGCAGAGATGGTAAATGTGGACAGGATGTTGGAAAACATGGTACATGAAGACTGTTCTAGTTAGACGGACTCAGTGACCATACTAGCAGCAGTTTGGTGGGGCAATAAGTATTCATCAAGTAAAGAAGAATACACCGAACCAGAATAAGTCTCTAGTTAGATCATTGTTGTGAGTAGAAAATACATTGTGAAATCAGAATAAACAGAGGTCTTACTCTTTTCCTATTTGGGGGCATGGGGAGATAGCACAGGAAATGCTGTCCTAAGGAACTGACATTTATGCCAATATCTGAGATGTTGTTAGAAGTTAAGCAGGAGAAAAGAGAGAAAGAACATTCCAGACAGAGGAAATAGTCACAAAAAGGTCCTTAGAAAGAGTAAAGAAAGGTTATCAAGTTCAAAGACCTGAAAGAAGGTCTGTGTTGCAGATGTGAGTCAAGTAGGGAGAACAGAAGCAGAGGTGTTGAAGAACAAGGTGTTGGCCAGATCACGCCGAGTCTGGTAGTCCTTGTTAAGGGGTTTGAGCTCTACTGAAGGTTTGAGCAGGGATGTGACATTTAAATTCTTAAAAGATGGCTGGCACAGATAATGTGCAGAATGGATTGTAGTTGGAATTTCCAGTTAAAGACTTAACAGAAGATGTATTTAAACTCTTATATGTACATTGAGTGGTTTAATCTTTAAGGAGTATGAGAGACTGTGTGTAAAAGAACCTATCAGTGACTGTGAGCCTTTCATTTTTTCTGGAGATGATCTTTTAGTGACAAGTGTATTAGAATATTGAGCAAAGAGACAGGGTTCTATCAAAGTTCATTTGTTTTGTGAGCTTGAGCAAGTCATTTAACCTCTAAACCTCTTTCTATGTTTGTAAACTGAGCATGTTAGAGAAATGTGTGTTTAATTTAATAGTGTTTAATCTCTTAACTCTTGTTAACATATGGGCTGAATCTTGCTGAGTCATTTTTCTCAGACTGTGTAGGCAAGGTTTAAAGCCAGCTAAGCAAACTTAATGACATCTCATACCTCTTCTGTAGAAGTCAGAGGAAAGAGTTGTTTTATGTATATGCTGTTGTTTTTTAATTAAAGTTTTTTTTCAGAGCAATTAGTATATTAGTTCACGTAGGTTCCTTCTTGAGAGAAAATATCTAGGACTACTGATGTTCCTCCTTGCGTTAAAAAGTTTTTGTTTTCTTGATTGGTTCTAGAGAGGAAGAAAGGGAGGGAAACAGCAATGGGAGAGAGAAACATTGATCGGTTGCCTCTTGCACATGCCCCAGCTGGGGACCACACCTACAATCCAGGCATCTGCCCTGATAGGGAATTGAACTGGAAACCTTTCAGTTTGCAGGATGACGCCCAACCACCTGAGCCACACTGGCTAGGGTGCCCCTCCTTCCACTTTAATGGAAGTTTGAAATTAAGAATATTTGATTTGCCTTATGCCTCACTATAATCTCATATGTTAAAAACGTTTTTCATCTGATAATACAATCTCATTACATACTATAGCTTCTTTTTCTTCTAAACAGCATTGAGGTAGGGATTTTTATGCCCAAAAAGTTGACTTTTTTTTTCCTCACAAAAAAGTTCGTTTGCATAGAGGTGATCTTAATTTCTACAGCAGAACCATGGTTGAAGCTAGCGGACCTGCCACCAGTAGCCGGCCCCTGCCTAGTTCATCGGTAGAGTTGGGTCTTTGTCTCTGTAGTTAAAAATAGGCAATCCTAACTATCCCAGAAATAATGTCGATTGCAGTGTTCCTCAGGACTTACAGATTTGTTTTCTATAATTTAAATGTTTTGAAGCATACCTTGAAAATACTAATGCCTTAAATAGCAAGGCATTTATTTAAAAACTTTAGCTGTTCATATAGTTTTGATGATAGCAGTGTTGGTGTGGGGACACAGTACTTGTATGTGTGTGTCAGTCTTAGATTTATCTTTTCTCTGCATTATCACCTGTGTTTTCTACCAAAGCTCCTCGATTGTAGGGATCAGGCTCCTTGGACACATTGTATGACATGTAAATTCTGGAAAAGTTACTGTATTCTGTACCACCATGAACTCACACGAGGAAGAAAAAAAAGTTTAATTTCGCTTAAGAATGTCCTCAATGAAACAGAAAGAACTTTTTTAAGTTTAATAAATCTTTACTCTTGGGTGGACATCTTGTTTTCCTGTGTGACAAAATGAGAAGTAACTATAAAATATTTCTGTCTCATTATGAGACTATGATTATCTTGTGAAATTGAATTGGCCGCCTTTAAAAAATTTTTTATTAATTTATTTTAGGAGGGGGGTAAAGAGAGAGATAAACAATGGAACAATGGTTTGTTGTTCCACGTATTTATGCATTCATTGGTTCTTTTTTTTTTTTTTCATTGGTTCTTGTATGTGCCCTGATGGGGGATTGAACTTGCAACCTTGACGTATTGGGATGACGTTCTAACCAACTGAGCTACCTGGCCAGGGGCTGAATCGGGCACCTTTTTCATGGAACATCATTTATTCTTGGAAGAACAACTGGTGTACTATTGTTATTCAGACTTGAGTATTTGGCAGATGGCACTTTCCCAAGTGAATGAAATGATATTTGTTGCCAATGAAATAATTTATGGTTTTAAATGAAAAATTAAAATTCTGGAGAACTTTCATTTTCCTCCTTGAGCCTGACAGCTTTCCAATAAGAGATTCCCCTGATGAGGTCCATGGTAATATTTGTCTTTCTTTTCATATTGTGTAATAAGATGTGTCAGCATAAGGAAGAACTGTGTAGTGAACCAGTATTTTTTCAAATGACCAATACATGATGTTATAAAATCATGTGTGGATAAAAAGACCCACTCCAAGTGTAAACTAACAGATGAATTCAATGTAATAGGATATGAAAATTCATTGCTATAGTTTCAGATTCCACATTGCAACTAATCTTTAAGAAAATATCACTTCTATAGTGTCGAAGAATATTTAGAATTATCTCAATAGGCTCTTAAAATGCTCATCCCTTTCCAGCTACGTATCTATGCAATAGACTTCATAGATGTACTTTTTATTTTTCATGTGTTTCAAACAAAGCAGCTTATTGCAACAGATTGAATGCAGAAGCAGATAAGAAAATTAAATTGTCTATTAAGCTGAACATTAAAGTTACAAAACTATAAAATCCAGGCCACTCTTTTTACTGTTTTATGTTTGTTTAGAAAAAAAACCTTTTTTTTTTTTAGGTTTTATTTATTTTTAGAGAGGGGAAGGCAGGGAGAAAGAGAGGTAAAGAAACATCAGTGTGTGGGTTGCCTCTTACATGTCCCCAGGGTTGGGGCTCTGGCCTGCCCTGGGGCAGGCAACCCAGGCATGTGCCCTGACTGGAATCAAACCCACAACCCTTTGGTTTGCAGGCTGGCGCTCAATCAATTAAGCCACACCAGCCAGGGCTGGAAAATATTATTTTAAATAAAAATGTTATTTATAGGTCTATTATTTTAAAATAAATTAATAGGTAAAATTTTTCTCAGTTCTGATTTTTAATATGGTAAATATAAATTGATATAGCCCACATAAACAAAAACTTCTTTGGATCCTCAGTAATTTTAGTAGTATAAAGGGGTCCTCAGACTGGTGGTATACCTTTTTCATTGCTTCTGTGGTCCCTACTAACTCGATTCATATCTGGTAGGAGAGACTGACACAAATGAAAAGTGAAATGATAGGATAATCTATGAAATAATGGTACTGAGAGAAGTCACTTAAAGGAAATCCATTTAAAACAATGAACATTTTCCTAGCAAATAATGCAAAACAAACAAATGTTGGGAACTTGAAGAGAAATTAAATTAAAACTTATGAAAGCAAGTTTTATCTTGTATTTGACAAAGTTTAGATTATAATTTTAATTCTCGGGTACCATTTTGCACTGAGAGAAAGACTCTAGTGCGGAAGGGGTGGCATACTTTTTCTGACAAAATTGTATAAATAAGATCCTTTAACCTTCCTTTTGACTTTTATGGTGTAGATATAAAGAGTCATTAAAATGTATTTAAAAGTCTTAATCATTTTTAAAGAACTCCTAATTTTGTGTTCATATAATTTTAAGTCCACTTGTGTTGTCATTCTTATCTATTTCTGTTCCTGCATTTATTCTTCATTTGTCAGTGGCTTAGCAGTTATTCCCTATCATTTTTCACTGCATCTTTTACAGGATTTGTAGTCTCTCTTTGTGGCTAAGTTTACACTGTTATTGGAACTGTTTGGTGAGAGACCTACCAACACTATTCAAATTCCACTACTCTGTTGGAGTGAAATGGTTTTGTGCTTTGGCTGGTGTCCTAAATGGGTCCGTGCAGATTTAACTTGTTTATCAGATGTTTTGTCGTCTGATAAATAAGCCAGAGAAGAGATTGCTTGACAGGAATTTTGTTGTTGCCTTTGTTGTTTTTTTAGACAAAGGAAAACCTGAGCTGGAAGTTAGAAGTGAAGGGGTGGTAAAGGTTTGTGGAAGTAAATTAGGAATTTAAAGTAGCTGTGTTTTATCTAATATGGAGTAAACAGATGTCATGCAAAGTATTCTGATGTAAAAGTGTCATGACCAGATGACAAGTTGTTGTGAGAGTGGGGAGTAAGCATAATAGATTAATAAGTTTGAAACAGGTAATCAACAAGCCCTAGATTCTGAAGATTAGGTGGCTTTTGAAGATTGTATATAAATTCATTTTGTAACAAGTTAGAAAAATTCTAGTTATGTGACAAGTTATATATAGTTTTTATATCCATAAAGGGGAAAGGGAAAGCTAACAAAAGGTTTGGAGATAGGTGAGCAAATTCAGGGAAAATTCAGAAGAGGGTTACTGACCTGAGAGTCATACTGCTGCCTGGGACAGTTTGGTGTGGCTCAAGGAGCCATAATCAGGAGAATAAGGTAAGGGCAGGCCAAAAGGAGAATGGACGAGAGTTTGTCTCACTCCTGGTGAAGCATTAGACTGGGAGAAGGCTGAAGTAGCTAGATTAGTATTCAAAACCAATTTAATAGTTTCAGTGAGAGCTTTTTATGTATATAGGCTTCTACACATGGTCTCATTTAATCCTCACAACATACTGGAAATGGAAATGATAACTCCTGCTGTAGTTGGGGGAACCAGAGGTAGGTCTAGAGAGGTTAAAACTTCACCCATTGCAACACAGCTAGTATGTGGCAAAGTCAGAGACCATGTTTGCCTGCATCCTCTTAATTACTGTGCTTCATACAGCCTTTCTTAATTCCTAAAGTGCATTCACACTTTATTGGTGTATTTTCTTATTGGTGTGTAGTGTATAACTTAACAGAGCATCAAAATATGACTGAGGTAGCTTTGTAGGGATCAAGATTGTTATTTTAGGCAGAGTTACTTTTGATGCTGGGGTACCAGGTAATTTCAGAAGATTCTGGAGAACACCGTCTTCTGGACGGTGCCTCCTAAGTTTTGGGTAGTGGAAATTATGGCAAAAGCAGCAACATAGTATTTTATCATAGAATCTCCTTTGCTTAGTTGTTGGACATGGAAGTTTCTCCTTCCTTTTTTCAGGAAAGTGTCAAACGAGCATATAAAGAGAGCTCAGGAATAAAGGAAATGGAGGAAATTCATTAGGGATTCAAGGTATTAACTACAACATATCAAATTTAAAACTACCTCTGGAGGCTGGTTCGATGGTAGAGGGTTATCAGAACTCAAAGTTAGTATCACTAAAGTTGGAATAACCCCCGCCCCATCAATTTGACTGGCTTTAAAATAAAAAAAAACTACCCCTGGAAGTATATGATTCCAGTGAAATAAATCTTACGATTTTCGTGATACAAAGCAAATCTCATTAATTTTTGCTATACTAATTTTGAATTCAAAGTAATTAAGACATAGTAATTATGATTATTTTACTTTATCATTGGAGCTTTTGATTTTCCAGGTTATCTTGTGAGATACAAATATAAATTTAAAAAAAGATTTTATTTGTTTTTTTTTTAGAGAGAAGGGAAGGGAGGGAGAAAGAGGGGGAGAGAAACATTGATGTGCAAGGAATAAATACATCAATCAGTTGCCTCTCATACTCCCTGGGCCCATTGGATCAAAAGAGAGCTGGTTAAGTAATTTCCCAGGGTCACATAACTCATAAGTAATAAAGCCAGGATTCAAACTGGGGCATTTGTTATCAGAGCTCATGTTCAACAAGCCCTATGATTGGGAATAAATTCCTGTCTGGATATTTCTGGGTTTGGGCTTGCTATTCTGTACAGTGGGACCAAAGATGCTCTGCAAAAGGCAAGATCAAAGGCAGGCATGTATGTGAAGCACTTTGTGAATCTTAAAACCACAGGAATGTAAATCATTGGTGCCATTATTATTTCTGACTGGGAATGGAACTGGAGACCTTTTGGTTTGTAGGCCTGTACTCAGTCCCCTGAGCCACACCAGCCAGGGCTGTGTGCGTGTGTGCGTGTGTGTGTATAGTATTTTTACCAAATGGATATGGAGTAAAATGCAAGTACTTGATAAATATTTAAAACTGTACATGGAGCCCTGGCCAGGTAGCTTAGTTGGTTAGAATATCCTGATACACCGTGGTTGTGGGTTTGATCCCAAGTCAGGACATGTACAAGAATCAACCAAGGAATGCATAAATAAGTGGAACAGGAAATCAGTGTTTCTGGCTCTCTCTCAAATCAATAAAAATAATTGTAACACTTCATGGGTATTATAAATACAGGTATTAAAGGAAGTATTATTTTTTTCAAATAAGAAAATTCAACTTCTGGGTAAGAAAAGGCATTATATCTGCGGTGCATAGAGAAACATTAATTCTCTGTTTTTGTGGTGTTTCTTCTCTTGTTTTTATACTATTGTATGTTAACTGGTATTGTGGAATTTATCAGATTTCACAGCCGGCTTCTCTATGTTACTTCTGAGAATCTTAATGCCTTCATGAATTAGAGGAGTGTCTCTAAAATTAGTGTATAACAAAAAAGACTTCATCTTGACTTAGAGAGTCAGCAGTTCTTGGGCTCTATTATATATTAATGTGTAATGTCTGGTTCTTTTGTTTACTTCGATGAAATTCTTTTTTGTTAGAATGACTTTTGTTATTTGTAATGTAATTTTAATGTAATGTACAATTATTTCAGAACGGAAAGTCTATAAGTGGGATACAAGAACAATATACCCAAATTAAATGTACTTCTCTACACTAGCAGTGAAATTAAGACAGTAATTCCATTTTTAATGCCATCAAAAAGAATCAGTATTTAGGAATAAATTTAACATCAAAGTGCGAGACTTGTGTACTGAAAACACTGTTCAAAGAGATGAAAGATTTACCCAGTGTTCATGGATCAGAAGACAAGACAGCGCTACTACTCAAATTGATCTATGGAGTCATTGCAGTCTCTATCAAAATTCTCACTGGCTTGTTGGCAGAAGTTGACACGTGGCTCCTAAGATTCACATGACCCAGAATTGGTGAAATAATCTTGAAAAAGAAGCACAAAGTTGGAAGAAACACTGTCTGATTTCAAGACTCAAAGGAAAGCTACAGTAATCAAGACAGTGTGGTACTAGCGTAGAGAGATGTAGAGACCAGTGGATTAGAATTGGTCAAGAGTCAAAAATATCGAGCACCCCAAAATGCTCTCCTTTTCTGTTTATTCTCTGTCTCTATCTTCTTAATTTCCTCCCATTACTTAAATGAACAGGTATTTATTGCTGAGTATGTTGGACTAGGGTGGTTTCTGAGTTGACGTTTATTCACATGCATCTGACCTGACTAGTAAATGCTCTCAGGACTAGTAAACTAAGAAAGTTCCAGTTTCTAACAGCAGTTAGAGAATAATGCAAATGTATGTATATGAAGTACAGTAGTCCTTCTCTATTCATGCTTTTGCTCTCTGCAGTTTCAGTTACCTACAGTTAACTTTGGTTCAGAAACATTAAGTGGAAAATTCCAGAAATAATCAGTTTTAAATCATTCACCTTTCTGAGTAGCAGTGATGAAATTTCATGATGTCCTGTTTTGCCCTGTCCAACCTGGGAAGTGAATCAATCATCTCTTTGTCCAGAGTATCAGCACTATATATTCAACCTTCTCAGTTAGTCGTGCAGCTGTTTCAGTTATATCAGCTGCTGCTGTGTCACAGGTGTTTATGTTCAGGTAACCCATATTTTACCTAATGGCCCCCAAACTCAAGGGTAGTGATGCTGACAATTCAGAAATGCTAAGGAGAAACTTGAAAGAGAAAAGACTGTGTTCAAGGAAAAGGTGAGAGTTCTCGACTTAATAACAAAAGAAAAAAGTTGTATTCTGAGGTTGCTAAGATCTATAGTAAGAATGAATTGTCTGTCCTTGAAATTGTGAAGAACGAAAAAGAAATTCATGCTAGTTTTCCTTTTGCACTGTAAACTCAAAACATTATGGCCACAGTGCATGTTAAGTGCTTAGTTATTTGGGGAAGGCATTAAGTTTATGTGGATGACATGAATAGAAATGCATTCCAGTTGATGGCAACATGTTGCACCAGAAAGCATTGAGCCTGTACGAAGACTTCAGCAAGGGATCTGCTAAAACAAGTGAACGCATTCACGTACATTCTATTACAGTATATAGTAATCTGATTTCATTATTAGTTATCTTGTTACTAATTTCTTACTGTGCCTAATTTATAAGTCAAACTTTATCATAAGTATATATGAATAGGGAGAAACATATAGAGTTTGGTATTATCCATAGGTCAGGCATCCACTGGGAGTCTTGGAACTTATCCCCCACAGATAAAGGGGGACTGCCGTATATATTTATAATTCATTATTGCTATTGCTGTTGCTGGTGGCTAGGTCTGGAACAGTAAAATAAAAATATTTTTTAAATAATTACATAATGAAAGAAAGCAAATTAAGAATTGGATACAAAGTTCCTATTACTTTGGCTTTGTTTTTCTGTCTGTAGTATCAAACAGCCAGTGTGTGGCTATGAAGATATCTGAGAAATATCTACCATGCATGTAGAAAGAATAGTAGCTGGATTCACCCCCCCCCAAACTTTGTATTTACTCTTTGATCAAAGGAGACACTTTATTTTATTTTTTAACAGATCAGTTAATTGGGTTTTTAAAAAGAAATTTAGAACTTCATTTTGTGAGGATAAAGCCCGTTTGTGAGAGCGAACACAGAACGGAGGTAGCCCTGGAGCTGAGGAACAGCTTTGGTTTTTGGCAGAATTTGTGAGTCCATGGCTTTCTGATCAACCTTGCGTTGCTCTGTAATCTCATATTCCTCTTTCTCGGTGTCAAAGCTCTCCCCTTCCTGGTGTCTGGGCTTGCGCAGCTTCTTCTTGAAGCAAGCATCAGCGAGATGCTTGGGGATTTTCACACCACTTATATGAGTTTTGGTAGAGGTGGCGATGACAGATTACTGGTGTGTTCTACATAGAGGAACTCAATTAGAGGCCGGAAGTCCAGTCACAAGTAGCAAGCCACTGCTCAGCTGCTTCAGGAAAACCACCCTCTTGCCTCTGTGGCGCCCAGTGAGGATGATCAGAGTGTCCCGAGAGTGATGCTGGCCTTCAGTTTTCTTACATGCTTACTGGAGGGTTTCTTGCCATGGTTCAACAGCGTTCAAGGCACATCTTCAGTAGGATAGTATCTAGTCATTTTGCAAAGTTTAACCACTTGGGTACCACCACCATTCCTTGTTGCCACCAACTGGTTTTGTGACAGTAGCCATAACTTATTTTTCTTTTCGGTCCTGGATTTAGCTGCCAGGAGTGAAAGGATTTACTTCCTCTTGTACATGGCCTTTTGGGAATACATAGCTGACTCGGAATACCTGCCATTTTCTCTGACAAGGACAGGGTTTTGGCTGCAGTGGGGCTTCTCCTTCTTAGGCATCTTGGCCTTGAGGTTACCCTTCTTCTCCCCCCCTAAAAAAAAGGAGGACATGCTCAATCAAGAAGCAACAAAGCCAATGACACATCCGTTCCTTCCAAATACAGAACTATTAGTCAGCCATCATTATACCAACTGCTCAGAAAGTCACACACATTGCTCTTCCCTTTATCTTATTTTACAGGGGAGGAAATAACAAGTTCAAAGAAAATTTAATCTTGTTCGAAACTGGCCCACACACTACAGAGCTGTGAGGCCAGCTTCAGTGTTACTTTCCCTCCTTTTACGACCACCAAGACTGGTGTTTAGATCCGATGGGAAAGGGAACCGGAGGGGAGGTTACCCTTCTTAACCTTGCCTCCAGCATCAGCCTTCTTGGTTTTGTGTTTCTTCTTCTTAGTGTCCAGCTGCTCAGTTTTTTCACCTGCCATCCTTGTAGGTGTCAACCTGATACCCTCCTGGTTCGGATGGCCAAGGATTGGGGACCTGAAATTGAGATATTTATTTTTAAAAAGTAAAAAAAAAAATTTCTTGGCTCAAACACTTTAATTCTAGCCTTAGCAAGTTTTCAGTAAATAAAAATTGGACCTAAAACCTTGAAAGAATGATAGTACAATACACCAATACTAGAAATCCTAACAGCACAGAACAATAGAAGGCAGAAACTGAGCTCCCTGAAATTCTCCAAATTTTGTATGTATACACATTGATGTAAGGGCATGGACAAAGGATCCATGATTTTCACCGGGTTCTCAAATTATTTTGAACATATTCGTAAAGAGATTAAGGATTGCTTAATCTTCAGACGACATTAAAGCTGTCCAGATCTTCCACTTCTAGATGTTAGAGTACCTGATCCTACATTACCTCTGGCTGTAAACAGCTAGGTCACTGAACAAAATGTATGAAACAGCTGTGTTTTAGGTATTTGGTAACAGGCAGGCAGTACCAGAGATAAGGGAAACAAATTGAACCCTGCTATCTCCCTGACTTTCTATCTGAAACTAGATTCCAGTGCATGATCTAAACAAATAAACAAAGCAAGGCAGTCCTGTTGGAGATAGAAATCAGAGTCTGGGAATTTGCAGGGTTAATTGTCACAGAAGGTGGAGTTATACAGACAGATTTTGAAATCTGCAGAGGAGTTTCTTTGAGTCTTTGGCTGGATATTAAGCTGTGTGGGACTCCATGGGTAGGTAAGGAACAGAACAACTACCAGAGAAGAGGTAAAAGTATTGGGATTTACATGAGTTGGGAGACATTCTAGTTCTGACCAGCTAGCGTGGAGAGATTTTGGTGAATGTCAGGACCATGTGGGAGAGACCCCCAAGATGGCATTCCTGTATGAGCAGGACTAAAGTAACTTTAGAGAAAGGCTACTCCAGCTCCCACCCCCAAACTGTGGCGGGGGAAAAAAAAACCAGAGGCCTCTAAGGGATTAAGCTCATTCACAACTAATTTAGCTGCCCACCTGAACAAAACTCAACATTTTAAAAATTCATACATTAAAAACAAAAACGCCCTGGCCATTGTGGCTTGGTTGGGTGCCATCCCACAAACCAAAAGGTCGTGGGTTCATTTCCTGGTACGGGCATGTGTCTGTGTTGTAGGTTCAGTCCCCATGCTGGGGGCACCTTCAAAAGGCAACTGATTGATGTTTCTCTCTCACATCAGTGTTTCTTTTCCTCTCTTTTTTTCTCCCCCTTTCTCTGGAGTCAATAAAAGAAAAAAACTTAAACACACAAAAAATAAATAAATTCATACATTGACAAAATACACAAAGTGTTTATCTAATCCAAAATAACTAGACATAAAGGAAAAATAGAAAAATGTAACCCTTAATCAGGAGAAAAATCAGTTGATGGAAACAGACTCAGAAATGACAGTTGATAAATTTAGAAGGCAGATGTTGCATTTAAAGGAAAGCATGAACATGAGAGAAATACAAGGTATGAAAAAGACCTATTAGAACTTCTAGAATTGAAAAATACAATATCTGAAATGGAAAACTCAGCCGATCAGGTTAATGGCAGATTAGACACGGCAGAAGAAAAGACCAGCGAAAGAGTAATAGAAACCATCCAAACGAAGCACCGTGGGGAGAATTCTAGGCCGGGGCGGGGGGACCTCATCGATATGTGGGACATTGTCAAGTAGTCTAATGTATGTGCATTTGGAGTCCAGGACTGGGGGCTGAGGGTTGGGGAGGTGTGGATGCAGAAGAAATAGTTAAAGAAACAATGGCAGAAAAATTTCCTAGTACAATGAAAATAATAGTGCCGTAGACCTAATGAACCAGGTAGGATACACTGAGGCATATCTTAATCCAACCAGTTATAAAAAGAAATCCTAAGAGAAGCCAGAGGGGGAAAGACCACATTTTATATTTATATATATATATATATATATATATATATATTTTTTTTTTTTTAAGATTTTATTTATTCATCTTTTAGAGGGAAAGGGAAGGAGAGAAGGAGAGAAATATCAATGTATGGTTGCCTCTGGTGAGTCTCCTGCTGGGAACTGGCCTTGCAACCAGGCATGTGCCCTGACTGGGAATCGAACCTCGATCGTGTGGTTTGCAGGCCCGCGCTCAATCCATTGAGCTACACCAGCCAGGGCTTATATTTATATTTTTAACATTATATATATACATGTACACACGCGTACTGTAGAGGGACAAAAGTAAGAACATTTGACTTTCCATGAAAAACAGTGTAAGACAATAAATGAACCTAACTTATAAATGAATAACAAGCACACTGAGGAGGAAGAAATGAATAATCAAAGTAAACTTAGAAAAGAATGTTTTGATTAGGTACTGTAAGATTTAAAGGTAAAAAGAATTGTATATAAGTATTGTAGTTATAGCAAGTCTAGTTTCTCATATGGCCATGGGTTGGCAAGTCTGAAACTACTTTATATATGTAGCAGGTCCTCAGATTACTTGGTTTTGTGTAATGTCATTTCATTACAACCTTGATGAGAAACAAAAATGCCTGGTCAGGGCCACTGTACTGTGTGGACTTTGCACAGCCTCCCAACGTCTGTATGAGTGTCCTCCCAGTCCTTTGGTTTCCCAAGTGCATTGACATGTCTAAATTGTCCCCGTGTGAGTAGGTGTGGGTATTTGTGTGTCAAGTCTCGGTTTCAAGAAGACTTACTGTATAGTAGGATTGAATGTGTTTTAGATAGTAAGGCCAGGTTTGTAATTATTAAAGGAGAGAGTTATAGGTGATGAAACAAAGAAGTGTAGATGAACTAGCTGTGTGATGTCAGATTGGAATCAGAGGTGTCAGTATGGACTTGTGGTTTTAGATATACATACAAATAGTTATGGAATTGTAGATTGTGTATATGCATGGGTTAGTATACATAAATGCGAGGAGGGGTCCCCCAAAACAATGTATTTATTAAAAAGTTGTGAATGTATTCTTACATGTTTAAACTTCACGCATCTTCAAAATACTCTCCATTTGATGCAATACACTTATTGAGGTGTTTTTTCTACTGCTCAAAACCGCTTTTGAAGTCACCAGTTTTAATGCCTTCTAGTGCTTCTGTTGTTTTTCTTTTCACCTCTTCCACATCGGCAAAATGTTTCCTTTTGAGGACTTTTTTCATCTGGGGAAACAAAAAAGTCGCTGGGGCAAGATTGAGTGAATAGGGAGGGTAGAGCCCGGGGCAGGGGGCGGGGGGAGTATACTGTTTTTGGTCAAAAACTGCCAAACATTCAGCACAGTGTGGGCAGGTGTGCTAATAAACCACCCATCATGAAATGAGCAAATGCATTGAGAGAGTCTTAAAAAAAATTAACTGAAGTGGAAGACAGCCTCTCACAACAATTCCAGTTGGTACACAGATAGAAATGGGTTCCTAGAACATTCACCTAGCAGAGGAAGCCTGTACTGCAAGGGGCCTGCCCTTCAGAAGATAACCATGTTTTGGGGGGGATCCCCCCTCATAAGTTTCCTCACTTTCTTTTCTGGGAAGGACTCAAGGTAGCGATGAGCATACCTAGTACCTAGACCTCGGACTCTACAAATCTTCATAAAAAGGAACCAGGGCTTTTCTGAGAACTGGTTGATTCCCAGAGCTGGAGTAGGAGAAATGCAGCATGTTCCTGGAACATTGTTGGTGCCAGAAAACAAAGAGTGCTCAGAAAAGGTGTGGTGTTGAATCAGTGTTGCCTTCTTGTTTCTGATAAATGATTGTGTAAGTGTGAGCACTAGGAGAAAGTAAATAAAAAGTATGCATGTACTTTGTGCTATATTTGCAAGTTTTCTGTACAACCTTTTAAGTTTCTTAAATTTATATTTCTCCCAAAAGTATAAAGGGGGGAAAAATGAAACAGTGCGAGCCAGAATACAATAGCATAATGTATTTAAAGTTCTGAAAGGAAAAAACTATCAAGTCAGAATTCAATCCTAATGAAAATATCTTTCAAAAATGAAGGCAAAATAAAGACATTTTCCAGACAAACAAAAGCAGAGAAAATTTCTTGCTTTCAGTCTTGCACAGTATTAAAAATATTAAAGAAAGTGTTTTAGGCTGAAGAAAATCATTCCAGATGGAAACTCAGATCTACACAGAGGAATGAAGAGGATAAGAAATAGTAAAAATGTGGGGAAATAAAATTTTATCAAATTTTAATATATTTCAAGGACAATTTATTATTTAAAGCAAAAAGTTTTAATGTTCTATGGGATATATAATATTTAGAAGTAAATATTGTATAACATGTATTCAATGTACTTCTATATGTGTAACATGTAGAAACATAGGTACATGCAGAAGTACAAGATTTCTAAAAGCCAAATAATGGAAGGGAGAAAATGGAAGTATACTACTCTAAGGATCTAATATTAATACACAAAGCAGTATGAAATTGTTTGAAGGTAGATGGTGCTATTGAAGATGCATATTATAGCCCTGGCTGGTGTGGCTCAGTGGATTGAGTGCTGGCCTGTGAACCAAAGTGTTGCTGGTTCAAAGCCTGGTCAAGGTATGTGCCTGGGTTACAGGCCAGGTCCCTAGTATGGGACATTGAAGAGGTAACCATACATTAGTGCCTCCCTCTCTCCCTCTCTTTAAAAATAAATAAAATCTAAAAAAGTGAAAATAAAAATAAAATTTAAAAAGATGTATATTGTAAACCCTAGCAAGACCACTTAATTGGTATATATAATAAGCTGCTAATCATCGAAATGCTCGAGTGACTGTATTAATATTAGACAAAATAGATTTCAGAGTAAGGGCTATGTCTTTTCAGGAATGAAGATTCTTTTGAAATGATAAATATGTCCATTTACCATATTTATATACCTGATACCAGAAGTCAACCAATGACTGCATGGATGGGTGGAGCAATAAATTGATGGTTTTTTCCTCTGTATGTGTCTCTCTTCCTCTCTCTCTAAAAAACAATAAATAAAAATAATAATAAAAACAAAGTTGTATCCAGTACAATAAAACAAGAAAGAAGTAAGTCATAGAGGTTTGAAAGGAAGATATAATGAAAGTGCTTTTTTACAGACCACCTGACTGTATACATAGACAACTGTAAACAACCCCTTAGCCTCTCCTCCAGAATTAATAAGTTAGCATAGCAGGGTTGCAGGATATAAGGTTAATACGCAGTAATATACAATGTTCTATACAAAAGTATGCAGTAGCATCCCAAAAATGAAAATGAAGTAGGGATGAGTTTAACAAAATATGTGCAAGACCTAGGCACTGAAAATGACAGAGTACTACTGAGAGAATTGAATTTGAAGGCCCAAATAAACAGAGAACTCTTCATGTTCATGAATTAGAATGGCACACATCACTGTATTCAAACTCGTACCTATGTTTATTGAACACGCCAAACATATTTCCACCTCAGAGCCTTTGCAGTTTACGTTTTCTCTACCTGGAACACCCTCACCGGATAATCACACGGCTCATTCTGTTCCAGACCTCCTGAGGTCTTCACTCGGAGGCCTTCCAAGTGAGGTGTTCCTTGGTTTCCTCATGTAAAGTAGCTCCCCTTTTCATTCTTCTTTATAGCATTATCACAGCTAATATTAACATTTTTATTTTATTTTGTCTTACCTTTCTGGAATGAAAATTTCCTCAACCTGAAGGACTTTGTTTACTGCATTCAGTGCCAAGTGTGTATTGAATGTGGTTTATTCTGCTGGGACACACATTACTAGAATGTTAAGTAGCTCAAGACTGTGTATAGGTCTGACACAGATAACTCCCCTTCTTTTATTACAAAGCCTTTTATCACAAAATCATAAGCATGTAATTCTGTGACATAACCATATCATACCCAAGCACACTATATGACATTTTAGGTGAAATGTTCAATTTAAAACTATAAATTACTAAATCCATATTATTGCCCTACCAACCACACTCAAGGAAGCCTTACTTTTGCTGGGCCCTTCCTGTATTTACACACACACACTAGAAATGCTTGTTATTTATTACATGTTACAGTGTAATTGGGGAAAGTTGAACTTAGCTTTGGTTCTGTCAATTTTGCAATTTTCAGAGCTGCTCCAATCTCACAGATTTCAAAAATTAAAATCAATGGAATTATGCAACAAAAGAAAAATAGATAATTTTAACTGGGCTTCTTCAAAATGAAAAACACTGCATTGAAGGATATTAAACTGAAAGTACAGTCTACAGAATGAAGAATATATCTGCAAATAGTATATCTGATAAGGGTCTAGTATCCATAATAATAAAGAACTTTTCCCAGTCAACAACAAAAAGACAACTTGATTTTAAAATGGACAAAGGACTTTGAACAGGGATTACGCCAAAGAATATATGCAAATGTCGAACAGGTACATGAATTGATGCTCATTGACATTGATCGTTAGTGAAATGCAAATCAAAACTGCAGTGAGGTACTACTTTATGCCCACCCACTAGTATGACTTAAAATTTAAGAAAAACAAAACAGTAAGTATTGGTGAGGATGTAGAAACATTTAACTTTCATACATTGCTAATGGGAGTGTAAAACGGGGCAGCTGCTGTAGAAAATGGCAGTCCCTCAAAGAAAGTCAATCTCAGCTCTGCCTGGATAGCTCAGCTGGTTAGAGCGCCATCTTATATGACAAGTTCGTGGGTTTGATCCCTGGTCTGGGCACGTACAAGAATCAACCAATGAATGCTTAAATAAGTGGCACAACAAATGTTTTCTTCTCTCTCTTCCTCTCTCTAAAGTTAATAAATTAAATTACTCCTAGAGTTACCACATGACCCAGAATATATACCCCAAAGACTTGCAAACAGGTACTCACATAAATAAAAGTACATGTATGTCCATAGCAACACAGAGGCCAAAAGGTAAAAACAGCCCAAATACCCATCAATAGATGGATGGATAACCAAATTATGGTGTATGAAGTAGAATATTGTTCAGTCATAAAAAGAATTTAAGTACTGATGCATGCTACACTGTGGATGGACCTTGAAAACATCGTGCTAAGTGAAACAAGCCAGACACAAAAAAGGTCAAATGTTGTATGCTTTCATTTACATGAAATAATCCAGAATGGGAAAATCTGTAGAGACAGAATGCAGACGAGTGGTTTTCAGGGAGCTGCAGGAGAGGATAATGGAAAGCAACTGCTAAATGGGTATGGAATTTCCTTTTGAGGTGATGAAAATGTTTGGACCTAGATAGAGGTGGTAGCTGCACACATTATGAATGTACTGAATTGTACACTTTCGAATGGTAAACTTCATGTAATTTTTCCCTCAATAGAAAATAAGTAAATGAAAATGGCGTATGGCCTTGGCTGGCACGGCTCAGTTGGTTGGGTGTCATTCTGAAAACGGAAAGGTCACTGGTTGGATTCCCAGTCAGGGCACACGTCTGGGTTGCAGGTTCAGTCCCTAATCCAGTGCCTTTGGAAGGCATCCAGTTGATGTTTCTCTCTCTCCCTTCCCTTCTCTAAAAATTAAAAAATAACGTTAAAATTTAAAAAGTCCTTTCAAAATGGAATTATGTAATTTAATGTAGATTAAGAGCATGTGTGGTCTGACATTAAACAGATGTGGAGTTGAGTCCTGCTTCTGCCACCTGTTAAGTCTGTGATCTTAGGTAAATTGCCTTAAATTTTCTCTCCTATAAAATAGATGTATTGGTGCTTTCTCAGAGGATTTTTGTAACTGTTAAATGAAATGGCATGTGTGAAATGCTTGAAACACTTAGTAGTTATCCAGTAAATGTTATTTGTTTTTTAATATATATTTTTGCTACTACTGATTTTTTATTCTTTGTTTGTAGAATAGATNATTAAGAGCATGCGTGGTCTGACATTAAACAGATGTGGAGTTGAGTCCTGCGTCTGCCACCTGTTAAGTCTATGATCTTAGGTAAATTGCCTTAAATTTTCTCTCCTATAAAATAGATGTATTGGTGCTTTCTCAGAGGATTTTTGTAACTGTTAAATGAAATGGCATGTGTGAAATGCTTGAAACACTTAGTAGTTATCCAGTAAATGTTATTTGTTTTTTAATATATATTTTTGCTACTACTGATTTTTTATTCTTTGTTTGTAGAATAGATAAAGTATTGGGTTGGGTAAGAAGTCTACATTTTTTCCCATAATATAAAGACCACATTTTTTCATTTTCACCAATAACTTGATTGATTTGGACATTTTGAGTATGTTGGCTCTCTCCTGTGTGGTATAACGTTGATTGTTCTGAATTAATGTCTCAATTTGATCACTGTCAACTTCACCTATTGTACCCAACTGTGGAACATTGTCCATCAAGAAATCTCCAGCATGAAACTTCACAAACCACTTTTTGACACATTGGATCAGTCACAGCATCTTTTCCATACACTGCACAAATCTTTTCTTCTTTCGCATTTCACTTGCATTTTTATTTTTCTTGAAATAATAAAGCATACTATGGCAAAAGGTGTATTTTCTTCCATCTTCATTATTAAAATGGCTACACAAAAATTCACCAATTTTTGATGTTTTTTAAGTTTTTTAAAATTTTATTTATTCTTGGAGGGAAAGAAGGAGAGAAAGAAAGGGAGAGAAACATCAGTGTATGAGAGAAACATTAATCAGTTGTTTATTTGCACACTCCAACTGGGGACCTGGCCCACAACCCAGGCACATGCCCCAACTGGCAATTAAACCAGCAACCCTTCAATTTGCAGGTTGGCACTCAGTCCACTGAGCCATACCTGCCAGGGCTGATAAGGTTTTTTTTTAATGCACACTAATATGACAGCTGTCACAATATAGTCTAACAAAATTGTTTTGAATAAAGTTGAAGACAGCTAAGTGCTTCTAGAGCCATCCTACAGAAAAAAATCTAAATGAACTTTCTGACCAACCCAAATAGTATGGACTAAGATTATTTTGAGGATTTAATGAGTCAGTCTATACAGTATGCTTAAAATAGTGCCAGGCACATTGTAAATTCTGAGTGTTTACTAAGCTATACTATATAATATGAAAGGGTTTTTAGAGGGAACTTTTTTGCATTCTACATTTTTACATCTGCAGCCAGATAAACTAATGCCCACATTGGAAAATGGACTTTTCAGAATTTGTTCTAGTAATGCTAGAGCTAGCTAGGACTA
The DNA here is from genome assembly GCF_014824575.4 of Sturnira hondurensis. Classification (NCBI taxonomy): domain Eukaryota; kingdom Metazoa; phylum Chordata; class Mammalia; order Chiroptera; family Phyllostomidae; genus Sturnira; species Sturnira hondurensis. The sequence goes on along the minus strand of NW_028089294.1, from coordinate 16,121,882 downwards.
CAACCTGGTCTCTTAAATTTCAGACTAAGCTACATTCAAAAGATCATAGGTTGTGATTCTTCTTCTTTTCCTGGTGTGGTAAAAACACTGATTTTTCACTTGTTAAAGACCACAGATGTGATCATTTAGCTATGTAAGTTGTTAAATTTTGCTTGTATGGAGTTTGTTATTCAGGCTGTTTCTGCTTGCATCAATTACTTTGTTTTGACATAGCATCAGAAGTCAAGCCTTGGAAAACTGACGGTTGTAGTGCCCAGAAGTTGCAGTTGCTCCTCTTGCCACTGGATGGTGCTTCTGCAATTATCATAAAAGCAAATGTTTGGGCTGATACTGTTTCTTACTTTCCTGAGCCACTGAAACTGATGAATGAGTTAAACCTGCAGTAAATTGAAATACTTGTTTGAGCTGCGCCCCAGTAGTTTGTACCAAAAAAGTGGGAGTTCCTCTATTGTGTTTTTTTATTGTTGAGACTGTTACAGTTGTCCCCCATTTTCTTCCCCTTTGCCCTCCTCCTCCCGCCCCCCACCCCAGCCTTCACCACACTGTAGGCTCTGTCTTTGGCTCTGCATATCTGTTCTTTGGCAAATCTCTTCCAGTCCCTGCTGTCACCCTCCCCTCTTTCGCTCTGTTCCATGTCTCCATGCCTCTGGTCTTACTTTGTTCATGTCTTACTTTGTTCATCAGTTTATTTTGTGCATTAGATTCCACATATATATGACATCATATGGTATTTGTCTTTATCTGGCTGGCTTATTTCACTTAGCATAATAATCTCCAGGTTATTAATAATCAACGCTGTTGTAAAGGGCAAGAGACATACAAATGGCCAATAGACATGAAAAATGCTCAGTGTCACTAGTCGTCAGACAAATGCAAGGTAAAACTGCAATGAGATATTACCTCACACCTGTCAGAATGGCTGTCAATGCATCAACAAACAAGTGTTGGTGAGGATGTGGAAAAAAGGGGATACCTAGTGTACTGCTGATGGGAATGCAGACTGGTACAGCCACTGTGGAAAACAGTATGGCGTTTCTAAAAAAATTAAAAGTGGAACTGCCATTTGACCAAGTAATTCCACTTCTGGGAGTATGTTCTAAGAATCCTGAAACACAATGAGAAAGAATGTATGCACCCATATGTTCGTAACAGCATTTTTTACAATAGCCCAGATCTGGAAACAGCCCAAGTGCCCAACAGTAGTTAAGTGGATTAAAAAGCCATGGTACATTTATACAGTGGAATACTATAAAACTGTAAAAAAGAAGGAACTGTGTTTTTGTTTGTTTGGTTGGTTGGTTGGTTGGTTGGTTTTTAGAGAATGGGGAAGGGTGGGAGAAAGGGAAAGAAATACCAATGCGTGGTTGCCTCTTGCACGTCCCCTACTGGGGAACCTGGCCTGCAACCCAGGCATGTGCCCTAGATTGGGAATTGAACCAGGACCCTTTGGTTCACAGGCCCACGCTCAATCCACTGATGAACAATACAGCCAGCCAGAGCAGAACTGTATTGTATTTTTATAAGTAAAATCTACAATATCGTTGTTTGGATCAACACTGTGATTTCCCTAGTCTGTGGTAATTTAGCAAATAATAATGTTGCAGGAGAATCTGATTATTTCCTCTGGCACAACCTTAGAGGTGCCTGTGTGCCTTTGACAGCTGAATTATTGATTTTGCTCTAATCTTTTAAAATTTATCAAAACCTTTTTTGCTATACCTTAAATATAAGTTTTTCCAGACATAGGTGTGTTTATTTGGGGGGATGTGGTTGGACCAAAAAGTTTGGTTTTAAGTAAAATAAAATACATTCTTGGTTATCACCAATAACTTTATTGAACATTTTACTATTTTGTTTCAGCATTGCTATGATTTGAATGTTGCTACTTTTGAAGTTGTCCCCGAGGCTCCTTAGCCTATCCTTGGTTTTTTTTGGATTCTTTTTTCTTCTTGCTGTTCTGATAAAGGTTTTTTTCTTCCTTATGTTCCGAGTCATAGATTTGATTCTTGGCTTCATCACTCCACTGTTGATTTCCTATACATTCTTCTTCACTTAATACAACCTTTATTTCTGCCTAGGTCTTTTTTATGCTGTTGAAGCACCTAGTGAGTTCCTTGAGCATCCTGATAAGCTAGTGTTTTGAACTCTGCATCTGATAGATTGCTTATGTCCATTTTGTTTAGTCCCTTTTCTTGAGTTTTGTCCAGTTCTTTCATTTGGGCCATATTTCTTTGTCTCCTCACTTTCACAGCCCCCCTTGTGTTTGTTTCTGTATATTAGGTAGAGCCACTTTGATTCACTGGTGCCCTGGCTGGTGTGGCTTAGTGCCGGCTGGAATTGAGTGCTGGCCTGTGAACCAGAGGGTCTCTGGTTTGATTCCCAGTCAGGGCACATGCCTGGGTTGCGGGCCAGGCCTCCATATGGGGCGTGTGAGAAGCAAACACACACTGCTGTTTCTCCCCCTGTTTTCTCCCTCCTTGTCTCTCTAAAAATAAATAACTAAAATATTGAAAAAATTACTTGATAAATGGCTATGTTTTTAATAAATAAAATATATTTTTTAAAAAAGGAAGATTAGGGAGTATTGACAGACAATGGACATGTGGTGGGGGACATGGGAAGCGTTGCAGTTTAGGATAGGGCAGCTCAGGGAAGGCATCATGGTGGAGACTGTTTCAGGTTGGGGGAACCACTAATGCAAAGACCTTGAGGTGAAAGTCTGCTGGTTCTGTGTGTGNATTACTTGATAAATGGCTATGTTTTTAATAAATAAAATATGTTTTTTTAAAAAGGAAGATTAGGGAGTATTGACAGACAATGGACATGTGGTGGGGGACATGGGAAGCGTTGCAGTTTAGGATAGGGCAGCTCAGGGAAGGCATCATGGTGGAGACTGTTTCAGGTTGGGGGAACCACTAATGCAAAGACCTTGAGGTGAAAGTCTGCTGGTTCTGTATGTGGAACAAGGACACAGCTAGCTAGATGAGGGTAAGATATAAGAAAGGATGAGGACAGGGTGGAAAGGGTGGGTAGGCAGAAAGTGTAGGGCTTTATGGACTATTTTAAGCACTTTTGCTAGTCTTCGTGAAAGATGGTATTTGGAGGTAGCCAATAAGCAGTTGGATGTCCCAAGTTTGAAGTTCAGGGGAGAGGTCAGGGCTGTGATAAAATTTGAGAGTTATCAGTGTGTATGTGGAATTTAAAGCTGTGAAATTTTGGAAGATCAAGGGAATGAGTGAAGATAGAAAAAAAGAGTTCATTGTGATTTTTAGGAAAGGTCAGAGAGTTGAGAAACGAGTAATGAAGGTTGAACAGCGGCCAGATAGGTAAACTTACCAGGAGAGTTTTGTGCAGAAAAGAATGAGGAATTGCTTCAACTACTGCTAATTAGTGTGAGGACAGACAACGGTGAGATCGTGAGAGCAGAGGGAACCTCAGGGAATTGAGTATGAGGTTTGTATCTTAAACAGTTAGGTGCCTTTGTCTAAAATAGCCAAAATTCTTAGAACTTTTCCAGTTGTACCTGGTTTCCATCCCAGAGGCTTTAGAGTTTTCAGACTGTGTCCTAATTTAACCTTTCTTCAGGAAAATTTTCTGAAATAGTATTTGTTGTCATGTTTGTCATTGGGATCAATTAAGAAATTGTATGCTTAATTGGAATATTTTTGCTCAGAGTTGGTCTTGACCATCAGACCATTCCAGGATGATTTTCTCAATATTTACTAGAGAAATAAAAATAAAGACTGTCAAAGTAAGAAACGTCCAAACTAGTACAGGATTTTTACAAGAGTTTATTTGAGCCAAAACCCACAACAAAGCAAGATCTCAAATGGCTCAGAAAATAACAGTTTTTGTAGTTTCTTTTATGCTTTTGAGATTAAGAAGCAAATTTAAGGAAGATTATGAAGGTGGGAGAAAGCAAGGTGGGCATTGGATTACAGGATAGTCGAGATTATGTACTCTCTGGAAGGGTGGGCATGCTTTAGAGAGAGGTCTGAAAAGAGGCATTGCAAAGGTGTGTTAATCTAGGTGGACAGAGCTATGGACAGGGCTTTCTTAGGCAAAGATAAGCCTTTTATTATTAAAGAAGTTACAAGCCCTGGGCGAGATGACCCACCATGACCTGCCCAGTTAGGAATTGATGACCAGATCACCTTGTGAGGTTCCTTGCCATAGAACTCTTTTCTCCACAGACAAAGACTGGTGTTTATAAAAGCTAAACCAAGTGGAGACACAGGATGAGGCTGTAGACACTGTAAACTGAGGTTTGTAAATGTCAGGCAAATGTTCCCCAACCCTCCTTTTTTTGTTGGGTATGGGAAGCATAATGGGACCAAGCTAAGATTTTTCTTTCTCATAGTTTCCCTTTGCTCTGCAGGCTAGGAAGATTGTATTTTTTCCTACTGGGAAACCTTTTGTTCCTTTGCATTAAATAGTTTAAAATGTACTTTTTTATTTTCTAATTGTAAGAACTAACTCTTTCTATATAGCTATTTCTTCTACCATCTTGGATCTTTTATTATCATTCAGGTTTAAAATTTGACACATTTGCTCAGAATTGCATACTCAGTGAATATCTAGGACCAAAGATACACAAACAGATTTTAAAAATGTGTTTTTATTCCAGTTAATTTTAGTATACTACAGTTCAGATACAGTTTTTACCTATTTTTTTCTCTGTTGTAGGAATAGACTTTAAGATCAAAACAGTTGAATTACAAGGAAAGAAGATCAAGCTACAGATATGGTAAGTGATGCTAATTTATTCACTTTATGTAGTAGAATGCCAAGGCTGAAGATCTTATCACTTGTTTAGATTCTGTGAGCAATCAGGTGACCTCCTTTCAGAAAGTGAAGTATGGAAATTATTGCCATGGACTTTGGAGGCCAGGAGATCTGGCTGAGTGTTTTATCTTTTCCACTTACTATATGAATTTGGGCAAGTTACATAATCACTGTGAGCCACTTATATCTTCATATGGAAAATGGAGATAATACCACATATCTCAAAAGATTGTTATAAGGATTTCACGAAATAATCTGTGTAAAGCCTCTAGTACATACTTTGCTCACACTCTATTAAAAGGTTTTGGGTTTTATTTTGTTTTGTTTCAAAAAAAATTATTAACTTTTAGAAAAAAAGGGAAAGTGAGAGAAGCATTGATTTGTTGTTCTACTTATTTATGCATTCATTGGATGATTCCTGTGTGTGCTCTGAGAATTGAACCCACAACCTTGATGCATCAGGATGACACTAACCAACTGAGCTACCCTGCCAAGGCATAAAAAATCAATATAATTCTTTTGATGCTCTGATAAGCTTAAGCTAAAATATTTATTTTCTTTAATGTGTTTGTAACTTCTTATAGGCATTATTTCTATTAGTTTTTATATAGAGTTTGCCCACTATAGAAGTACAATAAAATTCTTTAAGTTTGTATCAAGTATTAATCATAGACTTTAAAATTAAATTAGTAGTTTTAAATGCATATATTCAAATTCTTGTTTCAACATGAAAAGTTTCTGTTCTGTGATTGAATTTTAGGTTTGGAAACGTTCTTCAGTCTTTGCTAAATTTTTGTCTTATTTTTCTTTTTTCTTTTATATTTACTACATATAGCAGTAATTTATTATGAAATGTTGATCTAGTTTCTGTTTGAGGCACAATTCGTGTCTCATTAATGTCTTTCTTTTCTTTATTCGAGTGATCTTCCTTTCTTGCTTTCTTTCTGGGAGTCTTTAGTCTCTGTTGCACGGGGGTGGAGACAGGTCTCACCCTGGCCATGGCACACATCTGTAGGACTACAATTAGCTTGTTTGGCTGATAGGAACGTTTCTCCAGCTTTTAAAATCCCAGATCTCTAGAAACTTTCACCACAGTATCTTCTGCGATCTACATTTTCCATGGAGTAGCAGTTCCTGCCAGGAAAACAGCTACAATGAGTTACTTCTAGTGAGCCTTTTCCCTTCCCCTTTCCCCCTCCTTCTCCCGTCCCTTTTCTTCCCTTCCTTCCTTCTTTCCTTCCTTCCTTTTGAGGGGGTGTGCCAGAAATGCTTGCCATAGTCACCAAAAATCATTAGTGTCTTATAGAAGAATTAACTGTTTACCTTTGTCGGGTACCAGAGACTTGGGAGTCATCCTTCCTTCCTTCTCATTTCTTTAACCCCAATGTCCAGTTTAGCAAACCTCCAAAAATGTGTCTAGAATTCATACACAATTTGCCCTCTCCACTGGACCTACCTTAGTTGAAGGCATCATTACATTACTTCTTTGGACCATCCTTTTGCCTTCTTCCAGTAATTTTTCTGCAGAATGGCCAGTGTAACCGACCTTTTTCAAGTATAAACCTAGTCATGGTTTTCATCCCTTCCCCTATTTATAACTGTTTTGACTTTCCATTGCATTTCAAATAAAAGTGCAAATTCCAAATCCAAATTTCTTACCACAGTTTACAGAGTGGGCCCCTGCCCACATTTCTGGCCTCCTTTGTGTACATCATTTCTGCCTGCAACTGATCTCCTTTTAATTCCATGGAAAAAGCATGTGCTTTTCCCATTTAGGACTTTAAGATGCCCTGGAGACCACCCTCAACCCCCTAACTTTGTACTTCTCCGAGCACTAGGTAGACTGAGCATTCTGAAGTACCACTCTATTCTAGAGACTTCTTTTTTCAATAGGGATGCAATTTGAAAACTCTGGGTTCTGGCTCCTGCCCCTCCTGACCTCATCTCTCACCAACTTTGTTCCAGTCACTATGGCCATTTTGTTCCTCCCTTGAACATGCCAGGCATGGTCCCATTGGGGCCTTTGTACATCAACTGTTTCTTCTACTTGAAATGGTTCTCATCAGATCGTTGGCCTACTGCCTTCTCTCAGTCAGATCTTCAGTGTTATTCTCAGAGAGAGGACTTGGTGATAACTAGCTAAAGTAGCCTGATTCTCCCAGCACTATTGGGTTTATCCTATAGTTTATCTTTGTCTTAGTTTATTTTTTAATGAGGCTTTAAAAAAAAGATTTTATGTATTTATCTTTAGAGAGTGGAGAAGGGGAGAGAGAGAAAGAGGGAGAGAAACGTGGATGTGTGGGAGAAACATCAGTTGGCTGGGAATCGAACTGGCGACCTTTGGGTTTTCATGACTACACCCAACCCACTGAGCCACACCAATCAGGGCAGAATGTAAGCTTGTTGAGGGTGGCATCCCATCTGTCTTAGTTTGTGGTTCTACAGCCACCACCTAGAACAGAGCCTGGAAAATGTAAATGCTCAGTAAGTATTTGTTGACAGAATGATTTGGGTGAATTTCTGTTCATATTTTTCACCTTAAGCATCAGCTTTATAGAGAGGACCACCCTGATCATTCTGTCTAGATTATTTCCTTCCTTATTCTTCATCACGCCACCCTGGTTACCTTGTTGGCATTTGTCACAGTTTGGGATTATATATTTATTTGTTTATCCCTGTCCCCACAGGAGTGTAAACTTCACAGGGCAGACACCAGGCAATTTAAACTTACGTCATTTTGGATGTTGAGGCATTGCATATCTATGAGGAAATCCAGATCTTGTTAAAATAAAACTGGGTCCAAGGAATTTAACATCCTAATTTAAATATGGGGTCTTTGACTTACAAAACAGATAGGTAATGTTTCTGGCCTGTTCCAGTGTTGTTGGTGCCCAGACTAAAAATAACTGTCATCGTAGCAGCTAGAGGACACAGCTTCCTTGACTCTGTGGGACTAATAATTAAGAAAATAAGCTATTTTGTTGCTAGGAATATGTTACTCCTTTTATAATATATCAGTGAGAAAAATATTCTCTCAACTGTATCTACTTATGTAACGAGAATTCTGTCATCGTTGGTTTATAATTTCAGAAACCTGATTATTATACATAGGCTTAGAAGGAAAAAAAATTTTAATGGGAGACGAACGTCAAGTGCAGAGTTTTGGTAACAGACTTATAAACCTTATATGATGAGATAAAAACATCATCGCTGTAATTTAACATCTGCTTTTGCTTATTGGGATCAACCTGCTATCCTTAAACCTGGGTGTATGTGTGTGGGCAAACCTAAAAATAACTTGACTGATGAAAAAGCAGCTGTGACTATTTTTAGTCCTGGGCAAAGGGTCACCAATTAGCCTAGAAGTAGTGGGACAAGGGCTCTGTTCTGGTGTGAAGTACATTGTTGATAGCCTTAACAACTGGTATGAGCTGCTATAATGAGATTCCAGAACAAGGATACTTTGAGATCAGTGAGCCAAAGGAGCCCGATCATGTTGTGGGTAGATACAGTGATGTTGAAAAAATGTAAAAGTATGAATTCTATAGATGAAAATAGGATATAGAAAACTTAAAAAATCTTAACAGGGAGAGCATATCAAGAGGGAATATAACTGGGTGTAAAGTTTTTTGGAAGATAGAGGAGACAAAAATCAAAGAACAGATGGAGTAGTATCTCATGAATCAAAACAAATTTACTTTGAACCTATATAGTAATTACCTTTCTTTTCAGGGGGCCATTAATATTGCAGTATCTTTTTTAAAAGATTTTATTTATTTATCTTTAGAGGGGAAGGGAAGGAGAGAGTGAGAGAAATATCAGTGTATGGTTGCCTCTTGTGTGTCCCCTGCAACCCAGGCATGTGCCCTGACTGGGAATTGAACCATGATCCATTGGTTCACAGGCCTGTGCTCAATCCACTAAGCTACACCAGCCAGGGCTATTTCAGTATCTTTTATATTGGTATTTCATAACTAACCAGTGTTATAATATAAACCTCTTCTCCAGGTGCTGTTAATTTAGACTTAGTTGCTCTTTATTTTTAGAGAGAGGGGAAGGGAGAGAAAGAGGAAGGGAGACTTCAATGTGCCAGAGAAATATTGATTAGTCACACAGCCCCAACTGGGGACCTGGCTGCAACTGAGGCGTGTGCCATAACCAGAAATCAAACCTGGGACCTTTGGCTTTGCAGGATGATACACAGCCAGCTGAGCCACACCAGTCGGGGCAGACTTAGTTGCTTTTGCAGTGTGTTCTTTCTGGGCGGAGAATTTTAGTCATAGATTTGACACTGAAGCATGCATATGATTTGCTAATTGTGTAAGGTGAATGAATGAGGAGAAAGGAAGCACATGATAGCTATACAGTGTTGGGGTTGGTGTTCATAGCGTTAGTGTTAGATCTCCCTAAATTGTTATTACTTATAACAGAAACTGAATTGCATGGCTTCTCCATTTCCTTTACTATTCTTAACACCCCCATCTATTTTGTACCTACCAGTATGCCTCTTTTTTTTTTTAAGATTTTATTTATTTATTTATCTTTAGAAGGGAAGGAGAGAGGGAGAGAAACATCAATGTATAGTTGCCTTTCGTGCATCCCCTGCTGGGAGTTGGCCTGCAGGGAACTGACCTGCAACCCAGGCATGTGCCCTGACTGGGAATCGAACCGTGATCCTCTGGTTCTCAGGCCAGTGCTCAATCCACCGAGCTATACCAGCCAGGGCGTACCAGTATGCTTCTTAATCCCTGCATCTTTCCCCCATACTTTCCTGTCCCAGCTGATAAATCTTCAAATGATCTCCATTTCTCTGATTCTGTTTCTGTTCTGCTTGTTTGCCTAGTTTGTATTTTCAGATTCAGTTGTTGATAGTTGTGAGTTCCTTGCCACTTTAATGTTAATAATTTTTATCTTTTTCATAAATAAGTCCCTTTAACATTTCATTTAATAATGGTTTTCTAATGATGAACTCCTTCAGCTTCTGGGAGCTCTTTATCTGCCCTTTGATTCTAAATGATAGCTTTGCTGGATAAAGTTATCCAGGTTGTAAGTCGTTGCTTTTCATGACTTTGAATACTTCTTGCCAGTTCCTTCTAGCCTGCAGAGTTTCTTTTGAGAAATCAGCTGATAGGCTTGTGGGAACTCCATTGTAGGTAACTCTCTGTTTTTCTCTTGCTGCTTTTAACATTCTCTCTTTATCTTTAACCTTTGGCACTTTAATTATGGTGTGTTTTGGTGTGGTCTTCTTTGGGTCCATAAATAAAATCTTCAAAACATGTTTGTGCTGATGAGAATGATCTATAAAAGGAAGAAAGTGGTGATGCACACAAGAGGGAAAAATTAAAGGAGCAAATTATGTGTCTTAAATCATTGGTTTTGAAAGTATTGAAAAATACTGTTTACATCATGTTTTTGTCTTATAAACAAGGTTATTTTTACAATGATTCTAATGATTCTAAAGGTAGATGTGGTTATACTTTGGTGTAGTCCTTTAATGTTCTAAAATTTCCACATGCTTTTGCATTACATTATAGAGCTAGAGCACTTAAAAATGGAACTTTTTTAAAAAGCCAAGACTTTTTATCACATTTACTGGTATTCATTTTAACATAACTTCAGGAGATTTGTTTTGTCACCTTTTATTGTTTTCCCTTCCAGTTTTTCATTCAGTATAGGTAGGTCATTAATTTGCTTTGACTAAAAAGTTTTATATAGACATATGTGCTTATGAATAATCATAATGGTTTACCAATTAAGAATTAAGTTAGTGGTGCCTCTATTTTGGATGTTTGGTATAGAGTGGATTTTAATCTGTATTCTAACAAATTATTCTATAGATTTATCTTTTATCTAGAATATAGTAATACCAAATGCTCACAAATTTTCATTATTTATTTCAGGGATACGGCAGGCCAGGAGCGATTTCACACCATCACAACCTCCTACTACAGAGGAGCAATGGGTATCATGCTAGTATACGACATCACCAATGGCAAAAGTTTTGAAAACATCAGCAAATGGCTTCGAAACATAGATGAGGTGAGACCCAGAAATTGCATAAACCTTTCACATGCTTGGTTGAGGAGAAAAGATATTCTACTTGATCTTTAGGGTATAACGCAGTATTATTGAACATTTCTACTTCTTTAATTTTTAGTATTATTTTTTACCTTTTTCTTAAATTTGGGTGCAGGTCTATCTAGAACTTCATTCAAGGCAATGACTAAGTTACCCCAAAACTCTCTGTAGCCATCCTGTAAGATGGCCCCAATAGAAGCTACTGATGGTTTTACACTCCTTTTGTTAGGCAAAGTATTTTTAAATGCTGTATGATCTCTTTCCCCTATTCCCCAACCATGAGCTGTGGGGACTTTGGGGTCCCCTTGCTTTGTACCCTGTTACAACAGGAATTTACCTAGGAATGCAAGGGTGGTTTAATGTATCAAAAATCAATGTAATTCATCATATTAATAACAAAAACCATGTGATCATTTCAAAAGAGGTAGGAAAAACACTCGACAAAATCCAATACCTTTAATGATAAAAACACTCAACAAACTAGAAATAGAAGAGAATTCTCTTAGCATAATAAAGGACATCTGTGAAAATCCCACAGGCAGCACCATACCTGCTCCTGTACAATCAAGAACATGATAAGGGCGCCTGTTCTGGTCACTGCTCTTCAGCACCGTGCTGGAGATTCTAGCAGACAAAGAAACGGGGGCACTGAGGCTGTGAATTTAAAGTCTGTTTTTAAGTGATCTTGTATGTAGAGAATCCTGAGGAATCCATGCACATACAATAAAAAATAAGCTATGAGTGTTACCGAACCCACCCAGTGTGGGGTGGGGGTGGTCCTACTGCTCACTGCCTACCAGGCAAACGTCCGAAGATGGAGTTGGGTGGGGAAGAAAGGAGTCTTCTATTTAATGGAAAGTTTCTGCCAAAAATACCTGGGCAAGGGGAAAGAAAAAGTCAGCATGACAACAAAAGGTAGTCTCATTACAACTTTTGAATAGGTTCAGGAACTGAAAGTAACACAAGAACTAAAACCTGTTCACAGTGCTGACTGTTACCAACAAGGTCTTTGGAAATAATGGCAAGTTTCTGCCTCAAAGTTCATTCCCTCCAAGAATCCAAAGAAAAATCACCCTGTGACCCTCTGCCAGCCCAGTTCAAGGTCGCACCAGGAACCTCTTTTCCCACACAGCAGTATCACAGACGTGGATGGCTTAGCTAGTCTCTGTTTGCTGTCCAGATTCAGGCAGCTTTCGGAGTTTGTGCCCCCAGGCCTCTGCTCTAGACCTGCGCTGGCCGTCATTGGCAGGCCCACTGGTGACCAGTGACATGCTCCCTGCCTGAGGAAGGGGAAAGAACCAACAGCCTTTTTGCTTCCCAGCACGCTTGGCTTCCAAAGTCCTCTCCCAGAGTCCCATGCATGCTGAAAGCCAGTGGGAGTCTCCAGCCTTCCAGCCAATGAGGGCCAGTATCTGCCATGTTTGCCTTTGCTCCTCTTCCAGCTGCCATGTTTAACAGGGGGCCAAGTCTCCAGTCACACGTGCACAGCTCAAATCCCTCTCCCATTTCCGGGAGGGAGGGGTGTCCCCACTTACCTTAGCACCACCAGTTAGCAAGTTCTGTAAGGCTGCAGGGAGCAAGGTCAGTATACAAAATCAGTTGTGTTTCTGTACACAAGGACTGAATAATTCAAAGATGAAATGAAGAGTATAATTTCATTTACCAAAGCATCAAAAAAACATGAAAACTTAACCGAAGAAGGAAGACTTATACACTGAAACTGTAAAATACTGAAAGAATTGTAGGATGATCTAAATAGTTGGGAAGACATCCCATACTTATCAGTAGGAAGATTTCATATTGTTAAGAACGCAGCACTGCCCAGTGTGACCTACAAATTCAGTGAATCCCAGTCGTCTGCTTTTGGTGGAAATTGAAAAGCTCATCCTAAAATTTGTATGGTAATGCAAATGACCCTGAGTAGCCAAACAGTCTCGAAATGGGGAATGACGTTTAAGCTGAGACCTGAAGAGATGAGTAGAAGTCATCCAGATAAAGAAGGGGGCTGGTGGAAAGAGTGTGATGGATTCAAATTTACGATCAATCAAAACTCAAAGTACCCTTGGTATCCAGAGAACATAACTACCTTGGCTGTGGGGATATTCAGGGACAGGTGCATTGGGCCAAAGATAAATGTGATTTGCAGCTATTTTTCTCCTTCCATGGGTTGTTTTTTCACTTTGATAATATTACCATTAACACTGAAGTTTTTAATTTTGATGAAGTCTAATTTTTTCTTTTTGTTGCTTATGCTTTTAGTGTTACATCCAAGAAATCATTGTCAAATACAATGTCATAAAACTTTTCATATTTTCTAAGAGTTTTATAGTTATAAGTCTTATACGTATTTAGGCCTGATTCATTTTGAGTTCGTTTTTATATATGATGTAAGTTAGGGGTACAACTTCATTCTTTTACATGTTGCTATGTAGTATTCCCAACACCATTTGTTGAAGATTATCCTTTTCCCATTGAATGGTCTTGACAAAAATCATTTGACTGTATATACGAGTTTATTTCTGTGCTCTCTATTTCGGTCATCTGTATGTCTATCTTTATGCCAGTAGCACAGTTTTGAAGACTTTAGCTTTGTAGTAAGTTTTGAAATCAAGAAATAAGTATAAATCTTCCAACCTTGTACTTCTTTTTCAAGATGGTTTTGACTATTCAGGGTTTCTTGAGATTCCATATGAATTTTCAGGGTGGATTTTTCTATTCGTGCAAAAGATTTCATTAGGATTTTGATGGAGCAAATGTTTGTTTTTAACTGATTCTTCTGCGTGGGTTCTTGTGCCCCAGCAGTGTAGCTTTTTGAGACTTTAAAGGCTCTGTAGAATTTTTAATTAATGCTTCTGTAGGATAATACCCATGATCTAAAATCATGATTCATCTTGGATTATGTACGAGAGATTCCAGCTTCAGATCTCTTTTGCGTTTGCCTCTCCCTTCTCTTGGTGAGAACATGTATAACAGTAATCAGGCAGCCTCATACAGTGGGAAAATAATGTTTGATAGGGGTATGTCTTTGTTGTGATTCTTTCCTAGGTAATTAAAAATTTTGTGTAAGCTTTTAGCATGGGATGATTTGGGGGTAATTCCTTTAAAACTTTCAGACTATTGATACCATATATTGAGGAAAAGTCATTTTGGGGGAGTAGTAAGCCATAGCTCATGGGATTGTGTAAATAAAATTTTTGTTCCATTTTAGCATGCCAATGAAGATGTGGAAAGAATGTTACTAGGAAACAAGTGTGATATGGATGATAAAAGAGTTGTACCTAAAGGAAAAGGAGAACAGGTAAAGAGTTCTGAATCAGCCCTGGCTGGGTAGCTCAGTTGGTTAGAGCATAGCCCCGATAGACCAAGGTTGTGGGTTCAGTCCCTGGTCAGGGCACATACAAGAATCAGCCAATGAATGCATAAATAAGTGGAACAACAAATTGATGTTTGTCTCTCCCCCTTCCTGTCTAAAAACCAATAACTTAAAAAAAATCTCCAAATAAAACTAATGTGCTGCCCTTTCTTTGTGAAGATGGCATTGCATGTGATTGTTTTTACAGCAGTGAAAATGGAGTGCCCTGGGCTGTTCACACTGGTTTTTAAATGCTGTTGGAAGGAGTAGCTTATGAGTGAACTTACTTCGATATGTATTCAACAGTTACAGAATTAAATCTGTGACTACCATTTTTAGTCTTATTTAAGCTACAGAGGGGAAAATAAAAGTTACTGATTGTCAATTTTTTAAATTTAAGACATTAAAGAAATGTATTAATTAATGATTCCATAGATGGACAGTCAGTTGCCTGTGACAAGCAGAAACTAGGTACTGCCTGAGTCACTTTGAACTTCTCTCAAGTTTCCCCCTGGAGTAAAATACAGTTGACTCTTGAACAGTGTGCTGACGCTTCACCCCTGTATGACTTTAGACTCCCCAAAAACTTGACTACAGTTGTTCCTCAGTGTCTGCAGGGAATTGGTTGCAGGGCCCTCTGTGATTCCCAAAATCCAAAGACACACAAGTCTCTTACATCAAATGGCATAGGATAATGCATACAGCGGGCCCCTGTATCTGCAGGGGCAAAACCCAGGGATCCAAAGGGCCAAATGTGTATTTACTGGGAAAAATCCACTCACTTCAAACGTGTGTTGTTCCAGGTTCAACTGTACTTGTTTTAGAATACCCGAAGTAAGCGCTTAGAAGATTCTTTTATTATTTTTGTTTGTTTATTTTTAAAGAGCTTGACTGTTTGAATGCGGATCCATTGAAATAAACTGTTTTATATAGATACCTGGAACTGCTACCTTTAGCGTAATATTACTGTTGCCTCTAACATGCTAAAGTCATCAGTTGGCAACGTGTACTTGATAATTTTGTGATGACATTTTGCTTCTATTTTAGATTGCAAAGGAGCATGGTATTAGATTTTTTGAGACTAGTGCAAAAGCAAATATAAACATTGAAAAGGCCTTTCTCACATTAGCTGAAGATATCCTTCGAAAGGTAAGTTCCTATTTTTATTTACTGTCAAGGTGTTCAGTTTCGTAGTTGAATGCCTGGTCTTTCTAAAGTACTAGATTTACATACAAAACTTGGGTTTGGGTGACATTGTTTTGAAACTTATTACCATCACCAGTATCTAATCCTTGAAAGTGAATTAAGGAGCTGGGAGAACAGAGGGGCTGTAGAAATCTGTAGGATCTAGTCAGTAGTAATAGTTACTGTCATGCTCTCCCACACTTACTCTCTAGTCCCTTCGTCCCTACTCTTTTTTTCCCAGCTTTTTGTCTGGTCCATTGTGTCGTGGCTTTTCTCTTTACTTTTGGATTCATTTCTCTTACACATCCTTTGCATTTCCATAGATCATTTTTTAAAGTTTAAGATAAGAAGTGAATGTATTCTGTAGTTACTGCTGCAGAAACACTATTCTTCTGTATAGTGATTCTCACGTGCCAATAAAGGGCATGTATATGTTTTACACAGAATAAACAGAGTAGATCCACCCCCAAATTTTATTTAGCAGATCATTTCAATCTGTAATGTAAAAAGGATAATAAAAATTAGGCTGAAAATGTGATCTCAGGGAATTCAGTTTACAAGGTTAATTTCTGTGTTTCATTTGTAAACCCCAAAACTTACCAGTGCAAGTAACTTGTGGCAAAATTGGGAGATCTGATTTTCATATTTTCCCTCAAATGAGTAGATTTGGTTATGAGTTCTGAATTCTCTGTTCAGTCTGTAGTAATTTATATGCAAATAAAATAAGAGAAAATCTGACACAAATCTTAAAAGGAAAAACATTGTATAGGAGAAAATTTCATTGCTTATGGTAACCTTTCAGCTTTTATTTTTCAAAAACCAAACCCAGAGATTTAAAAAAATACATGTATACACATGCACATAATGTAAACTGTAATAGTGGTAGAATATCAAGTAAAAATCTAGTAAGATCTCAGAGAAACCAAGCCACTTAATTTTCGGAATGAAATGGTATCTGTTAACTATGATAGAGTGTTCAAACTGGATAAAACAGACCTCAATTACTGCTGTTCGAAGTGACTATAAAACAAAGCCTGTTCCCTTCCTCATCTGCCAACATCCTGCATATTAAGTCTGATGGCTGTGACATAGTGAGCAATAAAAAGCAAGTTAGGATATAATTGTGTAGTGTGATCTTATTTTTTAAATTATTCCAACACACGTTTAGCATCATAATGTAATTGCATGGTCACACTGCACTTGGTTATGTTTAGCGAACAAATGTCTGGAGGGCTGTGAGCTCTCACATCATGCGAACTCTGGTGCAGCGGTGCCAGTAAGAGGGCCACACAGGACAGGATCCTGAATTGGTAGAAACTATTTGTATTTCAGAGATTGGTGGGTCACAGTGAAAAATTATTCCAGTATTTACAGAACTTGTCACAAACTTGTTGAAATACCCTTGTCTCTGTTCTTTCTCTTTCTGGATATTTTGGTCTTCTTTATTGTTTTTTATTTCTGCCCATACTATGTTCCTTGATCTTCTCAACAGTCTTTGCATTTTTTTAAAAAATAGTGCTATATCAAAAAAAATTGTGCTATATTGTCATTGTGTGATCTGTGTCCCATTGAGGTAGATCTTTCTTGTTTTCATATTAAAGGTTAAAAAGTATGGATGCACCAATGAGTAAAGATCTCAGTGTAGCATCTTTCCCAGTTAGATAGGGCCAGATATGAGGTGGTGCTTTTTTCACACACTTTTCAATCTGGTAACCTGAGTTAAAACATCAAACATAAACTTGCTTAAGGTCAGGTGTGATGATACACAGTGGTGGTTTTTGACTAGCAACTTTTTGTGCAGTACTTTTTCTCTTGAGTTGATAAAAGAAGAATCATTTTTGTCATGCAGACTTCAGTCTCAAAAGGCAAGTAACTACACAGAAAAGGGCCTTTTCACTTTTCTGAAGTTAGACATGACCTACCATTAATTTTATGCATATGCTTGATAATGCTTTTTAAGTACTCAGGGTCAGGGACTAGGAGGTAACAGATTTCTCTGCTAAAAATGTTAGGGGCAGGGAGGATTTCAGAAGATTTTCCGGGATTTCAGAGGAGTGCTGGGAGGCCTCTAGACCTTTCACAGCTTGGAGAGAGCAGGCAAAATGAGTATCAAGAACAAGGCTTCCATCTTTACCTTGCACAGGGGAGAAGACCTGTCTCATGACTGTAATTGCATTCTGTTACATAAATGAACATTTATGAGAGTATTTCTGTTGAATCTTGATTTATCTGTGGCGGTGGTTTTTCATGGGTTCCTTTCCTCGTGTGTTTGTTCCAGACCCCCGTAAAAGAGCCCAACAGTGAAAACGTAGATATCAGCAGTGGAGGCGGCGTGACAGGCTGGAAGAGCAAATGCTGCTGAGCGTGCTCCTGTTCCATCAGTTGCCATCCACCACCCTGTGTTCTCTTGCTGCAAAATAAACCACTCTGTCCATTTTTAACTCTAAATAGATATTTTTGTTCCTCATCTTAACTATCCAGTTCACCTGTTTGTTCTTTCATCTGTGACTGCTTGCTGACTTTATAATTTTCTTTAAACAAAAAAACTGTATAGAAAAATCATGTCTGTGACTTCATTTTTAAATGTACTTGCTCAGCTCACCACTGCATTTCAGTTGTATTATAGTCCAGTTCTTATCAACATTAAAACTTGTAGCAATCATTTCAACTCTATTCTGCAAATTGTATAAGAATAAAAGTTAGAATTAACAATTTTATTTTGTACAACAGTGGAATTTTCTGTCATGGAGAATGTGCTTGAGTCCCTTTAATCTATAGACACATAATAGTGAAAGAAACAAAAGCCAGGAAAACACTCATTTTCGCCTTGAATATGTAAATGGGATTAATTTTGTCCTGTGCCTTATGTGGAAAGGAACTTTGGTTTTTCCCTTTCTTTTGTTTTGTTTGATTTTGTTTTGTTTTGTTTTGATGGAAGCATGTGCAGGAGACATCCAAACATAAACCATTAAAATGTTTATAGTTTGCTTGGCTGTAATTTTCCAAGTAGTTAATTGAGGACAAAGGATAGCGCAGAAGTGACAGCTCTGGTTTGCCGAGACTCATTTTAAGTGGCCTTAATGTTTAAAACTATTCCTGCCACTGGTTCTTCTTGGCCACTTCCTCCTTGTGTTTTTTTGTCTTCCTGCATGCTGCTTTATTTGCTTTTCCCTCCCCACCACCTCGTGGTATGAGTTGTTTTAAAATGGAAGGGGCAAACTAGTAGGTTTGTCGAGTTTAACATAAAGCACTGATTTAACTTGCTAAGTAAACTGAAAGAAAATTCTAACTGCCTACTATGGGAATGTCAGTTACTTATGTCTTCCCCTCGCTTTGTCCCTCCCTCAAATCTCCGCCCCAGATCCTTTCATTTGCCGTTTGACTTCATGCTCCTCTTCTCCTTTCCTCTTGGTTCCCTTAGCCGTTGCGTTTATGAAATGGAGGAGTTCATTGCATGCACTAGTGTTTGGAGGGTGTCGTGGTTTGTCTTTCTGATTAGGTATATAGCCTATTCACTTTCCTAGAATGAATCTTGAACCTGAATTTGGTAGCCTCTGCTTTGGCACCTCCTCT
This sequence comes from Sturnira hondurensis, assembly GCF_014824575.4. Lineage (NCBI taxonomy): Eukaryota > Metazoa > Chordata > Mammalia > Chiroptera > Phyllostomidae > Sturnira > Sturnira hondurensis. The sequence goes on along the minus strand of NW_028089294.1, from coordinate 16,102,909 downwards.
AGCAGTTTGGTAGCCCAGTAAAGGTTGTGGGAAAAAAGGGGGGGAAGGAGGAGTGAAATTTATTAACATGTTTGCCAAATATATTGAGATTTGGCCTTCGAAGAACACTTTTTCAGTGTTAGTTATCTTTACCTTAAGATTTAGAAATACCTTAGTGTATTATTCATTTTAAGTCCTCTCACATCCCTTTGGAGAACTTGTATTAATTACCATGGATTCAGAAAAAGGACAACAAAAGGCTTTTCATGTAAAGACAAGATCTCTGGCCATCTCTAACCTTGTCCTTTTTTTTTTTTCACTTCATTTTTCTAGTTTTGCTTCATTGCTTAACATTAGGATAGGGTAGTTAAGTTTGCTACGCTGCTAGCATCCTAAGATGATACCTTTGTTGAAATAATTGTGAATAGCATGATTCATTTCTAGCAGAGGCTGAGTTTAGGACAGCAGCTTCCTTTGGAAAGTCTTTCTGTGTTTTGTGGACAGCATTTTAATGCCCTCTTGGCTCGCATAAACAAGTAGAGACGTATCTGCTACAAATGCCCGCGCGTTTTTTCAGATAGTGCCCTAAAAGCAGTTTGTATGCCTCACTGGTGGTTGTTCCTAGCTTTTCCCCCCTCACTTGACTTTATCATTGTTTACTACTAGTAAAAGCAGCATTGCCAAATAATCCGTAATTTTCCACTAAAAAAAAATAATGAAATGATGTTAGGCTTCTTGAAAAGTTTTAAGGTTAAACCTACTGTTATTAATTAATTTTGGTGTGTTTGTTGCCTTCCCTTACCTGGAATGTGGCAGTTTTTTTTATTTTTAATCTTTACTCATTCAATTCAGTCAGTGACTTAAGGTTTGAGAGCTAAGCACTGGGATTTTTTGGGTAACAGACTGACAGTTTTGTTTGCATAATTATAATCGGCATTGTACATAGAAAGGATATGGCTACCTTTTGTTAAATCTGCACTTTCTAAATATCAAAAAAAGGGAAATGGAGTATAAATCAATTTTTGTATAACCTGTTTGAAACATGAGTTTTATTTGCTTAATATTAGGGCTTTGCCCCTTTTTCTGTAAGTCTCTTGGGATCCTGTGTAGAAGCTGTTCTCTCTCATTAAATACCAAACAGTTAAGTCCATTCTCTGGTACTAGCTACAAATTCGGTTTCATATTCTACTTAACAATTTAAATAAACTGAAATATTTCTAGATGGTCTACTTCTGTTCATATAAAAACAAAACTTGGTTTCCAACTGTGTGGCTTGGTTTTTATTTATTTGTGAAGTTGAAGATGGAGGATTACTTTGGAAAATAATGCAGAATGAATATTAGAGGGCAGAAAAAGGAAATAACTTTCTCAACTTCGGGAAAACTGGGAAGGCAATTTCAAGAACTATCTTTGGTAAGAAACTACATTAAAAAATAGACTTACCTCTAGGACAGTAAAGCAGAATCATCCTGGTGTCAAAAGACAGACCACAACCCTAGTCACTTGCCAGCTTGCCACACTGGAATGTACCAGGGCCAACCACGACTGGAGTCAGTTACCCACGGCCACGGAAGCAGGCTCACCAGACTGCAGGCCGAACCCTTTTTACAGTGACTCTTAGCTGAAGAACAAGCTATTTCCTACCTTTTTTGGTGAAGCATAATATGAGACATCTTTTTTCATACAGAATATTGTGGAAGCAAATATTTAATCCTGTATATAGGCCATATTAGTAAGTGAAGATTGGTTGACAAGATTCTCTGCTGGAAGGTCGGTGTATAGAGGTTTCCTCATACTGTTTGTAAGAATCACCTGGAGTATTTCTAATGCTTCCCCATTCACTCCCCACATGCTTCTGCTTTGTTGTGTCTGGGTGAGGCCTGTGATTCTGCTTTTGTGATTGGTACAGGAAGGCAGAAGACAGTCTCTACTCTGAAATACATAATCTAGTTTAGAAGCAAAAGCAATTAATAATCAGCTGTGCATATACAAGAGCCAAATAGTTGTGATCAGATTTTAAGTGCTGTATTAACAGAAGAGCAAGTCCAGTTGAAATAATTGAGAGAAGAAAGAGCAAGAATAGTGGTGGCTCTGAGGGAGGAGGAATGTGAATGGGTTCTTAGATGATGCAGATTGGTTGGCTAAGGGCAAGGGGAGGGTTAGAAGGGCCCATGGGCAGGTCAGAAACAAACTTACGTGGGAAACCGTCAAACTGGGCAGTGTGATGATAGGCAGTTGGGAGACCTGATGAGCTGTCTAGGCAGCAGTGTGAGGAAAACAAGTCTAGGCAGGAAGAGAAACAGGTTCTAGGGATTATGTGAAGGGAAAGTCCTGTGTAGGAGAAGCTTGCTGGGCGCTGTGGCACTCAGGTTCTTTGGGTTATGTCATCAACAGCCTGGTGAAGTAGTACCCAGTGTACAAAGATTAAGGTTCCACAGCCAGTTGGTGCAGGAGCTGGGTTCTGAAACCCAGCCTGACACCAGTGGACCTTCACTCAGTTTCTCAGGATACGGTCCTATGGTTTGGTCATCGTGATTGTAAGTGTGGTAAACACGTGCCAGAGCCCACGGCAAGAGAGAATGGTAGGATGTAATCTTACCTGTTCAATGGAACCATTTAGCCTAACTTGGGTACTTTCTCACAGTGATGCCCTTGAAAAGTCTTTAGCTCAGTTTACTACTCTTGCTTTATTTAAACCTTGCTACCTCTCACCACCTGTCTAATTCTGTGTGTCCTCCTCTGTCACACCATCTCTTGGCTGAAAGTAACAAAGGCAGTTGCTTTTCACAATTGTCTTAATTGGCTTTCTGAGGATGAACTTTGAGAGGGTCTTTTTGCATGAGTAACAGTGGTGAAATAACAAAATACAGGGGAAGGGAAAGAAGGCAGCTGCATATAGTTTATGCCAGCCTCCCAGATGGATTTGCAACTGTTTAAATAAAGACCAGTGGTATGATCGAGGTTCGATTCCCAGTCAGGGCACATGCCTGGGCTGCAGGCCAGTTCCCGGCAGGGGACCCACGAGAGGCAACCATACATGGATATTTCTCACCCTCTCTCCTTCTTTTCCCCTCTAAAGATTTAAAAAAAAAAGACCAGTGGTGTGGTATGACTCAGAAGATCAAGAAGAGTCATGGAGGGCAGGTGAGGGCTCCAAGCTTTTCTGGGACACGTGAGTTTAGGTGTGAGATTTCTGGCATCGATAGAGGAGAGGTGATGTAGTCCTACTGCAGCCAGTTAAAGAGCATTAACAGGTGGTAAGGACAGGAAATCTCTAGCATAAAATTTACAAATTTCTACCATTAAGGGTCATTTACAAAATGAAAATGTCTTCATAAAAATGCAAAAAAGGCTCATGCCTCTATCATTTTTTTTAATTTCAGTAAAAATGCAAGAGTAAATTGTAAATTGATGGTGATGTTTCTACAGGGAGCTTTAAAAAGTCTAGGTTTGTAGCTTTATGATGATTTTACTTGATACAGACAGTTCATTGCTTCTGAAAGAAAGGGTAATTAATATTCTTACTAGATTGTGAAATGGCCTCAATTCATCTTTTGACTGGAGCTAGAGGGTGGTCAGTCCAAGATTAAGTCCCCAGATGAGCACTTGAAGTGCAGGTTCAGTGCTAAATGGGAAGGGGCCATCTGCTTTAGACACCGGAAGTGCAGGAAGCAGAGCTGATGTTACTAGAACAATGACAGGACTCAGAGGAGAGGCCATTTCTTCATTGCAGAGTGAGCAGCATCAACTCATTGCTCCACTTATTTATACCTCTGTTGGTTGATTCTTGTCTGTGCCCGGATGGGGGATGGAACCCATGACTTCAGGGTATCCAAGGGATGCTCTAACCAACTGAGCTCCCTGGGCAGGGCAGCTGTGCCTCTTATGAAGGGCTGGAAGGATCCCATTAAGGCCTCCTAAATTTCACATGGTCAAACAGTTTAGGTCTGGAAGATTCTGAAGGCAGATGCTGGAGTGCAGTTACCTGGACGAAGAGGCTGAGTAGTATCTCCCCCAGGCGAGCTGGCTGTGGTGAGAGGCAGATTGGAAGTCATCTGTGGGGTAGGGGGCTGCTGCTCCTGCCTTTGTGGTGTCCACATTCCCGCATCTGTGAGACTATTGAGCCGTGAGCTAGTCACTCCTCCCTCTTAGCACAGGCTAAACTGTTTTCCTAGGATAGGTATGGCTTTTCCAGTTTAAATTCTGGGTCACTCAAGGGAGGCTACATGAATAATTTTGTGCTTATTTTCTAATTACTCAGCTTTGGGGCTCTTCCCCTCACGGTCACATAAGGTCAGTTTTCTTACGTTACCTTCTGTCTTCCCCTTGGCATTCCCACTGTCTGGTTTTGGTACTTGCACCTCTTCTGACCACTGCATTAATGTCCTAATGGGTCAGCTAGTCCATCTTGCACAGATGAAAATGTTCATCTTCTGAACGCCCCATTTCCTGCTCCAGAACCTACAGCAAGGATCTGTCAGGGATCCAACAGCTGAGGACCTTCTCCAGCCCCCAGCCCATTGTGATGGCCTTAACTTTCAACCGAAGTGCTGCGCAACCCACTCAGCTACTCACAGACCTCAAAACAGGTCCAGCAACAGGCATTTCTTCCACGCCTGTGCTGTATTAACACTCTGCAACAGTTTTGGTTCTTTAGCTGCACATGGTAAAGACTAAACTTTGGCTCATGTAAACAGTGGAGAACATTTATTAAGAGGATATTTAAATTGGATTTTTATAAGAAGGTGACAGTGGCATGATTTTTCATTTTGCACAAATCCATAAAAATAGCAGCTAGGATAGCAAAACTAGTTGACAGGGTAGTCCCACAAATCCCCAAACACAAGCGGGCAGGGACAAACCTCTGACCCACAGGAGCTGCATAATGCCAGCCTCTGTGCAGAAGAACACATGGAAGTAAAGGGACATGTGATGTGTGAGAACTCCAAAATAACCAGCAGGAACTTGAAGGCTGTACCAGCCAATTGGAGAGCAGTGGCTGAACCTCCAACAGCAAACAAACATGGGATCCACTTTACACTCTATGAAGACTCCCAACAGTCTGGACCCTTTTCGAACTAAAAGAAATCAGCTTCTTTTATGCATTTGGAGGGAAGTAAGGAAGATGACCAGAACGTGAGAGAAAGCATTACCCGATAGTGAAGACGGCTCTTTCGAGGCTGGTTTTACTTCAAAGATATGAAAAGAGATTTCAAAGTTGATCACAGAAACAGTGGACAGGGCATGCTCAAGGCAAAGATAAACGTTTTGCTGCATAAATCATATACCCGGGGCATGGCTGCCCCCCATGCCCTGCGCAGTTAGAGGCCTGCTCAGCTGATCAGATCGCCCTGTGTGGTTCCTTTCCATAGACGCACTTCCCTGCACAGATCCTACCGCTGGTCACTGGAGAGTGATGGGGGCAGAATAAGCTATTGCAGCGGATCAATTATTTTGAGCTGAAGGTATTTGAGTCCCCCAAATTCCTCATCCACCTAAAAGCATACCTCCCCAAAGAACTCATTTGTTATAAAACAAATGGAGCAACTCCCATCTCTTAGAGAGATTTGTGCCACACCCCCAAACACTGCCTTCAGTATTTTTGTACTTTCATACTAAGTACTGAAAAGTATTTATCTCCTATCTATTCTCCTAAGGGTCCAGCTATCTTTCCCAGAAGTCATTTGTTTTAAATGCCTTTTCTGCCCCAACCCCTTTTAAGGAGCCATCTGTTCTCTGCCCTTCCCCATTCCCCGTTAAGGTGGTATATAACCCCAAATTCTAGGAGCGTTCGTCTGTGAACTCCCAGATTCATAGTTAATAAAAATCTCCCTTTCCCCTGCTGATCTGTTCTTTGTCAGCTTAATTTGCAAGGCTCCAAACACTACTCCTAAGAGAGTAGAGAGTGTTTTCCTCCCTATAGTAAACAAGGTGATGGCTCTCTCCAGAGAAGTATTCCAACAACAACAACAACAAAAGAAGTAGCCCTGGCTGGTGTGGCTTAGTGGATTGAGCATCAGCCTCCCAACTGAAAGGTTGCTGGTTCGATTCCCGGTCAGAACACATCCCTGGATTGCGAGCCAGGTCCCCAGTTGGGGGTGTGCAAGAGGCAACCTGTTGATATTTCTCTTAACACCTCAATGTTTCCCTCTTTCTTATTCCCTCTTCTCTCTCTAAAAAGAAATAAATTTGTTAAAAAGATGGCCAAAAAATAAATAAGTAAATAAGAAAAGATAGAGCTCTATTATTTTGCAACCTCTAATGAAGTCAGGGGTCTTGGGATGATCTGGGGCTGCTAATTTCACAAAGAGAGACCCGACAAAATGAAGGCATTTAGACATGTGCAATTTAGGGCCTCAAGCACAGTACTTATGTCCAATGAGGAGATGATGCCCCAAAGTGTCAAAGCCCAGATCACACCTCTGTTCCACATCCAGCTACCAATTTATAGGAAATCTGAGGACAGAGGAACATATCAGACTACATCAAGTTAAAAAAAAAACAGACTGATAAATTTTGCAGGATAATTGATTCACTGTTTTCAACATTAAAATTTTAGTGGGGAGAGAAAGAGAATGTAAATAAGCAAAAGACTGAAAGAAAAAAAGCAGGCAAAACCAAACCATTATGTGTTCAGAAAAATTCAGAGGTAATAAACTATAAAGAAAATGAGGAAGACAGTTACCTTCAGAGTCAGGAGAGGGGTGTTTTTGCAGGGAGGGAGGAGTTATAAATAGAGTTAGGCAGGGACTCTCAGGGACACCGAGTCCTGTCCTCTGACATGGATGTTGTTTACAGACAAGTTTGCCTTGTGACAATTCATAATCTGCACACTTGTTTTATGTGGGTTTTAACTCTTGTATTATATTTAAGCATAAAAGGCTCTGTGTGTGTTGAAAATTATATCGCGTAGCTCACAGTCTTCAGGACCACAGAAACACTTTCAGAGGCCGTGCGGCCAAGACCAAAGCCCGAAGTCAAGCTTAGAAAGTGGGTCCGCTGAGGCCCTGCAGTCGCTGCCGCTGAGCATCGCGCCCCAAGAATTGTCCCTGTTACCTCTGGAAACACAGCTGCCACCAGTGCAAAATCCTGGCTAGTGAGGTTGATGCTGTGTCACCTCCGCGTCTTTGTCTCAGTAGTTTCGGCTGCAGAGTCCGGGGTGGTTTGATTGGGTGAAGCCCAGAATAGGTGCCCACGTTCCATACGCCGGGGAAGTGGGGGAAGCAGGATCCTGTCTTCAGGTTCAGTAGTGGGGGGTGAGCTCTGATGCTACAGTGGAGGAGTCAGGTGCTGGCTGGACAAAAAGAATGACAAATGGCCCCTCTGCTCATAATGCTCAAATGTAACTGCATACAAGAATCATCTGAGGTGACATCCGGTCAAGGTGGCAGTGTAGGTAACTATGGTACCTGCATCCTCCCGCAACCATATCAAGATTACAGCTAAATTACACAACAGCCATCATTCAGAACTGCCTGAAATCTGGATGAATGGAAGTCCTACAACTAGGGATTTAAAGAAGCCACATGGAGACCGGTAGGAGAGACAAAGAGTCGAAGGGGCTGGTCCCCCACCCATGTATGGCAGGTAAAAATCAGGAGGGATATCTTAGCTTGGAGGTGCCCCCTGAGGAGTGAGGGGTCCTAGCCCCACACCAGGCCCCCAAGTCCAGGGTTCTAGTGCCAAGAAGTGTTCATAACTTCTGGCTGCAAAAACTGATGGGAATAGAGGCTGAGTGAGATGAAGGCTTCTAGAGTCCCAGGCATTTCCCCTTAAAGGGCCTGTGCTCGAACCTACTCAGACTCACTCCTGGTGAGCTCCACCACTGGGGCAGCAGCTTGAAAGGCACCAGAGACATACGGGGAGGAGCTGAAGTGTCTGGCACCGGGGCCTGGGGAGAGCTGGGGAGCTTTCTCCCAAACAGAAGTGTTGGCAGGAGCCATTGTTTCTTTGATGAGCCCTTCCCCAAGAGAGGGCAGGTGGGTGCCATATCTGAGTCTCCATCAACCTGGCTATCACTGTTTGCTCTGTCCTGGCGATACCCTGAGACCCCACCCCACCAAACTTTTGAGACCACCCAATTTGTTTTCAGTGCCTTTCCGTATGAATGGCTTATCTGGGCTCATGTTTCAGAATTTCCTAAAATCTCTGAAACAGGCAGCATCTGGGTCGGCATGCCCCATACCTCTCGCTAAGAGGCCCCAAGCCTGAGTTAGCAACAGCCGGCCATGGTTTGCAGCTTGGGCCCAGCAAAGGTAGCAAGCAGCTGCCAATCACTTTGTAACTCAAACTGGGAGGCCCTGGGCAGAACACAAGAAACACCTGACCTTGCCCTGCACCTCCCAGGAGGCCCCAGAGCCAGTGCACCCAGTGGGCAGCTTCAGACCACAATGAAACACCACAAAACCACCTCCACAGTGATACACTCAAGGGGCAGACTCAGCAGGTACCAGAGCCCTGCTGAAGGAAGTCCAGCTGTGTGGGGCTGGCCCCTGCACACTGGTGCTCCACAGTGTTGGTGGTGCGGTTAGTTCTCACAGTGGATCAGCCTGGGGCTAAACCCCCTCCCACTGACATGCCGACAGCAATGAAGGCTACACTACAGCAGGAGGGGCTGCATAGCCCAGTGGGGGTGGGGACGCAATTGGAGCAACAAGCTTGGGTGATCAGGGAAGCTGTGCCACTGGACCTTACAGGACACCTACTACATTAGGCCCCTCTACCAAGCCTGGGGGACGTAGCAGCTCTGCCTACTACATAGGAACAAACACAAGGAGGCTGCCAAAATGAGGAGACAAAAAAGAAAATGGACCAAAGGAAGAACAGAAAAAAACCTCTAGAAAAAGAGCTAAACAAAACAGAGACAAGCAATCTACTAGATGCAGAGTTCTTAACACTGGTTATATTATAAGGATGCCTAGTGAACTTAGGGGAAGAGTAGATGAACTTAGAATTTCAACAGCATCAGAAAGGACACCGGAAAAAAAGAACCAGATAGGAAGGACACAAGAAATGAAGCTGAGAATCAGATCAGTAATTTGGAGTATAAGGAAGAAAGAAAAAAAAAAAGCACCAAGCAGAATAGCAAAAAGAAGAAAAAATCCAAAAACAATGAAGATAGTATAAGTGGCCTCTGGGCAACCTGAACAGGACCAGCATTTGCATCATGGGAGTGCCAGAAGGAGAAGAGAAAGAACAATTAATTGAAAACCTATTAAAAAAATAATTACAGAAAACTTTCCCAACCTGGTGAAGGAAATAGACATATAAGTGCAGGAAGCACAGACAATCCCAAAGCAGATGAACCCAAAGAGGTGACACCAAGGCACATCATAATTAAAATGCAAAAAGTTAAAGACAAAGAGAATATTAAAAGCAGCAAGGGGTGTTGGCTGCGTGGCTCTTTTTTTTTTGAGCATCGTCCTGATGCACCAGGGTTCCAGGTCCCGGCCCAGTCAGTGCACACACAACAGTCAACCAGTGAGCGCACAAATGGTGAGCGCACAACAATGTTTCTCTGTGTGTGTATGTGTGTCTCTCTCACATACATACATAATCAATAAATTTAAAAATAATGTTTTAAAAAATCAGTAAGAGAAAAGCAGTTAGTTACCTGCAGGGGAGTTCCCGTAAAATCGTCAGCTGTTTCTCAACAGAAACTTTGCAGGGATTGACAAGAAGTAATCAAAGTGATGAAAAGCAAGGACCTACAACCTCAATCACTCTATCTGGCAAAGCTATCATTTAGAATTGAAGGCAAATAAAGTACTTCCCAGATAAGATAAAGCTAAAGGAGTTCATCATCACCAAACCAGTATTATATGAAATATTAGAGGGTCTTCTTTAAGAAGAAAGAAAAACATAAAATATGAACAGAAAAATGGCAATACATATCTGTTAATAAATGAATCTAAAAAATGATAAAGCAGAACAACAGCAGACTCATAAATACAAGAGGACACTTTGACAGTTGCCAGATGAGAGGAGGGTTGGGAGAACGGGTGAAAAAGGTGACGGGACTAAGACATACAAGTTGGTTGTAACAGAATAGTCATGGAGATGTGAAGTGCAGCATAAGAAATATAGTCAGTAATATTCTAATAACTATTTATGGTGTTAGACAAGTACTAGATATATTGGGATGATCACTTAGTAAGTTGTATAACGTCTAATCACTGGGGTGGACACCTGAAACTAATATTAAACATTGTATGTTAACTGTAATTGAAAAATTTAAAAAATTTTTTTAAAAAAGAAATCACTTGGGAAGGGCTTTTAAAACTATCGGTGCCAAGGTTGTAAACCCAGCCCAACTAACACAGAATCTTGAGGGTGAGATTGGCACATCAGTAGCTTTTTGCTTCCTGTGTGATACCTGTTTGCAGCCAAGTTCATGAACCAATGCCTACACCCTTGCCACTCAAAAGTGCAGTCTTCAGATCAGCCACACTGGAATCAATGGGGTGCTTGTTAGAAATACAGAATCTCGGCACACACACGCACAGCCCTACTGAATTAGACTCTACAGGTAAACTTGAGAAGGGCTGTTGCATACTGCTCTTCCAAGGGCATCCCGAGACCCACCAGCAAGAATATTCCCCACTCCTGAGCAGAGAAGTGACCGCTCCCTTCTCCATACGGATAGGAGCACATTTGACCTACCTTTGTGTTGGGCATCTATTGCAGACGTCTTTCCTGGTGGCTGTCTTCTGTTGACTCATCTACTTATCAGGTTGGTACACTCTGGAGTGCAGGGCCTCTGTCTTGTCTGGTCTGTGTCTGCGCAGTACCCAGGGCATGGCTGCCCATGCCGCAGGAGCTCGGGACGCGGGGTAAGTGAGCCAGATACTTTTTTCTGCTTCCTTCAGTCAAGCACATTCAGCAGCGGGGGGTGCTGGCCTCCTTGCTCCCACCCTGACTTGCATGCATTCACATTTGTGATCACTTAGTAAGTTGTATAAAGTCTTTCCAATTTGTATTCCAATTTAAAATCAGCGTCGAATTAACTAAACCTTAAAATTCAAGTCCAGGGCTATTCCTACCAACCACCTCCAGATACATGATATATCAGTTGTGTCCTGTGGCTCTCTGGTCCTGGGAGGTGGACTAGAAAGTCCTTGGAGACTCAGGCCAGTGCAAATATTCTCTGGCTCTGGGGTTCCCCTCTGCTGGATTAACCAACACTCACAATACTCTTAACTCTTGCAGGCTGGCAGGGCTGGGTACGGAGAAACGAAAAATTAAACAGAGTCCATGAGCCCCCTTGTGACCATTCTTGGGAACTGCATGTCTTCAGTGTGTCACCTCACACACCTCTGAGCCCATCAGTCTGAGATCCGTCATCGAGAATTTAGGGGGACCAGCCTGTGAACCAAAAAGGTCGCTAGTTGCCCTGGCTGGTGTAGCTCAGTGGACTGAGCATGGGCCTGTGAACCAAAGGATCGTGGTTCGATTCCCAGTCAGGGCACATGCCTGGGTTGCAGGCCAATTCCCAGCAGGGGACTCACGAGAGGCAACCATACATTGATATTTCTCTCCCTCTCTCCTTCCCTTCCCCTCTAAAGATAAACAAATTTTTAAAAAATCTTTTTTAAAAAAGGTCACCAGTTCAATTCCTGATCAGCTGATCGATGTTTCTCTCCCTCTTCTTCCCTCCCTTCCCCCTCTCTAAAAATAAATAAAATCTAAGAAAATGGGAGATGGAAAACAGAGCTAACTGCTGCAGGATGGAAGTTACAGCCTAGATGTGTCAAGGGGGAATGCCGATAAAAAGTGGGCAAATTTGCCCCAAGTCCCAAGAGCTCCAGGATTCAGAGGCATCAGTTACCATGGAGAAGCGGACACGTGGCAGGCAGTAGTTTAAAAATGGGGCTGGGTACAGAGTCTGTATTAAATAATGGGATCCCCAGGTGTCTACCCTTTGCAGGCCACCAACCCTGCTAGATGCTTATTATGCACAGAAACAGCAGAGCCTCCAGGCTCAAGAACCCCAGGCACAGGGGAAAGCGGAGACAAGGCGCCGGACCAAAAGCAAGGGGTTCGGTCCACAGTGGCTTCTGAAGTGAAGGCCCCCCTCAGATTCGTTCCTTCTCCCTTCTCCAGGATTTTGGCAGCCAGACGAACGCACCCAGGTAGAAGATTCAGGAAGGTCTTCTCTGGAAAACCTGGCCCAGGAGAAGAAACTCAGCACGGGTGGTTGGGAGTTTACCAACTACCAGGCCAGCTCGCTGCAGATCATTGTGTTGAGGGTCTCCTGCCATCAAAATGGGAGAACGTGCCTGAAGTTTCCATTCTACCTAAAGCTTATGTACATATGAAATCACCCTGACGTGTAGAAAAGTATAGAAAACATAAAGACTCCCATACCTGACACCCAGATTTAGCAGATATTTCTATTCAGTCAGACATTCAGTTCTTCGTGTTAACAGAAAAGAGAGAATAAAACAACGAACCAAAAAAGGACATGAAAAAAATGCAGAAGACCAATGAAAGATCCCACACTCACTTAAATTAATATTTTTGGATATGACATGACATTAAATCCATAAGGCAAGCATAGGATGCTACAAAAACAAAGAATTTCATATAATTCACTAAAATAAAAACTGTTAATGGAAATAAGTTTGAGACAAGAGTGAAAAGGTGCAAGTCAAGGAATTGTCCCAGAAAGTAAAACACCAACCAACAGAAAAGAGAGATGGAAACGAGGAGGAATTGATAAGAAATGTAGGGGCCACTCCAAAAGCCAAATTCCCTTGATTAATTGGAGGTCCAGAAAAAGAAAACAGAGGAACGCAGGAGGAAGGTGATTATCGGAGGGAGAATACAAGAAAACATCCCCGAACTGAGGCTTTTCTCCAGATTGAAAGGGCCCAGTACACATGCACGCGCGCACACACAGGCATGCCATCTGAATTTCAGAATGTCCAGGGTAAAAGATAAAAAAAAAATTAAAAAGCATCCACAGGGGAGAAAATAGGTCACATACAAAGAATCACGAGCCTGAACAGTACAAATTTTCTTAAAGTAATCCAGAGCCCTAGGAAACAATGGGGGGGGGGTATCTTCAAAGTTCTGAGTGAAAAGAATTTTCCACCTAGAATCCTATTCTCATTCATATCACCTGTCAAATATGAACTGAGGTATTCAGATACACGCTTCTCCCTCGCTCCCTGCTCAGGAATCCACTAGAGGACATACTACAACAAAATGAAAAAGTACACGGAGAAGGAGGGAGACCTGAGCCCCTGGAAACCAGCGCTGGGGGCTGTGCAGCCGGCAGGGAAACAGCCGTCTGGGGAGGACCTGGAGGTCTGGTCCCCAGGAAAACACGTGCAGGAGGCTGTGCTGATGCATGTTCCGCAGCTGAGGGACCACGTGCAAATAACGAGGCAAGCTTCCTATCAGTCAGAGAGAAGGCTCTCCAAGAGCAGGACTAAGACCAGCCTTGTCAGCCCCCCGGCCTTCAGCCTACCTGTTCCTGGCACAGAGCAGGTGCCCAGTAAGTAACGTTAAATGAGCGAGGGAACGAACAACAGTGGATCAAGCTTCACGTACATGCTTTAAGTTCTGCAATAAACCTGACCAGCTTCCTTTCCCCACTGCAGACACCTAGAAATACAACACAAACATAAATTTAAATGCATTGTCAAGTTCTAAGAAACCAAGAACAACCAAAGGGACGAACAGGCCACTTAGAAATCGTGTTTCAGGGCTCTAATTTACAGCTGCCCAGAGATGCGACACAACACACTCGTGACCCGCAGCTGACAACAGTACCTGAGCTGGGCCCCCAGGTGGCTCTCTGTCAGCCAGGCTGACAGCTTCCCCCTTTACCACGGGGCCTCTGCCCTTGCCCGAGGGCTAGCGAAGCGAAGTGCAGGCCCTGGGGGAGACTCAAATCCCCCCTTCCGGGCTCTGGCCAATCCTCACAGTCGATGAGACGAGGCGGAAAGCAGGGTAAAGACTGGCCACAGTAATTGCAGGGAACGTTGTTACTGCTGGAAAATGTTTTGTGTTGACAAAACCCAGTGGATAATCCTGAAAGAAAATGTTTTCTGGAGAAGCGGCTGCAAACCCCACTGCAAACAGGGGGATCTCTCTCCCCCTCCCCCCTCCATCTCCCATAGTTGACACACAATATTATACAGCACAGGGGGCAGACGCAAGGCCAGTGGGCCCAATCTGGCCCTCCACCTTGTTTTACCCTTGTTTTATTCACCTGTAAATATGAATATATTACCTATGCAGATCTTTCTACCTGCAGCCTCATTTCTGTGTCTCTTCAGGCCCGCAGGGGCATGCATGCATTAAGAGCTCAAATGTGTTTTCCAAATTCAAAATTTGATGTCCAAAGGCCCATTGTCCAAGGGCTCACACTGTGCCTGTGTCTGGATTGAGAGTTTTTAGGGGAATAATGTTAAGTGAGTTCCTTTGGGTGGGTCCTAATCCAATGAAAGTGGAGCCTTTACCAAATGGTCTGGTCACAGAGAAGCCTGGGAACAAGATGTGTTTCATAGATGAAACACCTGGGAACAAGAAGTTTAAACACATTCACCTGCAAGACAAGGAGGCGGGGGGCGGTCCTCAGGGAAAAACAATCCAGCCCACAACCTGATCTCAAAAGTTGAGCTTCCAGCCCTGGCTGGTGTGGCTCAATAGACTGAACACTAGCCTACTAAACCAGAGGGTCACCGGTTCGATTCCCAGTCAGGGCACATGCCTGGGTTGCAGGCCAGGTCCCCAGTAGGGGGCAAGTGAGAGGCAACCACATGTTGATGTTTCTCTCCTTCTTCCTCCCTTCCCCTCTATAAATAAATAAAAATTGCATTTCCAGAACTGTAAGTAAAGTATGTTTTTATACTCACAACATAACACTCCATTTTGAGAGCACAAGCAAACTAATATTCCTTATCAGGGACAATATAGATGTTTTTGGCAGAACTGCTGACATGGCAAATGAGTGGAATCAAGTCCTGGTCTAGTGCACAGGTGGCAAACACAAGGTCTGGGGGCCAAATCTGGCCCTCCACCTTGTTTTATCTGGCCAGGCACCTGGTTCCTGCCCAGTGGCGGTGCTGAGCTCTCGCTTAACTGTTACAGAGTAGTTACATTCATACAGTCAGTCCTAAAGTTACATTCAGCCCTTTGAAGGCAATCACAAGGCTGATGTGGCCCTGGTGAATGAAAATGAGTTTGACACCCTGGTTATAGGGGAACTCTCTTTTAAGGGCATAGTCCTTCACACCGGAGTAGGAGAAATGACAACGTGAAACTTGCTGAAATAGCTCCAATGCCAAAAATAAAAACACTCTCCCATGGTTCCAGACCCCACCACCGCCCCCCTCCAGCTCCCACCCATTTCTCACTCCCTTTTACCGCAAAAGTCCCTGAAAGAGCCGTCTAGATACTCACCTCCAATCCTGCTCCTGCTCTCCCTCTTCTGTTCGTTAGAATCAGGCTTCATCCCCACCACGCACCAGGGCACCAGGGGGGCTCTCGCCAAGGTCACAGCGGTACTAAACCTGAGACGCCGGGCTCTGGCTCCTTTAGTCCCTCTCCTTCCTAAAACCCTCACTCACCTGCCTTCCAGTCCACTGCTTCCTGCCTGCCTCACTCGCCCTCCTCAGTCTGGCTGGTGTCCTCCCCTTCTCCACCTCTAGGTGTTGCAGTGTCTCAGGACTCTGTTATGGGGACACTCCATCTATACTCATGCCCTGGGGAACCTCCTCCAAGTTCATGTCTTTAGACGCCATGTGTGTCCCCATGACTCCCCAACTGGTTTAACTGTCCTAAGACAAGCTCCCCACCAAAGGCTTCCCACAGCCTTCCCCATCTCAGAAAGGGGGCAGTGTCTCCTTCCAAGTGCTCTAACCACCCTCAGGTCTCTCTCTCCCACACCTCACGTCCAGCTCATCAGCAAATCCCACTGGTTGTACCTTCAACTGTACCCACAGCCCACCGCGTCTCACTGCCAGCCATGGCTCTGCCTCACCCATCTGCCATCCACGTAAGTAATAACCTGAGAGCCCAGCCAGGTCTGCTTGCTGCCTCACCCACAGGCTCTTCTCCACACAGCAGACAGCATGACCCCGAAAACATTCAGATCACCACAAGGTTCTTCTGAAAATACCTCAAAGGCTTCCTTTCTCATTCAGAGTAAAATCCAAAGTCCTTAACACGTCCCCTATTGCCCCCTTCCCATTCTGACCTCTGACAGGCCATGCCCTGCCTCAGATCTTAGAGGAAGTGAACACTCTGACCCGTGAATATCGTCCAAGCTCTATTTCTCAGATTGGAAATGCAGAAGTTTTCAATGCAAATGAAGTCCAACTTACCAATTTCTTTCATGGATTGTTCTTTTGGGTTGCTTCTAAAGTCATTGGCCAACCAAGTTCACTTGAATTTACTCTTTTTTTTCCTTTTTTAAAAAAATATATTTTATTGATTACACCATTAGTTGTTCTATTCCCCCCTTCATTGCCTTCCCCCCGCACACTCCCTCCCCCTCCATTCTCCCCCCTTAGTTTATAACCACGTGTCTCAAGTTCTTTAGATTCTATATTTCCCCCACTATTCTTGCCCTCCCCCCTATCTATTTTCTACCTACCATCTATGCTATTTTCTGTACCTTCTCCCCCCTTCTCCTCCTCCCACCCCCCTGTTGCTAACCCTCCATGTGTTCTTCATTTCTATGGTTCCACTCCTGATCTAGCTGTCCTCTTGGTTTGCTTTTGTTTTAGGTGTGGTTGTTAATAACTGTGTGTTTGCTGTCCTTTCACTGTTCATATTTTTCATCTTCTTTTTCTTATATAAGTCCCTTTAGCATTTCATATAATAAGGGCTTGGTGATGATGAACTCCTTGAACTTGACCTTATCTGAGAAGCACTTTATCTGTCCTTCCATTCTAAATGAAAGTTTTGCTGGATAAAGCAATCTTGGCTGTAGGTCTTTGGATTTCATGACTTGGAATACTTCTTTCCAGCCCCTTCTTGCCTGTAAGGTCTCTTTTGAGAAATCCGCTGACAGTCTGATGGGTACTCCTTTGTAGGTGACTGTCCCCTTATCCCTTGCTGCTTCTAGGATTCTCTCCTTCATTTTGGTCTTGGCTAATGTAATTATGATGTGCCTTGGTGTGTTCCTTCTTGGGTCCAACTTCTTTGGCACTCTCTGAGCTTCCTGGATTTCCTGGAAGTCTATTTCCTTTGCCAGACTGGGGAAGTTCTCCTTGATTATTTGTTCAAATAAGTTTTCCACTCGTGGCTGTTTCTTTCCCCCTTCTGGTACCCCTATAATCCAGATGTTGGAACATTTAAAGATGTCTTGGAGGTTCCTAAGCCTCTCCTCATTTGTTTGAATTCTCATTTCTTCATTCCTTTCTGGTTGGCTGTTCCATTCTTCCTTCTGGTCCATTCCATTGATTTGAGTCCCAGTTCCCTTTCCATTGCTATTGGTTTCCTGGACATCTCCCTTCATTTCAATTAGTTTAGCCTTCATATGTTCCTCTAATTTGTGACTATGTTCCTCTAATTTGTGACTATAATCTACCAGTTCTGTGAGCATCCTGATAAATAGTGTCTTGAATTGTGTTTCTGAGAGGCTGGCAATTTCTTGGTCACTTAGAATTATTGGCTCTGGGACTTTGAGTTCTTCTTGCACCATCTTTTGAGCTGTCCGTGCCTATTCTGTAGCAGGATCGGAGCCCTAAGGTGTTCACTAGCGCAGGGCAACTAAGTTGCTGGGTTGTGATGCTGTGTGTGGGGGCGGGGTCAAAGAGGGACTATGGCATCCTGTCTGCCGCCTGCCCCCTCGGCCCTCACCGGCCGCAGCCTCCGCCGTCACCGGTCCCACGCGTCTTGCCGCACTGCATGCGAGTGTGCCACCCCTGTCAGCCCTCGCCCCCTGGGGCCTGCGCGTCCCACCGCGTGCGAATGTAGGACCGGCCGACCGCGGTCAGTCTGCCCCACACCCCAACTGGTTCCGGCTGCCTGCTCGCCTGGGTCGGGGGACCCGTCCTGCCCGACCCTGCTCGCCGCTGGCTCCGCCCCCCTTACCATCCCCCCCCCCATCGGTTAGATATAGTCGGACCTCCGTACAATTCAATTCTCTGTCCCTTGGTTGTGTCTTTGTTTCTCCAAACCTTTGCTGTATTCAAACTTGGCTGTGGGAGAAGGCACAGTGCCTCCACCCATGCCTCCATCTTGGCGGAAGTCCTCTGAATTTTCTCTTATGTTACCTTCTACAAGTTCTGTGATTGTATGTTTTATGTTTAGATCTAGGGTCCGTTTAGAACGGATTTTGTGAGGGCTGTAGGGTCTGTGTCTAGATTGCTTTTATGTGGCTGTCCTGTTACTATCCCAGCGCCATTTGTTGGAAGGCTCTTTCTCTCTCCCCACTAAACCACCTCTGCTCCTTTGTCAAAGATCAGCTGGTTACCTGAAACTAATAAAATTATACTGAACTTAAACTGTAATTGAAAAATAAAATGTAAAAAAGATCAGCTGTGTTTTTTTTTCTGGGTTCTCTATTTTCTTCCATTGATCTGTTGGTTCCATTGCTCTGGGATTATGGGACAATCTCTCTCAGCAAACAAAGGGAAATCTGTTAGACCCTCAGTTAATTCCCAATGATTTACACAAATGACGCTGAACAGTTTTTACAGTTTTGCTTCATCATTTGCTGTCCCTTGGGTCCAGATGACACCAAGTTCATCTGAAATGTTTATTTAGGCAAATGCAGTCCTGAATGGTATGAGAACTAGCACAAACATCTCTCTTATGGGAAGCAGTTTGAATGAAGTCATTTTTGAAGGATTCTGAAAGTTGTCAGGTTATGAAAATAAACAGCACCATTTAAAAGCAAAAGATGAAAAGGATCATGAAGCTTCAGTTTAAAAAATGTCTTAGTGGTTGTGAAGCTTAATTAGAAGAGAATTTACAAAATTAAAAATATGGAAAATTAAAAGAATAAAACATGTTGATCATTTATTACTTTTTTTCTTTCTTAAAAAAACAACAACAATGAGCAGTGGATTGAGCCCCTCAAAGGGTCGCCAGTTCGATTCCCAGTCAGGACACATGCCTGGAGCAGGGCCCCAGTAGAAGGCGCTGGAGGGGGAACAACACATCAATGTCTCTCTCCCTCTCTTTCTCCCTCCCTTCCTCTCTCTAAAAATAGATAAATAAATAAAATCCTTAAAAAAATAACGTAGAGAAAAAAAATAACATAGAAATAGATAAGACTGGTTACCAATAAAATCATTCTAAGAGAGTAAAAGAAAAAAGAAACTAAGATGTGACAAAAAAAAAGACTATTCATTTTTAGAGGAAAGAAGAAGAGGGAGAGAAACATCAATGTATGGTTGTCTCTGGCACACCTCCTACTGGGGCGGGGCGGGGGGGGGGGCGGCTGGCCTGCAACCCAGGTGTGTGCCCTGATTGGGAATGAAACTGGAGACCTTTTGGTTCTCAAGCCAGCCAGGGTTTATTACTTTTTTCTTAAGTTTGAAATACTGCTGAGAGTCAAATGTTTTATTTGTTTTAGATAAACATGCATTATTTACTTGAAAATAAAGCATATCCATTAAAAAAACACCCAACTTGTGAGAGGCATGGTTTGATTTGCTGTGTTCAGCACTATTGACCATAATTCCAGCTTCCTGAAATAAACATTTCATGAGTTATTTATTTTTAGAAAGGCACATTTCAGGAATAATCTGTAGATGAGGATTGGATTTCAATTCCTCTTTATCCCCGTAACACTCTGTTTTTAATTATAAAATATAAACATGCAAAAAATCCCCTTAAATAGGGTCCTTTCTACATTTCTTTGCATAACAAGCTACTTTAGGTAAATTACAAAAGTCAATAAAATTATATGTATTTCCTACTTTGCAGCATTTTAAGACATTTTATAATTCTCACCACAGAAATAAGAATGAAAATATCAGGTGAACTGTTCTTCATTGTAGAGAACTGAGGAAAAAGAAAACTGAAGCATGTGGCTGACTTTGGTGAGGGCTGAGTGTCAACAAATTGAACGGATTTAAAAAAAATCTTCATCTGTGGACATGCTTATTGACTTTAGAGAGAGGGGAAGGGAAGGAGAGAGCGAGGGAGAGAAACGGATCGGCTGCCTCTCCCACACGCCCCAACCGGGGACTGAACCAGAAACCTAGGCAGGTGCCCTTCCTGCAATCACCCTGCAACCTTTCGCTTTGCAGGACTGGGAGTCACGTTAGGGCTGTATCTCTTTAAGGACATTGTCTTGAGGGGTTAAGGTCCCCCACAAATATATGTAGAGGTTCTACACTCAGCACCAAACACAATATATTGGGGAGGGAATAAATGGATCTGCGTTACACATTTTCTACATTTAATATGAAGCAGTACAACATCAACTCTATATAGACTGTGAAAACTTAAGAATGAATAATGTAATTCCTCTAGTAACCCCCAAAAGGGGGGAAAGAAGTATTTCACTAAAAAGCCAATAGAAAAATAAAAGAGTTTTTTTAAAAAAAAGAAAAGATCCAAGGAAGACACAGATGACTGACAGATACATGAAAAGATGCTCCACATCGCTAGTTATAAGGAAATGACAACTGAAACCACAACGGGATGCCACCTCACACGTGTTAGAATGGCCATTACCAGTAAGACGAGAAACAGCACATGTCAGGAGGAGGTGAAGAAAAGGGGGCCCTTGCACACTGCTGGTGGGAATGCAAATGGGTGCAACCGCCATGGAAAACAGTGTGGAGGTTCCTCAGAAAATTAAGAATACTCTGGCTGGTGGGGCTCAGTTGATTGGAGCTTCACCCAGTAACCAAAAGGTTGCAGGTTCGATTCTTGGTCAGGGCACACACCTAGGTTGCAGGTTCAATCCCTGGTCCGGTTGTACGTGATCCCTGGTCCAGAAGTATACAGGAGGCAACCAATCAATGTTTCTCTCTCACATCGAGGTTTCTCTCTCTCTCTGCCTTCCCCACTCTCTAAAAAAGCAATAAAAAATGTCCTCAAGTGAAGATTTTTAAAAAGGTTAAAAAATTAAGGAATAGGCTCTTCCTGAAAGTAGCCAAAGGCAACCTCCGAAAATGGTTTGCTTTTCACTTGACTCAGAAAACCCTACAGAAATCACGCAGATCAAGAGGTTCAAACCATGCTCACTTTAAGAACACTTGTGAAACTGGCCAGGCCATGGAGCGTATACATATCTGAAACGTCACCAAGTACCTGAAGGACATCACTTTACAGAAGCAATGGGTACCGTTCTGCGGTTACAGTGATGCTGCTGGCAGGTGCACTCAGAGCAGATGGGGGGCCAGACACAGGGTCCGTGGCCCAGAAAGAGTGTTAAATTTTTGCTGCATGTGCTTAAAAAATGCAGAGAGTAATGCTGAACTTAAGGCTTTAGCTGTAGCTTCTGTGGTCGTTGAGCACATCCAGGTGAACAAAGTTCCTAAGCTGCAGAACAGAACTTACAGAGCTCACAGGCAGATCAACCCATAGCTGGGGTCTCCCTGCCACATGGAGATTATTCTTCCTCAGAAGGAGCCGATTGTTCCTAAACCAGGAGAGGAGGTGGCACAGACAACCATGGTATTCCAGAAGAGCCCTGGCTGGTGTGGCTCAGTGGACTGAGTGCTGGTCCGTGAACTGAATGGTCACTGGTTCGATTCCCAGTCAGGGCACAGGCCTGGGTTGCGGGCCAGGTTCCCAGTTGGGGGTGTGTGAGAGCCAACTGATCCCTGGATCTCTCACACATCCATGTTTCTCTCCCTCTCATCCCCTCTCTTTAAAATAAATAAATAAATAAATAAATTTTAAAAAGAGATATCCCAGAAGAAACTGAAGAAACAAAAATATGTGGCCTGGGAATAAATTCAACATAAAATAAATGTTTATAAAAGTAAAAAAAAAAAGAATAGAGTTACCGTATGACCCAGAAACCCGTCTTCTGAGTACTATCTACTTGAAACATTTGAAAACATCTATTCATAAAGATACATGTATCCGTATGTTCACTGCAGCCTTATTCACAATAGCCAAGACATGGAAACAAACTGATTGTCCTTCAACAGCTGATTGGATAAAGAAGATATGTCACCTATATACAGTGAAACACTACTCAGCCATAAAAGGATAAAATGCTGCTGTTTGCGACAATGTGGATGGATCTTGAGAGTATCCTGCTAAGTGAAATAAGACAGAAAAGAGACAAGAGCCATATGGTTTCATTCATATTTGGGATATAAAATAAGGAGCAACAAATGAACAAACAAAACAAGCAACTAATTCAGCGATACGGACAACAGACTCTGGTGGTTACCGGGAGGGGCCGGGGAACCAGCGAAGAGGGCAAAGGGAGTCAAATATTTGGTGACAAGGTGGTGGAAGGAGGCTAGTTTGGGTGGTGAGCACACAGCGGAGTATGCAGATGTCATATTATAAAGCTGCACACCTGACATTTATGTCATGTTACTAACCAATGTTACGCCAAGGCATTCAATAAAGAATAAATGCTAAAACTTCACACAACGTACCAGATAGAAGAACCAGGGAACAACAGCAACAAAAGCGATGAACACAAAACAACAAACTAGTAGGCACAGGAAGGAACTTTCTCAACCCGAAGGAGCTCATCTATAAAAACCCTCTACGTAAGCCAGCCATGTTTCCTTCCTCTCTGGCAGGGCACTTGATCCATTCCAAAGTCAAAAGCTGGGCTGAAGCGAACTTGTACTCTCCATAATGTACATTCTGCTTCTGGCTTACCCTCCTGGTACAGTACATCAATATATTAATTGTAAAGTTTACTGTATAGTGTTTAAACACTGAATTTATTTTATGTTGTGCTTATGTGAACTCCTTGGTGAAGGTCCGTTTTCCTTGGATAATGTGTAGTTATATACGACCTCTTTTTAAATGTACAGATATTTTGCTACAAAATTGGTGCAGTTTTTATGGTTTTTACACTTCTCTTTAATTCCCACCTAAGCCTCTGGGTAATATTGTAAATATTGTTTAAAAATGCATCAGCTTATGCCCTGGCTGGTGTAGCTCAGTGGGTTGAGCTCGGGCCTACGAACCAGAGAATCGCAGTTCGATTCCCAGTCAGGGCACATGCCTGGGTTGCAGGCCAGTTCCTAGTGGGGGACTCACAAGAGGCAACCATACATTGATTATTTCTCTTCTTCCCTTCCCCTCTAAAGATAAATAAATAAAATCTTGAAAAAAAAGAAAAAATGCATCAGTCTATGCTACACAATCTGAATGTTATTTTAACTTATAGTTTTCTAAATATATAGTTTAGGGGTCAGTTACTTTTTACTTTAGCACACCCATTTACAGAGATTGCTTTTAAACTGTCACCTGCCAGCAGATTTTCATGAATGTGTACTTTAAAAAGAACATGCCAGGATTTTGTCTTTCTGTTGACTTTCATCTTGATGATAAAGCAAGGCAACTGTGAGATACACAATACAAATTGTTGGTCCTTTACCGCAAGCAGCTGTTTTCCAAAGCGCAGTGCTGATGAGCATGTTAACATACTTGCTATTTATTAATCTGTAAGTAGACAGTAATGTTGGCATGTTCTTTTCTGTTTGCCTATTAACAGGTTTGCTTCTTAGCAATATTAGAATGTTTTATAAAAGCAGTTCACGTTACTTTTCTGGTCTTTTCATGGCATACGAGCAAATAAACTATTTACACTACTATCCTGTAAAAAAAGTGAAAAACAAACAAACAAACGTAAATAAAGACAGTAAAAGACTGAAGACTTTCCTTCTAAGATCAGGAACAAGGCAGGGACGTCACTGTCACCTCTCCAGGTCAACACATGAGGCAGGGGTCGGGGGGGGGGGCGGTGGTACGTGCCAGTGTGGCGGTTAGGCACAAAATAAAAAGCATCGGGATAGGAGAGGATCAAGTAAAATTGTTTTTTATTCAAACATGTTCCCAAGGATTCTACAAAAACAGCCATGAAAACGAACCCTTCACTCTCAGAAGTGTCCCAGTGTGGCCGCCCTGCTCAAGAGAGAGACTTCAGGGAAAAGAAAGTGACTCTAAGTTAGACCCCTTTTCATTCATTCACTGGCTTCTTTCCAGCTTCTCACTTCGAACCCTCTATTCCCTTCTAGACTCTTATTTTCTTCTCTTCTACGCATGTCCCTAGGGTACCTACTTCCACTCCCGCCCCCACCGACCCAAGTGAGGGTCGTCCTCGTGCCCACCCAGGTCACCCCAGGTCACACCTTTGTGGGGCGGTAGGCGGGGAAAGCCTGCCCGCAGCTGTTCGGCCGCCCGCGGCTGGTGCTCCGGCCAGGCCCGGGTCTGGAGTTAGCGCTGGCCCGGAGGGACCTGCCTTTGGGTCACGGCTCTGCTTCTTTCTTGCGGTGTGATCTTGGAGCAAAGCGTTTCCACTCTTGGAGTCTCCCATTATTTCCTTTGCGAAAGACGGAGGAGATTGTACGATGATGGGAACTGTCTCCTTCGGCCGAGAAGTTGTGTTCATTTTACCTGTCGCCACTTCTCTCGGGGCTCAAGCCACAGGCGCGGTGGCGGGGGGAGGGACATCAGTCCTCTGGGAAAAGGGGACTTCGCGTGTCTGTGTTGGGACGTCTCCCTAGGCCACTGAGGCGGGGGACTAGTCCATGGAGTCCTTGAGGCTTCCTGACCGCCGCAGAGCCGTCGCTGCGGGAGCGTCCCGCGACAGGCCTGCACCGGCCCGGATCGCCTGCAGAGGCGCCGCAGGCACGTGCACGGGAGAAGGCGGCCCTGAGGCCAGGTGGCCCGGCCCCGGCCACCGCANGAAGTTGTGTTCATTTTACCTGGCGCCACTTCTCTCGGGGCTCAAGCCACAGGCGCGGTGGCGGGGGGAGGGACGTCAGTCCTCTGGGAAAAGGGGACTTCGCGTGTCTGTGTTGGGACGTCTCCCTAGGCCACTGAGGCGGGGGACTAGTCCATGGAGTCCTTGAGGCTTCCTGACCGCCGCAGAGCCGTCGCTGCGGGAGCGTCCCGCGACAGGCCTGCACCGGCCCGGATCGCCTGCAGAGGCGCCGCAGGCACGTGCACGGGAGAAGGCGGCCCTGAGGCCAGGTGGCCCGGCCCCGGCCACCGCAGCCTCTGGGAAGGACTTCCCGGGAGGAGCCCCGGAGCCCAAGAAGGGCTGGAAGGAGGAGAGGTAAGTAGAACAGAAAAGGAAGAGCAAATAAAGAGAAGGGACCGCCGGCGAGGGGACGCCACCCGGGTGACCCCTGCACCCCAGTTTCCTCATTTACCGAGTGCGAGCCGCTGGCTCACAGGACTTGTGAAGATCGGTACCGGGGCGCTCGCTGGAGACTTGAAAAGTGCTCTACGGTGGGGGCCGAGGTGGCGGTGACGACCGGGGAAGGCAGTAGGATGTGCAGTCAAAACTAGATTTCAGGTCCCCGAGGCCGCTCGCCGTCGCTGGAGCCTCAGTCTGCTTGTCAGTAAACGGGGTTTAATGCGGTGGCCTCGCCGGGCTGTGTGAAGCTGGAGATGATAAATGTCCCAGGGGCAGCGACCGCTGCTGCTGGGGTTGCAGCGGCTGACTTCAGGGCTGGAGCCCTGGGAAACGGAGCGGGATCCGGCGCGGGTGCGCGGCGCCCCCCGGAGGCCGCGGCCCCGCGAAAGAGCAGAGGCGCCGCTCGCGGCCGGGCGGGGAGAAGCAGACCCGGACCCGCTCGGCCGGGCGGGGGAGACCGACCCCATCCCCGCCCCCGCAGATGCCGCCTCGCGTCTGGGTTTTCTCTCCAGACTCGCGCCTTGGATTCTCGGTCCCCGGCCGTCACCTGGACGCTCGCGGAGGGGCGGGCGGCTGGGGCCCCGCGGAGAGGCGGGACTTGGCGGCGGCGGGCCGGGGGGTGGGGCGAGGGGCGGGGGCCGGCGCCCCGCGGGCAGTCGGGCCACGTGACGCCCGCTGCCCGGCCGGGCGGCCAGGCGGGGATCGCCGCGGCGGCCCCAGGAGGTGGCGGCGGGAGCCCGGGCCGCGCGGGACTGGCCGTCGGGGGTCCGGGACGGCGGGCCGGGAGGCGCCCATGCCATGGACAAGCTGGCGGCCGGCCTTGCCGGCCTGCGCTGGAGCATGGTCGCCTTCCCGCTGGACCTCATCGTCAGCCGCTGCCGCCTGCCAACGCTCGCCTGCCTCGGGCCAGGTACCGGGGGTGCTGGGAAGGGCGACCAGGGTCCGCAGGGGAACCGGGAAGTCTCCAGGCAGTTGCTGGCGGGGCTGTAGGAGCGGCCCCCGCACGCCCCGGCTCTGCAACGCGCGCTGCGCAGCTCCGGGCGCATCTCCGCCGGAGACCAGGGGCCCACTAGTCGACGCTCTGCCTCGTCCGGCGCCTCGCGGACGGCTCTGGGACAGAAACTAGGACACGGCCTGGGACGGGCCTGTGACACAGTGTGCCGGCCCAGCTGGAACTTGAGCACGGCCGAGCCACCGCGCCCGCCCCGTCGGTGCGCCCCTTTCCTCGCCGCCCTCAGACCCCCGCCTGGGCCGCGCCCCCGCAGTCCCTTTGTCTCCCACCTCTCACCTCAAACCTCCCGCACCCCTGAGGCCGGTCTTCCCATAGCCGCCGCCCCCCAGCCCCTCTCGGGACCCTTCTCGCATCCTCCCTTCGTGTCTCCAGAGCACCTCTGGGCTAGGGGCGAGCAGGCCACCTGGAGGAAAGGCCCTAATGAGCGAGTCCTCCCTCCGGGCGTGTCCTGGAGCCCCTAGCCCTCCCCCGACATCTTGCCCCATTTCTCCCCAGGGCGCAAGGGCCTGGGCTGCTCTGAGCGTGGAACCTCGCCCGGGGGCCCGAGAGCGGACGTCTGGAGGCTACACGGAGCGAGGGGACTGTTTGCGGTGGCGGGGGGGGGGGGGCGCTGCTTGGCTGGGGGAGGGGCAGGAGCCGGGGCTGGCAGCCAGTCCGGGGGTTTTGTGTGTGAGAAGAATAGGGGTTTGGCCCGCGTTGGCACACTCGCTTCCCTGAATGCTAATGGAGCCCGGGCCATAGTCTACTCTCCTTTCCGCGGGGGCGGCAGCCCCTCCTCCGACCCGCGGCGACTTGGAGTGAGCACAGTGAGCGGCAGTGACCCTACCCGGACAGTCGGACAGGGGTGCCCAGAAGACCAACGTCTTGTTCCCGGGATCATCAGCACGTGATCCCAAGTGCTTGTCGGCTGCAAGGGTGTATGTCCGCGTGTGAATGAGATTTGCCGGCCCCTTCCCGCACATCGTCCTTGGCATCCGTCTCTTTCCTGCGGAGGGTCCTTTCTGAGCTCCTCCGTATGGCCGGGCCTCCTTTGGGCTCCCTTGATATTTCTGGCACCCTGACTTGCCTCCTACTGTGCGCACCTGATACAAATGGTTAGTGTGTTATCTTCGCACTGGGCTGCAGGCTTCATGAGCGGGGCATCCTGCCAAACAAAGATTGTGGCGGGGCTGACCCCCCGAACGAATGAATGAATGAGTGAGCGAGTGAATGAGCAACTGGTGGGATGGCCCAGCTGTCTGTGACAGTGGTGTCTGTGGCTGTTGTCACTGTGAGTGTAAATATGCGATCGAAAGTGTGTCTTCAAGGTCCCAGTGTGCCTTATGCATTTAGAAGGAGCCTCTAAGTGGGGCCACAGGATTGAGTTATGCCACTGGAGTGACAAGCCCCTGTCACTGTGGGCCAGGTGGCTGTGCTGACCAGCTGTTACCACGACCCATGGCTGTGGGTGTGGGGAAGGGTGGGCTGGGGCTTTAAGAGGAGGTTGCAGAGTAGCAGAGCTTTCTCTGCCCCAGGTGGCAGGTCCAGATCCCTGAAACACACATGGTGGGCCAGCCAGGGCTCCTCACAGCCCTGAGCACATCTCCCATGCCCCCTTCATGGGGCACCTAGCCATGAGAGCAACCAATTCCCATTGGGTTGAATGGCAGACGTTCGGTAAGTTGTGTCTGAGGGGGCTGGGAAGGAGGCATCCCCACCCCCACCCTGCCCACCAGCTGCAGCCAGGAGACAGCTCCACCAGCTTCCTGGAAGCTGGGCCAGCCCCTCCTGCTCCCCTGGAAACCGTTGCTGGGGTTGGAGCCTCCAGGGGCCCAGAGCCCCCTCAGCACCTCTGCCCTTGTGCCTCTTCCCCCAGAATCAGCCCCCCTCCCCACTTGTAAATCCACCCCCTTCTCCAGCAGTCATCGCTGCGTTCCAGACACTGGGAGCAGGAAGGGCTGACAGAGGGAGGGCCAAGAAAGAGCTGCTCCTCCGAGGTCCCCTGAAAGCAGGGGAGCCCTGTGGCATAGGGGGGAAGGGGCTGCCGTAAGATGCCCAGGAATCAGCTCCTGTGAGGCCTCCCACTCTCCTGATCCAAGTGACTGGCTCTGGGGGAGCCCTCTCAGCTGGGACCTCCAACAGACTGTCCCACCGAGGCTCTGTCCTGTCCTCCCACCAGACCTTCCTGCTTGGCCTTGCCACTGGCTTGGGGGCTTAGAATTCTGCTGCTGTGAGTGCTGGTGGTTCTGAGGCCCACCCGAAGTGTCTGCTGGGCAGTAACATCTCCCTTGCTCACCCCACCCTCAGCTAATCTGCTGCTCTTCTCTGGGAGCCCTGCAGTCCTCTGCTCAGTGCCTCACACTCAGCCTGTATTCTTTGTTCAAATCTTTTTCCACTTCCCTATGGGTGTAAGGGGTCCTGGAGGCTGGGGGCTGGCCTCATCTGCTGGGAGGCCCTGGCCCCGGCACAGGGCCTGGGACAGCAGGCAGTCTAGTCCAATGATGAAGAACAGCGGCTGGGCTGGTTGCTAGGGCCTCATCAGGACCCTGAGCCCTGAGAGAGGGGCTTGACTCTGCCCTACGGCCACAGCTGGCAGTCCATCTGTTCCTACAGCATTGCCAGCCTGGACAGGGATCATGGAGGGCTGTCCCTGGGGAGGGTCTTGGTGAAAAGGTAAGCAGGTCATCCTGCCTATTCTTTCTGCTCCTCCTAATGTTTTCTCTTTTTCTTTCCTTCCTCTTCTCTCCTTCTTTTCCTTCCCAGGGGAGTATGCTGAGGGCGTCAGTGAACGAGACATCCTGCTCATTCATTCCTGTCGCCAGTGGACGACAGTGACANCAGCAGGCAGTCTAGTCCAATGATGAAGAACAGCGGCTGGGCTGGTTGCTAGGGCCTCATCAGGAGAACAGCGGCTGGGCTGGTTGCTAGGGCCTCATCAGGACCCTGAGCCCTGAGAGAGGGGCTTGACTCTGCCCTACGGCCACAGCTGGCAGTCCATCTGTCCCTACAGCATTGCCAACCTGGACAGGGATCATGGAGGGCTGTCCCTGGGGAGGGTCTTGGTGAAAAGGTAAGCAGGTCATCCTGCCTATTCTTTCTGCTCCTCCTAATGTTTTCTCTTTTTCTTTCCTTCCTCTTCTCTCCTTCTTTTCCTTCCCAGGGGAGTATGCTGAGGGCGTCAGTGAACGAGACATCCTGCTCATTCATTCCTGTCGCCAGTGGACGACAGTGACAGCCCACACACTGGAGGAAGGCCACTATGTCATCGGGCCCAAGATTGACATCCCCCTGCAGTATCCAGGTGTGCTAGCCAGGGGCAGATGGTGCAAAGCTGGTGGGGGCAGTAGGCCGGAGGGTAGCGAGGAGAGAAGGCTTGGGGGAAGCTGTGGGATGAGGGAGGCCGGGGGGCTGGCAGGGTGGCGTTAAGGGTAGGGTTGGGGTTGGGGGCAGGGCTGGGGTTAGGGGCAGGGTTGGGGTTAGGGGCAGGGCTGGGGTTAGGGGCAGGGTTGGGGTTAGGGGCAGGGCTGGGGTTAGGGGCAGGGTTGGGGTTTGGGGCAGGGTTGGGGTTAGGGCCCAGTGGTTCTCATACTCCTGTGTGCAGTCCCCAGTTTCTGGTTGCAAAGCTTTGATTCATATTCTGTTTTAAAATAGATTTTAAACTGATTTAAAAAATACCCACAGTCTTAAACTGCTACAAATCCAACCTCGAGCTGCCTCATTAACCCATTTTTATTCGACCCTCAAAGAGAACACCTCCCGCCACCCGCTGCTTGGCGCTGTGCGACCCAGACACCTCAGGACAGAGGTGCCCAGGCCAGTCATCTGGCTGCACGCGTCAGCTCTCACCTTTTGTTATTATTATTTTCTTTTATTGAATTTATTGGGGTGACATTGGTTAAAGCTTTAATCTGGTTCCCCCCAATTTTCGTGGTAAACTTACTGTTTTCATCGATTGACTTTATAACTGAGTGTTAAACTTTCAGACTTTTAAATAAGATCGTGTGCATGAACTCCTGCTGCGGTCTGTGTGATGTGTGGTGTAAGATTTTGTTTGAAGAAAGGATTATGCTGCTAAAAAAAGAAACTACAGCCCTTCCATTGAGCTCACAAGGAAACAGGCCCCAGGAACTTCAGTAACTTGCTCAGTTCTGTGTTTTAACTGCCACCCCCACCTCCTCCCACCACCAAAGGTTGGGGCCCCCTTGCGCCTGGAAGGCTCACAGTCCCTTCCTCGCAGGCACCACTGTCGCTGCTCTGGTCCTGTCCGGGTCTCCCCCGAGCCCGCAGAACAGGGCTGAGCTGTCACAAGCTTCTGCTCTTCACGAGACCCCACTGAAGAGGTTGGGACGCTCCCTCAGGTGTCTTTCTGCCCTGGGACTGGGCTCTCTTCTGGGCCTGAAGTCCTCCAGGGGGCCCGCTGGAGCTAGGAACTCCTAGCCTGGGAGAGGTCCCAGGTCGTCTTCTTGGGATAAAAAAGGCAAGGATAGTCCTCACTGACTGAAATGTGACTTCAGGGACTGTGCCATTTTAGTTTGTCATTAGAAATCTGGGAAACCAAGGCACGGAGCCTTCTAAGGAGCTGTGAGTCCGGGGGAGGGGGCTCCCAGCACTTGCTCCCCGAGCGCACGTGTACGGGCGGTCGCGGGGTGACAGCTAGCCGCAGGGATGCTGCCGCCCACTCCGCCTTGGCTGCGGACTGGTCCGCCCGGGTGGGGGAGGGGAGGTCGAGGCCCCCTAGGAGGGGGAGGGGCCGGGCGGCTGGTGGGTTAACGAGGAAGCTGAGTGCACAGCTTGGAACTGGTTCCTCTTAATGAATTAATAATTGTGTGGGTGGGCAGGGGCGGCCAGCTTCGGACCTTGGAGACAGCCGCGACGAAGGCGGGGAAGGGGAGGAGGGCGGAGGGGTCATGTCTTCAGGCCGCGCGCCGCCCAGGGGATGGGGACCCCCGGCTCCTCTGAGACAGTCCCGCGCTGGCCCGGCCGGGGCCAGGCTGCTTCCGCAGCGACGGCCGAGGGCCCGTCGGAGCCCGGGCAGACCCTGGGAGCTAAGTAGCTTGCTTCTGTTTTACAGATGGGAAAACAGAAGCCCAGCGAGATTCAGTACTTTGCCCAAGGTCATACAGCTGGTTGGTGGCAGAGCCGGAATTCATCCTGGCCTGTCCTGACCCCACACTTTGTGCATGTACCGACCATTCTTTGTGGAGCATCTGCCGTGGGTCAGGTGCTGGGAGGGGGGGTGGTAGGCGAGACTCTCAGGCTGGAAGGGACCCTCAGGCCAGCGCGGTTGTGTTCTGGGGAAGAAGGGCAGGGGAGGAGGGGCAGGCTCCGGTCGGGCAGGTCCCTAGGGTCTCGGGACCTCGGGTCTCACGTAGGGGGAGGCAGGAGAGGAAGCTGTCCCTGAAGGGGCTGCAGGGGGAGGAAAAGGCTTCCAAGGGCCGGAGCATCACTCCCCGGAGGTCTCCCTTCCTTCCTCCGGGCAGTAATGACCGGTGCTGGGCCCCAGGCTGCAGCGGAGGGGGTGGCGCTGGCTACCATGGTTACATCGATCTTTCCTGCCACATCCTCCCCTGGCTCCAGCCCTGATTTGGCTCCTGCTCTCCCCACAGGGGGGCCGCGGGCATTTCTCCCTGCTTGGCTGCTTGTGGTTGGGGGTTTGTGTGTGGATACGGGGGAGGAGGTTGGGTGGGGGCGGGGCACCACTTGCTGTTGGGTGGCAGAAGACCCTGATCCCTGCCCCTTGACTCCAGATCCGGGCTCCTTGCCCGGTCCTCTGCCTCGTTTATCCCTCCGCCCCCCAGGGCTGTGGCACCTTCAGCCTCTTCCCACGCAGGTCTCAGGCTGGTTGGAACAAGACCCGGGCCTCTACCCCCAGCTCTGTGCTAGGCATTTCCCCTTCTTTTTCTTGGTTTTCATGTGTCTTCCTGCTCCTAGATGTCGATGCCTAAGGCCCTGCCCTTGCCCCTCCGCTCCTCGGAGGGGCGCTCCTCATACCCTGCACTGGGGGGAAGGTTGGGTCTCAGTCTCGATTTCTCTTTGGGTTTGGGGGCTCCAGGAACCCCTGGCACTATGTGCAGAATGTGGCCAGTGTTCATGGTAGGAGTACACTGGGCATTTTTCTGGGGAGAGAGTCCCCAAAGGGTTAAGACCTTCTCTTCATCTTCTCTGAGCCATCCTACCTGCCTCTGGCGGGCTGGTGACCTTCAGTCTGTGCTCCCAGCCAGGCTGCCCCAGCCCCTGCCCCACAGCCTGTTTCTTATGGCTCTGCTTTTGCTGAACTGCTCTGCTGGCTCCGTTTGGGACCAGGCTGGTAGCTGGGGCCCCGTTCTTCCCACCGGCCCCTCATGAGTCACCTCAGGCTGATGAGCCTCCCTCCACGGGCTTCTTGGCACAGCCCAAGGAGCTGTCCACTTCACCCGCTGTCATCACTCTCTGGAAGTCCTGCCCTCCAGGTGCTCCCCGTGGTGGGCAGGTGGTCTGCTCTTGTGATTCCGTTTTTGCTCATTCTCTCTCTCATGGACTGGTGTTTTGTGAAACTCTTTTCATTCTTCAGGTCCCTTCAAACTGCCAGGCAGCTTTCCCCCCCGCCGTCCAGTGGTCCTCTAGTTCTTTTGTCACGAGTCTGTTGTAACACTTGTCGCATCCTGCCATCATTGGGTGCTCCTTGTCATATCTACTATATCTGGAAGTCTTGGAGAGCTGGCTGTATTTTATGCAGATTTGCAGCCTCGGTGGGGCCAGCCCAGTGTCTGGCACAGAGTGGACGGGCGCTCCATAAACGTCTGCGGAGTGAGCAAATGAATGTGCTGCGACTGAAGCAACCACCAAGAAGGTCACAGAAGCAGAAGAGTCCCCTAGTCTTCTCTTAGCCTGTCGTCCCCTCACCTATACAAGACTCCTCCTGTGTCAGGCCTGAGAGGAAGCCGTCTATCCAGACGTTAGGGCGATGCACAGCCTGTCCCTGTGCTCGTGTGGCAGTAGCGTAGAGTGTGTGTGGCCAGTGGGGTGAGACAGTGACTCAGGGGTGTCAGCCTAGTGGATCATCACCATCCTTTAAAGTCCGAGACTGCTGGAGGCATCTGCCGAGCCAGCCATATCACCAGCCCTAGACTGCGGGTGGGAAGGCCTCGTCTGCAGGAGGTTTTGCCGGGCTTCGATGAGAGGCCTCTGGGACAGTTGGGCTGGGTGTTGGACAAGGGCAGGTTCTGGGAACAGAGCTGGGGGCAGAGTGGCTCTCCCTGGGCCTCCAAGGCCTGGGGCTGGGCCCCCGTCTGCCCAGTGTATTGGTGTGCACCAGCAACCCAAGGTAGATGCACAGCGTGCCAGGTCCACATGGGGCCCAATGCCATCTGTCCCAACCTCCTCAGATGAGGCCTCGGAGGCCCAGAGAGGGGAAGGCTCATAGCAAGTCAGAGTGGGGCTGGGACCAAGCTAAGAGCCAGCATCCCCATTGCCACAGCGATGCTTGGTCAGAGGCCAGCTCTGTGTCCAAGTATTTGAGCTCCAGTTTGCACGTGGGCATCCCTGGGAAGATAGTCGCCAGCCTCATCGCATACCCACAGCTTTCCACAGGGATAGAGCTGTGCTCTAGTTGTTAGGGATCTGTGTTCACTTCCTGCTGAGGCTTGAGCTAGCTAACCGGCTCCTTCCACCCCATGCTGGTGCAAACCTGCCCTTCTGACCTCCTGAGTTCCAGAGGGGCTGGCTGAAGTGAGGGGAGCAGCAAGTAGGGACCACGAGGCCTTTTGGGATGCAGGCCAGGATCCCAGCAAGCAGGCTCACCCTAGCAGCCTGCATTTCCTCCCGTGCAGGGAAGTTCAAGCTCCTGGAACAGGCCCGGGATGTGCGGGAGCCAGTGAGGTACTTCAGCAGCGTGGAGGAGGTGGCCAGTGTCTTCCCCGACCGCATCTTTGTGATGGAAGCCATCACCTTCAGTGTCAAGGTCAGTTTTTCTGGTACCAGGCATGGTGTCCCCAGGCTGCCTCTTCTCTTCAGAGCAATTCTGACCCTGGCTGGAGGGTTACCTTAGAGTCCAGGAGGTAGCAGGGATCATGTGACTTCTGACAGCCTCTTGAGGGCCTTTGGCAAAGTCAGGCCATGACAAATGAGCCTAATGACCCAGGGGGCTGAAGAACTTCCTTCGAAAGGTGGCGAAGCAAAAGGAAGAGTGTGGAGGGTCCTGCCCTGACTTAGAGATCTTCAGGGAAGTCTGTCCTCGTTATCCACTGGTAGGGGTGACAGGGTGGGGGAGAGTGGGACAGAATGCAGACAGTCGTCCTCTGTGTACAGTAGCTCTTTACAGACCCTTTTCATATCCAGCAATTCACTTCTCAGTAGCCTTGTTGAAGGGATGGAGTATTATTATCATCCAGATTATAAAGATAAAGGTTGCCATTTATTATTTTCAAAGTATACAATGTAGCTATACATGTAGCCTATTTAACCCTTAGAGCAACTCTTCCAAGTGTTACTAGGTAACTAAGGCCCCAGAGGTGACTCACTGAAGGCTGCGCAGCCACTATGTGGCCTCTCCAGGATCCAGCGTGGGTTCCTGACCACGCCTGTCCCCCTCGCGTCTTCTAGTCAAGTGCTCTGAATCTGGTCCCAGCTTTTGGGAAGACCCCGAGGCTGCTCTCCTGGGTCCTGGAGGTTCTCACAGGGTTGGCTTTCTCTGGCACCCTGGCTAAGCCTCGCCATTTCTGGGATCCCCAGGTGGTGTCGGGAGAGTTCAGCGAGGACAGCGAGGTGTACAACTTCACGCTGCACGCGGGCGATGAGCTCACTCTCATGGGCCAGGCAGAGATCCTGTGCGCCAAGACCACCAAGGAGCGCTCGCGCTTCACCACCCTGCTGCGCAAGCTAGGCCGGGCTGGGGCCTTGGCCGGAGTGGGAGGTCCGGGGGGCACAGGGGCTGCGGGCGGGGGCGCCCGGCCCATCAAAGGCAAGATGCCCTGCCTCATCTGCATGAACCACCGCACCAACGAGAGTCTGAGCCTGCCCTTCCAGTGCCAGGGCCGCTTCAGCACGCGCAGCCCACTGGAGCTGCAGATGCAGGAGGGCGAGCACACGGTGCGCGCCATCATCGAGCGTGTGCGGCTCCCGGTGAACGTGCTGGTGCCCAGCCGGCCGCCACGCAACCCCTACGACCTGCACCCGGTGCGGGAGGGTCACTGCTACAAGCTGGTCAGCATCATCTCCAAGACTGTGGTGCTGGGGCTGGCGCTGCGCCGCGAGGGCCCGGCGCCCCTGCATTTCCTGCTGCTCACCGACACGCCGCGCTTTGCGCTGCCGCAGGGCCTGCTGGCAGGGGACCCACGCGTCGAGCGCTTGGTGCGCGACAGCGCCTCCTACTGCCGCGAGCGCTTCGACCCAGACGAGTACTCCACCGCGGTGCGCGAGGCACCCGCTGAGCTGGCCGAGGACTGTGCTAGCCCGCGCCGCGCGCGCCTCTGCCTGCCTGCGCCCCAGCGTGCCCCCGCGCCCGCCCGCGCCCCCAGCCCTCCCGGTGACGGCGACCAGGAGTATGTGAGCCCGGACTGGGCTGGCGCACCTGACTCCGCAGCCTCGCCCACCGAGATCCCTTACGAGGAGCTGTGGGCGCACCAGGCAGCCGAGGGCCTCACCGAGGGCCGGACCCGGCAGCCCCCGGGGCCGGACCTCATCTCTTTTGGGGCCCCGGGGCCACCACGCCTGGAGCCCGAGACGCAGCCACCTCCCGTGCCTCCCAAATCCGAGGCGGTGAGTGGACTCGGTTGAGAGGCGAAGGGTGCAGGGCAAGGCGCTGAACACTGTCCTCCAGGGAGGGACCAGCCAGGACTCTCCGTTTGGGCCTGAAAAGTGGATTTTCCAGGGCGCCCAACCCTTGGAGTGTGACAGAGAGTGGCCGATAAGTAGGGGAGAGGGTCGCAAGAGCACGTGTAGTTCGGGATACCAGGGACGGTGGCCTTGGGAGTAGTGGGACAGGAATGACAGTAGGTTCCAAGCTACAGAAAACTTGCAATGAGTCTAGAACGATACCCAGAAGGTTCCACAGAACAGCCTTTGAAATTGTCTAGGGAGAAGAAGGGTCTATGGGGAACCAAGTTGAGAAAATGTGTGTAGGGCCTCTGCCCTCCACCCCGCTTCCCTTCCAGTTAAGAGCACTGGCACCTCACAGGCCCTGAGGACTCCCGCACTGAGGACGCTTGTTCATCTGTGGTCGGTGCAGTTTCCCAGCTGCACTGTCCACAGAATGTGGGCAGCGCCCACTGACACCCCAAGGCGTCCACTTTGAGTATCTGACCTGTAAGGAAGGGATCCAGAGGACAGCTACTGTAGTTTGCCGCCCCCCTCATGCGTTTTCCCTCTTTACCTTTTTTAAAAAAATGATTGTTTTTTTTAAAGATTTTTATTTATTTATCTTTAGAGGGGAAGGGAAGGAGAGAGGGGTAGAGAGATCAATGTATGGTTGCCTCTCGTGTGTCCCCTGCTGGGAACTGGCCTGCAACCCAGGCATGTGCCCTGACTGAGCATTGAACCTTGATACTCTAGTTCGCAGGCCCACGCTCAATCCACTGAGCTACACCAGCCAGGGCAAAAAATGATTGTTTTTGAACCCACTTTTCTCTGTCCTTTTCTTATATTCATGAAGGATTTCCAAGGCTCCTGATGGGCGAGACAGGCTGCAGAGAGAGAAGGGGTGGAGGGGGAGGACAGCTGAGTGAGGAGCTGGGGTGGAAGGTGAGGCAGCCCTCTGCAAAGGGGGGCAAAACGTCCGTCTCCAAGTTGCTGGGAAGGGGTTGATGAGGGGTGTCAGCTGCCTGGGCACAGACGGAGCCGTGGCCCTCTGTTCGCAGGTGAAGGAGGAGTGCCGCCTGCTCAATGCCCCGCCTGTGCCTCCCCGGGGTGGCAGTGGCAGCGGCTGGCTCTCCGGCAGCCCCCCAGTGCCCCCGCGCTTCCCCAAGCTACAGCCTGTCCATTCTCCCAGCTCCAGCCTCTCCTACTACTCCTCCGGCCTCCAGGATGGGTGAGTCCCTTCCTTCTCCTGATCCTGGGTCCTTGCACGGTGGGTAGAGGCTGGGGAGAGCAGGGAGGGAGTCAGTGCTGAGGAAGAGGAAGACTTTGGCCTGGGGGTTCAGGGGGTGCAAGTCGCTGAGCAGCACGGAGAGGGAGGGCACTGGTTTTGGAGCCCGAGGCCCTGTGACTTCCTCTCCACTGTCCTGCTTCAGTTTGCTTCTTTCCTGAACGCGAGGACTGGATGGGAACGTTGCTCTGGGTCTTTCCAGACTGGAACTCTGCTGCAGGTTGATGTGTTCCGTGCTGTCTAAAATTTTTTGTGTAATTCAGTTTCATTTACTTTTTCCTGGGGCTGGGGATGCCTGAAGAAAGAAGCGAGCAACCCCAGAGGGTTTCAGGCCTGAGGGCTGGGGTACGGGCCAGTGTTGCAGGGATTGGGGTGGCAGCCTCTGTGAGCTGGCAGAGCGGTGGTTCTCAGTGTCACGTGTGACCCCGGCACAGTTCCCTCCTGCTCTGTCCTCCCCCTCCATGTGTGTCTGTCTCTCTGCCCACAGGACGGGTTCCCGCAGTGGCAGCGGCTCCCCGTCTCCAGATGCCTACTCCCTCTATTGCTACCCATGCACCTGGGGAGACTGCAAAGTGGGCGAGTCCTCCAGCCGACCACCCTCGGGGCCCCTGCCCTCCACCACGCAGCCCAGCCAGGCCTCGAGGGCCCTTGCAGAGCCCCTGAGCAGTCGAGCTGCCTCCCTCCTGGGGGCCGATCCCTCTGTCAAGACCTACCACGGCTGCCCGCCACTCTTCAAGCCCTCTCAGCCCCAGAAACGCTTTGCTCCATTTGGAGCTCTCAACCCCTTTTCTGGGCCTGCCTACCCCTCGGGCCCTTCAGCGGCCCCCTCTTCTGGGCCCACAACCACTTCGGGGGCCATGGCTACCTCCAGCCCTGCATATTCCCCAGGCTCAGGATCGCCAGGCCAGGCCTATTCAGCTGCTTCCACCTCCTCGGGTCCCACCTCCTCTTCCTCTTCCTCCGAGTGGCAGGAGCCAGCCCTGGAGCCCTTTGATCCCTTTGAGCTGGGGCAGAGTGGTTCTCCGGAGCCTGAGGTGCTACGCTGCCAGGAGCCCAGAGCTGTGGGGGTACCTGGATCTGGACCCTGCCTCTCACCACTTGGACCCCCCAAGGTTTTAGAGCCTGAAGGTTTAATGCTGCGGAAGGTGTCCGCTCCACTGTCACCAGTGGCCTTGAAGGGGCCCAAGGCAGGTGGAGCACGACTCCTCCTCAACCAAGGGCGCCTAGAAGGGCCTCCTGCCAGTCCCCGGGACGGGACCATGGGCTGGGGAGGCCGGGATGCTTCCTGGCAGCCCCCCGCTGACCTGTCTGCGCTTTCCCTGGAGGAGGTCTCTCGCAGCCTGCGTTTCATCGGGCTCTCAGAGGACGTGGTGAGCTTCTTTGCCCGAGAACGCATCGACGGCAGCATCTTTGTGCAGCTCAGTGAGGACATCCTGGCAGATGACTTCCACCTCACTAAGCTTCAGGTCAAGAAGATCATGCAGTTCATCAAGGGCTGGCGGCCCAAGATCTGACCTTCCCAGCTTGTAGCTGCACAACCCGAATCCTGGCAGAGAAGCCCTGGGGCCAACCACGGGGCTGCAGGGGCGGAACCCCGGGGGCAGGGCTGCCTTCGGGGAGAATCTTTGCCGAGACTGAGGATGCTAGGTAGCAGGTAGCTATCTGTGAGTCTAGGGGAGACCCACTTGGAAATGGGGTGCTCTGGGGCCACACCCCTGCATGGGGATGGCCTGCCTTCAAGCGTGCAGAGTGGTGGGGAGAGGACGGCAGGCCCCAGTGTGCACCTGGACCTGGTCAGGCATTTGCTGCAATTCCCACGATGGGGTCACAAGGTGGCCTTTGTGGTGACCTAACAGCCTCCCATGCCCTGCCACAGAGCTTCACAGACATCGGGCACTTCTTGTTTGTAGGTTCAGGTTAGTGACAAGGGAAGCTGGTTCATAATTTAAGCACAAATTCCCCAAATGCCCTCTCCTCTGAGCTCTGGGGGCCAATTTTAGGACCTCTGCCATACCCTCCCCCTCCCCCTCTGCTCTACCATGGGTAGGTCCCTGGCCCCGGGCACAAGTGTATGGAGTACAAGCCTGTGCCAGGGCAGCTCGAGGCTCCACCTCTGGGTTCTGGCTCGAGGGTGATGACTTTGGAAGAGCACAGCTCTGCATTTGAGGTACTTACCTAGTCAGGGAGGCACATGCTCCCCTCATGTCCTGGGTTCTCCCTGAACTCAGTACAGCAGGGCCCCCCTTTGTCCTGCAGGGTCAGGTCAGTCTGCCAGGACCCTGACTCCGTGGAAGAGCAGGTGGATTTGAGCCAGCTGCTCCTTGATCCTAGAGGCAAGTGGCTTTCAACCACACCCACTTGCCCCTGGCTCCTGCCCCCACCCCTCGACTCTGGCACACACCTGGTGTCCTTCCTTGGTTTCCTGTCACTAGTGTACCGGGGGGGGGGGGCGGGGGGGGGCCGGGTGGGAGACGGAAAGCACAGTGGTTTGGGAAAACCTGCCTTTTCTCCCTTGGACCTCAGCCCTCCCCGGCACCTGCTCATGTGCCTCAGGGCAGGTCTCGGTGCCCTGCGTCTCAAGCAGTCATCTGCTTGGCACCCAGAGCGGGTTGGCCACTGTGTACAATGCCCCACCCCCCTGCACGTCCCTCTTCACCTGCCCAGGATCACACCGATCCTCACGCTCACTAGTGCCAGGCTGCAGAGGTACCAGCCTTCTCTTCCGCCTTACCTAGCCAACCTAAATATTTATTTCCACTTTCTGTCTCAAGTGTAGCAAAGCCATGCTGGCGCTTGTGCCCCGAGCAGGCGGCCTCAGTTCTGAGGGAAGGGGTGTTGGGAAATAGAGCACAGAAACTGATGTGGAGACTTGGTTTCCTTGCCCGTCACTGAATGAACCCTCTAGGGCTAGTGAAATAAATGCTAGACCGCTGAAGGGTAGTGCAGGTGGAGCTCTGGGTGTCAGCTGCTTTCTTCTTTTGGAGGGACAACGGGTATGCCTCTAGCAGGAGGGGACTCTGGAACGTGTGTGCACGCGGACCATTCATGTGTCCCCAGAGGCAGCTGGCAGTCCCTGCCTAAGAACCTTTCAGTTCCCACTACTGTTTCAGTGGGATTCACACCTACCGAGTGCTGCTGCGTGGAAAGACCCAACTTCAAAGCTCCACGCCCCCAGCCAGGGCCCAAGTTCAACTCCCTGTACTGGCTGAAAGCCTGCCTTAGGCTCTCAGACGCCCACATTTAGAAGCCTGTTAATGGCCATGGTGTAGGGATCACTTCTCTACCAGAGCCTGGCTTCCTAGCTGCCAACCATCAGTGTTCGGTAGAACCGGAGTTAAAGGTCCTCGTCTGCCAGTCCCAACAGTGGAACTGGGCCAGGCAGTATCTGAGGTACTTGCATCCGGTACATAGGCTGGAGAAAAGTCCAGACGGCACAGTGACGGGACTTGGACTATGATTCTGCACACACTCATTGCAGATCCTTCCGCCAGATGGAGTTAAGAGTCCCGATGCTGCTTAGCCGGACCGGGCTCAGCTTCTGCAGGAACACGTTTAGGAGTGCTGCACGCCCAGGGCAGGGGCAGAGTGGGGTGGCCGCCGGCTGACTCGGCCGCCCTTGTAGGCCCCCCCGACTTGCCTCTGATCCCTGCAGGCCTTCTCCATGCTCACGGACAGCATGTACTGACCGGGGAAATGTTCTCTCTGGTTAAACTGTGCAATTGTGTAACAAGGAGGTGTCGTGCTGGGAAAGAAATCTACTTTCTGTCCTGGTCCTCCACACCTGTCGTCCTTTTGCTGCTCTGGGTAGCCAGGGCCGCTTCCCTGCTGTACGCAGAAGCCCAGCCAAAGCAATTCAACACAATCAGGTCTAGAAGGCTTAAGCATCATAAAGTACCACCTTCGATCATCAGCCTGTCTCTCCTTTCAGGTGCTGCTTAGAACTCTCAACATTTCTTATCCCGAACACACGGGTTTATTCTAGCTCACTCCTTGAAGGAAGGGTTTAAACCAGAAGCACAAAGAAGAAAAAGGAACAAGCAGGCAGGGAGGCTGATAAATAAGTTTGGTTTTTATTGTTATCCTGTGTTTGGCCAAGTGCATAATTGCTGTCACCGCTGTTGGCCACCACTGGCCTTCAGGCAGGCACGCTGCCACTCTGGGCCTTGGGACTTACAGATTCACAAGGACAGCGGTTTCCACCTCCTGACATAAAGTGCAAACACAGCCAGACTTCACCAGGAGGGCGGGACAGTCACAGCTGAAGGCACTTTAATCAAGGCACACACATCCAGTGCTAGAGTTCGCTTTCCTTGAGGTTTCTGAAAATCTAGACGCCACTCTGCTGGACAACCAGCACTGTCAGGAGGCGGGGTTAGTAGGCAGGGGGCGAGCAGGGTGTGAGGGCCCGCTCACTGGTAAAATTTCTTGGTAGGGTTGTTGGCATGATCAACTAGCAGCTGGCACGGGGTGAACGCTTTTCCGTAGGCGGCCTCATACTTCCTGAGCCGGTCCACTACCTTCTGAGCGCCAAACAGGTCCACAAAGCGGAAGGGCCCTGAGGGAGAGACAGAACTCGGGTGAAGCGGACGGCAGCACGAGCTCTAGGACAGAGCGAGCGCCTTCCCAACCTGCAAGACCAACCTCCAAGGCAGGGCGGGAAGCCCAGCCCAAAGACCGCTCCGATGTCTCCCTCCGCAGGGGTGGCCAAGATCCCTTCCTGCAGGCACAGGGCAGCCTCGTTCACGAACCTGGTCACCAGGCGGTACTGGATGTCTTCCTCAGAGGACCTGTCCACAGGGAGAGACGTTCAGGGGCAGGAAGAGCGGGGGGGAGGGTCACAGGAGCCACATGTGAAAGGGCCAGCCTCCAGCTGGACAGAAGGTGCAGCCGCAAGGCCAGCCCATCCCTGGGATCCCCGGGCTCCCCGGGAAGAAGACTGCAGACTGCAGCATGGAGCTGCTGGCCCTAATCAGCCAGAAACCGAGCACCCAGAACAGGGCCTGTCACAGAGCAGGTAACTCGTATCCCTTGACGTCAGCGATGGTCAATTACAAATGATGAGAAAGGGTTTGGAGCCCGAAGGGCCTGGGGTAATCATCCCTCGAGTTACTCTCTGGAACCTTCAGTGGGAAGGCTGGAGCAGGGGTCCCCCCAAGGTTTGGCTGCCGCTCCCCTGATGGTGGCAGAGAAGGAGATGGCACGTGGAAGGCCCAAGTGCACAGCGCTGCACCAGCATCGGGAGTGCTCTGGGTCAGGCCCATGATCATAACCGAGGTGGGAGGGGGGCCAAGAAGCTCTGGCTGATGAGAAATGTTTCCATGCCGTAAGCTACTCCAACTGACTTACACATCAGACTTAGGAGGCACCTGTAGACTTGCCAAAACACTATCCATGTCAGAATTCAAGTTCTTACTCTTCACACCCTCCTTGTAGACATAAAAGCCCTTCCCAGACTTGCGACCTAAAAGCAGAAAAGGTAGAGTTAAACACTCAGGGCCCGGGCCTGAGAAGTATCTTTTCTGCCAGTTGGCTATACAGCTCCTGCCTCTCTTCTGTATTCCTGAATTTGTATTTCTAGCTACCCCTAGGAAGCTAGTGTTTGTCAGAAGAGTTCACGGACAGGGAAAAAGATCTTATTTCTTAGAAAGGCCAGTGGGTGAGTTTTACCGTCCGGATGTGCAACCCCAGCCCTAGGATGCCCAGGTTCTCGCTCTGATTCCGCTGCTACTTTGCCAAAAGAGAGAGCC
Organism: Sturnira hondurensis; assembly: GCF_014824575.4. Taxonomy (NCBI): domain Eukaryota; kingdom Metazoa; phylum Chordata; class Mammalia; order Chiroptera; family Phyllostomidae; genus Sturnira; species Sturnira hondurensis. The sequence goes on along the minus strand of NW_028089294.1, from coordinate 16,059,863 downwards.
GCCTCCCTCTGGTGGGCCTCAGCTGTGCATTCACTGTGCAGAGGTTTTACTTTCTGCACACGGGCAGCCAGACAACACGGTAAAAGCCAGATGCAAGCCTGCTAGTGCAGGAGCAGATGTACAAGAGGCCATGGGCAGGAGGAAAACGCCTGTCGATCTGGTGTAACCTGGGCCAGGTAGCGGTGGAGCTTCAGGAGGCCAGAGTTCTGCCTTTTGTCCACAATCTGCAGGCGCAGGCTAAGGAGAGTGGTCATGAAATCATTTTTGAAATCCCCTATGATAGCAGGCTCCATGTTTAGCAAACACACGGGCTTCCTGTAACTCTTTGGTCTCCAAAAACTGCTCGGAACTTTGTGAGTAATGGTGCTAGTCCTGTTTCTTTGAGGCTACTCACCCAGGAAGCCCTTGGACACCATTTGGTTCAGCAGTTCTGGGTTTCCACCTCCGAATCTCTCCCCAAAGGCTTTGCCTAGATCTTCCGCTACGTGTTTTGCTACATCCACACCAACTTCATCCACCAGTGTGGCAGCACCAACAGGAAAGCCAAAGCTTGTGGTCAGGGAATCCAGCTTCTTAGGGCCCACTCCTTCCTGAATGGGAAGGGAAGCAGGGAGGGACCTCAGGGGAAGGCCATCTCTGACCCCCGCCATGGGCTCCCTATGCCCGCCTTCAGAAACAGCCTTGGGCAGCACCCACCTCTCTTCTGGGTGCTACCTGGCCAGGCCAGGGCTGGCACTGTTGCACTTAGGAAAACATAAGACACGTAAGAGTCACAAGGGCAAAGTCTGAGGCTTCCTAACCTATAGCCCTTTAAGGAAGGCTCGAGATAAACAAATATTTCATTTCCCTGTTGCTTGCAATTCTGAATCTCAGTAGCAACAAGACTCTATGGCAGACAGGGCTGGCTTCCACGCCTGGAAGAAGAGGCACTACCGAGGAGCAGTGCTGCAGAGCCCCGGGATCCCCGTGTCTAAGGCTCTGGTGAATGGCCTATACGGCCACCACAGGGGCTGGCTTGCACAGAGGCAGATGTAGCACTAGTCAGGCCAGGCGGGCCCTGTTCTGGATGGTCCCTGCCTCAAAGAGGGGGCAGAACAGCCCAGGAGAGCATGTTGGGAGGCCTTTGGCCTCAGGCAGCAGAGAGGGAGCTAAGGGGGCAAAGCTAAAATTCTGCTGCCCGCCCACGACTCCCCACCACTTGCAGAAACAGAGGGCACAAACGGGCCTTCTTGGAGAAGAGCTGGGAGCTAGTGCATCAGGAGGCGGCTTGCTCCTCTTCCTGACATTACCAGTGTGGAGGACCCGTCTAAGCAGTGGAAGACGCCTCAGACATTCCAAGAGCAATACCGACCTGGAGAATTCGCAGGACTTCAGACATCATGGGTGTGAGACACCTTGTGGTGTAGAAGCCAGGCCCATCCTGCCAAGAGAGAGAACATGAACTTGGTGGCCCCTCTGTTGTGGGTACTACCCTTAAAGCAGCCTCCCTCATTTCAAAGTTCAACATGATTATAACCTCAATTGGAATCCTTGAATGAGACTGAATGGGAAGCCATACCCAGGGCAGCATGGCTTGAATCCCAGAGCACAGCACACAGTTTCACAGTCACCCAAAAGGTCTGGAATGGCTGCGGGAGCCTGCCACGTCCCCGACATTCCCCACTCTGACCCTGACTCGGTGATACAGTCAGCACCACTATCCAGGTTGTAGATGACTGGGGGAAATCATATCCGAAGTTGGTGTGTTTGCCCCAGACAAATTATAAACAAGCCCAGAGGTATAGGAGTCTTCGTGAAACTTTCCCAATCTGCCACTCTGTTACGCAGCCGCTCACCTTAACCACGATGATGACCTTCCCCTGTCTGAGGCCCACGGCTACAGCAGAAGCACTTGTGTCCTTAGATGTTTTCTCTGTTGTGATGATCTCCAGCAGCTGCATCTTGTCCACAGGAGAGAAGTAGTGCATGCCAATCACCTGGCAAGGGCAACAGGAAGCCACGAGACTGAGCGCTGAGGAGGACGCTCAGCAGCATCCTTTTGTGCGGGGAGAGCTGCAGGGAGAAAGGCGGCTGGGGCGCAGGGACACTGCTTGCTACAGTCACACAGTTCGGCTCCACAGCTCTCTGACCTAGGTTAGGAGGGTCAGGGGGAGCTCACCGAACTCCTCTTCCATCTGCTCCCTGGGCTTTTCAGTAAGGGCGACTGATCCTACCAAAAACTGGCATGCAAACGACAGCGGAAGGCCAAACTGGACTTATCAGGGAAGAGTGAAGGTCCCACTTACATTAAGGAAGCTGACGGTTTAGGTGAGAGTCCAGCTTTTCGGGGGGAGAATGGGGCAGGCGGAAAGCCATCAGACCCTGGCAGGCTGAGACGGCTGGTCATCCTACTTGTGCCCCTCTGGCCTTCCTTGAATGGGAATGCTATAAGGCCAGCAGGTGATAAGTTACCCAGGACGCCTGCAGGCCAGATGGCAAAGCGTGACGCTCACTCCACTCCACCGGGAAGAAGGAGAGGCCGGTGTCCCGGGAACGGTGGCAGATTGCCTTTGCTGGTTTTTACTGCTGTGGAAGTGCTCCGAGTGATAAGGGCTGTCCACCTGCCTCTCTACTGCTTCTGTGCCCTCCCTGGTGTCACACTGTCAGCTTCTCCCTGGGACCTTTCCTTGCCGTCACTGAGCCTGCCTCTGCCAGGCTCTAACCTGCTGACTGCTGGGGAATGGGAGAGACTGCCTTGCATCCACCAGCTATTACAATAGGAAGGAGGCTGCTTCTGTGTTTTTAGTACACGGATTGTGTGTGAGTCTTTTCCAATCCTTCAAGTCTCTTCTACTCCCTGCCTGCTTTGGGCCGGTTCTGGTCAGATGAGGCCACCTGGATCCTCCCGAGAGGTGAGCTGTGTTCTTTCTTTTTGAGTGTTTTTATTTTCCCTCAGTTACTCTGGCAGACAACAGAAGCCCAGAGATAAATTTCTAGGCCTCATTCCCAATCGCTGATAGTACATCCACACCCGGCCCTTCATGCCCTGGGTTGAAGGTCTAGATTACCTTGCAGGGGGAGACATCCCACCATGCACTCCGATCCTCCATTCCTGAGTCTGGAGTTGAAGCCAAACCTGCCCTGGGCAGTCGCCCAAGTCTGCTATGGAGCTCAAGTGGTATTCTGGAACATCCCTTCTCAGGGCCTACCTTTCTCTGTCTAATTGTGATAAAGGTGGGTTTCATAGTCTAAACCTGCATAATAACGCGTAGTGGGGCTGCAAATCACCTATAAAGGCATCTCGAGTTGTGCGTCACTCGTTCCTGCATTGCACGCTGGTCATGGTACTAGCTTCTGCTGTGCTCAGTTCTGGGGAACACACTGTCACCCCCATTCACTTCATAATCCACACTAGTCCCTCCACCAGTGAGTCTTAGGCCATAAAGCCTTTCAGAATGTTTCTCTCTTCAGAATTTACCTTCTCGGGTCTTTTGCTGACAGCAGCGATTTCATTGATTGGGAGAGCCGATGTGTTGCTGGCAAAGACACAGTGCTCTGGAATCACCTGTGGAGGAAGGGCATTTAAGAAGGTGTCAGCTAGGCCTGGGAGGTGACCCGAGTCCAGAGAGGCTAAGGAGGGTCGCTGGGCCTGGCCACGGCCTCAGCCAGAAGCGCTCGGGAGGCAGACACCTCTCGCTGACTTTGACGATTACCGGGCAGCAGTGTCGGGGAATGTGCCGGCCTCGTTCTCTCCCATCCAGCCCTCTGGTTATGGCCCTTCGTAAACCACCTCATCCTAATCTGGAGACTACGCCCCAATAGCTGGTACATAAGAGACCCTAGATAAACACTGAAAAGATGACCTTGAATCAAATCTCATTTATGTCAAGATCCATCACGGGCCCTGGCTGGCGTGGCTCAGTGGATTGAGCACCAGATTGCAAAGCACAGGGTCACCAGTTTGATTCCCGGTCAGGACAAATGCCTAGGTTTTTCCTGGCCAGGTCACTGCCATTTCTTCTTTTCCGGACTCTACACAACAAGTACTTGTTTCGTTCACGCCACCCCATCTCCAGAACTGGCTACATAGAGCCTTTGAAACAGAGACCAAAGCAGCATTTCCATAAAACGGACATTTGAATCTGCCTGGGGAAGTTGCTTCTCCCCTCTTTCCTTCGCCGCTTAGACCTGAAGAAATTTGGTTATGGCTCAGCCGCCCCAAAGTAGCAAGACATCTGGCCATCCTCCATGAGGCCATTTGTGTGTTTAGGTGATGGTGGGAGACCCAGCAGGCCCTGTACTCAGGATTAGAAGCTATTTGATATTCTTCCTGGAGGACTCAGAATTGACCTTTATACCATATGCAGTGTGCATGAGCTCAGCGAAGACTCAGGTCTGGGAATGAACAGCCCTATAAAAAGAACCAAGAATTTCCAAAAGCTCCTTTAACAACTCCACCCCTGTGTCCTCCACACACGATGCTAGGATTCAAGCACAACCCACCCCTTACTTACTGCTTCTACTTCCTTTAGCACTTTGTGCTTAAGATTGATGTCCTCAAAAACAGCTTCAATCACCATGTCGGCCTTTTCAAAACCCCGATAATCAAGCTGCCCAGTCAAGTTGCTGAAAATGAAGTCTCTTTCAAATGACGTCAGAGCTTTCTTCTTCACTTTATCATTCAATCTAGAAAAAAACCACATTTCCAGTTAGAGGGGAAGAGCAGGAAGCTAACATTTATGGAGTGCCCACGGCCTGGACAGCACAGCCCCTGGTGTGAGGGGGCTCACACAGCGGAGGGCTCAGGGGACTCATGGTCAAATGACAAGGTACCAGGTCAGCAGGGCACATGGGTTCACACCAGTAACTCGGGGCCCACATTCTCTCTACTACAGGAGGCCTCGAACCTCCCAACTTACATAAACTGTATCATTCATAAAACAGTTAAATCTGCCAAAAGGAGTGAACATGAACACTAGAATGGCAAGACGAAAGAGAAGCTCTGGTAATTCTCTGCCTACAGCAGGGAGAGCGCCAACCCCTGTCCCAGACCCCATGGACCTACACTTGCTTATACATCATTTTGTTATTCTGTAGTTACAATCTCCTAGGGGACAGAGACCAAGAACTAGTTCTTGTATCCTTAATCTGCTTCCCAGTCCATGCCTAACAGCACATTGTAGTGGTCATGCGAAATATTAGCTCCAGGTTCCTTCTTTCTCACCGAGGGCCAAGGAGGGCCTGCTACGCAGACACTTACCTGGCGATTTCTTACTGCCCAGGAGGACAGGCGTTCTCAGGTTTTCATCTGAGCACCTTTTCAGAATAAATGGCTGAGAGCTTTCCTCTGAATGAAGAATGAAGCTAAACCCATTCACTAATTTCCTTAACCAAAAGAGAAACTAAAACCACAAGATAATTGCTTTTTAGTGATAAAACTACTTGCTAATGGTGGGGGAAGGAGCTAGCTCAAAGAGCAAACATTTTTATTAAAATAAAATTTTCTTTAAAAAAAAAAAAAGCCAGAAGATTCAAAGAAGTTCAAAGAATTCAAGCCTTAAAAGTCTGGGTTCAAAACTCCTGGTTTCTGACAACCACCGACAACCATGTCAGTGGTCAGCAACCAAATATTTTGAACCAGAAGTTCAAAATATTATTAGTTGCTCTAAATCAAATGCCTAAGGAAACCAAATGTAGGTCCCTAGTCAGCAGTATGCCGAGGGACGTTCACCGGAGCCTGATGTTTCTAAGGCACAAGGGACACCAGGGTACCTGAACCCCAAAGGGGTCGAGAGCAGGACGCTATCTGACAGCAGCAAGGCCTCTGTAGGTGGCTGTGTGAAGTGCTGTTTGGGGACGCCGGCAGTCTAGTCTCAGGCAATGCTGGTACCTAGCACACGCCCTTTCTTTAACTCTAACTCCTTGCAGTCTTAAAATAATCTGCCAAAATGATTAAACCTGCCAGGTCCTGGAAAGCATTACAGTGACAGCATATGAGCTTCTCTGCAGAAAAGGGGTAAAACCATACTTAAACTACACAGTCCACTTAAGAAACAAAAAATGCCCACTCAGCTAAAGTCACATGCAGGACGGTCCAACTAGTCTATGACAGGGGAGAAGTGAGGCAAGACCCATGCCCAGTTTCGTGAAGCTGCTGCTCCCCTCTTCCCCTCTGCAAAGCAGTGTGTGTGTGGGGGGGTGGGGTGGGGTGGGGTGGGGGGTGGGGGTAGGGGATAGGCGAGCAGGAGGGAGAATAATTTTTATTCTTCGTTAATTCAGAAGTAGGATGGAGAGAGTCTCGTAAAGCCCTGGACACTGTGGAACCAAACCAGTTACCTGCTTCTCTAGAGCAACACCAGTCAACACATACGAGTTCAGGAGCCCTGGCCCCGGGTCCCGCTTCCTGACAGCCGGGCCTCAGCTCTCTCCACAGGGACACCCTGCTGCTTCAGTGTTCCCTAGCCACACAGCTATTTACTGGGAACTGTTAAAACTCCCAAACACCGCGAGTTCTAGCCTGACATCCAAGCCCCAAGTAAATGGCATTTTTGAAATACCTGGAAGTTTTTTCCTCTGCACTCAATGATGCTAATGGTTTCTAATACCTGTTCCGACACAAAGTGAAGGAAGGCATTAGTGTTTCCAAAACACAAAGGAAACTTAACTATGGAGTATCTCGTTTTCACTGCACTCAGGAAAAGGAATCTGTGATGGCAAAAAAAAAACCCCAAACCGCTCTAACTTGCGGCAAAGGCAGAAGGTGGTCTTACCCTTTGAACACCTGTTGCTGCCCTCGGCTCAGCCCACCTAGCGTAGCGTCTTTAAGCATAGTCTTTATGCCCTTGTCCACGGAGACCTGGGCGATGCCGGCCCCCATCAGTCCTGCACCAAGAACGGACAGGTGCCTGAAAGACAAGGACAGAACGACTCTCAGCAAACGACCTGTAATCATTTCGGTGCAGGGGGTGCTGCCCTGGTTGTTATCTAATAAACCAACGGAAGCAGGCACAACAACAAGGTGTTTCAAATAATTTTCATCTGTAAGGATGCACATTTAATAAATGATTGATTTTCCTAAGTTAAATGCAAAAATCCATTAGGTCTACAAGAATGGGCCTACCCATTATAATTGTATGCCTGAAACCTATATGAAATTCTATTAACTGATGTCACCCCAATAAATACAATAAGAAAGAAAAAAAGAACTGGTCGATCGAAGATCATATTATACTGCTCTTCACTCATGCCTGAGATCACTGAAAACTTGGTTTATGCCTAAGTCAATGTCAGTATTTTTGTTTTCCAGAGAAAAGCCCACTGTTTGCAGTGATGTGCCCAAAGACCAGCTGTTCTTCCAGCTACTTCGTTAGCGATGTTGCCATTTCCCAGTCATCTTTCTTTTCTCCTGGAACCTGGGCCTTCATCACCCCTGACTTGGATTAGTTCCAAAGTGTGTTGGGGCCATCTCTGCTTCCAGACCTCACTGCTCCCTCCAACACCCACATACATGCACAGTCCTGCCTCCTCCAGTCCTGCATTCCTCTTGAACTTGTCTGGACCACTTACCTGGTTTACTCTACAGTATTCTGGAATGGCTTCATGGCCGTTATTTTTGTCTCTATTCTAAGTTTTTTGAGGCTAGAACTCACACCTGGTTACTTTCAATTTTCCATAGTTCTGGAATAACACGGCCAGTCCCATAGTAACTAAATAAGTTTTCTTTTTCCCATAACAACTTCCTTTGTAACAGAAGACCAAGTTTATAGCACAGTAGACCTAGAGTTATAATGCAGCATAAAATTTCATTCCTAACAAATCTGATTGTAATTTAAAAAAATCATATCCATATCCAAAAGGAAACCTAATTTCAAGTCCTGGGAGCATCTTTCAAATGTAGTTTTAAAATAATAAAAATATTTATATGGTGTTAAATAATTGGAGAATGATGAGAAAATAGGGTGGAGAAATATAAAGAACAGAGCTGAAAAAGGATTGATACATTACCTGCTTCAAAATTTAAAATTTGTTTCATAAATGACTCCACCATGGGAGAGCAGAGAGGGGAACACCCTTTTCCAATGTTTTTTATTAAATTTTAAACTCAACGTATTCTGCCTTGGGTATGTTATAATCCATTCTTCATTTTTAAATGATATTACTTTTTCCTTCAATTTATTTGTCCAGTTAGGTCAACACTTAGATCATATTTTTCTACCCATTTAGTTCTGAGTTTTAAATTTTGATTTAGGTGATTTTGTTTTCTTATCTGCAAATACTTGTTTTAAGGATATTTAATTCAAGTCTGGAAGTGTTCTGTTATAAATTTTCTTCTTGTGGATGTTTTTTTGGGGGAGAATTTTCATAAGCTTAAGTATTTTGATTCTCATTTCTTTCTTCCTATACTCATTTTACATGGCTGTTGCCTGTCTTTTTGGTGTATCTGGCACACACCACCACCTTGTCTGGGTGCACACACTTCTTAGTGTTACACGCAGACAGGAACAGGAGTCTGGGGTGGCTAATTAGGTCTGCAAATCGAAGAGTACCCTCTTCTACTGCAAAGTGCAGTCTCTCCCTGTCATATAGCAGTAATTAGTAGCATTAGCTGTCCTGTTTGTGCTGTGCAGGGGGAATGGGTGGCCCTGTCATCCTTGTCCATCTGTTCGATTTCTGCAGAACCCGTGAGCAGATGCAGGTTGAAGCGGCTGCCGTCAACACGGAAGGAACTGACCTAGCCCATGGAACCCAAGACACGGCCAGCGCCACGTGAGGCAGACGCGCCCGGATGATGCTGGCCCCGCGTGTGCCGGGGCCGTTATGGCTGCGGTTCACGGTCTGTCTGGAAACCTGCCCTCTCATCTGTCTCATGCAGATTTCTTGCCCATTTTACCTTCTATTTTGAATCGAAATCTCCTTAAAGGTGAGGGGACAGAGATGGTGGTAACATTAGTTGCTTTTCTTAAATCCCTCACTGTAATTCACCTAGAAGAGTATTTCTCAACCTTGGCACTACTGACATTTTGGACCGAATAATTCTTCGTCGTGGGGGGCTGACTTTGGCAGCATCCCTGGCCCCTAGCCACGACCTGCCAGTGGTGTCCCTCCCTCTCCAGTTGTGACAACCAGAACATTTCCAGACACTGTCAGATGTCCCCTGGGGAGCAACAGCGCCCAGGTTGAGAACCACTGAGCAAGACGGTGAGTTCAGAGGCATTATTAAATTTAAAATGCTAAAGAGCTCGTTAGGAAGCATAGCACTGAAAGGCTTGCTGAAGAGAATACATATGAAACAGGTAAGTAGAACCTCGGATGCTTAGGTTGTAAGCAAAAAGAAGGACAGCCTTTAGCAATTAGGATAAGGCGTTATGTTCTTTAATGGGGCAGATGTGAGCATTCACAAAAATGGTATCTGAAGTCACAGGGAGAGACAGGATCATCCAACAGGGCACAGTGTGTGTGTTTGGTTCAGGGAGGGGGCACCTAAACCAGACTCCTAGGGACATCAGTGGCGAGACAAGGAAGCCTCCACAGGACCTATCAGAGAGGGCTGGAGAAAACTCACCACGGGCCAAACTCGGACGGCCAAGAAGTTCCTGGGAGGAATGGGCACCTAATGTGCTCAGGACAGGAGTTTACGGCAAGTCTGAAGATACAAGCCTAGCTCTGTAGACCTTCAAAGACAGCTGCAAGCTTAGCACATCATGAGACCCACAAGGGCTTCCTGGGTGGAGTTTAACTTACTTGACCTCCTTCTGTGGAGCTCCAAATTTATTCTTCTTGCACAGGACCTGACCTTGATACAATCCTATCAAGGCCTTTGATTCTTTGGTCATTGCGAGCTCGGCAAATTTCTGAAACGTGAAAAAGGCGTAAGAAAAGGTGGAACTTCACAGTCTCGGTTTCTCTGGGAAGCAGAGGTGACATGCGCGAGGAGCCTGTGCTGCAGAGTCTGTCCCCCATGGATGTCCCTTCCCCACTCACCTGCAGCGCTTCCTGACTATTGCTTTGACAAGGTTTCGGATTCGGCTGCGCTCCCGTTCCCTACACTAGCGCAGTGGTAACCCCTCCCGTGGAACTGTGGTGTCAGAGCCAAAATGGATCTTCAGGGTCCTCTCGACCCACCCCTCCTTTTAAAATCAAATCAGGAAGGGGAGGCCCAGAGAGGTTAAGTGACCTTGCTCAGGGTCACACTGCCTCAGAGTGGCAAAGAGGGAAGGTGAACCCTAGCAGTATGATGTCCAGCTCCAGTTCTCTTTCCACTGGCCTCCAGCAGGTGGCCCACGTGGTACTCAGCCACTTTCAAGAGTACCTTGCCACTCGTGGAGAACAAGTCTCAGCCCCGCGGGGAGGAGAAGGAGACTCAGAGCCTGAGTCGGACAGAGCCGGGTTCGAGTCCTGGCTCTGCCCATTCCCGGCTGTGAAGCTTTCTTCAGCCGTACACAATCGAAAACAGGCCTATCTTACAGCGTGGTGGGGTCTAAATGGGAACACCAGTGAAATGACTAGGGTCTCTGTGTCAGCTACTGTCATCAGCGATAACACTGGGAATTATTGGTATAATTACGTGGTTTCAAATAGTATTTCAAAGAGAGAATCCCTCTAATAAAGTTGCTATTAGGTCCTAGTAAAACATTAAACAATGTTCTACAGAATTAATGTTTTACTAACCTTGATTTAGTAGGTTTTATTCAATAAACCAGTGATTTTCAAAAAGATAAAAAATAAAGAAAAAGCCAGTGATTTTCAAACTGTGGGTAGAAATCCATTAGCAGTCATGAACTCAGTGGGTTGTGCCAAGCAGAAGAGACAGGAAATACTGATTATAACACTCCCAATTTTGATTCATAAAATAGACTCCAACTTTTCTGTACATACGACTGTGTATAGCTGGTTACGATAGGAAAAAGGAACCAGAATACACGGCAACAAGCAATCAAGTACACGGCATATTTCCTCCGGAACTTGTCATTAGCTCTTTGCACACCTTTTGTCCTGTTACCGGAGTAATCACTCTCCAGTGATTGCTTAAAACTTAAAAACAACCCAAACCACTTAAATTTGCCACATCACCAACTCAGAATGTGGAAGGAGTGAGGCTGGTTCCTGTGTCCCTTCTGTTCTTTTTTTAGGAGGCACAAAACATTTCGTTTTACTTTCTAATTCACCAAAAAGAGGCTGGGCTTCGAAGTTTATCTCTAGGCCCTAACAAGTACGGATCAGATTTATCTATCAACGTTTCCATTTTAGCACAACAAGACCAGCCTGACCACAGAATAAAATGTCCACGCTTCCTGCCGAAAGGACTGTAACCCTGCCCCGGCTCTCCCTAGCTGTATTCACTACCTTCGTCACGGAGAGCAAGTCCAAATACCTGGGACCACCGCGCTCTCTTGCAGCGGCTCGCCTGCTGAGATCAGAAGAAATGATAACCACTGGAGAAAAAGTTTTGCTAGACTTTGGATACTTTTTGTTGTTTACAGTTTTGTACGGTTTTAGATCTTTGGTTTTCTTGTATCTAATAACAAAAAAATAGAAAAGAACTTTACCTGAGATTCAGCGAGATAGCCAGCCTCTTTCCCCTGCTCAAGTCCAGTTTTTACCACCTAAAAAACATACGAAATATTTGTGCATTGCTGGAGTGGATTGGTAAGATGTACGAGAATGCTGAATAAAATCGCTAGCGTTAGTTTTGAAAGACCAGATTGGAGTGAGGAAAAGGAGAGGATTTAGTGCCTGGTGGTTCCTTAAGGTCGACTTAATTCTCTGTCTCTGAGGCTAGAGCCAAGCCCATTGCAAAACAGGAGGAAATAAACAGAATTTAAAAAGTCCGAATAGGAAAACAAAGAGGTTCTATAGCTTGAACTCCACCTTTGAACCCTATTCCTCATCAGAGAAAGAGTTGTCGCCGCCCCTTTCGGAGTCTGCTTGCGTTGCTCGTCCAGCCTTTCCCCTGTTCTCTACGAGCGGCCAGATCCCCAAAGCTCCCCTTTCGGGCCTCTTCCCCCCCTCTGCTCTCTTCCTCCGACACCTCTCCTAGCGCACCACATTAATCATGACCTCTACGAAACCGGATTTAACATCTGGGGTAAGGTCTAGCCTAAATACAATAGCAAACAGAACCGATGAAGTAATGAGCCTGTACTCAATCACTGTACCTTATGGGAATGACAAATTGAAACACACATACACACCTACATCCTTAACTGACATCTCCGTCTATAATACTGATGCCTGAATTTCTTCAAATACCTACACTCAGCACTTCTCAAACTTAACTCATCTCTGTCTTTGGTGAGTCTCTGTGTTTGTTTTTTTTTTACTGTTTTTACTATTATATCTCAGGGTCTTAGTTGAACTTCAAGTCCGGGTTACCAAGGTAGCTTTCTAATTCATGGCTCTACTTTGTTTCTCTCTAATTCATTTTTACTCACTACCAGGAATATGGTTCTCTGTGGTCTACACAGAACCAAGGTCAAATTCCTTAACTCATTATTGACTGACCTTCTAAAATATAGCTTTGATCTGCTGTTCTGCGGACATTTCAACGCCCTTCTACAAAAACCGACCTCATTTTAGGTCCCTTGAAGAGCCTACTGTTTTCCACCTCTTGTAACTCTGCTCAGAACACCCGCTCTGCCCAGAGTCACTTTCCCTCCACCTCTTCTCTACCCATTTTTCAGGGCGCAGGCCAGACTCCACTCTTCCTGATCTCTTTGGCTCACAGTGGCTGTTCCCTCCTCTGTGCACTCGGCAATCTTCCTCTGTCCCAATTATCTGGAAAAACTCCTGTGCTGCACCGTTATCTGCCTCACCACGTACGTACGTCTCATCTCCCCAGCCTGGACGGGGAATGAATGGAGGCAGGGTATCATGTTTCATATTTACATGCTTTGGTGTCTCCTGCTTAAAATATATGTGCAGACTAACCCATTCTCCAATGCTGATGTCTTTAGTTATATGCTCTCTTAATCTTAGACTTTCCAGATCGAAGAGTTCTGTTTCAAAGTCTACCTTTAGAAAAAAGTTTCTTCAACCCTACGATCATGTCACCTATTCTCTTTGTTCTGTTCAGAACTTCTCAACATCGTTACAGCTTTTTCGTAATTATGGCCATGAGGAAGTTAATGAGACATGGGAGGTACCGACAATGGTTTTGACAAAGCGTAGAATACAGCCACCAATTTTTGTCTCAACTACCTTTCTATAAATGCTCAGTATTTCACTGGCCTTGTCATAATGACACGACATAAGTTCCATCTTGGTTTATAACGGACAGTTTTAAACTCATCAACTAATGAATAAGATGTATCATCCCCGAACACATCAGTTCATATGAATTTCTGTAGCTTGCTGTATTCTTCCCTCATGTTTGGTAGGTACTTTAACAGCAGAATGCAGAACTCCTGTACTGCCACGCACAGTCCAGAGTGGCAATAAAGAGTGCTGAGCTATACAAAGGAAGAAAATACACGGAACCTGAGAGTGGGGGGAAAAGACTCACGTCAATTATTCTCAGAGGCGCAGGATAAAGGCCTTTGGTCTGCTTTCGTACTTGTTCTTCCACCTTTTTGTAAACTTGTTCCCTGACAAATGGAATATTCATGGCGTACGATGTCAACCCTGTAAGGTAAAATGCTTTTAGATACCTGATGGCAATGAGCAAATTCCTTGTTAGTTTGCTCTGTAAACTCCATAAAAATGCAGGAGTTCTAAGCTATCTGAAAGAACTGCTCTTTACTCTGACATACAAAATCCACATTTCAATCTAAGCACTCTTTTAAACACAGTTTCATTAGTTGATAAATTCTGAAGCTGGGTCTTGTAGTAGTCTTCTTTTGTACTAATGTTAAAAATTTTCTAAAGAAGTTTTTAAACAGTGTTTTTAAGCAGGCAGGGTAAGGATCAGGACCTGACACAGAGCAGCGCTATACCCCTTAAGGCTGACCTTATGCTTCTAGTAAACACTTCACCTACCTCTTTCTCACTTAAAATTTATAGCAAACAAAGTTACACTCCTTGCAAAGAAGCACTGCCTTGTTTTTTAACAGCACTCACTTTCCATCAATCCCTTGCTTCTCTTTAAAGAGATTTTCTTATCAGCTAGTCCTTTGGCAAAAGTAACTGCAACTTCTTCTAGGTATTCAACTGTCCGTTCCTCTGGAGGTTTGATTCCTGGTCCTGTAAAAATGAACAACAGACTGGGATGTAAACCGGGCTTAGATCGGTCCCAAGGAGGCAAATGCCCACCCCACGCACCAAAGCCAGAGGCGCTAGTCCTGGCTTTCAGCACAGCTTTCTCTATCAGTCAGGCCAGAGACGGGTAGGGGGAGGAGTCGTGGACTATGACTCCCAGATGGGGATGGGGCAGGTGAGGACTCGCCGTACTCCGGCCACCACAGACTTACACTAGCAATCCATAACAGGAAGACACCTGACACCCCCTGCAAATATCTGGAAATTAACACTTATAAATCACATGTGGGTCAAAGAAGAAATCACATACACACAGAAATATCAGAAAATATTTTGACATTCAGGAAAGTGAAAACATAACATTAAAATATTCAGGTAAAGAAAGCAATGCTAAGAGGGAAATTTATAGCTTTAAATGTTTATGTTAAAAAGAAGGCCTAAAATCAATGATGTAAGTTTCCACCTTAAGAAACTAGAAAAAAAGTAAATTAAATCCAAAGAAAGCAGAAAGAAAGAATGACAGCTGAAACCAATAAAACAGCAAACAAACACACCAGAAAAAAATATCAATAAAACTAAAAGCTGGTTCTTAAAGAATGACAAAGTTAATAAGTTTCTACCCAGACTCATCAGGAAGAGAGAAAACACGTATTATCAAGGTCGGGAATGAAAGAGGAAACATCATTCCAGAGTATAAAGATATTAAAAGAATAATTTTGAAGCATTATGAAAAACTTTATTGCAATAACTTTGGTAAGTTAAATCAAACAGACAAAATCACTGAAAAACATACAGCCATAGCTCGCTTAGGAAATGGAACACCCAAACAGCCCTGTATCTATTAAGGAAACTAAATTCCTAAGCGAAAACCTTCCCAAAAGAAAACTCTATGACTTCACTAGTGCATTCTATAAAGGATTGAAGGAAGAAATAATACCAATTCTACACAAAGTCTTGGAGAGGAGAGGAGAGGGGAGAAAAGAGAAGAGTTTCTAACTCATTTTATGAAACCAGCATCACCCTAATAAGATTATCAGGCAGAAATATCACAAGAAAACTGTCACCGGGGCCATTACCTCTCATAACCAGACATAAAAATCCTTTACAACATTTTAGCTGATCCAGCCAACAATTTAGTACATTGTGACTAAGTGGATTTTATTCCAGGAAGGCAAAGCTAGTTCAATAGTCAAAAATTAGGGTAACTGACATCGCCAACAGACTGAAAAAAGAAAAAACTGCCCTGGCTGGTGTACCTCAGTGGATTGAGTGTGGGCCTGTGAACCAACGGATCGAGGTTTGATTCCTAGTCAGGGCACATGCCTGGGTTGCGGGCCAGTTCCCAGAGGGGGACGCATGAGAGGCAACCATACATTGATGTTTCTCTCCCTCTCTCCTTCCCTTCCCCTCTAAAGATAAATAAATAAAACCTTAAAAAAAACCAACCCACACAATCATCTCAATAAAAGCAGAAACACCATTTGACAAAATTCAACATCTATTCTCAGCAAAATATAAATAAAAGGGAACCCCACAATCTGATGAAGGGCACACAAGAAAAAGCTGCATAGCTAACACTACACGCCCCACAGGGCGGATGCTTCCCCTAACACTGGGGCAAGTTCAGCGCAGCTGCTTTCCCACTTCTACCTAGTGCCACTCAAGGTCTCAGCCATGTGCAGTTGGCCAGGAAAAGGAAATGAATGTCCAGATAGGGAAGGAAGGAGTCAAAATGTCTTTGTTTGTAGGCGACATGATTATTTATGTAGAGAGTCCTTAGGAATCTACAGAAAAAGCTAACAGAACTAGTAAATTTAGCAAAATCACAGAAAACAAGGTCTATGTATAAAAATCATATTTATATAGTAGTAATTAATAATGAGACCTTAAAGTAAAAAAGTATAAAATACTTAGGTATAAATTTAACAGAGTGTGTGCAAGATCTGTTCAATGAAAAGCACAGAACACTGCGATGAGAACTGAAGACGACTCAAAGAGAGAGCGACACCACGTTCCCAACGAAAAAGCTCCGCACTGAAAGATGTCAGTTCTCCCCCTGACACAGCGATCCGATGCAGTGTCAGTCGGGGTCTGAGCAGGGATTTTCACAGGTAGGGCTACAATGACTATGACGTTTGTATGTGAATGTAAAGGAACTAGTATAGGCGAAGTAATTTTGAAAGAAGGGAACCAAGTTAGAGAGGGTCGCACTATCTGATTTCAAGCATTATTAAAAAAACAGTAATTAAGACCGCATGATACTGGCTTGAGTAAAGACATACAGGTGCCTGGGAATAGGAAATCCAGACACAGATTCAAACACAGAGGGTCAACTGATTTCAACCAAGGCATCAAGGCAGTTCAATGGGGAAAGAAGAGTCTTCCCAACAAATTGTTAGGACACTTGGATATTCTTACGCCAACAAACAAACAGACAAACAAATAAAAACATCCTCGATCTTTACCTCACACCATATACAAAAATTAACCTGAAAAGGATCACAGAGCAAAACGTAAGAGCTAACCTACAAAACTTCAGGAAGGAAACAGGAGAAAATCTCTGTGATCTTGTTAGAAAAAGATCTCCCAGATGCAACACCGACAGCATGATCCGTACAAAAGGACCTTGGACTTCACTGAGATTCAAGACTTTCTGCTCCGAGATAATGAAAGGCACGCTACAGACAGGGAGAAAATATTTGAAAATCACAATCTCATAAAGGACTTGTATCCTGATATATAAAGAACTCTGAAAACTCCATAAAATGAAACAAAACCAAACCCGATCAAACAAAATGGGTAAAACATTTGGACACTTCAACCAGAAGATACGCAGAAGCAAATAAACACAAGGAAGAAACACAGTATCTTTGGTGATTAGGAAGGTACAAACTAAAACCACAATGAGATAGAGTTAAACTCTTATTAAAATATCTAAAATTAAAAAAGACTGACCATGCAGAGTGGTTGGTAACTATAACAGAACCCATGTCGCCAGCCCGTAAATGATGCTGGCGGGAGTGCAGAATGGTATTGCCACTTTGGGAAAACAGTTTGACAATTTCTTAAAAGCTGAACACACACCTATCATATGGCCTGGCCAATCTACTCTTTGATATTTGTCAAACAGAAATGAACAGGTCCACATTCAGAACAGCCCTAAATTGGAAACAGCTCACTGTCCATCATTTGGTGAATGGATATGCAAATCATGGTGTACCTACACAAGGGAATAACCCTCATCAGTAAGAAGGGGCAAACTGCTGATACATGCAACAACGTGGATGAGCATCAAAAGCATTACACTAAATGAAAGACACAAAAAAACTACATACTAAAATGTTCTATTATGCAATCGTGGTTGTGTTTACACAGTTACACATATTTCTCTAAATTCAAATTGTACTTCAAAAAGTGATAAATTCATTATTACGCAAATAACATCTCCATAATGCTGATTTTTAAGAAATAAAAGGGTGATGAACACACAATCCAGAATAGTAATTTCCTTGGGTGAAGGGAGGCAAAGAAATTATATGTGGGGAAGTAGTACATCAGTAGGTGAAATTACTGTTAATACACTCAGGTTGTTTCATGAGTTTATTGCATTATTAAAATAGAAACAAAAAAGGAAGGTAGGTTATCATGGATAATGATACAGGTAATTTAATAATAAAAAATAATGACAATTCAATTCTGTACTCCTGATGTCCAAATTAAAAATAAAGTAAAATAGAAACTGGGGTGATGTTGAAATGATTTAGTATTATAATTTTTAGGAAACTTCGCTCTTCAGAATGATGACTCACTCCTTCAGAGTTTGAGTTTCAGTCTAACCAATACTTAAGATATTAACTCCTTAAGAAAACAAATAAGTTTGTAAGACTCAACTCTAAGGCATGCCCACACTTACCCAGCGGTTCCACTAATTGGTCAACCAGTCCCATTCTTTTTGCTCTGTCTGCACGGATGTTCCTGCCAGTCAGCATCATGTCAAAAGCAGCAGGTATGCTCACCTAACATGCAAGCAAGGGTCAGGGCACAGAGGAAAAAAGTATCAGCGATGATTACAGTTCACAAATCATTCACCTGAGCAAAATAAATACTCAAGTGAGAAAAGGGGAACCAAATTTTTGTGTTACTTATCACATTTAGGTAACTTCTGGGATTAGAAATCTTCAGCTAAAGCAAAAAATGTCTTTGTATCTCGTCTTTTAATTCAATATGCAAGACTTCTAATACGATTAATAAAGTGGAGAAATAACTTCGTGTATCCTAAAATTGTGTATGCATGGCACTCTAAATGTCTTCTTTATCGTGTACATAACATTTAAAATTCCTCTACGGGAACAAGTAGAGACTGAGAAACCTGATAGTTTTGACAACATCTTTGAAAGGATTTCAGGCTTAACAAAAACTGAACTCAGCCAAGAGTTTCTCATACAGATACCAGAAGAAAGGCCCCTAGCAACATTCAAATACCAACTACAATGAAACGAAAGAAACTGCAGTACTGTCTACACACACTCCCTTCATCTTTCTTCCGATAAATCTTTTCGACAATTCCCATGAAGGGATGTACACTATCTATTACCAGGGAATTAATCCATAAAGCCTTCTTCCTCTTTTTCTGTGCCCACCACATATCAACTTCCCTCCAAAGAGTGTTTCTGCTGAGTCTTGTTTTCACCGAGGACTCTGTCCTGCCAGAAGCTGTGAGGTTTGGCGAGCTCTGAGGTTCGATATTAAGATTGCAGCCTCCAGGCCTGACTGTCCTTCCCTCTCAAGAATTCTAGACTCTAATGGGCCTCTTTTGGTTCTGTAGAATACAAGGAAATCATCCAAATCAGGGGAAAGGTCTGCCCCCTCTGTTTATTATGAAATATGACCCATGGATTTGCAAAACAGGTAGGGTGGCCCTGTGCACGGAGGGAACAGATGACGCTATAAGCACTGGAGAGGCAAGACGTGCATCTTACTTATCTTCATCCTTCTTCAGGGACTAACAAAGAACCTTGATGAATAATTATAATCAAGAAATTGAAAAAATAAATTAAAAGTAGAATTAAAAAAATACCAAAAACGGAAATCTGTTATTGATCTTAAATATTAATGTTTTATCTGGTTTCTAAGTTCTACAGTAAATACACACATTTATGCCTTTTATATTAACAAAAATAGATCTAAAGGGCACGTACGTTCACAGGACGGTTTAAACTCACCAAATTAGGCAGGCGCTGTGTGCCTCCCGCTCCTGGTAAAAGTCCCAGCAAGACTTCAGGGACACCTAGTGCTGTTTTTTTATCTTTTGTTGCTATTCTGTATTGGCATGAAATAGCAAGCTTCAAACAAAATAAAAGGAAATTAGAATGTTAGAAAATGAAACTTTATAACATCTTAGGATCTGTGAGGGTTTAAAATTTACTTTAAAAAGATTTTATTCATTTATTTTTAGAGTGAGGACAAGGGAGGGAGAAAGAGGATAGAAACATTCATGTGAGAGAGAAACAGCAACTGGCTGCCTCAGGTACTGACCCTGCAACCCAAGCACGTGCCCTGACCAGATCTCAACCTGCAGCCTTTCGCCTTGTGGGACAGCGCCCAGCCGACTCAAGCCACAGCAGTCAGGGCTTAAAAAAGACTTCTTTAGAGCAGGAACGTGCCCACAGCATAAACCGTAATTCCTTAGGCTGGCATTTGATGCTTTCCAGAATTTACCTTTCCAGATTTCATACTTTTTTCTTAATTTATCAACCTCTTTTTAGGTTACATATTTCCTGAAAATTCTGCTGAAAGCTATGGAAGCTCTCAGTGGGAAAACGCACACACAACTGTGCAGGTACCTCAGGCTAAGAAGCCCTGTACCCCAGAGACTCTCCTTCTCAATAAAGCAGCTGACTTATGGTGTCCTGGTAGACTTCACTTATCCTTGCATTTGCCCACACCTCGCCATACGTGGAAGGCTCCAGGCAATCAAATTCTGCTGATCACTGAGGGCCAGGCACAGGTTCCCCTAATTAATTACCGTAAAAGGATCCAGCACAGAGCCCAGCAAGTGACAGATCCTTGATGAACGTCATTTTCTTTTCCCTTTCTTTTTTCCTACGTGCCCTAGTCTAGTAAGCATCTCTTCTGTCAAATCTTTTATTATTTGCCATCTGTGCTGCTACAGAGCACTTGAGTGTATATTAGGCTTTGTGTGTCTCAACCAGGCTTAAACAGCTCAAGAGCACACATCACACTTCTGAATCTCTGCCCTGCAAACTTGAAGCAGGTTTTCAGAATCAAAAGGGACCTAAGAGATCTAGTAGAGATATTGTTTATAAATGAAAGCGCCACACTTTGGTTCAGATGCTCTGTGCCACGAGAACAAGGATTAAAACAGATTCAGAGGTTTACTAACTAAAAAGAAAGCTGATTCTCTGAGGACTTTTCTCTGGCAAAACAGTGCCTGAAGTGTTACGGCTGGAGCACCCTCCCGATGAGCTGAACAGTGACTGTAAGAAGCGCATACCTCGAGGCCTCCTCCCAAGCAGGATCCACTGATGGCTGCCACAATTGGCTTTGTAGACTTCTCGAGCTTCTCAAACATTTTCTGACCTTCCTGTGATAGTTCTCTGACCTCTTCAGGGGTCTTGCAAGAAGCTATCATGCTGCAGTGAGCATGGAAGCGAGAGCAGAAAAAAACAGAGATGAAACTGTAGCCTCCTTTGTCAAGGACCTTACGCACCTCACCCCCATCCCACCCCGCACCGACTCGTGGTGGTGCGTCTTCAAACACCCGGGAGTCTAAGAAGGCTCTACCTGGGCACTAGTGTCGGTGACATCGTCGCTCCCTACAGAGCGTTAAGTTTCTGGATCCAGAAAACATGAAACAGAATGTGTTGCACAATTTTATTTTTATTGCCATGAACAAATCATTAGCTTCTGAAGCTCTGAACAGGAGAAAATCATCTTCTAGTAAATATTTCCACTGTGTGCACCTCACGTCTGTGTGCACCCCAAGGGCAATTACCTGCCTGTGTCCACAGACAGTCCAGAGAAGGGTTTCGTGTGTGGTTTAAAGACCTTCATATAAAGTACACACTGTGTGAGTCAGTCTGTAGCTTGTCTTTTTTTAAAAAGTAACATTTTTTTGACCTTTAGTAATACGTTGTGGATCTAGTTAATTCCTTTGAACTATTTTGTAGTATCCTGTTCCACGTTTTCCTTGTCCTTTCCCCTAATGACGAACACTTAGCTTGTTTCAAATTCTAGTTTAAACTACACAGGACTGAACACCCTTGTACATGGGTCCTTAAACACACAGGGGAGGGTTTCTCCAGCAAACATACCCAGAAGAGGTATCATTAGATTTTACGATACATGCATTTGCATTTTTACTAAATGCTGCCGAACTGCTCTCCAAAGTGGCTGTGCCAACAGGCATTCCTACTAGTAATGTTAGAGGAAACTGGCAGTTATTTTAAAACATAGCACAGCACCCAGCGAATAACTTGCTTATGGCTTGTTTTTTCCTTTGTTTCTCGCTTGCCACTGTGCGCCAAAGATAACGACTGCCCCAGTGCGCTAGAGATAACGTTTCGCTTCTTGCTTCTGCAAGCTGCTTCTTGCTTTCCCACCAGAAGTGATGGTCTAAGTGACAGACTGCTGCTCACCCTATATAAGTAATTGTTCCCCACTGATCGGGGCCCAGAATTTGGAGACTGCCTCCTCTGGGTCCACGTGCGTAATAAAGGTTCCACTTCGCTTCCTCCGGTGTTCAGTCTGAGTCTTTCCCAGAACAATAATATATTAACTTTCTCATTTCCTCAAGTCCTTGCTAACATATTTTAAAGCTTTTAAGTGCTATCTCATTGTTAGTTTAATTTTATAGTATTTTTATATTCTACTCAAACAGGAGTTTGAACTGCTGTCAATCTTTAAGGAAAGCCTATATTTAGTCTTACATGGCTTAAGCAACCAGCCCCACCTGTTTCGACTCCCGCCACGCCCCGCCCCCCGGCTTTTAAATCAACTTCACTAAAACTTACTTGATGTCAGCACCTGCAATGAAGCAGCCTGGCTTTGATGAGATGAGGACAGCACTTCTGACTTGATCATTTGCCCAGACTTCATTCATTACTTCTATGAACTCCGACTGCAGTTCTTTATTCAGTGTGTTTACCTGTTGAAGAGAAATACATATAAATCTGAGGGTTTAAATTAGAAGGACCAGATGTGCAGGCCACCATCAGCTGCTATTTTGATGGTAGGAAATACGTTTATCCATCAGAAAGATACTGTTAGAAGAAAGAGAGGCAGGGGAAAAAACATCAAATACCCGGTGACTTTTCTATTCAGGCAGTTCTGATGAACTATAAGCAACCCCACCCTTAAAAACAGGTCTACTCAAAGGAGGAACCCCGGGTCACATTCCTAAGAGTTCACAGGTCACAAATAAGTCTACAAATATTGACTGGCATGGGAAAAAATGTACATAACATTAAGGGAAAAAATTAAAATTAGGTATATAGTGTGATCTTCATTTCACAAACAGTTTGTTGAAAGTAGATTAAATGTTAAAAGCAGTTGTTTATGGGTTTGAAACAGAAGGGATTATTTTTCTCTCCACAGTTTTAAAACTCCCCACCACGGCTATGTGTTGCTGGAACCACAGGTCAGTGGGCGCCAAGATCTACTCTGGAGGGGACTGTCTGCTTTCCTCGGTTTGTGGCAGTTGTTGGTTGCTTCCACCTAGGTCCTCCCATTTCATCTAGGCCCCCGGTAACAAGACTTCTGGAATACAAGATCTTTACAGCAACTTTAGATGGCGCTTTCATGAGCTCCTGCAATAAAGAGCTTCTTGGCAGAGACTAGATTAATGCTATACACTTTGTTGAAGTTGCCCAAAACAAATAAAGCTCCACTTTCAACAGAACTTGACCTCCAATATGTGAACTCCACTGAGTCATTCATGTCCCTCAGGAAGCTTAACCACCACATTTAGCCCAGCTAACCTATGGATAGTAACTCACGTCAGGCAGGTAATGAAGAAACCAGCTTAAATAATCTCACAGTTAAGATGGTCAGTTTTGCTGGGACTCAAATCAATGGAGGGGACCAGAAGGAAGAAAGAAACAACCAAACAGAAAAGGAAGAAACAAGAATTCAAGGAAATGAGGAGAGGCTGAGGAACCTCCAGGACATCTTTAAAACATTCCAACATGATACCAGAAGGGGTAGAGGAAGAGCAACAAGTGGAAAACTTATCTGAACAAATAATAAAGAACTTCCTCAATTTGGCAAAGGAAATAGACTTCCAGGAAGTCCAGGAAGCTCAGAGAGTCCTAAAGAAGGTGGACCCAAGGAGGAACACACCAAGGCACATCATCATTACATTAGCCAAGGTTAAAATGAGAGAATCCTAGAAGCAGCAAGAGATAAGAGGACAGTCACCTACAAAGGAGTTCCCATCAGACTGTCAGCTGATTTCTCAAAAGAGACCTTGCAGGCAAGAAGGCGCTGGAAAGAAGTAGTCTAAGTTATGAAATGCAAGGACCTACATCCAAGATTGTTCTATCCAGCAAAGCTTTCATTTAGAATGGAAGGGCAGATAAAGTGCTTCTCAGATAAGTTCAAGTTCAAGGAGTTTATCATCACAAAGCCCTTATTATATGAAATGTTAAAGGGACTTATCTAAGAAAGAGAAGATAAAAAATATGAACAGTGAAAGGACAGCAAACTCACAGTTATTAACCAAACCTAAAACTAAAGCAAACTAACCAAATAACTAGAACAGAAACAGAACCACAGAAAAGGAGATCACATGGAGGGTTAGCAACAGGGGAGTGGGAGGGGAAGAGGGGGGAAAGGTACAGAGAATAAGTAGCATAGATGGTAGGTAGAAAATAGACAGGGGAAAGGCAAGAACAGTATGGGAAATATATACGCTAAAGAACTTAAGACACATGGACATGAACTAAAGGAGGGAATGTGGGTGGGAGGGGGTGTGCAGGGTGGAGGGGAATGAAAGGGGGAAATGGGACAACCGTAACAGCATAATCAATAAAATATATTTTTTTAAAAAGATAGTCAGTTTTGATTCTCATAGACAAAAATTGTACTTTGATTCTTATTTAATAAATTAACTCTTATCTAATAAACCATCATTCTACACTGCAGCAGAAGGCTAATTTTATTAATTATTGATGTTAATCTGACACCTGAGGTCAACTAGAAAGAATTCTTAAACAAGGATCTCTGCTTCAGAAAGCTCTATTCCTGTGGCAACCTGTCAAGCTAATTTAACTATCAAAACCATAAATTCCTATGATAAGGTTACTGCCGGACTGGTGGGTTTCTTTCTTTTCCATCCAGGACTGCATTCACAGATGTAGTCAGTAGAAACGAATTGCAGCAAGTTGAAGTAGGTACCTTTGAATTGGGTGAGTTAATTCGGATGACTGCCACATCCCCTTTGATTCCATAGTTAATATGGGTTCTGGCTAAAAACAGAAAGAAAATTTATTTGTAAACATTTTTATTGCTATATAAGTCTAAAAAGCAATGTAAACATGTTAATAAGAAATTAAACTTACTCAGCAAAGCAGACGACCTTGTAAAGTTGCGACAAATATAACCTGTAAGAAAGAAAGATTTCAAACTTCATTATTTCATAAAGCACTATTTCTGGACTACCTGTTCTATTATGTAACAGAAAAAACAACATCAGAACAATGTGTTCTAGGATGTACTGTGACCACTGTCATATCTTTGCTTGTTTCAAGGACCAGGTCAACGATTACTTGGATCCCAAGTGTGGGAGGCAGAACAATGGCTCCTCAAAGATGTCCACGTCCCTAGAAACTGAGAGTATGTGAGGTTACACGGCCAAGGGGAATTGAGGTTGCTCATAGATGAGCTTAAGTGCAGGACGATCACCCCGGGGTTATCCAGTTGGGCCCAATGTGACCACAAATGGAAAGAGAGAGGCAAAGAGCACCAGAGAGATGGCAGCACGAGAAGGACTTGGTCACATTTTGCTGGCTTTGAAGAAGTCGAGAAATGCAGGCAGTCTGTAGAAAAGGCAAGGAAATAGATCCTCTCTTACAGCATCCAGAATGAACACAGTCCCGCCAACACCTTTGATTTTAGCCCAGCGAGACTCATTTCTGATATCCGTAACTGCAAGAGACTAAATTAGTGTTTGTATTGTTTCAGACACTGAATTTGAGGGAATTTGTTACACACTGATAGGAAATGCATACACTAAGAAGCAAATTATCTACAAAGTAATCCATAATGTCAGTTCCAAATGTATTTCAAATGAATCTTAACCACATTCTTCAGGCATATCCTCTTGCATTTTTACGGAGAGATGGAGTTGCCAGTGTTATTGAAAGTAAAATCAAGGGGCACCAGGGACTAATAAACACATAAAACAGTCCACATCACACTTTGTCATTTTAAGCATTTCTAATGAGAAAAGTCTATATGCTCGCCACCAAAGACACTCTGTCATCTGGGGATAAGGAGGACCAGCCGCTCTCCTTCCTCTTTCCCGGCCACTTCACCACTTAAGGCTCTCCAGCATGCTGCTGCGGGGATGATCTTTTGAGCAAAAACCATCACAAGAAGTCCCATCTGAGGGTCTTTCAATCTGGACTCTGGGTAGAAAGAAGGAATGCTGGGGAACTCCAGGGAAAGACTCCAAATTAGTTCTGGGCATTACCCGGCCTCCGTTCTAGCACTGCAGGCTCACCTGTGCTGTGCTCTCATCTGAGCGCCTTGCTGGAGGCTGTAACCAAGCCGCTCCAGAGGCCAGACAGAGTTAACACCCCTTCATTACAACTTCCAATTTTTAAAAAAATATATTTTATTGATTATGCTATTACAGTTGTCCCATTTCCCTCCTTCATTCCCCTCCACACTGCACACCCCCTCCCACCCACATTCCCCCCCTTTAGTTCATGTCCATGTGTCATGTAGAAGTTCTTTAGCTTCTACATTTCCCATACTTTCAATCTTTTAAAAAAACACTCTACTCTTTCTTCCCTTGCCTTCCACATTTATGGTCCACCTCAAACCCTACCTCCCATGTACCTCTTTAACTTCTACTCCTCCCTACACATATTTTCCAAATCTTGTCCAATCATCATAGGAAAAAGTTTTCCCTTTCTCTGAATCTAAAAATAAAAACAAACTGCCCCTTAATAACTGACAACTGTAATAGCGGTACACACAAAACACCTGTGCCCAGGAACGGGCATGAGTTTGAAAGTAATATCGAATGTGGTGAAGAACTAGTACTTAAATAATAACTAGTGCATCTCCTCTAATTATATCAGCTTCCCCCAAATATTATTTAATTTTATTACTGGCACTAAAACTTTATTTCTAATTTTCATAAAAATATACTGCATTTAGGCTACATTAGGGGCTATATAGTCTTGGAATCCACACACATAATTTAGGAGAGTGTGGAATGTCTACTCACTTAGGAGTGCTATTATTATTGTTTTTTTAAATTAAAATCCCTACAATCTTCCCACCAGCCTGTGACTGCCTGTCTCTCCCTGTGCCTGCTCTCTCATTCTCTAAACCCCTCCCTTTCTGCGGCACGTCAAGCCCAGAGTCCAGTAAGACTTTGCATTAGTATGCAATGCTAATCAAGGACAATGGACAATGAAATCAAATGATTTTTGGTCACTTTATGTTATGGTGGTATTCTAAATGCGATTTTAGAAATCGACTCGACCAAAAGTACTGTCTACGTGACTTAGGAACAAACTCTAGAACCACACCCAGTTCCTGAGTTAGAATGTCTACATCTGCCCAGGAGGCAGGGACCCCCCTGGGGCAGAACACAGTTGCATAGGGCCAAACTGTTACACATGAGACAGCTATTTAACATATCCAGCGAGTCTGGGTTCCCAGAGCAGCACTGAAAAGTGATTCCAGAGCTATGTGGGGTATGAGAATCAGCTGAGGAGGCTCAAATATACTCACAAATTCTGGGTGACAGATAATCCAGGATCACAAAACCAGAATTTAATGGGACTGAGCCTCAGCGTCTGTATTTTTGAAACAGGTTAACTGAAGTAGACAGCAAACACGTGGACCCATGGAAACTACCCATAGGAACCCACTGACAGGGGAGTCGGTTAGGAGAGGGCCATAAATAGTAGCCAAGGATCTTGCTGGTTTGAAAGGCAAAGCAACACACTATTTAAAAGGAAAAGAAAGCCATTTAGATGGCACCTGAATCACAATGGTGTAATGTGTGTGGTTCTTTTGCATTTCTTCTTCAAGCAATCCAAGCCAGCCCCCTCAGGTGCAAAGATGTGGGACCTGAAAGTCGGACTTGTGCTCAACCATCAACTTTACCATTTACTAGCTGACTAACCATGCACAACTCTTTTTTTTAAGGTTTTATTCATTTATCTTTAGAGGGGAAGGGGAGAGGGAGAGAAACATCAATGCATGGCTGCCCCCCATGCATCCCCCACCAGGAATTGGCCTGCATCCCAGGCATGTGCCCTGACTAGGAGTCGAACCATGATCCTCTGGTTCGCAGGCCCGCGCTCAATTCACTGAGCTACACCAGCCAGGGCCCATGCACAACTCTTTCAGTGCATTTCAGAAATACAAGTTACATAATGACTGTAAAGTACCTGTAAGTCACAGTGCTACACCAAAGTAAACTGATAGAAGCAGCCAGCTATTTCCTCAATCCCCTGTGCCTCTACTTGACTAACGACATGCTTCCCTTCTTTACTCTTCTATCATTTGAAATCTGTATCATCTGTATTTATCCCTCTTCCTTCTTTATATTTGTATCATGGCTCCAACCTTTCCCACAAAGCCTTATTTTGAGATTCTGTCTACAATGATCTTTCCCTTCTCTGGGAAAAATTTTATCTTTATTATCTACTGTTTTGTTCTCTAATCACTGCATCTGTAGCAGGTGTTTCCCTTCCTGAACTGTCATCTTTTCCACCTCACAGTCATTCTTCGTTCAACAACAAAACATTTACTGTGCCCTACCAAGTGCCACACACTGTAGGCACTGTGAATAAGCAAAGGTGACAACCCCTGCTTTGTGGAGCTTGCATTCTATGGTAGCAGGTGAAATGATATCTGGGAAGAATTAGTTCCTACTCAGTAGAGATAAATAAGAGGTGAAAATAAGCCTGGCATAAAAAGGAGTTTGCTGATAAAGTAGAAATTTCAGTGGGAGGGGAGTCAAGGAAGAGGCAATTCTAGCTCAAACAGGGTAAAGTGGATTCAAGTGGGGAATAGATTGACTCTGAATGCAGAGTGGGAGGGATGGGTGAAAATGCAGATAAAAAATATAAATATGTATGTTAAAAGATAAATACCTAAACAGAAAAGAAAACAGAGCCGGTGAGGGGGTTCCGGCATGGGCTGCTATTTGAAAGACCAGATATTTGAGAAAACAGGTTGGTGCTCATTAACTTATATTTTAAACCATTTTAATCTATTACCTACTAACCTACCTTTGCTGCCTACACACCCACTAGCACATACACAATACCTCCTCTAAATCAACTGAGACAAAAAACAAAGAAAAATCAGTACATGTAAAAACGTATCTGGAAAAGAATTCCAAAACACGGCCAAGGTGCAGTATAAGTCAGTTTTGCCCTTGGAATCTAGCCTTACCTACTACCTAACCCACAGAGTTTACCGTATTTTTTGGACTATAAGACACACTCCCAAATTTGGGAGGAAAAGGGGGTGTGTCTTATAGTCTCAATGTAGCTTATCTGGCTCACTCTGTGTGGGGGGCGGGGGTGGTGGAGCGGGGCCATCAGGTTATTAAATATTTCACCACATTTTTTGCTTCAAAAATTTTTTCCTATTTTCCTCCTCTAAAACCTAGGTGTGTCATGGTCTGGTGTGTCGTATAGTCCTAAAAATACAGTATGTTAGAGCAGCTGGGTGAACTTTAGCCTATATTTCTCATGCCAGCAACTGAGAGAGAAACCTTTGTCCCACTTTTTAATCATTTTAACAATGTAACTCAAGAAGATAACCTCCAAGAGTTAAGACTACAGCAGTAGAGAAAGTTAGATTATGCTGACACAAATTTCAAATATGCAAATGTTCCATTGGTTGATACAATCAACAGTTTTCCTCAACATTCAAAGAGACAGGATCAATAACATAATAGGATTAATGAAGTGAGGGTTCAATTTAAATATATGTCCTCTGAAGTATTTGCCTCTAATCCATTTCCTGTGAAAACATTTTACCACTTGTTACAATTCACTCTCTAAACATTTTTTCAAAATTTATAAATTGCTATTAAAAGTGGCAATATCTATAATGAGCCATAGTTTCTTATTGGTGAAAACATAATGCATGCAAAAATGTATGTGTGTATATATTTGTATGTTAAAAAATAGAAAAACTAAGCTTGTAACTTTTAACTACACATGTAAAATGTAAAAATTCCTTTAAAAATTCTCAGATATATAAAATCACAGTTCTTCAGGGCAGGAAGTTAGTAATAGCTAACACTTACTGAACACTTTAAAAAAACTGCTTTACGCCATGGCTGGTGTAGCTCAGTGGATTGAGCGCGTGGTTCGATTCCCAGTCAGGGCACATGCCTGGGTTGCAGGCCAGTTCCCAGCGGGGGACTCACGAGAGGCAACCATACACTGATATTTCTCTCCCTCTCTCCTTCCCTTCCTTCTAAAGATAAATAAATAAAAGCCTTAAGAGAAAAACTGCTTTACATCTAGAGTGACTCCTTTAATGCTCACAGGGTGAGATTACTCTCCATTTCACAAGTGAGAACGAAGACAGAAGTTAATTGCCCAAGATCATCAAAAAGTAAAACACAGAGCCAGACTGAAACCCAGACTCTCCCGTCAGGGAATTCCTCCTTTGAAAGTAAATTCACAGTCTCAATCATTCATTTTACAGTTGAAGAAAATAAAACCCAGTAACAGTAAGGTGTTCACCCAGTCACACAATTAGTTAATGAGTAGAAATCACATCACCTGATTATCAACTCAGCTGCTAATCCATGAGAAGTACCTTAAAACCAATGCAAGTGCCAATTCAAAAATACACACTTGATTTTTCTAGTGTTAAATCATAAATGTGGAAAACAGGAAACAAAACGAAACTGTAAGGTAACATGACCAAATTCTAACAGTAGCTTTGTGAAAAGTAAGAGATGGGTGATTCTTTTTTCTTAATCCCTTTCCCCAATCTTTACATTTCAGTTTTATTTAACATCATATGGGCATGTGCACACGTTTGTCGGCGCACACACACAGCAGTCCTGTAGCAGAATAAAAACAGTGGTTGAAATAAAACAGAAAAAGATTCAATCATCCCCCACCATTCAATCATCCCCCACCAGGAATTAATTTAAAATCATCCCCCTCCTTCATTTAAAATTAAGCTCTTAGCCCTGGCTGGTGTGGCTCAGTGGACTGAGTGCCTGCCTGTTAACTTCAGGGTCCATGCCTGGGCACATGCCTGGGTTGCAGGCCAAGTCCCCAGTAGGGGGTGTGCAAGAGGCAACCAGACAGTGATGTTTCTCTGCCTTTCTCCCTTCCCTCTCTAAAATAAATAAATAAAATCTTAAAAAAATATAAAATTAAGCTCTTAAAGTAAAGGGAGACTCCAGCCAGCTGTCTAAAATCAGCACACTACTCCTGTGGTTTGGGAGGGGGAAGGCATATTACAAATGAAACTTCTAATTAAGTAATCGGTATTAAAAATATCATACAATAATAGCCCTGGCTGGCGTAGCTCAGTGGATTAAGCGCGGGCTTTTGAACCACACGATCGGGGTTCGATTCCCAGTCAGGGAACATGCCTGGGTTGCAGGCCAGTTCCCAGCAGGGGACTCACAAGAGGCAACCATACATTGATATTTCTCTCCTTCTCTTCTTCCCTTCCTCTCTAAAGATAAATAAATAAAATCTTAAAAAAAGAATATCATACAATAAACAAAGTCACTTTTCACCCGATAGATTAGAGATGAGAGGAAAATACCTGAATTTTCAATAATCACCCACTTTCATCCTTTCACCGCCAGTTTGGAGAAAGAAGGTATAGCTGATGCAAGCTGCTTATCATTAGAAACAAGATTAAAGAGTTCTTAAAATTAGCTAATATTGTATTCCATTAGATACACGTATTTGCGTACTTTAAAAAATGTTTTTTTCTAGCAAACTGCAGAACCTCCCCATGAAATTCAACAGATTAGGATTATTGTGGGTTCCCTATTAAAATATGGTTTAAAAAAAAACCGGTAGAGAGAAAGGAGCTGGCAGTGGCAGTCATTTGCAAGGCTGGTTAATTCCATCCAAGAAGCTTTTAAGAGAGCTCTGGTTACGGGCAAGTTGCCGTGGGGGCATAAAGATGTGATAGACTGGAGCGTCCGAGTCCTGGAACTCCCAATCTCGCAGGGACAGACAGGTTCAAGGCCATCGTTAAAGAACATCAGAGAAACGTGAGCCCAGAAATGCAACAGAGAGATCTGCGGAAAGTGCCAGAGCGGGGTGGACAGGACTCAGAAACATTAGGGGTTACGAATCCTTAAGTCGTCGATGAAGGACTCGGAGTCATGAGAGAGGAAGTGACAGTGATTTCCCAAGGACACAACAGACCCGGACGCAGGGCAGCATCCCTCCCCTGCTAAGCCAGGGCTGGGGCCCCAGGAGGGGACTTGGAAGCGGCAGCGAGTGGGAGACCCGGGTTCGAGGCCGCCACTCTCCGCAGGCGTCTTGTCCGGGTGCAGAGGCACCCTCAGCCGGGTCTCACCTGGGCAGCGGAGCGTCCTGGAGGCATTCGAGAAGCGTCTGAGGCTGCCAATTGCCCGAGAGGCCACCATCTTGAGCAGAAGAGGACGAAGTGGAAAGAGGTTCAAGTACTGGGGGCCGGGCAGAAGACTTTTCGTCCCGCAGCCTGGCCCCGAGGAGGCGTCCGACGCACTGCCTGACTAAAACCTCGAAGCTAAATTGCCGGCGGCCCCTTAAACCTGCCCTTCACTTCTGGTTAACGGACCGTAAAGGACTCTTTCTCTTCTGGAAGGAAGGAGGCCCATCGAGAAGGCGGCCCGGTGCTGGGTTTTTCCAGTCAGGCGGCCGACGAGCAGCCCAACGGCCAGCGAAGTCCCCAGTGCGCGGGGGGTGAGGGGTCCTTTCCAGGCTGGGCCCGCCTCTTGGTCCCTTCGCAGTCTGTCACTCGAGTGCGGACCTTGCCAGCAGTAGGAGTTTGAGCGGACGCAGACGCAGACGCAGACGCAGGTGAGACCGGAGGCGCACTCGGCTTCCCTCCTGGCCTCTTCCCCTCTGCAAAATGAACAGTTTTTCCGCGCCTGCCGCTCCATTGCCTGCGGCCACCTCCCCCGCCCCGGGGAGTGGGGCTCCAGCCAGCGGAAGGAAGCTCCTCCGCCCGCCGAGGTCTCCTGGACCAAGTCGTTTAGTACAGGGGAACAGGACCTGGCATTTTGTCAGTAGCTCCCAGCAGCGGTGTCACCTGTGGTTTAATTTCCCACCGCATGTGAACGAACTCCTCGCTGTGTGTGTTTCGGCTTACCGCGCTGGGCTGCGCGGCCGTGTTTGTTTTTTCACCTGCTTTGCTTATAGGGGCTGTAGAGGCTCAGAACAGGCCCCGCGGGTTTACCCGGATTCCTGCTGCCAAGGGTGGGACTGGCTCCTTTGAC
Organism: Sturnira hondurensis; assembly: GCF_014824575.4. Taxonomy (NCBI): domain Eukaryota; kingdom Metazoa; phylum Chordata; class Mammalia; order Chiroptera; family Phyllostomidae; genus Sturnira; species Sturnira hondurensis. The sequence continues at coordinate 16,026,991 of NW_028089294.1, read as the reverse complement.
CTTTCGGGATTCGATTGTGGAAGGAGACATCCCCCCATCCTCTTCGGAGGAACGTATCCAACGCTTCAGAGGGTTTTCCAACCCAGAAGGGACCTGGCCGTGTATTTATCTGGTCGTTCGTCCCCTTCATTTTATCGCTGAGGAAACCCAAGCCCCAGAATTACAGAGAGTGATTTTACCCATGGCCGCAGGTGGCAGAAACAGGACTAGAACCTTGGTCTACTAATTTCTAGACAAGGGCTCTGCGATTGCACAATAGCTATTTTATTGTTCTGGAAAGATGGGCTTGAGTCCTCAAATTCGCTGATTCCCAAAGCAAGTAGCATTGAGGGCACTCTCACGGCATCTCATTTAATGCGCACAATCCTAGAATTATTGATATTTGGACTTTCTAGATGAAATTTGGGAGGCTCGGGGAGTTTGTGTAGATTTTCGGTAGGTGGCAGGCAGCGGCAGGATTCAGACATAAATCTGCATTTCACTGTTCAGCACATTTGAAAGTTCCCCATAAGAGGAAGCAAGAAAGGGTAGAGGGAATTGGCAGGGAAGTTGAGGCTGAAATGAGTGTGGAAAAAAGAGATTTCTCTTTAAAACTCAGGTCAAGTAGAGAGCTCTCCATCACTCTGAGCACTCTAGGCAGAAATGGGATGACCAGTGATTATTTAATTTTCCGGAAAGGATTCTTGGTGACCTCCAAAGGCCCTCTGACTCATAAGATTTTTGTAGCACTTACGATTCAGATCAGGGGTGGCAGCCTTTTTCTGTAAAGAGCCAGATAGCTTAGGCTTTGCAAACCCACATTGACCTCTTGTCATAAATTGCTTTATTTTGCTGTACAGCTCTTTAAAAATGCAACAGCTATTACTAGCTAGAGGCCCATGTATTATAGTTTGGCTCTTGACTTTTTTGTTCCCTGTATTTGCAATAAATAGTGAACTCCATCAAGGGAGAAATGTTATGTTTCTCACTATGGTTTATATAGAGGGAAACCAAGTACACCGCCCACTGATACTAATAGCAAACACATGTATGCCCCTTACTATATCAGGTATTATTCTAAATGTTCTCTCTCTATATTAATTTAGTTATTACAACAACCCTATATGGTAAGTACTGGAATTATCTACATCTTACAGATGCATTTTGCAGAGGAATTATCTTAATTCTAAAGCAGAGAAAGGTTAAGTGATTTGTTTAAGGGTATATAACTAGGGTAAAGCCAGGATTTAGATTTAGATGGGCTGGCTTTGGAGTCTGTGCTCTTGAGCATTGCATTGTGTCTTAATGATATCTTAATCCTGAGCCGTTGGGACCAGCCCATCTTGTCTTTACTTGCTGAGCCCCTTCTTTCTTTCCCTTGTTCCCAGGTGCCTGCAACTTCATTCAGCTTTCCATAGTTCCACACTCAGTAGAGCCTCACACTACAGTTTCCATGCCCCCCAAATCCTTGGGTCTGTTTCCTGAAATGTCTGTTTCCTAACGTTTAGAGCGAACGACGAGGGTCAGCCCTCCCATCGGGTAGTTTGCCTATTACTTTTTTTCTTTTGAAATCTCTTCTAATTTTTATTAATTATTGATGGAATGTATATTCTGTGTAACTTGTTTTTTCAGAAACTACGGAAAAGTCTAAAGAAAAAATACATCTATAATTCCACTACTCAGATGACAATTATTAACATTTTGATATGTATTTTTTGATCGTTTTTAAATGTAGATTTTAAATAAAACTGGAGCTGTACTGTATGTAAAAAAATAAAACATTCATTATAAAAATTCTTAAGTCGAAGAATATAAAATGAAAGCCCCTCTTTATCCCTTCCATGTATAGACTCTTGGCTTTGTGGACTTTATTTTCTGTCTGTGTCATGGGGAGTCTTACTGTACAAACTGTTTTGAGGCTTATTTCTTCACTTACTATCTGTATCCTGGATATCTTTCCATGTCAGTGTATACGTACATGTGTATCATTATGTTTCATTTTTCTTTCAAACTGCTTTACAGTCTTTAATGGTGTGCTTAGTACGGCTTTTATATTTTCATTATTTTGAGACAATATCAAGCTTATAAAAAAGTAGCAAGTGTAGTATGTAAACTTTTTTCTTACAGCAGTTGAGAGTAAGTTGCTGACATTGTACTGCACTGTCCTTGTACTTTATTTGTCCTTGAATACTTTAGTGTGCATTCCCTTGAAATACAAACATACCTCAAGGCATTCTGTATAATTACAATACAAATTGAAAAATCAGGAAGTTAATATTGGTGGCTTCTGCCTCTTACTACTGTGGATCTGTGTGCCTCAGTTTTCTCATCATTATTAACAGGGGTAATAATCATGCCTACTTCACAGGTCATTGTTAGGACTGGAGTTAATGCTTAGAGTAATGATTTGTGTACTATGAAAGCTCTCTCAGTGTAGTTATAAGAATATTAGAGGAAGGGTAGTTGGTAATAGGTTAATTTTGCAGTAGCCATGGGTGAGGTTATCAGAGATCATGGATTACAATATAGCTGCAAATGACTCGAATAACCCATGTTGTGTCTTTGTCCTTTTCAGATTTCATCATGACTTCCATCTTGACTTACACTTTTAAAAACCTTCCCAGCACATCGCAGTGGGCCTTCAGATTTTGTAAGTTGAGTTTGTTCTTTTCTTTTTTAACATTAGGTTTGGATTTGTAAGCATCACAGACATTGAATTGGATTTTTTTTGGTAAATACTTTATTTTGTCTTCCAGCTATAAGACCTCTGAGCTGTTCCTCCCAGCTACGAGCAGCACCAGGTACTGTAATTTGTAAAATAAACATCTCTGATTTATTTTTATTTAATTTTTTAAGGTATTGATTTGAGAGAGAGAGGAAAACATCACTTTGTTGTTTATCTGTGCATTCATTGGTTGATTCTTAGGTGTACCCAGATGGGGCCAAAAGGGCAACCTTGGCATATAGAGATGATACTCCAACTGAGCTACCTGGCCAGGGTCCCAGACATTTCCAATTTGAATGTTAGATTCTAGATTTGTGAATTCTGAATGAAATCCAAAACTAGTTTGCTAGATTTCTCTCTTTTATGAGCAACATGAATATCACTATTGCTCTTAAATTAGAATAATGTTAGGCCAATCAGTAATGATGATGCATGGTGTGGGTTGGGCTCGAGGACGCTGACAGGAGGCTGCACTTGGGGGTTTGGAGCTGGATGGAGTTACGGAGGTTCCCTGAACCTTGCTGGTCAGTTTATTCACCCATTGGCTGTCAGTCCTGGAGATGACTAGCTAACACTTTTGAGACTTGTCAAGTTGCGGGTTAATATTTTAAACCTGCAGTTAGTGATAGGCTTCTCTGCTAATGGGTATCTTCTTGTCCTGTATACAAGAGGACGCATTCTTGAAATAGGGACAGCTGGGAAACTAGGCAATACAAGAAGGTGGTTGGGTCAATGTGAAATGAGAAAGTAAGGAAATTTGTCGTTTTTTACATGGCCATTTAGACACTAGGTAAACCCAGTGAGTTAGACATCTTCACTGTTGAAAACATATTTTGCAGAATCTGCTGTAGGTGTGTGTCTTCATTGGCCAAGGCTAAAAATACCCTAAGGAATTCATACTGTATTCTCCTTGCTAGGTCTGTATCGACCTGTTGCTTCCAGCTTTGGTTTTATCAGAGATGATAATGTAGTAGAAAAAGCATCTCACCAGGGCTCAGAAGGCCTCTGCTGTGTTTCAGGCCTTCCTTTTTCCAGGCAGCGTGGCCTCGAGCTGGTCACTTTACTTCCTTGTGTTTTAGCTTCTTTGTCTAAAAAAAACACAATAACTCTAGTTTTGTTAGAATTGCCTGAGTCTCCTTATTTTTAAATTAGTGACTGCTTGTTCAAAATATGAACAAAATAATCTAAATAGAAAAGAACTAATGTTTCATTAACTTTGAATCCAGTTACCAAAGTCCATCCTCAGCTTTCGGACAGACTGGCTCACTGAAGGCATTTGTAACCACAGTTGTGGGGCAGCAGACACCCTGGTTCTTCCTCATGGCATCCTTTCAGTTTCAACTAGTTGGTGTTTCTGTGCTTCTGCTTCTTTGCTTAGATTCCCAAGAGAGAGTCCGATGGGCTCAGCTTATCACTTCTAGGTGGATGACGTGGGTTACTGGTTAACTACTCTGCAGATTGACATTTGGTGGTCCATCACCCGTCCTGACTCCATTCAGCTTTGGCTATGGACTTAGGGACACGGTGTGTGTGGCTGCTTCTGGCAGGGACTGTAGCAGGGCAGCACCCTTTAGAGGGGGCTGTGGGTGAGAGGCATTTCAAAATATGTCTCTCCTTTTTTCGTCTGTACAAAGCTGCACATATGTCATGGCTATCCCATCTGCACCTCACTTTTCTTCAGAGCTTTAGTTTTGTATGTCTAGCTGCCTGTCAAGTGGACATGTCCTCTGGTATGTTTCTTCATCACCTTAAAAGTAGCATGCTACTCTGGCTGGCATGGCTCAGTGGATTGAGCGCGGGCCTGTGAACCACAGGATCGTGGTTCGATTCCCAGTCAGGGTACATGCCTGGGTTGCAGGCCAGGTCCCAGTGGGGGACTCACGAGAGGCAACCATACATTGATACTTCTCTCCTCTCCTTCCCTTCCCCTCTAAAGATAAATAAATAAAATCTTTTTAAAAAAAGGTAGCATGCTTAATTAAACATGAGATCATCTTTCTTCCAGGGTAGAGTAGCTAGATTTTCTGAGTCTCTAAGATTTCTTTACAATCCTGTTTTCCTTTTTTTTTCTTTCTATATCTGATTGGTCATCAACATACCTTCCTTTCTAAAATCTCTTGTGTTACCCCTTCCTTTTCATTCACATTGATACTATATTTCTTTATTGAAAAGCGAGAGTATTAAGCTATGTAAAGAGTTAACAACACCAGTTATTTTGATTCTAATATTAAGGAATGGCTTATTTGTCAAATTGGTTGCTCAGTGTGATATTGATATCAATAGATTGTTAAATACTTAATAAAAAGAAACAGTTTTATTAACGGCATACATACCCTCATCATTAGGTATAATCTGTGTATTTACCCTAAATATTATTTGCAAACTCATAAACATTAGTCAGTTTCTTAGTCTTTTTTAAAATATATTTTATTGATTATGCCATTACAGTTGTCTCATTTCCCCCCCTTCATTCCCCTCCACCCCCTCCCACCTACATTCCCCACCTTAGTTCATGTCCATGTGTCATAAGTTCTTTAGCTTCTACATTTCCCACACTACTCTTGCCCACCCCCTATCTATTTTCTCCCCACTGTCTGTGCTACTTATTCTCTGTACCTTTTCCCCCTTCTCTCCTCTTCCCACCCTCCTATTGCTAACCCTCCATGTGATCTCCATTTCTGTGGCTCTGCTCCTGTTAAGGTGTCCACTTTGGGGTTTTTTGTTGTTTTTTAAGATTTCATTTATTTATCTTTAGAGGGGAAGAGAAGGAGAGAGGGAGAGAAATATCAATGTGTGGTTGCCTCTTGTGAGTCCCCTCCTGGGAACTGGCCTGCAATCCAGGCATGTTCCCTGACTGGGAATAGAACTGTGATCCTTTGGTTTGCAGGCCTGCACTCAATCCACTGAGCTACACTGGCCAGGACAGTTTGTTTTGTTTTAGGTGTGGTTGTTTATAACTGTGAGTTTGCTGTCCTTTCACTGTTCATATTTTTCATCTTCTTTTTCTTAGATAAGTCCCTTTAACATTTCATACAATAAGGGCTTCGTGATGATGAACTCTTTGAACTTGAACTTATCTGAGAAGCACTTTATCTGCCCTTCCATTCTAAATGAAAGCTTTGCTGGATAGAACAATCTTGGATATAGGTCCTTGCATTTCATAACTTAGAATACTTCTTTCCAGCCCCTTCTTGCCTGTAAGGTCTCTTGAGAAATCAGCTGACAGTCTGATGGGTACTCCTTTGTAGGTGACTGTCCTCTTATCTCTTGCTGCTTCTAGGATTCTCTCCTTCATTTTAGTCTTGGCTAATGTAATGATGATGTGCCTTGGTGTGTTCCTCCTTGGGTCCACCTTCTTTGGGACTCTCTGAGCTTCCTGGACTTCCTGGAAGTCTATTTCCTTTGCCAGATTGAGGAAGTTCTTTATTATTTGTTCAAATAAGTTTTCCACTTGTTGCTCTTCCTCTTCCCCTTCTGGTAGCCCTATAATTCAGCTGTTGGAACATTTCAAGATGTCCTGGAGGTTCCTCACCCTCTCCTCATTTTTTTGAATTCTTGTTTCTTCCTTCTTTTCTGTTTGGTTGTTTCTTTCTTCCTTCTTGTCCACTCCATTGATTTGAGTCCCAGTTTTCTTTCCATCACTATTGGGTCCTTGTGCATTTTCCTTCATTTCACTTAGTGTAGCCTTCATTTGTTCACCTAATTTGTAACTAAAATTAACCAGTTCTGTGAGCATCCTGATGACCAGTGTTTTGAACTGTGCATCTGATAGGTTGGCTATCTCTTGGTTGCTTAGAAGTATTGGTTCTGGGCTTTGAATTGTTCTCCTTGAGCCATAATGTTTTGGTCTGTTCGTGCCTGTTACATACAAGGGGCGGAGCCTTAGGTGTTCACCAGGGCCGGGCAACCTAGTGGCTGGGTCATGACGCTGTATGTGGGGGTGGGGTAAGAGGGGGAACAATGGTGCTTGCTCTGCTCTCTCTTTGATTTCAGTCCCTTCTGCTGCTTTCCACAAGCAAATTGGGCCCTTCTGGTGCTGGTTTCCAGGTGGGTGGGCTTGTGTACGTTCTGGGAACCTACGGGTCTCTCCAGTGAACTCCCCTGTGAGGCTGGGAGTCTCTCCTGGCACCTTTTGAATCAGTGCTTTTAGGCTTTATTTTCCGTTGCTGGGGCCCAGGGTTGCTTGGTCTGTTTTGCTGCCTGTTTTTGCCTAGTTTATCTGGGTGTGAATGTGTCACCGTGGACAGCCAACCACCTTGTGCACTTTGCTCGTTTCCTCCCTGCGCCTGGGGTCTTCTTGCGCTGTGCTGCCTGCGCTTCTGGGTCTGGCAGCCACCACCTTTTCCTGCAGCGATCCCTCACTGGGATCGGTAAGCCGCCGACTCCGCCCCCCTTACCAGTTTGGTTGTTAGACTTCTGTATATTTCATTTTTCTATCTGTTCTGGTTGTGTTTTTTTTTCTAAACCTTTCTTGTCCTTAATTTTGGTTGTGCGAGGAGGCACAGTGTTTCCTCCTATGCCTCCATCTGGCTGGAAGAGTTTCTTAGTCTTTACATACACACACACACACACACACACACTCACTCACACAAAACCACACCAGTATATAGAAGTGGTTTGGTGAATGGCATTGAATAATATAATTCTTCATAGAATGTTTATCTTTTGAAATGTAAAAGATCATCTGACTTCGTATATGTTAACTAATAGTTCTTCGAACTTTTTCTTAAAGCTGCCCAGCCTAAATCGAAGAAAACCTTGGCAAAACCCAATCTGAGAAACATCGTGGTGGTTGATGGTGTTCGCATTCCGTTTTTGGTGTCAGGCACTTCGTACGTATAAAATGATTATTCCCCCCCCCCACTTTGTTGATGCATTGTTGACACACAAAAACTGTGTCAATTTAGGCTATGATTTTTTCTTTTTTTAGGCTATGTTTTTTAAAAATATATACAATGTGATAATTTAATGTACATTGTGTGATGATGACCACAATCAAGTTAATTAACATGTCCCTCACCTCACAGTCTATTTATTTCTTTTAAGGCATTGTTAAAGATGGTCTTTGTAAATGTAAGTAATATTATGGTTAGTGGAGTAATCAATACATAGATAACATTTTCAGAAATTAATACAGAGTAAGTCAAGCCAGTGGTGACATAATATGGCAAATTTATTTTTCATCTTATAACAAGCCTGGTGTAGTGTTAGGCTGAGCTAGCTCTGCTTTGAAAACCTAGTGTGGGTCCCGATAGCTTGCTTCCCGCGGAGATATTCTTTCCTGTCTGGAGATGAGTGCATTGTTTTTGTGCCTCTTCAGAAATCGGAATACCAAGGACATGGGCCGTGGGCATTCTGAAGGGCCGCCAATCCACTGCTTTGGCTTCTTGGGAATGATCAGAGTTGGAGATGATGGGCTGGTCCAAACCCTGACATAGCACAACCCCAAGAATGTGTTAACAGAACCAGAACGATGCTAGACCAGCCCCCCAAATTCCCTGGAACCAAACTGCAGTCCTCCTTAGACTTTTCTGTGCCCAAGTGAAGCCTAGTCTGTCCAAAGATGATAACAGATTTTGGTAATGAACTTAAACACGCTGGGGAATGTTAGGCATCTGCTAAGAATAATGAGACGTATTTTTATGTAATAATATGGAAAGATGTTGAAGATATGTTAAGTGTAAAACAGCAAGATGCTGAGTAGCGCGTATAATACCATGAATTGTGGAAGATGCACACCCATGCGTGTGTGTGGAGATACATCCACAGACAGTAAACATTGATTTTTAAACCGATGACTTAGTTTCCAGAGAGTATTTTCTTATAGAAGCAATGCTGCAAGAAAATGGTGGCATAGTTTCTCTTACTGTCTTTTCTCAAGATAATAGCCCATTTGACAGTGTTTCTGTAATTTCCCGTAGTGACACAACAGCAGTATGAGTAAGAATCTGAGGCTTTAGCGGCAGGAAAGTGAGGAGGTGAGATCCTCTTGGTACTCAGCAGTAAAAGGAAAGTTCAATCAAGAGAAAGTTCTTGGCTAGGAAGACATTTTTTTGAAAGGGCTATTTGTATACTGTGTAGGTGTTTATGATGACTGTTTTACTAGCTGTTAAAAATATGAACGCGCTCAGCTAAATTATTTAAACATTATTTTTTGGTAATTAGTATTTGCCGAAAGGTTGATTTGTGATATTCAGCACATTAGTATAGGCTTTGTTCCATTTGTTGTTTATTGTTAGGTTGTAGTTTAATTCAGGATCCTGATTGAACAAAAGAAAGTCTATGAACAATTTAGTGGTAGAGAGAATAGATAAACTTTAAATAATATAAGAAATGATAGTTAATAGGGAAGGAAGAATAAATATTTTAAGACAGTGTTCATATAAACAATAAAGTGACTAAAATAATATAGAGGGGAAAATTTATAAAGAAGTCCAATAGTTTAGGTATATTATTGGTGTTATAATTGAGGTCACAAAAAAGTCTTTTGTACCAAAAGATCATTTTCTAGATGGAAAACTATCTTTTTCTGTTCAATTCGAAGAAACTTTGCTCTCAACCGGAGTGATATTTGTTAGAACAGGTACTTCCAAGAGGTGAGGTGTTTAGGAAACACTCCTAAGAATAGACTCCAGGAGGGGGACACGAGAGTCTGTCAGTCACCCTGGCAGAGGGGTCCAGGAGCATGAGGATAAAGACTGTAAGACAGTAATTTATGATTTAAAAAACAGCACAGCTTTTCCCCAAATTATTTTGGTCTAAATTTGAGGGAATTGGAAAAAAATTGGAAAGCTATGATTCTTCTGTGATTCACAGTGAAAATAAAAACATTTTAGATTTTTAGGTTTTAATTCTAGGAACTTAAAGAATTAATCTTCTAATTCAATCTAATGGTTAAATATTTGACTGAATAGTAAAGGAGATTTAGATTTGGACATTTAAACAAACACACTTTACCCTTAGGTCTCGTTCTTCAATATAAGGAACTTGACTCCCCAGAGGGGTGACTACTAGGTCAGGGCCAGAGGAAATGCGGGAGCAGCCTGGAACGTGTTGTGTGCCAGAACGTGGAGAAGTGCTTAAAAGGAAAAAGGATGGCTGTAAGTCAAAAGGTCAAAAAGAACGTGAGACCAACCTGGAGTAACTTCCAATGACTAAGCCTGGAACAGTTTGGTCAATAAAATAAATTATGATAGTATTGCATCATAACCCAAAGAATAAAGTAAATATCCATGAGTCCCATCTGACATAAATAAATGATTGGGTAAGTAAATGACAGGGAAAGAAATCTTTCTTACAGAAGGATTTCAGTCAATAAATACAGAATGAATAGGAAAATGAATGGATCTGCATTAGAATACCACAATAATAATTGCTACGAGGAGGATCTGTGAATTAATGCTAAAATCGGTGGGTGAGAAATGTTGAGAGGAAACAAGGTAGTAGTGTAGCCTCTACCTCTCTCCCCCAAAATATTTGTTAATTACTGAGGTGATTTTAACATACGTTTGCAAATTTCTTGTTACTTCTTCCACTAGGAAGTAAAGCTTAATTTCCCTCCCCTTGAGTGAGGACCAGACTAGTGACTCACTTCTAACAAATTGAGTAAAGAAAGGGAAAAATATTAATAGTAGAGAAAACTAGCAAAGATCACCTTGGCCAAGTTAGCATTGCTGTTAATAAGTCATATTGGTAGTACATACACTCTGATATGAAACAATGAGAAGAGCACTTTACCTCTGTGATATTCTTTTCCCAAATCCATAACCCTAATCTTCAAGTGTCAAGGTCATGAAAGACAAGGCAAGACTGCGAAACTCACAGATTGTAGGAGACTAGGGAGGCATGACAACAAAATGCGTGGATTAAATTCTGGAACAGAACATTTAAAGGGTGTTAGTGGAAGAACTGGTGAGGTGCAGATAAAGTTTAGTAGCTTAGGGAATGCATTATGCCAATGTTAATTTCTTAGTTTTGACAAGTGCCTCTTGGTCATTTAAGATACCAGCATTTGAGGTAGAGGAGTAAAGGGCATGCAGGAACTCCATGCTCTTTCCATTTCTTTCATAAAGCTCAAATTACTTCAATATAAAACATTCTTTGAAATGTCCTAATATATCCTTCATGCCCCTGTAGGCATCACTAAATAAACAGATAATAAGTAAATGCTATTTTAAACAAGAGAATTCAAAAGGTAGGATTTAAAGAATATTTGACATATGTCATGCTGAACAGTAACATATTGGGCAGATTGATTTTGATTCTTTGCTTCGTCAGAGTTAAGCCGTACCAGATTTTTCAGGAGGACAGATAGCAAGTCACACTGTATCTTCATTTGAAGTAAAGACAAATGCATTTGCAGCAGTGTAGGTTAGAGGATGTCTTTAGGTATTTCAAATAGAATGGAAAAATTTTTAGTAAAACGCTGGGCTTTGGGTTTAAATTATTTCTTTTCTTTCCCCAGATATAAAGACCTGATGCCACATGATTTGGCTAGAGCAGCACTTTCGTAAGTAAATGCAGTTTCATTAAAAGCACTCTCCTTCAGTTTTCAGTTGAAATAGCATGTTTAATAGAATTTCCATATCTATATATTTTAACTTTTATGTGATAAGAAAATACTTATTAGCTTTTACAAGATTCATTTATTTTATTTTTTTTTAAATTTTATTCATTTAGTTTTAGAGAGACGGAAAGGGAGGAAGAAAGAGGAAAACATCAGTGTGTGAGAGAAACATTGATTGGTTGTCTCTCAGGTGCGGCCCTCAACCCAGGCATGTGCTCTGACTGGGAATCAAACCGGGGACCTTTACATTCATAGGGTGGCACTCAGTTCACTGAGCCTCCCCAGCCAGGACTATTCTTAATTTTAGCCACATGTGCTACCCGAATTCAAGCAGCTAGCGAATGTAGGGCATTATCTCATTTATTTTCCATTGATGCTTTTTTTTTGCCTTTGTGTCTTCAACCAGCCATAGGTTTTTTTCTTAGTGTGAAACTTTGGTTGATCTTTCTGCCCATCTGTTTTGTTCTTCTGTTCCTGCCAGATTTGAAGAATCAATGAAAGCAGCCCTGGCTGGGTGGCTTAATTAGTTGGACCATTAATCTGTATACCAGAAGGTTGCGAGTTCAATTCATGATCACGGCACACAAATACCTAGGTTGTGGGTTCCATCCCCAGTGGGGACACAAACAGGAGACAACCGATCAGTGTTTCTCTCTCACATCGATGTCTCTCTCTTTCTCTCACTTTCTCAATCTCTTTCTCCCCCTTCCTCTCTCTCTAATATTAATAAATGTATCCTGGGGTGAGGATTAACAAAAAGAAAGAAAAAATGAAAGCAACAGTTGCTATTCCATTTATTCTCCTTAATCTCACAGTAACCATTTCCATCCCCACTGCTCCACAGTAACTATACTTTGGAAGCTTTTCTTAGTAGCAGTGACTTTGTGATCACTAAATTCACCAATCTTTTCTCAGGCATCAGTCTCTTTACATTCTGTCGCATTGAACATGCCACTTGAAATTGCTTCCTTTGCTTACTATTATGCCTTTATGATTTCCCTCCCAGCTCCTGACTTATTCTTCTCTACTTCAAAAAACAAAACAAAACTAGAATTCTTCCTATTTCTTTTTTTAAAGACATTTTACAAGTTTCAGTCCTTAGACCTCTGAATATCTCTGTGTCCATGTTTTTTAAAAAATATCTCATCTATTTAATCTTTTTTATAAGTAGAGGACTCACAAATCTCTAAATCTGACCTGTTTTCTTTGACACCTCAAGCTCAGCATATCAAAAATAAAAGTGATCTTTTCCTCAAAGCCAGTTTATTTTTCTGTTTCTAATTATAGTCCCAGGCTGGCAATTGGCAGGTTTTTCCTCAGCTTGTAATTTAAAAAAAAGTGAAATGTTCAACAAAATGAAAAGAATAATGCAGTGAATTCCTAGGAGGAATACCCTCCACCTAGATTTCATCATTGTTATCATTTTGCCATATTTGCTGTATCTATGACATATAGTTTGGAGCATTTGACAGTAAATGGTCAGCATCTTAATACTTCAGCCCTAAATGCCTTGACTGGTGTGGCTTGGTGAGCTGGTCATCATCCAGCAAACCAAAGGTTCACCAGTTCAATTCCTGATCAGGACACGTGCCTGGATTGCGGGCCAGGTCCCTGCTTCAGGGTGTGTGAGAGAATCAGTGTTTGTCTCGTCTTCCTCCCTCCCTTCCTCTCTCTCTAAAAACAAATGAATAAATAAATAAATCTTTTAAAAAATACCTCAGCCCTAAACACTCTTGGTGTTTATCGCCAAAGCGTAAGGACCTTTTCTGCTATCCGTGATACCATTACCATAGCTAAGATAATAACGGTGATTTCATGATAATGTTTAATATCGAGTTCATAGTCGAATCCCTCTCAGTTATTCGAAGAATGTCTTTTCTTTTAATAGTTTTTGTCAAACCAGGACCCAATCACAATTCTTATTACCGATGAATATGCCTCTTTAGTCTGTTTTAATTTAGAAAATTTCTTTCTCCTTCTATTCACTTCCCTATGACAGTAATTTTTTGAAAAGTCCAGGCTTGCTGTACAAAATGATCCTTATTCTCAATGTTTTCTCGTGGTGATATTTAACTTTCCTCCATGAATTTCCTATAAACTGGAAGTTAGATCTTGAGGCTTGATTATATTCAGGTTAAACATTTTTGGGTTTTTTTTTTTTTTGGTAGCACATCATGGATAAAGCACAAAGGTATTGCATCAAGAGGCACACGAGGTGTGATACTGAATCTAACCATGTGGTCACAGGGTGTTCATACAGCCAGATTTTAAAATAAGGCTGCATGTTCTCCTTTGCAATTAGTGAGTAATCTGTGAAGTGCCATCTCAGCACCATGTGACTGTCCTGGTCCCCGACAGCCTTTCGCCAAGTGGTTTTAGCGTTCGTTGATAATTTTTGCCCGAATCAGTTATTACAGATTTGTGATATTTCTAATTCTGTTATTCCTCCTACATTTATTGGCCGATATTTTTCTGTAAAGAACAGTTTCCCTTTTTTTTATGATGAGGACTTACAGATTTTTATTTATTTCTTATGTTATAGCCAAGATTAGTCATCATTCTTTTTATAGCTCAGATTACCCCACATTTAAACTGCTGGAATTCCTTCAGGTTGGCTCCTGTGCCCCTTTTGTTTTTTTAGTATAATGTTATTTTTTAGGGGTAATTTGCACATAATAAAATGCACAAATTTTAAGGGTACAGTGTGATGAGTTTTGACAAATCGGAACACCTATATTCCTGATTCTGATATGGTCCCAAAAGTCTTTGTGTGCTTTCCTATTTCCAGCATAAGGCGATCAATGAGGTTCACTTTATACTTTCCCTACCTTGAACCTGGTCTCAGTCATTTATTAAAATGTTCTGATTCCTTTAATGGGGAATGGCATTGAGAACCAAGTCTGAATTCAGGGTGTGCTCATTCCTATTCTAGTTTCTTATCAGTGGAGAGAACGAGAAATATGTATATATTTACATTGATACTTCAAATTTATATTTAACACACAAACGTTAACTTTAACATATCTGGGATTTTTACTTCTTTTTGGTTTTATATTTGTCTTTTCTCTTTTTACTGAATGCTGTTTTCCACTATTACTTTGTTTACTTATTTATTTTATCCTATTTAAAATTTTTTTTATTCTTTATAACTTCTCATTGCCAGCTGAGCATCACATGTTGACTTTTTAAATCACTCCTTCATTCATTTCTTCTTTGATAAGGTTCCAGCTACATGCTTGTCAAATTAAGGTAAAAATACAGTTTCTGCTCTTTTAAATTTAAGGTTTAGCCTTTTGAGAGAAGTGCAGTGTTTTAAATGATCTGTTGCACCACTGTGATGTGTTAACTGTTTCTTTGCTTTGGACTTCCACTCTCAGGGGTTTATTGCAACGGACCAGTGTCCCAAAGGAAACTATCGATTATATCATCTTTGGCACAGTTATACAGGAAGTGAAAACAAGCAATGTAGCTAGAGAGGTGAGTGAAAAAAAACGATATTGTTTAAAGAGATTGATAGGAGAATCAATTTGTGTTCCAATTAATAGAATGTATTCTTTAAAAGCTACTAAAATCCAGCCCTGGCAGGTGTGGCTCAGTGGATTGAGCACCAGCCTGCAAACCAAAGGGTCGTGGGTTCAATTCCCAGTCTGGGGGCATATGCCTGGGTTGTGGGCCAGATGCCCAGTATGGGGTGCATGAGAGACAACCACATATTGATGTTTCTGTCTGTCTTCTTTCTCCCTTCCTTTCTGTAAAAATACATAAATGAGATCTTTTCTAACAAGCTATTAAAATCCATTAAGTAAAGTTGTATCTGACTTACAATGTGATTTTATAACTTGAATAATGAATGTTGTTTAATATGTAAAAGAATCATACCATAAACCAAATGATGTACACTTGTACTTTATTAGTATATATTTATATTATATAAAAATCAAGTCAGTTATTTGAGCTGGTTAGGGAAATGTTAATTTGTCTATCTGTTTTCTTAAGGAAAGTAGAGATTATAGCAGAGTGTGGCTGATGTGATTTTTATAAATGTCAGAGAGCAGCTTCTAATTAACTTAAAATTTTAACATTTTGCAAAGAGCTTATTTCTTAACATGGATTTTGTTGGAGGTAGCCTTGCTTATTCATTTGTTTCCACCAACTAAATGACACGTAGGTCAACTTTTTAACACACTGTTTTATGGGAGTTTACTTTTGCCCTAGTTGGCATAATTCCATGCAGTGTTTATTGGGTAACCAAGATAATGACAGACCTTGGAACTTGTGTGATATGTCTTACAGGCATTTCATGGTGAATAGTACAAAAACATCTGGGCTTTTTGTTTTTGTTTGAAAATATTATTTGGGTAAGTTTGGCTTCACAGCACATTCCAGTGTGCCAAACGTTTTATTTCTAGTCTGTACCTGCTACGTTACTGTGTTCAGTATAGTTGTAAGGGCAGTTACTCCGCCCTGTCAGCCCAGAGCAGGGGAAATGAGCAGGACTGAAGTATTTGTTCTGCCCCACCTTTTCACCTGTCAGTGAATGTTCTAACTGTTGAGGGCCTGGTGTCACTGCAGCCTACAAAAATCTATATTGTTCAGGAGTCCGGAAAGAAGTAAGAACGGGAAGAGGTTTTTTTCCCCCCTCCTTTGATTTTTACGTTTTCCATGGGCCTTCACACATTTAAAAAAAGATTTTATTTATTTTTAGGGAGAAGGGAAGGGAGTGAGAAAGGAGGAGAGAAACATCACTGTGCAAGAGAAATATCAATCATGTGTCCCCAGCTAGGAACCTGGCCTACAACCCACGCTTGTGTCCTGACTAGGAATTGAAGCAGTGATCCTTTGGTTTGCAGGCCGACACTCAATCTACTGAGCCACATCAGCCAGGGCTCCCTTAATTATTTTCCTAGAAGCTTTACACCCATATGCAGATCTCAGCTATTGATTGACCTGAGCTAGAGTCCCTTTCTCTGTCCTATCCTGACACCAGTTGCTTGTACTCCAGGTAATTTTTGCAGTGTCTGTAGGGAAAGATTCAGCTGAGATGTGTCACCTAAAAGCTGAAATAACTTTCAGCTAGGGAACTTATTATCTGTGTTAATACAAAATTAATGTGAAATCCTAAAAAACTTCTGGTGCTTAGTTCACATGAATCTGG
This sequence comes from Sturnira hondurensis, assembly GCF_014824575.4. Taxonomy (NCBI): domain Eukaryota; kingdom Metazoa; phylum Chordata; class Mammalia; order Chiroptera; family Phyllostomidae; genus Sturnira; species Sturnira hondurensis. The sequence goes on along the minus strand of NW_028089294.1, from coordinate 16,010,566 downwards.
CTTGACTGAAGCATATTTCCCTGCTCTCTCACTTTACCAAGAGGCGCCTTTTCCCCTTGCTCCTTAGTGGACTCTCTAGGGCCTAAGCTTGCTGTCAGAGCTACTCCAACTTTAAATAGAAGAAGCAGGTGGACGAGGCTCACCAGCAACCATTTCTATTTAAAGCTCCTTCTGTCCTGAGAGTCAGCTGGGGCCAAGGGTGTTGTCACACAGGTTTGGAAGGACCTCGTGAGCATCGGCTCTTGTGACCTGTGTGCCCTTTACACTTGACCCACTGAGGAGCTCTCCCCGCCCCCGAAGAACCGCCTTTCTCTTCCTTTTGGGTTGGTTTATGTGGAGAGACTGAGGTGTCATTGGCAGCAGGGTAGTTTCAGCAGAATCAGTTGGTCACTTAGTATCAGACCGACCTGGAAAGACCAGCGTCAGGGCATGTTGCATGTACAGAACTGTAGCATATTTATATTTCTGTAGATTATGGGAGTGTACAGATAGCATAAGTATAAAGGTGAAAATCAGTTAAGTAACACTGAATCTCTTTAATCTAGACTCTGGAAACATGTTTATTTTACCAAATTATAGAAGAGTTTGGATTCTGAGGATAGTGAAATCGTTTCAGGAAAGGGGCCCTAAAAATGAATCCCCTACTGTTAGCATTTCCTAGTAAACAGTGTTGATAGTTGTGAAATGTGGGGAGTTGAGAGTGTTATTTTTACAGTGAAGCTTTAATATTATAAAAATAAGTATTTTTATTGTTTACCTATGCTTTAATTAATTCTTTGCATGAACCATGGAGTCAGTCATTTCTTGGTTTATTGGCAACCTAATATCCCCAATAAATAGCAGGTAAGATAATAGAGGTGCTCATTTCACATTTAACTTTACTGTGCCATCATAATGGAGGCCGTTTTTGTAAGATTAACATGGGGTCTCAGTTTTTCTCAAGGCCCCTCAAATTGTTCTCTTTGAAGCCCCTGTGTCATCCTGGCCAGCTCTCTCTTCCAGGCATTAACTAATCTAACCCTCATTTGTCAGATGCTCGCTGGTGACTTGGGCACTTTTCCAAAGTTCTTCCATCCACCTGAATTCCTGCCTACTGGGCGAGTTTCCCTGTTTGACTTTACGTGGGATCTGCAGAATGCCGCCTGAGGCTGTAGGCGGTGGCGAGAGAGAGGCTGACTGAGGGAGTAGAGAGGAGTATAAGTGGGCGGGGACGTAGGTGAGAGCTCTGTTTCTGGGTGGTCAGTTCTTTGTACATTTTTTTTCATATTTGATGGCTTTTACTTTTGCTGCTATGGCTTTGAACTGTAGGAACACAGATCATGAGAACCCCACCCTATGATATATTTTACCATTTCATCAACTGTTTTGAACAGGTTTACTTTAGGTTCATTTGGACATTTAAATACATTAAACTCAAATTATATATTGATATCTTCAAAGGCTCTGAGCAAAGCCTTGCTAGGCAATTAGAAGACATGTTATAGGTTTGTATACCATACTAGAAACTTGCTACCGAGAGTTTTGCAGAGTGATTCTCAATAGCTAGGTGAAAAACAAGTAAAACATTTCTGTGATGGCCTTGATTTTATCTTAAATATTACCATGTAGAATATTAAACTCAAACCCTCTCCTGACTCAGCGCGTGGAAAAGCAGTGCTCAAACTATCCTTCACCTGTAACACGGTCGTTTCATTCACTTTGTCTTCCGAAGGCTGCCCTCGGTGCCGGCTTCTCTGACAAGACTCCCGCTCACACTGTCACCATGGCCTGCATCTCTGCCAATCAAGCCATGACCACAGGTATGTTTTTGGGAAGCAGAAGGCTCATGGTAATTCTCTTTTGTCTTTGATTCCATCATTAAAAAATACTCTTAACAGAAGTAAGTGATAAACACAGATCTCTGAATTTGTGTTTTTTAAAAAATAAGGTAATATTTAAATCTCTGTATTGTCAACTGGAGGAGTATGTTTCTAGGGAGGTGCTTCTGAATTTGAGGCGCGAATAGTGTATGACCTCCTAAGTTTTAAAGCCGGGTGACACTGCAGTGATACCCTGCCATGGAGATTGGGCCTTCCTCTGCCCACCATCGCCAAGTGATAAATCACTGCTTTAGATAGTACAGCTGTCTCTTCTCCTTTGTCCCCACAGCTCAGCATTTTTTATTATTAGTTACACATTCTCCTAACAAACTTGAGTAAAACTGTGGGACATTTTGCGGCATCCTTATTGTGAAAAGATAGGAAATCTTGAGAGATACAGCAGTCATGTGTTCTCTCTGCAGCTTCAAGGCCAGGTGGGGCCACCTCCCTATGGGTGGCAGGAGGTGAAGCCAGGGGCAGTGGCTGGGGCTCTTCACCCTACCCAGCATGGGGTCACTCCCAGTTCCAGCAATAACATACTTGCCAGTGGCCATAAGGAGGGAGGGGGCTCTCATACATCTCAAAGCCAGAATTTCTTTGGCTTATAATAGAAATTTAAATTCTCCTTACAATAAAATTATCTGAAAACTAAAACTGGGAGCATAAAAAATATGCTGAAAGTTCTGGTTTAGAATATGATTGTGGTTTGTGAGTTGGCCCAGCGGGTATCTTCAGGTGTTCGTGTGGCCTGAACGGAACTTGTTTTTCTCTAGTACATTGGATGTATTTTTAGTCATTTAAAAAATCATCCTAATCCTTCCGAAAAGATAAAGACCCTTAATTACAGATGTTGTACAATGCTGATGACTGTCCTACAACTTTTAAATCAAAAAGCTTAAACTATCAGTGGCCTTTTGATTTCTCAAAAAATGTTCATGTGCCTTGACCTGTGTCCTACAGGTGTTGGCTTGATTGCCTCTGGCCAGTCTGATGTGGTCGTGGCAGGTGGAGTGGAGTTAATGTCTGACATCCCTATTCGTCATTCGAGGAAAATGAGGAAAATGATGCTTGATCTCAACAAGGCCAAGACCCTGGGTCAGCGACTATCTTTAATCTCTAAATTCAGATTGAACTTCCTTACACCTGAGGTAAGACTGCTGGACTCTTACACAGACTTGTGTTCCCAAAGCAGCTCACTGCAGAGACTTAGAATTAGGTAAGACAGGACAGGTTCACTTACGCTCTGATAGTTACAGGGCATAGTTAATTGTTTGGTTAAAAAAAAGGGTAATGGTTGGAAAATTTGAGTTTGTGAGCCCTCTTTAGAGATGCTCTGTTTCCATTGAGCTTTGCTTGTCTTGGTCTTGATTGATAGCAGATTTTAACTCCCCCAGATAACCCTAGGCGTGGTATAACACCTGTAACCGTGTGCCTGATCCTGTACGGCTCCTTTCCCAGCTCCCTGCGGTGGCGGAGTTCTCCACCAATGAGACCATGGGCCACTCTGCAGACCGACTGGCTGCCGCCTTTGCCGTTTCTCGGCTGGAACAGGACGAGTATGCGCTGCGCTCGCATAGCCTGGCCAAGAAGGCGCAGGATGAAGGACTCCTTTCTGACGTTGTGCCCTTCAAAGTACCAGGTAGAAAAGTTTGCTCTCCTTTGTGAAGGGGATTTCATGATATTTGTTAGGGAGGTCTGAGTTGCTCCTGAAACTCCAAGACCCCAAATGACTTTCTGGTTCATCTGTTGGTTCTGTTTCCAAAACAGAACTTAGCCTTTATGCTTAAATGTGGACTCAAGTTTCAATTTATGGTATAACAATAGGTGGACATTTTATTTATTTATTTTTAGAGAGAAGGGAAGGGAGGGAGAAAGAGAGGGAGAGAAACATCAGTAGGTTGCCTCTAGCGTGCCCCCAATCCAGGACCTGGCCTGCGACCCAGGCATGTGCCCTGACAGGAGTCAAACCGGCAACCTTTGCTTTGTGGGCTGATGCCCAGCCCGCTGAGCCACACCAGTCAGGGCACAATGGGTAAATATTTTAAAGAGAGAAGTTTTTATATGAATTTCCTTTTATATCTTCCTGGTATATTTTAGTTCTTATGTACATGCCTGTTTTTCTTTAGTCATATGATTTCTGTATACAATAGCCGAATGTGAATGAATATCTTAAGAAAATAGGGTGTCCCTTTTTTTCTAAATGTTTTAAGGGTTTGGTTTAAAATTTGATAATATCATGATAACTGTAGAGGACTTTCTTTTTAGCTAATAGGTATGATTTACATTTCATTTGTTCTTGTAATTTTTATTTTTAATTTTTAAAGATTTTATTTCTTTACTTTTAGAGAGAGGGGAAGGGAGGGAGAAAGAGAGGGAGAGAAATATCAATGTGTGAGAGATACATTGATTGGTTGCCTCTTATATGCCCCCAGCTGGGGACCTGGCCTGCAACCTAGGCATGTGTCCTGACTAGGAATCAAACCTGGGACCTTTTGGTTCACAGGGTGGCACTCAATCTACTGAGCCACACCAGCTAGGGCTCTTCTCATTTGTAAAGCGTATCTCTGTAGAGAAGATACATAATGCTTGTTGTTCCTTAGAGTTAAAAAGTTTATATTTTTATAGGAAGAGATACAGTTACCAAGGATAATGGCATTCGTCCTTCCTCCCTGGAGCAGATGGGCAAACTAAAACCTGCATTTGTCAAGCCTTATGGCACAGTGACAGCGGCAAATTCTTCTTTCCTGGTAAATAGGTGTTTACTGGTGACTTTTATATTTTTGTATGCTCGATAGAAAAACCTATTGTAGGCCTATCTGTTTGTAGTAAGAATAGAGACTTAAAAATATATTCATTAAAACAATAATGTTAAAGTAGAAAGAGAGTTTTTAAGGCCTTAGAGGCATCTGGTCCGGCCACCATCCTGATACAAAAGGCTGTTGTCCTCAAACAGTTAAGTAGTCAAAAATTGTTGAGTACCTATGCTAGGCACTGGAGGAAACAAGAACAGATGATTGTACTTGAGTGGGAAAGCATTGTGGCAGCTATAAGCGTAGGCTGTTAGAGAAAGTATGGATTCGGGGAAGTCAGAGGCTTTTCAGAGGAGGTTAACACTTGAGCGGCAGATCTTGAGGGAAGAGTACAGCCATTTCAAGAAATGGATAAAAGGCATTCTAGGCAAAAGGAATAGCAAATGCAAAGTCAAGGGGATGTGAGAGCAAAGGCATTTTTGGAACATAGGATATAAATTTGGGGAGTCTTATAAGACATGGAAAGTGAGCAGAAAGAGTGACAAGATGACTCTTCTAGCTCTGATTGTTAGAAAATGATGCTTTTGACTTCTGGCCAAGATGGAGGCATAGGTGGAAATACTGTACCTCCTTGCACAACCAGATTTTAGGACAACAAAGATTTAGAAACAAAAACACAACCAAAACAGACAGAAAATTGAACTGTACTGAAGCACAACAACGAACCATTCATCCAGACCAATAAGAGGGGCAGAGTCGGTGGCCAGCGGAGAGTGGTTCTGGCAGGAAAAGGCGGTGGTTAGCAGACCTGGGCAGGCGTGGGGACAAAACGAGCAGACCCAGTAAGGCTCACAAGGAGGCTGGCTGACTGAGGGCACACATTCTCGCCCAGATAAACCAGGAAAAAAAACGGGCATTGAGATAGACCGTGCAACCCAGAGTCCCAGCAATAGGAATTAAAGCCTAAAAGCACCCATTGGAAAAACTTTCGGGGGGGTTGCGGTGCCGGGAGTGGCTCCCAGCCTCACAGGAGAATTCGTTGGAGAGACCCACAGGGTCCTACAATGTACACAAGCCCACATACTTGGGAACCAGCACCAGAAGGGCCCAATTTGCTCATGGGAAATGGCAGAAGGGGCTGAAATCCAAGAGAGAGCAGAGCAAGTGCCATTGTTCCCTCTCTCACCCTGCCCCCCAGTCACAACCCAGTGACTGGGTTGACCCGCCCCTCATACATAACAGACGTGAACAGACCAAAACATTACGGCTCAAGCAGAAGAATAGCTGAAAGCCCCAGAGCAAATACTTCTAAGCGACCAAGAGATAGGCAACCTATCAGATGCACAGTTCAAAATACTGGTCATCGGGATGCTCACAGAACTGGTTGATTTTAGTCGCAAATTAGATGAACAAATGAAGGCTACGTCAAGTGAAATGAAGGAAAATGCACAGGGAACCAATAGTGATGGAAAGAAAACTGGGACTCAAATCAATGGAGTGGACCAGAAGGAACAAAAAAATGACCAAACAGAAAAGAATGAAGAAACAAGAATTCAAAAAAATGAGGAGAGTCTTAGGAACTGCCAGGACATCTTTAAACAATTTAACATCCGAATTATAGGGGTACCAAAAGGGAAAGAGGAAGAGCAACAAGTGGAAAACTTATTTGAACAAATAATAAAGGAGAACTTCTTCAATCTAGCAAAGGAAATAGACTTCCAGGAAATCCAGGAAGCTCAGAGAGTCCTAAAGAAGGTGGAAGTCAGAGGCTTTTCCCAAGGAGGAACACACCAAGGCACATCATCATTACATTAGCCAAGGTTAGAATGAGAGAATCCTAGAAGCAGCAAGAGATAAGGGGACAGTCACCTACAAAGAAGTTCCCATCAGACTGTCAGCTGATTTCTCAAAAGAGACCTTACAGGCAAGAAGGGGCTAGAAAAAAGTATTCCAGGTCACGAAATCCAAAGACCTACATCTAAGATTGCTCTTTCCAGCAAAGCTTTCATTTAGAACGGAAGGGCAGATAAAGCGCTTCTCAGATAAGTTCAAGTTCAAGGAGTTCATCATCACGAAGCCCTTATTATATGAAATGTTAAAGGGACTTATCTAAGAAAAAGAAGATAAAAAATATAAACAGTGAAAGGACAGCAAACTCACAGTTATAAACAACCACACCTAAGCGGATAGCTAGATCAGGAGCCGAACCACAGAAATGGAGATCACATGCAGGATTAGCAACGGGAGTGGGAGGAAGAAAAGGGGGGAGAAGGTACAGAGAATAAGTAGCATAGACAGTAGGTAGAAAATAGGGGGGAGGGCAAGAATAGTATGGGAAATGTAGAAGCTAAAGAACTTATGACACATGGACATGAATTAAATGGGAATGTCGGGGGATGGGGTATGCAGGGTGAAGGGGAATGAGGGGGGAAATGGGACAACTATAATGGCATAATCAATATCATATATATAAAAAAGAAAATGATGGTTTTTACTCCCAAATCATTTCCCATCATGAAGTAAATATACCCTCATCTTATGTTGTTATTTTACTTACTTGCAAGTAGCTTCATGTCCTTCCTTGTTTTTTTGGCTCCCCCTGATTTAATCAACCCTATTCATTCCCTTCTGCTTAAGAGATGTGGTTTCCCTTCTCCTACCACCTTGGGCATAATCTTCTGAATATAGTCTACCTGGTCAGTATTTCTTGTATAACATATCTCCCCTCCCTTCATATAATGTCCAGAAACATAGGCAAATGCTTGACGCATTTGGCCTGGGTGGGTGACTGTTCAGTGGCTGCTCTTGGTGGAGGGTAGGTACCTAGAGGAGCTCCAACAGATGGTGCACCGTCTTGTTAAGCCTGAGTGGTAAAGGACTGGTTAGATGGTCATTTCCAAAACCAAGTTGGGTGACAGGGCCATGTGGTGTGGGCCACACTCTTGCAGATCTGAATCCCCTTGATTACTTCTGGAGTGTGCAGGTTTATTTATTGAAAACCAGAAACAAATTATCAGAGGCAGTACATTACAGATACGTGGGTTTTGGAAATGTGTACTGCATCATATCCATTGCAATTTTGCACAGTGGTGCACTGACTAATGTAATGTCCATGTAATGTCCATGCATCATGTATAGTAAGCTGTGTTTCCAGACTCTATGGCCACCCTCTGGTGGTGCCCACATAGTCTCTTCAGGGTTACTGAGTTATAAAATATGTTAAAATGTGGTAGAAATTGTTTTTATTTTACAAACTCTACAGAGTAGTTTCCTTTGTGGAATTTTGGATTTTTTTTTTGCAGCTCTTGAAGTCTCGGTAAAGGACTTTTTTTCAGTGGTACCTCCTTGTCCCCCAATTTCCCCATTATAAATTAGAAAAAAGCACATGGATTGTGTCCAAAGAGGGAAGACTATGGTTCTAATGTTCTCAGCTGCCTACCTGTTTCTCTTCTCCCATTGGTTTGCTTTTGGAGACTATTAGTAGAAGAATATCACCTAGAAGCCATAGGCAGGAAGAAGCTAAAAAATAAATCACAGATAATTTTAATGCATGAAATGACTGATATTCTGTGCTAAAAGTGAACAACTTTTGCTTTAAGCTTATTACAAATACATGTTTCTAAATATGTATATACTTAACACCTATTCTCTTTGTCCATTGTGGTAATTGTGATACTTGGAATCTTCCAAATTGGGGTCAAACACACTGTGGTGTGGATGTTTGAATTGGGATGTTTGATGGCGAAAATGAAGGGGTTTTGTCAGATAGAATCTCCATATGACTGTAACTAGTTGGCAGGTTCAGGAACAGAACACAGAAGGAGTTGGCTGTAGAAAGACCTCCAGACAGGCTGAAGAATTTAACATCATTGTTCTGATTAACCTTTCAGACTGATGGTGCCTCTGCAATGCTGATTATGGCGGAGGAAAAAGCTCTGGCCATGGGTTACAAGCCAAAGGCATATTTGAGGTAAAGTAAATGTTTAAGTAAATTGCCTCTTGATTTCTTTATTCTATTACTGGAGCTAACCTCTCTGTTTTCAACCTAGGGATTTTGTGTATGTGTCCCAAGATCCAAAGGATCAACTTTTACTCGGGTAGGTGGCAGTATATATGTCCTTGGGCTGTAATCAAAAGTCTTTTTTATACAGATTTTAAAGTATATTAAGCCCTGAATTCATAATTGATTTGTGTGTTGGATTTTTTTTAAAACAATAATAATCCTCTATGTTGGATATCATTTTATAGTTTTAGATTCTTTCCACTTATTCCTAGAATTTCTACTTACAGTTTTATATATAACTTTGTATTCTTTTTTATTAACACATATAAGTATTTTTTCATGTTGCTACACACTCTGCCACATGATCGTCAGAAGAGCCTTTTACAAAAGCCTCCTCCTTTCAGACTGCCTCCTCCTCCCTCACAAGGCTGTGCACTGACTGGCCTCCACTATGTCCTTCAGACTAGCTGTGCCATTTCCTATGCTTCGCCCTTTGAACTCTGTTCTTCTAGCTCGTCACATTATTAGTTTGTCTTTCTCTTTCATTGTTTACTTGTTTATTATCTGTTTCCCTGACTTCAGAATATAAACTGCATTAAGAGAGAGGCCATGTGTGTTTAGTTCACTGTTGTCTCCCCACCACGTAATATTTGTGCAGTAAGATCAGTGAATGAGAGGAGGGCATTCTAAAGCTTGTGTAAACAGATCAATTTAAGAATCTGAAGCTAACAAGAAGAGTCTCACAAACAATGGGAAGACAAAGAAACAATCCCCAAATGAGAGGAAAGGAGAAAGCCTCAGAAAGAATGCTAAATGAAATAGAGGCAAGTCTCAACTATTAGATATTGAGTTCATAGCAATGGTTATCAGGAAGTTCAATGAGCTCACAATTAGCTACCAGAAACTACAGGGAAACTACAATGAATTCACTGCAAACTGTATCAGTATCAAAAAGGAAATAGCAACTGTCAACAAGCGCCAAGAGGCAATGAAGAATACAGTTTTTGAACTGAAGAACACAAAAGAAGGAATCAAAAGCAGGATAGATGAAACAGAAGATCAGTAGCAGCGAGCCAGAGGACAAAGTAGAAAAAAACACCCAGAAAAAGCAAGAAAAGGAAAAGAGGCTCAGAAAGAATGAAGAGGGATTAAGAAAAATGCAACACAATATGAAACGTAATAATATCCATATAATAGGGATATCAGAAGGAGAAGAAGAACAGCAAGGGATAGAAAGCCTATTTGAAAAAATAATGGAAAACTTCCCTAATTTGATGAGAGAAAAAGTCACACGAATCCAGGATACACGGAGGGTCCCAATCAAGAGGAACTCGAAGAGGCCCACTTCAAGACACATCATAATTAAAATGGCAAAATTCCAAGACAAAGAGAGAATCTTAAAGGTAACAAGGGAGAAACAGGAAGTAACATACAAGGGAACCTCAGTAAGGTTAGCTGCTGACTTCTCAATGGAAATGCTCCAAGCAAGAAGATAATGACAAGAAATATTCCAAGTAATGAGAACCAGAGGCCTGCAACCAAGGCTACTTTACCCAGCAAGGCTTTCGATCAAGATAGAAGGCCAAATAAGGAGCTTTCCAGGCAAAAGAAGTCTAAAAGAATACACCTCCACAAAACTAGCTGTGCAAGGGATACTAAAGGGCCTGCTTTAAGGAAAGGAAGGAAAAGGAGGGGGGTGGAACACAGGTACGAAAATGACAATGAATAAGTACTTATCAATAATAACCTTAAACATAAATGGATTAAATGCTCCAATCAAAAGGCATAGAATAGCTGAATGGATAAGAAAGCATGACCCACACATATGCTGCCTACAAGAGACCCACCTCAGGACAAAAGACCTACACAGACTGAAAGTGAAGGGCTGGAAACAAATTTTTCAAGCAAACGGTTAGGGGAAAAAAAGCCAGGGTCGCAATACTCATATCAGACAAAACAGATTTCAAAAAAGGGCCATAAAGAGAGACCCAGAAGGTCATTTCATGATAATCAAGGGAAGAATCCACCAAGAAGACATAAACATTGTAAATACATAGGCACCCAACCTAGGAGCACCCAAATACATAGAGAAAATCTTAGAGGACTTCAGGAAAGATGGACAGCAACACAGTTATAGTAGGGGATTGTAACACCCCACTGTAAAAAATGGACAGATCTTCCAAACAAAATATCAACAAAGATATTGTGGCACTGAACAATGCCCTAGATGAAATGGACTTAACTGATATATATAGAGCCCTCCATCCCATAGAAACTAAATACACATTCTTTTCAAATGCACATGGAACATTTTCAAAGGTAGACCACATGATAGCACACAAAACAAGCCTCAACAAATTCAAGAAAATTGAAATCATACCAGGCATTCTCTCCAACCAGAAGGGACTGAAACTAGAAACCAACCCCAAGGGAAAAAAAACCCAAACACTCAAAATCATGGGGATTGAATAGCATGCTATTAAACAATGAATGGATCAAGAATCAAATTAGGGAAGAAATCAAAAAGTTTCTGGAAACAAACAAAAATGAACTAAAAACAACCCAAAACTTATGGGACACAGCAAAGGCAGTCATGAGAGGGAAGTTCATATTAATACAGGCCTACCTAGAAAAGACAGAAACATTTCAAACAAACAACCTAACCCTACGCCTACAAAAACTCCAGGAACAACAACAAAGACAGCCTAGACCAAGTAGAAGGAAGGAAATAACTAAGATCGGAGCAGAATTAAATGACATAGAGACTAAAAGCACAATTCTAAGGATCAGTATATCCAGGAGCTGGTTTTTTGAAAAGATAACCAAAATTGACAAGCCTTTAAGCATGCTCATCAAGAAAAAAAAAGAGAGGACCCACATAAACACAATCAAATGAAAGAGGAGAGATTACAACTGACACCACAGAAATACAAAGGATTGAAAGAAATTACTATGAAGAACTGTATGCCAAGAAATTTGAAAACCTAGGTGAACTGGACAAATTTCTAGAAAAATATAATTCCAAAACTCAATGAAGAAGAAGCAGAAAGGCTGAACAGACCAGTAGCAGCAGATGAAATTGAAGCGGTAATAAACTCCCGACCAGATGGTTTCACAGAATTCTACAAAACATTTAAGGAAGAGCTAACCCCTATCCTTCATAGACTATTCCAAAAATCCAAAATGATGGAGGACTCCCAAACTCATTTTATGAAGTCAGCATCATCTTAATCCCCAAACCAGATAAAGACACAACAAAGAAAGAAAACTTAGGCCAATCTCGCTGATGAACATAGACACTAAAATCCTCAACAAAATATTGGCAAACCACATCCAGCAATACATTAAAAAGATCACACACCATGACAAAGTGGGATTTATCCCAGGGATGCAAGGATGGTTCAATATTCGCAAATCAGTAACTGTAATACATCACACAAACAAAAGCAAAAACAAAAATCACATGATCATATCAATAGATACAGAAAAAACATTTGATAAGGTACACCACACATTTATGATAAAAACACTCAGCAAAGTGGGAATAGAGGGAGCATTCCTCAACATAATAAAGGCCATATATGAGAGACCAACAGCCAACATCATACTCAATGGGCAAAAAGTAAAATCTTTTTCACTAAGATCAGGAACAAGATAAGGTTGTCCGCTTCCACCGCTTCTATTCAATATAATATTGGAAGTTTTAGCAACAGTGATCAGACAAGAAAAGGAAATAAAAGGCAGATCGGAAAGGAGGAAACAAAACTGTCATTGTTTGCAGATGACATGATAGTGTACATAGAAAATTCTATAGACTCCATCAAAAAACTGCTCGACCTAATAAATGAATTTGGCAAAACAGTAGGATACAAAGTCAATATCTAGAAATCAAAGTATTTTTGTATACCAACGGTGAAAGAGTAGAAGTAGAGATCAAGAAAAAAAATTTAATTCGATATAGCAAAAAGAAAAATAAAATACCTAGGAATAAAGCTAACCAAGGAGGTAAAAGACTTGTATGCAGAAAACTACACAAGATTGAAGAAAGAGAGCAAGGAAGACACAAACAAATGGAAATATATACCATGTTCATGGATTGGAAGAATTAACATCATCAAAATGTCCATACTACCCAAAGCAATTTACAGATTCGATGCAATAACTATTAAACTACCAATGGCATATTTCACAGACATAGAACAAACACTTCAAAAATGTATATGGAAACATAAACAACCCTGAATAGCTGCTGCAATTTTGAGAAAGAAGAGCAAAGTAGAAGGGATCACAATACCCAATATGAAACTATTACAAGGCCACTATAATCAAAATAGCTTGGTTCTGGCATAAAAACGGGCACATGGAACAGTGGAACAGAGAGAACAGAGAGCCCAGGTCTCTGTGGTCAATTAATATTCGACAAAGGGGGCAGCAACATGAAATGGAGTGAAAATAGCCTCTTCAACAAATGGTGTTGGGAGAACTGGACAGCTACATGCAAAAAAATGAANAGCAAAGTAGAAGGGATCACAATACCCAATATGAAACTGTATTACAAGGCCACTATAATCAAAATAGCTCGGTTCTGGCATAAAAACGGGCACATGGAACAGTGGAACAGAGAGAACAGAGAGCCCAGGTCTCTGTGGTCAATTAATATTCGACAAAGGGGGCAGCAACATGAAATGGAGTGAAAATAGCCTCTTCAACAAATGGTGTTGGGAGAACTGGACAGCTACATGCAAAAAAATGAAACTTGAACACCAATTTACACCATACACAAAAATAAATTTAAGGTGGGTAAAAGATTCAAATATAAGCCATGACACCATTAAAGTCCTAGAGGAGAACATAGGAAAATCTCAGATATTTCACGGAGCAACATTTTTACTGATCTGTCCCTAGAGCAAGGGACATAAAGGAAAGAACAAATGGGATCTCATCAAAATAAAAAGCTTCTGCACGGCTAAAGAAAACTGTGTTAAAATAAAAAGAGAACCAACTGTATGGGAAAACATTTGCCAGTGATACCTCAGATAAGGGTTTAATCTCCAAAATATACAAAACTTACACAACTCCACTCTAAGAAGACAAGCAACCCAATTAAAAATTGGGCAAAGGACTTGAACAGACACTTTTCCGAGGACATATAGAGGATCCAGAGACACATGAAAAGATGCTCAATATCACTAGCTATCAGAGAGATGCAAATTAAAGTCACAGTGAGATACCACTTTATACCAGTCAGAATGGCCATCAGAAACAAAACAACAAACAAGTATTGGAGAGGTTGTGGAGAAAAGGGAATTCTAGTGCACTGTTGGTGGGATTGCAGACTGGTCCAACCACTGCAGAAAACAGTATGGAATTTTCTGAGAAAACTAAAAATAGATCTGCCTTTTGATCCAGCAATTCCACTGCTAGGATTATATCCTAAGAACCCTGAAACACCAATCCAAAAGAACCTATGCACCCCAATGTTCATAGCAGGGCAATTTACAATAACCAAGTGCTGGAAGCAACCTAGGTGCCCATCAGTAAATGAGTGGACTCCAAAACTGATACATTTACACAATGGAATTCTATGCAGCAGAAAGAAAGAAGGAGCTCTTGCCCTTTGTAACAGCATGGGTGAAACTGGAAAGCATTATGCTAAGCAATATAAGCCAGATGGTGAGAGACAAATACCATATGATCTCACCTTTAACAGGAACCTAAACAACAAAACAAGTAAGCAAGCAAAATATAACCTACACTGAAATAGAGAACAGGCTGATAGTGACCAGAGGGGAGAGGGGAGGGAATTTCAGGGAAAAAGGGGCAGAGTTTACAGGAACAAGTATTAAAGGACACATGGACAAAAACTAGGGGCATGGCAATGGGAAGGAGGTGGAGAGCACTGGGGGCATGGGCTGGGATGGGAGTAAAAGACAGAAAACTGTACTTGAATCAACAGTTAAAATAAATTTAAAAAAATAATAAAGCCTGTGTAAATCTCAGTTTGGGGAATGGGAATGTGCTCTTAGGTTAAAAGTTAAAGTTCTAACATACTACTTTTTTCTTCTTTTCAGACCAACATATGCTACTCCAAAAGTTCTAGAAAAGGCAGGATTAACCATGAATGATATTGATGCTTTTGAATTTCATGAAGCTTTCTCAGTAAGTCACGTTAAAGAGCTATGATAATAAAAAGTGTGGTCAGGTTTGTGGGAGGGTGCAGGGTGTGGTTAGTAATACGCATAAAGTGGAAGCGGAGCTTTGTCGACGAAGGGCTGATGCTGCTGGCAGGGTGCAGGGGCGCGAATCCAGGGCCATGTGGACAGTGGTGGAAACACACCTTTTGAGGCTCTTGCTTACACGCCCTTCAAAAGCACCAAGTTGTTTCTTTAGAAGATTTTCAGTGAAGACTGATTTAAAAGTTAAAAATTTGCTCAACTTTAAAGTTAGATAACTTGTGTAAAAGAAGACCTCGAGAGACATTGGTGACAACGTCCTTGTTTCATTATTTTCCCTTCTAGGGTCAGATTTTGGCTAATTTTAAAGCCATGGATTCTGATTGGTTTGCACAAAACTACATGGGTAGAAAAGCCAAGGTAAGTTTCTGATTAAAAACAGGCTTGACCTTCCAGAGCATTTCAATATTTGGAGCTTAGTTACCTGCCAGTAAAAATATGAAGTGGAAAGTTTCTCTTATGAAGGATTTCATGTTACATTGATCTTTCTTAATTGCAAAATTCTTTAGAAAAAATCAAAAGCAAAGTTTCAGGTTGTTTTTTATTCTTATTCAAATGTTAGATAAAAAAGAAACAAAACACATACATAAAATTTGGCCCTGGCTGGTGTGGCTCAGTGGACTGAGTGCGGGCCTGTGAACCAAAGGGTCTCTGGTTCCATTCCCTGTCAGGGCACATTCCCTGGCCTGCCTGGGTTGCAGGACAGGTCCCCAGTTGGGATGTGTGAGAGGCAACCGATCAGTGTATCTCTTGCACATTGCTGTTTCTCTCCTTCTGTTCTTCTCTCCCTCTCCTTCTCTAAAAGTAAATAAATAAAATCTAAAAAAAAATTGGGGGCCACTGAGGTAAAATCTATGAAGAAAGACATCCCATCAAAAAATAAAGGAAGAGAGAGAGAGGAAGGAAAATAAATGGACCCTTGGCTTTCAGAATTGACCTAGAATTTTCTTTTGTAGTAAAATAATTTGTGGTGTGTCTTATAGTTATTTCTCTGGTTCTGTTACTTCTTATTACTAAGGGCCTGGTCTAGTTCTTGTTTTTAGTAAACTCATCCTTATATTTGTGTCTGTTTTTATTTGAGCCAGGTTGGAACTCCTCCCTTGGAGAAGTTTAACAACTGGGGTGGGTCGCTGTCCCTCGGACACCCTTTCGGAGCCACTGGCGTCCGGTTGGTCATGGCAGCTGCCAACAGATTACGGAAGGAAGGAGGCCAGTTTGGTTTGGTGGCTGCGTGTGCCGCTGGAGGGCAGGTACGTCACAGAAGCTTCTGGAAAGTCATTGTCTGGGGGAAAAAAACAAGCTCATCCAAGAATGTTTGATTTGGTTTATTTTGAAGCATTTTCAGAACAATATTTCTGATGGCATGTAACCAAAAAAGAAGCAGCCTATTTTGGGGGGGGGGTGGTGGGCAGGTACATCTTTAGTTCTGATAGTCCTTTGGAAAGAAGATGCTATTTAAATCCAAGCTATTTTTTCCTAAAATAATGCTTATATTTTTTGTTTATAAAAGTAGTATGTGCTGTTTATGGCAATTATGGAAAATATAAAAGTATATAAAAAAACTTAGATCACCTATAATTCCCTCACTACTCATTATTCATACTTTGTTTTCTTCTTTAAGAATAAATTTCTATTCATTTGTCTAGTCATTTATCTGTATGAAACTTACCTACAGAATCTCTCCAGGAGATAAACTGTCTTTCTTGAGAACTGAACAGTGCCTTAATTGGAGAACTAATTTACCTCTGGATAATTTATTGCTATTTAACTGAGAGAAATTATATTATTCTACAGATTTTTTTACCTGCTTTATTTGGGGTACAGGAAGGAACAATTTCCTACCCGCTATAGCATTTCATTCTGGGAACAGAATCCAAGGAAAGCTGGCTGTAATCTTTTTTTTTTTAACCTTGATGGAAACATTTGATTTTCCCTTCAGATTACAGAAACTTCCTGTGGCTAATCAAGATAAATAAATAAGATATGTAAAGGTATAAACATTTTACATTTTTAAGCTTCTGTGGCATTTCTTCAGAGCCTTTGAAGAAAGAAGGGGTCATTTATAGCCTGGAACACTTAGACTTCACGATCAAAACCTTTTTTAACCTGGGTAACTTTCTTACAGAAAGCCGCCGTCAGTTAGGGCCCGAGCCCTCCCTCCTCCCTTTCTGTCCCAGACCCAGACGGAGAGACAGCTGGTGCACAGCGCTGCATGCGGGGCCAGCTCAGACAGGCGAACGTTCTCCGTTCTGCAGCGTTCGTTCCCTGCTTTTTTGTCTCGCAAAAAACACAGGGAGTGTAAAAAACACAATACTGAATGCTTTTGGGGGTGAACGGAGAATAATACCTAGTACCTTTTAGAAGGTTATAGTGTAGTGAGGAGAAGGATGATGCATCTTAGAAACCAGACTGCACTTGGCATTGTTCATCAAGAGCCAAACGAGATACGAGCACGACTAGATCAGAGGAGGAATCCATCACTGTGAATCTAGGGCAGGGTTTCTTAACTTCAGCAGCATTAACCTTTTGGGCCAGGTAATTCTCTGTAGTGGGGGCTTGTGCTATGTGTTGTAAGATGTTTGGCATGGTCCCTACCCACTAAATACTAGTAGCAACACTCCCCTTCCCATACACACATAGTTGGGACAAGCAGAAGTATCTCCAGACATTACTAAGTGTCCTCTGGGGAGGGTAAGGAGCAGAATCACCTCTAGTTGAGAACCACCGATCCAGAGCAACCAGAAAGATTTGGGGCATGAAGCCAATGCATTTTAAATAAAGCCAGAGAAGAAAGTTTCTGCCTCGTCATGGGCCTTGCTAGGGTAACCCAAAGTCAGTCAAAGCTTTGCATCCCTGTTCTTTTTGTTTCCTTGTCCCTGTATCAAGGTGTTTCATCATTTGTTTTGAGCTATAGTGTATACAATTGAGGACAGACACCATGTAGCAAGTTTCTTAAATATTTATGAGTATTGCATTGAGCCAAGTAGCAGGGTGTCAGTTAAGCTATTAACTGGTTTGATCACAGTCCAAAAGATAGAATGACTGAATGTCAGATAGGATTTAGATTCATGAAAGTATAAATTTCTATGCTTGGTTTCAGCTAGGGAGGTAACCCGTGCGCAGCACTGTGCAGAGTGCTAGAGAAGGGATTTCTCTACCCTCTTACCTTTGTGGGCCCTCGGGGCACCTGCATCTGAGGAGAGTAGTGAAGAAGAGCCCTCGGAATTGTCTAGACCTGGTTTCAGACCCTGGCCCTGTTGTTTAATAATGTTGAGGATTTGGATGAGTTACTTAACCTCTCAAAGCCTCAGTTTTCTAATCTAGAAATTTACTGTTGTTGGCATTCCTTATATTATGGTTATTTTTGTGCAGCTAAAAAGCCCCCCGTGGCATCTCGTTTAGAGAGCAACCACTTATGGAGCATCTGCCAGGAATCCAGCTCTGCTAGACAGACTGCAGTGTGCACACTGATGCATGGACGTGGATGTGTAGAAATGTGTGCGTGTGTGTATTATATGCTACCTAATTTAGTGCTCACAGAAACACCATGAAGTGGCTACCATGAGCTCCCCTCTGTAGACGGACTTGAGGATCAGAATGGCTTCCCCAGGATCATACAGCATTTGAATGGCAGAGCCAACACCAAACTCCAAAGCTGAACTTTCCCCCTTGTCCTTGGATGCCTCTGTACTGGCTGGACTCCTCGCTCACTGCTCTAACTGAATACTTTCCTTCACAGGGCCATGCAATGATAGTGGAAGCTTACCCGAAGTAATGGATCGAGGAGCGGTGGCCTGCAGCTTCTGTGCAACACTTGCACTAGGCAATGCCATTTCAATGCACCACTAAGTGACATCTGTAGTTTCTAGCACCTCTTAGGAAACCAAAATCTGTGGCCTTCTGCTCAATACTTTGCAATTAAGCCTTCCCAGTGTTCTGAGCTTTCCAGTAATCACGGCTTACTGCTCCTTCAGGGATTTCTTTGTCGCCAGAATCTCACACGTGCTATATTGAAGCATTTGTCTTTGTTCTGTATTTTTATTAAAGACTAAACAAGTGGTCGCAATTTGGGAAAGAGGTTAGCTGAAATTTGGAATCATCTTTGTAACATTTGCAAATTATATTCATTCCTATTTGTGACCTAAAGCTAAGTATTTTCTATAAAATGCAAACCAATGTGCCTAAATTAACTTAATTATGGAAAGGTAATTTGGAATGTAAACATCACTGAAAACTTACAGTAAATATCTAGATACATAAATACTGTGTTGGTTAACCTTAATAAAGTGGAGACGTATTAGAGAACTGTTTGCCTTATTTTATTTTTTGAGACAAAAGGTGGTTCTCTTGGCTTAGGAGCAGGTTTTGCCTTTAAGTCTTCCTTTGTCACTTCTAACCATTTTAGTCCGCCATGGAGCTGCTAGGGACGGGGGACCTGTTTTAGGATGACACCTTCCCTCCTCACCCCTCCATTGCTCAACTAACGTAAGTCTATTTTTTCTTAATTTTAAAAAATATGTTTATTGATTTTAGAGAAAGAGGGAAGCTTCCCATCCGCATTCTGACCAGGGATCGAATGAACCCACAACCTAAAATCAGTAAACGTATTCTCAGGTGAAGACTTAAACCATAACAACAACAAAAACTAATGGGGTAAGACAGTCTTTTCAACAAATCGTGTTGGGAGAGTTGTATATTCACATGCGGAGGAATGAGGTGGGACCTCTACTTTTCAACATATGCAAAAATTAACTCAGAATGAATCAAAGACCTAAATATGAGAGCTAAACTTATAAAACGCTTAAAAGAAAATGGGAAAAGCTACATGACATTGGATTTGGCACTGATTTCTTGGTTATGGCACCAAAAGCACAGGAAAGAGAAATAGGTAAATTGGACTTCATCAAAATTGAAAACTGCATCAAAGGACAGAGTGAAAAGTCACCTTTGGAATGGGAGAAAAGTATATGCAAATCATATATTCAGTAAGGGCTAAATATTCAGGATATTTAAGGAAATCCTACAATTCAACAACCAGAAATAAAACAACTCAATTTTAAAATGGGCAAAGAATTTGAATAGACATTTCTCTAAAGAAGATATACGATTGACCAATAAGCTCATGAAAAGTTGTTCAAAATCACTAATCAATAGGGAAATGCAAATCAGAACTATGATACCACTTCCCACTTTTGCTGGTAGATGTTATGATGCCTACTGTCAGAACACCTGAGGGTAGTAAGTGTTGGTGAGGATGTGGAGAAATGGGAACCCTTGTGCACAGTTGGTGGGAATGTAAAATGGTGCAGCCACTGTGGAAAACAGGATGCCATTTATTCAAAAAATTAACAGTAGAATTACCATGGGGTCCAGCAATTCCATGTCTAGGTGTGCTCATATCTCCAAAAGAATCGAAAGCAGGGTCTAAAGAAGTAGCTATGCATCTGTGTTCATAGTGTCATTCACAGCAGCCCATATGTAGAAGCTGCCCAAATCCCATCAGTACATAAACAAAATGTGCGTGCAGGGTGAGGCAAAGGTGGGTTCAGAGTTCATATGGAGAACAACACAATAATAGACATACGATAGAATGCTTCACAGCCTTACAAAAGAAGGCAATCGTGTCACAGTTACAACAGGAATGAACCTTGAGGATGTTACTCGGACTGAAATAAGCCAGTCGCACGTGCGCGCGAGTGCACACACACACACACACACACACACCCCCCAAATACTGTGTGATTCCACTTATGTGAGGCGTCGAAAGCAGCTGAGTTCACAGAAACATAAAGTAGAATGCCGGTTGCCAGGGGCCAGACGGAGAACGAGTTGTTCAGTGTCTGCAGAGCCTCTGTTTGGAAAGATGAAAAGAAGTCCAGAGCGTAACTGCATGACAGTGTGAATGCACTTAAAACGCCACTAAATGTGTGCTTAAAAATGGTTAAAGTGATCAATTTTATGTGCATTTCCCTGCCGTTAAAAACAGGTTTTAGAAAAAAGGTAAGGGAAACGTTCAGAACAGAGGGTACCTGTGGGTGGGGGCAGTGGAATCAGGCTGGAGAGGCGCACCCAGCTTCAGTGGCGCTCAGGTTCTGTCATGGTTCTGAGGTTAGTCATAGGTTCACCCAACTTTGCACAATTACATACTGTTTCAAAACATTCCATATGTGTAAGAGTAAGCCAAGTATTTTCACTGACATGGTGTGTTGTTTATTATAGATGCCTCCATTCTTAGATAAACTTGCATAATGTTAAAGATCCCAGCTTAAGTGTCTCTTTTTCATGTAAAACTTTAATTAGATCCTCTGCTCCACCAAATAACTTATTTGGGAGTGGAGCTTTTATTTTCCCTCATCCTCTTTCATTTTCATTCAAATTTTAAAAGGTTTGCTTCCCTCTTTGCCCCATCCCTGGCCCACCTTTTTGCTCCTGATGGTCTGATTCTGAGTAAAAGTTCGTGTTCTTCCCATGGTCTATGTAGTTCATTCATTCAGCAAAAATCTATCCAGTGCCTGTTATGTGTCCAGCGCTATTCTAGACGCTGAGGCTACAGCAACCAACAAAACAGACTGAAATTCTTACCCTCTTTGTGTCCAGCTTTCCAGAGAGAAGAATCCTAGTTCTCAGCCCATCTTTTCCCCCACCCTTTCTGAGTTGTACTGATTCCTCCAAGCCTCTCAAGTTCTGGTCTTTCTTGAAGGGTGAAAAGCAGTATCAGGGTCTCCCAGCCTGTCTCAGATTTTAATGGATGGCTCGGAGGTCCCTCTGCTTGTGTCCGCTGTAGTTTATTTGGGACTTGACCTGATACATTCTGCTTTTTCGATGAAGAGGGATCACTGATAGAGAGGAAACAGGAGACTGTGTGAGTAGAAGGACAAAAGTAGTAGAAATACTATTCTGAAACATTGTGAAGGAGAAGCCACATTTAGACGTGTTGGCAATGTTTGTAGCTGCAACCAACTCAGCTAGGAGTTCTTTTTCCTTCCATACTTTATGGACCACCAGTGACCAAACAGAACTGATTCCCAAAGCAGAGCTCCAAATAGGGGGCTCAGAGCTTTCTTGGGGACCCTAATAGAGCCCACACTCCATACAAACCTAAATTCCAGAGGGCATTTTGTTTCTTCACTTGCCAGTTTGTTTTTTTGTTTTTCGTTTTTTGTTTTTAACTTTAGAGAGGAAGGAGGAGGAGAGAGAGAAAGAGAGAAATCAATGTGAGAGAAACATCCATTTCCTCCCACATGCACCCCGACCAGGGACCGAACCCACAACCTTTCGGTTTATGGGAAGGCACTCCAACCAACTGAGCCACACAGTCCAGGCACAAGTTTCTATTTTTAAATATGCAAAATGTTCAACAGAACATTTTAAAAAATCATTTCATTATATTTCTAATATAAAAATGCATGCTTATTTGTAAAAGAATGCAATAGCCATAGAGTGAGAAGATGAAAAAAATCAAGTAAAGATACCCACTATTAATAGTTTGATATCTCTTTTTTTCAATGCATATGTATTTATTTGGACGTGTGGTGCAAAATTGCCCAGTATAATGCTGCTCTGGCCCCTTTTGTTTTACATAGCTGTATAGCTTAAACGTTTTCCATGTCAGGAGGTGGAGCTATACATCATTTCTAGTGACCACACAGCAGTCCTCTGTATCCATACGCCCTGATTGGTGCCTCTCTCTAAGGATGTAAACAGTGCAACGCACATCCTTTGTGCATTTATCTGTTTGCTTGTCCATTACTCCCTTAAGCCATCTCTTCAGAAATGGAATCGCTGCTTGATCTCACAGTTACTTCCAGAGCCCCCTTTTTCGGTCCCTCCTTTCTTTTTGTGGTGAGAGCCAAGTGAGCAAAGGCTTGATGTCATTTCACTTACCAGTTCTGAAGTGCATTTTTTTTTTTACCAGCAGAGCATGCGCTGAGTGTGTGCAGTCGTTTGAGAAGGAAAATGAGAACATAGTTCTACAAAGCATTCTCAGGAGTGTCTGCTGCTTCCAAAGTGTATTGTTTGAATTATTCTGAAACTAATTTCATAAATGAAAAACATCAAGACTGTAAATACTAACGAAGTGATAGTCACATTGAGACATGTCTGTGATGCCAGGGAAACCAGCAAGGAAAGTCTCCCCTGTTTCAGGGGCTGCCTGCCCCCCACCCCAGGGGGGCCGCAACGAGCCCTAGGCCTAGAAACATCCCAACTGCCCTGGTGACTCGATACCTTCTGTTTGAGAGAACGATCGAATCTACTTAGAGAAATGTTTGGGTTGGTTTATAGAAAATTTAAATATTCACACAAATCATTAAGTGAACGTACAGTGTTGGTAAGAAAAACGTTTTCAACAGTATGCAGTATTCATTTTTATTCCAACAGAAAAACCTCCCCATTTCATTTTATAAAAATATTCATGAAATTTGTGATTCGCAAAGATTCATGTATCAAAATTGTTTCATTTATCTAGTTTAAAAGTTCTTTGGAATCCTGTCACTATCTATTGTGAATTCTGTAAATTAATTCAGCTAGATGTCTTGGTGTCTGCTAGAGGCTTTTCTTAAATCTTTATTCTCTGTGTCTAGCCTTAGCTGGATCCTGTCACTTTTAAATGTGTTTGTCGTCTTTTCTCCTACTTTAAAATTTACAGCACCTTCCTTCAAATGTGTTCATGTCAGTGACTCTGTGTAGACGCACAAGTTGACACACAGACTTTTATGTTGATATGTTTAAATCTGAAAGAAAGGGGCTCATCAGCTTCACCTTTTCTTGAACTTTGACAATAAACAAACCAAATTCTGCCTTTCGCCTCTAATGCTTGGAAGATCAGAGTTCCTTTCTTCGGTTAAGCCGTCCTTTCTTCATAACTGTAGAGAAGAAATAATGAGAAATCACTGAGTAGTTAAAACCAGGTTTATCAACTATACCTGTAACATAAACTGTTGGTGAGTTAGAGACTGGGTGAGACCGTTTTACTTGCGATTATTTTAAACTCTGATATCTTGATAATGTGACAGCAATGCCTGGTCCATTCGTTAGAGAGCTTTAGCTAGTCTGACTCGCTCTTCTTGCTGGGCTGGTTTAAGGGCACGACAGGTGAGTGTGGGAGGAACGAGTGTGGCTGATGGACACATAGCCTGGCTTTCCGGAGGGCTGAGCTCTGGGAGCAGGGAAGGGTTCAGGGTGTCTGACTGAAGCCTGTCCTAATGGGTTCAAGGTCTTGGTGGGTTCAAGCATATACCCTGAACTCCCTCGGAGGGAACATGGGGTCTCTGTATGGTTCCCCAGAAGCTCTGGCCCAGTAAAAGGAAAGCTTGCCCCACCTTTGTAGATCGCCCTTCCTCTGGACAACAAGCTCACCAATGCTAATTCCTTCAAAACAAAATTTTTTAAAATTACCCTGGCTGATTGGGCTCAGTGGATTGAGCATCAGCCTGAGGACAAAAGGGTCGCTGATTGGATTCCCAGTCACGGCACAGGCCTGGGTTGTGGGCCAGGTCCCCAGTAGGGGGCGCGCAAGAGGCAACCACACATCGATGTTTTCCTCTTTTTCTCCCTCCTTTCCCCTCTGTCTGAAAATAAATAAGTAAAATCTTGAAGGAAAAACAAACAAGGATTTTTCAGGGTAATTAAATGTCTGGTAGTGTGAAAAGGAATTTTCAGAGTGAACTGAGTCAAGGGCTGTTGGTGGTCAAACTCCCTCCAGCTTTCTGGGAAAGCAACAGCAGATGCTGTTGTATGTGATCGCTAAGGCCTTCACCTTCCCAGCTCATGGAGAAATGTCTACCGTAGCAAAATCTGTTCCCCCCGCTTTGGGCTGGGATAGGTGTATGGAGAGGAGCTTTCTGTCGAGAGCTTTGCCAGGAAGCTGCTCACGCTGCTCACGCCGCTCACGCCGCTTCATCCTCACCTAGCAGCATTTTCGCCTCTTCCTTTGCTGTGTTGCAGGTTGTGGGTTTCATTGGTGGCCTAAGGAGGGGTGAAAAGGCCCAGCTGCAGGGCGATCGTTGCCCACTCGCCTTTGACAAGGTTATGTCCATTTCACATTCTCACCTGCCCTCCTTCGGGGCCTGCAGTAAGGGGGTGCTTTGATCTTAGCTACAGTGAGGACTGTGCCTACTGATCCTATCCTTTCCCACCCAATAGTAATGGGAGGCAGATGGTCAGATGGGGAAACCAGGGATGAGAGAGCCACCGGGAGTCCAGGTTGCGATCGGGAACTGGGGCACCTGATTCTGACTTTCCTGATCGGCTGCTTTCTGCATTGTGGACAGCTGGAGCCTGGAGCATGCTCATTCTAGAAAATGACCCCAGTCTTCTCTCAACCTCTGGGGGTGCCCATCTCCCCAGGGAAAGGCTGTGGGTGACCTGCTTCCAACCTGCTCTCGGGGTGACGAAGGATTTGAAGGCAGCAACTCACCAGGGAGATGGTGGAGTTGGGGGGCTGTGCGCGGCAGAACCGTCTGAGTAAAGCCTGTTGTACCTGCAGAGAGAAATGCCTGGTTGTGGCAGCCGAAGCCCCTGCCTTTGGCTGTGAGTCTGCGGGATGGGGTGGGCAGACTCACTTTCTTGTCCATAAGGCAACCAAACCATAAGATGAAGACACCCTGAAATGAAGGAGAAGGGGGTAAGTGAGTCAAGGAGGAAGGAATCGACCGCAATCCACCCATTCCCTTCCCTCCTCCTTTGCCTCTGTCCTCTCGTCTTACTCGAGTTTCCGTACAGTCAGCATCACTGGGGTACAGGACCCTTTTGGTGCTGGTCTTGCTGCTACAGTTGCAAAGGGACTATCAAAGCGTTGGGTGCTGACAACTCCCTGGCTTCTCTGGCAACACCAGGTATTATTTCACAGATACGAAAACCAAAGCTCAGAGGGATTTGTCCAGTTATCCAGCCAGTCGGTGGAGGAACTGGGACCCAAGCCTATGCCTTCCAAAATTCCTGAGCTATATTTCCTCTGTTCCACCGTGACAGCACCTTGAGAAGGGACTGGCAGTGACTTAGAACATCTACATGGCACAAAGCACAGCCACCTCGTCACCACCCACCTGGGAGGTGTTGAGAATCGTGAAGATGTAGTGAGGGACTGCGGAGTCATCCTCCAGCAGAGTGCCCAGGCCCAGCCCCCAGGTGAGGCCGAAGATGGGTGTGAGGACGAGCAGGGCTTTGATCACCCCAAGAAAGTCTTGGCGCTTCTCCGCCTGGGGTCCCTCTGACAGCGAAGGTCTCAGCAACTTCAGCACGGTCACTGCTAGCACCAGCCCATTCAGGCCCACGATGACCAGCACCGGCCCGGCAAAGGTATAGAGCACCCCTCCCTTCTCATCCAGCCAGCATGCCCTCTCCCCCAGGTATTGCCCCCGAGGCAGGTAGAGGCCCAGGGCGACACCTGCAAACCCCATGGGGCACAGGTAGCCGAGAACCACCATGAGGGAGAGTACTCGGCGCTTGGACAACTGATGGAAGACAAAGATCAACTGGTGGGCCAACATCAGGGCCTGAGCCAGCATCCAGAAAAAGGCAGCCAGGTAGAGGAAATGACAGAGGAAGGCAGCAGCCAGGCAGAGCGGACTTGTGGGCCCTGGAGGAAGCAGTGGGGCTCCCAGGAAGCAGGTGTCTGCGACCAGCAGACAGAGCACCATGTTGAGTAGGGCTGCGTGGCGTAAGTAGGCAACTTTGTTCCGTACCACGACTCTCCACACCAGCCTGTACACACCCAGGCACATGAGCAGTGCCAGAATGGAGGCCCCCAAGCCCACCTGACTCAGCAGATCCAGAGTGCGGTTCTCTGGAACAGTGTGTCGGGACATGAGGATGGAGAAGGCAGTGAGGTGCTGGCAGATGCACTGTGTGGCGGAGCCGGCACTGGCTGGCTGCACCCGGCACCCTTCCTCTGACCAGCCCCCGTTACCCTGGAAGAGATGGTGGTCCCAGAAGACACAGTGAAGGATACTATCTCTGTCCCCAAAGTCCATGATGACCTCTCCCTGGTTGAAGGCCTGGCCACCTGCCATGATGGAGATGCTGAGGACCAGACCAGGAGTGGCATAGAGGGAGTCCCCCAGCCCTTGTCCATAGTTCAAGGGTAGAAGGTGGTCCAGCTTGCGCAGCACCAGGCCAGTCATGGTGATGTTATTGTTACCAGTAACCAGTGGGGCCAGTGAGTGTCTGGGAATCAGTGCCTGCAGTGGCGGCTGAGTGGAGAAGGAGACTCTCCACTTAGCAGGGAGTGTGGGGCTGAGGAGCTGGGTCTGCATCTGCATGTTGGGCAAGCTGAAGGTGAAGGGGTGGTCTTGTGGGTGCAGGCGGCACGCCAGGGTCTCCACAGCCAGCAGGAGGTCTGAGCTCGCCGAGGGTGTCTGCACCTGGGCCGCAGTCCACAGAGAGCTGCTGTCCATGTCTAGGACCTTGTCGGTGGTTTTCAGGAGAGCCTGTGGCGGCCAACAGAGAGGAATGCTAGTGCCCTCAGCACTGAGCCGGGGCACTAGGGTGCATGAGCCCCCAAGCCTACCTTTCCTCATTCACTGCAAGACCCAAGGTTGGAGAAGGAGAGGGAAAAGAAGACAGGCCTCTGAAGGGGGAGTTTCTACATAGGAAGAATGGGGGCACCGTTCAGCTAACCACTGGAGCCTCTTCGAGTATGTGGTCTCCTGAAGCTCATCCCACCCCTCCATCCAACAACTCTTCTTCCCCCTTCAACCCTTGGGGTTGGCCAGGCCCTATGGAGGCCTTCTTCAATTTCTTGACCTCTACTGGTTTAAAAAGCAGGAATGGTAATAGAGAGCACAATGTCCTGAACTAGAGAGGCACGCACATGTCTGTACACCAACACGCGACCCCTCTTCCCAGACATGAGGGGCCTGCAATGTCCTAGCCCCAAGTTATTCTTTTGGCTGCAGCCTAGTGCCTATATTGAGTGCTGGTTTAGGGGAGTCCAGTAAAGCCAGTTGTGTCTGAGTATCTTCTAGCAGACGCTTGTGTGTGCATGGGTGTGTATAGGGGGAAGTCATGTCATATCTACATAGCTGTGTGTGAACGTATGCCTCTAAACTCACGTCTGCACACACCGTCCTCAATCTCGCATGTGTTCTCAACATCAAGCCTTCTCCACATTCCATGGCCTTAGACACTGGTGTCTAAGAGGAGAGGTAGACCACGGGAATGATCTGTCGTCTGACAGCCCCTGGTGATGTCAGAGGGACAGAAGTGCCCAAAGGTGAAAAACTAGCCTCCTCTACCCAGCTGGCACCTGCTGTGGCTCAGAGACTTTACCTCCAGGGCACTGCGGTGAAGCTGTATTCCGGTGTCTGCCACCACCTTGGCCAGGTATGTCATGGTGCCCAGCAGTGCCAGCAAGTCAGAGGGCGAGCTCACCACCGCTGTCTGCTCCAGCAGCTCTGCCAGGCTCTGGGACACCTCTTCAGCAGGGCAGCCCTGGCCTGCCCACAGCAGCTGAGATAGACAGGACAGCAGTGGGGCTGGTGAGGGGGGGTGAGTCCGCACCAAAGGGGCCACCTCTCCCCCATCCAACTCGTTCCTCCCCAGAGCCACACCCCTCCCAGGGGATCAGGGAGCAGAGAACAGAGTGAGCCCTGTGGATAGAGCTGACACCCATGGTAGTGGCAGGGATCCTAGATAGGGAAGGTTTGGGGATAGCACCTTCACTGCCACGAGAGTCCTGGCCACTCTCAGGCCCCACTCCTACTTCCTGGCTCTGCTAGGGCTTCAATTCAGAGAAGCTGAGCAACTTCTGGGCTGGGCCTCAGGAGGAAAGGAGTCTAGGGCTGGGTCCCGACCGAGGAAGGGGCAGGTTGTGGAGGGAGTAACATGCGGGCCGCGAGGCCAGGAGCTCTACCTGGGCTCTCTGAAGCAAGGCATGGAGCCCCGTGTCTGTGCAGCTGTCATGGATGGGCCCCCAGACCCCACTGGGCCCACACGTCCTCCTCACCACACCCGTCCTGTTCACGGGACATGGGGCCTGTGCCACATAGCCAGCCTTGGTGACGTTCCAGGCAACAACCGCAGAGTCCTCAGGACAGGTCACGTCTCCATCTGAGGAGTGACATCAGAAGCCGCAGCTAAGCTGAGCCTTCCCTGGGGTGGAAGCCCAAAGCGGGCTCTGGAGTTTGGCCACGGTGCCCAGGCAGGGGGTGTCCAGGGAGAGCTCCCAGGGCCAGCTGGACCATAAGCCCCACGTACCCTGGATGATGGTGACGGAGATTGGGACTCTGAGAGGGGTCAGTCCTGGGCTCTGCAGGTCACAAGTGTACGTGGTGTCAGCTGCAGGGCAGTGCTGAATGGCCAGCACAAGGCACTGCTCACTTGGCTGGCTGGATAAGGAGGCTGAGGGTGAGATGGCAGAAAGGATACTGTCGGTTACTAGGCCAGGAGCCAACCCTGAACCCAGCAGGCCCCAATTTGCTGGTTCAGTTTTTCTAGCAATTTCAGAAGTAGATTAAGCAGTGGGCAAAAGCAGAGTAGTATGTGGGCATCAAATCACTGAAGGCAGAGCTGGGATTTGGGGGAAGGCCCCCAAGTGTCGCTAACTAGCCTGGGGACTTTAGGGACAGTTTCCTTCTTTGTAAAATGGAACTATCACTAAATGAACCTTGGGGCGAGTAACGAGATGTGTGGCTAAAAGCATTCAGCAGGACGCTATCTACGCCCATGCGGTTCTTACCGTATTGATGGAATTGGGATTGCTCAATTCTCAATTGGAAAGAGAATTTCAACTGACGTGCCACAGGATTTTTTAAAATACATGTTACCTGACTAGTCGGGGACCCTGACCTCTTTTCCTTTAGATTGTCAAATAAAAAATGACAACAGCCAACACTACAATAGCTGTCTGGTGTGAATGAATCAAAATTATACCCATTTTTGCCCTGACTGGTGTAGCTCAGTGGATTGAACGTGGGCCTGAGAACTAGAGAATCTCGGTTCTATTCCCAGTCGGGGCACATGCCTCGGTTGCAGGCCAGTTCCAGCAGGGGACGCATGAGAGGCAACCAGACATTGAGATTTCTCTCCCTCTCTCCTTCCCTTCCCCTCTAAAGATAAATAAATAAAAAATTTAAAAAACATTAAAAAAATTATACCCATTTTTTGTCAGATCGCAAAAAATATATATTTTTTGGTGTGCTGCAGAATTTTAGTAGTTTGTTTATGTGTGCCACAAGATGAAAAAGGTTGAAAATCACTGCTCTGTTAGGTAAAAAACTGTGTTGGACTTGGACTTGAACTCCTACATTGAACTGTGCCTCTGCTTCAATGAGTCGGAGAAGACAAGCTGCCCCCTCCTCTTCCCCAGACAGCCGGCCCATTCTCGTACCTTCACCGCCCTCTCCAGGGCTCCAGGAAGCCTCGTAGCCCAGCAGCGTGAGGGGGATGCAGCAGCTCAGCTGGAAGCCGGGGGAGGTGGCACAGGAGAGGGAGAGCCGGTCTGGAAGTCCAGTGACATCCGCCGCCTGCAGGGGCACCCTCACCACCTGGTACAGCTCCCATCTGAATCCCTGGGCCTCAAAGCAGCACACGTACTCACCTGCAGACACAGGGCCTTCTTAGTCTAGGCTCTGCTTAACCACAGCAAGAGAGATCCCTGCCCCCAGAGGATTTCTAGGAGGAAGAAGAGAATAGAAGAGGCTCCTGACCCTTGTTTTTTAGCTCGTGGCCATGAATTCTAAAGTGAACCTGTCTCACCCTGATCGTGTGGCTCAGTGGGTTGAGCACCGTCCCGCAAACCGAAAGGTCACGGGTTTGATTCCCAGTCAGGGCATGTGCCAGGGTTGCAGACTTTGTCTCAGGTTGGGGCACAGATGAGAGGCAACCAATAGATGCATCTCTTGCACATGGACAATTCTCTCCCTCTCTTTCTCCTTCCCTTCCCTATATCTAAAAATAAATAAAATATTAAAAGAAAAACAAATAAAGTGAACCTTTTCCCCTCCAACAGATGCCCTTCCTACACCATCCCCTACCGTTTCAACAGCTGGAAGAAAAGAACTTGTCTGTTCTCACTTAAAATCGAGACCGTATTTTCAGCATTCTTCCTTTATAAATCTTCATTTTAAATTTAGCCTTTATTTAGCTTTTAAATAAAGACTTTACTTCCCCAAAATAAATAAGCAGAAAGATGAAAAGGGAACAGAAAAGGAGAGAATAAAGGAAGGAAGAAGGAGAAGGGGAGGAGGAAGCGGAAGGGAAGAGAGAGGAGGAGGGGAGGACAGGCCGCCACCTTCCCACTTGTGGGAGATGTTGAAGATGCTGAGGATAGTCTGGCCTTGGCTAGAGGTCAGGGAAACCTGTGTCCCTGGCTGCAGGAGAATGGGGCTCCCTGTGCGGCGCTGCAGGAACCAGCTCAGGTTGGTGGTCTCCTGGCTCGTGAAGAGGGTCAAATTCAGCATGTCGCCAGGCATCTGCAGCCAGGAGTTCAGGTTCAGGGTGCCCGGGACTGAAAGGAAAAAGGGGACAGGGGCTCACTGCAGCTGGAACGCGTGGGCCCCCACGCAGCTAAGCTGTGGCACTCCCCATCTTTGGACTCCTACCCCTCCTCGCTCCCTCCCCACCTAGCATTTTTTATTTTATTTCCTCCCTGGAGGGGTGTGGCTGCTGTGGTCCAGCCTGGAAGACCCATCTGTCACCAGAAACCAAACAGGGAACCTTTTTGACCTATGACCCAGTGGGGAAACTTTCTCTCCTTGTTGGGGAGGGGGGGGGGTGTCTTCAGAGCCCTGTTGCTCATTAGTCTCACTAGTCAGGTCCCGAGCTGGGAGCCTGTGATCTGCTGTGATGGCTGGCATCTTCTCCCACCCAGAGGAGCCTCTGGGCTTGGGCCAGCTGGCAGAAATACAGGAGTCAGCGAGGAAAAAAAAAAAAAACCCACAGGGAAGGTTTCTTTCACTTGGGCCCAGTGGTTGCTGAGTTCTCCACTCTCCTCACCAGGTGGCAGCAACTGGCAGTACCCAGCTTCCGGAGAGCTGAGGACAAGACAACTGCAGGGCTGGTGGTTGTAGGGGGAATGGCAAGAATCATGATGGGAGCAGACACTGGCATTCCACTGGTATCCAGGCAGGCAAGCACAGTAGGTAAACCCATCGGGCTTGGTGGTGCACTCTGTGACAGGGAAGGGAGCCAGAAGGGGGCAGGCTGCCTGAGAAGGCCACCTTGGCAGGACCAACCACCACCAGATGCCCGAGAGGTCTGGGGCTGGGTGTCTGGAGCAATCCCAAAGTCAAGGGCACAGCCTGGACTGCCTCCTCAGCTAGAGTTCGATGCAGCGGAGATCATGCACTCCCAAAGGCGCCTGGGGTCGGGGTGAGAAGTCCAGGTTCCCCACCACCTGCCCCTTGGGCCCTCTGTCCCAAGATGGGGACATGAAGCAGGAGGGGAAGGGTCTGTCTGGTAGGAAAGTGAGGGAGGGGCTGGGCCACGCAGACCCTCCAGGAAATGGAGAGCACAGCAGGCAAGCTGGCTGCCAGGGAGCTGGGAGGCCCATATTCCCTTCGCTCTGAGCCCTCTTCTCATGCCATTGGTGCCCCAAGAGGCAGGACCCAGTGGAGTTCCCCCTACCTGTTGTGAGGCTGAGGCCAGTGAGAGTTCTTGGGGAAGAGGAAGCCGGGGTGGGGGGCAGAGTCAAGGGCCTGGAGAGAGCGGCCAGCCAGATCTCGCTGGAGACGTCCAGCTGCACATAGATGGAGGCCAGGACCGATTCTACAGGAGAAGAGCTGGCGCTGGAGAGGAGGGGCCCAGAGGCCGTGGGCCAGTTCCCATGCCCAGCTGGTCACTGCCAGGACCCCGGAGCAGGCCCCCCTCCCGTAGCCCTTCCAGGCACAGCCAGGACTCAGGGACAGTTACTCCTCATCTAGCTGCGGCACACCCGCTTTCTGTCACCCTCCCAACAACCCCCATCTCACAGACGAGGCTCTCAGGGACGGAGGAGTTTCCCAAGGCCCCACAGCTGGAGACAGGGCGGACGGGCCAACGTGGGTCTGGTCCTCTCCTTCCACCTGCAGCCTTTCCCAGGGCTCTCTTCCTGCCCCACTCCCTGCTCCTGCTCCTCTTCTTCCATCCACTCACCGCCTGCTCCACTCTCGAGGTCCAGTCGCTGCCCAGACTCCCCTCCTGCCAGACTGGGTCCCTAGAACAGAGCACAGAGGAGAGACCTCTGAGGAGAGGCTGGCCCCAGGTTTCTGTCTGGGACACCTTCTTCCCCAAGTGGCCCAGGGGCCAGCCTGGCGAATCTGTTGGCATGACATAGTCTCTTGGAAGGGCCTCCTTTTAAAATTATATTTTTATTTTTTGCCTGGAATTAATCAGGAGGGGGAAGTAGGCTTCTGGCAGCAGGTTCAAGAGATGCAGCTCCAGGGACCCGCCAGAGCCTGAACCCAGGAGCCAGGCACACCCTGGAGAGTCAACATACTTTGCTTAATTCCTTCCTGAGTTCCCCGGTCCCTGGGCCTCTAGGCTAATTGAAGTGGCTGGGCCTGCTGCTCCAGGGGGAGGGGAGGGCTGGTCACAGCTGGCTGGGGCCCAGGGGCTTGGGAACTTCTCTTCCCTCCATAGGGCCTGCCACTGGGGTGAGCAGAGGCAGTCTCCCGCAGCCCTTGGTTCCTGGAAACTGTTCCTCACCAACTTCCCTGATGCTCAAAATTGTGCGTGTATGTGGATATCAAGCTGAAAACAGGGATACAGATGAGGATGTGGATGGAGACAGAGGCAGAGAAGCCACGTGGGAGCAAACATGTATAAAAAAGTACACTCGAGACTCGAGTCTCGGCTGCCTTCCCTCAGATTCTTTCCTCTCCTCTGTGCCAATAGTCCCCAAATCCTGGAAGTTTCTTTTTTCATGTTTAAATTGCAAGCTTGACTGGAAGTGCAGCCGGTGTCCCCAGGATTCCCAGGGACTCGAAGGAAGAAACGAAGCTGCCCCCACACTCTGGAATACAGACTGAACTCTCGGAGACCTTATAATAACCCAGCCTCTTTTTTTTTTAAGTCCTTTCCCCTCCACCTGTCATTTCATCCCACACCTTTACTGCCTCTCACACCCGATGTCCTCATTGTTGCCTCTGCAGACCCTCCTGGGGCCCTCACCCAAGTGTTACTCACAGGTTGGGACACGGGGGTCCCTGGGGATCCCACCAGGGGCAAAGTCATGGCCAGCAGGAGCACGGGGGTGGCTGAGCAGACCATGGCTGGCGAAGCAGTCCTGCAGAGCCCTTCCCTCTGCCGCAGGATGCAAATTTCCTGGAGAGGAGCTGGGGGCAGGGCACAGGTGGGATGGGAGGGAGCAGTGGAAGGGAGCCGGGGCCCAATTCACAGAGGAAGTGCTGCCACCCCAGACCCAGACAGTGGGCGTCCAGATCGCTGTGCGAGCCCACCTGGAGCCCACCCGCCCCGCTGAGAGTCTGCCCAGATTCCCCCTGGGGTCTGGACCGAGCAGGACTAGCGAGCAGGAGAGGATTTAGGGGTCCAAGGTCACAACCAGCAGCAATGTGTCAGTAGGTCAGGTTCAGTCACATCGCCGAGGATCCGGGAAAATCTGGATTCTTTGGAGCTCCCAGGAAGCTGGATCATGGGTCACAGAGTCACGGTTAGAAGAGACAGACATGAGAGCTGATGGCTCTCCTCAGATACTTTCCAGACAGAGACTTCAGTGTAACAAAAGATCTGGGAAAATACTAGGAGAAATTACCCCGTAATTTCACAAAATAATTTTGAAGTGAAGAAGGCATTTCTGAACAAGACATGAAACCCAGAAGCCAGAAAGGAAATAAATTAGACATTTGAAAAAGATGTAACTTTGTGATGAGAAGGCAAAGGCAAAAGACAGCCTC
The DNA here is from genome assembly GCF_014824575.4 of Sturnira hondurensis. Lineage (NCBI taxonomy): Eukaryota > Metazoa > Chordata > Mammalia > Chiroptera > Phyllostomidae > Sturnira > Sturnira hondurensis. Next base: position 15,975,889 of record NW_028089294.1, on the reverse strand, counting down.
TTTGTAGCTGGATGATTGCATAAGGGGCTATTCTTTTTATTTTTTTAAATTTTTCAGTTACAGTTGACATTCAATATTATATTAGTTGCAGGGGTACAGCCTAGTGGCTAGACATTTATATAACTTTTAAGTGGCTACCCTGATAAGTCTGGTACCCACCTGGCACCCTACACAGTTAGTACAATGTTGCTGGCTGTGTTCCCTGTGCTGCACTTTCTGTCCATGTGTCTAATTTGTAACTGTCCCTTTGTACTCCTTAATATCTTCACCTTTATCGCCCAGCCCTCGAAGCCCCCTCCCACCTGGTAACCTTGGTACTTTGTATCTATGAGTCTGTTTCTGTTTTGTTTATTTTGCTTTTTAGATTCCACACATATGGAAAATCATATGATATTTGTCTTTCTCTGTCTCACTTATTTCACTTACCATAGTACCTTCTAGGTTCAACCATGTTGTCACAAATGGCAAGATTTCACTCTTTCTTAATAGCCAAGTAATATTCCATTGTATACCCAGAAAAAGTCCAGCCATTGTTAATGTAACAAGAATAGTTTGTGTGACATCAATGTAACCTGGCAGCCAAGGAGAGTGGACTGGAAAGCACATGCGTGAACAATGACGACTTCATTGTACTAGTCGGTGGGGGCAGTAGATGCCATTGAGAGAACATGTGTCCTGTGTGTTTCATTCAAATGACTGAGTGAGTAGAGCAATGAATCGGCATCAGATTTCACATTAAACTCGAACATTCCTTCACGGAAACCATTCAGATGATTCAGAAGCCTTTTGGCCATGAGTGCAGGGCAAATAAAAGTGTGGTGCAAATGCTTCCAAGATGGTCAAGAATCTGTTGACAGTGATCCACGTTCTGGAAGGCCTGCCACAAGCTGATCGCCTGAGAATGTTGAAAGTGTACAGGCTACAATCAGCAAAGACTGGGGAATGACAGTGTGAGAACTAGAAGCTGATCTGGGGGTTCCAGAAACTACTGTGTCCGAGATTTTGACTCAGGATCTTGGCATGAAACGTGTCGTGGCAAAATTTGTTCTGCAGCTTCTGCTACCAGAGCAGAAGGAACATCGTGCTGCAGTTGCTAATGGCTTGATCCAAACCACTACCAACAAACCAGAGTTCCTCAAGGAAGTCATAACTCGGAAGGGACTGAGGTGTCATTGTCCTATGTACAATGCATCTCGTGTCTTGTATTTTCAACAAACGTCTCTATTTTTCATATCACATGTCTGGATATGTTCTGGACCGGCCTTATGCACTACTGATAGTGCTGCAATGAATAAAGGATGTACATGTCTTTTCGAATCAGTGTTTTGGAACTCTTCCAATAAATATCCAGAAGTAGAATTGCTGGATCATAAGGTAGTTCTATTTTTAAGTTTTTTTAAAGTATATTCTATTGATTATGCTATTACAGTTGTCCTTTTTTCTCTTCTTTATTCCCCTTCACCCTGCAACAGCCTACCCTCCAACATTCCCCCACCCCCCCACCAACTTTGTTCATTTTCATGGAGTGTACACATAAGTTCTTTGGCTTCTCCATTTTCTATACTGTTCTTAACCTCCCCCTGTCTGTTTTGTTCCTGCTAAGTATGCTTCTTATTCCCTGTAATTTTCGCCCCATTCTCTCCTCCCACTTCCCACTTCAGGGTCACCCCCACGCTGCGCTGTGATGCCGTATGTGGAGGAGGGGTCTGAGAGGGAACAGTGCCACTTGCTTGGCTCTCACCCTGCTTTCCATCACTTCCCCTGCTTCCCACAAGCAAATTGGGCCCTTCTGGTGCTGATTCTCAGGTGGGTGGGCTTGTGTATGTTCTAGGACCCTGTGGGTTTCTCCAGTGAATTCTCCTGTGAGGCTGGTAGTTTCTCCCGCTACTTCAACCCCCACAGGTGTTTTCAGTCAGAAGCTTTGAGGCTTTACTTCCCAGCACTGGAACTGGGTTGCATGGTCTGTCTCACTCCCCAGTTGTTCCTCCTGGTTTATCCACAGGGAGATGTGAGACCATCTGCTCCACCAGCCCTGCTGCCTATCTCCGCCCCTCCTACTGGTCTGGATGAGTGTTTCTTTATCTCCTTGGTGGTCAGATGTTTTATTTCCTGGCACTTCTGGTTGCTTTTTGTTTTTAAATTGGTCGTTATCCTTTTGGTTGTGTGAGGAAGCGAAGTGTTTCTACCTACTCCTCCATCTTGGCTGGAACTCCCTCTATTTTTAAACTTTTGAGAGAACTCCATATTGTTTTCCATAGTGGCTACACCAGTTTGTAATTCCGCAAACAGTGCATGAGGGTTCTCTTTCTTTCACATCCTACAAACACTTGTCATTTGTTGATTTATTCATAGCCATTTTGACAGGTGTGAAGTGATATCTCATTGTGATTTTCATTCGCATCTCTGATGATTAGTGATGTTGAGCATTTTTCCACTTGTCTATTGGCCTTCTGTGTGTTCTCTTTGGAGAAGGGTCTATTCAGGTCTTGAATTGCTTTTTTGGTGTTATGTTGTATAAGTTCTTCATACTGAGTATTTTGGATATTAACCCCTTATCAGATATATACTGGTGAATATCTTCTTCCATTTGGTAGGTTGCCTTATTGTTTTGTCAATAGTTTCCTTTGCTGTGCAAAGCCTTTTTAGTTTGATGTAATCTCATTTGTTTTTCCTCTGTTTCCTTTGAAAGGGCTAATCTTCTTAACGTAAGAATTTTTTATTTTACACATCAGTAAGATAGAAAATAAGTAGAAAAATAGGACCGGGCAGCTTACTGAAAAAGAAATAGTTTGATAGACATAGAAAAATAGCCAATTCAAGATATAAAAAATGCAAATAAGGAAGAAGAAAATACTCTGTCAGCTGCCAATTACCAAAAGACGAGATATGGATGATGATCAGCTGGGTGGAATCTGCTTGGGCGGGAGCACACAGAGATGTGTAAGGATGTTCCAGGAAGAGTCGTTGTGAAAGCAGGTGAGTTATGTCCCTTCCAGAAGCACAGGCTAAGTAAATATGGGCTTTCCCAACACCATAGCACTATGGGGGGCAAAATAGTGAAGTAGCTCTAAGAGACCTTAAGTAATATTTGTATTAAATGAATAAAGAAATAAGTGAAGTACATCGAGACCTTAACAGTGGTTGTCGTTAGGGTAATGGGTGACGTGGGCTATGCAAGAATTCACAAAGAGAAGAAAGTGTAGAAAATAAAGTTTTTATTCACTGTCTAAGAAAGGAGAGGGGCATGGTGTGGAGAGACACACAGCATGGGAGGTGGGGCTTTGAGCTTTTATTGAGTTATCATAGGATTAAAGGGGGGCATTGTTGTTGGGGGCATTATAACTTGAGGCTGCAGTTTCTTCCGATATTACCTTCTGCCCATGGCTGTAGGGAGCAGTTAATCATGTTCTGGTCTAGCTTTCCAGTAACTTCCAGTCCCGGGGACAGAAGCTCAGAAGAGTAGGATGGCATCGTGTTTAACAAGGTCACAGGTCTGGTCTGCAAATGGTACCACAATAGCAAATGGCGCTGACTTTATCTTTTCCATTGTCACTAAATGGTAGGATTTGTACCTTTTTCTTCTTTTCCATATTTTTCCACTTTGTATTCTATGATGAGAAAAAAACCTTAATAAAAATGTCAAGTCTCAACTTCTTTCTCATACACCAACCAGGTTCAGAGTCCTTCGGCTGGGTCCAGGTGTCCCTAGTTGACAGGAAGTAGCCACGGGGCTGAATCAGTTCTCTGGCCTAGGGTGGGGTTCAGACAAACAGGTGCTCATTGCTGCCACCTACCTACTCCCAAGTCCAAGGTCAACCACAAAGCTATTGACCTTCGTCTCTCTAGATACAGAATGGCATTTAGGGACCAATGACTTTTTACCCTGTTGACAGCTTCTCTGAGCAAGTCGCACCCTGGTGCAAGAAGGTTTCTTTCCTATTCCTTTGTGCTGTGACCCCTTCTGGCCATGTCAGCTGGGGCCTTTGGTGACAGAGGTTTGCAACCCAGGCCTCTCTTATCTGTATCCCTGAATCCATTCAAGTTACTTTAAACCACCCTTTACTACATAAACTATTAATAGGTTACTAATGAATAAAGGTGGCTCATACCTCTATTCCATGTGAACCCTAACTTATTCTCTTTCCACCCGGCGTGGCACTGAGTTATCAGAAATACGAAAGGATAGGTTGTTGGAGTGGGAAGGGACCTCGGCTGAGATGTCCTCTAATCCAACTCTCACTCTACAGAAAAGGGAAAGGAGCCAAGAGGGGAAATGGACTCAGCGAAGACCACACTGCTTGTGAGTGGCAGAACCAGGAGCCTGAAGGCCAGGTCTTCTGACTCTCCATCTAGGGAATCCAGACAGAGGGATTAAGGTGGCGCCATTGAGATGCAGAATGACAGAAACATTTGGCTGCAAAAATGAATGACAAATAGCATAAGACAGAATTTGAGTCTACAAGGAAGGCAGTTCTTCAAAAAGTCTTCCTAAGGAGGAAAGGAAATGAATATAATCCACGAACAGGAGTTCATGGACAGTGTGTGGATGAGAATCAAGGTGTCCTTGGAAAGTCACCTCATGAACTCCTTACTTATCTAGAGGTCCTTAATTCAGTAAATGTGACCGTTTGGAACTCAGCTGACATCGACAAGGAGCCAAAACAGGCCTGTGAGCAGCAAAACAGGTCATAGAAATATTCTACTGAAGGATGTAGCCAAGAAAAAGAACTAAAAGGCATCCAGACTGGAAAATAAAAGTGAAAATATCTTTACTCACAGATGGTGTGACCTTATAGTTAGGACATGCTAAGGAATCCATTAAAAAAACTGTCATCGCTAATTAAAGTTCATCAAAGGCATGAGAGCAAGATGCAAAAGATCACATTGTTTTTGTGGAAGTGAATAAATGAAACCTCATTTAAAATGGAGAAAAAAGGCGAGAAGAGAGAACTCACACATATGTGTCAATGCCCACTGCTGATTTGAGCAGAGAGAGAGCACGACACCTACTGTGTCATACAGTATTTGGACAGCATGCAGAGAGGAGGAGAAAATGTACGGCTTTTTACCCAGTTATGTAATGGGGTGCTGAGCCAGAGTTTCCCGCCAAATGCAGAAAACCCCCACAGTTATTGCTTAGGGCATGAGGGAAGCTGAGCAGGGCCATTGAGAGCTACTTTGCATATCTGAAAAACTTGGCGGGTGTTTGAGCAATATTAACAGCTATGCCTGCTCAGAGCCTAGCTGGGGAGAGATGCAATGTAGCCAGAGGGGCTTCCTGCACCTGAAGAGCAGCTTGGAAGGGGCTTCTGCATCACAGGCCCCACTTCCCTGGCCTAACAATGGTGGGAGAGAGAAGGAAGGAGAAACAAGACTACTGGCGTGTGTAACCCAGTGTGAGAGGAGTTGGAAATGGGGTGACGGAGGAAGATCTGTGCCGCAGCCCTGCTGGGGCTTTGCTATGTGGTTTGGGAGCAGATAGGGGGCTCTTTCGACCATGTGGCTTAGAAAGCAAGAAAACGAGACTTAGCAGCCATGCGGAGCTCTCTCTCTCCCAGCCACCTGGTTTGAAAGAATGCAGAAGGACTCCCACCCGCCTGCCTGGGAAGCGCTATGCGGTTTTGGATTAAGAACAGGAGCCTAGCCGAGCTATGGACTCCTATTTTCTTTTTCTGAGATACAGTACCCCTAACTGGCCTGGTTTGGCGAGGGCAGGCAGGACTGTGTGTGTGTTTGTGGGTGTTTTAAGGGACTTTGGGATTTAATGGTGACCTTCCACCATTTCTCTAAACCTGTATAACTTTTGAATGAATAGTTCCTTTCCTCTCTCCCAAATTCTGGCATTGAGAGTGACAATTCTTTCTTTCTTTCTTTTTTTTTTAAAGATTTTATTTGTTTCTTTTACACAGAGGGGAAGGGAGAGAGAGAAATATCAGTGTGCGGTTGCCTCTCATGTGCCCCCTACTGGGGACCTCATCTGGAGGTCCCCGTCTCTGCCTATTGGGTCTGGTGGCGACAGGCAGCAGGAACGCTGGCTTTTCCAGTTTCATTTTGTAGGCACGTACTCAAGACAGCTTTACAAACGTATCCCATGACACATGTATAAAAGTGTCATGTGGCATTAAAAGCATAGTTCTGGCCTTGGCTGGGTAGCTCAGTTGGTTAGAGCATCATCCTGCTATGCCAAGGTTGTGGGTTCGATCCCCAGTCAGGGCACATGAGTTGACTTTTCCTGGTTCTTCAAATGCCAAGTAGTTTTGGGTTGTATCCTGGACATTTGAATATTATGTTATGAGACCATGAATCTCACTTAACCCCTATGGAAAATGTTGCTATTTTTGTCCTGGTTTGGTTCAGGTCACAAGTTCTGACCAAACTCTTGTGGACTGTTTTCAACACTGCTTCCCCTTTCAAAAAGTCTTTGCAATGACATTCAGCTCTACGGCTTACGTGTGCCACCCGGTGGCCAGTTGGGGACCCGATGATGACTGATCTCTCCACGCAGGGCTGAGTCCATGCTGTGTTACTTAGGGTCAGGCCCCTGCACACACAACCAGGATCTCAGGAGTTCATAAAGCTCTGTGGGGTCATCTTCCTGAAATCCTCTCTCCGGGTACTCAAGTTTCCCTGAAATAATACCTCTAGTCAAAGCAACATGCACATATACTTTCTGCCACTGATGAGCAGATTGAGGTGCACACATCAAATGTCTACATCGGTGAAACTATGACAGAATGTCCGTGTCCTGTAAACTTGGGAACACGGTGACGATTTATTTGGTCTCTGTTGTGATAGAAAGAAAGCTCCTCAGGTTTATCCTGACCCTTCTATAGACGGTGGGGAAATGTCCCTAACCAGCTGGCCAGCAGTTCATAACCTTCCCAGCTACAAACTTACCTGTGAGATACTGCAATGCTTGAGAAATTCTTTGCTACAGTGGATATTTCATTTCAAAGTCTGCAGAAACAATGACGAAACCCTTCAGCCATAGAAACCCAAGGCAAAGCTCTTGACCTTTTGAAAATATGCAGGTATTGGAATGAGCTTTCATGAAAGCAGGTGAATCCTCATCCAAATTATATATGAACTGATACTTTTTTTGCCAAAGACGATCATCATAAATTAGCCTTTTTTTACGGACTGTGTTCCTTAAACTCGGATTCAACTTTACTTTTGAGAGAAGAACATATCTCACCTCTGGAACTGCCTTAGATGAGAGAGCGTAAGATCAGAGGAGTGGATCGGGCCCGTCGCCCGTGTCCGAGATATGGGCTCCAGGGGATGTGTCTCTGGAAGACACAGGTGTGTGACTTTATGGGCATTCCCCAGAGACGGGACTTTGCAAACTGTTCCTGATTCAGTATCTCATACTTTCCCACCTGGTTGTAAGTTGTGGAGGGTGAAGATGACCTCTTCTAAAATCTAAACAGTTTCTGATTATTTATTAATGTGGATTTTGGATTGTTCACATGAAAATTTGAAAACCAAAATATTTTAACCAAAATATTACTTTAACCAAAATATTTTCATAGTTCACACCACAGTATTCTTCATGCCTTGCCAAAAAAAAAAAAAAAAGAAGAAGAAGAAGAAGAAGTGAATCCAGGGCTGCTTTTCATTTAAAAGTCTTTTCTGATGCTTTTAGTAGTGAGATTTTTATGGTCTTATGAAGCTGATGTGTCAGTGAAATGGATCTTGAGAGCCTGCAGATTTCTCTAAGTTCTATAATTCCATAATTTTAAACACCTAACTTCAGGACTAGGTGTGACTGTTCCAAGATTATGACTAAATTAGGAGATATTTTCTGGCTTATTCCCAAACAGTCATTCTATAATTATCTTATACCATTGTCTTTTGTTAAATCGTGTGTGCTCAATTTAATAATTTTTTTAAAGATTTTATTTATTTATTTATCTTTAGAGGGGAAGGAGAGAGGGAGAGAAACATCAATGTATGGTTGCCTTTCGTGCATCCCCTGCTGGGAGTTGGCCTGCAGGGAATTGGCCTGCAACCCAGGCATGTGCCCTGACTGGGAATTGAACCATGATCCTCGGGTTCGCAGGCCTGTGCTCAATCCACTGAGCTACACCAGCCAGGGCTCTCAATTTAATAATTTTTGTGTGGGGAAAACATAATTAGTCACTTCTCTGGGATCATATTTGATGGAGAATACTTTCTTTATTAAGAAAATCCATTCTTTAGCATGTATTCATATCGACTGTATTATTAGTCCATTAGCTTTTTAAATGCTCCCTTGGAAATTATGTCATTCTTTTCATTGTTAATCAATCATGAAGTATGAACTTATCTGTGGTTTTCCTTCCTGGAAGAATGTATTGATGTATATAAACTTTGGAATTTCCATTTTCTCCAACACTTGGAGAACATGTTAAAATAAGATTGATTTTAGAGATAATTCTCCAAGGAATTCCATTGTTTATATTTTTTCTTGCAACAGTATAACCCTTGTGCCTTATACATTTTACTTCATTTTTTGTGCCTCCTTTGCTGTTGGGTTGTGGATTTGGGGGAGGATGTCTCACTCTATATTTCCCAGGGCTCCTGACCAAGCACATACTGTTCACTGAATTAAATGTCAAAAAAGTGGCATCCCATGACACACTTTTAGCTGTTTTGTTTCATGTTTAAACCCATCCTTGAGGGCATTACAGAAAGCCACACATGTCCCTTGAATGCTGTTCTCTTTACAGCAAATGAGGAGTATTCTTATAACCATTATTATTACATGCTTTTGCAAACACTTCTCTGAATGCATTACCAAAAAGCTAAGGATAAAAAAAGGAGAAAACAGAAAAGCTAAGAATATTCTCAAGTATTCTTAGAACCTCACATCAATCCTTTTAAAATGTCCTTTCCGGGGTAAAATGCAGCCTCCTCAGATCGAACTGGTGTAACGGGAGACCTAGGGGCCGTTTGACGATCATGTCACGATTGCCAGCGGAAAGTGAATTAATCACAGGACACCAAGGTCAAATAAAAACGAAGGTGGGTTCTGCACCCCCTCAGGCGATCACACCCTGTCTCCTTAAACCTGGGGCAGAGTTAGTTTGCACCTTTACCTCAGAACTAAAGAGTAAGTCCCACTGAAGAGTTCGCGTTCAGTTGAGACCCCACCACGTTTGAGCAACAGCAGAATACCTACATGAAACACAGAAAGGCAGGCAAATGACAACTTCTAAAAAACAGAAACGACTTTGATTTTAGATTATCACAGCAATGGCTGCTTGTTGAAGAAAATGAAGACAAGTGAGAAATGTGACAGATGAGAAACTGAAAGTGCTTACGGCTCCCTTTCTGGTCATAAAACAAACCAGATTATATACTTTGCTTTTGAGTGTTTACTTAGAAGGTGTATGCTCCCTGTTCTTATTTTTCAAAATGAAGCAACCTCAACTTTTCATATTATTCTCACACACACAAAAGAAATATACGAGGAAGTTGTTCTTTTTTTCATGAATGTGGCTCTCAGAATGTTTTTTTCTTAAGAGTCTGTGAACTTTTAAAAGAAATTAAAAAAGGGGACTTCTGCCAAGACGGAGGCGTAGGTGGAAACACTGTGCCTTCTCCCACAACCAAGTTTGAATACAACAAAGGTTTAGTGAACAAAGACGCAGCCAAAGAACAGAAAACTGAACTATACGGAAGTCCGACAACAATGAACCCTTCAACCGGGACCGGCAGGTAGGGGAAATATAGAATCTAGAGAACTTGAGACACATGGTCATAAACTAAAGGGGTGGAATGGTGGGAGAGGGGGTTTGAAGGGTGGAGAGGAATGAAGGGGGGGAATAGAACAACTGTAATGGTATAATCAATAAAATATATATATTAAAAAAAAAGAATGACCCAAGAAATGGAAATGACCTCACTGTCCTCAAGTAGTAGAATGAATAAACACACTGTATAGTTTTATAATATATTGCCATACTTTAAAACTGTGCAGAAATTAAAATGAATGTAGGTCTACATGTATTGGTATGGCTCAATCTCAAAATGATGTTAACTGTAAAAAATGTGACAGGTTAGCAGCCCTGGCTGGTGTGGCTCAGTGGATTGAGCGTGGGCCTATGAAACAAAGGGTCACTGGTTCGATTCCCAGTCAGAGCCCATGCCTGGGTTGCAGGCCAGGTCCCTGGTAGGAGACACATGAGAGGCAATGACACATTGATGTTTCTCTCCCACTCTTCTTCCCTTCCCCTCTCTCTAAAAATAAATAAACAAAATATTTCAAAAAATGTGATAGGTTAGGAACAGTGGGATATTACTTAAGTACACACACACACACAATATGACACTATATTGAATCTGAATCTGAACATATGTCACAAAAGTAAAAACGATGTGATAACAAGAAACAACAATTTCCAGACAGCATTAACTCAGGGTCCGAAAGGGAAAGGATGGTGAAGAGCAGGAGCTCTCACCAAAGCAGTAAAAACAAAAAGCTCTGAGGCACATGTGGCAAAAGAGTGACATCTGTTACCCTGCTGGTGGCGTATAGAATAAGTATATTACTTTTTTTATATCTATTGATCATGCTGTTACAGTTGTCCTGACTTTTACCATTGCCCTCCCTCCACCCAGCACCCCCAACTCCCTCAGGCAATCCCCGCACCACTGTTCATGTCCATGGGTCATGTGTGTAAGTTCTTTGGCTGCTCCATTTCCTGTACTGCACTTCACATCCCCATGGCTATTCTGTGACTGCTTGTTTGTACTTGTTACTCCCCTCGCCTCTTCACCTGTTCCCCCACAAACCTCTGTCTCACCTGGCAAACATCAAAACACTCTCTGCATTCACAATTCTGTCTCTGTTCTTCTTGTTTGCTTAGTTTGTTTCTCAGATTCAGCTGATAAATATTTATTGCCATTTTCCTGTTTATAGTTTTGATCTTCTTTTCCTTAAATAAGTCTTTTTGCCATTTCATATAATAATGGTTTGGTGATGATGAATTCCTTTAGTTTTTTCTTGTCTGGGACAATCTTTATCTGCCCTTTGATTCTAAACGATAGCTTTGCTGGATAGAGCAATCTTGCCCAGAAAAAGTAGATCCCTGCTTTTCATGACTTTCAATATTTCTTGCCAAATCCTTTGAGCCTGAAGTTTCTTTTCTTTTTTAAAAAATATATTTTATTGATTATACCATTATAGTTGTTCTATTCCGCCCCCTTCATTCCCCTCCACCCGCACACTCCCTCCCCCACCATTCTCCCCCCTTAGTTTATAACCACGTGTCTCAAGTTCTTTAGATTCTATATTTCCCCCACTATTCTTGCCCTCCCCCTATCTATTTTCTACCTACTGTAGAAATACCTATGCTATTTTCTGTACCTTCTCCCGCCTTCTCCACCTCCCACTCCCCTGTTGCTAACCCTCCATGTGTTCTTCATTTCTATGGTTCCACTCCTTATCTAGCTGTCCTCTAGGTTTGCTTTTGTTTTAGGTGTGGTTGTTAATAACTGTGAGTTTGCTGTCCTTTCACTGTTCATATTTTTCATCTTCTTTTTCTTATATAAGTCCCTTTAACATTTCATATAATAAGGGCTTGGTGATGATGAACTCCTTAAACTTGATCTTATCTGAGAAGCACTTTATCTGTCCTTCCATTCTAAATGAAAGCTTTGCTGGATAAAGCAATCTTGGCTGTAGGTCTTTGGATTTCATGACTTGGAATACTTCTTTCCAGCCCCTTCTTGCCTGTAAGGTCTCTTTTAAGAAATCTGCTGACAGTCTGATGGGAACTCCTTTGTAGATGACTGTCCCCTTATCTCTTGCTGCTTCTAGGATTCTCTCCTTCATTTTCATCTTGGCTAATGTAATTATGATGTGCCTTGGTGTGTTCCTCCTTGGGTCCAATTTCTTTGGGACTCTCTGAGCTTCCTGGATTTCCTGGAAGTCTATTTCCTTTGCCAGACTGGGGAAGTTCTCCTTGATTATTTGTTCAAATAAGTTTTCCACTCGTGGCTGTTTCTTTCCCCCTTCTGGTACCCCTATAATCCAGATGTTGGAACGTTTAAAGATGTCCTGGAGGTTCCTAAGCCTCTCCTCATTTGTTTGAATTCTCATTTCTTCATTACTTTCTGGTTGGATGTTTTGTTCTTCCTTCTGGTCCATTCCATTGATTTGAGTCCCAGTTTCCTTTCCATCGCTATTGGTTTCCTGGACATCTCCCTTCATTTCAATTAGTTTAGCCTTTATATGTTCCTCTAATTTGTGACTATAATCAACCAGTTCTGTGAGCATCCTGATAAACAGTGTCTTGAATTATGCTTCTGAGAGGCTGGCAATTTCTCGGTTGCTTAGAGTTATCAGCTCTGGGACTTTGAGTTCTTCTTGCACCATCTTTTGGGCTGTTCATGCCTGTTATGCAGCAGGATCGGAGCCCTAGGTGTTCACCACAGCAGGGCAACTCAGTCGCTGGGTTGTGATGCTGTATGTGGGGGAGGGGTCAGAGAGGAGCAATGGCGTCCCCCACAGGTGCGGCAGCTGCCACTGTCACCGGACCCAGGTGTTTCGTCCCACTGCACGCGAGTGTGCCACTGCCATCAGCCCTCGCCCCCTGGGGTCTGCACGGTCCGTCTCACTGTGCGCGAATGTGCGACTGTGGTCAATCTGCCCCACACCCTGATTGGGTCCGGGCCACTTGTGCGCCTAGGTCTGAGGATCTTTCCTGCCTGACCCTGCTCTGCTGCTGGCTCCGCCCCTCTTACCGTCCCGTTGAACAGTTAGTGGTTGTCGGACTTCCGTATAATTCAATTTTCTGTTTTGTGGCTGTGTTTTTGTTCTCCAAACCTTTGTTGTATTCAAACTTGGTTGTGGGAGAAGGCACAGTGTTTCCACCTATGCCTCCATCTTGGCGGAAGTCAATTTAAATTTCTGTCCTGAAGTTTCTTTTGAGAAAGCAGTTGACAGTCTTATGGGAACTCCCCTATAGGTAAGGAACTGCTTTTCTCTTCCTGCTTTTAAGATTCTTTCTTTATCTTTAAACTTTGGCATTTTAATTATGATGTATCTTGGAGTGGGCCTCTTTGCATCCATCCTAATTAAGACTCTCCATGCTTCCTGGACTTTCATGTCTATTTCCTTCACCAAATTAGAGAAGTTTTCTTTCATTATTTTTCAAATAGATTTCCAATTTCTTGCTCTTTCTCTTCTCCTCCTGGAAACCCTATGATGCAAATGTTGGAAAGCTTGAAGTTGTCCCAGAGGCTGCTTATACTATCCTCATTTTTTTTTTGCGGGGGGGGGGATGATTCTCTTTTCTTCTTGTTGTTCTGAGTGGTCGTGTTTTGCTTCCTTAATCCCAAATCATTTATTTGATTCTTGGCTTCATCTACTCTACTGTTAATTCCCTGTAAATTGTTCTTTATTTCAATTAGTGTGTCCTTTATTTCTGACTGGATCTTTTTTCATGCTGTTGAGGTTCTCACTAAGTTCCTTGAACATCCTTATAACCAGTGTTTTGAACTTTGCATCTGATAGATTGCTTATTTCCATTTTGCTTAGTTTTTTTTCCCTGGAGTTTTGGTATGTTCTTTCATTTGGGACATGATTATTTGTCTTTTACTTTTGGCAGCCTCCCTGTGTTTGTTTTCATGTATTAGGTACAGCTGCTATGACTCCCTGTCTTAGTAGCTGTTAGACCACTATGGTAGTGGTCTAATGTTGTAGGTGTCCTGTAGGGTCTAGTGGCACAGCCTCCCCTTCACCCAAGCTGGGTACTGGAGGTGCACCCTTTGTGTGGGCTGAGTACACCCACCTCTTGTAGTTGAGCCTTGGTTGCTGTTATCAGGTCAATGTGAGAAATTTACCCAGGCCAGTCAGCTGCAGGGACTGGCTGTGACCACTACCACCAACCTTCACCCTCCATGGAGGATCAGCTGTGCAGAGATACGTTGGTGGTGCTCCATGTGGTCTGTAGCTGTCCCCTGGGTGGGCAGGCCCTGGGGTTTCCTGGGTGGTACAGGCCAAGGTCAGCCCCAACCTGTATTTTGCCTGGAGCCTCCCTGCCTGAGCTATAAAACAGTCTGAGATGGCTGCTACTTGTGCTGGGCTTGAAGAGTCTCAGGCAAAGCCAAGCTGTGAACCTAGGCTGGTTGCTGCTCTTTCTGGGCCTGGGGCCACTTAGCAGGAGGTAGCGGGGACTAGGGGCTCACTGAGGCTGGCTGTTGCTTGTTTGATAGGATTTAGGAAGTTGTGAAGCTTGAGGCAAGATCAGCCATTCATATGGAAAAGTCACTGTTAACGGTTAGGGTGGGCCCACACGTTTGGTGGACAGAGTCTCAGGGGACCTCCAGGGTGGGGCAAACAGTGTTAGCCAGGTTGATGGAATTTCAGATATGGCACCCACCTGCCAGCTCTGTAGCTCTGTTGGGAGGAGGATACAGAAAAGGGACAATGGCCTCTGTCCACCTTTCTATCTGAATGATAGTTGTCCCCTAGCTCCTGTCTTGGTGGCAGACAGTTCAGTTCCTCCCTTTGTGCCACTGGTGCCTCTTAATCTGCTCCCCTGGTGCTAGAGCTCAGAGGGAGTGAGTCTGAGTAGGTCCACATGTGGGTTCTTTAAGGGGAACTGCTCTAGCAGTTTCTTTCACCAACTCAATCCCTGCTGGGTTTTTGCAGCCAGAAGTTATGGGGACCTATCTTCCTGGCCCTGGAACCCTGGGCTGGGGGCCAGGTATGGGACTGAGACTCCTTATACCTGAGATATCCCTCCCGAGTTTTTATCTACCACACATGGATGTGGGACCACCCTGCATCCTGGCCCCTCCTACCAGTCTGGATAAATGTGGTTTCTTTAATTCCGTAGTCGTCAGACTTCCATTCAACTCAATTTCTGATGGTTTTGAGTGATGGTTATTCTATATTTTAGTTGTAATTTTGATGTAATTTTTAGATGTAATTTTGATATGAGGAGACAAGCTGTGTTTACTTATGCCTCCATCTTGACTGGAAGTTCTTCTTTAAAAAAAACAACAACAACAACAAACAAACAGAAAGCCAAGAACCTCTCCAAGTTGCTTGAAAAGCTAACCTAATTAAAATGATGTATAAATGGTCTTTTAAAAAACTTCCCAAGAGCCTCTTTATTTAATGAATTTTCTGAAGTTCTTGTGGCATAAGGACTCTCTTTTTAAGATTAAATTTACATTGCTCCCATTTTGCATGCTATCATTAAGAAACAAGGGTAGTCACTTGTGAATGTCACTGAAATGTTAAAAACCGAATGTCTAATTCAGGTGTGTAACTAGATTCCTTTTCCAGGTGACACAGAACAGGTGAAAGTCTCCCTATCTGTCTAGGCTATAGTTCAAGCATTTCTGTCCCTTGAACTCATGACCCAGAAAGGAAATCAGTTGTTCCAAATGTGTCCCTGGAACTTGAGAAAGTTTTTTGCAGCCTGCCCCAGGCCACGGCATATCGCTTTCCATTATTGTGGTGCTAATGGAGAGTGATGGTGATGGACGGAGGGGTGAGAACCGTTCCTGGTCTTGGCCAGAAAGACAACAATGATTGACCCTTCTCCTTTTTTCTACTAAAAGATAAGTTTCTGGATGCAATATATAATGGGTATTGTATATTATGATATATATAATATATATTTCAAAGATACCTTCTTTTTATCTAGTTAAAATCATTCTAATATTTAAGAACAAAAACCGAGGGCTGACTTTTCCCCCTATTATTTGTTTTCCATTATATTTATTTATTTACTTTTAACACACGTAGTTCTACCTGCCGCCATGCCCAGAGCAAACAGGGAGAAAGCAGCCACGGCGCCCTTGGTCGATGATGCTGTGGGCCCTGCCCCGTCCTCTCCACACACATAAGGATTCACGGCGGCTGCTTTACCCTACAGCTCGTGTGTGAGCGCAGTTTCACATCATGTGCATGTCCCTCCCCAACATCTCCATTCCAAAACAAAACACAAACAGTTGTTAATGGTCAGGGTACACCTGTCCCACAGCATCAGCTCCTACCCTGTGATGGGAGAGTGAGGGAGTCATCGGGTTTGGAGCCAGTAAGTGAAAGGGGCGGGGTGACCAGAGCTGGAGGAATGGTCTGCAGAAGACCTGGGTCAGGAGAGCGTAGAAGGCACAGGTGAGGTTGGGGCCATCTCTGTGAGATGAAGTATGGAGAATTCTCACCAGGTTTAAAGAGATCAATGATTAAAATTTAAGATAAAAACAAAAGGCATTCAAATAATCAGCAACTCCAACACTACCAAATTTCTCGTTTTCCCACCGAGACAGCTCAAATATAGCAGTAACAGTCTAGGTCATTCCAGGAAGTGGAGGTAGAGCCCCGGCATTCTTCCTGACAACTCTGGGTTGGGAAGGATCCTGAGATGCCTCCATTGCTACATTTGTAGCTGTTCTGTTGGAAAGAACAGGAAGAGTCAGGGGCATAAAGGAAGTGGCCTCAGCCCCCAGGGCTGCCCTGGACGACCTGCACATTTTTGGAGCCACAAAGAAGGAGAGGTCAAAAGTGGCCCTGGCCTTGGACCTGGCTCTCTCTGGGAGTCAGACTCCTACAGGGGCTCCTCCAGCTCCTGTCATCCTCTTCCAGCTCCTCCTCAGTCTTCTTGGTCACTTGTGAGAGTGACTCCTTCCCAGAGCCAGGGCCGTGACGGTGCTGGCCCCGGCTGTCAGGCGCCCCAGCCACAGATGCCTTCTCTTACAAGAGAATGATTTCTTCTCATACACACTTAGGCTTTCATTTCTAAAAGAAAAGTCTTCACTTCTAGCACATATAAAATTTAAAGCACTTACACAGAAGATGAGATTCTTAAAATTTTCTATAAAAAGTGCTTTATCCTAATTTATTCTCCTTGGCTTTTACTGACATTCTTACTTGCAAGCCTTATTCCTTAGTAGCAATTTGGGCTCTTGAGTCCGTCTTAATGCCTTCATTCTTTATTTCAGATTTCTCTACGGAAGCTGTTATTTCACTCTCCGCTGATTACCTATGTACTGTTTTCAAGAGGGAACTGGCAGGAGGCTACCTCAAGGGCTTACTTTTCAAATCAGGGATGCTTTAGCCTCTCCTATTCCCATCCCGAGTCAAACCAGAGAGAGAAATCCAGTGTGCGTAGTTTGCTGGCATTTACATCAAATCCTTATGACTGTCTCTCCGTAAGTAAAACACAGGGTACCCTAAACAACCACCCTGTTAACACAATGATGTATCCTCTCCTACTTTATAAAATGATAGAACTTTACAGTTTTACACTATCTGGTGGAACTTCATCATTCTACAGTTTTAGCTTTGCGCAGTTTGCGCTAATATTCTAGTAGATATGCCTTTAAAGCACTAACTTGGAATAACTTTACTTAAAATAATAAAAAGCTCATAAATTAAAAACACCCATTTCATGACATTCCTCTGTCTTCCCCTTGGTGATCAGCATTTTTGGGGTCAAATTATAAAAGAAAGTTTATTTAGCCCTGGCTGGTGTAGCTCAGTGAATTGGGTTCGGGCTGAGAACCAAAGGGTTGCTGGTTTGATTCCCACTCAGGGCGCATGCTTGGGTTGCAGGCCAGGTCTCCAGTGGGGGGCATGCAAGGGGCAGCCACACACTGATATTTCTTTCTCTCTTTCTCCCTCCCTTCTCCTCTTAAAAATAAGTGAATAAAATCTTTAAAAAGAGAGAGAAACTTTACTTTAGGACATTGTAGAGGTAGTAGCAGTGAGCCAGCTGGGCTGTGTAGGCTCGGGAAACAAGTTGCAGAAGCAGGAGTAGGGCCCGTGGATCTTAGGAGAGAAAAAGGCAAAGGTAATGTGCCTGGGGCGCAAGACAGAGGGGAGGGGAAGGCGCGGGGTGCTCCTGATGAGGAGAGTGTGTCCCAACACATTTCTGATTGTAAGAAGTATACTTGTATACGTGTGCTATTTTTAAAAAAACTTTTAAAAAAGATTTTATTTATTTATCTTTATAGGGGAAGGGAAGGAGAGAGGGAGAGAAATCTCAATGTATGGTTGCCTCTCATGCGTCCCCCGCTGGGAACTGGCCTGCAACCCAGGCATGTGCCCTGACTGGGAATCAAACAGCAGTTCCTTGGTTCACAGGCCTGTGCTCAATCCACTGAGCTACACCAGCCAGGGCTTATGCTTTTATTTTTAATATAACACTGCCAATGCATTTTGGTTTTGTTGAGATAAAATTCACCGAACGTAGAATTCACCTTTATAAAGGGTATATTTCAGTGGCTTTTACAGTATATAAATATACTGTAAATATACAGCAGTATATTTACACTGTTGTGCAACCATCACCACTATTTCCAGAAAGTTTCATCACCTCCAAAAGAAACCCCACACCTATCAGTTATTCCCAGTCCTCCTCACCCCCACCTGCCGATAACCACTAGTCTCCTTTCTGTCTCTATACCTTTGTCTCTTCCGGACATTTCGTATAAATGGAATCATACCACGTATGGTCTTCCGTGTCTGGTTTCTTTCACTGAAGAGTATTGATTCCAAGGTTCATAGACATTGCAGCTAGTATCAATCCTGTATTTCTTTTAAAGGTTAAGAATATTCCACTTATAGATGTACGCATTTTCTTTTTCCATTCGTCAGTTGATGAGCCTCTGGGTTGTTACCATTTTGTGGCTATTATGATTAATGCTGCTGTAAACATTCACGTACAAGGTCTGGATTATGTGCTTAGGAGTAGAGTTGCTGGGTCATGTGTCAACTCTGTGTTTCACTGTTTGGGGAACTGTCAAAACATTTTCTACAAAGGCTGGACTTGACAATCTCCCCAGCAATGCTCAGGATTTCAATTTCCCCTCCTCCTTGTCAACACTTGTTATTTTCTGGAGTTTCCCCCATGTTTTATGAACCCACTCACTTATCTTTTTAACAACTGTATATTTTATCACATTCACTTACCCTAGTTTACAGTTTGGATGCTTACTTCATTGGGCATTTTGACGGCCTGCATTTTTCCCCTGCAATTATACAAGGGTAAATATGGCTCCTTCCAAATCTTCAGAACAAAGATTGTTTTATTTCAAGTTATTTCCTGGAAGTATATTCTTCCAAAGCGGGATTACTAGGTCAGTGAATAGTTTTTTTTAGCACTTGTTGCTGACAGCAACATATATTTCTTTATTTCCTCGAAGTTCCATTTGAACCAACAAAAGCTTCCTAGGGGCTTATAGAGTAACAGGCATCATGCTAGGTTCAGGGGTATACAGATGAGGTCCTTACCCTCAACGCACTCACAGTCCAGAAAACAGACCATTTCACAACATGCAAGTGCAAAGAAAGAGGTGTGCCCACGGTGCTGCAGGAGTGCAGAGGAGCGGAACTGACTCCAGTCAGGGGAGGTTGGAGGAGGTTAGGAACTGGGACCAGAAAAAGCTCCTTGGAAGCAATGAAACTTCCGGTGAATTTTGAAGGCTGAGAGGGAGTGAACCAGGCATGAACAAAGAAACAGAAAGTTTGTAAGTTCAGCCCGACAAGACTCAGGATCCGTGAATAATCCTGCATTCCAGGGAGACTGTGTGTGTCTGTGTGTGTGTTGGGAGGGGGGGGATCAGAGAGAGAAGAAGGACAAGAATACATCAAAATATTCAAGGCAGGAGGAAGTTTCAAGGAAACAATGAGAGGCAGTGTAAGCTGATGCAAAGTGAAATATCACGTCTGAACATGCCCATTTGATTGAGCAACAAAGCGGAGGAGCCTGAGGCCACCATTTCAGTGGAGCTGGTGCGGCTGGAAACCAGGCGGGAGAGGATGAAGGGTGGCTGAGGACTGTGGAAGCTAGGGACAGCTTCTGTGGACTGAACGAGGCCTTGTGGCAGGCGGTTTTTTTTTTTTACTGTTTTAGTTTGTTTTTGCCATCTTTTTCTTAGTACTTTAAAACAACTCAAATGTGCTCTGGCCAGTGTGGCTCAGTTGGTTGGGCATTGTCCCATAAAGCCAAAGATTGCGGGCTGGATTCCTGGTCAGGGCACACGACCGGGTGGTATTTCAGTCCTCAATCATGGTGCATACAGAAGGCAGCCAATCAATGTTCCTCTCTCACATTGATGTTTCTCTCCTTCTTTCTCCCTCCCTTCCCCTTCTCTCTAAAAACTAAAAAAAAAAAAAAAAAAAAACCACAACAAAAAAACCTCAATAAAAATTAAATTTAAAAAACCAATTCGAATGTAATTTAGTGGTTTCTAAAGCTCTGCCTGATGAAACTTACCGTCCTGCCTTTTAGTTGGATCACCCGGCCTCAGGTGGCAGGTGGCTTGCAAGGACGGTGGCGGCCATGCCTCCAGCCCACTGGTGCAGGCCCCACTGCCAGGTGACTTTGCCATTCCCTCCATTAGGGGGTGGACTCTAGGTTTCTTCCCAGGAATTGTGTGATTGGCTTGGTCTGACAGAGTTCAAGTGACTTTGGAGCCTAGGCCCTGAAAGACCTGTCAGCTTCTACTTAGACCCCTGGGCATACTGACCAGTGGGACCAGGAGAGCTGCCCCGGCGAGTCCGGCCCAAATTGCGGATCCGCGGAATTATGAGCAAAGTTATTATTAAATAATAACCATTAAACGGTGGTTATTATTCGAGGATACTCAGTGTGAGTGATTTGTTATGTGGCAATAAATCACTCTGACATCTGCTTAGTTTTTGAGAGTGTTTCCCTGTAGTGCATGCCTCCTGGTGTTTCCGTATCCGTATCGGCATACTCGAAGAGTTGTTTCTGTTCCCCACCTTCTAGATTATTCATCAGAATATTAAATCAATCCCAGCGAGATCTCAAAGTCTACTCGGGGAGTTTTCTTTTGGTTTCAAACATTTGTTTTCTGGCGCTAAGTCAATTGTCTGTCCACAACAAAATATCTCACGCTTTAACAGTAAATTTTTTTAAAAGAGAGAAGGGGCGAGGGGAGGAATGAAGAAAGAGAATCTATGAAGAACCAGGGCTGTTAGGTAGCACTGGTCATTCACAGAGTGTGGGAACAACGACTTCTTGCTTGGGGTTCACACTGTGTTCTACTTTGTATCTCCAAGGTCCATCATGGACCTTAGCTGGATTTGGCACCCAGCTAAGTGCAGCAATGATACAGGTTGAGAGAAGGAAGTAGCTGCTTTTATACGTTGTTTCATATTTGTGTGTCTTGTTTCGTAAAAGTAGAGCCAGCTTCTGCTGGAGCTCTGGTTAAGCAGGGTGTAGAGTCTTGAGTATATCAAGGAAGATCTCAAAGCCTTAAGTGGTAGATACCTATATTGGCAACTTTGTCTCCACCCCTGCCCCAGGTTTTTGAGGGTTGGTACAGGAAAATGGGTCACAGTACTGTTTCCTACTCTCTTGCTTCTCTTAGGTTTTTTTTTTTTTTTCTGCCAGTACCTTTCTCTTTCACCAAAACCATGCATTTCAACTAAAAGACCTCACTGTTTTCATACAGACGAAATCATCCTTCTTCAAAAATGGGGTTCCTTGAGTAGCTGGATGTTCAAATTGAAGTAATTACAGAAAAGAATAGCAGTTACATTTGGGTAGACCCGACACTAGGTGAGAGACACAACAGGGACGATGCCCCTCCGGCTACTTACCTGAACGATTGGACTCGGTTTATCTAGAGTTCCGCTTCCATCCTAGGGCAGTACTAACGGGGGGAGGATGTGTGTATAGGAGAGGCATCACCTCCCTCTTTGCTCAGGAAGTACAGATGCTGAGTCACTACCAGAACTTCAAGATTGCTGAAAATAAGATTTTGCCCAATCTAAAACTTGGCCTGAAGTCATTTTAAAAAAATTATTCTCCTTTTCTTTAACAGTCATGCTCATAAAAAAAAAGAGGCTATAAAAGAGAAATAATCATTCATCTTCAACATCTTGGATGGCAAGAAAGTAGAGGGCCTAAACAAGTAAGTGACCAGAGCCGTGATTTACTCCTTCCTCATATCACACAGTAGAAACTCTCAGACTGGCCTATAGTCAATTGAAGTTAATGCAGAAGAGAGGCAGCGCATTGTAACTGCTCTCACAAGATTAAAAGCTGCTCTTTAAAAAAAAAAAAACTTTTTGAAGAAAATATCAGTAGATTTTTATTTTACAAAATCAGAAATGTTATTTTGAATTTGCTTACATCTGAAGTGATTAGCAATAAGTGCAGTATGCGAACTATTATTAGTTTGTACTCAAGCCACATTTTATGCTTTTCACGATTAACTATGTTTTACAAGTATGAAGTTTCTCTTTCTGATGGTAAGCACAGGTCTGATATTAAAAATCATTTGATCATGTTGACATAAGAACATTCAGAGCCCTCTCTTCTGGGAGCGCACCTGTACCTCTCTTCTTCCCCCTCTTTTTTCCTCCCCCACCAGGTGCGGTACCTTTGCCTCTCTCTCTCCCAGGCTCCAAGGCCCCTTCGTTTGCTTTTGCAACTTGCTTCCTTGGCCTGCACAGCCCAGCTGGTTCACTTCTACTACCTCTGTAACTTTCTAAACAAACGTTCTCTTATACTTTGCGTTCTTGGCTCTGAATTATTTCTTTGCTGAACTCGAGAACTGAGTTCTGATTTCACCACCAACACCTCCAGTAATAAATCCAGTTTTCTTATCAGTGCAAAGAAGGGATGTAAATACAGAACCTGCAAAAAGGAAATACTTTTATGTCCAAGAAGGTGTTTGCGTAGTTTTCCTTTCATTAGAGCTGATTTACAAGCCTCTGGGCTATGGGACATGGGAGAACTTAAGATGTCATAGATGCTGTGGATAAAAAAGGGTCCTACTGAAACCCCACAGAGTGATCTGACCATAGATTCCTAAATGACACTCAAGGTTATCGATCATCTACCATGTACCTCGTATTATATCTATCACCTTGTAAGAATCTTACACTTTACAAGGGAAGACAAGACATGCAGAAATAATAATATAGTTGGCATATATTGAGCCCCCAATAGGTATCTGTTGAATGAATGAATGTAAGGAACATAAGAGATCTCAAAATAACTATCCTTCCTTGAGAAACCCAGAGAGATTAAGAGGCTTTGTCAGGTAGTGGCTTTCAATACCAAAGACCTCATTTCATGTTGGTTGACCACGGCTGAGCTTTAGAATTACAGGTTTTCCCCATTATCCAAAAGTAGCCCATTCCTGCGAAGACTTTTGTGAGATAAAATGGTGTAAAGCAAAAACCAATCACCATTAATTTATATGGGAAAAAATTTAAGCATTCCAAGACTCCCCAAATAACCAAATCATACAAAATAACATATAAAACTGAAAATAATTTTACTATAGACTATTTGATATAAATAAGAGTTAAGTTCCTATGACATCTCATCAACAACAGTATGGCGACATGAGAAATGTCCAAATGTGTAAAGAACTTTTTATCAGTTTATTGGAGCCAAACTGATGACAACTGCTGGGAGCAAAACTGCAACGGGTGGAGAAAATGCTCTGGAGAGCAGCGGTTTTCAGCTTATTGTGTACATCAGAATCAAAGGAGGGTTGCAGGAAAATCAACTGGTGTTAGGTTAAAAGGATGGGAGAAGGCAAAGTGAGGAAATCTTGGGGACTAGATAAAAGGTAAAAGGGAGAGAGGCACCTGTTTCTTTTACACTGGTGGGTACAAGGTAGTTAATAATTGCCATTTACAGCACATCCATATGCTATTCCAGGAAGCAGATAACAGTGAGGGGTGGGTGTGCTCTTGCTCTGCCACAGAGGGTGTGCTGCAAGATGCCGGGGAAACGAGGTGACTGGCATTGCAAAGGTATCTTATCTCAGACACAAAAAGTAGACAGGCTCACTTAAGGTAAAGATTGACCTTTGTCGAGGAAACTACCAGCCTAGGATATGACTACTTGGTATGACCCACTTGTAGTTAGGAATTTTCATGTTCAGATCATCTTTGTGGCTCCTTTCAGTCTGAGTTTCTAAGGACCGCCATGCAGGTCTCCCCTTGAGCTTGTCAAGTTTAGTAGTGGCCTTTTTCTCTTTTTTTGACGAGTTATAACTAAGCATGCTGAACGAAAATGGTATTATTTGAGGACCTGCTGTACTAACGTAGGCCTTTCCTAAGAGTGAACTAATTTGAACTTTTAAAAAGCGGGAGATACCCGTATAATAATCCTGGATTAGGTCATCTGAATTTTGATTTTATTAGTTATTAAATTTTATTATTAGTCATCGATCTCGTTTTCTTTCCACAATTAACTGGCCCCAGTTATGCAAACATACTTCTTTCAAACGTATTTAAGGACCCCTAGAGACTTGGAGATCAGCTTTTATCCGGTCCGGGGATATGAGCTATCTTAATTTGGAGCACTTTGATAGAGCAGAGTGTGGTGAAGCGATCCAAGATTCGGAACGCTGACACGAGAGGTTTGTCTCCGGTGCTCTTTCCCGCCCCTTTCCCTCTTGCGAAAAGGCTCGAGCCAGCTTTTCCAGTTCTGGTTTAGCAAGTTCCTCCGGAGCGCAGCGCACCTCCATGCCAGGAGCTGGAAGCGCACTGGCACAGACCCTTTTCCTGCTCTTTTACTCCTCTTGCTTTTTTACGGCTCGAGGGAACTAAGCCCTCTTGCCTGAGATACTGTTGAACTGGTTCGCATGCAATCACTCTACCGTCAAGAGCGATTGTCTAAACGGGTAGCTTAAACCTCTATGAACGCTGAACACGTAACCCCCACCCTTTTCTAGGGGCAAGGGGCAAAGCCCCTTGGGAAACTGAACTTTCACCTCTCCTCTCTTCTCACCTCAGCTCACCAATTTTGACGCTAGCGAATGAAGCGATGAGGAAAGCTGGTGGGCGGGACTTAGCGTTGCTCTGTCCACGCTGATTGGACTGCGACGGCAAGAGGGGCGGTCTGCGTGGGCCGGCTAGGGACCCACCCTCTGTGGGCGGGGAGAAGTGAGGGCGGTGCTTGCGCGCCGGGAGGTGGTAGAGTGGCCCAGGCGGATACGCATGCGTGGTAGGCGGAGCTCGGCTCTTTTACCAATATTACCAGCCCAGTTCTTCCTATCCTTGCCTAGCTAGGGCTGGTGTTTCCGCACCTCGTCGTGGAGAGTGGCTGCTGAGTGGCCGCTCGGTGTTCGGGTCGTCATGGCTGGTTACGAATACGTGAGCCCGGAGCAACTGGCTGGCTTTGATAAGTACAAGGTAGAGCGGGCCCCGCGGACGCTCCTGTTCCCCCTCGTCCCGGCCTCTCCTAGGCGGCTGAGAAGCCGGCATGGTCCGTGTCACCTTGTGCCGCGTGGCTCAGGGCGGGCTGGCGGGCGTTTCTCCGGGGGTCCTGGGGCTTCGGGGTCGAGGTGCGTGGGAGCACCCTAGGCTCGTCGCCCCTCCTCGGCCCTCACCCAGGGATCTCCTTTTCCTTCTGAGACTGCTCGACGAGAGTAGAGAGAGAATTCCCTTCGCTTTACTTCATCATCCTTATTATTTTGTTGCCCCCGGAGAGGTGATACAGTTCCCGTCTGTGGTGTCTTAATTGTCTGCATTTTAATGAACTTTCTACCTGCCTCGCTTGTATACAACTTAAGAGATGGAGATGATCGTTTGGCAGACGAGGCCCGGGGAGAGGGAGCGACTGCCGAGGCCATACTGCTGATGCACTCCGTTTCTCCCGGGAAAGGGGCTCCCTCGGCCGGAGCGTGTGGCGCCGGGGCTGCCAGAGGTAGTGAGCGCACCTGGGAAGGAACTCTGCAGTGGAAAGAGCGCGGGCTTTGGATTACATATAAACCCGAAACCGAAATCGAATTTCTTTATTTGGCTCGGGGCCAAATCATAGTGTCTACCGCGCAACATGATTATAAGAATTTGAGGAGCGCCTGGCATATAATGGGCCTTCGGTAAATGGTTAAATTTCCCTCCGAACCTGGTTCGTCGTCGCTGCTCCCTACTCAGTGAATGACTCCTCTCCCGGTCCTGTGGTCCGAGCGAGAAGCTGGGCAGTAACCTTTCATTCTGATCCCTCTTCTTCGATCATCAGCCCCGTGAATCACCAGATGCTGGGTGTTCTATCATTTTTATCCTGAGCTAGAGAAGGCTTGTTCCATTACCCACACTTCCCAGTAATCTCTTTATTTGAGAATACTTGTAGAATATTTTATTATAGCTTTTGAGGAAAATTGTGCAGCTAGTACAGAGTTCCCATATATTCCACACCAAGTTTTCCCTGTTAACATTTTACATTAGTATGGTACATTTGTCACAATTAACGTACACATTATTAACTGAAGTCCATTATTTTTTTATAAGCCAGTACTGTTGAAAGATTTGTTTATTTTTAGAGAGAGGGGAAGGAAGGGAGAAAGAGAGGGAGAGAAACATTAATGTGTGAGACACATCAATTGGTTGCCTCTCACACCCCCACATTGTGGACCCTCCTGCAACCCAGGCATGTGCCCTGACTGGGAATTGAACCCATGACCTTTAATTTCGCAGGCCAGCACTCAATGTACTGAGCCGCATGCATCAGCCAGGGCTGAAGTCTATTCTTTATTCAGATTTCCTTAGTTTTTAACCTAATATTCTTTTTTTGCCCCAGGATCTCATGCAGGAGACCATATGACATTTAGGCATCATGTCTCCTTAGGCCCCTCTTGGCTGTGACAGTTTTTCAGATTTTTGTCTTTGGTAATCTCCATAGTTTTGCAGAGGCCTGAAAGGCTGCAGAGGTGAAGTGCCCTTCTCATTGTGTCATTTGAAGAGGACATGCTGTCAATTCAACTTACCGCCCTCGATGTTGGATGTTGACTTTGACCACCTGGCTGAGGTCCTGTTTGTCAGGTTCCTCCCTGCAGAGGTGCCATCTCTGGAAGGCAGTCACTGTGTGCAGCCCACACTTCAGAGTATAGACATAATTTATATTTGGAATTCTGCATGGAAGATGTGTTGTTCCTTCCCGATGCGTATTTATTTATTCAGTCATTTCCATTCATATAAAATCATGAATATTTATTTTATACTTTGGGCTATAATCTAGTACTGCTTAACCAATTGCTCAACCACATTCACCTTTGCCCTTTCAATCCTTTTTCTGTGATTCATAGTGACCTTTAAAAAAATAAACATCTGGTCACAGCCATTCTTCACTTGAAACCCTCCAGTGTCTTCCCACTGCTCTTGGAATTAAGTCCGAAACTTCACGACAGGCTTCTGAATGGTCTGGTTCTAGGCTCTGTCCAGCTTCCCATCCCGCCACTCGATGTCTGCCTCTGTCAGCCTTAGAAGCCGTCTCCTCCATCCCTTGTGTTTTCCAGGCCTTCAGTATTGTATCTTCCTTCCCCATTATCTTCATCTTCATATCTTAAGTGTTGATTCCTCAGAGAAGTGTTCCCTAACGACTGCTTTCCCCTTTCCTGTGCTTGTACAGCCCCCTCTCCTTTGTGGAATTCGTTCTTCAATGTGTTACCCCATTAGAATGTAATGCCCCAGTGGTGAGGCTTGTCCGAGTACCACCCTGCCCGAGCCCTGGGCTACTGTGCATACTGGGCACCTGGTATACTTTGTGGAATGAATGAGTAACTCAAAAAGTCATAGTGGGCTGTGTTTAACTGGAATTGGAAAAACTGTAAGGGACCTTAAAAGGTCATATAGTATATTCCTCTGCTTTCAAGCTATATTGTGCCACAGCGTTTTAACTGAGGTGCTACTGACTTGTCTTAAAATTTTAAGTGGAAAGAAGCTCCAGAGCCTTGGTCACCCAGGCCAAGGCTTTACAACCTTCATTAAAGGTTGCTAAGCCAGATAACCTCCTATTTTGCCTTAAGCTCTCCTCCCCTTCTGTTATCTGTTTTGCACTATAAATATTGAGATATAAAATCTTTTCTTCATTACTAGGATCTGTCTTTCTGGGTAATTGCCCATAGTATAGCTATTTCATTTGCAGCAGTGTGTGGAATAGGGACTTGACTTTTTCTTGTACGCAGTCTTCTCTAGGTTGGGGCCCTAATTTCCAGACAATCTTAGCGTGCTTTTCTGTTCCTGTTCCCCTGCCCTTCTGTTACCTGACTCACTTCCTGTGTCTGACAGCAGATTTCCTGTCATCCTGGAAAACAAAGGTCAGTTAAGTAAGCATCCAGTGTTTAGTAAAATATAGTTTGTGAATTTTATGTTATAATGAAGCTTCTTCATTAAAACAGGAAAGAGCACAGGTTATTTCTTCTAATGGAGGGTTCTTTACTCAAAACTGTGTTCCTGTGAAAAAGTATGAATCCGAAGGTGGAGTCCAAATGAAAAATCTGTGTGGTTAGTTTCTCTGGAATGTGAATTGCATCTCGAGACCTTTTCTTCCCGAAGATCACATGTTCCCATTGTGTGGTCTTTGACAGTAAGTCCTTTATGAGTGCTTACTGAATGAAAACGGCTCTACCCATAAATGACTAAAAACTCAGAATACTCAAAGGAGATTTTTATTTTACTCCCTGATGTGACCCTGTATATTAGAGCAAAGAGATGTGGAGAAAAATTGATGCTATAAAAGCAACTGGTGGAAAAATTACTTTTAAAGTAGTTTAATTTATCTTCCCCGGAGGTACATCTGAGAGCTGCAGTTGGAAACCTGGCAGTTGTTCAGAATAACTGCTGAAAGGGATGCACACGTAGAGTGGGCATTAGGTTTCTGGAATAAGAAACAGTAAGACAATTGGTTTGCAGTACAGAAGGAAGCAGGGATGGATTCTGTGCTATGTACTCTCCTAACACTTGTGTTCTCGGTTGTGTTACCGCAGTTTTATTAAGCAGTTAAGTCATTAGTGTCTGCCTTCTCCTTTAGGATACATGCGCTGGGAGGGCAAGGCCTGTAGCTGTCTTGTTCAACACGACCAAGGTCTAGCATGTGAACAGAGCAGTCTCTCAACATATGTATTGAGGAGTGAAAGTGTGAAGGCGTATAAACCATTTTGAAAGTATGGCGAAAGGGAGCTGTATATCTGCTTATATTCCTCTCCTCTACTTATCCTTTCTTTGGACAGGTCTTGTAGTTGAAGGATGTTTTTACTTCTCTAAGGGTGAAACTTTTACTGTGATTTACCTAACCTGACCTAGGAAAGGTATAATTTGAATTGATAGTGTAGCAGCTAGTTTCAAATTGTATCATTCTGCATCAGAGAGGTGGTGTTCTGTGAAGTATCTTGTTTGGTTTCAGGAATATATTGTGATGAGTTGATTCTGCTGTTACAGTAGTTAATTTGACTGTTAATAATGACCAGATTATGGGAATTGTGGTCATTATGAATTATTGTTTAATTATGGTTGTAAAGAGAGACTGTGTCTTGTTGGTAATGCTAAAGAACTAGAATCTGGCCTTTACCCTTACTGGTTCACACAGTTTAATCTTGCTTCTTCAGTAACAACAGTCTCTCCAAACCAGGCTTCCTCATCTGTAATAAGCATTTATTGAGGGCTCATTCTGTGTCAGGCATAGCATTGGGGCTACAAAATTGGGGCTATAAAATTCCTACCTTCAAGAGACCAAGTTTGGCAGCATACAGACAAGTAAATAATTATACATAGTTAGTAAATGAAGTTAGCTAAGTTCACAGAGCTCAGCCTAGAAGGATGAAGGCTGAGTGGACCCGATAAACAAGGGAAAGAGGGGAGAAGAGGCATCACAGAACAGGACAGCGATGGAGGGCAAAGGGGTGGGGGCCCGAGAGATTACTTCCTGGGAACCACGGTGATGGTTTAAGCCTGATGGTGCAGCGGTAGGAGATGAGCCTGGGGAGCGAGGCAGGTCCTGTCAGAGGAGGGGCATTTGATGAAAAGGACTTTTGGATTTTACTCCATAGATGAGTGTTTCTGTGGCCTGAGGACTATCAGTGTCAGAATTCCGTAGGGAAAGGTTTGTTTTTTTTTTTAAATATTTTATTTATTTATCTTTAGAGGGGAAGGGAAGGAGAGAGGGAGAGAAATATCAATGTATGGTTGCCTCTGCCGAGGACACACAATGTATCGTGTGTCCCCTGCCGGGAACTGGCCCGCAACCCAGGCATATGCCCTGACTGGGAATCGAACCGAGATCCTCTGGTTCCCAGGCCTGTGCTCAATCCACTGAGCTACACCAGCCAGGGCTGGAAAAGGGTTTTTAATAGCAGATTCCCAGGCACACTGTGGGAGATTCAGAGAAGATAGGTTGCCATTATTTGGATGTTAAACAAATATTAGGTTGGCCAAAGATTTTGGGTGTTTTTTTTTCCTGCAAAATACATATTTTTCATTTTCACCAATAACTTTATTGATTTGGACAGTTTGAGTGTGTCAGCAGTCTCCTGTGTGGTGTAAAGTTGATTCTTCTCAATCAATGTCTCGATTTGATCACTGTCAACTTCAACTGGTCTACCCAGCTATGGGGCATCATCCAGAGAGCAATCTTCAGCGTGGAACCGCAAAGCACCTTTGACACGTCTGATCAGTCACGGCACCTTCTCCTTACACTGCACACATCTTTTTTCATGTTTCAGTTGCATTTTTACCAAAATAATGAATTCATAATATACCGAAAATGTCACTTATTTTCTTCCATCTTCAATATTAAAATGGCTACACAAATTTTTTTAAATGCATGCTGAGAATGGCAGCTGTCACAATACAGTTGAACCAAATTGTTTTGAATCAAGTGAAAGACAACTAAGCACTACTAGAGCCATCTTACAGGAAAAAAACCAAACGAACTTTTTGGCCAACGCAATACCTCAGATGGTTCTTGGGTATATTGCAACGCTGTAGATTTTGGGGAGCCACTTAAGAACTTTGAAGAGGATCAGATTTTAATATTAGGAAGCTTACCCTGGCAGCTTATAAAAATGAATTTATTAATTCATAAGTTTATGAGGTAAGGGTGATCTGGAGACAGACCTCTTGTGTAGGATCCCCCTTCATAAAACTAGGTTAAGGAATGAGGAAGGGCCTGAATCGAAGCAGTGGGCGTCCAAAGGGAGTTGGGGATTCTAAAGATGGAGGTCACGGTCGCAGCTGGTTAACCTGCCCACTGTATTTGACCCAGTAGATACGTTCGCTTTGACCCACGTCTGCATTTCTCTTGATAAGCCAGGATATTGGACAACATTGGCCCTGAACTACTTCTTGTTAAAGATTTTATTCATTTACTTTTAGAGAGGGGGAAAAGGAGGGAAAAAGAGGAAGAGAGAAATAGCAATGTGCAAGAGATACATCGATCGGTTATCCTTTGCACACCCCCAACTGGGGACCTGGCCTGCAACCAGGCACATTCCCCTGCTTGGAATCAAACCAGCAACCTTGCGGTTCGCAGGCGGGGCGCTCAGTCCACTGAGCCAGGGTGGACCTAGACTCCCTGATAAGAATTTCCTGAAGCTGACCAGATAGTTTCTCATTTCTCTACCAGTCCATAGGCTCATGCAGGTCCTTTGTTCAGTTTACATGCCCGGCCCTATGGTCGCTTGAGTTTGTGGTCTATGATTTAAGATTGTAAACGGACAGAACATGGAGCCTGACTAGTGGCGGTGCTGTGGGGGGTCCCAGGATAAAAAAATGGGGGGGAGTCTGGGATGACCCAGGTTCTGTCTGGTGGGCCGACTTGGCTAGAGGCGGCATTCACCCTGGGAAGGTGCTCTTGGTAACAATAACACCTAACATTGTTGAGTCAAAAAGTCAGTTCTATTGATAGTGCAATGAGGAGGTGTTGTTAATATCTCATGAGTAACCAGACTCAGGAGAGTTTTATCCTTATAGGAGCAATAATTATAACTTAAATGATAAATGCCACTCAACCTGTAGGATAATAATAATCTTCGGCATGAAGATTGCTCTTAAGACTTCTCTTGGACAGGGCCGCTTGAAGCTGTGGTTTGCAGACTTGGAATTAAAAGTAAAAAAAAGAAAATCATGTTCTAAGGAATTATCACTTGTGGATAAATCGTTCTCCAGGGAGGAATAGATCTGTAATGATTTGAGAGATCAGCATGCTTTCCTCCTGTTCCTGAGCCGCAGTGGAAACATGAGAGATTCTTACCTTTTGATTTTCACTTATGGTTGCAAGCTGACCATAACACCACGTGTTCATCATGCCTTACCTAGATACGTTACAGGTAGTTCATGTGTAACTTCTCTTCAGTTGTGCCTTGGTCTCCTTGAGTAGATTTGAGGAAGTGGCCTCTCCCACCTGTAAGTACATTAGTAAGACTTGAAAAGGCTTTTTGTAGTCTTAAATAGAGATTTACAAATGTCTCATAGAATTATTTTTGTAGTTGGCAGATAGAGAGAGGAGTCTTTCAGAAGGAGTGAAAAAAGAATGGATGGGAAACCTCTGCAGAGAGAGAGGGAGAGAGATTAAATGGTCGGGAGAAGATTACTGCATTATTAGGTGCGATTTGGAGGAAGCATCTTGAATTGGTTCTTTTACTACTTGCCAAAATACCAACCAGTTCACTGATGATGGCTTGTTTTTCTGACCGCTGTAATGCTTAAATATTAAGAACTTCTTTGCTGAATAAGAATTTGTCCGGTACGTAAGGGGGTTTGGGGAAAGATGTTTCAATCAGAGAGGCTGTGAATGAAGGCACGGAGCCCAGGAAGACCATGGTAAGGTGGGGGTGCCAGGAAGTGGTGGGTCTGAGAGGGACCAGGGCCAGCCTGGTGCACTCAGGGAAGCAAAGCTGCAATGGCGAGAGCAGTATCGTGGTAAGTACTGGATGATAATGATGATAGCAAGCATCTATATGGCATTTCCTATACAGACTTTACATCTGTTACCTCATTTAATATCCGTAAGAGCCTCGTGAAGTAAAGGTGCTGTTATTTTCCCCATTTCACTGAGATACCGAGTTTAAGTAAGTGCTCAAGGTTCCCACAGCTGAAATTTGAACCCAGGCAACCTGGGTCCTGGGTCTGCGGACTTCATGCTGTGCTGCCTCTCAAATCTAAGAAATAAATATAAATTCTGCCTTGCAGTTACCGGGTGTTTGTGTAAGATATATAAACATTAGAATAAAGACCTTCGATGTCATGCTTAATTGACTTTGTGTCTGATGTTTGCAGATGGAGAGATGTACACTGACAAAAAGAGAGTTGGTTTAATTTCCCTTTCCCCAGTTATAAATCAGTGGGGCAAGTGGGCTTTTACGTACTAGCCTGATACTGAGTCAGGTGCTGCAAACATCCCATTTGCTCTTAGCTGTGTTTGAGATAAGAGACTTTTGATTAAATAATTATTTAAATAATTAAATAACCTGCTCTGTGGTCTTGAGCAGGTAACAACAGTCTCTCCAAACCAGGCTTCCTCATCTGTAAATTCGGGTAGTACCCATCTCATAGGATCATTATCAGAATTGAAAGAGTGAATGTTCATAAAGTGCCTGGCACCGAGTGCTCAGGGTAGTGTTAATTAGATAAAGAATACCACTTGGCAATCGGGCTCCCCTACCTGTGGACTTGGCATATAATATAGGCAACATCTCAGGAAGTAACACCAAGAGAAAGTATGCGTTTAATCATGTATAATTGTATAATAGGAGAGTAAATTTTTTAAAATTCCACTCTCCTGTTTAACCTTCCACATGTTTATCATAAGTTTAGTATCCAGATTCCTCAGCAAGGATTTCAAGTTTCTTCACCAAACTGTTACTGCTTTTGTTTTATCTTCTCCTCTCTTGTTAGAGCTTATTATAAATGAAGTCTAGCAAGCAGACCTGTTTGTCCTCATGATTTATGTGCTCTCGTCTCATTGTTCTAGCTCCTTTCCAGTCTTTCTCACCACCATCTTCTCTGACTTCTCAGCAGATATAAGTGATGATATTTGGTGACATGAGGTCTCATTGCTACTGAGACATGTTCTCTGTGGGTGTAGTTCTTAAAAGTCAAGTTTGATCTACACGGTGGAGTACTACGCAGCAGAAGGAAAGAGGAAGGAATTCCTGCCCTTTGTGACAGCATGGATGGAACTGGAGACTATTATGCTAAGTGAAATAAGCCAGTCTGTGAAAGACAAATGGTCTCACTTATAGGAGGAATCTAATGAACAAAATAAACTAATGAGCAAAATGGAACCAGAGATGTGGACCAGGGAACAGATTGATGGCTGCCAGAGGAAAGCGGGGAGAAGATGGGAGAAATAAGGGAAAGGGAGTAGCCAAAGAACATGCGTGAATGACCCATGGACATGGGGATGGACTGCGGGAACGGGGAGTGGGTTGGACGCAGGAGGGCAAAGGGGGGAAAATTGGGACAACTTTAATAGAATAAACAAGAATTTTAAAAAAGAAACTTCTTCTGTCCCAGGGTTAATATAACTTTTTTTTTTTCATTTTAAGTGTAGGTTTGGTGCTTTTGTATCATAGTAGATTGTTCTTAGCATAGTGCCTTGCATTTAGTAAGCACTAGAGAGTACTTGCTGAATTTCATTCTACCTCTTCTCTCTTGAAATGCAGTATTTGAAGTCATCGTGAGGAGGTACAGTGATGACCACTGAGCTGCCACTGTGGCTCATCCTGCTGAGCGGCAGGAGTGTCTTTAATGTTGGTTTTCACTGAGCCGTGGTCCTGAAACTTGAGGGTGCATCAGAGTCACCTGGAGGGTTTGATAAAAGACAGATTGCTGGGCCCCACGCCCACAGTGTCTGCTTCTGTTCATCAGGAGTAGGGCCCGAGATTTTATATTCAGTTTGGCAATTACATTTTGAGAACCGCCTCATGAAAGAAGTCCTCGTTTGCATTGCAACCAGAAGAGCAGTTAGTAAAACCAAGAGATGAATGTAAAGGAATAAGAAAGTATTATTCTGATGCTCATAAGTTAGCTTTCAAGCATCAGGTAGTCTTGATTTTTGTGGCTTTGAACCTCAGGGTCTCTTTCATTAGAAGAGAGAATGATGGGGTGCTTTCAGAATTGTGTATTAGTTTTCTGTTGCTGGGCAACAACTTACCACAGACTGGGGGCATAAAACAACACATATCGATTGTTTCACAGTCTGTGGGCCGGAGATTTGGGCTTTGGTAGGCGGCTCCTCTGATTGCGGTCTCACCTTCACCGCAGTGAAGTGTCTGCAGGGCTGTGTTCTCATCCAGAACTCGGGGTTCCTCAGCCAGGTCTGGGTGGTGGTTGGCAGGATTCAGTTCTTCCAACTGTAGGGTTAAGGTTGTTGGCTCCTAGGGGTTGCCCTTTTTTCCTTGCCACGAGACCCTTACCACAGGCCATTCACATCATTGCTCTTGGCTTCTTCAAGGTCAGCTGTAGACTCTTCTCTAAACTGCTAAGATGGAGTCTTACATACGAAATGTACCGTGAAAGTGGTATCTCTTCACCTTTGCCATATAATGTATCCTAATCCATGCCATGACATCTGCCATCATTGCTATATTCTGTCTATTAGAAGCAAGTCACAGGTTCCAACTTCAAGCAGTGGAATGAACCATTAAGGAGAGGAAATTGGTACAACAACTTGGCTTATTGGGAATTGACCTTAGCATGGATCTGTCACAAATCGGAAAACAGAAAAGTGTGTATTAGGGATACTGTGGGAATAATGGCTTCAGTACATGGGACCTGGTGGCCCATGATTGTACTGATATTCGAATCAGCACAGGGGAGTCCGGTTTAAAACAAAGCGATCAGTCTCCCAGAAATGTTCTGCGATGATTCAGTAAGGACTTACAGGTTAGATCTTCCTGTTGATGAGCTGTGTTACTCTCTGAACCTCGTATCTCTTCATCTGCAAAATAGGAATAATCTACGTTAACTATATTAAAATATCGAATAAGGGATATACAAATGATTTTCCTTTGGAAACTAAATGTACAACATGACACAAATGGAGTGGTATTAACAGGGAAGAGGAAGAGGAGCTTCCCTCTATGAAGTTAAAAGTTGGTCCATTTCCGGGGGAAAATAGATTTGGTGAAGGGAGTGACGCTTCTCAGAGCTGATAGATTAATTCTGCACTACTGCTCCTTAAATCAGCTTGCAAAGTAGCTCACACATCTGTTCATTCCTGTGTGCAAGTGTTCAGATGTGTTTATTGAGCTCAGTCTACTACTGTGTGGTAGAAGCAGAAGGGATCAGGTGGGGAAGCTTTCTCGTTCTCTTATCTGTCTTTGTATCTCAGTGCTCAGTGAGCCCCAAGTTTGTACGTGGGAGGGAGGCAGCTCTTAGTAAGTGTTTATTGAGTGAGCAACAAGTGGGATCCCTGGTTTTATGTTTGGGGCTTCAGCGACTGGCCCAGAGGGCTGGAGTGCTGTTGCTAAAGAACTCTGCTCCAGGAGTGGTAGGTAGGGCACGTGTTGGCTGCCGGAGTTTCTGCCCCTGTAAAACCTAAAAGAGACTTAAAACCTAAACATGTTTGAGTCACGAGACCTTTCAGAAAGGAACTGACCTCCATACTTTACCAGACACTGAGCTTTATTGTGCAGGGGCAACAAAGAGAGAGCCAGAGTTGGCATTTCTTTTCTCTCTCCTGAGTTCTTAAGAGAGGTTGATAATGTGTTTATTTCATTTTAGAGATGTCTGGAAAGTTGTGTGAACCTCATTGTGAACTTAAGACAATTCTTTGTGGCTGTCTTGCTTTTTACTCCTAAAAACATGGCTGCTTTTGCACTTAAGAGTTTTGGAAATAATTTTTAAAAATCAGAAATGTCATTTTGGCTTTGCTTACATCTCAATATGTGCAGTTTATGAAATATTAGCTTATATTCAAGCCACTTTTTATAGATTTCCACTGTTAATTAAAATATATTTTATAAGCATAAAGTTTATATTTCAGATGCCTAAAGACAGGCCTTGTATTAAACATAATTTGAGAATAAGAGTCCTAGTCTCATTGATTAGAAGACAGACAAAGCAAGAGAAGTCTGCTGACTGCACACAGTTGAACATTACTTGGGACTGTGGCTTCAATCTAATTAATAAGTTCCTCTGTATTCAGTGCAAGGGTGAGTCGGTTCATACACAGAAGGGATTTAAAACATAGCACCTGCAGGAAGAAGACACTTTGAGGTTCACGGAGGTGGTTCCACAGTTTTTCTTTCATTAGAGCCAATTTCCTTCCTAAATTAAGAGGAGACTCACATTTCTAATGCCCTTTTCAAAAATGGGCACTTCACAAGATATTTTGGAAGTAATTTAGAAGTTACTATGCTGCTCCTAATGTTACCATAATTGTCCTGTGCTTGGTGTACCTTAACAGTGTCTGAACTGGTTTCATTTTCCCTTTTGCCCCTTCCAGTCCATTTTGTACACTGTGATCAGCGTGATCCTTTAAAAATATGAATAAGGACATGCATGGGCTTAGATAAACCTCAGTCTACCGTGGTCCTGCTGGGCGGTGTCCGCCTTGGTCTCCAGTCTCATCTCAAACGACTCTTCCTTCTGTGCTAAGCTGTAGCTACATTCATTGGTCTTCCTCCAGTATTTCTAGCTTCATGGTCTTTGCACATTTTGTTCTCTCTGCCTGGAAGGTATGTTGAAACTCCCCAGCCCTCCCCCCACAGCCCCAGAGGGGCAGGCAAAAGTAGGTTTACACTTGTATGTGAAACAGTTTATTATTATATTATTATTTAATAGTTGCTATGTTATTTTCTTTTTTCATAAAGATTTTTATTTATTTTTTAGAGATGGGAAGGGAGGGAGAAAGGGAGAGAAACATCAATGTGTGGTTGCCTGTCATGTACCCCACACCAGGGACCTGGCCCGCAACCCAGGCCTATGCCCTAGACCGGGAATTGAACCAGCGGCCCTTTGGTTCACAGGCTGGCACTGAATCCACTGAGCCACACCAGCCAGGGCTTATGTGTTATTTTCCATGTAAACAATTGTAAACCTACTTTTGTATACTTGGATGCAAATATTTTTTGTATATTTTAATTTTCTTTCTCTTTTTAGTTATACATTATATATAAATGCACAGATCTTGAATGTATAATTTAA
This sequence comes from Sturnira hondurensis, assembly GCF_014824575.4. NCBI lineage: Eukaryota > Metazoa > Chordata > Mammalia > Chiroptera > Phyllostomidae > Sturnira > Sturnira hondurensis. The sequence goes on along the minus strand of NW_028089294.1, from coordinate 15,938,019 downwards.
TGACCTTTTACACATGTGTTTATCTGTGTAACCACCAGCCAGGTCATGATACAGAATTACTGCTAGCATTTCAGAAGGCCCCTGCTCAGCCCCTGTCACAAACTACTTTTATGATTTCTTTTGCTGTAAATTAATTTTGTCTGTTTTTGAACTTCATATAAAGGGAATCTATACCAGAATGTCCTGATGAGTGTCTCGTTCCTTTAACCCAGTGTTTTGTCTCATACATTCCTTACCTGACTGTCCTCTTCTCAGAGTCAGCTTCGGTCTCCTCTCCTTGAAGAAGCTTCCCTGACCACTCTGGTTAGGCACACTTCCTGGTCCGTTATCTTCATGCACAGGACCCTCTTTGTTTCCTTCATAGTTTTATCACAACTTATGATTATTAGTTGTTTCTTTTTTTTTTTTTTAATTTTATTTATTTATTTATTTATCTTTAGAGGGGAAGGAGAGAGGGAGAGAGACATCAATGTATGGTTGCCTTTTGTGCACCCCCTGCTGGGAGTTGGCCTGCAGGGAACTGGCCTGCAACCCAAGCATGTGCCCTGACTGGGAATCGAACCGCGATCCTCTGGTTCGCAGGCCTGTGCTCAATCCACTGAGCTACACCAGCCAGGGCTTATTAGTTGTTTCTTGCTTACCATCTATTTCACACTAGTCTGTAGACTCGGTGGACTCAGGACACAGTTTGGTCTTGTCCACCCTTCTCTTCCCAGTGGCCCAGTGCAATGCCCGGCAGAATCACAGGCAGTCATAAGTATTTCTTTTTAAAAAAAATATATTTTATTGATTATACCATTATAGTTGTTCTATTCCCCCCTTCATTCCCCTCCCCCCTGCACACCCCCTCCCCCCCCGTTCCCCCCCTTTAGTTTATGACCACGTGTCTCAAGTTCTTTAGATTCTATTTTCCCCTACTATTCTTGCCCTCCCCCCTATCTTTTCTACCTACCGTCTATGCAATTTTCTGTACCTTCTCCCCCCTTCTCCTCCTCCCTCTCCCCTGTTACTAACCCTCCATGTGTTCTTCATTTCTATGGTTCCACTCCTGATCTAGCTGTCCTCTAGGTTTGCTTTTGTTTTAGGTGTGGTTGTTGATAACTGAGTTTGCTGTCCTTTCACTGTTCATATTTTTTATCTTCTTTTTCTTAGATAAGTCCCTTTAACATTTCATATAATAAGGGCTTGGTGATGATGAACTCCTTGAATTTGACCTTATCTGAGAAGCACTTTATCTTTCCTTCTATTCTAAATGAAAACTTTGCTGGATAAAGCAATCTTGGATGTAGGTCTTTAGATTTGATGACTTGGAATACTTCTTTCCAGCCCCTTCTTGCCTGTAAGGTCTCTTTTGAGAAATCTGCTGACAGTCTGATGGGAACTCCTTTGTAGATGACTGTCCCCTTATCCCTTGCTGCTTCTAGGATTCTCTCCTTCATTTTAATATTGGGCAATGTAATTATGATGTGCCTTGGTGTGTTCCTTCTTGGGTCCAACTTCTTTGGGACTCTCTGAGCTTCCTGGATTTCCTGGAAGTCTATTTCCTTTGCCAGACTGGGGAAGTTCTCCTTGATTATTTGTTCAAATAAGTTTTCCACTCGTGGCTGTTTCTTTCCCCCTTCTGGTACCCCTATAATCTGGATGTTGGAATGTTTAAAGATGTCCTGGAGGTTCCTAAGCCTCTCCTCATTTTTTTGAATTCTTGTTTCTTTATTCTTTTCTGGTTGGATGTTTCTTTCTTCCTTCTGGTCCACTCCATTGATTTGAGTCCCAGTTTCCTTTCCATCACTTTGCTTTCCTGTGCATTTCCCTTCATTTCAGTTAGTTTAGCCTTCATATGTTCCTCTAATTTGTGACTATAATCAGTTCTGTGAGCATCCTGATCACCAGTGTTTTGAACTGTGCATCTGAGAGGCTGGCAATTTCTCGGTCGCTTAGAGTTATCGGCTCTGGGGCTTTGAGTTCTTTTTGAGCCATATTTCGGACTGTTAGTGCCTGTTACGTATGAGGAGTGGAGCCCTAGGTGTTCACTCAGGGCAGGTCCACTCAGTTGCTGGGTTGTGACGCTGTGTGTGGGGGCGGGGTCAAAGGAAATCAATGGCAGTCTCCTCTGCGGCGCCGGGGCCATGAAGTCTGTCTCACTGCTCACTCCTTTGCTGGTTTATCTGCACGCCTGAATGAGCAACCTTGGTCAGCCTGCCCCACACCCTTACTGGGTTCACCTCTGGGGCCTGCGGGGGTCCGTCTCACTGCTCCCACCTCTCCTGGTTTATCTGCGTGAATGTGTGACCGAGCTCAGCCTGCCCCGCACCTACTGGGTCGGTGATTCTACCCCAGCTGCCTGCGTGCCTGGGTCGCCTGGGTCGGGGGATCCTTCCTGCCCGACCCTGCTCCGCTGCTGGCTCCGCCCCTCTTACCGGTCCCAGTTGAACCGGTCGTTGCCATCGGACTTCTGTATAATTCAGTTTTCTGTTCTTTGGCTGCGTCTTTTGTTCTTTGGCTGCGTCTTTCTTCTCCAAACCTTTGTTGTATTCAAACTTGGTTGTGGGAGAAGGCACAGTGTTTCTACCTATGCCTCCATCTTGGCGAAAGTCCCATAAGTATTTCTTGGTGGACTGACTGCATGGATGGACTCTGCTTCATTTCCTTGTATTGAAGTAAAAAAAAGTTTTGAAACTTACTAATGTTGGACAAAATGCTATTGAAGGTAATTCTGGAGTTTGCTAAGGCTTTATGAATATCTTCTCCCGTGAGCAGATAGATGGAGATGACAGTACAGAATTGTGTACCCAAATGAAAATGATCAAATGTAGGAGTAGCAGTCTTGAGGCAGATGTTTAGAAGTTCTCCCTTGGTCAGCGTTTTTACAGAGACTTAAGTGAAGGCATCATCACCATGACAGATTTCCATGCTGAGAGTTTTGGGAGGTGTGGCGATTGCCATGGGTAACTGAGTATGGCTCTGGAGAGATTTGGAGGGGGTGGATGGAGAGACGAGTTGAGTCTGTCAAGATGAAGTTTGAAGTGGTAAGTGTAGAGTCTTGCACTTAGGTTCCAATAGTCAACCTCAAATTGGCACAGAGAAAGGTGGCTTAGTAGTTCGCGTAAGGAAGGCCTGAGGCATTCAGGCCTTTGTGTGTAAGTCTGCAGGCTGATCGTGTGGCTTAGGGCATTAATGTGTTCAGCGTCAGTTAGCGAAATAAGTTACCGAGAAAGAAGGGCTTATAGTCGTGTTCTTGATCTGCTCAGTGCACCACTGGCAATGCTCCTTTTGCCCTGGATCACACCTTTGTGTGTGCTGGTTTAACAACAAATTGGATTGCCTGGCGCACAGGCCACCTGTTTTGTGAATACAGTTTTATTTGAACACAGCCATGCTCATTTGTTTACATATTTTCTGTGAGTGTTTTCCTGCTTCATTGGCAGTGTTGGGTGTTTGTTACAGAGACCTAAAATATTTATGATCCAGCCCTTGACAGAGAATGCTTTTCAACCTCTGGTCTACGGAGCTAGACCTACATGATGAAGGAGGTGGAGACCACGGCAAAGGAGAGCAGCAAAAGGACCATAGGATGTTCTCAGGTGAAGACATGTGTGAGGTGTGACAGGGAAAACTGTCTTCACATATTGGAAGGAATGTTGTTTGGATGAAAAATTTCCCTTGTCTGCTTAACTTCATGAGGTTCTGAGATTTTGCACTGGAATGATTCTCTCAGACTCAGGCTGTGGTCCTCAAGCATCTCTCCAAGGCTGTAGCTTGGTCTGACCCAGCAGATGGTAGGGTCGAGCGCGGCACAGCGGACCTTCTCAGCGGAACATCCTCCCGGTTAGGTGTTCTGGTGTATGTCAAAGCATTGTTCCAGTGGAGACTGAAAATATTTTAGCCAGCCTTACCAAATAACCCAAATCTAGCTTAGCACCTTTAAAGCTTACATTTTACTTGTTTTTTTCACACGTGGGAGATTTGACTCATTCTTCTCTCCTACTATTGATTCCCAAGATGGTTTCAAGTTTCTTTGTTCATACAAAGTGACAGGTGACCTTAAAAAGCACTCAGGTGTGTAAGGCTAAAACACAGTGTTCTTTAGGTTTCTTGCTTGCTGTCTTTTGTAATCTAATCTTAATCTTTCTTGCTGTACTTGAGTTCATCAGCTTATTACTAAATGTAAAAGAGTCATTTTGACAAACTGACCTTGTATTTAGTTCTTAACATTCTTTTCATAATTCTACTGGTCTCCCAAAATACAGATTTAGAGTTAAAATTTCAGAATTTAAAAAGAGCTTTTCAAATCAAAATACCATCAGTTAAGGACCTTCTTTTAGATCTAATTCAAATTATGGAAAGCTGTTGAATGAGACTCATTCAGCAAACATTTGAATTAAGAGCATTGTAGTTTGTGTATCGTATTAGCTATTTTGTGATTAGCTATTGTTCTGATTTGGGCTCATTACAACTCTTGTGCTTTGCAGTAGGTGGTGGACGTGAAATGTGTGGTTTTCCAGTTTATCTGACCTGCTGGCTCCATCGCGTGGGTCTGGGTGCAGACTTCTGTGAAGTGGAGGAGGCCAGGGCCTTCCCACTCTGTCATCGGCAGTCCTTAAGGGTTCATATTGGTTCTGTTCAAACATTGTGTCAGTTGAGAACTCCTTCATTCTGCAGGAGTTCAGATGTAGTGGTGTTTATTGTGTGGAAAGCTTTGTAGATAGTAGAGAACCATGAAGTAAAAGTTGATTTTGATAGGAACAGTATAATACTCATTTAAGTAGGCTCTTGCTGAGAGTCTGGATGCAACGCCATAGCTTCTAGTGCTGGCCAGCAGAGGCAAACTGTGTTCTCCATACCAATTTTCTTTCTTTTTTTTTTTTAAGGTTTTATTTGCTTATTATTTAGAGACCAAGGAAGGGAGGGAGGAAAGAAACATCAATGTGTGGTTGCCTCTCACATGCCCTCTACTGGGTACCTGGCCCGCAACCCAGGCATGTGCCCTGACTGGGAATGGAACTGGTGACTTTTTGGTTCTCAGGCCAGCACTCAATCCACTGAGACACACCAGCCCGGGCTGTTCCATCATACTTTTAAGTCTTGAGGCACCCATGAGAAAATATTCCTTGCATATTCATAAAACATTCAGGAAGTAATTTTGATCTTTATGGTTAAAAAAATTAATGGGAGGAAAAGGCAGAAAAGTGTACTTGAACAACAATTAAAATAAAATAAAAAAATAAAAGAGAAAAAAGTAGATACTCAAATGCTTACTATTTTCTTTATATGCATACCAAGCATAAGTACAAAACACAATCAGACTTTTTTCAAACATTTGGCTAGTATGATGTTGCTTAAATGTTGGCTGGATGAGTTAGGTAATATTCTCACCTCTTAAGGATGGGAATTGTCCCTTCCCACACCTAGTGGAGTACTGTAGTGTGTGTGTGTGTCTGATGAATAAGTCATATATCACTCTTGAAGTTTTGTGTATTTATATACAGACATTGTTAAAATTTCCTTTGAATTTTTTACTAAGTAGCTCAATAATTGGGGAATAAACTTGGCTACAAGAGAATTCTGGAAAATAACCAGAAACCTGTTATTATCTTCTTTTGCTTATTTATGTAGTCTGTCATTATTCTTTTGCTGCTCAAACACATTTAACAATAATAGTAATAATAATAATAATAATAATATCTAATACTTATATAACACTTACTGGGGGCCAGGCACTATTCTAGGTGCCTCATGTGTATTATTATATTTGCTTGCCTAATTCTTATGGCAACCCTTTGAGGTAAAGGCTATCATCATCTTACAGATGAAAAAATTAAGTGGAGAGGTTAAATAACTTATTCAAGGTCACACAGCTAGTAAGTGCAGTAGTAACGGTATTAAGCGGTAAAACAACTAGATTCCTGTAAGTCGAGCGGGGCGGAGAAGGTTGAGAAGTTGTGTGGTTATGTTTGAGTGTACATAGTGTACACTTTACTGATGCCACAGATGTTTCTATGGCATGATAGAAACATGATAATGTGAAGGTTAATTGAGTAAAAAAATATCTGGGTATGCTTGACAGTTTTTGCCTCATTTATATTGCTCCTCCAGTTTCGTTATTCAGATGATGACAACCTGTAAATAGGCATATTCCCCAAGTTACTTTGTACTATTATTTTCAGCTAAGGAATTGTTCTGTTTGCTAGTATATAAGGATTAACCCTGAATATTTTCTTTCATTTCTTAACAGTACAGTGCTGTGGATTCCAATCCACTCTCTCTGTATGTCATGCATCCATTTTGGAACACTGTAGTAAAGGTAAGGTGATTAATAGGCATGCGCTTATGTTTTAGAAAGTTTTAAATATTTTAAACTGTTTTGTGGAGTGTTAGAGCAGTAATGTTCAGCCTAATGAGGTATCTAGAGAGACTACTTCTCCCATCTCATTTCCCTTAGTCCCATGCAAAGGGGGACCTCCCCCAAAACCCGGAATGATCATCTGGAGGGCAGGCCCCTTGTAGTAGACCCCCCACTAGCTGAGTGTTCTAGGAACCCTAGCTTTCACATAGGAGCCCGTCTGTGTCGGTGTACCAGCTGACGTTGTTGTGAGGGGCTTTGATTTGAAGACTCTCAACGCATTTGCCCATTTCATGATGGGTGATTTACAAGTGCACTTGCCCACACTGCGCTGAGTGTTTAGCAGTTTTTGACCAAAAATGGCATGAACCCTGTGCCCCACCCTCCCTATGCACCCAATCTCGCCCCAGTGACTTTTTTTTTGTTTCCCTAAATGAAAAAAGTCCTCAAAGGGAAACGCTTTGTCACTGTGAAACAAAAACTGCAGAAGCACTAAAAAGGCTTCAAAATCAATGAGTTCAAAAACCGTTTTGAGCCGTGGAAAAAGTCTCGGTAGGTGTATTGCACCAGATGGAGAGGACTTTGAAGGCGACTGAAGTGCAAACATGTAGGTGTAAATACACAGTTTTTTGTAAATTAACTCTGTGTTTTTTGGCCCCACCTATGTTTTGATTTATGTCATTGTTTGAGATCTTAGTTTATACTCTGGAATTTATAATTTTGTAAAATTTTTGTAAAATAAATATAATATTATGATTGTAAAAGTTTGTTGATTATAGAATTATCTAAAACAGAATAGAAAGAAGTGTTTTTTCCTATCAGCTGGAGATTATGGTTTACATTTTAATATAAATAACTCCTGTATATGACATTTTAAGTTATAGCTTTTATTATAACGTGAATTTGCATGTTGTTGTATGTGTGGACAGAGATATTTCTCTACTTTAACTATGTTGTAATTGTTTTGAAAAAAACCAGGTATTTCCTACTTGGCTGGCTCCAAATCTGATAACCTTTTCTGGCTTTCTGCTGGTTGTATTCAATTTCCTGCTTATGGCATACTTTGACCCTGACTTTTATGCTTCAGGTAAGATTATTACTTTTTTTTCTTTTTAAAAAAATTTTTAAAATGTTTACAATTTTTAAAAAGATTTTATTTCTTTATCTTTAGAAGGGAAGGGAAGGGGAGAGGGAGAGAAACATCAATGTATGGTTGCCTCTTGTGTGTCCCCTGCCGGGAACTGGCCTGCAACCCGGGCATGTGCCCTGACTGGGAATCGAACCATGATCGTGTGGTTCACAGGCCTGCGCTCAATCCACTGAGCTACACCAGCCAGGGCATAAATGTTTAACATTTTATACTGTTGTTCATTTAAAGTTTTCTGCCTTTTCCCCTCACCCCTCCCCAGATTATTACATTTAATGTAAAATTTAAATCATCTAAATAGAGAAAAATGATATGGTTATTTTCTGATTTTATTGAGATGCTTATTTCTAAAAAGTTTTGGGTATAATGACAGTATAAAAACTAAGACATGTTTTCACAACCTGTATGTACGTTTCCGTTAAATTCTAGAAAGTAACTGGGTATTTAATTTAGATATGGTATCCAAAAGCATAAGGTTTTGGTAGATAAAGAATAACTGGATTTATAAGATGGAGGATCAGGACTGTAAAACTGCCCGAAAATGGGTACATATAGAGCCCACCCTACCTGCCAAATCCTGAAATACTCCTTTTTTCTAGTTATGGGTGCAAAATCCCATTTTCTAAAGGGAATGTAATGTCTCTTTCCCTCTGCTCAGCATTCTTTCTTCTAGTAATTCCCAGTTTCCTAAATTCTTAGACATTGAAGTATTCATTGACAGAAGTCTGGATCCTCAGAGAGGGCTGGAAGGAGGAAGTGAGGAGGAAAACTGGAAAAAATCACTTTGGGGAAGGCTACTTTCAGCCTATCCCCGCCTGGGACTCCAGTGTCTTCTTTCACATTGATTTCTGTCTTTAGTACCTGCCATACCCCACCTCTGCCCTAGACGACAGGAGGAAGTATGGAGTGTGTTTAGAATGGGGGTGGCTATATAGTGGGAGGCAGGGTTTATTTTTACCTTTTCATCCAGTTGATGGAGGACTAGAAAGATGAAGGTAGGTGAGTATTTTTAACATTCTAGTTAGAGAATGTATTTTCTAATAAGAATACTTATAAGTGATGTAGTCAGGAGTTTTAGTATTATAATTCATCTGTGTTCTAGGTTCAGACTTTTGTGGACTAACTTGAAAAAATTAACAATCACTGAAAACATTATTTTTGTAGGAAAAATTGGAGTTTTAAACACTTAGGAGTTTTGTTATTATAGAATTCTAACTATACACACCTAATTTTATCAACTAAAACTTTTTAGTCACAGCTTCTGTACATTGATGATCATAAAATACCATGTAAATAATAAGGAAGAATAAATTTCATCAAGCATGGTTTTGATCATGCGTTTTTAAAATTTTGTATTTTAATCCTCAGGACAGCCTCAAAAGTTTACTTTCTAACTAGAAATATTATTTTCTCTAATTAAGAATATTCACTTAGTTAATAAGAGACTAAAAATATGTAAATATTATATATATTTTCTCAAATCATAGAACTTGAAGGACCAACTCAACCATCAAGCCTCAGTGTATTTGGGAAATGGAAGACAGGAGACGTTAAGTGACATTCAGGTCACAGTGCTCATTGATTTCAGAGCCAGGACTGGAACCCAGACTAGGACTTCTGATCCTTTTTTTTTTCAATTGCTTTTTTAAAGAGAGAGAAAGGGCTGTTGAGGGGTGGGGCGGGGGAGAGAGAGAAACATTGGTGTTTGTTGTTCCTTATTTATGCATTTATTGGTTGATTCTTGTATGTGCACTGACCAGGGATGGAACCTGCAACCTTGGCATGTGGGACGGTGCTCCAGCCAAATGACCTACCCATCCAGAGATAGGCCTCCTGGTTCTTAGTTGAAGAAGTTGAAGATTCTCAGTTTTCCCTGATTCTCTCTTGGGAAAAAGTGAGGTCCAGACATTTCATTATGATTCTGATGCCAGAATCACACAGTTGAGGTAATTTGTCTGTACCCAGATCTGAAGGTCTTTTATTTAGCTAATTAATGTAGTAAGAGAGTGTAGGTTGAAGCCTTAGTACATGTTTGTAGTGTAATTATAAATAGTGAGAATCAGATTAAACACAAGCATTTTTCTTAAACTCCAAAAGCATTATTTTTCATTCTACATAAGTAATTTTTAAGAAAAGATGAGTTAATCAGTCCAGAATTATGATTAAAGCTCAAAGTAAATGTCTATTGTTTGTGAGGGGTTGGACAGTTACCTTGTTATTTTTTTTCAGAGTTTACTGATATATTTTAATATTTATCTGGTTCTGCATTTAAAATATATTGCAAAGTGCCCTGCCTGGTGTGGCTCAGTTGGTTGGAGCATCGTCTCGTAACTGAAAGGTTGTGGGTTTGATTTCTGGTTGGGACACATTCCTAGGTTGTGTGGGTTCAATCCCCTGTCTGGGTATGTACGGGAGGCAGCTAATAGGTGCTTCTCTCTCTCATCCATGTTTCTCTCTCTCCCTTGTTCTAAAAAGCAATGAAAAAGTGTCCTTGGGTGAGGATAAGAAAATAATAATAATCAAATGTGTTGTAAAGTACTGTAACTTCTGTTTAGTAAATAGAAACTTTTTCCCACTGGCAGTGTGTACCCTGGTAAGACTGCCTGTGCTTAGACTGCATTAAACTCGGAGTTGCTTTCCTTTGCAGCACCAGGTCACAAGCATGTACCCGATTGGGTGTGGATTGTGGTGGGCATCCTCAACTTCGTAGCCTACACTTTAGGTAAGAAACGGGCAAATACTCTAGTCAATGGCTGGTGAATCTGTCAGCAAGGATAGCCATCCACTGAATTAAGCATTTTCTCCTATGCTTCATTCATTTTAACTGGGGATTATTAAATTCTGTTCAATTTGATAAATACGTCTTTGAACTTCTCTACGAAAAACATTGTCACTCATTGGTAGGGACTGAGAGGGTAAGATTGGAGTTGGCAAACTAGCACTCGTGGGCCAAACTGGCACATTGTCTGTTTTTGTAAGTAAACTTTGGTTGGAACACAGCTGCACTCCTTCCTTTACATGTTGCCTGTGGCTGCTTTCGTGAAACGAAGATGGGCCTGAGTAGTTGCCAACAGAGATCATATGGCCCAGAATGTCTAAGCTATTTACTTTCTGCCTCTTTTGTAAATATTTTACAAAAAATACTTGCCAGCTTATGGAATAAGACATTATGTTTGCCTTAAGTTTGGGAAGCAGTGCTGACATAGCAAATCATTGCAGAACACCGAGGTACTGTACTGAGCATGTGGGAGACAAGTAAGGAAGGGATCAGTTCTTATGTGGCGGAGGGAGCGGTCAGGGAGGTCGCTGGGCTAGGCCGTGCTGTCTGTTCTGCCAGGAGTGTTTTCGATTGAATTATCTGGATTACCTGTCTTGCATTCTCTTTGCATCCTTTCCTTCATTTTTCTTGTAGTATTTAAAATCGTATGACCTAGTATTTATTTACTTGCCCACCTGTTTGTTGTCTGTCTGCCTTCAAATGTAAGTTTCTTGAGGGTGGTACTTTGGTTTAGTCACTGCTCTGTGCCCCACGTTTAGAACATAGGCACTTGGGATGTAGTTTTTAAATGCATGTGAACTAGCAGGCTCTGAGTTCAAGTTGCTTACATCTCTTCAGATAAAAATGACTTACACTCATAAAAACCAGTATGATCTGGTACATGATTAAATGCTGACATGGTGGATGACCAGAACTGCAATGAAGTCTATAAGAATTAGAGAAAAAGCTTAGTTTACATTTTTAGTTGGAGGCTTTTGTGCATTTGTTATTAAAGATGAGAAGGTTTTAAACCTATTTGGTTGCCAAGGGGTAGGAGAAGTAGGGGAAAGGTTAGGGTAGCCTGTGGGCTCTGCCTTTTAACATTTAGCATTTCATAAGAGCCTTGTGATATACTGTGTCATCTACCTGTTTCAGGTCCACAGTTCTGGGAAAAATCCAGACCTAACATGAACTGTTTGTTGCAGAACCCATCTTGAATTAACATGAGGCAGTTTACAACCTTTTATACTATAGTGTGACTATGCTTACATTTTGCTGCAGAAATTATTCTTGTGTTCAATCATAGGGTGGTGCTCTAGGTCTCACTGCGGTTTTTAATAATATATGGCATATTCCCTGAATGACGTTTCTTTAAAAAAATGACACACCACCACTCCGACCCATATCTAGACCTCAGACTTGTGGAGCTGGAGTGGGTTCGGTGAGAAGATGCACAAGACCTAATTAATGTGTAATTCATGAATTCAGTATTTATCATAACTGCACGGAAGTTGCACTGAAAATAGGAAATTAAGCCAGCAAATAACGAGAATAGACTTAGGAAATATTTTAGCTACTTAAGGGCAGAAAGACCTTACATAAGAGGGATCAGTAGCCTTTGGACAGGAGTTTGGCCTTCATCCTTTATATATTCCTTGACCAATACATTTTTTAAAGATTTTATTTATTTATCTTTAGAGAGAGGGGAAAGGAGGGAGAAAGAAAGGGAGAGAAACATCATCAGTGTGTGGTTGCCTCTCGCATGCCCCCTGCTGGGGGCCTGGCCTGCAACCCAGACATGTGCTCTGACTGGGAATCAAACTGGTGACCCCTTGGTTCTCAGCCTGGTGCTCAATCCACTGAGCCACACCAGCCAGGGCCCTTGACCAATATTTTTAAAAGCCCTCTCTGTCACAAACTGAGCTAGGCATGAGGGTAATACTATGGTAGGGAAGATAATACTGTGGTGAGAAGCAGTAATTGCAAGGAATTTCTAATTTCTTTAAATCTGCCTAGTTCTAATGCAGTTACTTAACAAAACTTTCTTTTGGGGAGAAATTTTTATAATTTAGACTTTCCTTTTCAATTACCTTTTCCTTTTACCATTCTCTCTCTGTCTCTTTTCCTCCCCATCTCTCCTGCTTCATCTTCCTCTGCCCCTCCTACCTACCCCTTCTACTTCCGCCTTCATTTCCTTCCCCAGGTTCCTCTGTTTCTGCCTCTAAATGAAGGTGTTCTGCTATAGTTTATCCTTAACTTTTTCTTTCTCCTAATTCCTTTGGTAATCCTGATTCTTAATACTATTGAGATGACTCCTTTGTTTAGAGCTAGCTATTATTTGTCTTCTTAGTTACCAGTAGGTACGCTTGGGTTGAATTGCTTGACATTACCATTTGGATATCCTGCTAACACTTCAGTTTCAGCCTCCGAAATAGTGCTCAGCATCTTTTCTGTCATTCTTGCTCCTCCTGCTGACTTCCTTATTTCTATCAACACTGCCACTGTGGTGCTACTCAGACTGGAAACTTAGGAGATGGTCTTCTTGTCCTTGGGCCTCACCTCTCATCTTGTGTTTTTACTTACTATCCCACCCGGTCCAGCTTTTCATTCATCCCGAGTTCCAGCTCAGTGTTGGCTTGCTAATTAGTGTTCCTCTTCCAGCTTGTCATTCACACTGACCTCAGGGGAATCTTCCCGAACCACTTCATTGATTTCCGTCTTGTCGCTGCCCTCCTCACGTACTTTTAGTGGCTCTTCGTGCTCCCTGAAAGTTTTATATTGACTCAGACCTTCCTTCTAGCCTCTTTCACACTGCCCTCTGCACATGCTAGTTTCTCCTCAAACTAAACTGCTTGGCTTTGTCTGAACAGGCACGTGCTTTTCCATCTCAGTGTTTTTGCCCTTAGCACTCCCTCCCCTTGAAACGACACACTGCTTTATCTCTCCTCCACTGAAATCCAACTCATGCCTATGTCCCCACTCCGATTTCATCCTGTCTTCAAAGCCACTCTAGATTATTCTAGGCTGAAGAGAACCTGTCCCTTTTCCGTACTCTTCTACGGCTTGGCTTGTGATGCGCTGTCTTTAATTACCACGTTTTTTCTCCTTTATCAGTTGTAAACACCCTGAGGGCACACAATTAGTTTATTCTAACATTCTTGCCATCTTTACAAAATTGAGAAAAGCGCATAGCATGGATTCAACAAATTCTTACATTTACTGAAACTTATTTACTATGTATAAAGCCTTTTCTGGAAGCACTTAAAATTGTGGAGGTGATAGAGCTGCAGTAGCAAACAAGGTGGAACAGGTGTTGCAGCTGAAGCACAGAGTAGTTTGGTGTCTCAGAGCAGGGAGTGGTTGGGTAAAAGGTAGTGAGTAACGACTGCGTGTTCTCTGGGGCTCCATGGTGTGTGGCTTTAGAATGAGTCAGTTGTTAGCCAGTTTGGAGAAATTCAGAGTCCAACTTGAATGCCGCTTCCTTAGATCTAAAACTGACACCATTCACTGTAACATAACATTTTAATTTTTTTAGATTAAATTTAGAGAAATTACCGATTTTGTTTCTGAAATATTGGAGTTGTAGGAATTAAAGGTCAGATTTTTATTGTACTGGCTAATAGCTATACTTTAGTTAACATTCCTGTGATATGCTGATTTGTTTTGGTTTGTTTTCTCCAGTTTATTAAAGAAACCTTCTGCAATCTGGCGCAGATTTGACCTTTTCCTACGGTACTGTGTTTTTATTGCAGATGGTGTGGATGGAAAGCAAGCCCGCAGAACCAATTCCAGCACGCCCTTAGGGGAACTTTTTGACCATGGCCTGGATAGTTGGTCATGTGTTTACTTTGTTGTGACTGTCTATTCCATCTTTGGACGAGGATCATCTGGTGTCAGTGTTTTTGTTCTTTACCTGCTGCTGTGGGTTGTTTTGTTCTCTTTTATCCTGTCCCACTGGGAAAAGTATAACACAGGGGTTCTCTTCCTGCCATGGGGATATGACATTAGCCAGGTGGTAAGTATGTGTTGTAACTTAAATTGTCAACATTGCATGAATTGGGGGGAAGGTTTTTTGTCTTTTTTTTCTCTGTTGCCGTTATGTTTTTTTATTAGAACTGATGTGTGCTTTAAGCAAAATAATCTTATATTGAAATATTATTTTTACTTATTTATGGAAAATTTTAAACATGCACAAAAGTAGAGAGGATAGTATAGTGAACCCTTGTGTACCTGACAGTTCGATTCTGCAGTTACCAGCATGTGGCCAGTCTAGTTTCATGCATACCCTTTCTCCCCTCTCCCTCCCTGCCCAGTTATGTTAAAGGAAATTCCTAAAATTATGAGATAAATATTTTACTCTATATCTGTTAATGATAAGAGCTCTTTTTAAGAGGCGTAAACACAATGCCATTATTATACCCCAAAATGAACAGTTTCTTAATGTGAATAGACTCTCATTTTAACTGTTGATTTTGTAAAAGAAAGATATGCATATAATTGTTAGCTTTTTGTCCTTGTCCCAACTTTTCAGTGAGTGGTGAGATTGGTTTCTCCTCCTTAATAGGCTTGCTGTTAACTCTCCCTGCCGATGGACACCGCTTTTTGTGTTGCCATTTTGCCCATTTGCACCTAAGGCTCCAGGAACCAATTGGAAGTTGAAATGTTTTTGATGGGGAAAGCGATTGGGTGGGCAAATTGGGTTGTCTTGTGTCTGACTCACCCCACTTAGGAGGTGCCTTAAAGTGTTCCAAATGATGGCCAGTTGCTTTCATTGTCTAGAAATTAGTTATTTTTTGGCATTGTTGGTTGAAAAAAATTTTTTAAAGGCAAGAAGACTTGCCACAATATCAAATTTAAGCATACTTCTTGCTTTTACTAAAACTGTTTGACTAGACTTAATGCTGCATAAAGCGTTATCGACTCCCTGGTCTCTCCAGCTGTTAACGCCTTTGTCTGCTTTTGTCTGCATTTTCCTTCCAGACTGTTTCTTTTGTCTACATAGTGACTGCGATTGTGGGAGTTGAGGCCTGGTATGAACCTTTCCTGTTTAATTTCTTATATAGAGACCTATTCACTACAATGATTATTGGTAAGAAGCTCCATGTTGAAGCCTATTTTAACGTCACTTTGTTATCAAAGCCAGTGTTTGATTATAACAAGCAGCAGTACCCTTCTCCCCTGCCGACACCCTGCAGCAAGCAGGACAGCCCTGCAGTCCTGTAGGGTCTCAACCCAATCATGAGGGAAACTAAGGTTTCTTTGTGTTCTGCTGTTGGTCAGCATTAAGCGATTTTCAGTGGGAAGAAAATATCAAAATAGGTCATACAAACCTTGTAAATTATTCAGAGTAACCTCGATTGTGTTGAAGGATCCACCTGTAGATCACGTTGGTACAGATTTCCTACTTACCTCAAAGTCAGAGAGTGTCCGTAGGGAACAGAATGAAGAACGTAATACGCCCACTGAAAAATTGAGCCTCTTAGGTGTCTCCTTGTGCCACTGAACACTAGGGAAAGGTTTTAATCACGGTGACGTTTCCCTTTTAATTGAGCCGAAGGGGATGTCCATAGGATGACTGAGTTGGGGAGAGGGTTTTCCGTGGGAAGAGGCAAAGAGGACAGGACTCTGGATTATCTGGCAGCATCGGAGTGGCACCAAAGAGCTCTGTAGAAGTGAAAAAGCTGTTGCTGTTGCTCCACTCCCTTATCTAAGAAATAAGCCTGTCTGTCCCTGTTGAAATGGGAATTAGGTAAAGCTTAGAAACAGCTGAGAAGATGGTGCCTTAGGCATTGGCTGTGGTGTGGCTCTGGGTCACAGATATTTTAGGAACCCTGCCGCAATCTGCCAAATGTTCACTTTCTGGTACCTATGTAAACTGTGGTTTCTTTACCTTGAAAAGGCTAGCTGTTCTCCATTTCCCACCATGTAGTGAATCTTTTGATTTTAGGCAGCCTGTCCTATAGCAGGTTTCCTGCATTCTACATTTAAATGTTAAATTTTAAAGATAAGGTGGAATTCTGCGATACAGGTGATGTATTTGTGAATGTTAAGTGGGTACTTTATTGGGCACATGAGTTTTCTTTGTCATTTATAAGTTTATCTGAATTCTTCCCTCTGAAATAAAACAAAAGCCCACATATTTCTCTACGAATAAACTAGCTTTTCTAGTACTAGATTTGAGTAGACACAAATAGACAGAAGGACCTTAGGGCCTAAGCTACTTGGTTTCTGCTGATAAAATTTCTGGTGCCGGAGTGGCTGGGCTGGGCTAGCCTGTCCAGGGAGGCAAGGGGTGCTAACAGGTTGGTAGGGGTGGGGTCACCCCTGTTTGCCATTAGGGGCAGTAGCTTCTTTGGGTGCAACAGGCAGGCCACCAAGATGAAGAAAAGATTCCCACTCTTATTTTTCTCCCTTTTTCTATTATGAGAACATTTAAATACCTATATTTCGTTGCAACTTTTATGTAATAAATCTCTATGTGCCATCACCCACCTCTAGCAGCTTTCAATACTAGTGCCAATCTTATTTCAAATGCACTGTTACCTGATAACCCTCAGGTTATTTTATGATGTGCAGTTTTTTCTGCTTACCCACATAATTGCCATTTCTGCCACACTTCATTCCTTTTTGTGTATCTGACTTAAAATACGGAGTTCTTTCTCAGAGGTCTGAAGTACTTTCTGTAGCGTTTCTTACAGAGCAGGTCTGATAGCATTGTGTTCTCTCAGTTTCTGTTTATGTGAAAATGTTTTGATTTGGTCTTAGTTTTTCTTTCACCACTTTGAATATGTTGTTCTAACGTCCTGTGGCATCCCCACTTTCTGAGCTCGTACATCATTGTCACCCTGTATGTGATGCACTGTTTTTCTCATTGCTTTCAAGATTTTCTGTATTTGGCTTTAAAAGTTTGGCTATGATGGACACAGGTGTGGTTTTCTTTGTGTTTGTTCTTCTTGGTGTTTGTTGAGCTTGTTGGATCTGTAAGTTAATGTTTTTGACTAAGTGTGGGAAGTTTTTAGCCACAGTTTATTTCTTCAGATTTTTATTCTGTCTTTCTTTTCTCCTCTGGGACTCCATTTACATGTATATTAGACTGTGTCTCTTGATGATATCCTACAGGTAATTTTATGAGGCTTTATTAATGTTTTTTAGTCTTTTCTCTCTGTCTCTCTCTTATTTTTAGTACGTGATTTCTATTCATCTATCTTTTAGTTCACTCCTGTTTTGCTTTTGCTATCTCCCATTGCCTCTGAAGGGTATCTGGTGAATCTTGCATGGAACTTATCATTTAATTTATCATACTTTTCAGCTCTAGATTTTCCATTTGGTTCTTTTTAATTTTTTATTTATTTTTATTTTTTTTAATCCTTACCCAAGGACATTTTTTTCATTGCTTTTAGAGACAGGAAGGGAGCAAGAGAAACATCAGTGCTAGAGAGAAGTATTGGTTGGTGTCTGGGTATTGGCACCCGGACCAGGGATCGCGTGTGTATAGACTGGGGTTACCCGCACCCACTCCCAGACCAGGGATCAAACTCACAACCTAGGCATATGCCCTGACCTGGAATTGAACCTGAAACTTGTTTACAGGATGACGCTCCAACCAACTGAGCCACACTGACCAGGGATCCATTTGGCTCTTTTTACACTCCATGTCTCTGTTGAAATTTCCTATCTGTTCTTTCATTATCACTATATTTTCATTTAGTTCTGTGAACATATTTAAAATAGCTACTTTAAAGTCTGTTTGCCAAATTCAGCGTCTGGGTCCACTTCAGAATAAGTTTTTATTGACTACTTAAAAAAATTTCTTTGCCTTTTGCTAATTACATTTTCATTGTGTCATTTAACATATTTCTCTCCCTCGTTTTTCCCTATAAACTAATATATCCACAGACTTGGTTAGATATACGTTTAATTTTGTTGTTGCTGTTTTGGCAATAATCCTTATTAGGTAATGATACTTTTAGGTAATGATACTGTAATAGATATCTAGTTGTTTCTCTTTATTTTGATGTGAATAGTGATCAGAGAGAGGGTTGAGGTATTTATGTCTATTCCCATCTATTACAAAGTTCTGCGTCAGCTCCTTACCTAGTAGTATTAACAGACATTGATGATTGTTGCTTAGGAATCCATTAATTCAGTGCATAGGTAGGGGAATAAAGTTTGTTTTTAATAAAATATCTTATAAATTCATACTGATAATCCCAAAAAAGATTTGACGGTACAGATTTTTAACTTCATTGATTTTATCTTTGTATCCTTTAAACAGTGACTAAAGTCTTTGTTTTCATTGACACAAAATATTTACTTTACAAAATACCCACAACTGTCTCAATATAGTACCAAAATCAGTAACAATATGATTACTGAAAATTGTTCAAGATTTTGGTTGTGTTTTTTTTTTTTTAAGATTTTATTTGTTTATTTATAGAGAGGGGAAAGGAGGGAGAAAGGAGAGAAATATCAATGTGTGGTTGCCTCTCATACGCCCTCTCCTGGGGATCTGGCCTGCAACCCAGGCTTGTACCAGGACTGGGAATCGAACCAGCGACCCTTTGGTTCACAGGCTGGCACTCAATCCACTGAGCCACACCAACCAGGGCTAAGATTGTGGTTTTTTGAGATTCCATTTATCCTTATGGTTTATTCTACTAGAGACACCCAGTGAGGTTACTATACTTTAGTTACCACGCTGTGGCTATGCCACCAACTGGATACGTACATTTTGGTTCGTTTCATTTTACTTTTGATTTTTAGGGATTAGTTTGCTTTAAAAATTTTTTTTGTATTTATATAAAATATTCACATGATTACGAAGTCAAATCTATATATGACAGTTTAGCTGCAGTCAGTGCTGTGACCCTCTCCTCCCTCCTAGTGAACCGCTCTTGGTGTACGGGGGGCGCGCCAGCCAGCTGAGCCACCAGCCAGGGCTCATTAACCACTTTTAGTTTTGAGTTTTGGGTTTATCTTTACATTGTTTCTTTTTTTAAAAAAATATATTTTATTTATTTATTTTTTAGAGAGAGGAGATGGGAAGGAGAAAGAGTGGGAGAGAAACATCAATGTGTGGTTGCTTTTCATGCGTCCCCTACTGGGGACCCAGCCTTCAACCCAGGCATGCGCCCCGACTGGGATTCGAACAGCGATCCTTTGCCTCACAGGCCCGTGCTCAATCCACCGAGCTATACCAGCCAGGGCACGTTGTTTCTTAATGTAAATAAATGTGTGTGTGCGCGTGTGGTTTTATGACCCCTTTTTATAGGTAAATGGTAGCACACTGTCCATTTTTTACTGCGCTCACAGCTGCCCTGTGCCTCATTGTGGGGCTGTAACGTAGCTCATTCAACCAGCCTTCTGCTGGCGGGCATTTGAGTTATTTCCAGTCTTTGGCTGTTACCCAAATTACTGCAGTGAATAGTCTTGTACATGTATATGTCTTTTTATATTTTTACCAGCGTATTTTGGGAGAGATCCCTAGAAGTAGAATTGCTAGTAAAGGACAAATTTCTTATAAATTCTCACTAACTGTGTATGAAAGTGCTTATTTATTTACAGTTTTATCAGCATAGTATATTGTCAAACTTTTGGATTCTTGCTAATCTGATAGGTAAGAACTGATATATCTATAGTTTTAATTTGCATTTCTCTTATTTTGTGAATAGACTTTGCAGGTGTAAGAGCCATTTGTATCCTTTTTTCTGTATACTTTTTATATATCTAGTCAATATTTGCTATAAGATTATTAAACATTTTCTTTGTTTTTAGAAGCTCTTCATATATTAGGTATTTTGATCTTTTCTCTTGATGTATGTTATACTTCCCCTTGTTTGTTTTGTCTTTTTCACTTTTCTTAAGGTACTTTTGTCTTGGTGCTAATTGAAGTTCCTGTTTAATAATAAGCCTAGAAATATGAGGGACCAAAATATGTTATATGACCATGATTTCCTTGTATTAGATCCCATTTTATTCTTATGAATTCTACTCTAATTTTTCTGTAGCTACTAAGTTTCCTATATTATGAAGTCTGGGCTTCCCCATGCATTACGGAAAGCAGGTCTGCACATGTGCGGGTTCTGTCACTGTCAGGTAGCATTTAATAGAGAAATATCTAATAATTAAGGATTCGTAGAATACACATTAAGTGCTTGTTAGAAAAGAACTATTAGAAGCATTCTTTTTCTTCGGCAGCCTGTGTAGAGCCCAGACTTTTCTACATCCTTACTGCACTTAAGATAAAGCTATCTGAAGATGTTTTATGCTACTGAATGTTCTTGGTAGCAAATATTTTGCAAGTTTCTCTGTCTATTTCCAGCATCTCAGAGCCACAAGTAATTCTATGTTAATTCACTTAGCCTTGACTCCCTTTCATGGAGTAAACTGCTAGAAATTTCTGAGGACTTTGAGGGCCAGCGTATCTTCTCCTTTGTTTCCTTCTAAAATCTTCTAACTTGGAGAACTTTGTTCCAGTTGGACTTGGAGATAGGAATGAGATTTTTCTGTTGTGGATTCCAATCATTTCATCTGTTTTTGGAACATGTCTTAGGAATTGACTTGAAGAGATGCTTTTCTATCTTTGAGCTTTACAACCACAGCTGCATGGACACCCCTCCCCACCCGAGCCGTGCATAGTTGACTGGGCGTCCAGAGTGGACAGCCTGGGTTGTTGAGTGACAACGAGATATCCAGCCGGTGTCCAGGAAGTGCCACGTGCATTGATTTGGAGTTTAAAATAAAGAGCATGAATTCATACCTTAATAGATTATAGAATCAGGGAATTTTAAAGATGCAAGGAATACTAGACAGTCATTTAACCTATAGTCATACAGCTGAGGAGTCTGAAGCTCAGACAATTAAACATTGTCTGATTCGCCCAGGAGTACCTGACGAGGTTGTAGGGGCAGCAGAACAGCCAGTTACGAATATGCAGGGGGTAGACTTCCCACCAAGAGACCGAATGTGGTGGTTGGGTGGTTAGCAGGGACATTGCATGGAATGGCCAATGGATGGAATCACAGGAATAGCAATATGGAATCACAAAGGCAAAAGGAGGAAAAAATTGCAAAGTGGGTAGTTGATGGAGCCATCTTATCCAGAAGTCAAGAAAGAAGAAAGAATATTGAATTTCATCATTAGGAGAGCTTGGTAAATTTTAAGAATGCAATTTCTGCAGATTGGGAGGCAGAATGAGCTTTTGAGTGCCGAGGAATTAAGGTGACAGAAAATTAAATTTTGGTGAGTGATAGGAGATAGCAGATAGGGCACAAGCAATGAAGGTAGGGTTTCTTGGGAAAGGCCACTCTTGTTTTTAGGTTTGAGAGGAAAGAATTGGTGTGTGGGGGGTGGGGAGGGGTGGAGAAGAAGTTGAGGATGCCGGGAAGGTAAAAATAGATGGGAAGGAGCAGGATCCCCTAGCCCTCCCCTCTTCCGGGGGCTCACCTTTATTGAACAATATATATATATATATATATATAATAGGTACTGTTCAAGGTGCCTTTATGTGGAATAATTCATTTACTTCTCAAAACTCTGTGGGGTCAGTGCTACTTTTATCTTTATTTTATANTTGGTGTGTGGGGGGTGGGGAGGGGTGGAGAAGAAGTTGAGGATGCTGGGAAGGTAAAAATAGATGGGAAGGAGCAGGATCCCCTAGCCATCCCCTCTTCCGGGGGCTCACCTTTATTGAACAATATATATATATATATATATATAATAGGTACTGTTCAAGGTGCCTTTATGTGGAATAATTCATTTACTTCTCAAAACTCTGTGGGGTCAGTGCTACTTTTATCTTTATTTTATAAAGGAGGGAACTGAGGCAGGTTAACTCCTATGACGCAGTTGGTGGCAGAACCGAGCCTGAGGTCCAGTGCGGCTCCTGGAAGTCTGCCCTGAACCCGCCAGCTGTGCCGCCCCTCTTCCAGTTGTGACTGTTGTTCAGAAAGGTGTTTGATTTCATTACAGAAGTTAAACTGGAACCTGAAAATCATTATGTCTAAAAATAGTACATATTTTGTATGTATTTGATTATTATAAAAGTCACTTGAATAATAATCATGATGATTTAAACATTTTTCCTTTTAGGTTGTGCATTATTTGTGACTCTTCCAATGAGTTTATTCAACTTCTATAAGTAAGTATTTTATTTTGTTTTTTCAATTTAATTTTCATTGTTTATCATTTAGTCCCCTTATACCCACCCCCACCCCAGCAGTCACCACACTGTTGTGTATTTTATTTTTTAATTGGGTTGGAAATAAGGAAATCTTTAGAAATTGTAACTTAGATGCATTTTAGGGTCTCTTTTTCTTTGAAATCTCGGTGGACAAGTTGAAAAGGCCGTGAACCCAAATTTTGAGTGTAGAGCGCGGTTAGGGTCATCGGGGCGTCTGGTGGCTCATGCAGGCGCTTCGGCACAGCAGCTGCTTATGCTTGTTCTTGTGCTCGTGTTGCTGTTTTGGGCTCACCCAGCAGTCTTCTAGTTTGTCATTTTTTGTGAGTGAATCTGTCCACAGAAAGTATGTTCCTGTTGAGTATCGGTACATTTACATTGTTTTATAAATTGATTATCTCTAAGTGTACTTAGCATGATCATTAAAAAACAAAACAAAACTGAGTTTGTGTAGTTTAGGACCAATTCCTAGACCTATGCTAATTCTTCTCAAATAGCACTGTATTGTAATTCCTGTCTATGAGGGGTGGGGTTTGGGGAGGGGAGTTGCCCAGGTGGAATTTCATTTTTCTGATCTGTGCATTTCCCCACCTTTGTGCAGCCATGCTAAATTCCTTTTTGTGACCTAAATATATTCTGCTTTTCCTTTCCTTAGTATTTAAAATTTTTTTTTTTATTTAAGGATTTTATTTATTTATTTTTAGAGAGAGGGGAAGGGAAGGAGAGGGAGAGAAACATCAGTGTATGGTTGCCTCTTGAGTGCCCCCTACTGGGAACCTGGCCTGCAACCCAGGCATGTGCCCTGACTGGGAATTGAGCCAGCGACCCTTTGGTTCAAATACTGGCACTCAATCTACTGAGCCACACCAGCCAGGGTTCTTTCCTCAGTTTTTGCTTCCACTGTTTCTTCTACTTGAAAAACTTTCTTGTACTTCCTGCTTCATCCTTCAACTCTCAAATCTGTCTTGCAGAATCCACTCCATGTCAAGCTACACTCTGTTTATCACAACTAGCAAACATTCAGAGAAGTCATGAAATTGAAAGCTCTGAAGAGATTATTTAAAGCCCCAGAGATTATTTCAGTCGTTTCGTGCTTATCTTAAGATGAGGTCCTGACTGGGCAATGCCTTGGCCAAGGGCGTGCAGTCCGTGGCGGAACCAGAGCTGGAGCCTGGGGCTCTGTTCAGAGGGGCAGATGTGCTTGGAGACACTGGGGCGCTCTCCGCAGTCTCATTTCAGAGTCTTCCGTGGGAATTAGTTCCCACTTTAAGTTCTGTGTCACTTGTATGTAGCTGCATCGGGAGGTCCTCTTCTGGTATTGCTCTGTGTTCATTTTCTTTTCCCTGTTAGAGTATAGTCTTACAGAACAGCAGTTTTCAACCTTTTTCATCTCAGGGCACATGTTAACTAATTACTAAGATTCAGCAGCACACCAAAAAATATATATATATTATTTTGCTGGTCTGACAGAAAAATAGGTATAATTTTGATTCATTCACATTGGATGGCTACTGTTGTGTTGGCTTTTTTTAACTTCTTAATTGAATTTAAAACTTCAAATTAACCAATATGAATTTAACCAATGTGACATTGGTTAAAACAATCATATAGGTGTTCGGTTATCATTTTTTCTTTAGACAATCTAAGGGAAAGAGGACAGCGCTCTCGACGATACCTGACCTAAGTAGTCAGGTATTGTCTGTTTTTTAAATTCTTGTGGCATGCTAGTTGAAAACTGCACCATAGAATGAAGACCACGTTTTATTACATCCCAGGGGTAAAAATGGGTCTGGGCCAGAGGACTTCAATTGTAGTCCTGGCCCTGCCACTTGGTCGCAAGTTACGTAAATTTAAATTCTCACGTCCTCACTTAAACAGATTCTTGCCTATGCCCGTAGGACTGTGGTGAGTATAACGTAAGAGAATATGTATGAAAGTACTTTGAGGGGAAAACTGGGACAACTGTAATAGAATAACAATTTTTGAAAAAGTACTTTGAGAACTATGAAATGCAGATATAAGTTTTATATGTAATCACGTTCTTTGTATTACTCGGTTTTGTTTTTCAGAAGCTATAGAAATAACACCTTGAAACACAGTTCGGTGTACGAAGCGATGGTTCCCATCTTCTCTCCGTGTTTGCTGTTCATTTTGTCTACGGCGTGGATCCTGCAGTCGCCTTCGGACATTTTAGAAACACACCCCAGGCTGTTCTACTTCATGGTCGGGACAGCCTTTGCCAACAGCACAGTAAGACTGGTTTTGATCCTTACAGATATACAGGGAACATATGACAGAGTTCAGTAGTGTGAGCAACCTTATACAGTAGTAGAAAAACCAAGTTTTAAATTAAAGATATTTTAATTCAGAATTTGAAAAAAGATAATAACCTCTAAGACAGAGCATGCTGAAATTATTTTATTTTTCCCTTAGAAACCAGTAGGATTTAGAGACAGCAGTAGTATTTTGGAACCATGGCATACTTGAGATTTTTTGTTTCAGTTGCCTGCTGAAGAATCTGTGGAATAATTTATGGATTGATTCCTTTAAGACTGTAAATATTACCAGTGTAGGTGAAATGGCTGCAGACATGATTAGTTTAGGGAGCGTGAGAGGGGTTTTTGCAAGAGAAGACACATCATACACACTCATCCCACACATTTTTTTAAGCAACTGATTTTAAAATTAAGAACATGGAATTATAAACTATGTAATAAATACAACATGTTTTTAAAAAGTAGGAGTTGAGAAAATACCATGGTAGTTTTGACAGCCAGGAAGTCTGTGCTGAGACCAGATTCTTAATAAGTTTTTTATTTTTTTACCTAGCCACTGAGCTTATGTTTCTGTGTATAAAAAGTATTTACAAAAGCATGACACACGTTTGAGTCAGGTGTTGGGAGTAAAGGGAGCCAAAGAGGCGCTGAGGTGTTCATTGGTAATTCAGCTGAGTTGGACGGAACATCTCATCTCCATGAAGAAATTTAGTTGTGTTGGGGTTTAAAAAAACTTTTTTTTAGGTAACATAGAATCTTAAAACTTCTGTTACCCACACTGTTGCCCAGTGGACGAATGCCTTCTGCAGCATCGTTGCTGAATTATCTCCCAGGCTGTTCCAGCACACACGGTCCGAGGGGCCACAGGTTTGGAGGTGGGGGAAGAGGTCCCGTTGGCTCCTGAGCAGTTGAGGCGACTGAACATAACATAACAAATGTGTTGGCTCAAGCACTTGAACGCTTTTTAAGTGTTGACGTGACAAGTTTTGGAAGTGGTTTGCTGATTAAATCCCCCCCCCTTATTTTTTTCTAATTTCAAGTGTCAGCTGATTGTTTGTCAGATGAGCAGTACGAGGTGTCCCACTTTGAGTTGGTTGCTGGCTCCCCTCCTCTTGGTTGTCATGGCGGTGAACCTAGGCGTGTCTGC
Organism: Sturnira hondurensis; assembly: GCF_014824575.4. Taxonomy (NCBI): domain Eukaryota; kingdom Metazoa; phylum Chordata; class Mammalia; order Chiroptera; family Phyllostomidae; genus Sturnira; species Sturnira hondurensis. The sequence continues at coordinate 15,912,173 of NW_028089294.1, read as the reverse complement.
GTACACGGAGAGCGTTCTTCTGTATGCACTGACGGCTGTGTGCACTCTGGCCCACATCCATTATGGAGTACGAGTGGTGAGTAGACCAAAACGGGTTCCATTTGGGGAAAAGTTTGGTTTCGTTTGGTTCTTACAAATAGTGGAAAGAAGGTGAGGGAAAGTTTCAAAAGGAAGCTTGCTTATGGTAGCTGGAAGGATTTTGGTATATTCCCTAAATACTGGGTAACATTCAGGCGTGTCATTTTTAATATTGTTTCTCTAATGAATATGTTATAGTAACTACAACTAATTTAAAAGCTGAGTAATTATAAGGAATTAGTTCTTGTTTTTAAGTAGGTAGAAATGTAAATCGTTTTCTTGGTGAAGAGAATGGTAAACTCTTGTGCTTTTAATAATATAGGACTGGATGATCCCATTTTTTGATGATTTCTATGTGTGCTTCTTTAGCTTTACGGGCATTTTTGTTGCATGCTAACATGATTTGGAAAGAAACTGAAATTGATTTGGTAGTGCTGCCTCCCCCCCTCCCTCTGCCCAATTCTGTAAGCGGTAAGCGGCGTGGTAAGGGAGGTTAGGACTTCAGACTAAAGGGAGGCTTTTGCATTATTTGAGGTTTTGCTTCATCCATTTCATTCCTGAGTTCTCATCAGGACAGTACATAAGGGGACATGTAGAAGAGAAAGAATTTAAGAAGTATCAGGCAGACCTTAAGATTGTCTTCTGAAATAAGAGACTGGTTTTTGTACAAATGAACTAAGATAGATATAATAAAACGAAAATCAGAACCATGCAGTTTATTTTCTTTTTTATCACATTTGGACATCCTTTTCTAAATATCTCACATATTTTAGCGTGGTCTCGTGGTTTTTGAATGGTATAGCATATTCTATCACGGTGATTACTTAATAATAACCCAGTTTACTTAATCATGATCCAGGTATTGTAATCATTTAGGTTTGTTTCCAAATTTTCACTGTTATAAATAGTGTTGGAGTGACAAATCTGAAAGAATATTTTTTCTTTCTTTTGTTTTATTTTCAGATAATAATTCCATAGCAGTGGGCTTATGGAGAAGGCTATATACATTTTTATGTCTCTTAAAATACTTCTGTTTGGTGTGCTTGTTTTAAAAGGAACCTTGCTGTGAACCAGCTTGAGAAACAGCTTCATATTGTCATTCACATTTACAAACCAGGGGCACCTGTCATGCTAGATAACAACTTCACACTTTGCATATGTCGCTAAGCTTAGGCTTCCTTCTGTTTCTCCCCAAAGTAGCCCACATTTTGGGGACAAAATGGATGAAATTGTTATGGAAAAAAATTATGATATAAGTCCATGAATTATGACATGAAGACATAATTGTTCATGTTTTCATTTGTGCAAATGTGACGTTATACACTTTGTAGTCACAGCCATAGGCCTGCATCCTGGCATTTCATCCGTTGTGTCCGGGAAGTGGGACACACTCGCCAGTGCCTTGGAAACCATCCATATACCAAACCAAACCAAAACACATTTTTCTTTAAATTACCAAGGTACTACATTTTCTTTGTTAAAAATCTGGAAAATAAATACAAGCTAACCGAAAGAAATTCTAGGAGCATTTCTTTTAGTCTGTCTTTGTGCTCCCTTACCACTTCTACAGCTTCTGACCAGAAGGTAAAACTTGCTAAGTCATGCAGAACATTCGATTGCTCTTGCACACCCATTAGTGATACCCCGACTAGCATGGCTTAAACCTCTGAAAATTTACACATCTAGTTTTAAACTGTTTCACTGGGTTCAGGACTGATTACCTAGAAATGTTATAAAAAGCCAAATATTGAGTCTATATGTGTAAATATTTGATCTACTAGATAGTCTAAATCAGCTAACTCTGTCATTCATCAGTAGATTTGACGTGAACCTGTGTGGTCTGGAGGGGTCTGGAAGGACCAGGACGACGGGGCTAGGCAGGCCCGGGTCTGTGCCCCGACTCCCAGGGCGGTGCTGGCACGCTCACTGAGCTGTCCAGCTCTTTAGCTTTCCCAGCCCAGAAAAACCATTATTTATGATGAGTTTTGCTGTGTCATAAATTGTTGTCTCTGGAGGGTTTATTCTCTGTGCTTTTGAAAATTAATTAGATATGTATTTATGACTGCCTCCTGTTCTGGTTTTCTGTAGGTAAAGCAACTGAGCGACCATTTTCAGATTTACCCCTTCTCATTGAGGAAACCAAACTCAGATTGACTAGGAATGGAAGAAAAGAATATTGGCCTGTAATCTACAGAAAGAAGTACTGTAAATAAGATGCTTGTAAACATTTCACCCATCACCTTGGAACTAAACTGATCTGCCTGACGGATGTGGGGCCTCTGTGTGTGGTACTTGTACAGCAGGAACGATATGCGTCATCTGAAACGTGGAGTTTTGGGCCTGCTAACTCCCAGGTTGTTTTATTTTTTTATAAAACCATATGATGTTTCCGTTAAGCATAATCTACATTAGACCAGCAAAATGTTTCTAGTGATTTTAGCTTCATGAGTCCGTAATGTTTTGGTTCACACAGAGTTAAAGATGCTTTATTTTGATTGTTTTCAAAGCCCCCAAATTGGTTCAGAGCACCGACAGATAACATTCAGAAAACCGCAGTGTGTTTTCATGTTGGGTACTTAGTAGTTGTAGTCGGTTGCTCGCTGTGGAAGCCATCGTAGTCCACATCTAACGTAGGGAGAAGGTAGGAGCAAGTCACCTTCAGCAAGAGATGCCAAATGATTCCAGAACAATATACAGGTTTGCCAAATACTGGTTCCTCTTTCCCGTGGAAATGCCTTTGTCCTTATGTGCTAAGAGAATATATATATGTATGTATGTATATTCAGAGTCTCTAGTATTCTGGCTGTCTTAGTTATGGAACTGAGCTTGGTAAATGGCTTGGTTTTCTTTTAAAGAAACATCCTATTGGGACTCAATAGAGAATGGAGTGTAATTACAGCTCACCCATTGGCATGGTCCACTGTTAAAAGTGGCATTCCACCCCCTCGCTTTCTCAGCTTCACGTTGCTGAGATTTGGTGCCTGTAAACTATGATTAAATGAAGGCCCGTGACTACGTAAGTCTTACGGTAGTTACTTGTGAGGAACACAGATACGCTTTCTTCCTACAGAACTTTACTTTGGAGTACGGATCTCACAACCCTCACTATGAAATTACTACTGTGAACCTCACTGCAAAATTAGTTTTCTGATTCAATTCGTCCTTCCTTCCTTTCACTCTCTCTCTCTCTCTCTCTGTCTCTCTCTCTCTTTTGTGGAGGAGAGAGTGCTGTGGTTTTTTAAAATTTCATTCAGGATAAAGAACTAGAGAGAAATTCTCTCTTCTCCAACTTGCCCACCTCCCCACTTGAAGAAAATTTTTATATGAATGCCTTACTGAGTACTCAGTCTCTTTAGTATAACTTGGAGTAATTTTTGAGGTTTACTGACAAACATCAAACTCCCTTTGATTTTAATGTGGTTGTTTTAAAGGTCACACCTTTTCATGAATGTAGATATTCTGTTTCTTTTTGACTTTGTCTCCATTTACTTTGGTGGTGGTGAAACTTAGTTTTTAAAAAATTTTCACTGAATGGAGTTTGTGCTTGAATGAAGAGTGTGTTTTAAACCCTTCTTTAGGCTGGATCGCACTTGGATGAAATAGGCACCGCTGTGCTGCTCTGTAATTAAATTCATAACCATTATTTATCTGTGAATGACCATTTTAAAATTTAATTCTAGTGTATTCCTTTGTTGAATTTCTGTCTGCTGCTTTGTAAACGTAACTCCATAGTTGATATTTCCATTTTTAAGTATGTAAAGCTAATAATTGTCATCTAGGTTGGTAGGAATGAGTCAAGGAGCTAACTCATGGTTCTGTACTCATTTTAAAAAATGTTCATAAAGGTTGAGGTCTATTCAGTGACTTTCTCTGAGACACAAACGACCACTGAAAACAGGTGCAAAACTGATGCCGGGAACTGTGAGTGGCGATTCCGCGCGTGCCGGGGAGGTGCCATCGCAGAGGCCAGAGAGCGACTCGGTCAGGGAAGACGGCGCTGTGCTTTGTCGCCTCGTTCTGTGTCGTCCATGAAACTGCACTGCACGGAGTGCTCTTTGGTCTGGGAGCAGAGCTGTTTTTAGGGTTTCTAAGCTAATCATTTTACTGTTCTGTTGACCTTGTACAAAAGAATGAAATTAATCTGCGTGATAGAAGAAAGGAACTGCTAAATATTGATGAAATGACTCATTTGGACCACGGGCTTCCTTCCCTTTAGTAGTATACTAAGAAAATACTCTGGCAAAAGGTCATGTCCTGCAGTTTGGGGGCTTTTACCTCGAAGTGTGTTTCTGCTCTCTTTCTGTTGCCTCAGGTTTATTTGAAAGTTGTTTTGTGGCTATACTTTACGACTTCCTTCCCCATGGTGGTGAAGAATTACACCATAGTCAGTTCTGTTGACACCCTCAGAGGAAAGGAAGGTGGCGGTCAACCAGGTGGGCGTGGACCTGGGTGACCGCCTGTTTCGGAACACCGTGGCCTTGTGCGTGGGTAGTGCCCCGCTGACTCGTTCTTGGTCTAGTCTGCCATCTCGAAGTGCGCCTTGGAGGCACCCCTCTGTTCTGTAGTGACGGACGCCTGAGGCAGGACCTGATTACAGATCACTGTTCGTTCATGTCATGCCAATTATCACAACATTTCCAAAGTACAGAAGCTACTTCAGGCTTATGCATGGTATTTTGGGGTGAGCTCACACCTCAGCCTTTCCCTCAGCATACACTGAGCTGCCTTTTGGGGGATGGCTGGTCACCTGTACACGTTTTCTGTACCTTTCAGAATAGTGCCTTAGCCAGGCCGGAGGTTCGCGTTGTGTCTTTGCTGACCAAAGTTTCCTGGACCTGTAAGAGAAGCTTCTTTTCAGGTTAGGGTATGAAAAATGTCCTTTCTTGCTTGTCAGAAAATAATTCCTCTATATTTGAGGGGGCATGGGATAGAAAAAGCTGAATCTGCCCAGATAGAATGGATTAATGCTGCTTTTTATGGTCCTTTAATGGTGTGATCTTAGTGTAGTGCACATTGTAAAATCGTTACTGTTTGAATAGCCATTCCTCCACTAATAAGGAATAAACACAGTTTATGGGTTTGGGTCTAAAGGGTAATAGTAGAGTGAGTAACCTCCAAATAAACTAAATAGTGTTCCTTGATAGTTAATCATATCATGGTTGACATACTTCTAATTCCAATTAAAACAAAAGTTAAAATGCTGATTATGGTGTAGAATGTTATAGTATTACTAGCAACATGACATTTATTTTCATGGAGAGCTGTTGGGAAGAGTTGCCCAAATTCTAAATTAAACGCCAAAAGAGTATTGATCATGGCCTGGGGCCCGGGCACTGGGCAGACCCGCAGAGAAAGAAGCCCGGTGGCATCTACTTTGGGTGGAAGGGACTGATGCCCTCGGGGCCCCTGATTTAAATGTGATGCACAGTTTCACGTGGTCACAACTGAGCTCATCATTCCTCTACTAATTTCAAATTCAGTTTCTTAAGTGCTTCATTTTCAAAGACTTCGTTTATTTTGTAGTCGGTCATAAAGCCTTTGGAATGCACCTTGCTTTCCAAAGGGGACACCGATGCCGTGACCTGTGGGGAATAAAAAGGTGACCTGAGGTGTTTGAGTCGAAGCCCGCGGTTCCCCCTCATGTTTTCAGTCCAGGTCTGTTTGTAACTCTTCCTGGTCCGTCTTCACCTGGGTTTCGTTTCCACTAGCCGCCGCCTGGGACAGAGATGCCCGCTTGCTGTGTTGCTCCTCGGTTTTGCCACAGGCAGGTCTCCTTGACTGATTGCCTCAGGTGTCGTGTCTAGTCAAGGACTGGGGCTGTGCCAGAGGGGACACAGTAAACCTGACGGGGCTAGAACTTGTGACTGCGGGGGCCCAGATAAGCCAAAACACAGACACAGGTATTTTTGGTTGTGTCGATTCCTGCGTTCAGGGTGGCCTTTATCCTGGTTTCAGTTCTGGACTTGACCGAGCTCCCTGTGAGAAATTTATGAAGTCACACTAGAATTCTCTTTGTCCTACAAGGTTGCTTAGTAAGACTGCATGTCCTTTCCTGAACACCTTGTGGCTGCCAATGCTAGAACCTTCCAGGAATTTTAACTAGTATGCTGCATTCGAAGCACTTTCACATGTACACTTAAATGACAGTTTTAACAATAAAATGATGTTAAGTTAATCACTGTGCAACTTGAAAGTGTGATGCTCTGCATTTTAGGAAGCTTAAGTAAATTCTGATTTTCCTTTATTAATTATGAAACCCACGTGATTTATGTATTTTACTTTCCATCTTTGAAGTGGTATAAATGATTGGCATATTATTGGCAGGCAGCTAGTTTTAGGGCATATTGTAAATCATGGTTGTTTAACTTTTCCAGAGAACGTGGCGATGTGTTTACTTCTTCCTTGCAAGGAACCATGGGAATTAGATTTACTGGCTAATTCATTTCCAGTGTTTCTACAATGCAAAATAAATGTAACCTTACTTTTTAACTTGCATGCTAGTGATATGCTTTGCTTTTTAGTAAACAAATATGCAAGAAATAGTAATCTGGCTGATTCATTTTATTTTTTTGTTTGTTTTTAAGAAGGCACCTGCTCTTTTTGCAGACAGACCTTTAAAAAGCTAATATTTAGGACAAAAAGAGCAGGGGTGCCGTTTGTAGCCCTCTCACGGGTGGCCGGGTTCCTAGAACTGGAAAGTGGCACGTGGACTGATGTTAGAAGGCCCCAGTGTGGGCTCGTCTCCTTAGGAAAGTCCATTCGGACACAGCAGGACGTCTGCTTGTCCACACACTGCTCATCTTGCCTTGCTTATCACAGAGTCATTCTTAGAAAGCCAGGCTGAAGCAGCACGGTGCCATTTTAGAGCGCGTGAGTCGGACCATGGCCCTAGCGTACCTAACGCTACGCTGCAGTTAGACACAGGTCTGAGACGTAAGGAGCGGCTCAGTGCTCTGGGGGCCTTATGGCTCTTTGGCTGTAGTCTTCTCTAGGACAGTTTGTATGGGTAACAATTAGAATGAAATTTTTCCGTTAAAACATACACAGTTCTCCATGAATTCTAGATTCTGGTCGTTAAAAAATATATGTTTATTTATTTTTAGAGGGAAAGGGAGAGAAACGTGCGAGAAATGCATCAACTGGTTGCCTTTCATAGGCCCCCAACTGGGGACCTGGCCTGCCACCCAGGCACATGCCCTGACCAGGAATTGAACCGGCAACCTTTTGGTTCGCAAGCTGGTGCTCAATCCACTGAGCCACACAAGCCAGGGTTATATTCTGGAATTCTTGACAAGCACTTTTTGTTATCTGAAAAAAATAAGCTCTTGACCAGGAACATGTTTAGTTAGAAGTTGATGTTATTAATCAGGAGCCTGTTTCAATTTTACAGGCTGTATGAATGCTGCGTTATAAATCTGTTTAAAATACTGGTATCATTCAGTGTCAGACTTGGAGTTTAATAACTACTATTAAGACTTCTCACACACACACACACACAGGCACACACAACTGACCACACTGTTAACATTTTTTGTAGGATATTTTGTTTAGACAGCTTACTCCATTAGAACAGCCATTCAGGAGACAAAGACCGAGTTGCAGGTGTTATTAATTACTCATTCTGAAATGTGCCAAGAAAGCAGAATTTAGTATTAAACTCCAAATTTCAACGGAAGCATTTCCTCTGGGTCAAGGGGAAGGCAGTAAATAATTGCTGAGGAATGGAGGTGTCAGTTCCCCACTGCCCCCTTCTCCCCTTCTCCTCCCATCCACTATGATAGATTTGTAGCCAGTTGTAGAGAAAGAATTGGACACTTTTCTGAGTAAGGTTACATGCCCTGTGACTGGGTGGCAGGAATCGTGGCTGAATCAATTATTGAGCTGTTTAGCGTGGTCCTGTTGCAGTTTGCTCTCTGTCGTATTCTGAAATAAAAGGACAGTTCCATCCCTTCTCAGGTACCTAGAAACAATACCACTCCAGCAACTGGAATATATTTGCTATAAGTAGACTATATCAGAGAAGAAGATGAAGAGGAGCACAAAATCGTATTTTCCCCTTTCAAGTAGTTGAATTGAACCTATTAGTAATCGGTCTGTCTAGGACTTGCTGTGTTCAGAGTGAATAATGTAGCATTAATTTTGTCTGGTCATGTGTGGTGTGTGTGTGTATACATATTGAATATGTACACATCTGCTCTCTGTGCATATATATGTATGATGCATCGTATGTACATGCAGTCTCCTCTTGATTATCAGCGAAGTGGCGCACCCTTGCTGCACGCTCCCCATGTGGACGTGACCTGCGTGTAGCCCATAACCCTGCGAAGCCTCTTCCTCATCTGGAGCCACAGCCTTTCTTACTTTGCTTACTTTGAGCTCATCTCAGTCCCTGGGAAAGGCCCTTGAAATAAGTCACTTTCTGTTTCCCTTTCACCAGGGATTCTGTGAGCCAGAAAGACAGCTTTTGAGAAAGATGGCTGCTTCCACCGGGGTTGGGGCTTCTGGGTCTGAAGATGCCGGGGGCCCGTTCCCGGCCAGAAGGCAGCTCTGCTCCTGGGTTTGACGAGGGGAAGTCTAGCTCTTGCAGCAGTGGGGCATCACAACCTTGCTTCCATGCCGTGGCTGGGATGTCGTGAACCCTTAGCTAAGTCTTCGATGCACCAGTAGAGTGCAACCGTGTATTTCACCAATACTCCTGCCCCACCGCTATTGCTGCTCCCCATCGCTAGCCCAGGTAATCAAGAGCCGACTGTTTCTTGCCACTGGATTCTGGAAGCCTTGTCCTTTCAAGGGATTTATGTTTATTTCTGCTGCTGTGAAACCCCAAAGTAATGCAGTAGGTTTTAATTTAAAATCGTTTAATTCTATTGATAAATATTTATTGTAATAAAAGTAAAGAATAAATAATTTTTAAATCCTTTCCGTTGTTTTCAGATTGTCTTCTTTGTTTTTCCTTCGTAGACACAAAATGGGAAGGAGCTGGCGGGGGTGACTAATGTCTGGTCACTTGTCTCAGAGACTCATTGATTGTTTTAGAGCAAAACTTGAAAGGATTTTTTTTTTTAAAGAGAGATCAGCCTGCTCCTGGGTGTTCTTGCTCCTGTGACTTGTGTCAGAAGGTCAGGTGGCAGCAACCCCTGCTCACAGCGTGCTGTTCTCGCCTCCCCCAGAGCTGGGCACTGAGCAACACAGAACGACAACTGGGTCACACTGAAGGGAGTTTGTGAGGTGGCTGTTTCGGACTCCAAAATGTTTTCCCATGGGAAGAGTGTTCCTATATGGTGTTAATTTTCCAGGCTAATTCCGCCAGAACCTAATAACCCAGATTTTGTCTCCCCGAACTATAGTATTCAGTATATAAACCCTAAGTTCTTATGAAAACTCTTGATTTTCTGGCATTACTTCTGAGGAGAATTATTTTCTATATTTTACATCAGAATTGATCTCCCAGTTCAGACAGTGGGTGTTTAAAAAAGCTGAAGAAGGCGAAAGAAGAAATGTCCCATACTGTGACCGAGGCTGATTGTCCCGCTGTGTGCTTTTAACCCCCCACGCTCCCGGCTTCTTGGTTGCCCCAGTCCCCCCTCCCGTCTGTTGGCACATCGCCAATGCCTGGCAAGTGGCTGGCACACAGTAGGCATGCACTAGGTGACCACTGCTGGGTCTATCTAAATTTAAAGAGACCCAGTGCCCCCAAGTGACTTGCTCCTTTTCCTGCGCTCTCTCATCTTTCTTCTGCTCACAGATTTCTTGAGAGAAAACTTTATAACTGCTCCTTCTATTTTTCTTCTTTCACTCTGAAAGTTTCTCAAGATCTCCCAAGCTTTCCATGTGATGACTGTTTCTTAGTCGTGTTCAGCTTCATAAGCTTTGACCCAGGGCATGTGACTTATTTTTTCTACCCCTCAGTTTCCTTAGGTGTAAAATGGGATTGTCACAGTCACCACAGTTGTGTTCTATGTCATGAATAATGCATGTGAAATGTTTAGCACAGTGAGTTGTCCAACGTGGGTGCTTGGAATCCTTGGAATCTACTAATATCTTGTTTTCAATTTTTACTCTTGAACTTTTCCCTAAGCTTTATGACCTACTCATGATTTCTTTAGTTCTCTATTTCCTCCAAGTCCTAGGCAATGCATACATATGCTGGTAAGGCAATTCCAAAAATAACAGATAAGTTATTAAGATTGCCTTCTGTGAATCTTAGTAAAATTTCACACCAATTGGGTGAGAATCTTAGTAAAATTTCCCACCATTTGGGAGATAGGAATAAACCAAAAAATTGAACTTGTGGTCAGAATGCAGCGTGGGCAGACACAGCTCTCCTTGCACAACCACATCAAAATTACAACTAAACTATGGAATAACCATCCTCAGAACCATCAGAAATCAAGTTGAGTGAAAGTTTGACAACTGTGGAAGGAAAGTAATCACATTCATCCAGACCAGTAGGAAGGCAGAGACATAGAACAGCTGTCCCACATCCATGTGTATGGATAAAAATTTGGGAGGTGTATCTTGGGAGCAAGGAGTCCCAGCACCACACCAGGCCCCCAAAAGCAGCGTTCCAGTGCCAGGAAAATAAGTCCCCATACCTTTGGGCTGCAAAAACCTGGTGGTACTGAGTCAGTGGAGGAAACTCTGAGAGTCCCAAGCAGTTCCTCTTAAAGAACCCACACACGGACTTACTCAGACTCGCTCCCTCTGAGCTGGAGCTCAGCTTGGGCAGCAGCTTGAAAAACACCAGCGGCAGAACTGAAGTGTCTGGCATCCAGGCGAGAGCTGGGGGACAGCGGTCTTCCAGACAGAAAGTCTTCTGAACCCTTCCCCCAGAGATCCACAAAGCCTGCAGGTGGGTACAGACTACAGGCTTTGAGACTATCTGAGACTCCATCAACCTGGCTAACGCTATTTGCCCCACCCTGGAGATCCCCTGAGGCTCGATCCCACACAGTTTACAAGCCCACCCAAAATGTTAACAATGGCATTTCCATATGAATGGCTGGTCTTGGCTCATGCTTCATAACTTCCTGAATCTTATCAAACAAGCAGCAGCCTGCCTTAGTGAGCCCCCAGCCCCCCCCCAAAAAACTCTTGCTAAGTGGCCCCAGACCCTGGCACTAGCAGCAGCCAGCTTTGGATCATAGTTTGGCTTTGCCTGGGAAGCTCCAAGCCCAGCACAAGTAGCGGCCATGTGCAGACTGCTTTATAGCTCATTCAGGGTGGCCCCAGGCAGAACACAGAGACTGACCTTGGCCTGCACCACTAAGGAAACCACAGAACCTGCACACCCAGTGGACAGCTATAGACTAGGTCAGAGCACCCCCACCCTGCCCCCACACAGCAGATCCTCCACAGGGGACAGATACGGTGGTCAGTGGTCACAGCCAGTCCTTGCAGCTGATTGGCCTGGGTAAATTTTTCTCATTGACCTGCCAACAGCAACCAAGGCTCAACTACTAGAGGAGGGTGTACTCAGCCCACATGTAGGGCGCACCTTGACTACCCAGCTTGGGTGATATGAGAGGCGTGCTGCTGGACTCTACAGGACACCTACTACATTAGGCCACACAACCAAGATGGGGAGTCAGAGCAGCTCTACCTAATACATAGAAACAAACACAGGGAGGCTGCCTAAACTAGGAGACAAAGAAACATGGCCCCAATGAAAGCAGATCAAAACTCCAGAAAAAGGACTAAACAAAATGGAGATAAGCAATCAGATTCGGAGTTCAAATCACTGGTTATAAAGATGCTCAAGGAACTTAGTGAGGACCTCAACAGTATAAAAAAGATCCAGTCAGAAACGAAGAATACACTAATTGAAATGAACAATTTACAGAGAAACAATAGTCGAGTGGATGAAGCCAAGAATCAAATCAATGATTTGGAACATAAGGAAAGGAAAAAACAACCAACAAGAACAACAAAAAGGAAAAAGAATCTTAAAAAGTGAGGGTATTGTAAGCAGCTTCTAGGACAACTTCAAGCATTCCAACATATGCATTGTAGGGATGCCAGAATGAGAAGAGAAAGAGCAAGAAATTAGAAATCTATGGGAAAAAATAATGAAAGAAGAAAACTAAATTGGTAAAGGAAATAGATATGCAAGTCCAGGAAGCACAGGGAGTCCCAGAGAAGATGAATGCAAAGTGGTCCATTCCAAGACATCTTAATTAAAATGCCAAAGTTTGCCCTGGCTGGCGTGGCTCAGTGGGTTGAGTGCTGGCCTGCAAACCAAAAGGTCACCAGTTCAATTCCCAGTCAGGGCACATGCCTGAGTTGCAGGCCAGGTCCCCAGATGGGGGTGTGTGAGAGGCAACCAATCTATATATCTTTCACATGTTGATGTTTCTTTCCTTCTCTTTCTCCTTCCCTTTTCCTCTCTCTATAAATATACTTATTTAGAAATATACTTATTTATATAGAAATATAAAATCTTTTTTAAAAATTCCAAAGGTTAAAGATTAAAGAGAATCTTGAAAGGAGCAAGAGAAAAGCAGTTACCTACAGGGGAGTTCCCATAAGACTGTCAGCTGATTTCTCAAAAGAAACTCTGCAGGCTAGAAGGGATTGGCAAGAAGTATTCAAAGTCATGAGAAACAGGGACCCTACTTTTTCTGGGCAAGATTGCTGTACCAAGCAAAGGTATCATTTAAAATCAAAGGGTGGATTAAAGAGCTTCCCAGAAAGGAGTTCATCATCAACAAACCATTATTATTATATGAAATGGTAAAGGATTTATTTAAGAAAAAGAAGATGGATACTATGAACAATATAATGGCAATAAATATGTACCTGTCACAATTGAACCTAAAAAATAAACCTAGCAAACAAGAAGAATAGAAACAGAATCATGGATACGGAGGGCATTTTGATAGTTGCCAGATTGGGGGGTGTGTGGGTGATGGGTGAAGAGGTGAGGGGGGTAAGAAGTACTAATAAGTAGTCACAGAATGGCCAGGAGGATGTAAAGTACAGTACAGGAAGTGGGATAGCCCATAATTTACAAGTATGACCCAGGGACATGAACAATGGTGGGGGGGTTGCCTGAGGGAGTGGGGGTGCTGGGTAAAGGGCAGCAAAGGGGAAAATTGAGACAACTGTGACAGCATTATCAATAAAATTAAAATATCTAAGTGATGAGTTCCCAACCCCCAATTAAGGTAACGTGTAACCTTATGGATGTGGAATTTAGTGTGGGACTCAACTTAGCATGCTAAAATTGAATCAACAGATTATTCTCTTTTTTTTTGAGAAAAGACTAAAACGCTTAAGGTGGATGGCCAGCCTGTAGCACAGCAGAGAAAGCCCATGGAGCCAGAAGGTCTGCCTTTATCGCCCAAAACTTACGCAGAGATGTGTGTCATGTCCAAGGACTTGGCCTGTTTAGTCTTAGTGATAGTCACACCCATGCAGCCCCGAGTTTCCTACAGCCAATTGTACGTCACCAAGAAACTTCCCAATTATAGCATGTTCCCCTTTGTAGGTCAGCCACAGGGACAGGCTGGTCAAAGTCAAACACACACGTGCCCTGCATATCAGTCGTAGTTTCATGCTCAAACTAGTTTAGAGTGTTCTCCATGTGTTTTCCTTTCATGGGCTTGTTAGCCTGAGTCGCTTCTCAAAGGCAAGGCTGCTTTTGGAATCCTGGCTGCCAGTTGAGGACCGGACTCTGGAGGCCAGTGACCCATCAAGGTGGATGCCACCTACAGCGTCCCTGCAGACCTCTCACCCCCTACTCTTGTCTGCTGCCGTCTCTCAGGAGCTCCTGTCACCACTCTTGGAAAAAATCATACATGAATAAACTTTATTTTTAGTACATCAATAGTGATTTGTGTTCTGTTAAAAAATTTTTTGAGAGAGTACTGAGTGAAAATCCCCCATCCGCAGAGAGCCTAACTGCTCTGTGTTCTTTCCTCGCTTCTCCTGTGTACATTCTGCCTACATTACAAATAAAACAGGCACCACCCGCCACACACTGCACTGTGTTCCCTGCCTCTTTGGTGTATCTGGGCGTCCATTTCAGTTAGATTCATCCCCAGTGGCTGCACTGTTCTTCATGCGTGAAGGCTTGATCAGTTCCTCTATTGATGGATTTTGGGTCATATGCAGTTTTAATATTATAATAACCACAGTGAGCATACAGATACATGTGTGTCTATTCCTTGCATTTGAAAAATACCTGTGGAGCACTCACTGCATGGCAGGGGTCGTGGTAGGCACTGTGTGGACGCCGCTAAATAAAACCGATATGATTCCCACCCCACAGCGCTGTGGCCTAGACACAGTCTTTCTAGGATATTTCTTCTCAGTAGAATCGCCCAGTCAATACATTATTTAAACTATTCAAGCTATTAACAGGTATTAGCTATCCTAAAATGTGCCTTTCCAGCAGTGAATGAGTTGTCTTTTTTCCCCACAGCTATGTGAAAAGGTTTCTTACTCACGTGATTGAGTCCATCTGTGACCAAGCAAGGACGACCGCCTTCCAGGTGGTTGGAAGATGGCTGGAGAGAGCCGGGAAAGGAGACTAGCTTGGGGCTTCAGTGTGGTTAGAGATGGGGGCTGGGATGAGGGTACCCAGCTCACCCTGGAAGCTGCTGCCAACGCCAAAAGAGAGAACACACAAGCTTTTTTTTTTTATGCAGCTGCCCAGATGTGGAGCAAAGGGGAAGAATGAGGCTTAAAAGCTGCCAGACAGAAAAAAAAGGAGTTGGATTCCTTATCTGTCTGGAATGATGGTACCTGAGGACAGCTTTAGGGCCAAGCATCTCATCGATCAATCTTCACGGGTGCTTATGGCACCGATCTCTGGTGCAAGAGCTCATTCCCACTGCTTTTCTCATGGCAGCCTGCTCCCAGCTGTAGGCATGTGCACACTTGTTCCGCTTCTCACAGACAGTGGGAGCATGGGCCGGGGTCTGGCAGAATTCATGGGCCGAACACTATCTCTGATTCCCAGGCTTCTAAGGGAAGTTGAATGCCCGAGGTTACAGCCAAAGGAGAGAGAAATTTGGCAGAGGGCCTGGAAGCCCAAAAGCAAACACTATCCCCAACCCCATCTCACCCCTCACCTCCAGATATGGGACAAGGACCAGGTAGAGCTATCAGCACTCTTGGCTGCTCCCAGATTTTGGCACTCCTAAATATTTCTACAACTTGCACACTTGGAATTGATTTCTTAAAAAACCTCCCAAACTCCATTTGCCTCACAAAAGACTTGCCTCTGGCCTCACAATTTGAGGCAGACAGTACCACACACTAACTGAGAAAGTGGTCCTCAAGTAGCTGTGACTTATCCAAGGTCTCAGGTCAGGTCTGGGACTAGACCTGCATTTTCTCACTACCCCATGGCCCCTTCCCAAGTTTCCCACACAGGCCAATGGAGCAAGGCCCTGCCAAATGTTGCGCAGTTTATTTTTAAAAGCATTTTAATTCTCAGTAAGAACTCTATTTTGTTGACATAGAGACACAGAAAACACCCAGGAAATAATGCGTTTTCAAGGGGCAGTGCTTCCTTGAGAGTTTAATTGTGCTTCTGAACCCCCACTTATTCCTCTCCCCCCATGCCCCTGGAATTCCTTCCCTCCGCTCCCCCTTTCCTCCTCTGTAAGGTGGTGATGGTGGGATTGCCCTAGGTTGTAGCCTACAAAAATGGCTACAGAAGACAGTAATCCCTTGCTGGGTAAAAATGTATTGAGAGTATGGGGTTTCACATTCTAGAGGAGGGGGGTTGCCACGTGCACAACGTAGGAGCTAAAAAATGAATGGATGTTGAATAACATATGGATGCAATATGCTTTAGTCCAACTTCCCAAAGAAATGATAAGCTCAGCGGACCTATTCTTCTGTACCCTCAATGGGAGAAGGACAATGCCTGTACCCTTAGCATGGTGCTGGGCAACGTGGCGCTCAACGATCTTTGATGGATATGATTTTGAGGAATTCCCATTTGATGACGAGTTAGTCCTCAGGGTCAGTAAGCGACGAACCACAACCTGGTCCAGGTCTTCGGTTTTCCAGTCTGACGTGACTGGGCCTTCCTGGGGGCTGGAGATGGTACATCTCAACTCCAAGAGAGAAGCCTCATGCCCGAAACGCGGATGCCAAGTCCGAATGACGGTGGGCGGGGCCTGAGCTCCGCGCAAGCTCCCACGGTGGGTCAGGTGATTGCTTTTCCCTGGCAACGGCTTGTTGTTGGCAACCCAGCCTCCATCTGGCGGTGGTCTGGGTGGAGCTGACCCGGGGAGTCGCCCGCCATGAATCCCCAGTCGGGACCTCTGGGGGTCCTGGAGGAGAATGAGGAGGAACACTTAACCGCTGAGATTCACGGGCCCTCCATCCATTCCGAGAACCCTCAGGAGCGGATCCAAGCCCGGCGCCTCCGCATCGCCGCGCGCCTGGAGGCTCGGAGACGGTGAGTGGGGGCTGTGCGGCGGGGACACCGAACACCGGAGGGTGTTCGGGAGGCAGTGCGGTGGCCGAGAGGGCGCCTGCAGTCGCCCCTGCAGTGTAGGGCCGAGTGCCCCACGTGCTCTCACACTTCTTTCTTATTCCCTAATAAGATAGAAAACATTTCTTCCAGAAGCTTCAATGGGATGTTAAAACATTGAACACGCTAGTAAAGTGAGAGACAGAAATCCTAATCCCTTGGACATTTTCACCGAAAGCCAGGTGCGCCAGGCACTGTGGGCAGGACACTGAAATGCAGGCGATCCATGACCTGCGCTTGGAGACCCGTCTCTCTCTCCCGCCCCGCCTGCCCGACTGCCTGCCCTCCACAAGTATTTATCCAGTGGGCCTCAGCTGCCCCTCAGGGGCTCATCTGCTGCTGTGACATGCACCCTCCGTCTCAAAGTGTCTGAGGCTGATAACCGTATCGCTTTCAGTGTTGCTGCTCCTGTGCATTCGCAGACACAATGGACTGTCAAAAGGTGGCACCGGGAGGCACCTGCGTGACTCCTGGAATTCCCGAACACCCTCGCTGTGTCCCAGCGCTGTTCCGTGTCCTGCTGGCCAGGATCAGCAGCCCCACCAAGACGGTCGTTTCCCTTCTTGTCTGCTGGTCCCTGGACACAAGGGCCTAAAGTGGCGCAGCTGTGTCCCAACAAAACTTCAGTTTTGGCCACTGAGATGTGAATGTCATATCATGTTTGTGTTACAAACTTTCTTCATATTTTGATCTTTCTCCTAAATTAATAGACTTCTTTTGGAGCCATGTTAGGTTTACAGAAAAATCAAGTGGTAAGTAGAGCGTTTTCCCATATATTTTGAACCTCCTGCCTCCACACACACACACAGCCTCTCCCGCTGTCAGCATCCCCACCAGAGTGGTCTGTTTGTGACAACTGATGAGCCTCATTGGCACATCACTGTCAGTCAAAGCCCAGAGTTTACATTGTGATTCAGCCTTGGTGTTCGTGGATTTTGACAACTGTATAATGATGGGTATCCACCATTAGAGTGTTGAACAGAATGGTTTCTGTGCCCTAAAAATCCCTATCCTCTGTCTGTTCACCCTGATCTTTCTTTTTTAAGCGAAAGTGTTCTTCACTTGTGAGCCATACAACATAGGCGGGCCCTGTTTCTCCGGCCGGCCCAGTTTGCCAGCCCTGATGTGGAGGCTCAGTGGGATGTTCCGTGGGATGTTCCGTGGGGTAGCCCGATGGTCCTGCTCTGCTCAGACTATATTCTGACAGCGATCAGGACAATGAGCATTGCCCTGTGAGTGTGGGTGGGTATTGCCAACCTTTTCGATCTTTTCTGGTCTATAGGAGAGGCATGAGGCCTCACAGGTTTGCAGTTTCATTTCTCTGGTTATATGCGAAGTGGAACATGTTTTCAAGCATCTGTTTGCCATTTTCATTTCTCCCGTGAATTGCCTGTTCACATGCTTCGCCAATTCTTCTATCTGGTATTTTGTCTTTTTGGGGTATTGATTTGAAGGAGGCTTTTCTATTTAATAAAGAGCAAAATTTTGTCAGAGATCTTTTACCAGTTTTTACCTCTTGATTTTAAGGATAAAATTTTAAAATTTTAGGAAGTAAAATCTTTCAATCTCCCCCCCCCCACTTTGGTCTTACTCTCGCTCCTCTATTTACATCTAAGGGTTTTATGGTTGTGTTTTTCTAATCTCTAGATTTTTAACCTTGTAGAATGTATTTTTGTATATCGTGTGAAGGTAGAATTTTAAAGGAAGAATTTAAGGGCTAGAAATAATATCAGTTTCTCTGCTCTTTCCCATCACAGGGAAGCGCTTGGAGAATATTTAGATGGGAAGAAGGAGAGTGAGGAAGATCAAAGCAAGAGCTATAAGCAGAAGGAAGAGAGCAGACTGGTATGAACTCAGCAGCGAATGGGTCTCGGCGGTCCTGCGAGACTAGAGGGCGGGAGGTGGGGCTCGTACTTAGACTAGCAGAAACCCAGAGGAGACAAAAGTGTGGTGCAGACTCTCTCTCCTGTCTCCAGGCAGAACTGAATCTGCCCATCGTGGGAGCTCCGTAGGAGTAGGCCTCTGTGTTACCGTCTCTGGAACTGATGCTTGTTCTTCAAGATTGTCTGGGCTGTTTTTGACCATTTGCATTTACACATACATGTTAGAATCAGCTTGTCGATTTCCACCAAAAAACCTGCTGGGATTTTAATTAATACTGGGTTGAATCTAGAGAGCAATTTGGGAAAGAAATAATATGTTACTAATATACAGATTTATAACCCAGGAGTACAAAATATTCCTCCATTTATTTAGGTGTTCTTTCATTTTGTTTAGCAATGTTTTATATTTTATTGAGGTGACACTTATTCATTGTTGATGTAAAGAGTACAGTTGATTTTTTTATATTGATTTGGTATCCAGCAACCTAGTCAAATTCACTTTTTAATTCAATTCTAGTAGTTTACCTGAAGTTTCTTTATTACTTTAGTGTTTTTTACGTATATATTCATATCATCTTAAATTAAGTTCTATGTCTTCCTGTTTAATATTTGTACCTTTTATTTCTTTTACTTGCCTTATTGCATTAGACAGGGCCTTCAGCGCATTAAACAGAAGGGATAATGATGAGGCTCTGGCGTATTGCTCTGGCTTCCTTCTGAATGCACTCCAGCAAGTGGACTTGCCTCAAGTTCATTTAGAGCCCAAGTTCCCCCTTTAGGTCACTCTCTGTGTATCGCAGAACCACAAATTCCCTGCCCAAAGGGTTCTGAGTGCGCTTTCAAGGCCTACATGGGGCTTTTCCCAAGATCTGTCCTGCTCAGGGCAGATGAGCAAGGCCGCTGTTGTGCCACCTCAAGGCTGATGGATGAGCAAGGGCCATGGATGGAGCTTGGGAGTGCGGTCTGGGAAATCCATATGCCTGCACGTGAAGCCCTGAATGGTGTGGGACAGAGTGTTACGGGGCTCCCCCTTAGCCACCACCTTCTGGGTGGAACTGCGTGATGTGGTCTAAATTCAAATAGGAGTCTAAACTGTGACAAAGCTGTCAAGAACATATTTTATTGGCAGTTGATAACACAGAATTATAATTTTTAGATACTTAGATGTATGGTACGTGGACCTCCATTTAAATTCTTCCTTTGGGTCTCAAAAACATCAGGGTGTGTTTGTTGGTCTGTTGGTGTCTGTAACATTTTCAGTTTCACTTTGTGTCTTAAAGTCTTGATTCAGAAATTTCTGATGTTTGTATTGTCTGAGTGAAAAATAGAAAATTGATCAAAGCTGTAGGAAAGCCATTACTTCCTGACTATTCAGTACAAGTGATAAGGCCAAGGGCATTTTAAAGAGTCTACGTTGCCCAGGTTACCTGGGTTTAGGGTCTGTTTCATATTCATGAAAACTGTATTTCAAAATGAAATAGACAGAGTCTCTGACTGAGTCAGTCAGTCCTTGGGATAGAGATGTTTATAGGTTCTCGGTTCCAAAATGATTGGAGAGTTGGAGAATGTACAGGCTCCAAAACAGACTTGGAAAACCTTAGGCATAACTGAAGTGTACGTAACTTTTTGGTGAAATGATGACATCACAAACGATGTCATCATTTGTGGATACCGAGTGTGGTGTTTACAAGGAGGGATTAGAAGGGCAGAATCCCTGAGCCGGTGAAGGGAGAGGGCAGAGCAGCCAGCTACGGTTCTCTTCCCTGTAACAGAAGATCCCACGTAACATTACCTTCAATAAGATAGAAGCTTATTTTTCTGCCCCACTTACTAACCCAGGGCTGACATGGGGTCTCTTCCGTGCTGGGCCCTCACCTCCTTCTGCCCTTCATCTGCTTGTAACTGAATGCAGGTCTGGCTGCCCACTGCTTCACTGCTCCGAAAGCCAATACTTGAGAGGCAGGTGCTGATGTAAAGGAAAGTGGTTTTATTCTGGTGCGAGAGACCTGGAAGACGAGGGACTCTTGTCTCAAAGCCCAACTGAGCATCTCAGGCATCCTGGCTAATTTATGTAGGGGAACCCTGGGAAGAGGGGGACGCAGGAATTTCCAGCAATATGAATTTTCTCAGCTCGGCTCTTGGGTGGTGTCAGTGCTGTCTCCGGTGTGCATTGTCTTGCGGTTTCGTCCCTCTGTCCGCAGTTCCCTGCCCATGCCTGGGAGGAGGACGTGCGGCCGCGTCGCTGGTTCTGCATGAGTCTCTGACACTTGCCCATTTTCTCGTGGTCAGGACCATTCCTTGGTTAATTAAGTAGGCGGTGCAAGTGCTGATGTCTATAAAATACTTACAAGGAAACTCTTAGCACATGAATCTTCTATGAGTCGGTTAGCACAGCCTATTCTATAATTACCGCCCGATGAGGACGTTACGTTTCCTTCGGCCACGGTTGCGGCCCCTCCTACTGTGCTCTAGCACCGCGTTCCAGCCTGGGAGGAGGGGGAGGTAGGGGCCACAGAAGGTGCACTCTTCCGCTTCAAGGCACAGTTCAGAAGTGACACATACCGGCTCTGCTCCTGTGCTGCTGATCAGCCCACGCTGGCTGCAGGGGACTCTGGGGCGTGTATCTGTTTTGGGAGATCAAATGCCCAGCCAAAACGCGGGTATTCAGTTACTAGGAGAAGAGAGGAGATGGATATGAAAGGACAGTGGTTACTGTCTGCCTCACCACCCCCCCCCCCCCGCCCTGCCCCCCCCCCCCCCCCCGCCCTGCCCCCGCTGAGAGTCTTAGAAAGGACCCTGGCAGTGTCAGCCTCCTGGAGGTCGACTGGGGGAAGTGTGTCCCTAGAGCGCGCGCCAGCACACTGGCTGGCTGGTCCCTGCCCGGAGAAGAAACTGAAGCCCACCCAGAACTGCAGAGTGCTGTTAAACTGTGCGATAGCAACACAGCACAGCGTCCCAATGGAAATGGGATGCTACATAGATGCCATTCTTAAAAGTCTTAAGGTTAAAAAACAAAACAAAAACGAGAGCAAGAATTTAAAAAAGAAAAGGAGCCCTGGCCGGTGTGGCTCAGTGGATTGAGTGCTGGTCTGCGAACCAAAAAGTTGCCGGTTCAGTTCCTAGTCGGGGCACAAGCCTGGGCTGTGAGCCAGGTCCCTGGCTGGGGGCCTGTGAGAGGCAACCCATCGATATTTCTCTCGCACCCTGATGTTTCTTTCTCCCTCCCTTCCAGCCTCTCTAAAAATAAATAAATAAAATCCTTAACGGAAGAAAAAGAAAAGAAGAAAAAAAGAAAAGTCTTAAGGTAGCTTTTGATTCGTGCTTGGGTGGATAGAAGAGTTACCAACGGTTGTGACAAGTGTTTCTAACTTTATAAATTCCTTTGAAGTTATAAAGTTATAATTCCTTATAAACGGTTTTATACACTTCCTAAATATATAAATTCTCTATGAAGTGCTCTGACGTTGTAAGTTCCTTGCTTTCAGAAATTGGCTAAGCTGCTGCTCTGTGGCACCGAGTTGGTGACGAACATCCAGGTGGCCACGGACGTCAGAGAGACGCACAGGAGGGTGGAGGAAGAGGAGCTAAGGCGTCAGAGGTGAGGCCCCCCTGTTCTGAAGCCTGGTGGTTGCGTAGGTGCCTCCTCTGTGCGCCCCTGAGTTCTCCCCAGTCCTTGGAAAGTGACTTTGTCAAACTTGGCACAGTCCTGCCCCCTTATGAATTGTTCCTCCTTCTTTCCTTCCCTCCCCTCCCCCTCCCTTTCTTAAGTATTCCATTCTGGGTGCCAGGCTGTGTGGGTACAACCTGGAGTGAGCAGAGCCTCTGGTCTTGACATTGACAGTCTAGTCAAGATAGACATAGAAACACGTCACTGCGATGCATGTGAAAATGAAGGTTAGGTGTAAAGAGTTGTGGAAACATGTACAGGGAAGCCTTTAATTCTCTCTGGAGAGTTTACAGAGGAGACTCTCCAGGCAGAGTGACGTTTGCTTGGGCCGTGAAGGATGGGTAGGATTTGAGGAGCAGGTGTTTTAGGCAGAGGGACCAGCTCATGCAAACCCACAGATCACGTGATATGCTTGAAAATGGCACGGTAGGGAAGGGCGTATGGGCAGCGGGTTGGGGGATGAGAAGAGATGAGAATTAGAAGGTCGGTTGGGTTGTCCTGAGCTCAGTTTAGTGAGAGTGACCAGACCCATAGACATCTCAGTGTTATGTACAATGTAGCAGGTGTTGAAGAATAGGAGAGACTCCATGGTTGAAGCGCAGAGTGTAGAGCGTCGGAGGGACCACTGGAGCCCCTGGCAGACCTCCAGCTCCGGTCCTCAGTGGGAGGGCTGCCGCGCACCCCTCTGCCCAGCTCCCAGGTTGCCCCTCGGTCTACAGTTCAGTCAGAGGAGAGACCCTCTTGACCATTAATCCAGCTTCGCATGTACACACACAGTGCAAGTTTAACAATGGTATTTTTAGTTGTTAAACGTAAGGATCTCCCTTATTGGCAGCTGTACCACCTTTATTAGTATATAGTTGGTGACTTTGTTCTTGAAACTTCCTACTGACTGGCATGGGCTATGCCAGGAACTACACTGGCTGGTCCCCAGCAGGGCACCTTGCGAAAGGCCCTGAGTGCCAGGCCAAGGAGTGAGGACTCGTCCCCAGACGCTCAGGGCAAATGGAAGGGTTTAAGTGCAGAGTTAGTTACAAGACGAATGTGGATTTTGGAGAGGTGACCCGATGGCTGTTTTTATTTATTCATTTTTTGGAGGAAGAAAATCATTGAAATGTAACAGGTACTACGTAGCCGAGCTTGGAGGGTGGCAAGGGGAAAGGGGATCAGAAGAAATAAGCCAGGCGGTGAAAGACAAATACCATATGATATCACCGTTAACAGGAATCTAAACAACAAAACAAACAAGCAAGCAAAATATGACCAATGACACTCAAATATGGAACAGGCTGACAGGGTCCAGAGGGGAGAGGGGAGAGAATCATAGGGGAAAAGGGAAAGGACTCACATGAACAAGTATAAAGGACACATGGACAATAACTAAGGGTGGGGGGCAGAAAGGGGAGGGAGGCGGGGAGCATGGGGTCGGGGGCGGGCAGGGTTGGGAATATAAGACCGAAACCTGTACTTGAACAAGAATTAAATTAAAAAATTATATTAAAAAAAAAGAAGATGATTAGGTTGCAATTCCCGTCCTTCCTTAAGGGGGTGTGCAGGCTTGTTTGGAGACAGTGTCGTGGGAGCGCCCTCTGCTGGAGAAGGGACAGAGTCTCAGGCACATGCCCTATGCCCCGTCCTCAGACCTAAGGCCTTCCTTTAACCCAGGCCCAACCTCTGTAGTCTCCTTCACATAGTTTCTTTGGGATTTCTAAAAAGACCACCCCTGTTTTCCATCGCTAATGATGGAGTCTCCCTGTTTGTGGATGCCAGTGGACATTCATTGGTCATTTGGGAGAGGAACGGCCAGACTCTCAAGGTCATGTTGATAATGACAGTTCATCATGTGAGTAGCATTTGCTAAGTGATGGTTGCACTGAGCATCATCTCATTTGGTCCTGACGACAGCCACGTAGCAGCAGAGGCTCTCGCCTTCTCCGTGTCACGGGTGAGAACAGTGGGGCTTGCAAGGTTAAGTGTTGGCTTGGCCCAAAATTCTGGTTAGTTTTTTCTGTAAAATAAAAGACACAGTTTTAATTTTCACCAAGAACTTTATTAAATTGGATATGTTGAGCATGTTGGCTTATCTCCGGTTATTGGCTTCCAGTGGGTAGAGGCCAGGGGTGCTGCTAAACATCTTCCAATGCACAGGGCAGCCCCACAGCAAAGAACTATTTGGCCAAAATGTCAATAGTAACCCAGAAACTTCTCAAACCACTTTTGACATGTTCGGTCAGTCACAGCACCTTCTCCATGCACAGCACAAGTCTTTTTTTGTGTTCCAGTTGCATTTTTACCTTTCTTGAAATAATAAAGCGTAGTGTACCAAAATGCTTCATATCTTCTTCCATCTTCGATATTAAAATTGCTGCACAAAAATTCACCAATTTGGGTAAGTTTTAAAAAAATACACGCTGACATAATAGCTGTCACAATACAATCCAATGAAATTGTTTTGAATGAAGTTAAAGACAACTAAGCACTACTAGAGCCATTGTACAGAAAAAAAGTAAATGAACTTTTTGGCCAACCCAGTAACTTGTCAAAAGTTGAGAATCAGTTAATAGCAAAGTCAGGACTTGAACACAAGCTAAGTAACTCCAGTGACCAAGTGTTAACTACTGTCACCCTCTTACTCAGAAGCATGTGACCAATGGACTATTGATCTGTGTGCATATGTGCGTGTGTGTGTGTGGCTTTACTGTTGATCTGTTTGTTGTGTGCTACTTTGTTTATTTGGGTTCGGTTGCTTTATACTCAAGCATTACACTGAAAGAAACAGATTTCTCGGAGCCCGGTTTGGTTTTGGGTGGGCGTGTGTGGGGGCAGTGCTTGGTACCCGGGTCCTGTGTTACGGACTCTGGGGGACCTGCCCACTCTGTTGGAAGGCAGCACGGGGAGTGGAGCCGGCACGGACTGCACATTTGTATTTGCAGGCTGGAAAAACTGGAGAATGAAGTCAAGACCAGTCATGACAAATTCGATGAAATTACTGCCAAGTGGAGGGAGGGCAAAGAGAAGAGAATTCCCCAGGAACTGTGGGAATTGCTCAACACCCAGCAGGAGCACTGTGCTGGGCTGATAGAAGATAAGAACAAGCTCATCAATGAGTTACAGCAGGCAAGAGGCCCAGGTCGTTCATCCCGGCCAGGTGGGGTCCGACTGGGGGTGGGGGGCTTGCACTGGGCCATGGGTCTGCCTTTCCTGAACGGAGAAATGCGGAGGCCTCACTTTAGGCCTCAGAGTGCTGCACAACCCCTCGCCATCGCCCGCACTTTCTCCCCGGGCCTTCTCTGGTGCTCCCAAAGCCGCGTTCTCCCTGTACCATGTAATTCCTAGTGGTCACAGGTGCGGATGACAGGGGTCCAGGTGGTGGGTGCTTCTGTCTCCGTGTGTGACCAACCTTTGCCATGCTCTCTTCTAGGAGTTAAAAATCAAGGATGACCAGTATGTGAAGGACTTGAAGAAACAATCAGATGACATCAGCCTGTTGCTGGAGAGGATGGAGGAACAAGTGAAGAGTGTGATGAAAACCTTTCGTCAGGAGCTCAACCACATCGAGGTAACAGGGTGTGCAAGACCTGCCTTCTGCCCTGGGAGGCGGGCTGGGTTGGCCCTACACGTCCAAGAAGGCGCCCACCTGTGTTGGTCCTCTGCTTTCTGTCTCCACTCTGGGGTTTCGTTAGCTTATTGACTCATTCAGAGAGTATTCATCAAGGGCCTACTATTGCCGGGCACTGTACAGGGGGCTGGGGGTACGGCCGTGAACAAAACAAGGCTCTCAGTGCAGCCTGTATCCTAGTAGGAGACCGCTGGACAACAGAGAGAAACTGCTGAGTATGTAACTTGACAGGTGCTTCGAAGGAAATAAAGCTGGGTGGGGGTAAGAGGAGCAGAGGAGGGGGATTGGTGCTGCGTAACCATCATTTACTCGATTTACTTACGCTGGTCAGGGATGGGGGATGGGGAAGGCATGCTAAGGAGGATTCAGGAAGCAGTACTTTGAATTTGAATGAAATATCGAGTTGAAATGGAGGCTTAGATCTCTCTAAAAAGAGAGAGCCAAGGGGAAGGACACCTCTCTGTCTGGATTATGAGGGACTCATTCCCTCGTCCCAGGCCTGCCCCTCGTGAGCTCCACGCTGTCTTTGCTTCATGGGAACCCCACCCACAGCAATCAGCACCCCCCCCCCCCCCGTCCCGACTGAATGACACGCCAGGTTCGCCCTACAACTGCCAGCGAGGGCACTGGCTTTTCCTCCAGCTCCCGGGCGCAGGTATTGACTGAGCCACTGGACAGTTGGCAGGTTTCTTCTCTCAACCTGTGAGCAGCCCGCATTCCGTAACACTGACTTCCAGGCAGCTCCCTCCCCAGCCATTTGGTTGTGTGACACGTGGCAAGTCTGCCTTTGGATTTGACTTTGTGTGGTGACATGGCACTTGGCTGTTAGCTATGGGTTCTTCGATGCTGTGGGACCTGCTTAATCAGAACAGACACAAGAGCCCTTTTCCTTCTTGCTCGTAGAAGGCATTTGAGGTGGAGCGGCAGGAGCTCCTGATCAGTAATAAGAAGAAATGGGAGCGGGCACTGCAGGCTCACAACGCCAAAGAGGTAGGTAGGGTGCGGGTGTCGGGGTGATCCGTGGAGGCGGGGATGACGTCTGCTTCGACTGGCCATGCGGGCCGTCTTGTGGCTTGTGGAGGATCGCCCTGGCAGACATTCAGGGCTGCTCTTCGCTGTTCATCAGGTGGCCTTGCAGATGGCAGTCGCCCCGCTCATGGCGAGGGCCCTCTGTGCAGCTCGCTGTGGTTTCCACGGTCCCGTCACCGTCTCTCTTGATTCCGTGGCCGCAGCCACGGATGCTTGTGGCCCAAGAAAGTGCTGTAAGACACATTTTACAGGGTGTGAGGTTGTCACTCTATTTCAGGGATGTATAGAATAAAGAAATAACAACCAAGATGTAATGGACTTTTTTTTAGAAATACAAATATCTGACTGCAGGGCCTATCTTAATTTTTTTTTCAATTGCAGTTGACATACAATATTTTGTTAGTTTCAGGTGTGCAACATAGGGATTAAAGCTTTCCGTGGCTTACAGAGTGATCACCCCCATAAATCTGGCTATCACATACATCGTTACTCAAGATTGCTGGCTCTCTTCCCTGCGCTGCACCTTACGTCCCCCTGTACTTGATGTCCTGATGGCATGCTCCTCTCGGACATTCCGGAGGAAGGACCCTGTTAAACGATACATAGCCTTGGGGCACCAGGGCTTCCCAGGGCTGACAGACTCTCTCTTGAGTCATGACTGTCTCAGACCATTCCCTGTGCCACACTTGTCAGCCATCTGAAGGAGAGATGGGGCAGGGAGAGGGCCTGACTTCCCCTGTCCTCCTGTGCCCTCAGCTGGAGTATCTTACAAACCGGCTCAAGAAGGCGGAGGACTATGAGAGGCAGCTGAGCAAGCAGAGGGTCTGGGATTTCGAAGAGTACAACACGATTAAGATCAAGCTGGAGCAGGACGTGCAGGTAGGGCTTGGTCCTCAGCGGGAGCGGACGGAGAGCGCCTGTGCACGTTTCAGCCTCGGCGTCTACTGCTGACGTTCTACAGCTGGTCCGTTCAGCCTACGTTTACTGATGGTCTGCCTTCTTTAAACGGCCGTATCTGCAGGGGCTCATGTACAAGGTGCGCTGGAGGAGCGCTTTCTTCAGTCAACTGGGGGAAAACCACCAAGATGCCCCAAGGCACCTGAGGAATTGTTGAGAGAGTTGTGCATATTAGCCAAGCAGGTGGAAAATGTCCTTAGGGCACATCGGCTGTGGCCCAGGGCCAGAACCAGGACAGCTGCCCTCCAGTGGGCGTCTGTTTCTCTAACCCTCACCCTAACATGAAAGGGGGAGATCACTGGTAGCATTTACTTGGCCAGCAAATGGAGGCTCAGAGAGAAGGCTACTCGTCCAGTAAATGGCAAACCCTGGATTAGAACCCAGTTCTGTCCGGTTCTGTAGCCTGTATCTTTGCCATTATTCCAAGCAGCCCCTGGACTGACGGTCGGACATCGCTGTGGTGCACATTCTGAATCACCATTGGAAAGAACGTTCTAATAAGTTAGAACGATCCAATATAGAAAAGTCTATCTCTCAAAACACAGAGTCCTTCAT
Organism: Sturnira hondurensis; assembly: GCF_014824575.4. NCBI lineage: Eukaryota > Metazoa > Chordata > Mammalia > Chiroptera > Phyllostomidae > Sturnira > Sturnira hondurensis. The sequence goes on along the minus strand of NW_028089294.1, from coordinate 15,883,890 downwards.
CTCATCAAGTATTTGAAGGCTGAAAGACCCTGCCTGTCTTTATTCTGCAGAATTCCTGCAGTGGGAAGGAGGCTGGACTTTGCTAGTTTCGACAGCTCTCCCCAGGGCTGGGACTCTGTGTCTTGACATCAGTTTAAAAAAGTACATCTGTAAGTACATTTAGCTGTGATACAGTGGCCTCTTAATATTCAAGCTTGGTCTGTTCATCTCAGTATCTATCTAGAAAAGCGTGTTAAATTAAAGCTTTTCCACATAGCCTTTGGTAGAATTTAGTTCTTCCTCCTCTTGTCATTTTATATAAAGAGGTTAAGTTAAAAACCCCACTAGACTACGTATATTTTTACCAGTTCTGAGGATTTTCCTTGGCCTTTCTCACATCAACGTCATGGAAATGAGAGTCACCGACAAAGAACAGCAGGGTCTGTGACAGCCCCACTCACTTGTGTGGGCTGCACACACCACACTTCCAATGAAAACGCCTGTTGTTAAGCGTTCTGAAGTTATCTTGGTTCTATGATAATTTATGCAACAAAACTACACAGTTGGCCTCAGGGAAATAATGGAACTTTGTGTTCTTTTTTTTTTTTTGCTGTTGTTTTGTTTTCCTTTTGTGGTAAGAGCATTTACTAGAAAATCTACCCTCTTAGCAAAATTTGAAGTCTGCACCATGGCATGGTTAACCAGAGGCCCTCTGGCGGGCCGCAAACCTCCGGACTTACCCTGCATAACCGAAACTCTGTGCCCTTTGACCGACGCTTCCCCATTTCTTCCACACCCCGCAACCCTGGCAGCCCCGGTAGCAGAGTCTTCTCCTGCTTTCATGAGTCTGACCATTTTAGATCCCACATGTGAGTGAGATCATGCAGCCCTTTCTGCGTCTGGTTTATTTCTCTTAGCATGACATCCTCCAGGTCCACCCGTGTGGCTGCCAATAGCAGAATTTCCTTCTTTTTGAAGGCTGAATAATATCCCATTGGGTATAATACCACCTTTCTTTATCCAGTAGTACATTGCTGGGCACTTAGCTGGCTGTTGTGAATAAGCCTGTGACGAAGATCCCGGTTTCAATTCCTCTGGACGCATCCCCAGAGTCGGGACTGCTGGGTCAAATGATGACTCTATTTTTAATTTTTTTGAGGAGCCTCCATATTGTTCCCATAGTGGCTGCACCCATTTACATTCTTATGAACAGCATACAGGGGTTCTCTCTCCCCCGTGTCCTTGGCAACACCTGTTGTCCTTTGGTTTTTGACAGCAGCCATCCTAACACTATGAGGTCGTATCTCAGGGTCATCTTCGTTTTTATTTCCCTGATGATTCATGGTGTTGAGCACAGTTTCACATAGTGTTGGCTATTTGTATGTGTTCATTGAGAACTGTCTATTCAGGTGCTTTGCCCATTTTCTATTCAGGAAACCTATTGTTTTGCTATTGAGTTGTAGGTGTGGAACCGCAAGTTCTTAGTCTAACTTTCAAATGCTTGAACAAAACCAGAAAGTTCAGAGACATGGGAGATTATGGGGGTTTGGTGAGGTATGACTAAGGAGGTGAGGGGCAGAGAGGCAGCGAGTCCGGGACACCTGGCTGTCCTGGCCCCTCTGTCGGGAGGCACTAACGGTGGAGGGTGGGCTTGTGGAAGGCAGGGGGATGGACACTCAGAGCAGGAAAATGTGTGTGTGTGTGTGTGCGCGCGTGTGCCGTGGGCGGCGGCTCTGAGGCATCTGCACCTGCCTTTTTCCTGTGAGAGGCCACAGATTGCCATCGGGATGTGAAATCATTGGACAGAAAATCAAAGAACGGATGGCACTGTACTTTTGGGGATTTTTTTAAAGGCCAGATTTATAGAAAGTATGCAAGTGCACATAGATGAAGTTTTTTGTTTTTTTTTTAAATATTTTATTTATTTATCTTTAGAGGGGAAGGGAAGGAGAGAGGAGGAAACATCAATGTATGGTTGCTTCTCGCGCATCCCCTGCAGGGAACTGGCCCCTGCCGGAAACTGGCCTGCAACCCAGGCATGTGCCCTGACTGGGAATCGAACTGCGATCGTCTGGTTCGCAGGCCCGTGCTCTATCCACTGAGCTACACCAGCCAGGGCTGCACATAGATGAAGTTTTATTTCGTATAGTAAAAGATGATACAAATAAAAAAATGTAGGTATAGTTTGACCTTTACTATGTAGAGGACACTGGAAGGAATCGTGTCAGTAGTTACCGGAGCTGACTCTGGGGAGGGGAATTATGGGTAGCTTTTCCTCCTCCTGTGTCTTCTTTTCCTTACTGAACTTTCTGCATTTTCTACAAGTAGTAGAAACAATCAGGAGAAGTTTTTTAAATTTATTTTTTAGAGAGAGGGGAAGGGAAGGAGGAAGAGAGGAAGAGAAACATCAATGTATGGTTGCCCTTCATGCACCCCCAACTGGGGACTTGGCCTGCAACCCAGGCCTGTGCCCTGACTGGGAATCGAACCAGTGGCCCTTTCATTTGCAGGCGCACACTCAACCCAGTGAGCTATACCAGCCAGGGCAGGAAAAGTTTTTTTTTTAAACAAGATTTTATGTATTTATTTTTTAGAGAAGGGAAGGGAAGGAGGAAGAGGGAGAGAAACATCGATTTGGTTGCTTTTTGCATGCCCCGCTTTGGGGACCTGGCCCACACCCCAGGCATGTGCCCTGACTGGGAATTGAACCAGTGGCCCTTTGGTTCACAGGCCGTTGCCCAACCACTGAGCCACACCAGCCAGGGCCAGGAAAAATTTTTACAAAGAAAATCATATACCTGGTAAAAGTAAATGCAATTTTGACTAAACAAGTAGAGAACTTGAGAGGCACAGGTGTTGATCATCCCAGTGATCAATACGGTTCTTCCCTGCCCACCTGTTAAAGAACCGATGTTGCAGGTTTCTGTTCTGAAGGAGATGTTCAAATCCTTGTCCCACAAGGGAGCTTTGCAAGTCCCTGGGAGGGTTAAATGGGACACTGTTGGCGAATTCCTTCCGTTACAGTGTGGGGACTCACCAGATTCCACAGGGGCCACGGAAGTGAATCACCCTCTGATAAGGTGTCAGTGCCTTTATTCTCCTCTGCTTCACCTCCTGGCCAGTTACTCACCTGGAGGATGACGCACAGTGGGGTAGTGATAGCTGCCTGCAATCCCTTCCTCTGTTGATTCCTTGGCAAAGGTCTGTGGCCTCGTGTAGGGAGGTGGGATGCAGGCTTAAAAGAGCTTGTCACCTGTGGCTGCTTTATCAAGATCTGATTACACTTACTTGCACCATCCTTCCTGGGTTTATACCAGGGGAGGCCGGGCAGTCCTGTCCGTGTCTGCTCTGCCTCCAGCTGGCCCTCTCTCCTTTCCCCAGCCGTCCCAACCGTCTCTCTGCACCGCCTGCACTGACCACTCCACTCTCCTGCCTGACATCTCCAGTGGCCCTCCTTCGCCTGTAGGACAAAGCGTCCAGTTCCTAGCTGGGTCGGGCCCTGCTGCTCTGCCAGCCTCATTTCTGACATCTCCTGCTTGGGGTTTCCCCAAAGCACTCTCGCTAGAACTTTCTCCTCTCAGGTGACCACCCGAGTAACTCCTACCCATTCTCTGGATCTCGGTTAGCCTTGCTGATGCCATCTTTTCAGGGAGGCCTGGCCTGGCCTTGGAAGTGCTCCTCTCATTGGTCCCCTACCACCTTGTGCTCGCCCCTCCATTACTTCCTGTCACCAGCGCTTGTCACCTGTCCCTCTCCCAGACAGGACAGGACGGTGCCCTGTTCACCAGTGTTTTCTCATCAGCACCTAGTCCCGTGTGTCTGACCTACAGGGTATGGCAAGAGCAGACTTACAGTTGTGAGTTCATAAGACAGAGTTTATTCTTTTATTTTTAAGATTTTATTTATTTTTATAGACGGAGGGAAGGGAGGGAGAAAGAGAGGGAATGAAATATCAATGTGTTGTTGCCTCTTGTGTACCCCATACCGGGGACCTGGCCTGCAACCCAGGCATATGCCCTGACTGGGAATCAAACCAGTAACCTTTTGGTTTGCAGGCCCGTGCTCAATCCACTGAGCTACATCAGCCAGGGCTAGAGTTTATTCTTGTAATATTATTTATTCATTATTGTATTCATTCCCATACGAACAGCTGTAAACCTGCGTTCCCCCGTGCTTTATATTCAGCACTCAGTAAATATTTGCTGAATGCATGAATACAGAGAGTGGAAACCCCAAAAGTAAGGGTTGTTGTGTCTGACCTCCTTCACAATGGACACAGTTTGTTAAGCACTCACACTGCCAACCAGAAGGTCGGAGTGGGAACATCGCAGGTTTTTGTGGCGATATGAACTTTCATGGTGTTTCTAGGGGGGCCGCTTTGATCTCTGCAGGGTCCGCAGCAGAGTACCAGAGGGGCCTGAAAGCTCTAACTGACTGCCCTGAGGTGTTGCGTGTTTTCGCTGCAGCTCTCCGCTGAATGATTTATGTTCTTTCTGGTTGGCCTTGACTTTGTGTCTCATGGCAGATTTCCTTAGTATTCAGGCGGGACACTTGTCGTTATCATTCCTTTGATGGGGCTCCAAAATGTACCATCAGGGACCCTCAGGTCAGGTATAACAAAATTCTACCGGGGCCCATCAGTATTATCTTTTCAAACTTTAACTTTAGATTCTTGAGCAACAACTTCAACAAATGAAAGCAACTTACCAGCTAAACCAAGAAAAGTTACAGTACAACTTCCAGGTGCTGAAGAAAAGAGACGAAGAAAGCACGGTGATTAAATCCCAGCAGAAGAGGAAGATCAATCGGTAATGAACGTTCTCAGCCCCTTTCTCCTGGGCCCTGCCGCGATGGAGGTAGGGGTGGGCGTGTGTGCTTCCCTTCTGTAGGAGGGTCCACTGTCAAAGTCATTATTAAAAGTTTTTAAGAAAAGATAATACACTCAACTGGCTCTGCTCTCCCTCACCTCCTCCTAGAAAAGAGCGTACAGCAAAAAAAAATGGGCTGGGAACTGGCGATTGGCAGGTCGGAGGGTAAAGAGGGAGGAGTCAGAAAGTTAGGTGCTCCCTGAAGAGGAGGCTCAGTGGGAGAAGGGAGCTTGGTAAGGCGGGAGGCGGGGTGGGAGGTGGGACTGTGAGTGGTACTGTCCCTTCTTCCTGTCTTCACTGGCTCTTCCCTCTGGCTTCAAACTTCCAGTCTCCCTCATCTTGAAAAACCCTCCAAGGAACCCTGCCGCTCCTCTGCTCGCACACTACCTCTGGCCTCTCTGGCCGTTTCTGTTGCTTATCACTTGCCCCCTTACCCCTCCCCCAACATAATTTGACCTATGACCCCTTAATTGGACAAAAACTGCCCCCTGTAGGATACCAACGGTGCCATTCTTGCCAAGCACCGTGGCTTTCCCGTTGTTATTGGATACTGAATCTCTAAAATTTTTCGTCAATTTATTCTTAATTGGTTTCCTTGGGGGGAGTAGTTCTGCCTTTTCCTGCCTGATAAGCTATTCTAGAAAGCATTTTATCCCTTTGACTTTTAAAGAGTTTCATTGCCTTGAACTTCAGTCCCGTGGCTTTGAATCCCACCTGTGTGGAGGACGGCCAGGTGCATAGTCCTAATCCCGGCCTCACTGCCTCACTGTGTCTGGAGCTGCCAAGAGACATTTCCACTCGGAGAGTCACCGTCATTTTCCGTGTACAGTTTCTGCAACCAGCCTTGCTGACCCTCCCAGGTCTCCTGCGCCCACCTCATTCCCCTTCATTTCTGGCTTCCAGCGGGCGGCTTAGCCCTTGACTTTTCGTTGAGCGCCCCCTTGCGGCCGTCCTTTCCTGCCCACTCCTTCCTTGCTACCTTGCTCAGACCTCCAGCACGCAGCTGGAGTTTATCTTTGTTTTATGAGCTTCTATAATTAGGCAGCACAAAGAAACCCCTTTCCTAAAGGACATGGAAAGACACTTTGGGATAACTACTTAAAATTCTTTTTGAAACCTATATACAGAAAGTCTCCTGAATGCTATGATTAAGAAAATAAATTAGATTTTTTATCAGAGACTATGTATACTCACTGTGACATATTCCTGAAGATGGAAATATGAATTATCAATGTTTGTGTTTTAGGGACCTTCCGATTATTTCAGAGTAATGCTTCAGAGGGAAAATTGTATTTTTAGACTTTTTTAAACCTCAAACACCCGCCTTCCACCTGCCTGTTACTGTGTGGCTGGGGCACTGACACGAGACACCCACCTCTTCAGCGGTTTGAAGTCTGAGGTCCGGTCCCGGGTCTCAAAGCTGTGCCTGCATGCATATTTCATGCGGCAAGTTTCCACGCACAGAGCTCCCGTCAGTCGAGCCGGGGGAGCTGTGGCCTGCCGGCGTTCACCGTGCCGTCGGCCAGGCCTTACTTGGCCGTGTGCTGGAGTCTTGGACCACTCTCCTCCCTGCAAATGGGCTTAAGTCAGGGGCCTCGCCTCTGGGCTCCTCTGGCACGCCACGTAGGACTCTGCTGCGGCATTTTCCACTCGGGGCTGTAATGTTGGCCTTTGTCTCTCACTGGACTGACACCTTCTCACTCATCTTTGTGTTGGAACATGTCTTTGGCATGAAAGAGACCTTTCATGTTTGATAAGTGAATGAATGACTGAATGAGAGAGTGAATGAATGAAGGAGTTATCAGACCCGTGATCAGTATCGGCTCTTTGAGAATGAGGGGCTCGTACATCTCGGGCTTGTGGTATGCAGTGTTAACTGTTCCTTCTCTCTCCGCCCTACTCAGAAGGCCGGAGGCTGAGACGGGTGGTTTACATACGTGGGGTTGGTCCTGGAGAGGGAGAGGGACACGGACACGTGGTGTGTGGAGGAAGAATCAGTCACACTCTCGAATAGGAGATGGCCTCTTGGTGCGCTGGGGCTTCCGCGCTGTTTTAGATGCATGTAGTTCTGGGCGATCCCACGACCTCCCGTCACCTTCTTTTCCTTGATCACCATGGGAGCTGTGTTTGGGAGTACACGAACCCTCGTGGCGGCGTCTTCCGCCCTCCCACGAGTCTGACTCTGGGCTCGGCAGCACTGAGCAGAGTAGGTGAAAGGAGCATTACTCCTTCCGTTCGGCGGCAGATCAACTTCCATTTCCCCTTCCACCCAGCCTGCACGATGCACTCAACAATCTGAGACTAAAATACGCCAAGCAGATAAAGCAGTTTCAGGAGGACAACCAGTCGCTAACCTCCGAGTACAAACGCCTTGTGATACAGTACAAGGAGCTGCAGAAATCCTTGAGGTATTTCAGGGATGGGGTCCCCGAGTCGCGGTTGCAGGGGCCCCCAAAGTTGGTGGCCATGACTTCATTAGACTTCGATATGGGCAGCTTTTCCGGAGCTGGATCAGGGCACAAAAGAGTCCTCTGTGCTGTCTTCCTTGTCCCTTTACTTGCATGTCACCTACTTTTCCTTGAGGCTTACTGGGATGGCCTTCAGTCTGTCGTAGGTGAGGGGCGGGGCCCCGGATGTACCCCCGTTCTGTCTCAGTTGTTGCTCTTCTACTCATTGAAGGGACCCTAGCCAGGCCCTGGGGTCAGCTGCCCACGCTCAGTAACTCTCCTTCACAGGCATTTTACTCTTATTGACAACGAGAAGTTTCGGGAAGTTTGGCTGATGAATGAAGAGGAGGCGAAGGATCTGATAAGCAGAGCCTTGAATATAGACAGGATCATCCACACTCATCACCTGGGGCTCCCCTGGGCGGCCCCTGATTCCTGGTTCCTGAGGAACGTGGGGCCTGTATCGCAGAAGCAGCAGAAGTCCGCCACCCAGATACTAGAAGAAGTGCTGATGCAGACAGGTGACTGGAGCGGAGCCAAAGGGTCTTCGGACTGCGGGGAGCCTCAGGCACATGAGGGTGACCCACTCATTTTGCAAATCAGTCCGGAGTCTGGAGAAGGGGAAGAGGTCTCAGGGCCAGGAGGGCTGTAGACGATGAGTGGCTGATGTGGCGTTTGAGTCTCTCATTTTACCCTTTCCTCTGTATTATAAACTGGAAGTTAGATCTAGAAGCTCGATATCAGATTCAGGTCCAATTGATTTTTGCGAGGTACACTGTTGTGGACCTCCCTTGGGATAAACTAAGGTCAGATCGCCTCTCTTTTCGTGGTGTTGGCAGCCGTTGGTAACCATTGTGTAGGATCCACGAACTGCATTAGGGATGGCACAATGGGGATGTTCTAACTTTCATCACAGTGCCGTCATTTATTAGCTGGAACACTTCTGAAAGGAGAATATTCACCTCATCAGCTGTTTGTTACTCTGAGACGTGGTTTGTATAGGAAAAGCAGGAATAGCTGCCTATTCTTTCTCTACTTACCAGTTTGCAGAATAAATGGGTTGGTCTCTAGTATTTTCCAAATTTTTTACACACACACACACACACACACACACACACACACACATATGTACAATGAACACATGGATTTAAGCAAATTTCATATGTTTGCTTTACTGCAATTTACTGATGCTCAATGGTCCTGTCTTTGGCTAGTGGGAGTCTCTTCGTGTTGCCTCCTGGGTCCCATAAACACAACCCTAGTCATCTTTGACAATTTCCAGGCTCTCCAGAATGCCCAGAGGTTCCAGGCTCACATTATACTTCTGCTTCAGCTTTGGAAGCAGCCATTTCTCCCGGGAGACCTGGTCTTCGCAGTAGGGAATGGTTTTTGAACTGCAGTCTGGGTACTGGAGTGCTTGCTGTTTTGGTTTCCTGTCTCTAGACCTTCCCAGTGGGCAAGCCTAGGATGTAGGATTATGTTCTTTAAAAAATATTCTATTTACTTATTTTTAGAGAGAGGGGAAGGAAGAGAGAAAGAGGGAGAGAAACATCAATGTGTGGTTGCCTCTCACACCACCTCCACCGGGTACCTGGCCCGCAACCCAGGCATGTGCCCTGACTGGGAATCAAACCGGCGAGGCTTTGGTCCGCAGGCGGGCACTCAGTCCACTGAGCTACACCAGCCAGGGCAGGATTATGTTTGACAGACAAATCATGTGTCCATCCTGATACTTCCTCCTCATCAGGACGACTGGCTTTTCCCTTCCTCTTCTNGAGGGAGAGAAACATCAATGTGTGGTTGCCTCTCACACCACCTCCACCGGGTACCTGGCCCGCAACCCAGGCATGTGCCCTGACTGGGAATCAAACTGGCAAGGCTTTGGTCCACAGGCTGGCACTCAGTCCACTGAGCTACACCAGCCAGGGCAGGATTATGTTTGACAGACAAATCATGTGTCCATCCTGATACTTCCTCCTCATCAGGACGACTGGCTTTTCCCTTCCTCTTCTCAAAGTCTGTCTCCTTTCTTCTAAGTTGAAAATCTTGGTGCTCAATGACTCCAGAATAGTTTACTCATTGCTTCTATGACAATACCTTGGACCAGTCCCAGAGTAAAACACCAACCCCGCCGCTGCAAATGAAAAGAGTTCAAACGTCTCCACGGTTCGTTCTGCTCCGACGGCGTGTTGCGTCAGGGATGCAGAGACAGGGTGCTGTCCTTCAGAGTCACTTGGACTAGTTTCTGTGTGGTCATGTCATCGGCTGAACGTGCATTTAGGTCTTTCTGTTTTATTTTACTTTTGATATTTGGGATTGCCTTCTACAATTGAACTTTGTTTTATAATTGTGTAAAATAGTCACATTTCACACAGTCAAAGGTACAAAACAAGTTATACTCAAAGAAATGTAGCTTTTACCGCCCCCTCCACATCCCACCTGTCCTCTAAGGAGCTACTTAAAAATGTGCGCTTCCTCCTTTCGTTGCTTTTAAAAATTATAAACAAATATTTGACTATATTTATGCAGACTGTTTTTGAAGATAAATGGGAGCATATGCTTTTCTCCACGTCACCTTTTTTCACTTACAGTATATTCTGGACATCAGTCTACAGTAGTGAGAAGAAATGCCCTTTATTGCTTTTTTTATTTGGGGCCCTATCATATGGCTGTGCCTTCGTTTATTCAGATAGTCCTCTGTGGCTTGTTTGGGGTATTTCCAGTGTTTTGTTGGTTCACTCCTGCTATTGCAAACATCGCTGCAGTAAATAGCTTCGTGCACGTGCGTTCTCCTGGTCTTGCTAGTGAGTTGCAGGGACAGATCCCTGGGGGGGCGGGCAGCATCAAAGGGCGAGCGCCTCCGTAATTCTGTTGGCTGTGGCTCCGTGGGGTGGTACCATTTCATATTCCCAGTAGCCATTTGAGGTCTCCTACTTTTCAAAATATTATCTCATTTTACCTTTTGAACAGCTAGTACCCCCTGGGTCATACCATGAACATACAACCTAAAATACATAAAAATGTTCAATGTCAATTAAGACAATTTCTGGCTCCTGCTGTCAGCTACCAGTTCTCGCTGATCGCTCTCCTGTGGGGCGGCCACTGCCTCCACCTGTGAGCTGGCCACAGCGGTCAGAAGCCACGCAGCAGACGTGCCGGCGGGGGGCTCAGGTGAGAGTGAAGGGCCCACGCTCTGCAGCTCCTGCTTCCTGGTCCTGGCTGCATTTTCAGTAAGATGTTTCCAGGCAGGTGAAATTCAGAAAAGTGAGGCATTATAGGCTGTCCAAGAATGGGGGAATTCTCCAGGTACTCTCTTATTACGACCTGTTTTCCTCCCGTAATAGTCTTTCTTCAGCTGAAGAGACTTGAGAGGACCGTAAAGAGCCTTCTTGAAGAGGTTTACTTTTCTCAAGGGAAGACATTTGACTGTTTCCCAAAGTCCACCAGGCCGAGGAATGATCTCTATCTTTCCGTCTCTCCCTTCTCTCTACGCCCCGTCTGCAGAAGAGGAGGAGGCGGAGGAGGGCGGCGCAGCACCAGAGTCTTACCTGGACCTGCCAAAGCAGGTTTCAGCGAAAACTACCAGAAAGATCCTGATGCTCCTGTGTGACGAGTCGGTGAGGGCCTGCGGCAGAGGGGCTCCCAGCGGGTGGCCTTGCCGACTTTCTGCTGCGGCTCCTTGTTATGCTGCTTCTGATGGCTCTGGCTGGGCCAGATGTGGCCTGGGGGCAGGAGGGGACCGGTCCTCAGGAGTATTGCTGGGGTGTCCACAGACAGGCCATGTGTCGCTGACAAATAGGATCTCCCTTTGCAGGTCAGCCAGGCATAGTCCAGGCTGGCCAATGGCTCCTGCTAATTAAAAACAAAAAAAGCTCATTCTGCAAGAGAAGGGGCACTCATGTTGCTTCTGTGAACCCACCTGCCAAACAGCGTGGCCACAACCGACATGGCCTTTCTCTGGGACCCTGTTTGAGATTCTTCTGGGTGCATTAGGCTTCTGCTGTGTGCACTGCATTTTAGCAAACTCACTAGGCTTAGGGCTGCATTGGAGCTGGTTCGGCCGGAAGTTGGGTTGTCACCAAACATGATGAGTGTTTATTTAGATTTCACAGTTCTGAGATGGTGAAAGAGGTGGAGCAAGGACCAGCAGCCTCCAGTCCCCTTGGGACCGTTGGACAGTTTCCTTGGCGCAAAGCAGGGCTCAGGCCGCTGCGGGCGGCTGCTGCTGAAGGAAGCAGCGGGCAGGTGCACCCTCTCTGTTTGCAGGCTCGCTGCCAGTGGCCGCCTGTCCCCTCCCTGCCTGCTTCCAGCCTTTCCGTGCTTGCAGCTGGGTTCTGAGGATATGTGGGGACTGGCCTATGAGTGACGTGACGCTGGGAGGGTGGGAAGCTGTGACCGGGTCAGGTGTGGACTGCTGTGGGCAACTCAGGTGTTTACCTGGGGGCTTGTGGGTGAGGTGAGTCTGCGCCCTCCTGAGGTTGGGGGACTAAACCCACGAAGAGGGGTGGCTTTGCTCCTGCCAGGGGCTCGAAGGCACCCGAAGGCCTTCCTCGGGGAGCCTGTGGCCCGGAGTCTTGTCCCTCGGGTTCTGCTCTGAGGAGCCATCCCTGGTGGACTGCACGGAGGAGGCTGCAGAGCCTGGGACACGCTCCTGAAAGCTGCCTTGACTGGAGATGTCGTCTCCTCTCCTCAGGGTTTCCTCATAGAGAGCAAGCTGCTGAGCCTCCTCCTTCCCCTGGGGAAGAACGAATGCTACCTGCTGAAGCTGGACGCCATTTTTTCAGTGAGTCCCACGGGGCTGAGTGGACATGGGGCTGGGGCCTCGTTCTAAGGCAGCCCCCTGTGTCTACCCTGCGTGGCCCCAGCCCTGGGAGTGGCTGGGTCTCAGCAGCCCATCGCCCCCTTTACATGCTCTCCGAGCAACAAGTGGGCCTCAGAGTGTTCAGATGTCATCCCTGCCTGGCCTGTCCTCTGCTAGCTTCTCTCTCTCTCGTGGCCAGCTCTTGGACCACAGATTCTCCCCACACCCCTAAACTCGGAGGCGTGCTTGGCCCCCTTTAGCCTTCTTGTACCCCCCAGGCCTGTGTGACTCTGATCCCTGATTGTCGGTTGTCTGTTCTGACGCGTGCGACCCCCATTCGCTGCACGTGCCCGTGTTGAACGGCCTCTCCTCGGGGCCACGGCAGCCCCTCGGAGACGTTGAGGGGAGCAAACTGAGAGTGCGACCATCCCTTCCAGCGTGGGGACTCCCAGTGTGGTGTTAGAGTGGCCATTCTGTTTTTTCCCCCAGGCCCTTGGAATTGAGAATGAGGATGACCTGTATACACTGGTGAACTTCTTCCTCAAATACCGAGCTCATCACCTGCCTTCGCGCCAGGTGAGCTGAAGTACAATTGAAAAGAGCATTTGAAATCCTCCCAGAAGCCCCGAGAAGGCATTGCTACCATGGAATAGTATTTCTAGAGAAGCAGTGAGGGTCTTACAGCAGAGATAGCTAAGTTAGCCTCTCCTTTATGTTATTTCGTTTTTTATTTGCAAAGGGGAGAATGGCCGGGGCTGAGGGGCTGCTCTGATGCTGAGGCCCTAGGGGTCTTTCCCGGGGCCTGCCCCAAAAGCCAGTCCCCCCAGGTGAGACCCGGCCCGTTGTCAATATTTGGTCTGTAACAATATCCCGCAAAGTGGAGCCCATTTGTACCTCTTATCTGGATTGTAATGGATTATTCTGAGGAAGTCATTATGGTAAAAACTTGAATTTAAAAGATGTTTGGAACAGTATTGCTAACCCCAACATGAGTGCCCTGGTATGTTCCCCAAAAGCGTTGGTCGTGTGGTCAAAAGCCAGAAGCCATAAAGAAGGAAAAAGGGATATTTTTGAGTAGATTAAAAAAAATTCTGTAGGGCAAAAAGCACTATAAATAAAGTTAAGATAGGACAGCTGGGGAAAAGTATTTTAAACTCAGGACAGTTGGGGACTAATTTCCTTAATATATAAAGATCTGCCATAAACCAACAAAAAAATGATACTCAATAGAGCAGACAAGGGATCCAAACAAATACCCCCCAGAAGGGGCGATACGAAGAACTTTTAAACATGTAAAAAGATAATGAGGCTTTCTTGGAATAAGAGAAATGCAGGCTAAAACTGCTCAGACTCATTTTCGCTGTCCGGTTGGCAAACATCTGCATGTGTGAGACCGCGCAGTGGCGGCTGAGGTGCGGGAGGCAGGCAGGCTCCCGAGTTGCTGGAGGGAGTGGACATGGCTGCGGCCTCCATGCAGGGCCGTTGGGCAGCAGCGGTTACAAAACTGTGTATGTCTTACGCTGCGATTTCTCCCCTGGGACATGGATGTACACATTTGAACTGTGTTTGTTGTAGCTTATTCATTGCGGCGTTGTATGAAGCGGCGGAAGATCAGAGACAACCTCAATTTCCATCATTAAGGACTTGATTGAACAATATAGGGGGCACCTGCATGATGGAATAGTATGCAGCTGTAAAAAAGAACAAAAGTTCTTGGTGTATTTATTGGAAAAGACCACTAAGATATATCCTTGTGTGCAAAAGCCGAGTGCAGAATGATGTGTGTTGGGGGGTGTCGTTTATGTGGGAGCGGGCTGGAAGAGTGTGCGCTCGTACGGACACCGTGTGTCTTTGGACGGCTGCGTAAGAAACTGACGTTTGGGGAAGCAAACTGCATGGACTGAGGGGTAAGAGTAGGAGGAAGACTTTTTAAATTTTGAAATTAAAATAAAATGTATTTTGTATTATGATTCAAAAGGAGGTTTGTGTCACACAGGCTTTGTAACTGCCAGCGCCGTGAGCTCCTGTGAACCCACTTTGGAAAGGGACCATTAGCATCGTTCTGGAGTCCCCAAGTGCCCCGCCCTGGTCCCATCCGCCTTCTTTTCCACCCTTTGTCCTCACTACTCCTTTTCCTGGGTGAATGTCTCCCTCTGATCTTTTCTGTAACTTCTTGTAGATTTTTCTCTCTTTCCTTCTTCCTGTCTGTTTTTATATGCTCACACCTGTGTATCTCTGACCCATAGTCAGCCCTGGCACCTTCTCCAGATCAGCCCCTGGCACCTGTCCCCCCTGCAGGAGCAAGCAAGCCTGACGTCCTCATTGGAGCCAGCTGAGCATCTAGACGTCCAGGGAAAGGAGAAGCAAAGTCTTGAGGAAGAGGAGGCCCCCTCTTCTCCCAGGCTCATCCACCCCAACGATGTCCTTAAGATCCTGGAGGCCTTTGTCATGAGCCTGAGGAAGCCCAGGTGGGCTGTGGCGCAGAGGGCTTGCCTAAGAACAGGGGGAGCTGGATGGGGCGAGGAGCCACGCAGAGGCCAGGGAGGCTGCTGAGCAAGAACGTGGGGCAGTGGGTAAAGGGATACCCAAAGGGAGGGCTAGAGGAACCAGTGGACATTAAAATGAAAGAAATGGGGTGTAGAAGTGATCTCATTCATCGTTCATTCATTCATTCAAGGAACATTTACTGGGGTCTGCTGTGTGCAGGCCTGTGGGAACGACACCTCGTGAGCAGAACAGTGGTCGAAGCATATACAAGGTGTCACGTTGCTCCGGGGAGGCATGTCACAGAGGACTTGAGGGGGGTGTGGCTCAGAACTGGGTTTCCCTAGGCAGATAAAGTGGAGGAAAGGGTGTTTCAGGGTGTCACAGCACAGGAGAAGGCCTGGTGCGTTCAAGAATGGCGAGGTGTGGCTGGAATGTCAGGGTCTGGGAAGTGGGGCCAGCGGGTGGGAGAGCCTGGTCGGACCTGGGAGAGCCTTTCCGAAGGTCCCCGAGATCTTAGTCCCCGTCTGTTAGTGGCCTGGAGCCAGAAAGGGGAGCGTGGGGGAGTGTGCTCAGATTTGGATTTTAGAAAGATCACCTTGGCCACAGGTTGGCTACAAGGAGAGCGATGGAAAGATTTGTCGGGGGGAGGTGATAGCCTGGGTCACGGCTATCCTAGAGGGGGCAGAGAGGCGGTGACAGATTTTGAGAGCGGTTCTGGATTCTTAATGAGAGAGGTGGGCAGAGTAATGAGCTTTAAAGCCAGTGAGGGGAAAGGGTGGATTAACTCCGGTGGTGCTCACGAAAGTGACAGTGGCACCGAGAATTGGGAACGGTGACGTGTCCTCTCCGAGACCCTCCTGAGATCTGGTAAGCTTGCATAACTGACCGGGAAGGCGACCTGTGGGAAAGCAGGAAGTCTGTGAGGGACAGGCACTGTGACTGGCGGGTCCAGGTGGTGCCAGGTGGACTTGATGGCACCAGTGCCCTTGACCCTCAGGGACTCTCGGGCACCAGTGAAGCTGCTGAAGGAAGTGCGGAATAACTCCAAGGACTCCGAGTACTGGAAGGCCCTGGCCACGGTTGTCTCTCAGGCCACGCAGAACCTCTGGGATGGTCTATACCTGGCCTTGGAGAAATACCAGTGAGTGTGTGCGTGTCATGGCCCAGGAGGGGTGAGCTGGGCGGGTAGTGGGGAGGCCTCCCGCTCCGAGTGGCCACACTTGCTACCTCCCTGTCCATGAACTCTTAGACAGAAGCTGCCTTTGGCAACTTCTGGTGGGGCTGTGCAGTGCTGGTGATTGGGCCTCTGGACCCTCCTTTTTGGTTCTGTTCCCGTGAACCTAGCTCATTCTGGAGGCAGGAGGGCTGCTCTGGAGGCCGTGGCTTCTGGGACCTTCTCCCACCTCTAGCCAGAACAGAAGCATAGGGATCCTTGCTAGAGGGTGGAGGAAGCCTTGGGCGGCGTCTCACCGATTTTTCTGCCCAAAGCCTCGTCCTGACGCAGAGGGCCAAGCTGCTGGCAGAAAACAGCGCCCTGGAGCAGCAGAACACGGAGCTCCAGGTGCTGCTGCAGCGGTACCTACACTCCAAGGTGGGTGACAGGGACCCTCCGCGGAGGGTGGGCAGGGGTAGGTGGGGCAGAGGTGGGGGACACAGGAGCTGATATTAGGAAATGAGCAGCCCCCTCCTTGACCCAAGGCTCTTTGAGACATGGGTTGCCGTGTTGTCCGTGATGCCACAGTTCTGGGCACCAGCTGCTCATTGGGCCACTCTTAGGGACAGGGCCAGAGCAGGGCCATGTGACCGCTGGCCGAGCCCATCTGGAGTTGTTTTCTGTTTTGGTCTTAATAGTCAGTCTGTGAGGAATCGAGGGCAGAAATGAGCCTGATGGTCAAGGTCAAAACCTGGAGATTCCGTGACTGGCCCAGACCACGAGCTCTCCCCGCTCTACCAGCCTGGGCTGTCTGGCCTGCAATGTGACGTGGGCAGAGGGGGCTCCAGCTGGGGCAGCTATTCCCTGGCCCTGACTCATGCCCACTCCAGCGATAGTTGGGCAGCTTCCTCGTGGCCCAGCAAGGGGAGGAATCTCATGTCTCTGCTCCCTTTGGTTGGTAACACAGCTGCAAGCTCTGATTTGCTGGTGGGGTGTCCTTCACGAGGTGCTGAGCCTGTGGGCCAGGAGGGCCATGCCACTGGGCTGAGCATAGTTCCTCCTCTGCTATCAGCTGTGCGTGTGAGAGGTGACTGAGGCCAGCCACAAGCCCAGGCCCTGGGGTTGTGTGGCCTGGTGTGGTTTCAGGCCCCAAGCTGCATCTGAACAGGGGCCATAGTAAGCTTGGGGGTCATGATGACCTCTTGGCCTGTGACAGGATTCAGACATCAGGGGACCATGGTCCACCCTTCCATCAATGCTGCTGTGCACGAGAGGATAGGGAGGATGAAGGGAAGTGCAGGGCCAGACTGGGGGCTGGGATGGCAAGTGAAGAGGGGAAGAGAATTGAAGAGAATGGATCTGAGTGGAAGGTTAAGAACATCCCCAGAGGCTAGTTAGCTGGAGCGGAAGCCGAACGAGCAGCCCTGGACCCTGTCTTCTGTAGGAGGGCAGACGTGGGCTTTCCCAGACACCTGGACGCAGGGGGCAGAAGTGCACGCAGAGATGTGCAGGCTTGTGGGACAGTCAACAAGTGCACCTGACCCCCGGAAGGCATGAAGGAGGACGACCCTGGGGAACAGGTAATGACCTTCACTCCCTCTTTTCCAGATAAATGCGGAACTGCAGATTCCTCCGATTCAGGTGTTCCAGATGCCCACCCAACCCAAGCAGCCCTGACGAGGTGCTGTGTCGGAGCGGGCACTGGCGTTGGTGCTGGTGCAGGGGCTGGCGCATGTCACCCGGGGAGCTGCAGGGCGTGCTCTGCATTGCCCAGAGCTGCCATTGTAAAGTGACAAGGGCAGTGGCCTGTATCCTGTAGTCATGATTAAAGTCTTTAAAAAGTTGTGGCTGAGTCTTTTTAAAGAGGGTCCAGTGACACACGGGCCCCTACCCCCACCCCTGGGTCAGGAGAGGACTGTGTCCCCGCCTCAGACTGTGGCAGGCGAACGGGCGCGATGCTGTGCGCTGAGGCCAGGCCAGTGGTGTGCAGCTCCCTTGTTGCTTTGGGGGGCAGCCAGTGCCTGTGCTTGGAAGCTGGAACTTTGGGGCAGCTGGCAGGGTCTTCAGCTTTCAGATTGCCCTTGGGCCTGCAGCAGGACCCTGTCGAAGAGCTTCTGAGGCCCTTGGGCGCACCCTGCTGTGTGCTCTGGGCCGTGGTGTGAGGTCCCTCCGGTGGGTACCCCAGGCAGGTGGCCCTGTGTGAATGCTGGGCCATGAGGCCACCCAGAGGAAACATCAGAGGGGCCAGGTGACACTGAGTTTGCCAACCACGGATGCCCACCGGCCCTGTGCCCCACGCCATTCCCCCCACTGGAGCAGATTTGTCAGCTCAGTGTTTGATTCCTTTTATTAAGAGAAAAATCAGCACTCAAGAAAGGAAAAACAGCCAAGAGAATCCCAGCTCACGCAGGCAGGGGGCAGCACTTCAAGTACAAACTCCTGGCTGTACCTGGAGGGACTGGAAGGGCCAGCTGTGCAGGGCAGGGAGCACAGGGGCTGCCTGGGGCGGTGGGGAGGGCAGAGGGGCTCATCGTCACCGCCTCTCAGACTTACGGACAGTAGCCAGGATGGAGGAAGCTCTGAGGATTGATAAAAACCCACAAGTCACCCACGAGTCCCCGTCTGGGGGCTGCCTGGGCAAGAGGAGGAGCCACGTGGAGTGTGCTGGGGCAGCAGCAGCTACCTGCAGGGTCATTAGGAAGAGTCTGGCCCGATTCTGCAGAACAAGGACCAGCAGTATCACTGTCTCCACAGGGTTGTGTCTGGAAGGGGAGAGTGATGCTCCTTGCTCATTCATTTTTTTAAAGCCCTGGGCACTGGCCCATGATTCTGGGTTAATTTCATTCGAGCTTTAGTTCGTGACTGGAAGGCCTGGGGTAGGGTTTGGGGTGGCTTCCTTGGAAGCCAAGGTCTGAAGAAGGGTGGAGCCTCAGCAGTGAGGTGTAGCCCCCAACTCCTGCCCACATCCCCACCCCCACCCCACAGGCAGCGGCCAGAGGGGTAGGACCAGGCCAGCTGCAGGCCTGGGGAGGAGAGGGCTGGCCCATCACTAGCCCAAGAAGCAGGAGATAGGCTTCTGGGACCTGAGGCTTGAGGGTGGACATGGGGTTTCTCAGGCTCCCCCCAGGGAGTCTGGGAAGTCCACACCAGGGGAGGGGTGCACACGCAGGCCCAGGAGAGGAGCTTCGGGGAGGCGGCAGGGATTTCACGCCCCTAGGAGCTTCTTGACCATGTAGCCGGGGAGGCTGTAGAGGAAGAGGCCCAGCATGAGCAGCGCCAGCAGCGCCAGCACGATCTTGATGATGAGCCACTTGTAGCGCGTGCAGATGAGGTACTTGATGGACTTGAGGGGGTTGAGGAACCAGACGAAGGCGGTGTCGGGCCGGCTGGGGGAGGGGGAGGTGCGGTCAGGCAGTGGGCACCTCCCAGGGCACCCCATCCCCTCCGCCCTTCTGACCCCAAGAGACCCTGTCCGTCATGGCCTCAGTCCCCAAGTAGTGAATGCTGGCGACAGGGTCTGAGCCCATTTCTAAGCACAGGGTTTGCCGCTTGCATTTCCATTTGCAGGACCCTCTGGTGTCCCAATCTCCTTCCGGGGCCTAAGTGGCGTTTCTTGCCGCTGGGCAGCCCTGAGCCTCCACCTGAACACCCGCAGCCGCAGCCCCCGGCGGTGCCGATTAGCAGGAAGTGCCTCTACTTAGCAGCTCATTGGACAGGGTCCAGGCTGCCCCTGTTCTCTCTCTGTGAGACCACGCTTCCCAGCCTCCCCCACTGCTTTCTGGTGAGCATAAACTTTGGCCAGGGATCTGAGGGCTCCCTGTAGGGCACAGGCCATGTGCACTGACAGGCCTGCTGTCAGGGTGTGACCGCATGGTCCCCCAGCCAAGCAGTGCTTGTCCAGCTTTGTGTTGTGTTACAAGACAACAGATTCTACAAAATGTCAGGATGTGAAACTGAAGATGCTTTTTCAGACATGTCTGCCCTGCTGACTCCAGGAGGATGTGGGTGCACCCACTAGAGCTGGGCTTGACATCGGCGGGGCTACAGTGTGGGGCATGGGTGCAGGGCCCCCGGTGTCTGACCTCAGCGAGGACATGAAGTTAGCACCTCACTGAGCCTCAGTTTCCTCGCTTATGCCACGGGTGAGCAGTAGAGCCGGTGGGTGAAAGGGTGGGGTGAGACCGGAGGGCGAGGCTCCCAGCGCAGTGTCTGGCACCGGGCGGGCGCTCAGCAGATGCTGGCCGCTGAGATGCTGCAACTGGATGGAGCCACCTAACTGTCCTGCTGGATGGAGGGGCTGCGGGTCGGCAGGTGGATGCTGCAGGAACTACTCGGGACTTGCTGGCTAAGCCCAGCCAAGCCCTGTCCCCTTCCCTGCCCACATCTCAGCTTCTTTCTGCTGAAGGTTAGTCTGGCAGGCGTGTTGCTGGGAGAGGAAGCGGTGTAGTTTGAAGAATGCTGGATGGGCAACTTGGAAACCTGGGCTGAGTCCTAGCTCCCCCCTAATTTGCTAGAGGGCCTTACTTCACCTCTCGGGCCCGATATGTAATCATGAAAATAGTCATTTCCCATTCTGAGAGCCTATGAAACCATTGGAAGTGTTGTCAAAGCTTTGTGAAACTTCCTGTGTGTGCACACGTGCAATTACACATGTGTATGTGTGCATGTGTGTGTCATGCATGCCGCCAAGCTCTAAGTCCAGAGGAAGAAGGGAGGAGTACCAGACCCAGGAGGATGCCGGGCTCAGGCCCCAAGGATCTTCTTGACTAGGTAGCCAGGCACAGAGTAGAGGAAAAGAGCGAGGAGGAGGAGCAGCAGCAGGAGCAGCAGCAGTTTGAGGAGCAGCCAGCGATACGTGTGCCACAGGAAGTAGCGGGCGGACTTGAGAGGGTTCAAGAACCAGATGAAGCTCGTGTCTGGCCGGCTGGAGCAGCAAGAGGAGCAGGGGGAGCAGGAGAAAGGATGCAGGGGGTAAAGGCTCGGGGAGTGGCAAGGGGGCTCTGCCAGGAGGGGGCCACCTGGGCGGAGTGAGTAGTTCTCGGGAAGGGATAAGAGGGCAGGGGTGCCTGTGGAGTGGGGGCAAGAAGACAGTTCTGGCCCCTCTTTCCTGGTCCAGTGTCCCCAGGGACCAGTGTGGCAGGGGCTCTGGCCTGGCAGGGCACTCACTTGGGTTTCTCTAGGGGGTCAGGTTCATTGCGGGCAAGGCCCACTGGATTCTTCTCCGCCTCCTCCGCCGTCAGCAGATGCAGCTCTGCCTCCACCTTGCCCTGCAGAGAGGAAGAGGACTGTCCCAATGTCTGTGCCAGGTGCCAGGCCCCCAGCACTGGCTCGGCCCTGGCCATCGCCCGAGCAGTGGGCTGCCCACCGTGAGCTCAAACTCGTCATTCTCGTCGCGGGCCAGGAGAGGCCACCAGCCTTTGACACGCTTCTGCTTGAAGATGGAAACCAGGGGCACGTCCATCTCCCCTGTGGCCATCTCCATGGTGCACTGCTTGGCCGTCTTTGCGCCCCGCGGGAACCGGTTCAGATCCAGCTCGATGGCCCCTGTGGGGGCCTCAGAGTCAGCACTGACAGGCCAGGTTGGAATGACCCCGCCCCACACCCAGTGTGGGCTCTCCCTGTCCCCACCTCCCCCTGCCCTGTCCCCTGCGTTCTGGGCCCCAGCCCTGCACCCAGGAAGTCGTCGGCGGAGAAGTGGTCCGCGTCCCAGATCTGCAGCGTGAGCCGCGCTGGGATCTTGTACTCGGTCTCGTCCCAGGAGAACATGGACTCCTTTTTGGAGATGACGATCTTCTCCTCGGCAGCCAGGTAATCGAAGGGGAAGATGTAGCGCCAGTTGAAGTTGCCCTCCCCGGTCAGGGAGTGGTAGTGGACGTCCGTGTCCTGCTTGTCCTCCTGCTGGCCCTTCAGCCACCTGCAGAGAGCCGCCCACGGCAGACCTGTGGCCACGCCCCTGGGGCCTCTCCCCGCCTTGCAGCTCCTTCTGTCCTTGCCCTCCTTTCCTGCCCACCAGGAGGGCGGGCTCACCCCACCCCACCCCCGCCTCGCCAGGGACCTCTCACCCACCCCCGCACAAAGATGTCACTGGACTTCTCCCCAGTGAAGAAGTCGTCGTCCTCCAGGACCACCTCGTCCGTGTTCCACACGATGACCCGTAGCTCATACCTGGGCAGGGGGAGAGGCTGATTAGCGGTCGGGGCGGGGGTTGTGGGCCGGGATGGGCAGGGCGCTGGAGATGAGATGGCCCAGAGAAGTCCTGGGGACTTGGGGTGAGCACGGGGCCTGGGCAGGTGGGAGCTGAGAGAGCAGAGGGGAAGCCGAGCTGTTGGGTCCCTGGGTCGGCCAGTCGGAATGGCTGTTGGGAGGAGAATGGCTGTGGCCCCAGGGGCAGTCTGGCGGGCTGGAATGCCAGGGCCCAGAGCACACTGCTAGTGGCCAGGGAGGCTGGCTCCGGGACGGGCGGAGCCCAGAGCGTCAGGACCTAGGCCCCGTCCCCAGAGGCCAGAGCTCCAATCCAGTTCTGGCAGAAATTACGCTAAAGCCCAGCAGCCAGCAGGGGACACCCACAGAATCTAGTTTCCTAATTCATGGTCTTGTCCCTGAAGAGGATTTTCCCTTTAGAGTGAAATGAGGTAGTTACGTTTCAACCTTTAGGAGTTAGGCTCTGGACTGCAAGTCCCCGTGACCCTTGGGTTGGGGTGTCCCCTAGTGGTAGACCCTGGAACGGCACACTCGTGGCCTCGGAGGGGGAGGCTCTTTCAGACAGAATTGGCTGCAGAACTTGTCCACCCAGGGCAAAATGGAACTACAGGGCTCCTCGTTCAAAAACCATTAAGAATTTCAAGATTATCAGGTTGGAGTAAGGGTGGGGTGGCCCTGAGCGTGGGCCCCTGTGCCAATCCATCCACCATGAAGGGGGCCCTGATTCCAGCCACTGGCCCGTCACTGTTGGCAATGACTTGATCTTGCCACTTTACAGAAGGGAAGCCTGAGGACCAGGGAGGCAAAGTGAGTTGGCCAGGGTCATCTAGGAGAGGCAGCTCGACAGCCTGGGGTGGGGCTGCCGGAGGGCGTAGCCAGCTCCCAGGCGTCTGTGCCCTGCATGGGGGTGCATACCCAGTGAGGGAGCCCACGTTTTGGTGGAAGTCTGCCGGAGGGGGCTGGTGTACGGGCTCAAGCCCTCACTGACCTCCCAGTGGGGGTTGTGGCCCCTGCTTCGGCAAAGGTGACCCGCCAAGGGCAGGCCCCACAACTCTCTCCGTAGGTAGGTTTGCTCCTATCACAAGGCCACACCGGGGAAAGCTGGTCACCAAAGTGACTGGGGCTATGTGAGGAGTGGTGAGGGGTCGGGGCAGGGAGGGGTGGTGCTGGGCCCCAGCAGCTCACTTCTTGGGCTTCCGAGGGGAGATGTCCAGAGGCGTCCCAGGGGCCGGCATGTCCATGGGGAACATGTCCACCCACAGCTCCAGGCGGCCCTGAGGAAGGGGGGGCATGGCAGGTCCCCTCATAGCTCCTCCACTGCTCTCCTCACCCTCCCAGCCTTTGTTCTGACAAGACCCATTTCATCAATTTTCAGCCTTGGATGCCAGGAATTCCTATGACATCATCGACAGCCAATCACAGCTTCTGAGGGAAAAACCCCAGGTCTCCACCCCAGCTGGTGTGGTTCTCCCTCAAGGCAAAGACAGGTGCCACTGGGGTAATTGTGAAGGGCCACGCTGGGGAGGTGCACCAGGCTTTGGGAAGGCAGCCAATAGCATGAGGCCCCGTTTTACTCCCTGATCCTAAAAACCGAGAACCTCCAGGAAGTCACCTGCTCGATGCCCGGCTTGTCAGGGTTGAGCAGCGGCCGGGTCTCCACGTGCTCCGGCACCAGGCGGCAGCCCACTCGGGGGATGTCCTCCCAGTGCCGAAGGGCGCACAGCGCCACGTGCTCGTCCGTGGGCCGCCTCTGACCTGTGGGTGCCAGCGTGTCAGCTGCTGGCCCGTGCTCAGCAGCACCAGACCACCACTGGTCCACCCATCTCCACTTTACTGCTGGGAAGACTGAGGCACAGAGGGAGAAGGCTCGCCCGGGTTCTCAGCTGCCCCACAGGGCCCAGAGAGCCTCACGTCCTTGGGTTTCCTCTTCCTGGGGAACTTGACCAGAGAATCCTCAGGAGGTCTGAGGTTGGGGGTGGGGGGCAAGGATCCACCTCCCGTCCCAGCACCGTGAAGGTGGGCAGCACGCAGTCCCTGCACAGGTCCCCCTGATCCTCTGGGAAGGGCCCTGCGGGCAGAGCAGTGAAGAGAGCGCAGGGCTTGGAGCCACGTGACCCTGGACAAGTTGCTAGACTCTTTGGGCCTCAGTTTCCTCAGCTGCACAGTGGGGAGACCCTCCCTAGCCCAGAGGGGTGCTGAGAGGAGAGAGAAGGCAGCAAGCAGGTGAGTGCTTTGTAGCACAGGGAGGCTGGGCAGAGGCTGGGCAGACAGAGTGGGGGGACTCTGGGCTGATGTGTAGGGGGTCACTAGGCCCAGACCAAGGACACCCCAGACTAGGCCCTAAGGTCCCATAGAGGGAAGTGGGGGCCCCTCCTTGACCTCTGGCCCCCCTGTGGCTGCATCCAGCACCCCATTACCATTCTCGTCCTCCATCTCAGAGGGCCCCGTGAAGACTCGGTTGAACACCTTCACTCTCCCAGGGGGCCCGAAGTGGGGGCCGTCCACTTTGCCCTCCTTGCAGAGGCGGGTCAGGATCTGGCTGGGCTTCATGGGGTCCCTCCAGATATTGTAGCCATGTCTGTGGGAGGGGATACAGAGGCATGGCGGGGCTTGGGGAGGGGCTGGGCCATTCCCAGGTGGCAGCTGGTTACAGCCAGTTTCCTTAAGTTGTCTGCTGCCCAATGTCAGCCCGTGGGCCCTGTCCCAGGCTCCAGGTTCCTCGGAGGCACTAGGGCTGTGGGAGGCTGATCGCCCCTGCCCTGATCTCTGGCGCCAGATGACCAGTGTCCCCAGGATGAGTACCAGTTGCCCCTAGGGTGCCCGCTCCTCTCAAACCTCCAAGACTCCCATGAGGAAGCCGATGACCTGAGAAGTTAAGGGATGTAACCAGGGTCACATAGCCTGTCGATGGCAGAGACTGGCCGGATCCCCAGTGGACTCTTCCTAGGGCACAGTGCCGCCTCTGCTCTCAGCCCACTTTTCTCTTTTTGCCCTGCCTCCTCTGTCCTGGAACCTCCTGGTGGCTCCCTCCTTGTCCTGGCCTCTGAAGACTGTGCCCAGAGCAGGCAGGGGCGCAGGCCCGGCCTGGAGCAGACCCTGTAAAATGTCTACCTTCCCAAACCATGTGCTCTGAATCTTATTTTTAGAGTCAAGGCCAGACGAGTGGGCCCGGCCCTGCCCTGCACCTCCCCACCCCGCTCACGCACATGGAGTAGGTCTGGGCGATGCCACAGGTGGCGCGGTGCTTGCTGTAGAAGCGATTCTCCAGGTCAATCTTGGTTTCCCCAATGAGGTCATCGGTGCCCACCAGGTCCCAGTCATACACGGAGACTGTCAGCATGGATTCCATGGGGAAGGATGCCTCGATGTCGAAGGACCTGGCCAGGGGAGGTTGAGAAAAGGATTGAAGGTGAGGTGGGTTGAGAGGAGAGGGGGTCTGGGCTGGAGAAGTTGCAGGGGCAGCCGGGAGGCCACCTGGAGGCCTTACTTCCCAAAGACAGGGTTGAGCTGCTTGGAGATGTAGTTCTCCTTGTCCCGGATGTCAGTCTTGCCCAGCCGGATGGCAATGTAGGGGTCCGCTTTGCCATTGATGTCTGCGGGGTGCAGGTCTGTGGCCTGAGATGGGGGAGGGGTGCCCCTGAGCAGGCTCCCCACACCCTCCTCACCTCCCAGTGGCCCTGCTCTGCTCCCTGACAGTCCCCTGAGGGCAAAGAGCAGAGGCTTGCTGTGTGCCCGTCTGGGCCTTGGCTTCCTCCTCTCTAGAGGGTGGGGACTAGACTGCAGAACCCTCAGGTGCTTCCCCATCAGGTGCTGCCAGTTCGCAGCTGCTGCAGCCCCCCTGGGGGGGAGGACTGGGCCACAGGGGAGGGACTGTGAGGGGGGTCTCACCCTGACCACGTAGACGCGGACCAGCACATTGATGGGCTCATTGCTGGGGATGCCCTGGAACATGCCGCAGCTGGGGTCGTAGCCAGCTTCCCGGGACACGTCCTCTGGGAGTGGCACTTTGTACATGCAGAGGGAGCCCTGGGCAAGGCAAGGTGCGTCAGGGCACAGGCTTCAGTGAGCACAGGTGGGGGTGGCATCAGAACAACCAACAGTCACACCCTCCCGTGGCAGGGCCTGAACCCTCTGGTGGCTGGATCACGGGGAGGCCTAGGGGTCCTGGAAGGAGTGGCTGGGGCAGTGGTGGAGGGGGATGCAGGCAACTTGGGGAGGCCTCCAGGGCGGATGCTCTTTATCGATGAGCATGAAGGTGTTTTTGTATTTCACCAACCAGTACAGCTGACAGTTTCATGTGACTGTCAGCCCTGGGCTCTTGCTGGCATGGGGTGGGGGGCAGAGGGGTGCCCTGGGGGCTCAGGTCAGGGCCTGGGACTTAGGGGCTAGCCCTGCTCCTTGCCTGACCTTGAACCGGCCCACAATGCGCTCCTCTTCGCTGGAGCCGTCTTCATCATCCCCCGTCTTGCCCCGGAGCAGGTTGAAGGTGTGCAGCCAGTCCTCAAAGTTGTCGAAATCTGACTCGAGCTCCCTGGGGTACACCTGAGCCAGGCCAAGCCATTAGGGGGACACGGCCTGTCCACTGGCCTCCCTCTTGTCCCATTTGCCACCTCCTGTCCCCAGGTGTGACCCCACCCCCCGGCAGGGTGTGTCCCAGCCCCTTACCTTGAGCTCATCGATCTTAGATTTCTTCTTCTCAGGGGCTTCGGACCCCTGGCCAGGGCCGGGGCTCTGGGCTCTCTTCTTCTTCTCATCCCTTGCAGCCTTCGCCTTCTCTTTGCCCTTCATCAGCCCCCTCCCACCTGGCCAGGAACAGAAAAGCAGGCCTTGTCTGTTTGGGGCAGACACGGAGGAGCACTTGGCTAATGTCACTGGGCTGGTCTCCGTGCACTCATCTGTAAAATGCAGACAGTGCTCCCAGGCATGCCTGCCTCACACGGTGCAGGTGCCCAGCACGGTCACGCCAGGAATGTGCGCAAAGACTGCTGTCCTGCCCTGTGACAGAGCAGGGTGGGGAAGCTGCTCTCTGTCTTCCCTGGCCTCAGCCCGCTTGTCTGAGGTGGAGGTGTTCTTGTAAAGCTTTAGAAAAACAGGTGACATGGTTGACTATGTCGGGGAAATGTTTTATATTATAGCTTCCTCTTAGAGGTTCGAACTAACATTTGTACATTAAAGACACTGAGAATCCCTGAACCAAAAGACTTATTTTTTGCCTCGAACCATAGAACCCTCTTTTCCCTCCAGGACACCCACTAACATCGTGCCACAGAAAAGGACTGGGAAGTGCTGGGTAGGATGAGCTCCGAGGGTGCTTCCAGCTCTTCTGTGGCTCTAAATGCCTGTCCACCAGCCTAAGCCTGCTCACTAGTGCCCAGGGACGCCTGGGGACATCTGACCTTGGCCGCTGCAGCTGTGTGGGTGCACGGGAGGGAGAAAGAGAAGCAGCTGGTGCAGCAGGTAGGGATCTGGCCACCTGGGGGCAGGGGAGAGAGGGGCAGAGATCCAGGGTTCTAGGGCTCACCCTCAGGGTTGTCCATCTCTTCCTTCTCTTCCAAGTCCATTCCTGAGGTATCGTGCTGTCGAAGTTGCTGCCGAAAGATGAGGTGAGAGGAGGAAGGAAGGTGGGCTTCCTGGGGAGGGGTAAGTGGACCCCCCACTCTGGTCTCAGATCAGGCTTAAATGTGCTAGAAACAGAAAGGCTTTCCTACTAGGTTACAAACCCATTGTGTTTGGGTGTGTTCTCTTGTTCTTGAGGAGTTTTTCTTGGCATGCATCCAACCCAGGTAAAGATTACACTTCCCCGCCTCCCTTGCAGCTACGTGTGGCCATAAGACTAGATTCTGGCTAAAACGTACAACTTCTGGGGTGGGCCGATCAAGGAAAGGAGTGTGACCCTCTTCTCCCTACCCCTTCCTGTACCATCACTCACTACCCAGAGGACGGTAGCAAGGCGGCAGTATCTTGGTCCTTGACACCATCAAGTCACCATAACAGCTTTTCCCTTGTTCACACTGATCTAACTTGCTGTGGAAGCTTAGCCTGTGCTTTAACGTGCATAGTAAACATCAGACACGGCTTGGGCCACGGAAAGGGCCTGCGGAGAGCATGTGGCTGGGTCAGCTCAGTTGAGGGAATTGAGGCACATGGCCCTCCTGGTCAGCCAATCAGGCAGGGAGTGCCTTGAGCTAGGAGAGCAGTGTGGAGAAGAGATCGATGAAGAAGAGGAAAAGTGTGCTTCTGGAACTTGCGGTCTGGCTCAGCCAATGGAACTCATGTGCCCACAACAGGGGAAGAACATGTCATAGCTGCTGTGACCAAGACAGGTCAAATAAAACAGTATGAAGACAGACAAGTCCTACTACGAAGTTACTGTTTCCTTTTGGCCTCCGAGCACGTTTCTCCTCTTCCTCAAATGTCGCCTCCTCTGCAAAGCCCCCTCTGGCCCGGGCAGGGGCTGGTTGGCTTTTGCTATCACACTGAACTGTATCTGCTTACATGCCCATTTTGCCCAGCAAACAGAGGGCTCCTCAGGGCAGGTACGGCATCTTATCTCTCGGCTCCCACAGCACCTAGGATGGTGTCTGACTTGTGTATATTCAAGAGATGTTTGTGAATGGAGTGAATGAGGACCAGAGGAAAGCAAGCCAAGGATAGAGATAGGACCGCCATGCTGGGAAGGGCATCCTGGACTAGAATGTCAAAGCTATGAGACACGGCTGTCCCAAGCTCGTGTCAATGGGGTGGAGCAGCCAGCTCAGGTGGGGAGCAGGAAGGAAGTTGGACAGGAGGGCCTGATGCAGAGCTGGGGCCGCCTCCCCAGTGCAGTTCCTCATCAGCCCCCTAGCCCAGCCCCGAGGCCTCACCTCCTTCATGGTGTCAATGGAGGCAAAGTACTTGGACCACCAATCCAGCATGCTCTCATCTGGCTCATCTTCCTCTGGCTCTTCCGAGTTGCCCTTCTTCTTCTTTTTCTTCTTCTCCTTCTCCTCGTCAGCCTGGAAGGTTGGCCAGGTCAAGAGTCCTGCAGACATCACTGTGCCCTGGCCATTTCCAGGGCCCTGGACAACTAGGGGGTCCCCCATCCATTCTGAGCATCTGCTCCCGGGAAGCCCTGGGTCCCATGAGGCTCTATGGGGCCATCACTGCCAGAGGGGGATGTCTTATGGAGGAGGATGCCATGGCCGGAGAGGTCATGACCTGCCCACATGAGCCCCCCGCCAAAGTGGGGTTGGCACAAAGGGGCCCCACTGCCTAAGCAACTGTCTTGGTCTGCGCTCTGGGAGGTATGCAGGCATGAGCATCCAGGGGCTGGGGTGGCCCTCTGCCTGTTGCTGCACCCTTTGGCCTGACACCCATGCCAGTGTAAGGTCCTCTTTCCCCAGAACCCCCAGACAGCCCCCATACTCACCACATCCACCTTGATGACAGCATCAGAAGTCTGCAAAGGGGAACCAAAGAGACAGAGACAGAATTAGCGCCCCTGGGGCCTGGAGTGGAGGCAGCAGCCCAGCCAGGGAGCGTGGGGAGACACTTGCTATGCGCTGTGAATCCCTGCGTACCCAGGGTCAACTTTGCACTAACAGGAGCACGCTGCTGGAGAGCCTGCAAAAGGTCTGCCTTGCAGACGTTTCCTCAAACCTTACAGGGCGGTGGTTCTCAACCCTGAGGCAGCTGTGGACACCCCAGATGATTTCAGTGGGAGGGTCAGGATTGGGAGGGGGGCTGGCCGCATGCAGGGGTTCAGTGAGGTTGGCTAGATGGAGTCAACTTCAACTCTACTTTTCCTCTCTGACCAGGTCAAGCACCTTAAAAATTAAGTGGATACACACACACACACACACACACACACACACAATTGCATAGCCAAAGAGGACCCTGGTGAAAACACCCCACCAGAGCCCAGGGCCTGCGGGATGATGGGGAAGCTGAGTCCAGTCCTCTGTCTTGTTTGCTGAGGGCGTGAAACAAAGGAGCTTCCCAGGAGGAGCTGACTATGCTGTCAGATGGTTCTGGCTCTTTCTGTCTCTTGTCCATGCACACAGCATGCTTGTGTGTGCACACACTGACATAGTCTAGGGTGGAGCTGTTTGCACACACAGTCAGGGCCAGCCCTGGACATGCCGAAGGAGGTGGCCTGGCTCAGAGGGAGCATCACACCCAGCTGCACGCTCCGAGCCAGTGTGGTGCTGGCCATGCCCCACCTGCCTTACCGAGTCCAGCTTCACCATGGTCTCCAGCTTCTTGACGGGCACCTCTGGCTCCATGCTCACCACCACCTCCCCTGTGGGGTGAGAGGAGGGGCCCCCATTGCACAGCACACGGCAGCCCCGGAGAAGTCTTACTGGACAGAGAGGTGGACAGACAGGCAGACAGACAGGGGAGAGCAGGGGTGACAGTGAAAGTCAAGGGTGACCAGATGGACCAGAGAGAGGCCCAAAGCTGATTCTCCAGCTTTCGGAGGGGAGGGAGAAAGATGGAGCAGTTGAAGGGAAAACTGTGGGCATCAGGAGAGGGAGAAGGTGAGCCGGAGGAAGGAGGAGCTGCAGCCTAGAGAAATAGTGGAGGCTGGGCCGGGAGGGAGGCCAGGGGCAGGACGGGGTGGGTGGAGGCCAGGTCTCCTCCAAGTACCAGCTGAGGAAGCTGTCTGCCCTCAGGCCCTCTAAGGGCATCTCCAGCTCTGGCTCTTTCTGCTCTGGAGTGAGGGGCAGCCCTGTGCAGGCTTGGCTCTTGGGACAGGACCTTCCTGCTGGCCTCCCCTGTACCCACTTGTGGATGCCCTGGGATGGCAGCCAGGTGGCTGTGTGACTGGGCTGTGAGCTGGAGCCCCTCCCAAGGGCTGGTGGACACAGGCCTGGGCCCCAGGGTGTGGCCTACCAGTGGTGTTCCAGTTAGCGCTCGAGTGGTCTGGGGGCCTGTAGATGAAGCGCCGCAGGGAGTTAACGGCGTGGGAGCCCACCAGGGTGTAGCGGCCAAAGGCGCGGCAGTCCACCACGCGGATGTTCAAGGGTGGGTGCAGCAGCTCGTTCTCCGGGAGGTCCTGGGTGTTGCCAATGGAGCCTGAGCTCAGAGAAGGGGGCAGAGGCACCTGGCCTGCCCCACCGTGCCAGCTGCCCCCCACTATGCCAGGCTGTGCCCGGGCTGGCACCCACCACTTCAAACCACTTCACGAGGGTGCTGAAGTTGGGGTTCTTCTTGTAGTTGTGGATCATAGATGACTGTACCCCCTTCCCCGCACACTCGATGTCCACCCTCGGCCGGTCCACCTGGGCCAGGTTCACACGTTTAAGGTCCCGCAGGCCCCAGAACAGCACCTGGGAGGGGGCAGGGGGACGGGACAGTCCCCTCAGTCAAGGAAGCCAGTGGTGGACTGGGCCTCCGGAGAAGGAACTGGGCAGTGGGGTGGGCAGTGGGTTGGGAGGGCCAGGGCCAGGGCAGCTGACAGGGGTGGGTGTTGGGGACGGGTGGCAGGGCTGGGACCAGTCCCAGCACATGGCAGGGAGACTCAGTGCAGACTGGGCAGACTGGACTGGTGGGGTCACGTCTGCTGCCACCTCTGGGTGTGATCTCGGATGAGTCACTTCCCCTCCTTGTCCCTCAGTCTCCTTGTCTGAAAAATGAGGTGGCCTGAGGTTGCTGAAGGCCCCTGGAATCTTATGTCAACAGTGCAATTTGTGCTAATGGCCCTCGTTGGAGTCACAGAGTGAGGGGCATAGAAAAGCGAGCACAGCAGGGCCCATGCAGAGCAGGGGTGGGAGGGGCAGGAGGGGTGGGTGGAGCCCTCACACACCTCGATTCGGTATTTGCTGAGCACAGGCCGGATGCCCATGGGCACAGGCATGATGGGGCCTCGATCCACATCCACCGGGCCGTCAATGGGTGGCAGGTCGGCCTTCCCTGCCGGCCCGATCTGGGGAAGAAGGGTCACAAGGTCACACCCTGCAGAGCCTGGAGAGTGGGCTCTCCCTTCCCAGGAGTTAGTTGCCATGTGATCTAGAGAGACAGGGAGGACCCAACACCCTAGGCCCCCAAGAACCACACTCCCAGCTCCAGGCAGACAGGCCCCTCGCAGGATGGGGTGAGGGGCTGCACCTGCAGGAGCTCAAAGGCGGCCAGAAGGTCCCCGGCCGTGGAGTTGCCTCGGTAGATCTGGTAGTACTCAAGCTGAGGTGGGAAGCGGGGTGGGCAGTACGCCTCGTCAGCCATCTTCACCACGGGCTTGGCAAAGGTCCGGCCCATGAAGTCGAACTTGCCCTGATGGGACAAACAGCCAAGGTGGCCGCTTGGTGCTTGAGTTGACCGAGTATAGTCATGACTGAGGTCTTACGCTGTCCTTTCCACAATGCCAGTGGGCGAGGGGGCAGGTGGGGTTACCCCATCCCACCAGTGGGCAAACCAAGTCTCACCACAGATTCGCTCAAGGCCATGCTGGCAGTGGGGGCAGATTTGGGGCTCAGGACTAGCGGGACCTCCCACCTCTAGTCTAGGGTTGCTCCAGGACCTCAGGAGCTGAGGACGCTTGTCATAAGTGGCTCCCCAGCTCTGGAGGAACCCCCCCCAATCTTTCACCCCCCACCCCAGAGCGCTCATGGAGAACTGGGGGGCTGTTACTGACTGGAAGGTGCAGGCAGGAGGGCCCCTTGGGATGGGGGAAGGCTGGGGACAGCAGGACTTGCTGACACATGTCCTGGAGACCTGGGGCCTGAGCTTACTCTGTCTATGCAGGGAAGTGGGAACACCCTGACGCATCTTCCCCCGAGACCCCAGAGGCCCATATTGTGTGTGTGGGGGGGGTGGTCAGGCTGCAGAGACAGGGCAGAAGGAGCTGGTTAGCCGCCCAGGCTTCCACGTTTCCTACAGCGCCTTGGCTGAGGAGGTCTGGGCAGGCGGCCACCAATGCACACGGAGGGCAGTGACGAAGCGGTAGGTCCCAGGTCTCAGAGTCCACCCCTACCATGGTGTCCTGGTCGTAGACTTCAATGACAATGATGGGGGGATCGTCCCGCAACTCGTGAGCTTCTCCGTATAGCTCCAGGTTGTCGAACACCAGCATTTGGTCCCAGGTGGGGCATAGGGTCTCATTCAGCACCTGCAGTATGGGGCAGGGCAGGGGAAATGTAATAAGTGTGGTGGGTGGAAAGATCTCTGATCAGAAGCCACCTGCAGCCACTGTGGCTTCCAGGGGACTCGGGGAACAGGAGTGTCATGTTCCCTATCTCTTCTGGGAATCTAAAAATGAAGGCCATTGTGCAGTCTGCTCCCGTCCCCTTTGCCTGCGTCTTCCCCGCGTTCACCAGAACCACACCAAAGCCTTCAGCAGGGTGGCCTGGGCGTGCACCTTGTCTGCAGGGCTTCCCTCTGTCTCTCAGGTTCCACAGGCTCACAGGTCTGCAAATACTCTCAAAACCAGAGACACTCCCTCCCCGCAGACCCTCACCTCTGTGCATTGACTCTGGTTGATGAAGAAGACACGAGCAAATGGGTCTGAGAGGCCGCTGCTGTCCGCAGCGAAGAGGCTGCGTGCCTGGTACATGTGGGCCCGGAGCTGGAACACCTGCTTCTCTGTGGGGAAGGGCAGGCTGAGGCTTGGGGACGCTGCCCCTCCCCCGCCCCAGCGTCCTCCCAGGGTGAGGGCTGGGAGCCAGGGGTCCCCACTCACTGGTGTAGACCAGGCTGATGGGTGGGAAGGAGTGCAGGCCCAGACCCTGGGCCGCCTTGACCTCCTCGAAGCCGCAGGGCAGGCCGCACAGGAAGTCCTTGCGCTGCTTGCTGAGGCCCAGCCACAGGTAGAGCTCCAGCTTGGCCTGCACCGTCCAGCCCATTGAGCCGAGACCCCGCTTCCCAGGCAGCTGGGGGTGAGTGTGGGGTCAGCATGGAGGGTGTGGGCAGGGTGGGACCATGCTGTCCTCCCTGCCTCCCATTCTCTGCCAGCTCCCTCCTCTCTCAGCACCTGCTCCCCGAGGGCACCACTCCACCAGCTCACACTTGCCAGACCCGGGCTGGGGACGGCTTTCTCCCTGGGGGGACTGACCCTTAGAAGAAGCCAGGTGCAAACCCAGGGCCCCAGCCCCCCATCCTGCAGCACCCCCTCAGTCGGGCCCCCTTCTGGCACCTTGAGGAAGAGTGTCTTGACCTTGGCGCAGTCCTTGCCCAGCTCCTCCTCCACGATGGAGAAGAGCAGGTCTTTGGAGGGCACCCGGGCGTAGGCAATGCGTTTGTTGTTGCTCATCATCCAGATGAAGACGTCAGGGATGCTGTGCTGGGGCTGTGGGAGGGGAGCCAGGGGGTGAGGGGGCCGCTTCTCAGAGGGGGCCCCGTGGGCCTCGCTGGCCACCAGGGCCTTTCCCTCAGGGACCAGAGGAAAGACCCTGGGTGCGGTCTTCCTTCACCCCCCACCGATGGGGCGAGAAGAATGTACAGTAGGACGAAAGGCTTGTTCATCCCTGTCCCCCTGACAGCTGTCAGCAGCAGAGGCCTCCTAGGAGGTCCGGCTCCACCCCTTCCTGTGCGGCCCCCTCCCTCTTCTGGTCACTGGAGTTTGGCCTGGGCACCCCTCAACGCACACCAGCAGGGGCGCACCTCATCTGCCAGGAAGCGCAGCTTCTGCAGGAAGTTCTGGCACAGCCTCAGCTTGTCCCGCACCGTGTGTCGTTTCACCTGAGCCCGCAAGGCCTTCGCCTGCTGCCCCATGCTCTCCTGTGAGGGTGAGCGGGATGAGCGGGGCCACCACGCCTGATGGAGGGGGCTGGTCCGGGGGGACTGTGGCCTCAGACATACATCCTCCCACCCCAGTTTCCCCTTTCACCTCCAGACCTTCCCTCCCTCCCCTGTGGTCCAGCACTGAGGACCGTGTCCTCACCAGCTCCCGCATGCATGACTTGAGGCGCTCCCGGTCGAGCCTGGTACGGGACAAGTGACCCTGGTCCTTGTCAGCGAGGGAGAGGAACCGGCTGGGGGTGAGGGGAGCAGGTCTTAGCAGAGCCCACCCTCCAGCAGGAGGCCTGCAGACACCTCCTTGTCTTCCCTACCCCAGCCCCCAGCCTTCCCCCACTGCCCCTCCCCCTCACTGGCAGCCACTGCTAAGCTCCTCCAGGACGCCCCGCAGCCGACGCTCTGGGTAGGACTTCTCGGTTTTGATCATCTCCTGCACGTCGTTCAGGCCTTCTTCCTGAGGACCAGGAGCAGGGTGCATGCCGAGTCACAGCCCCTCCCCCAGCCTCCCCAGATGCCACCCCATCCATCAGGGGAAATAAGGTGACCTGGGATCTCCCTCTGGTGCCACCCTCCAGCATCCCACCATCATCAGGAATCCTCCAATTCCCCAGGTTCTGCTTTCGAAGCCCAGGGGCCTTCAGTTCCTGAAGAAAAAGCCACTTTGGGGCTCTGAACCTGGGGTCCTGGTGGACTTGCAGGGGTGGGCAGAATCAGGACTGGGGGCGGGGTGCAGGTCAGAGCCAGAAGGGTACCCCAGCTGCCTTCAGGGAACCCCAGGACTGGCTGGGCCCGGAGTGCCAGACTCCACTCCAGGTAGCCCTCTGTCTCTTGGCCCACTTCGGAGGGGTGGGGGAGCAGGGACAGAAACAGAGGTCCTGCTGGGGCCACTCCAGCAGTCCCACGACCCCATCCCCTGGCCCTCACAGCAAGCTCCTGGGCAGAGACGCCTGTGAGGTGCAGAGGACTCGCCCCTCCCCACCGTGCCCACCCCACACTCTCCACCGAGGCCTGGGGCTGACCAGCTTGTCTGCAATGTGGTCCATGATGTTGGCATTGTAGAGGCGGCGGCGCTGGTCAGGCCACCAGCTCTTGATGTAGATGCAGGGCTTTTGTTCCAGGTAGGGCAGGTGGAAGTAGTTCCTGGGGCGGGGAGGAGGTGGGCGGTTGGGGACTGGGGTCCAGGGAGGTGGGAGGCAGCAGGCAGGGCCTCCCAGGGCCCTCTCTGCCCCCGGCTCACCTGTCAGTGACCTGAGGCCGCATGGGTGGGGTGGAGGAGATTGAGGCCAGGTCCCCCCCCTCCTCCGTCTCCTCGTCGCTGGAGTTCTGGATCAGATCTACTTCCTCCTCGTCCCCGGGCTCCTTCCGAGGTCGAGGCCGCTGGGGTCGGGACAGGCCATCAATCTCGTTCCCATAGTTTCCTGGAAGCATGAGGGGACACCTGAGGCCTAGAATCCTTTCCCAGCGGGCCTCAGCCAGCCCTCCAGTCTGGGTGTCACCTTGGGTTTGTGGGAGGGGAGAGGGAAAGTCAGGGAAGGGGAAGTGCTGGGAGTCAGGTCAGCTCAGATGTGACAGAACACCCACCAGAGAATGGTCCCCATGTCCTCCGTGCCTGCAAAGATCTCGCAGAGAGCTCTGATGACCCCTGAGCCCAAGACCCAGCCCAGGACGCGGCCCATCTTCCCACTCTCTCCTCTCTAGCCCCACGAGGGCCTTTTTCCCTTCAGCAGGGATGGTTTCTTCCTCCCCTGTGTCCCAAACATAGTCTAGCACACAGTGGGTGAAGCTCAGGTCCCCCCATGGGCATGTGTATACCATGGGCATGCACTGTGTGCAGTGTGCATGCTTAAAGACATGTGGAGGGAAGTGATCAAAGTTTCCCTCCTTCTGGGCAGGGCTCAGCAGTGACCGCCCAGAAGCCCCGAGGGCCTGAAGGCCCCTCCGTAAGCCCAGCACGCACCTATGGTGACCTCAAAGGTAATTGGCTTGTCTCCATTTTTCCTGTCAATCATTGAGGCTTCCAGGAAGGCTCCAAATAGAAAGAATTCTTCTATTTTCCCGGTGCAACTCTGTGGGGAAGGTGGTTGAAGGCACTCCTAAACCTTCATGGGGATGCTGGGACCAGGGCCAGGCCTCCTCCCTACTGGCCCTTTGGGCTGATGGTGGGGACAGGTCACCCAGCTATGGCCCTGGGCAGCCCAGACTCTGAAGGCCTCAAGCCCAAGTCCTTTTGTGCAGGCAGAGCCCAGGCCCAGGCCACCCTGTTGGGAAGGCAGCTGAGCCAGGGGCCCCAGGGGACAGCTCACCTCTGAGACGGGTGTGGCCTGCTCCACCTGCACCTCCGTGGAGCTGGTGAGCTCGGGGTTGGAGGTGTCCAGGATCTCCACAGCCAGGCCCAGCATGAGTCGGGCACGGAAGGACACGCCCTCACCCAGGCCCTCATTCAGGTCCTGGTGCTCGTCCAGCAGCGTGTAGTTGCGTGTGGAGCCGTACATGTTCACCCAGGCCGGGCCCAGCGTGGGCAGGAAGCCTGTGAGGTGGTGGGGAGAGAAGAGTGGCCCGTGTCACACCCCAGGACCCCCTTGGGTTAGAGGGACCCCTTCTGGGAGCTCTCAGCCTACACCTCTTGATTGCTGAGCTGAAGGCCCCATGCCTTGCTCTGTGAAATCTTTGAGGCAGACGAAGGCCTGTGGTGCAGCAGCCTGTGGCTTACAAGAGGCTGACCTCGTGTCTGCTGTGTGTGGGCCGGTGGGGGCACATGCGTGGGTCACGCTCCCCACTTCCTTATGTCTGGAGCTGCCTACAAGCTGTTTGAAAAACAGATGCCGGCTTCTCCCACATGCCTCAGCGTGGCTTCGGGGCCCTTCGCCACGATGTGCAGATACACGTGTGGCCGACCCTGCTTACACAGACCCCTCTCCTCTTCCCTGAATGTCCTCCCTGCTCAGCGCTCTTCCTCCAGGAAGCCCCCTAATTCCTAGTCCTAACTAACTTCCCCCATCATTGGGATTTGCTGCGTCTTGTGTGTAGCACGGATCCAATTCTGCCTGAAGTGGTTTTTTGTTTGTCTGTTTGGTTTTTATTCTACCTGATTTTTTAAAAAAGTTATAGCATTAAAAAAACCAAGACATACTTCAGATAACATAAAATTCACCATTTGAAGTGTGCGTTTTAGTGGTTTTAGCATATTCACTATGTCATGCAACCATCCCCCAATTCCAGACCATTTCCACCCCCTGAAAAAAAAAGTCACACCTGTTAGCAGTCTGTCCCGATTGCCCCTGCCCCTTCTTCCCGGCGACCCCTAACGCACTGTCTGTCTCTATGGAGTCACCTACTCTGCACGTCTGACACAAACAGAATCACAGATGTGGGGTCTTGTGTGCCTTCTGCCTTAGGTCTGAGCCTCTGGTAGCACGTGCACCTCGCTAACCGCCCCGAGTGCTGCGAGGACGGGAACGCGCTCTCCCCTCCGTGTCCCTGGTACCCAGCACGCTGCCTGGGCCCTAGGAGGGACCCCTTCCCACCAGTCTATAGGTAGGCACTATGGCAGCAGTGCACACATAGATGTAATATGTGTGTCTGTACACACATGTAATTATTGTTTTCATCTTCACGATGGGAATGTAGGTACAAAGGTCCCACTGCTACCCATGGTCAGAGCTGAGGTTCCAGTCCAGCTCTGCCCAGGCCCGAGCCGTGATCTGCCACTTCTCCTTTGCAGTGGGAGCTGCCGGCAGAGGCCTCACCACGCCCAGCGCCTCTCATGCTGAGGTGTGAGGTGGTGGTGGTCGTGCGAGGGCGGGTCTCACTCATTTCCTCCTTTTTAGGATGCTCCCCCCCCATACTCCCACCACTCGGCCTCCTACTGCTGACCTTTGTCTCCATCATTGGAAATCTTGCGCAGGTCAATGAAGTGAGTGCCGATGGCCACATCATTGACCTTGTCTGAGTCCCGGATCTGCACCTTCATGCGTTTGCAGAGCGGGGGGAATAGGTCTGTGAAGACGACCTGCTCGTTCCACAGTGGCTCGTAGCTGCTTTTCTGCACTGAAGTCTTGCCCTGGTGGGAGGGAGGGAGTGTTAGGGTTTGTGTGTTAGCATGTGTGTGTTTACTCATGTGTTGGTGTGTATGCATGTTTGTGTGTGCACATGCATAGTGCGCACACACATGTGTGTGTGCTGTGTGTGCATTTATCTCCTGAACTCTTTTCCCCACCCCAGCCTCTCTGCCTCTCCATCCACTCCATGCTCCCCTCAGCTCTGGGTCTCTAGGACCCAGAGGCTGGAGGATTCCCAAGGCTATGTGCACTGAGGCACTTCCCAGCCCAGCTTCACCAGCCAGCCCCTCTCAGCCGGAGTTTCCTCATCTCTCTCTCTTCCCTTTGCAGGTGAATGTGCCAAGGCAATGACAGGCCAGTCTCCTGCTTCTGATTTTGCCTCTTGTGTGCCCTCAGGCACCCCCACTGATCGGATGCCTGTTACCCCAAGTCCCAGCCCCTGCACCCACTACCCCAGTACCTTCTGGCCAGCAAAGAAGACTTGCACATAGGGGTCAACCAGGTCCTTGTTCTCCCCGATGAAGGCCTTCTTCACGTTGGCCATGAGGCTTGTGTTCATCCGGGGCAGCCCCTCCGCTCGGTAGATCTTCACGTAGAACCGGGCCCACTGGCGTTCGGCGGGCACGCCCTCAGGGAGCAGCAAGTTCCTGCCATCACATACAGCTAGGGAGCCAGGCCCGGGCACCCCAGCTCCTGCCCTAACATCTCCATATTCCTGGGCCTGGGACCATCACCGCAAAACCCTGCTCTGCCTCAGTCCTTTCTGTCCTGTGAGAAGGAGTCTGGATGCTGAGGCCAGCCTAGACTGCCCTTAGCCCTGGTTGAAGTCCTTCCCGGAGGAGCTGGGCTGTCTGGGGGCTGGTGAGAACAGGTAAGGGGGGTACCATCTCTGGGCTCGTTCCACCCCCAGGGCTCCCTCTGGGGAAGGAAGGGTTGGGTCAGGCCTCCGGTGGGGGAAGATGGGAGCCTCACCCTTCAATGTCTTCCTCTTCCGTCTCGTTGGCCTTGTGGGGCGTCTTGATGTTGTCTCCCTTGCCCACCACTGCGACGTCACACTTCACGTAGCCTTTCAGCCCAGCAGAAATGTCGTCAGGGTCAGACAGGATGGCCCACTTGTGGTGGAACTGGTGCTCTGCAGTGGGGAGGAGTGGGGACTGCACCCACCGCCCTGGCCCTGGGGTACTGCACCCGCAGGGCAGGTCGCAGAGCTGCAGAGCAGGGGGCTTTCTTGGCCCCTAGAGGTCAGGCCATCATGTCCCCTGGACCTTGGGCCACCGCTCTGCCTGCCTTTGGACCAGGGCCAAGGAGTCAGAAGTCCCTGAGCGGGCAAGGTCTTATACCCAGGTTTGCAGTGTGACTTTGCTGCCTAATTAATTTCTCTGCTGACAGCCCACCTACCCCAACCCCAGCACTCACCTGTTCACAGCGGCCAGACAGCCTTCATGGAGGGCCCCCTATCTCCCTGTGGGCCTCCCCCATGTT
Organism: Sturnira hondurensis; assembly: GCF_014824575.4. NCBI lineage: Eukaryota > Metazoa > Chordata > Mammalia > Chiroptera > Phyllostomidae > Sturnira > Sturnira hondurensis. Next base: position 15,843,703 of record NW_028089294.1, on the reverse strand, counting down.
TGGGGTAAAAACCACAGATGTGATACAGCTCTCCCAGCTCACTCGGCTCATCCCGCCCCATCCCTGTGGTCCTGCTGGGCAAAGCTGCTCAACCCCTGAATGGTTCACTTGCTATTCTACACCTTCATGGCTCTGTGGCTGCTGGTCTTTGAGCTTAGAATGCTCTCATCCCTACTATCCCTCTGCCCCTACTCTCCTCCTCCAAGTTCAAACTTCTACTCCTTTTGCTTGAATGTCTCCTCTTCCATGCAGCCTTCCCTGACTTGCTCAGAATTACTGAGCCTGGCCCTTTTGGTGTTCTTGGTGTTCCATACACACACACCCTATCACACTGTCACTGTGATTATTTATTTTCTCTTTCCCATTTCAAACTGAAATCCTCCTAAAGACAGGGCAGTGTCACTCCAGTGTGGAGGAAAGGACAATGATGGGGGAGAGGCCATGCTAAGATGGGTCTGCACGTAAGGTTTGCTTTGAAGCTGTTTGTGAGCAGTGGGAAGCCCTGGCCTTGGTTTTGTGTGGCACTGAAATCTCCAGAGGCTCGGAACTCTCCTCTTTCCCTCCCCTTCCTTCACCTTCTATCTTAGCTCAGACCCTGATGAGGCTGTGTGAAGTGTGTTGGGGCTGTACACAGAAATCAGCCTGTCTGGGGATCGGCCAGCCCAGCCGTGCCCCAGGAGGGAGGATGCCGTAGCAGAGTGTGAAGAGGGAGTCCAGCATGGCGAGACAGGGCAGCTGTGTGGTGAGGAGTGGCTGGAGGTTGTCAGCTGACCTGGCAGAGCTCAGGAGGAGGGACCATGTCCTAGGCGGCCCAGAGCTTCAGGACCTTGTCAGAGCAGATGTTTGTGGGAGGGATGCGTGAATAGACAGCTAGGTGGCTGGGCGGGGAGATGCACAGAGGAAGGTAGGTGAATAGATGGATGGATAGACGAGTGGGTTCCTGTGTAGACAGATGGGTGGGTGGACATATGGATGTATGCGTGAGTCTGTGGATGGGCCAGTGGGTGTGAGGATATAGGGGTAGATGGGCAGATGTGTGCATGGTCAGATGAACCGGGGAGATTTGGCAAGAAAAGAATAAGACTCAGGAGGGACATGAAATTTGCCTTCAAACTTAAAGGCCATTTGAAGAGGGACTGGATTTATTCTTTCTGTCCCTCCAAGGCAAACTTGTGAGCATGGGTGGAGATTGCAGGGTGACAGACTCCGGTTGGTGTAAAGGATGGGAAGATCTGGAACAGGAGGTGGTGGGTGCCCCCTTTGGAGGAGGTCTAAGTGGAGGCTTAAGTGACCAATCGGGGACGCTCTCAGAGGGTCCTAGGCTGCTGAACACTGGACTGATGACCTCCAAGGCCATTCTGGTCTTACCACTGTGATCTGTGACATTGCATGGCCCCGGTCAACGGGCCAGAGGTGCAGGATGGCATGAGGCCCTGGGCTACATGTCCCGACCTGAAACATCACTTCTCTGCCTTGGGTCTGGCTCTGCCACCTGCCAGGGAAGGCTGCCTGGGCTGGAGAGGTTGCTAGCAGGCTGGTGGGGTTGGGCTGGGTGGAGTCCCATATGGTCCCTCCTTGTCACCAGCAGAGAGCTGCAATGAGTGAGCGGCTTTCTGCTGTTGTACCTGATACTGCAAATGTGGTCCTGTCAGGGTGAGAACAGACTGGTTCCCCAGCAATCCCTTCTGGCCCCACAAGATACTGACCTCACCATGGCTCCCAGCATCACCCAGGAGTCCTTTGTCCCTGACAGTAATCTGTCTACCAATGTCCTGAGAAGGTCAGGAACCAGGACTCATCAAGCAGTTCAGGCCAAACTGGAGATCGTTGGCATGAAGACGTCAGTGCCCCAATCACACTCAGACTTCTGGCTCCCACAGACACTACCAGGCTCAGGGACAGACTCAGCAGGAACAGCTAATTTGGGGGTGGGTGGGTTCCCCCATGGAGAAACCAGGTTTTGGCCCAAACAGACCTGGGTTCACACGGAGTTTCTACTACTGACTCGCAGTGTGACCCTGGGCCATCAATGTGAACTTCTGAGGCTCAGTCTCCTTACTGTGAAGGGGGAGTGAGGACGCCCGCTCGGGTTCTGGGGGTCAGACCTGCCAGGGCTGCATGCTCAGCCTGGGCCTGCCACTCAGTGGGTGTCCCCTGAGTGTCCCCGGCTTCCTCACAGGACCCTTCCACCTGGAAGCCCGGACGCTCCTCACTCTCTTTCTGCAGTGTCCTCCCCACAGCCGCACATGCTCCCCGGGAAGCCCCAGAGCTTCCGACTGGCCCTCTTCCCTCTCCCTGCAGCACTGATGGCCCTGAGGGCCACCCTCTCCTGAGGATGACAGCATGCTCGGGGTAGGGGGATGGCACCGGCCTGGCAGGCGCAAATCCCAGCTTCTGTTCCCAGGCTCTGAGCAAGCCCCTGCACCGCCTTGGGCCTCAGTTTCTCCCTTGCCACAGAGAGGCTGGACTAGATGTTTTCAAGTTCTCTTGCAGCTTGAGTGTCCTAAGATTTTGTGATTTTTACGTGGATGGTCCTGGGTTTTGGACTCAGATTCCCCAGTCTGGGCCTCGCGCACCAGCCGAGTGTCTATTAGGTCGAACCATAAACAATCACCAGTTTGTTCAACCTAATAGTTTAGTGGCACCTTTAAGCCACTTACCTTCTCTCAGCTTTATTGATCTCAGCTGTACAATGGGAAGACTGCTGATGTCTGCCTCGCTGTTTGGTGAGGGTCAAACATGACGGTTTGGGTGACATTGCATTGCCACTGTCAGAAGGCCGAGTGGGGACATTACTGCACCTTGAGTGGTGGGCTCACTTCAGAGATGGGGGTGGACCCCGCGGCCAGGGTGTGTGCCTATGGTTCCTGAGATGGCCAGGAGTGGGTTTTGGGGACAGTGGGGCTCAGGGGCAGCTCTGGAGTCACTCAGCCTGATTTCACCTCAGACCACCTGGGTGGCAGGGGAAGCCTGGGCACTTCTCAGAGCCCCCGGCCCTTCAACTATAAAAGGGGTGAAGCCACAGACCCCCACAGAGGGTCAGCCTGCGGCTCTGGGTCTTCCCTGGACGCCAGCAGACGGGTGCAGGTGGCCGCTGCCTTTGTGTGGGATGGAGAAGCCCATCACTCCCCACACCTGAAGGCTGCCGTACTCACGGCCCCGCAGGCGGGGCCCAGGGGCAGCTGGGCGGGAAGCACCGCACACACACCACACTCCGCGAGCCGTGTGCACTGGTGCAGACTGGGTGGCACACTACTCACCAGGCTGGGAGTACACGGTTCCCACGTCCATTTTGAAGGAGCCCACCAGGGTGCCGCTGCGCAGCAGGTTCTTGGAGTGGATCACCTTCCGGGCAGAAGCACCGGCCAGCAGTCAGGCCCAGCGGGGCTGAGGCTCCCATGGGGCGGGTGGGGCCGACAGATGGCAGCACCACCTCAGCTTGTCTGGGAACCCAAGCCTCTCAGAGAAGCAGGAAATGTTTGGCAAGGCAAGGCTGGCTCGCTGAGGCTCGGTGTCAGCCTCCCCTGCACTTGCCTGCTTCTGCTGGCTGCCGGGTACAGGTGAGTGGGTTGTATACTGCACTAAGTCGCCCCACTACAGGGGCGAGAAGGCGCAAAGCCAGCCTGTGCCCCACTTGCCTAGCTGTGTCTGGGCGCCGGGCGGCCTTTTTTATGGTTGGTTCGCCCAGAGGGGGCGCCCCTTCCAAGTCTGCACAAAGGTGCCTTGTGAGCTAACGGCCCCGCCTGCCAGGAGCTGCTCCCCACTCACCGAGATCTTGATGATCTTGTCGAACATGACGTCAGGAGAGACGTGGAAGTCGAAGACGAAGTACTGGAGGGGAGAAGGACCCGGCCTGCTGTCACCTGGTGGGCAGCAGCTGACAGCTGGGGCAATGCTGGGCCCCTCCCTCCTGCCAGTGCTTGTCTGCACCCCGGCATTTCCCCTGAACCCCAGAGTTCAGACGAGCAGCAGTGGCAACCGTGGGTCCTCCCTGGCCCCAGGGAAGGGGGGAGGTGTGGCCAGGGAAGCAGTCGGTGGAACAGCCCTGGGCCGGGTGGCCAGGAGACCGGGGTTCTGGTCCCGGCTATGCCTCTCTCTAGTTGTGTGGCCTTGAGCAGCACGTTTTCTGAACCTCAGCGTGCTGAGCTGTGGAATGAGGGTGATGACGCTGCCTCAGTGTCTTGTTGCAACGGGAAGGCCCAGGGTGGTTATGTGAGCTACACAGACATTCGCCATTAAACCACAGCGCTCCACTCTGGGAGGATGTGGCCTCATTTCAGAGATGTTAGAAGATGGAGTAGGGTGAGCTTTAGAGCTGACGGACTCCGGCGTATGAAGGCCCTGGGTGTCAAGGGCTGTGGGTGTGAACTGTCCTGAGCTGGGTCCCAGGGGCAGCGCCCACCTGTTTCTCGTGGCCTCGGGTGCAGGCACTGGGAGTGAAGGGGGGCAGGGAGCAGAGGCACCCCTACTTTGGTGAACTTGTGGGCAGGGAGAAGGAGAAGAAATGCTGCCAATGTATTTAGGGGAAATGTCAGGGAAATCTGCTCCCGGCTGCCGGGTAAATGTTCCAGCTTTAGAGACAGACAGGCCGAGCTTTCACTGTTGAACCACTTTCTGTTCTGAGCCTCAGTTTACCCCTCCGTGAAGTGGGGAGAAGGATCCAGGGCTGCTGTGTTGAACCGCTCCAGGGGCATCATTCACGGGGGCGGGGAGCTGAGGGTGTGGTTGTGAAGTCGCAGTTTGACAGAGGGTGACCTCTGTCAAACAGGTGTGCATGTGGTCGGGGCACAACAAACACCCACTGCTGCGCACGGCAGCAACTCGGACAGGTGGTGCTGGCCGTGGGGGACGGGAGCTCCAGACATGCAGAGGGCATCCGATACCTTGTAGCCGGGGGAGATGCCCAAGGAGCATGTTGGGGGAAGCAAGCCCAGGGCAGGGCTCCAAGAAGCACAGCATTTCAGCAGTGGGCAGAGTGAGAGGCCAAGAAAGGCGGGGAGAGAGGAGCTGGTGAGACAGGGAAAGCAGGAGAGGACCCCTGAGGACCTCAGGGGAAGGACCGGCAGGTGGATGAAACGAGCTGGGCAGTCAGGGGGAGAGGGGGAGACGGAGGATGTCGTGATCAGGGACAGCAAGGTCCATGGTGCACTTAAGGACAGGCAGCTTTAGGGGAGTCCTGGGACAGAGATGACTATGGAGACCGAGGCGTGACTGGAGGTGAGGAAGCGGGGACCACTCATGTAGTTGGGCTGTGAATGGGAGGGAAGAGGTGGTCTGCTAGGAGGTAGGTGTATGGGGTTGAGGAAAGGCATAGCTAGATGGATGGATGGATAGTTGAATAGTTAGACAGACAGACAGACAGACAGACAGTTCCTGTCCCTGAGCATACATGATTTTCCATAGTTGTGAGAGTAAAACACCTTATAGGCAATGGAGGAGCCGAAAGAGAAGTAAAGGCAGAGTCGGCGGCGGCGTTGAGTGGATGTTACAATGTCGGGTACACTGGGATGCAGAAGGAGAAAGGTCCAGGGCAAAGCGGGGAGGTGGTTTAGGCAGAAGGAAGGTGCCAGTGGCCAGGACCAGATGCAGCCACGGGGAAGGGGGCTTGGCCCAGTTAGGTGGTTCTCAGGGGCAGTGGTTGTGGGCCTTCCCCCAAACGAAGACTGTTCCAGAGCCACACAGGAGGGCCCAGGCTGGGCCAGGTGCCTCAGAGCCCCCTAGGAGAGAGGCCAATTAAGCTGCAACCAGCATTTTGCACTCTCTGAGCCGTCTGTGGTCATAGTCCTTGCGTTTCCTGTGCGTGTTTCCCTTTCACAATCACTGAGAAATCTGCTAAGTCACACTGATCGCTCTCCCTGCCCCCTGTTGTGATTACTGAGCCAAAGGAAGGTTCCCCTGCTCTCAGAATTAGCTACGCCCATAGGACCAGGAGAGGATTTTTCAGGGAAGAAGAATGTGGCGTAGAAAGATGAGAAAAGGGAAAACAAGTCTTGCTTTGGGGCTGGAAAGAACCATGGGAAGAGAGTTCAGAGTGGTGGTTCTTAACGAGGGGGGCAGAGGCAGAGACGCCCAGGGGGCCGTCGGCAGTATCTGGGAACATTTTTGGCTGCTACAACCAGATAGGGGATTGCTATTGGCATCTAGTGGGTAGAAGCCAGGGATGCTGCTGAACATCTTATAATGCGCAAGAGAGTCCCTTATACCACGCATTGTCTGGTCCAAAATAACCACAGTGCTGAGTTTGAGAAACACTGCTTTAGGGGAAATTGAAATTGAACAAACCTGAGCTACTTAGGTTTGTGGAAAAGGAAAGAACCGTGACCAAGAACAAATTTAAGTTTTGTTTGAATGAAATGAATAGTTCAGTGGATATAACTATGAAGTTTAGAAAATGGCTCCTAAGCTGGACCTGGGAGATGGGAGCTGCTGATTTTGCAGTCCCCATGTTAGCGGGCACGGCCTGGGCCACAGCAGATGATCTGCTGATGTTTGCCCTTCCTTGGGCTGAGTAACCATTGGGCAAGGTGTCAGCAAAGCCTCCAGGGGCGTGCCAGCCTCTGGGCTGGGCCACAGCGATGCAGGAGACCAGAGCCTCTAGGGAGACAGACATGAAGGACCAACCACAACTCAGAAACATTACTGTCACAAAGAAAGAAGTGTGCTGGTCTCTGGCCCAGAGTGTGGGGAAGGCTGCTCAGTGGCAAGGACATTTGAGCTGGGCCCTGCAGGGTGCGTAGGAGTTTGCTGGGAACCACAGAAGGGAGAGAGCAGCTCTTTCCTTGGGAAAGAGGAAGGAATTTGAATGAAACCCGAGGTGCATGGGCCAGGTGCAAGGTGAGCCCTCGAGAGCTGGCCAAGCGTAGCTTTGCCCCTATCAAATAACCATGGAAGGCCACGGGCACCCGTCTCCACATCTGCTAGGGGAATGCAAACCCTTATCTAGGCTGGAGGCTCTTCCAGTCAGGGATGTGCCCTGGCGTAAGATGTGTCAGAGATGTGGAGCCTGAATTTTCTGGCTCCTGGGCTGGTGGACACGGTGGGCTGGGGGAGGGGTCCTGAGCACTGAGGTGGGAGACCAGCTGGGAGAACAGGCCCATCTTCGTCACACAGGAGGCCTGGGTCCTTAGGAAGGGCAGAAGTGTGCTCAGTTTTCTAGCTGAGGATGCACAGCCTAGGGGCTCCCACAGCTTCCCAGGAGATGGCCTCCCCTTAGTGACAGATGGCACCCTCAGCCTCACCACTCCTCAGGACAGACGCCGAGACACTGGACACAGATGCCTTACTTGGACCAGTCTCCCACTGCCTGGAGCCACAGGAAAGCAGACTGGATACCCCCTCCAGGAGAGAGGGGGCTGGGCAGTGGCTTCCGGGTTAGCCTGATATGTGTTCAGGCATCTGAGGGAGACTTGGGCACCCGTCACCAAAGCCACTTAAGATGGGTTCCCTCCCGGGAGCCCAGAGTGAAGAAGATGCGGCTGGGGCGGCCGTCCAAGGTGGCAGACCGAGTGCTGGGCTGAGACTGGGCAGGCTGGGCCCTTCTCCAGCAACAGCACTCTCTGCAACGTTGGCCCTTGCCCTATCGAGGCTGCAGTCTCCTCTTCTCTAAGATGGGGGATTGAACTAGGAAGCCTCTGAGGTGTTTTGATTTTGATGTGGCCTCAGATGGCTGCAAAGAACAGGAGTGGGTACCGGGCTTTCCCCCTCTCACACCCAAGACTGAAGGCCTGTGCTCTGGAAGGAGCCCTGCAGAGGCCAGGCGGCCCTGAAGGCAGTGGGAGGGTGAGCTCGCAGGACCCGGCTCTGGCGCTGGGCAGGGTCCTTCTCTAGGACCCTCAAGGTCCCCTGGTGTGAGTAGGGTCAATGGTGACAACCTCTGACAGTCGGAGAGTCAGAACAGACAGTACAGCTGACACATGTAGAAGAGTGCTCACTAATGTCCCCAGGCCAGCACAGGCAGGGGCTGGAATGAGGGGCCTGGGAAGCGGCTGGGCCCAGGCCTCACGGGGCATGCGGGTCACTGCGATCGTTCTGAGGGCTGTGCAGGAGCACTGGGTGCTGTTCCTTTGCGACGGTGGCCCCTGGCCAGACCGGTGTCAGGCTGGAGTCTACACTGGGGGTTCAGGGGATGTGACACTGCACATCAGCATTCTAGGGGTTGGAACGGGGTGGGTCAAGGTCACCTCTGCTGGTGGCCCTTCGTGCCCCTTGCCTCCCTGATGTGCCCAGGTGGGGGTAGGGCCCAGCCTCCTGCTACATTTTGGCAGGCCCTTTCCCTGCCTGCACTCATGGGCACTGACCTCATTGTAGTAGGGGCAGTTAGTGGACTCCTTCATGGAGGTGTACTTCTTGTCGTCGCCCACCTCCACGCACACCACGGGGTCCATGTTCAGGCCCACCAGCTGCCGAGCCTCGATGACGGTGATGCTGACCTACAGGCAGGGGAGCGGGGGCCAGAGGGAAAGATGTGTGAGCCCTGGAGCCGGTTCTGCCAGAACAAATCTGCCTGCGGCTCAGGGGTTGGTCTCCCCAGGAGACAGCCTCTGCATGGTGCTCCCGATTGCTTCAGTCAACTCTCCTGAACTTGCACTTTAACAAAATAACCTTTGTGGAGTTAGAATTAGCACTGACTTCAGCACATTCTTCTAATGAAACTGCATGGGCTGCTCCCCATGCCTCTCATCTTGGAGACTGAGCCTTTTAATTAATTGCTGGGCTTTGATTTCACCCAGGGGAATTGTCTCCCTTTTCATAAAAAAAGAATAACTACAAAACCGTCATCTACTGTGTCTATCAGAGTCTTATAAACATTCCAAAGTCCAAGAAAATTTCACATCATCAAAACCAAAGATGTTTCAAAAACTAGCAACGTCAATGCCAATGAGAATGTTGCTGGGAAAGTGTGTGGAACTGGAACCTGAAGATTTTGCAACTGAAGTAGCGCTTGAACCGTGAATGTGAGCCTTTCTATTTGGAATTTGAAGGGAGCCATGGGGATGGAGGTTTGAGGAAGTTCAGTAATCACTATTTCTTCAGGGACCTATCAAGCAAATAGAGCTAATTAACTTAACTCTGAGAGTTTACTGTGAAGAGAGTAAATAGTCACTAGAAGTCCTTCCAGAATATTCTTCGCATAGTGGTTTATAGAGTTTTGACCTCGAAGTAATTTCGTATAGCAAATACATATTTTAAAGATTTCATCATTTTTTTTTCTATAGCTAACCCATCCTCTCCCTTCCATTAAAAAATTAATAAAGGCTTTCTGGCCCAGTTGGCTGGGCATTGTCCTGCAAAGTTAAAGATTGCTGGTTCAATTCCTGGTTGGGGCACATGCCTAGAGTGGGTACGAGGGGGAGCTGATCGATGTTTCTCTCTCTCTCATGGATGTTTCTCTTCCTCTCTTTCTCCCTCCCTTCCCCTCTGTCTAAAAATAAGTAAATAATATATCAAAAAAAAAGGCTTTCTGCAAGTCAAGACCAGAACTAGACCCAGTTTGGGCACGACAAAGCACTAAAGACAGGCCAGGGGGAGATCAGTCTCTCCAATGCGAGCAGTTGGTTGGTCTTTATGTTTTTCAAACAGAGGCCCGGCCATGATGACAGCCCCTTTTCAGGACCCAAAGTGTCCACCTTCCTCCACTGAGTGGAGCCAATCATGGCAGGCAGCTCTGACCGGAAGCTCTGGAAGCAAGGGGTCAGCGGTGAAGTGAGGAGGAGGGCAGAGGGCTGAATGGGCTAAAATGGGGAGAGAGGCTCCAGAAGGCGCGCTTTGCTGGCTGAGTGGTGGCCCCACGGGGAGACCTGAGAGCGCTCGACTGAGGTCTCTGCCTGGTGTTGGTGGCAGACTCTCGCGGTGCTATTCCTGAGGCAGCGTATGTTTAAGTACGTATGTTTACGCAGTGTATGTTCATGCTCTAGCAATGGCCATCCTGCTGCTCCTTCCCCAGCTGGGGCTCCATGGAGGGGCAGGCATCGCTTGGACTTTAAACTGAAAACAAAACAAAGCTGAGGGAGGAAATTGGCCACCCTCCCCTCCAGTTCTCTGATCATCAGCGCAGCGCTTGATTTCTCCTGGATGGAAGACGAAGCGGCAACTAGAGCCACAAAGAGACCAGCTGAGCAGCTGACCAAGGGGATGCTTTTAGTAATCGGCTACTCCACCCTCTCCTTCCAAGATAAGGGACATAATCTCTAAGTGGCTTCATGAAAGCCATCTCAGGGAACACTGCTGAATGTAAATCTACACCTGTGTCCTAGGAGAACCCAGGGGCATGGTGCTTTGTGACCTGCTTCTCGGGGATCTGATGGAGCTGTCAGAACATTCGCTGGGAGCTGGCCCCGAGGGGTGCGGGCCCATTAGGTCAGCTCTTCTAAAATAATCTCTCCCTTCCCACAACTCCTGGCAGCAGAGATAGGCCATGACCAGATGTGCGTTTTGAGAAGATCCCAGAGGACCAAGTGGAGGAGGCGATCTGAGGGCGGGAGACTGGAGAAGAACTGGGCACAACACTGTAGTTTTGCAGTGTTTGCACGAGGCTGGGGGTCTAGGGAAGATGACAGGGAGGTAAAAAGTGGACAGATGTCTGGAGGCAAAGACGTAGTAGGTCTGGGTGCTGGGAAGGGAGAGCGGGGAGAAGACTCAAGACCTCGTGACCCACCAAGAACATCTCTGCCAAGCTCCGAGCTTTGCTCACTCTGATGGGAAACTGCATATTCATGGGGAGGAGACTGTGGCTTCTCGCTTCTGCGATGTCAATAGTCAGAGAAGGGTTTGCACATTACAGACCATCTACACAGAAGCAACAAGGGGTATGAGGGTGCCATGGTCCTTTCACTGTTTGGAGCCCTTGGGGTCCTGCCTGGATCTGAGTTCAGCTAAGTCCCTTTCCTGTTGCCACCTGGCTGTGCTTTCTGAGCTCTTTCTAGCTCAGCAAAGCCAAGCTCTCCAGGAGAGTTAAGTTCCTTCTGGTCAGTTTTCTTGCTGGAAGCAAGAATAATTCAACATTTGCCTCCTCAACGCTCTCTCTCAAAGTGTGCTAAGACTTGCAGTTGAGGTGTGAAGGAACCTGTCAAGGAGAGCTCATGTTACCAGGTTAAATACAACTGTTTTGTTCAATTCACATCAATTACAAAGTCTTTGGAGGGAGAATGTCTGGTCTACTCAATAAAAGTCTCTGGCAGGAAGTGGTTTGAAAGAGCTTTGGAAAATAAGCAGCAGGTAGTAAGCTGAAGATGACCAGGGGCCAGAGGGAACGACAGTTCAAAAGGCTGAACGAGCAATCAGTTGTTCTGGCTGGTGCAGTTGGACACCCTTGGTTTTGAACCCTGGCTCTAGCTTTGTGTAACTGACCTGGTCGAGCTTCTTATCCCCCTTTGGCCTCCCTGTCTCACCTGTGAAATATAGTAATACCTGTATTTGGAGGGTTATAAGAATGACATTAACTTACATGGAAGGCACATATACAGCTCCTGACATAGTGTCTGCCATAGAGCTAACCTTCAGAAAATACCATCTCATTAACAGCAACAAGGGCGGCTTTGTTTTCTACGTGCCCTCACCTGGCAGGTGGGTGACACTGTGGAGGTAATAGTGTCTGATACGGGGCCTTGGTTCTGTGGAATTTTCCTGTTCTCAGCATGCAGAGGAGTAAAGCCCTGAACCTGGTCCCTTGGGAAAGCCCTCAGAAGTCTTGCTATTCCCTCCTCTAATGAAGGCAGAGAGGTGAAGGGGTGACATCCCCAAACCTGTAAAAAACTCAGTGGCTTGAGGCTGTTGAAAACCACAGAGGCAGGGCAACTCGATCCTGCCTGGGGCTATGCTGCAGGCACCTGGGAAGATGGTCAGGGACTGGATGAAAACAACCTGGGATGAGGATTAAGGGAGACAAGCTGTGTCTGGAGAAAACATGAGCAGATGTGCACGCTACAGAGAAAGGTGCCACCTAGTCATCACCTGAGTGAGGTGAGGTGGGGCTATCTTCAAAGAAGGGGGTGGTGCACAAGGGGCCTGGCAACTGGGCATGAAAGACGAGCTCTCCCCTGGGAGAGGGGAGTCACACGGGTTCTGGGGTCTGGTGCTGGGACCTAGGGCTGGAAGTGTAGTGGTAGGTGGGGTTTCCTGAAGGCCCTGTCCCCTCTGACCAGCCAGCACACTCACTCAGTGCCAGGAATGCCCAGCAGTCTTCTGGCCCATAACCGGGTCTCATTAGCCCCCAAGGGAAGGTCTAAAGCCATGGGTGGTCCCTTGGCCCTTCCTGCTTTCAGTTTTTAAATAGGTACTGGGTGCTTCTGGCTTGTACAATGAGCCTCTTGTGAGTTGTGTTAATGCGATTCAGCCCTTCAGGCTCTGGTCGGCTCTGGGAGAAGAGATAAAGTTGAGGGAGTGGTCTTACAAAGCTGAGCATCAGGTCTCCAGCTAGTAGGGCTGTCCTGGTGTCTGGTTACCCTGTGTGGCCCTGTCCCAGCACTGACCAGTCATGCTCACAACTTGCCCTGCCTGTCCTGCAGCCCATTAACAATCTTATAGCTGCAAATCTCTCCCTACCTCAGCCATTTTGTGTCCAGTTTTAGAAACATTCAAACAAAAAATTCAGAAAATACAGAGAAGCAAAAAGAAGAAAAAACACCCACACTCTATCTATAGATAGCCAGGATTGACATTCCTGATGACATTAAAATAATACAAAGCAACAATTAAAAAATACACCAAAAAACCCCAACTTTCTTCAGAGGCTCTAATTTTGACGGTTGGAATTTGTTTCAGAGGGGGTTGCTCCTTGGTCCCTTTGTGGTTTTTCCAGGGCCCTCTTACTTTAGGAAGTCCAGTGCCAGACACAAACCCCTGGGGCCGGGGCGGGTTGGCTTTGACCAACACAAGCAGAGCAGTCAAGCTCCTCTTTGGGTTTGCACCTCTCCACACTTCTCTGTGTGCCTCCAGGAACAGGCTTACTCTGGGGATTTAGATCCGGTTGAGGCTGTCCAAGACCCCCGGATCCCAGCCTCTGCAGAGTTCATAATGCACATCCAGCCAGATCCCCTTCCCCAGACCCCTAGCACACGCAGGGCCTGAGGCCTCGAGTTGTCCCACCTACCTGGTAATCCATGGGCCGCCCGGCACTTGGCTCCATCTTGATGTCTGGCTTGGATCTGGGGAGGAGAATGTGCTGTCAGGCCTGGTGCAAGGGGGTTGCTGGCAGGAGAGGAGGGGGGCCCTGGCAGTGGTTAGACTTTGGGGGGAGGGAACAGAGACAGAACTGTGGTCCTCAAACACTCCCGGGCTGCCAAACAGAATGGGGACCAGCTGTCCTGGAGGCCCCAACAGAGCCGACGAGCCAGCGACAGAATTAACAGGGAGACAGGCATGAGAGCAACAGATTCAGATATGGGCTGGGCGGCTCTGTGACGTCCCTGAGCCTGGAGGTGCTCAGTGACTTGGAAACAGGCTCTCGCCTGCTCCCCTCTGCCTTTGGGGGCAGCGAGGTAACAGAGACATCAGGAAAAGAAGAAAGGGCAGGGTTAGGATGAACCCAAATCCTGGACATCCCTGCCTGATGGGGTGGAGGTAACTTGGGGTGTGGGGACTGCCCACTCACCGCTTGTTGGAGACGTTGGTGGTGAGAGCTGTGACAGAGGCTAGAGACATACAGTCTGGGTCCATCCCCTCCGCCAGCCGCGTGGCCAGGCGGTCAAAGTCCCCCATCTCCAGCACTGCTGGTTCATCTGGGGAGGAGGAAAGGCGGAGTAGGTGGGCCAGGCCGTGGGACAGTGACTGTCTTTTCCCCCTTTGCTTTGGCATCTGGGAAGCTAACAGTCAAATTTGAGATTTACCTGGTGGCATTTGCTAAGAATGTCATGGCCTGTATATCTACAGTGTTTCCTACCTAATCTTGATCTTTGATTTTAAATCTATCTGGTCTTTTTAAATTTTAATCGGATGTAACTCTGACTGTACATTACTTACTGAAGCACAGAATATCCCCATGGAAGAAGGTAGGAAATAAAGAATGCACACCTATGTACCTCTTGAAACAATAGCTGCCATTGATTGAGTGGCTACTATGTGCTGGCACAATGCTGGGCACTTGGTACATATATCTCTAGTCCTCATAGTCATGCCCTTCCACGATAGGCACTATTCTCATGTCATAGATGGGGAAACTGAGCTTAGGAAGAAACTTATTCATGTAAAATGGCGGGAGGAGTTCAGAACCTAACCCTGCACTGATGGGCATTAACCCACTGAGATGAAGAAAGGACGGTGCTAGGAAACCACCTGAGGATGATTAGTTCAGGCCTCAGCCGGCAGCTCTGTCCTCTCCAGTCTGAGAAGGAGAAGGGCACAGCTGGAACTGCCATGGGGGCACAAGGGGGAGAGAGGGATGCTGGGGCCAGTGGGCCACACAGTGGATACCGGAGAGGGCCGCCAGGAGCCCCGAGGGAGGCATGTGGTCTGCAGGACCTGGGCCAGAAAGCTACAGCCATCTCCTTATCCACTCTTTATTTCCCGTTTTCTGTCCGCCCCCTCCCGAGCCCGTAGCTACAGAGGGACCAGCGCCACAGGCCCCTCCGGCATCCAGGGCCCACCCTGCCTCTCTCCCCAGGGCCTTCCCTGCAGCCCCGTGAGAGGGGAAAATGCAGGACAGCAAGTCCTGCCACTGGGCAAGCATTCTCGGGGACTTAGGTTTCCCCCCAGAAATAAGGAATGGACCCCCCCAAAATTCGTGTTTTGTTATTCCCCCCTCTGATGAAAAATCTCCAGGCTTCTCTATGGAGAGCACAGAGTGGGAGCAGAAGGCAGGAGGAGCCTTTCCAAAACAGGCCCGCTGGGTAGGGGTCTCCGTTCCCCTTTAGACCAGCAGTGATGCCCATCACACCCTCCACCCTCTGAGCCACCCTGCCTGAGGACCACTGTTAAGGCCTGGCTCCTCCTCCCAAAAGGAGGCCAGGCCCCGCCCAGGTGGTTCCATGGGCCAATCGCAGGAGAGCCTGTTGGGGCGCTGCCTGAAGAGGGGAGGGGTTTGGTCACTGTCAGGCGCGCAGAGATGGCGGGCCGAGGGCAGGGGCACGAGTCCGTACCTTGTCTTTGGGTTTCCTCCTTGTGGAGCCGGTTCTTCCCGAGCTTCATGGCAGAGAACACGCTCCTCCCGGCTCTGTGAGAGGAGCCGCCAGAATAAGGAGGTGGAGGGAGATGAGGCAAGGAGGAAGACACACAAATACAGAAGAGCAAAACCCGAGAGAACATGTAAGGGAAAGGAGATCCAAGCCCCAGCCTCTCACCTACTGATACCGAAATAGACTGGGGGCCAAGCTTCCCAAACTGGGAGCCAGGAGGGAGCCATGAGGGGCAGAGGAACCCCACCCCCACTTCCTCCTTCACACCAAAGGGACAGGTCGAGGCCCCAGCGACCAGAGAAGGTGGCCTTCAGCTGGAAAGCACCGTTCAGTTGGAGCCCCTCAGGATCCTGGGCTGATCTGAGCCCCTTCAGTCCAGCCTTGGAGCTCCAAGCTCCACCAGTGCCCCCAACCTCCTCCTCCCTGTCCCTGCACCCCACCGCAACCAGGTGGAAAGAAAGCCAGGCGACCCCAGACAAAGCTTCAGAACAGAGGTCAGGAACAGGATTCAGAGGGGCAGAGGCCAAGGAGCTGGGAGATGTGGTTGAAACTAGCTGCCGGCTTCTCAGATGGTCCTGGCACTCAAAGCCTGCCCTGCCTCTCCCAACCTCCCTGTGCCCTGAGATTCTCCTTGGTCCCCAGTGAAAAGGAAGAGATAGGCTGTTTCCCATCTATCTTTGGCCCCAGGTTTAAAAAGGCCCCTTCCGCCTGTCCTCTCTCACTGCAGAGTCCCCCTTCCACAAGCCCCCAGGAAACTATGGCAGACTCATAGTTCCTACCTCTTCCTCTGGCTTGGTGTGGCCTTGTGCCCTCAGGAGAAGGGCCCTGCAGTCAGGGGGGCTGAGGGAAGGGGTCAGGGGTCCTCACTGTCCCTTCAGTGATGTTCCTGCAGCCGAGCCTGTAATCCTTGGTGCCAGGAGGGACCAGGAGTAGGATCGGCAGGGGGTAAAGTGCAGTATTCCATTACCCCATTAATGTTGCAATAGCTGGATACCTGACCCTCCACTTCCCATTGTCCCTCCTCCTGGGTGTGGCCCTGTCATCCTGTGGGCCCAAGTTGGGTGAGGTGCGCGCAGGCTCCAACTCTGAGCTCACCTAGAGCAGGGCCCACCCATCTTTGGGCCATGCATCCCCCTGTGGAGGCATGACCACGGTTCCCAAGACCCCTGCTCTTTATGCTAGTCCATGTGAGGTCAAAGGAAGCCATTCTGTCCTTGGAGAGATGGCCTAGAAACATCAGGCCTCTCTGCTTAGGGCCAGAGAGCCACCCTCATCCCCCACAACTTGGCCCTATCCTAGCCCCAGGCCTTTTCTTTACTCTATCTTCCAGGCCAGACATGAAGAGGCGTGTCTGTCTCCCAAGGAGAGAGCAACCAAGAACCACCCTTCCCATGTGGCACCAGCTCACAGTTTAGGGAGCACTGGCATGCTCATGATTCCCTAAAAAGGCATCAGGCAGGTGAGAGAAGGCTGGGGCGACACCGCTCTGTCTGCATTCTCTAGCATCTCGATTTCTGGGACGTGATAAGGGAGGAGCGGGAGGAAAGGTGCTCTCAAACAGGAAAATGGGTGCCTTGGAATTATTTATAAAAGTTTCTCCCGTCTAAAAAGGGGCTATGTCAGATATATAAAATAGCCAACAGAAATTACATAAACTTTCTTAAGCAACTACTGTGGGCCAGTGGCTTTCCAGGTGTTTGCTCGTTTCCTCTTCACAGCAGTCCTGGGAGGGACAAACGCTTCTCACTCAACCCATGGAAAACCTGAGGCTCAGAGAGTTGGGGTTGAAGCATGGAGCCCCTGTCTCGGAGGCTCAGCCACATTTCCACCGCATCCTTGATGCCGTGGCATTGCACGCTCTGTGAGTACCCGCCCCTTCATCCCAACCACTCTGAACTCCGGCGGCAAGCCCCCAGGGCCTGCACTGGTAGGTGGAGGTGTGGGCCATGTGCCAGCACAATGTTCAGATGCGGACGTCATCTGCAAAGAGTGCCATAGACCATGCCTGTGTTTACAGAGAAGGAGCTCATTCAAAAATAATCTGGGCATGAACACATTTTGGAGGAACCCGCTCTCAATGTTAAATTACTGGAGACATAACACTGAGCAGGTCAGTTAACCTGTGAGGAACAACTGTGTGATGGCGAAGAGGGGACTGTCCTGCCTGGCTTACCCTGAACCGTCCGGTGTGATTCCTCCTTGCCTGGTGGCCATACAGCAGGGCTGCACTCTGACCCCCGCGACAGGACCCAGTGTGGGCCCTCACTCTGCTTCCTGTCTCTGTGTCTGGGATTCCTTTCCTCCCAAACAGCCTTGCTCTTTCCTTGATTACCCAGGAATCTCCTGGAGTACCCTGGGTTTGACTTGGTACACTTGCTCCTTGTCCATCCCCGAGCTGTGCCATCCTTAGAGTCCCCAGTCCCTACTCCATGTGTGACCAACCCGACGCCATTGCATGCAGCCTGCTCCAGTCGGACCGCTCCCCATCCCATCCCCTCACTGTAATGCATGCCCCACCCCCCACCCCAGAAAGTGCTCTCAGATGGTAGGTCAAAGCCATGGGTTAGGTAGGAAGCAGGCCCTGCCTGGAGCAGTTGGCTTCTGGGCATCCTGGGACAGGATGTAAGGCTGAAGCCCAGAACAGGTGTGGGTAGCAGAGAACTGTAGCTTCTTGATAATGGTCCCAAGGACCCACCCAATAGGAAAAGGGTCTGGGCTTCCCTTGGGGAGCTATGGCCCTTGAAGCCAAAAGTTACCTTATTCCTTAATACAAACGTATTTGGAAGCAAAGACAGAGACCTTCAAGCCCACTATACCTACCCAACCAGTCTCTACCAGGCCCGGATCGATCCAAAGGAGAAGCCCCTCTCCCCGGATCCTGCAAGGTTGAACCATCTCAGGTGCACGCCTGAGCACATCCAAAACGAGGATTCACCCCTTCGTGGCATATGCAGGGCTTTTCGGGTAAATTCGTTTCTGGGGTTCTCACCGGATGCTCTGTGCCTCGCGGTGTCTCACCTAGATCCACTCTTCAGTTTTTCTGGACTGTGGGCACTAGACCACGGTGTCACGGCTGCCACAGCCCTTTGTCATTTTCAGATTGATGACACGTCTGAAGTTCACTACAAAAAAATCTTTTTATGCCCATCACAGTGCCAGTTCCTGGAAAGCAGTGTGCTTGCTTCTCTTGGCAAAGGGCAGGGGTTATTTTCAAAGTAAATGTTAACTTAATCAGGGAAAATTAAAGATTATGCATTTGTGTTAAAGGCAGCTTTTTTCTTTTTAGATCTGATTTGCTGATTAGGTTTACTGGTGGCTGAGGGGGTTTTTTTGTTTTAAATAAAATCCTGCATTTGGTCTAGATGGGTTCTCCAGTTACTAAGATATAATGTGGTGAGAAAGCCAACAACCAACTCAGTGAAAAACTGCTTTGCAACCAGGTGGCCGCTTCATTCATGGCCGCACAACAGCAGGGCCAGGGGCGCTGGCCTCTAGGACTCTCCAAGGATTCATGATCGTATATGGGCTTCCCCATTCCTGGAGTCTTCCAAGTCAGGATGCTACGCACTTACAGCTTAGACCACAATTTTTCTCTAGAGAAGAGATTTTAAAGTTAGTTCACTTGTCGTAATTTTTTTTTTTTTTTTTGCGTTTATAGATCCAACGATTCCGTGGCTCCGGTCTAGAAGGGTGTCGTGGTGGGTGATGCACCGGGGGGCCTGGGGGAAAGCTTGGTATTTGTAACAACTGGGAATTGGCCAGACTAAATGTCCTGAGCTAGGTGCCCCAGGTATGGTCTATTATTCTGGAGGTTGTGACTTAGAGGGGCAGGACTGAGACGGAACAGCTGCCATGGCCGCCCAGGGCTTCTGCCTTTCGCCTGCCTTCAGTTGGAACCAGCTCAGTGTCACTAGCTCGGGCCACAGGCGAAGCCAAATCCTGCTGAACAGAAGCAGAGTCTAGGGATCTTCTCTGGATCATCTCAACGGCCAAATTTTTAAACCTTGGGGAAATGTTCTCCGAGTGCTCCTTTGTGGGTTTATTTCTCTTGTTTTCCATGCTCCAGTATAGGTAATTTCACAATTGCAGCTTTTACAGTCATCTTTCAAAGTGTGTTGAATTTCAGTTAGTTTTGAGTGCCTTCCCACATCTGGACGGGACAGCTGACCTTCCACACAAGACCCTGTCTCCAGGCTGGCCTCTCGGTGCGTGAGCCTTTGCCGTACTTATCCCATTTGCCAGGGGACTCGGCTCCTCAGCTCTCCCCGGTGACCCAACCCCTTGCAGGGCCCAAGCAGACAGCATCATGGGAACAGGTTTCCCATCTCCCCAAACCAGCCTACCCTAGGATCTCGTGTCCTCACAGGGAGAAAGAGATTCATGGCTCCATTGTCAAGTTCTGTCTACCATGACTTGCACCCATTTCCGCTGGTTCCTCCACAGGGGAGACAGGAACGAAGAGCTTTACCACATGACGACCTTCCAGGGAGTTAGACCAGCCCCCACACTTTTCAGGCTAGGTCCTGGCTTGACTTGGTACACGCACTTCTTGGCCATCCCCAGAGCCCCCAGCCCCACTCTGTGTGTGGCCTGCACGATGCCACTGCAAGTGGCCTGTACCAGTCGGACAGCTCCCCTTGCAACCCTGCCCTGCGGTCCCCCGAAAGTGCGCTCGGGTGGCAGGTCAAAGCCATGTGTTAGGTTAGAAACAAGTTTTGACTTGTTTAATCTCCTCTTAGAAATCCCATTTTCCTACCCTTTTAATCATCCTAAAACTCTACACATTCAAATTAGAGTAGTAAATGCCAGTTTACTTAATCTCATGACAAGAGATTAGAATGAACCAGCACTCACGGTGGGCCTACTGTGTGCCTGCCCTGGGACAACTCTTAGTCCATCTGCGGTTGGACCAGGGATCAGGCCAGTCTGAATCCTGGAGGACAAGCTGGCCCAGGACAGCCTGGGAACTGGGAATCAAGAAGGGCCTTAGAGGGCGTGGCTGCCCTCAGCCTGGGAGTCTGGGGGACAGAGAGGTCGTTCCTGTCTCGTAGAGGCCTTTCATGGCTAAGTGTCCATGAGGAACTTACGTGCCCAACTCTTTGAACTCCTTCCCTAAGAAGGGGAACTCAGTGCCTGCCATCATCTCCCCATACCCCCAGGATTCGGCTCCCTAGCGCCCTCTCCAGGCCTGGCACATGCTGGGCCTGAGTCTTCCTCCCGTGCTTGAACCCTGGCAAACTCCCTGACCCTTCAGGTCTCTGGGCCTGAGCTCTCCCCTCGAGGTGCCATTGCCTTGGCATCAGGTGTTTGCTTGTGCATAACACTCGGGTGGGGACTTGATACCCTTTTGTGGAAACAGCAAATAAGGCTGAGTTGCCCAGGATCTTGACACAAGCAGATGCCCCAAGCCCATGCCAGTGTAGATCCTTTCAGACCCCTACACACACAATCCTGTCCCCAGGACATCCTATGCCAACTCATTTTTGACTTAGCAGGATCACTGTTTTGAGCAAATCTCTCGACGCCTCATGGGTTCAGTTTCCCTCTCTGGAAAATTAAGACCATATTCCTGGCTTTTCAGCTCTCACTGGTACGTCTGGAGAACTAAATTAAATTTGAAATTCCTTGGGTCTATGGTAGACTCCGGACACAGGTGAAACCCCTGGGTTTCAGGGCCAGCTCTGCCCTTGTTCTGGGGCAGGTCGCTTCCCCTCCCCGGGACTCCGATTTGTCAGCTGTAAGAAAGGGTGTTGGGCCGGAGGCCCCTCCAGTATGCTTAGCCCGAACTGCCACGACCTTGTGGATTCCCTGCGAGGCTAGAGAGGTTTTGAGATGACGTGGGTTTCTGGGGACTCCTGTGAGACCTACATCAACCCCCAGGCCCTGAGCCCTTCCTACTCGCTGTGGCTGCCCCTCTCATCTGGGGTCCCTTCTTCCTTTCCCCTCTCAGACAGCACCTGATCACTCCCCCCCCCAGAAGCTTTTGGGGGAATAGAGATGGTGAGGACTACTAGGGGGTGTCGTTTCTCCTGAGCTTTCTGGGGCTTCCTGCTTCAGCTACCCCCCTGCAGCCATGCGATGCCCAGAGTTTGTCCTCCTTGGGCCTCCCGGGCTGCGTGTCCATCTGCCCAGCCCTGCCTCGATTCCTGGGCCTCCACGGATCCCTTGACTTCAGTTACACTCTCCCACACAGGGACACCTGACTCTCAGTGGCGGGAGCCGACAGGGAAGTGGGAGAGGAAGAGAGGTGCTGAAAGAAGGGAGGAGGGAGTGGAAACCAGAAGGCCCGGCCACCTGCCCGCCCCCACCCCGATTCCTCCCTGTCCCTCACCCCCTGGCCCTGCCATCCCCTGGTGCTGACTCCACCAGGACAGCCCATGACTCAGCCCTCTGACACAGGCCGCCCCAACATCCACACTCTGTGGTGGGGATGCTTTGAGCCCCGTGGGCTCCGCCCTGGCTTGGGACACCTACTTGTGCTCGCCATCTCTGCCTCCCTTGGTCTTCTCTTTGCCTTTGCTGAGTCGGGAGAAGAAATGAGGAGACAAGGGGACTTGTATGAGAGGGTGTGGACCAGAGACACTGGCAGACTTAGCCCCTGGCCTGCTGACCCCCAGCTCCCCGGGGGCCTCCTTGTCCCAGAGTCCCCTCACCCCCAGCCTTTTACTTTAGTGCACCTAGGTCTGCAAGGCAGGGTTCTGACAGGTCAGGGAGATGGGGACCTGGATCCCTGGTGAGGGCAGGGGCCTCCAGTGACAGCTGATTTCCTCCACCCCCAGGGCCTAGAGACCCCTGAACGTGGTCACAGCTGCCTCAGGGAACTCAGTTAGAGGAGCCTGGCCACCCTCCAGGTCTGAGCCACCCTACTCCTCCCGGGTCCCCTCCGAGGGGCAGGTTCTTGCATGAAGGGTGCCCTGAGGGGCCCTGAGAAGACAGCCGGGCCCGGCAGGTTCTGGATGTACAAAAGTGAGTGAGCTATTGCTCCAGAGCTCAGAATGGCACTCCTCTCCCATTTTATGGAGGTTTCCAGAAACCCTTCTGGAATGTTCCCTCAATGCTTCCCTGATGCTGTGGCAATGAGGATAAAGAAAGGAAAGCGAGGAACAGTAAGCAAGTCCTTTCTCTCCTCACACTCTGTCCTGGCTCAGCGTTGCCCAGGCGAACTGGACTTCACATTCTAACAGCTCAGGACCCAAAGGCCTGGACAGATGGCAGCTGAAATCCAGCTTTCGTCAGTCACCCACTCCAGTAGGCCAGCCAGTGAGTCTGTAGCCCTTTCCGAAGGTCTCAAGGTGCCACCACCAGCTGAGACCACTGAGCGGAGGACAGAGAAGGGGTGCGGACTGTCTCAGCAGCCCCACTGGGGCCCTGGGCTGGGGGGGCCCAGGCAGGTCAGGCATCGGCCACCACTGGGACCCCCTGAGAGCTGTGTGGGGCATGGGCTCCAAGGAGCTTTTGAGAATCGGGCCTGAGTGGGAGATTTGCTGCCCCCCACAACCTTAGTCCTAGCAGGGCTGCCCTCCTCTGACTTACTGATCCAGGTTTTGGGGGAATTTTGTTTGCTTGTTAATGTTTTTTAAACAATGCCCTACCCCTGAAAAGTTCGAAAATCTTTGCAGTAGAGGAGCCAGAATGGGAGCTGTGTTACCTGGCAGAGGGCAAGGGCGGGCGGGAGGGTGGAATTTGGGTAGCTGAGGGGTAAAATGGGATGCTTTGGGGGGGATTGCTTTGAAATCACA
The DNA here is from genome assembly GCF_014824575.4 of Sturnira hondurensis. Taxonomy (NCBI): domain Eukaryota; kingdom Metazoa; phylum Chordata; class Mammalia; order Chiroptera; family Phyllostomidae; genus Sturnira; species Sturnira hondurensis. Next base: position 15,820,857 of record NW_028089294.1, on the reverse strand, counting down.
GACAGGTGTCAGGCTGGCCAGTGTGGGGCTTCTCAGCACAGCTGGCCAGGACACTGTGGGCACCTGCAACCCGGCGCACAGCCCACGCCACCTGGCACTTAGTCACCCCCCCACCCCCTCCTCACACACTCCAGGCCGCTGGGCCACCAGAGGGGCTGCCCTCGGGCCCACATTCTAAGTGCGGAAAGGCAGAAAGAAGATAATGGACTGTGAGAAAAGAATGCCCTCGTGATTTTACCATAACCACTGATTCTATGATGACTGACATCAGTACCAAAGCCCTGTGTGAGAACTCTAACGCTCCTGGTCATATTGAATCCATCCATCTCACAAGGCAGATGTCATTATTGCCCTACTTTCCAAAGGAGGGAGCCAAGGCTCAGCTCGCCCTCAGTCACTCAGCCCCCGCAGTGGGGGTAGCATTTGACCTCAAGGTGGTCCTTGTTGCTAGGGGGCCTCTTTGTGCAGCCCTGGACAGCCCTGACTTTTCTCCCAGAGTCCACATCGCGTTTTACTGCTGTGGCCCGGCTGGGGAAGTTCCATTCCTCAGCCAGTGCTCTCTCTCTGTGGCTGCTTGGCCTTCCTTAATCTCCCATCCCAGTGCTCCGTGTGCACAGTTAAAAGCAGCCACAGGGCTGAGAGATTTAGCAAGACACCTGCTGGGGAAACCTAGAGTTTGCTGGTACCCAAGTGCTTCATGGTGCCAGGTGGGCCTCGGGTGGGCACTCGGCCCTGGAGGGGGGGTGGAGGGGACCCCAACCCCAGGTTAAGCGGCTGGGTTTGGAGGAGTCTGCTGAGCAATGTTTCACCCCACATTTCCAACCTGGCCCTGACTCTGGCTCTTCCCAGCTGTTTGGGGGCTATTCCACCCCTGGAATGCAGCCTGGTGAAGGGACGGGAGGGCAAAGGGGGGCAGAGGAGCTGGTAAAGCAGCACTCCAGGGGTGAAGCTGGGTGTGTCACCATGCACACACATGCCTATGCACACCCCAGGGCACCGACCTGATGCGATTCTCTGATGGAGACCCAGCCCTGCACACGTGCCCTGCTGCCCTCTGGCCCCAGGCATAGGAGGAAGGTACCTGGCTCCCATAGGTCCCCACCAGAGTGAAAGGATGACCCATAAATGGAACAGGAAAAGTATCTCCCACTGATCCCCCAAGGTGGGACCCAGCAGAGAGGAACCTAGCAGGACCTTCTACATTCACGGGGACACCAAGGAAGGAGAGTTGGGCAGAAGGAGGTGGGACCATGGAGGGCAGGAGGGACCGGGAGGTGGGGAAAATGAGAGGAGAGAGAGTGTAGAATACAGGGAAGCCACGGGAAAGCCCCAAGTTGCTAGAGGGCAGTTGCAAGATAAACTCTGGGACTCCTTCCTTTGTCCTTTCTAAGATGTGGCTCCCAGGGCCACAGCGGCAGCAGAGCCCAGAGAGCAGTTGTGTGTGCAGCTCCCTGGCCTCACACAGTGGGAGAATGTGTGTGTGTGAGTGTGTGCTAACACATGTGTACTTGTGTGTGTGTACAAGTGTGCCGAGTCCCTCGTCAGAGATCAAGGTAGATATGTACAGACATACAAAGGCCCAGAGCCCCGATTTTGCGCTTCTGAGAGTAAAGCGCCCGAAGGCTTCGCAACTCATCCCTTTTCCGCCATTCTGAGAGCCGGAGAGGAGTGGGGGACCCTGCAATGAGGGACACCCCAGTCAGGCCTGGGGCCACTGTGATGCTTCGGCTGTGGGCTGAGTTTGTTCAAAGAGCCCTCGGTGTAGCGTGGGGTGGCCAGAGCCAAGAAGAAGCTCCGTTCACACCCTGGCCCATTCTTCTAGGACTCAGGGAGGACCTGGCTCAGCACTGGCTGAGCCACAGCTGCCCAGGTGGGTGGCTCTCTTGACTCTCCTGCGCTCCCAGAGAGTGGCTTCCCCCAGGATCCAGAGTATCCTCCAGGATGTCAGAGTTAGAGGTGAGCCAGGATGCTCAACTCATTTCTGTTACTGGCCCAGAAGGGTTAGTGACTTGCCCAGCTAGTCAGTGGCAGCTAGTCAGTGGCAGTCAGGGACAGGACTTAAGGGAACTCAGCTCTCCTGATTCAGAGCCAGTGCCCCTTTTCCTACAGTTGGTGGCCCTTATGTGGCTTCTAGTCCTGTCCCCAGAAAGCCCTTTCTTAGAGCCCACCTGCGGTCTCAGACAGCCCCCTGCCAAGCTCTTTCCTACCAGGGACAGGGATAAGGACCAGATGGTACCTTTTGTGTCAGCATCCCTGGCTCCCCACCAGATTCCTGACCCTCTGATTGTCCAGTTGCCAAGAACCTGTCACCAGCCCTTCCATGGGGCAGCACTTTGCACCTGAGTGACAACCTGTCCCTCCTTCATCCCTTTGGCTCCTCCGACAACGTCGTTCTGGGCCCCGTTTCATAGGTGGGAGGAGATGGGAGACAGGGTGCGGCTGACCAAGGGTCACAGGCTAGTGAGAGGCAGAGCTGGGACTCAGACCTGGATCTCCTGAGGCCAATCTACATACTATTCTCTGCCGCCACCCCCGCCCCCCATCCTGGAGTCTAAGGAGGACAGGCTCCCAGCTAGCGCCTCACCCCACAGCTGCCTGAAGTCAAAGGTCAGGGCATTTGCCACAGGTGTGGTTCCTTTGACTTCATTAATATTACTCCCCGGCAGCCCCTGGGGTTTCTTAGGCTCCTGTCTCTGTGTGTGTGTCTGTAGTTGTGTGTGTGCGTTGGGTGGGGGGATTAGTTCAAGTGCAAAGAAGGGAAACATATTTGTCCAATAAAAGTATCAAATTCCACTAATTTAGAATGTGTGTTTTTTCAGAATAGAAACTGAATCAATTTTCCTTGGAAAAGAAAGGGTAGAAGAGGTGGGAGGGAGACGATCGCAGTGGGAGGGGCATCCCCTCTCCCTGAGCCCACCCCCTCCTCAGAAGCGTCTCCCCTCCCCTGCATCTCACACATTCTCCCCAGTGACCTGGACGCCTACAGACAGATTCAGTAGCCCAGATTCCATCTCTCTGGGCTCTGAGAGGAATACAATTATGTTTCCTTTTTAAAAAAAAATACATTTGGAAAGCACAGGCCTGGATACAGCTTCCTGTCACCTGCACTGCAGGACATCTGCAGGTGTGAATTCAGGACGGTGAGGGTATCAGCAGGTGCTCTCAACAGAGGAGAGGCTGTGTCCCAACCAGGACTTCTGCCTACACTCTGGCAGGAGGTGGCCACCTTGCCTGGGCTTTCACTCGCCCTGGGCGGAGGCCTGGCTGCTGGGGCTGGCCTGGCTCTGCTGGGTCTTGAACAGAGAGATCAGGCCTCCCGGTCAGCTTCTCCCACTCTGCGAGGGGGCGGGGGCCACCCTGCACCTCCGGGGTGACTTCCAGAGTAGGGGGGTTGCTGCAGAAACACTTTTCCCCGCTTTTATGTCTTTCCAGTAACTCAGCCCTGTTCTCTTTCAGGCTTAGTCAGGCCTGAAGGGGTCTTTCTAGGGGACCAGGCATCTATCTACCCTGTGTCTTTGGGGACAGTGGGCAGCCAGAGACCCCAGCCTATTACCTCCGGAAGCTCTTCTCGCCTGGCGTCCGAGAGCTGGGGCGGGAGCCGGGGAGCAACCCATCTGTCTCCTGGCTGTCCTTCTCTTCCTCTTGAAGGGACTCATCTCCCAGGAAGTCCCCGTCATCCCAGGAGCCCACTGTGCCGTCCGAGGCCTGGTACCGGACCTCCACGCACAGGCTGGTCTGCGGGAGAGAGGGATGTGGTGAGCAGCTCAACGGCACGAACGATGGAAATCCCACCCTCTGCTGCTATACGGGGGTTGGCAAAGGGCTTGCCCACCCTTATCTCAGTGGAAGAAGCTGTGTGTTATCCTTCCCCCGTCTCCTACTTTGCAGATGAGAAAACAGGGGCTCAGAAAGATGAACTTCACACAGAGTCAGGTCAACATGTGGCAGGCTCCCGTTCTTGGCTCTGTTCCTCCCTATTGCCCAAGGTCAGGGCCCACTCTGGAGACTTGAGCTCAGACTGGGGGTGGACCCTTGAGTCCACGGTGTACACAATCAAGAGCATCATTCGGTGTCCCCAGGAGACCTAAGCACCAGGTCTGCCTGCAGGGAAGAGGGGTGGCCTGCCTGAAGTCGGCTGACCTCCCCCAACCCCTGAGGCTCCTTGGAGATTCGGGGATAGGAGCTGAGTGTGCTGTCCTGGAGATGAGCCCCAGCCCTGGACACCCTCCAAAAGGGTGGGGTCAGCACTCTTCCACGCTCACCTGACACCCACCCTCCTACCCTGGAAAGGAAGGGCCATGGGGTGCCCTGGGATTTCATCCGGGGGAAAGTGGGCCTCAAACCTGGGCCTAGGCTGTGCACAGAAGAACCCTGACTGGGCTTCTTACTCTGTGTCGTTGGGCCACGTACCTCCTCTCAGCTCTCGTTTCTCCCTGGTGAGCAGGGAGAACTCCTAGTCACTCCCTCAACCCGCCTGGGTGCTGGGGGGCTCCAGGCATGCTCGCACTTCCTTGTTCCTGAGACCCACATGGGCACCCTTCACACAGTGGGTGGGCCTCCGAATGCCCAGGCTCCGACTCCCCAAGGAAGCAAAGGGGATTCACATTTTCTGAACCCTCACTGTGCCGGATGTCATACTGACATGCTGTGATGTAAACTCACCTGATCTTTTCAACACTTCAACCCACCCTACCTGCCCTCAGAGAGGTGAAGTTACTTGCTCAAAGTCACACAGCTGGGAAGCGTTGGAGCTGGGCTGGGGGCCAGCCTGGCTGACTCCAACCCCACGTCCTTCCCACTGAGCCAGTGCGGGCCTGCTGCTGCGGCCACGCAGACAGTATGGTGGGAAAGGGGTGGCCCGGAATCGGAAGTCCTGCATTCCAATTCCAGCTAGCCCTGCTGTTGCTCAGTGGTCTGACCTTGACCAAAGCCATTTTCCATCCAGGACGTCAGAGTCACCCTCATACAATGGGCAGCAGGTGGCTGAATCCCTGAGTGTGATTCTAGAAACACAGAGCGTGGGCTGGCCGGCCATCTCTCCCTGCCCACTTCCCCGTTCTCTCTCTTGTCTCACTTCTCGCATTCTATTCTCTCCCTCCAGGCACCTTGGTTCTTTTCCAAGTCCTCCATTCCATGGATATATAGCTTGCTCTGCACCCCTTCTCTCCTCACTGGGGTGACTGACACCCCCGCCTCCTGGCTTCAAGAAGCAGCCCCCGTCCTCACCTACCAGTGGAGAGAATGACCTGGCTGGCACCAAGCAGAGGGGCCCAGATGCTCTCCTTGTTCTCAGCAGGGAAGTGTCTCGACACATGAAGGTACCATGGGAAGTTCTGCCCCCGCGCTGACACTGCCCAGAGGGGCTCCATCCAGTCTAGCTCCCTGGGGCTGCAGTGCTGCCTTCCGAGGCTGTTCTGCTGGCTATGACCTAGGGCTGGGACCTGGGGGAGGGACCCTGGTACAGATCCATTTTACACATGGGTAGGCGGGGGCAGGAGAGCATGGCCAACAGCAATTTGTATATTAATTGAGCACTTACTATGTGCTTAGCTGTTCTAAGCACTTCCTGTGTATTCTTTTAATCCTCCGAACAATCCTGTGGAGCATATATTACAGTTTTGCTCACTTTGCAGAGGACATGTCCCCTGCCCAAGTCGCACAGTTAGTGAGTGGCCTAACTAAGGTTCATACTCAGCAGCCGTGTTCTCACCACCAAGCCCATGCGTGGATGTAAACAAACTCAAAGGGGTGGATGCCTCAGAGCAGAGCCCGGGGTCTGGGCAGGCAGATTGCTTTCCTTCCGTTCTGGGTTAGCACATGTGTTAGGTGCTGACGGGCTGCGCCTCGTTGGCGCACATGTGCTCATTTGGCAGTGTTAGGATGGGATGTGACAAATGGGGTAGAAGTGAGGTGCCTGTCCTCGCAGAATGGCCAGTCTTAGAGAGGAGCCAAGAGTGTAGTGAGGACTACACCCAGGAATGGCCAGCAGAGCTCAGCCTGGCCTTTGGACGACCAGGGAGACCCCACTAATGATTCCCGAGCTGGGTCCACGTGGAAGGAGCCCTGGGTGGAGAAGGAAGGGTGTCCCCAGTCACCCTTCTCTTGCACTCTAGGGAGGGCTGCTGTGATGTCCACCTTGGGACAGCAGACTGGGCCATACCCCAAGGGCTGTGGCCTCAGCCACCAGGCAGAGGGACTCTGGCAGAGTCTGACCTGAGTCACTTCCTCCGGGCTCACCTCTCAATCCAATAGGAGTGTCCCCCACACACTCTATGTGTGTGGGGAGGAGCCCCTACAAGGGGCAAACCCAGGGACTCTGGAGCACACCCACCTTCAGGAGAGCATTGTTGTCATCAATCAGTGTGTCGGTCACCTCCACGTGGTTCTCCTCTACTACCTTCTGCAGCACCATGCGGAAGGTCCCAATGAGTCTGTGAATGGCAGGGAGACATGGCGGTTTCAGATGAGGAGGCCAGAGTGAGGAGCTGATATCCCAAGGGGCTGTGAGTGTCTGGGAAGGAGAAAAGAGGCCTGGAGAGAGGGGGGCCTGCTCAAGCTCCAGGCCAGGGCTGTGGGAGGTGGCCTCGGAGCCAGGGCAGGATGTCCAGGAGGGCGTGCAACCCCGGACAACTGCATGTGGTATATGTGTGGACCTGTGTTCCTGGGGGAGCCCGAGGGCAGTGAGCCCCCAGGGGGATGGTCACAGACCAGGAGACAGGGTGGAATGGTACAGCCTTTTGCCCCTTGGGTGTGTAGAATCAAGGTTCAGCTGAGCCCCTGCAGAGCGGCTTCCAGATGTCCAGCACAGAGCCTGCTGGGAGGAATGGAGGCTCCTGTACACACAAGCCAGTCTTCCACTTCAACTTCCCTGACCATGACAAGTGTCTCTCCCCGCACGACACCACTAGCTCATTCGTCCCCTATTTCATCAGTAGTGATGCCTGCACCGCCATTCTGCAAGATCTTCCAGGGTGAGGACCCCTCTGCTTGCAGGACCCCTCATGCTCCCAGGGGAGAGGCAGCACAGGGCTGTGAGGAGCACAGACTTGGAGTCAGGAGGACTGGGGTTTGAAACCCAGCTCTGCCACTTACCAGCAAGTTACCCAGCCCTGGTTCTCTCCGAAGATGAGCTAACAACCCCTACTTCACAGAGCTGTCATTTACAGGGCTGACTGAGACCCTCCATGCTAAATGTGTCACATTCGAGTGCCTAGCACACAGCACTCCAAATGCAGTCTAGGTGTTGGGGGGGCACGCAGTGCCCTACACTGTGCATGTCTCCGGGACAGCACTTTGTTTTCTGTTTCTGGCCTCCATGTGATACTTCGGGCACACTGGTGACCTCAGTATCTGCTGGCTGAGTTAATGAACAACAGTGGGACCCCCATCAATGCTGGTGGAGTCGACTTGAACTCCATTGCGCCCTGCCGGTGTGAAGGTTTGTGCTCTGGGGGAAAATGGGGACTCAGAGAGAGGTTCTTGCAGGGTGACTCCATGTGGGGTAGATGAACACGCCATTTCAGGGTGAAGGGACGAAAGCTGAGGACACCCACAGAGAGTGAGCACTGGACAGGACTTAGGGTCCTCTGGTGCTGCCCTTGATTTACAGAGGAGACAGGTGAGGCCGACAGAAAACAGGACGAGACGCAGCTCATCAATGGCAGGTCCAGGTGAGGGGAGGTATGGGCCAATTCCCACTTAACAGGCATGGCGTACACGTGGTAGCAGCTGCGCAGGTGACCAGGAAGTCTTCCCCCTGGAGCTGAGTCCCACCTGCCAGCTCGCCCTCCCTGAGGGCAGAACTGTTCATACCATTCTTCTCCTCTGCAGCCTGGCTAGGCTTCTAGGAGCTTCTCAGACCTAGCCCCACCTTACGGCTTCTCCCCAGCTCAGGCCGTGCACAGAGAGGAGCACCCGCCCACTTGAGAATCCGGGGACCCGGAGCCATTGCCCCTGAGTCTCTTTTTGTCCTTCTGAAGTGAGGGAGGAGAGCTCATAGTGTCTGCTCTGTGTGGACACTCTCAAGCAGACTGCAGGCATGAAGGGACGCCCTGGCCTTTCTGCAGCCTCACCTCTTCTGGTCCTAAATCAGTGGTGCGGACATCAGCGTGGACAGGATCATCTGGAGGGCCTGGTAAAGCACAGGTGACCAGGGCCCGCCCTCATCTGGTGACGCTGGCAAGTGTTTCATGACTGGCTGGGGGAGGGGAAGGGCAAGCCTGACCCTTAGCTTTTGCAACTGTGTGGTGTGCATGGTCCCACGCTCACCCCCACCCCACCCCGCCCCCGGCCCCAGCCCAGCCAATTTCAGGTTTCCCAGGTGAGGTCACTGAACCGAGAGTTGGGAGGGACTTGAACCCAGCTCACCCCTGGCCCCACCTCAGGGCATCTGATTCAGAGGTGGGCGGGGTGGGAGAATGTGTGTTTCTGAAGCTGCTGCTGATGATGGAGGGGAAGGGGGGGCACTCTGAGAATCCCTGTTCTACTGCTGCTCTTTGCTGACTGGAACCCAGGCTGTTTTAGTTTCGCCAGGAGCCATAAGGCACCTGATGAACTCAGTGACATCCTTCCCCAGCAGGTGCCCCAGAGGACAAGCAGAGATGCTGCAATGTGACAAGACACCCCCAGGGGGCAGGGTGGAGCTATTCCCCCACAAGTGCTCAGAATAGCCTCTGGTGCCTCCCAGCCTTAACTAAGGTCAGTGTCTCACACATTCAGACTCTAGAGGGGCCCAAGAGGAGGGCTTGTCCAGCGTTCTGTTAGGAAGGAGTCCCTTAAACACCCTCCTGACACACGCTCTCAGGCGCTGCCTGGCGCCCACCCACCATGGGTTCCCACTGTCCAGCAGCTACTCTGATGGCTAGTCCATTCTGCCACTGCTTTTGTCAAACAGGAAGCCCGGGTCCACCTTCTGGCAACCTTCACCCTCCCTGCCCCTCACCCCCAGGCCCAAGCCCTCTCTGTCCACACAAACTAGGGGCTGCCCCTAAAGGGAGGCAGCGTAGACAGCGCAAAGCGCATGCGCTCTGGAGTCGGGCAAAGTGGGGTCTAAAGCGGGGTCTACCACCTGACAGCTGTGTGGCTTGGGCCAGTCCCCTAAGCTCTCTGAGCCTTGCTTTGTATCCATCTCCCCAAAGGAGGTGATGGCACTCGCTGCGCTGCGCCGCATGGCGGGGAGGACACCCCAGTGAAACTCCTCTAACACGGCACACTGCCTGTCGGTCCCTTCCGCCGCCATGGGCAGGGGGCGTGCTGCTGGCGGCTCGAGCACGGCTGGTCTCCTTTGCGGGATGGTCTTTGGGGGCAGAGGCACAGCCTCGCAGAGCTGGGCCGGAGGGTGGGGACCCGTGATGGAATAAGTTTTAACTCTTAATGGGTCCCCCCAACCTCCCTCAAACAAAAATATAGTATTCTTTGAAATGGACAATAGATACTATCTCAGTGTTATGTAAAGTATGAAGAAAGCGTTTTATAAACCTTTGCTCTTCCTGCGGGTCAGCAAACGTGCCATCTAAGCAAAAATGGTGCTCGCTGTGAAAACACAGCTTCTAAATGCCTGCCTTAGTCCCCAGGACTGCTTTAAAAAGAATGGGCCCTTCAGCCCCCGCTACAGACAGGAAAGGAGCCCTGACTTTGGGGATGCATGGTGACTCCCCAGGCAACCCCTCCCACCCGGGTGCCCTTTGTCCAGCCTGGCTGCAAACCCAGTGGGGCCTATTGCCTCTTCTCCTCGGGGTGGGGCAGCTTCGAGCAGCTGCCTGGGAGGGCGGGGCCCAGGAGGTCTGGGTGGAAGAGCCCACTGTGTGACCCTGGGCAAGGGCCCTCTCTAGGCCTCAATTTCCCCCTGCTGCTAGACAAAGGAGCTGGGACCCAACCTTCAGTCCTCTGACAACCTCCCTCATGGGGCCCACCCAGGTTCCCCACCACAAAGAGGTCATCCCCTAAAGAGCTCACAGCTGCCTGGAGGGCCAGACTGGCCCCCAGAAAGGATTCCCTGGGGATTAGCCATCAGGGAGGGGGCCTCAGGCACACGCCAGCCATAGACTGACCACAATGGAGCTGCAACCAGGCACCAGGACCTGTCAATAATTCATCGCCTTCCCCCCGGGAGCTGGTGTCAGGTGCCCACGATGGCCAGGCCTCCACCGCTGCCCTGGCTCCTGAATTATTCAGGAACCTGGAGACCAGTAGCTGGGTCAGAACATTCCCCCAGGGTCCTAGACAGGCAGGGGGAAGCACAAGACCTTCTGGACCCAACACCTCATCCTCACAGGGAAGTCCAAGGGTCCTGAAGGAGGACTTTATTCAAAACAGGGCTGAGCTGAGCCCACCAGTGGGCCTCCTGGCCCTGACCAGGACCCTTTCTTCCTTCACGCCCCGTCTCTGCCTTCTCCCAGCAGCCCCTGGGACCTCCGGGTGAGGGGCCAGTTTTCCAAGCTGCCCTCCACTTCTAGCACAAATCAGTTCCATTTCTCACACCAGCCTCCTTTACCTCCGTTTCCCCAAATGCACCAGTCATGTGACCGGGCTCTCTCCCTGGAGTGCCCTGAACCCTTGAGAAAAGAGCAGCCCCCAGACTCTCCCAGCCCGTGCACGCCCTGCCTCCTGATCCCCACGGACACGTTTATTTGTTCACTTGCAGGAAGTCGTCAGGGCTTCCGGCACCGCCCAGGCTGTGGGTATAGCTTCACTGGCTACTAAGCCCAGAGAGCAATTGGTTTTGAACCCGACAGGAACTGACATTTTTTCTTCTTAGCCACCACTCCAGACTATTCACATTATTCTGAATTCTGCTTGTCCCCCTGAGAGATGGATGGGACCCTCCGCTGCACCTCTGGTGGTGAGGGTGCTCACGTGGCAGGTGCGCTTCGTCGCAGGACGCAGGCTCCACGTGGGCCGGCGCCCCGCTGTCCTCAGCTCCGGTGTGCGGCCTGATGCACAGCAGGCGCTTAGTGAACGTTTGGGGGATGGACAGATGACTGGATCTCTGCCTCATTTAATTCCCGCAGCTTCCCTCAGCGGTAAGTACTTGTCCTTTCTCCACGGGAGTGCATTGAACTCAGGGAGATTGTGTCACCTGCTCAGGGTCACCCAGGAGGTGGCTGAGCTGGGGCCTGAGGTCAGGTTTGCCTGACTCCTAAACCATCGTGCTTAACCATGGCCTCAGAGCGCTAGCATTGCACAGGTGAGACGGGTTTGCCCTCGAGGCTACAGATGGTCTCCTGGGGGAGACCAGCAGCCATTACATTAGCTCCTCTGCTGGGCAACTGCTGTCCAGCATGGTGCAAGGGGAAGACTTAAAGAAGCGGACAGGAAGCTATGGTGGCTCAGGGGACAGACGGGGTGAATAGGAGGGTGGGGTGTTTTTGACCAGCAGTGGTCAGGAGGCCTGGGGGACACTGAGGACAACGTGAGGGAGCAGGTAGGGGATCTTTTGAGATCAACCCAGGGCAGGCTAGAGGTGCGAGTCCCCTTTAAAACCCAAAGGACCAAAGGAGAGGGCAGCCCCTCTGCCCCTTCCGCCCCACCGCTGCTCCCCCAGCTGACACTTACTTGTTGCTGAAGACTTTGCTGTAGTTGAAGATCTGAATCTCGAGGATCTCATTGTTGTCGATGCTGCTGGCCACTGGCCACTGGAAGGTCTGAGGAGAGAGGGACAGCTGTGGTCTTGGGTAGAAATGACAGGGACGGATGTGGGGACTGGGAGGGATCCCTGGTGAGCTGGCCCCTCACATCGGCCCAGTGCTCCCTAGGGGCAAAGTTCACACCTGGAATCTCATTTAATGCCAGCCATTGCCTGAGAGCATGGGGTCGTTGCCCACTCCTCCTTCAAAGGGGGCACCGGGAGGCCTCTGGTGACCTGCAGGAGGTCGTATGCTATGTGGAAGAAGCTAATGCTGACCAGGACTTCCGACTCTCAGCCCACTGCTCCTTCCACTGCCTCACAGCGGCCTGTCAGCTCCTGGGGGGCGCTCACAAGGGGGGTGGTGCACCAGGGGGGCACTCCAGGGCAACGGCAATGAATGTGGTTCATGACCTTGGTTTTCTCTATGTCCCCATCAAATTCATTCTAACTGACCAAGCTCTGCTCAGAGTGGGACATGCAGGCTCCCCGCTTCTGGTCTAACCACCCCTCACACTGGCAATGTTAACTTTGGGGAACAGATTTTAGCCATGTAGTGTTATTAGGGTCAGGCCCACAGAAGAGGGTCAGCGTGTCTCCTACTCACTGTTTCTAGACTTCCCCTCACCACTTCCATCTTGGCTTCATTATTAAATCAATCACAATGATGAACAGGAATGTGAGTGGGGGTCTTTCCTGATGCTCCAGCATCATCAGCAAGGACCCCAAACAAGCCAAAGGTGCTGAGTAGCTCCCTCAGGACTGCCTCAAAGGCCTGCTCCCCACAACCTTCACGCAGCGCTTCCTGGGATGCAGAAGAAGACCAGGGAAGGGAATGCAGAGAGAATCTGCCCTAGGTGGATCCGTCCTGGGGCGACAGTTCAGGGAGGCTGAGGAGCCACAGGAAGGCAGACTGGCATCCAAATTCCGTGGCATCCGCCTGCACAGTGAACTCACTGGTTTGTCCCCTGAGCCTCTCGGGAGACCCACAGAGCACCTAGGGGCCAGGACAATGGCCACCGAGGGGACCAGTGTGCCACTGTGGGTGCATGAAGTATGTGGTTTATGCTCAGTGGGCCAAGTGGGGACTGAGAAGGGCAGTCAGGCTCAAGCTGGCCCCCTAACAGCCCACCCAAGGCCGTGTCCAGGGGAAGGGTCCTGAGCTTCGGTGAGGTGGTGGTGCAGGAGTCAGGGTGGGGTGGAGCCAGACCTCCCTGGCTGGCCATCCACATGGCACGAGGCCACTAAAGGCTCCCACGGAGCCCGCCCAGATAGCATCCTGTGAGCCAGCCAGCGGTGACCGACCTACCAAAGTGATGTCTCCTAGGGCCAGTTGGAGGTCATCAGACAAGCTGCCACACCACAAGGAGGGGCCACATCCGTGGCAGAGAACAAGAATCGGACCCTGTCTCCCCTCCCCCAGCTGGAGAGGAGAGGTGGGGGGCCTGAGCCGGCACCCCTGTCCCACTCTGTGCAAAGACCAGGCGTAAGGAGGATGACAGTTTGGAGTAGTCAACCCTTTTGAACTGGACTTTGAATAACTACAAATGATGGGAAAGCCCCGAGGTCTCCTCCAACTGCCATTGAGAGATGATTTCAGGGCGGGGTCGACAGAGCAGTGGAAGGCAGTGGATTTTAAATTTTGTTTCATTTTTATACCCCACCAAATTCACACTGTTCAATGGGCTAGAGATAAATAATAGTAGCAGTAGGAGTGACGATAGCTGCCATTTATAGAGAACCTTTTACCATGCAGGGGTCTGAATGCTTTAGATGCATCAGTTCATTTGGTCTTTACTGCAACCCAAGGGGCTGCTAATGTGTTCTCTGCTGAACAGACAGAGGAACTCGGGCTCAGAGAAGTAACAGGCCCTGGAGAACCTAGGGGTTGAGCAGGCCTTGGGGAGGCTTCTGGGAGCCCAGCCTGCAGTCTGCCAGTTCAAAGCCAAGGTTCCTTCTCCCAGACTGGGGGCTGGGGGCTTGGGTGGCATGGGGCCAGCCTGGAAGGTCACTTCCAACATGGGCAGAAAAATGGCCTTATGTCCCCTCTCTTCAGGACAGACCAAGTCCCAGGGAGGACCCTGACAGCCACCCCCTCTCCCTTGCCCCCTAGTTCAGTGGGAGCAGGTGGGGCCGGGTGGAGCGAGCTCTGATCAGGCCTCGGACTCTGAGGGGTGAGGGGAGTTCAGTCCACAGGCCTCATTAAGCCGCTCCTGCTCCCGCTGTCTGGATGCCTCCAGCTCAGCGGAGTCTGTGGTTTCTTAATGAAGTTGCTTTTATTGGGCTTCAGGGAAATAACCAGGCTCAGGAAGGGCCAGCTCTTTAGCGCCCTGCTGAGGGGAGAGCCACCAAGATATTTCAGTTTCCCTGGGAGGAAGGGGCAAGGGTGTTTGATTGACCCCAGGGTCTGTGGGGTGGATCACTCCCCGCTGGGGAGTTGGGCTTTGAAAAGAGAGAAAAATTAGGAGCAAAAGAAGATGACATTAGAGGGTGTGTTGAAAAGTGACATTAATTCGGTGAACACAGGAACAGCAGAAGTCATTTTGAGGAAAAGGGACCGAGAGAAGAAACCGGCTTGTGATTTCTGTTTGCCCATCAGCGCCGACATGCCCGAGGGTGCAGTTTAGGGGTCACGAGGTCCCACAGGAATGGAAAGCTGCTCATTGTGAGTCGGTGTGCTGGTCAGGGAGAAGGGGAGTCTGAGAGGGCTGGGGAGGGGGCGCCTCTGGGAGCCCAGGCTGGACATGAGGCTGCAGAAGCCACAGACCTGGACATGGGGCTGAGAGGGCCCTTTCAGGGAGTTTTCTGGGAAGGGGCCTCAGGAGGCGAGAACATGAGCAAGTAAACGCTAGAGCAGGGCCTGGATCCGGGTTTTTACTGGGGACGCCAGGGATTAAGGCCCTTCTCAGAGGCTTTCCTGAGGAGAGGAAGGCAAGCCCCATCCGCTTTTTTCACCGCTCACTTCCTCCCCCTTTTGGTTTCTTCCTTCCTCACTCTGCTTTCTCCCCACTTTCCATCCACGCTGCAGCCTCCTCTGGTTTCTCCGTTTCCATCCCACCCCATCCATTTTAATTGTGTGTTAGTTTCTCTCTGTCTCTCTGTGTCCACCTCTCTGTCTCTCCCTCTGTTTTTCTGTCTGTCTGTTTCTGTCTCAGAGAAAAAAAGACAGAGAGAGAGAGAAAGAGAGAGAGAGAGAGAGAGAGAGAGAGGTGTATCACTAGCTTTGTGCCAGGCCAGCAGCTACCAGAGGTTGTTGAGCCTGGTTGCCTGTTGGAATCACTTCAGGACGCTTAAAAAAATCCCATGGCCCAGCCTGCATTTGGGACCGAGCACCCGGAGGCTCTGTGGGGGGTCCAGGTGTTGGTACAGTAAGAGCTCCCAGGTAGTTCCATGTGAGGCCAAGTTTGAGGACCTCTGCTCAAGGGAAAGACCTTTCTGATGAAAGCAAGCACCAGCTCCCCTCCTCCCCCACTCTGCCCCACCTGGCCCTCTCCCACTGGGGTTCAGAACAGAAAGGCCTTCGCCACCTGTAACCAGCCTCCTAGCTCAAGGGAAGTGACAAGGACAGGACTCGGGGCCCAGGGTGCTCTTTGTGACTTCTATTTGCCCTCCTTAGAAGTAGAAGTGTGGGCTTTGGTTTGGTTTGAATTTTCCATGGCTGTTTCCTCTATTTCCCCCCTCCTTTGTCTGAGGGCATCTCAGGAACCCTGGGAGTATGGAGCTGTGACCCAGTTCGCCAGCCCTAGGCATGGCCTTGACCTGGCTGGTGCTGGCCAGGGCGGCCAAGTTTGCATCCTATCAGCCCCAGCCATCTAGGACTCCATGGAAAGGTTTCCCTGATGCGGGTTGGAGAATGACCTGCATTATTCCGGGGCTCATCAGCTGGCCTGGAACTGACCTAAACTGGCAGTGTCCACAATATCCTTAAAGAGACAGTGTTCTAGATTTTGGGGGGGAGAAATCTTAGGGTGTGTTGCAAAAGTTTAGGGTACCATGGAAAAAGACTGTCTTTGGGAATTTAAAGACCTACAACTCAACTTGAGTTCATTCATTAACTCAGTAATATTCTCTGAGCCCTGTGTTGGGTACCAGGCCAATTATGAACCACACAGGTACATTCCTGGCCCCATGGAGCTCACAGCCCATGACTTCCAGGTGAAAGCAAAGTGGACAGTGACACCAGGTCCCCTTGACCCTCCCTCCAGCCGCTGGACTGTCTCTCCTCTGGGCTCAGAAGGCCGATTGTCCATCTTTGTTCTCAGTCCCTCTCCCTACTAGACTGAGCCCCTGGAGGGCAGGAATGAACCTTGTCCACTTTGCAAGTGGCCATTGGCTCTGGAATCAGATGCATTCGGGGTCCAGTCCTGATGTGGCTACGTATCACTGGCCCAGGTGGGTTGCACTGAGTTATTGTCCCATGTAAAGCTCTCAGCCCACCCTGCCACATGCTGAGCGCTCAGCAAATAGCAGCTGCTTTGCTTGCTATTCCTATAAGTACTCTTGCCATTCTGGCCTCTCCTGTGGAGTCTGGGCCACATAGGGCCTGGCTTGGAGCCAAACCAAACTGGCTTGAGGTGGGCCCAGGGTGGCCATTCCCATTTTCCCAGGGGCCTCTGCTGGCTGCTGGCCTGGCGTGGAGCCCATGCCCCCTCCAGAGTTGTAGGTTAAATGCAGGATCTCAGGTTCCAGCCTCTGGGAAAGGAGACACCACATCCAGACTCTGTTTCCACCCATTGTTGTCCAGAGCATTGTTCTCCTCCAGTGGCCGCGCCCTCCCACTCAGGTTCCTTGCTCAGCCCAGCCTGCTGCAGCCCCTCTCATCCTCGCAGCCCCTCTCATCCTCGTCTGAGTAGAGGAGGGAGAGAAAATGTTGCATTTTTCAGCCATGCAACAGTTCTGTAAGACAGGCAGAGCGAGGGGTATATCACCGCTTTACAGGCGGGGACACTGAGGCCCAGAGCAGTTGAGTGGCCAGCCCAAGGTCACGGAGTTTATTCACACCTCAGCGAGGACTGCCGCCCGGGTCTCCTGAGTCCTAGGCCAGGGTGCCTTGTACCTCCCTGAGCTGGTTCCCTAAGGCCCTGGGCACAGTAAGGATGAGAAAAGGGATTTTCTGGGAAGCCAACAGGCCTCCAGAGGTTTTTCGAGGACCAGGTGAGGTTCCTTTTCCGAGCTTGTTCTTGAACTTCTGACAGTGGGTTCCCTTAGGGCCAGTGAGGGAGGTTTAGGGTTTGTCCACTCTGGGCTGGGAGGCAGGTGCAGACTGGGCTCAGTTCTGGGCTATTTTTGAGAGTCCTGGGCCCTCCCTGAGCAAGGAGCTGGTGGGAGGCTGCCTCCCCTGCTTTCTGGGGTGTGCTCTGCTGTCCACTGGTGGCCAGGCTGTGGGCCACTTCTCAGAGGGAGAACTGGAAGCGGGGGTCTGGAGAGACCCCGCCCAGTAAAGCCTTGCAGGGGCGGACAGGGAGTTGTTTCCCATCACTACACCCAGAGGGGGCTGAGAGTCAATCTGAGAGTGAACTTAGAAGCCTGGCTTCGCCATTCACAGCTCTGTCATCTGGGGCAAGATCCGTGTTCTCTGAGCCTGAGCTTTGTCCCCTGCAGGTGGACATTGGACGGAAGAGAATGTGCTCAGGAAGCAGCACAGTGCAGCTGTTTCTGGAAACTGCTGTCACAACCCTCCCATGGGGCTGTCACAGGTGGTGGGGGCCAGTGACCAGAGGGCCTGAGCGCTCCAAGTCATTTAATGTCCTTGCCACCATTCCACTAAGTGCCAGTGGGTTCACCCCTGTGACAACCAGAAACTTCCCTGGCTGCTTGGCTGAGTAGAACTTCCCCCTGTGAGAGCTGCTTTTCCCCAACTTAGGGCTCCTCTCTGATGCTGCCACGTGCTTTTGCTTGTGACCCCCTGGCTTCTGCCCCCTCCCTGGGCTCCCACAGTGACCCGGAGGCTCCCCCATGCCCAAGTGTTTGCACAAATCTTCCTGTGCTGCTGAGCCAGCGTCTCCCTCTGGGGTATGTCTAGCTCGGGGCCTGGCACACATCAGGTGCTGGGACTGAGGTCCCACGAGTGGGGGCGGCACGGACCGACTCTCCACCTGGCCCAGGCCAGATAGCACTGGGAAGGACACGGTGATTAATGTTGAATGTCATGTACACCTATGGCTCAGGTGTCCCAGGGTGCAATTAATGGAAAGGAGTGGCGGTGCTCTGGAAGGGGCATCAGGTTGCTCACTAGCTGGGGGCCTGGGTGGACATGTCCCCTGGGAGACTTGGTGAGAGGGACGGAGTTGGGTGCATTCCCTGACCCATGGTAGGCAGGGCCCTGGGAGGCAGGGCTGTGAGAGACTGGGTCGG
This sequence comes from Sturnira hondurensis, assembly GCF_014824575.4. Taxonomy (NCBI): domain Eukaryota; kingdom Metazoa; phylum Chordata; class Mammalia; order Chiroptera; family Phyllostomidae; genus Sturnira; species Sturnira hondurensis. The sequence continues at coordinate 15,802,880 of NW_028089294.1, read as the reverse complement.
ACAGCCTGCATTTTCACCCGCCCGGCCCCTCTCTCTCAGGGCCCTGATTGAGGAAATTAGGAGAAAATGAAAATGGACAGGTTGTTTAGTGGGGCACGCCTGAGGCCAAGGTGGATGGGTTGGTACCCAGCAATGGTTCTAGAATCCCTCCTTTTGGTCATCACCTTACAAAGAGACTTCATACCCATCATCGGCCCCCTTTGGCAGATGTGGGCACTGAGGCTGAGAAATGGAGGTAGAAATTCACACAGCCAGGAAGGGGAGGAGTCCAGAACGAACTCTCCCTGGGGGAGGCACAGCTGGGCTGTAAAGGCCAGTGGTTGCTCCAGAGCCCAGGAGAGAAAGTCAAGGCCTTGCTCCCCTGTTCTTGTAGCTCTGGGCCTCTGGGCACGAGTGTGGGATGGGCCCAGGGTGAGGAGGAGACAGATTCTAGGTGTCCCCTCAGGATGGTGTCTGCTCAGCCAAATACCAGCCTCAAAGGGAACCGTCTGCCATGGGCCCTCCCAGTCCACACACAGCCACACATCAGAGATCAAGCCTAGGAAAGAAGGGGCGGGCTATGGGGGGCCACTGCAGAGTGCCTGCTTTGTACCCAGATAGTGACTTGAGACTGTTGGTTCTCAGCCCAAAGTCAACCCTGGAGAAATTGCAGAAGCAAAAGGGAACTATGGATTCCAGGAAGTAACAAACAAACAAATAGATAAATAAACCTAAGAAACCCAGGGAGACCGCAGGCTGTTTGACCGTGGGGTGGATGGAGCTGCCCCCTTGGGCCGGGTAAGTGAAGGCGGCCATGTGAGGATGGGTCAGGGGAGATCTCTGTACCTCCTGCTCTTAGCTCCCCAAGATGTCCCCTTGGGGCAATCCCTGCTTGTTCCTTAACTGATAAAATTGTGCCAGCAGCCTTGCTGGGAGAAGACCTGGCGAATAGGTGCCGATAGACCAGTCACTCACACCTTCTCTCAGTGAACCCCACAGCTAGTGTGTTTAGAATCTGCAACAGCCTGCCTCTGTCAGCCCAGTTTCTCCTCAAAGGCTCAGAGATGAGACCCCCGCTCCCACCTCCGTCGACTCTTTCTCTGGTGACTGGGGCTCAGGCCCATCTATCAACCCCTAGACATGGGCACAGCCAGCCTTTGAAGCTTCCCCAAGACTTGCTACCAGAGTAGCTGATACCAGAGGCACTGGGAGAAGACCTCTCTTATAGAAGGAAGCCAACACACTGAACAGGGTGTACCAACTGGAGTGGCATCATAAGAACAAGCGGACTGTAGAAAAATATACTAGCAATGAAACAGCACAAGGAATCATGAAGGAAGAACAAATTAGTAAATTTGGAAGATCACTCTGAAGAACTCCCTCAGAAGATAGCAGGAAAAGATAGATACGCCAAAAATATAAAGGCTAAGAAATGACAGCTAGAAATAGAAGTATTGACATCTCGTAATAGGAGCTGGCGGAGGAGAGAATGAGGTAAAAACTGAATGGAAGAAATAGTCGGAAAAAAATGGAGCTGGCATTTGCTATAATAAATGAATGATGAAAAGCCTGCAGTTTGAAAGGGCTCACAAAATAGTGCAAAACTGGAAAGATAAGGAAACACTCAATTAGAAGCATTATAATACAATTTAAAAATATCAAAGATAAAGGAATTACACTTTTTTTCCCCAGAGAGAAAGAAGATGTCACTTATTTTTTAAAATATTTTATTTATTTTCAGAGAGAGGGGAAGGGAAGGAGAGAGGGAGAGAAATATCAATGTGTGGTTGCCTCTCATGTGTCCCCCACTGGGAACTGGCCTGCAACCCAGGCATGTGCCCTGACTGGGAATCGAACCATGATCCTTTGCTTCACAGGCCCGCACTCAATCCACTGAGCTACACCAGCCAGGAGATGTCACTTACTAAGTTATAAGAATTGGACGGCCATCCGCCTTCTCAACAGCAACACGGAATGATATTTTCGAAGTTGTGGAAGATCTTTGAACCCAGAGTTTTCTATCTGGTAAAACTCACATTTAAATTCATTCAAATTGGAAGAAATAAGAAAAAATATTCTCAGATTTACAAAGCTTTAAGTCTGCTACAAAAAGGCCCAAGTTAAAAATGCTTTTGGAGAAAGTACTCAAATAAGAAATAAAACAATTTCAAGAGATGCTTCAAGAGATATGAGAAATAAGGGCAATCAAATATCTTGGTAAAGATTAGTGCTGTCTTAAAAAAGAGAAAAGAAAGGCTAGGACAAATAAGAGAAAGAGAAACCACACATTTATGAGTACCTAGAATCAAAATTCTATTCTAGACAATATCAGCTTGAGGGTGTGGGCTGAGGTGGGAAATCAAAGAGGCATGAGAGAATATTAAAATCCTTGTCATGTCAGGGGAAATTAATACTGCTGATTTGTTTAAACTAGCAACAGAGATACACAATCACGAGTAAGGGTAAGTACCTTGAAAACAAAAATGGAATGTATAGCCCTGGCTGGTGTAGCTCAGTGGATTGAGCACAGGCCTGCGAACCAGAGGATCAGGGTTCGATTCCCAGTCAGGGCACATGCCTGGGTTGCAGGCCAGTTCCCTGCAGGCCAACTCCCAGCAGGGGATGCACGAAAGGCAAACATACATTGATGTTTCTCTCCCTCTCTCCTTCCCCTCTAAAGATAAATAAATAAATAAAATATTTTTTAAAAAATGGAACGTATAACTTTTCAACTAATGGGAAAAAACACAATCTATTCAATGGAAAGTGGCAAAGTAGAAAAGAGCAAGCAAATAAAAGCACAGCAAATAAAAATATAAAATAAAATGGTGGTAAAAATAAGCCTTATAACAATCACAATTACAATAGATGTAAATGGGTGAAACAAATCAAGTAAAACCCAAAGAGTCTCATATTGGATATGAAAATAAGATCTAATTGTACATGTCCCACAAAGACACAAAAACTATTAAAACACAGAACTATTAAAAATTAAATAGTGAAGAAATATGCCAAGAAGAAAAAGGGTTGAAAGAGGTATACCAGGGAAATGAACCAAAACAAGCTGAGAGAGCAATCCTAATATCTGACAAAATAGAAATTAGTGCAAAAAGCACCATGAGAGACAAAGAAAGATACTAAATACCAGTAAAATGGAAAATAGGCAAGAAAGCACAGCCATCAGGAGCACACAGGCAACTAGAACACCGTGTCAAAACACCCCAAACAACAACCGACAGAACGGCAGGGAAAAGTATATAAATCAACAGTTACAATAGGGGGGGTCTCCTGCAGTCATTTTTGAAACCGATAAATCAAGCAGAGAAAAATAAGCCCAAAATTGAATAATATAATGGGTAAACGTGAGTTTATATTGCATGTATAGGAAACCCTACGCGGAACACATTCCTTTTTTTTTTTAGATTTTATTTATTTATCTTTAGAGAAGGGAAGGAGAGAAATGTCAGTGTATGGTTGCCTTTCATGTGTGCCCTGCTGGGAAATGGCCTGCAACCCAGACATGTGCCCTGACTGGGAATCAAACCTCGGTTGTTTGGTTCGCAGGCCCGTGCTCAATCCACTGAGCTACACCAGCCAGGGCCTGAACACGTTCCTTTTGAGCAAAGGAAGCGTTTATGACCATGAATTGTTCATAACTGAAGTCTCAATAAATTTCATAGGTTTCACCACATATGACTATGTTCTTTGCTAGTAATGCAATAAAACTAGAAATGAATAAAATAAAGAGCTAAAACATCATATATCTTTGGAAACCAAATAGCATTATATAACTCTTGGGAGTAAAAGAAAGTCATAAAGGAATGTAAGAAATATTTAAAACAATAATAATGAAAATACTACATATAAAATTTGTAGGATACAGTTGAAACTGTAGGTAGAGCAGAATTTATAGCTTTAAATACATTTATTACAGAATAAGAACATTTTGGGTGCAGAAATGTCTGATAGGGGTCTGGGTGGAGTGGGAGGGGGGAGCTCTCTCAGGAAGCAAACCAGAGATAAGCGGCTCTGAGTAAGCCCACCTTCCAGGATTTGGGGCAGAGTGCCCCCGGGAAGCAGGGAGGTGTTGGTTCCCCTCTGGGCTTGGGGCTTGAGCTGGGGATGGTTGAGGGCAGGGTCAGGGGGGGTCCTACCTCATCGAAGTCAGCCACATCCTCACAGTTCTCCAGGACCCGGGAGTGGAAGGATTGCCCTGGGTGGGGGAAAGAAGAACTGTAGAGTCAGACCTCCCTAGACAAGAAGCTGGAGTTGGACCCCTTGACCTGGTGGTCGTCATTGCAGCGCTGGGCTCGCAGGGCCCTTGTCATGCACCATGAGACCTCCCATCCTGCCCTGTGTCCTGCGAGGCCCTCTCCATCCAGGATGGGCAGGTCCTCACCGAGTCTCATCCTCCTCCCACCCTCTCAGCATCCCCATGAGGCGGGCGGGTCAAAGGTCATCAGCTGCGTTTTACACACAGGGCTCCTAAGCTTAAGAAGGCCCAAGGCTGGCCAGAGACAGCTGTGGGAATGGAACCTCGGCCTCTTTTCTCCACCATGCTGCCCTCCCTTTCTTGGCCTCTTTCGTGGTCTCCTTAGCTCTGCTCACTTTCCCTGGCCTGCAGCAGCCAGAGCGGAGGCCTGACCCTGTGGACAGTGGGCACCCCACCCAGCGGCAGCTCCCTTCTAGGCCCCGGTCTGTAGCCATATCTGGAGCTCCTGCCCAAGGCAGGCCCTGGGACAGCCAGATGCATCCAGACCTTCTTCCCTGGAAGCCAAGGGCCTTCACCTTCCTCCACCCTCTCATCCCTTTCTTCTTCAGCCTTAGCAGAGGGGAAAGCTTGGGTGATTCCTCCCATACACCGTCCCCTCCTTTACCTACCAGCACAGGGGACAGGGAGGGTGATGTGGACACACATTTTCCCGGACCCCCAGCACCCCCATCCACACACCACCCACCAGGGCAGAAGTTCTAGCCCATGCAGTTGGAAATGGCCCAGGTTACTGGAAGACCCATAATCAGGAAAGAATGGGGGCAGGTTGGGGGAGGGGGTGGGGGAGGGGGTGGGTAATGTGTGGGAGACACCGGCCAGTTCAGGTCACTTTGAAAACATTCAGTGGAGTCTATGCTGTACCAGGCCGCATGCATCCTGGGGACTTGGGATAGAGGGACTGATAAAGATCCCCTTACTCAGGGAGCAGATGGTCTAGCAGGGGACAGCAGGGAACCTGAGCAGTTCAGCACCATACATTAAGTGCCCCAAGATACGTTTCTGCGTGACTCAGAGAAGTGGTACAGAGACCAAAGATAAATACCGAGTATGGGGAAGGAGGAGAGGGGCTCTAACTTCTATGAGGAGAAACCCAGAGATGGGGTGAAAAATAATAAAAATAAATTACTAGTTAGGATAAATTTATTATTATCTGTCCAGTGAACACCAAAAAAAGTAACATGGATAATAGAATCCTGTTTATAAAGAACAAAAAACCCTTCAAACCCAATTGTTTTAGGTGGGAATAGACAAGAGCTCGAACCACTAAAAGGGGTTACCTCTGGGTGGGGGCGCGGGGGCAGCAAGAAGGTACTGAAAGCAGCACGCTCTGACTTCTGACTGTATACACCTGAATTTGAAATCTTTTCAGCGACCATGCTTTACTTTTGTAACAAAAAGAAAAAACGCTTAAACCTTTACCAGTCTAAACCAGGAGACCATTTTGTTAAAGAGCTATCTCAAAGGGGAACTCGATCCCGTTCTGAGGGTTAGTTTGGGTTGTCACTGAGGGGCAGGCTGGGACCCAGGAGAGGACTTGGCAGGGCACGTAGGCTCTCCTCCCCACAGGAAACGTGGGAGACCCAGTGTCACTAGCCCCAGGCCCAGGAGGGGTGGGGGTGAGCTCTCCGACCTGCCCCGGTGGTGGGGCCAGGGCATGAGGGACAAGGCCCAGCCAAGCAGGCTCGTTCCTGTTTGACATCAGAAGCAAGTGGATGGTCAGAAAAAGTGTGAGTGTGTGGAGTAGGGGCCTGTGAGGAGGGCTTGCATCCCGTCCGAGATAACGAGGAAGGAGCTATAAAGCAGAACTACATAGCCAGAAAATAGACATGAAGTAGACAGATGGGAAAGAAAGGTTCTTTAGCACTAGCCAGGGACAAAGCAAAACAAAATACCGCGAAAGAAAACCCTCAACATCAAACCGCAAGGCAGCCAGGGGAGGGGAGGGAAACAGGAGAGATAATGCTCGAGCTTGTTCAGATTTTTCCCACAGGTAGCGCGCAATATGAACTGAGAATCAGGTGAGTGTGTCTGCGCTGGGGATCCCCCAAGGACCTGCACTAGGAATGATTAAAGGACTGGAGGGCCAGGCTGCGTGCTAGGACCTTCCTGAGTGAGAATTAAGTGGCTCAGGGCGGGGGGGTGGGGCAGGCAGGGGTGGTGTCAGGGTTTCAACAGGCATGAAGTCACCAAGGCTGCAAGGCTCCCCGCCTGCGTTTTCTTTCCTACAGCCTTGTTAGAGAGGATGCGGAAGGCAGTAAAATTAGTCACTGCAGAATTCTCGCATTAGGGCTGTTTCGAGATGCAGTAAAAGCTCATTGCCTGAGGCCCTGGAGACTTAAGTGTGGTGGATATTGTCAAGCAGGATGAGTTTGATTTTACTCCTAGATATTTTTTGGAAAAAAAGGATTTGCAGAAACATATCAAACCAATCATACAGAAACAGTGTAAAGGCAGGAAGCATGTGTGAAAAGCCGCCTTTTAGGAGGATTTCTACCAACAGTGGCAGGGGCCACCCCAGGGAACCTGCCGTACGCATTAGGACAGAGCCAGGGGACCTCGGCCATCCCTCCTGGGTCATCACTGGGGCCTGCTAACCCCATCTTTCTTTCAAGTTCATTTCCACTTTAACATCTATCCCACTCAACACCAGTCCTGTTGAAATTTCAGCTCTATTGTAAATGGCTTTCTGGAACAAACCACTCAAACTCCCATAGCCAATCGCCTTTCTTGCCACAAAGAAGATCAAGGAGAAGGCTCTCAGAGAAAGAAAGCAGCCTGTTCTCGGCGGTGGAGAGGGTTTCATGAATGGAGGGAGGCCATTCGATGGAAAAACTGAACAGCCTCCCTGGCCCTGCCCCTGCGCAGAGGCGGCTGGCTGCTCGTGGGATTGCTGAGCCATTCGGTTTGGAATAAACTCCAGCCGATAAATGAAAGCATCTGGAGAACAGATGCTGTGCTCACAGCTTTAGTAAGTGCCATGACTGGGGACACCCAAAAGGAAGGGCTCAGAGTCCAAAGCTTAATAGAAGTAACTCGTGTGTCATCTGCCATTTTCAAATATTCGACAACACCCACCCTCCGAAATGAAGGTGAGCTTAGCTCTTGCCTCAAATGCAGAGTGGAGTGCTAGGCTTTCATGGACTGTGACTTAGGGGACAAAACGTCCCGTCTGCGACAAGCAGCTCCCTTTCCCAGACAGGTTTCCTTGCTAGAGCCGGACCTTGAGCAAAGGCAGGCACGTGAGGGTCGGGCTACTGGCCTGTGTGCATTCATTCATGCCCACGTGCAAGAGGGCCGTCCACTCCCACTGTGTCAGCTCCTGGGGAGCCGGTGTGGGCTGTACAGAGATCTCACATAGGGATGCCGACTGAAGAAGCATATTACAATCCAGAAAGGGACTACATCAGCCATATAAAAAGCTACCGAATGAGGCAAAATTTGGTCCTTGGCATGCGGAAGGTGTAAATGAAGTGAGAACACGGGAAGAGAAGGAGTGACCTTGCAGATCATGAAGGTGCTGCAGAGGCACGGGCGTTTTCACGGGGAGACCATTGGGCCTGGCCCTGCAGAGAGATTGGGGGGGTGATGGGGCATCTGGGAGGGGAGAACAGTGTGAGCAAGATTTGCAAGTGTGGAGCAGCCAATGGACTCAGGACAGTGGAGTGGGATGCAGGACAGGTGAGTTCGGATGGGGAAGGGACAGTGAAAATGGAGCAGCCCACAGAAGGAAGCCCTTGGGGCCGGGGTCCCGGGGTCCCGGGGTCCTGAGAGGGCACAGGTGGTGGTGCATTTAATGGAGAAGGGAAGGTCCCGAGGACAAGCTTCGGGGACGCTGTGGTCCTGCCCAGGACCTAGTGCTGTGGCCTGTATCAGAACCTTCCTCTCTCTCCAGTGTGAGCTAGGTATAGAGAGAAACACCCTGCTTGTCACTCAGACCTGTCACTATGGTTCCTTGTTGCTATTCAAAATCAGCAGAACCTCACTGTCAGTCTTGGCTGGGACCGACTGTGTGTGGGGTGTCTCAGCAAGCACCCCATTCCTAGAGGCAGTGTTGTGACACCCCCAAATGTGCCTGCTTTCTACTCCTCCACAGCAGCCCAGGAGAGGCAGCCCAGCTGTTTTCTGTCTCCCCCATTCAGATCAGCCTGTTCCTTCCGAAAGGCCAGCTACTCCCACCAGCCCAGGCAGCAGAAGCCAGGCATCCCTGTGCAGAGAAAGAGCCAGGCCCAGGCAGGTGTGGGACTTGGTGCTGCAGCTCAGGGTGGGAAGTGGGGAACACACTGGGTCTTAGAGTCAATGGCTGCAAACTGGGACAATCACCCTGGACCAGCCCACATGCCGGAACCACAGTGAGATCAGCTAGAGGCAGTTTCTGTGCAAGTCTGAGTAAAGCATCCCTCACGAGCACAAGGGGCCTTCGGATGGGGTGAAGCTCGATGGCTGCACTGCTGAGTTCAGACCCCAGCTCTGCCACTTGCTGGCAGTGAGCTCTGGAAGAAGTGAACCTCTCTTTGCCTCAGTTATCTCACCTAGAAAACGGAGGAAGTGCTGGTGCTGACACCTGGTGCACAGTTCATCACCCAATAAGAAAAGGCTATTATCCTCCTAATGAGTCCTTTAGATGGTTAAGCTATGTTTTAAATATGAAAATGGTCTCCTCTATTATGAATCACATTTGGAAGTGTATTTTTAGTAGTATATAATCAGGAATAATTTTCTTCCCTATCTTACATAATATTTTTTAAGTTTCAGGTTTTTTAGGTGTGGTTAGCTCTTTTTTTTTTAACTATCAGTAGGTAAAATTTGTTCACTGATCCTAAGTGCAAAACTCGATGAATTTTGATAAATGCATTATACCTGTGTAATTACCAGACAATCCAGGTACTATTTTTAGTCAATCAAATCGTATCAAATATTGTGATTCCTCCAACTTTCTTCTCCACTTTCCTATTGCTTTGGTGCTTATAGATCCTTTGAATGTCCATGTAAATTTTTAAATAATTTTCAATTTATACCAAATAGTCTGATGTGACTTCTATTAGGATTGTGTTCAGCCTATAGATCAATTTTTGCAGAGCTGACATTTAACAATTCTGAATCCTCTAATCCATCAACATCATATATTTTCTATATATTTGCATTTCTTTTGTCTCTCGGCATTTCTTCTTTTCATGTAAAGGTCTTTCATGTCTTCAGTGAAATTTATTGCTAACTGTTTTATGCTAGTATAAGGGTAATTACCTTTTAACTTCTGTTTCCCAACTGGTTGGTTTCTATAGAAATATGTTTTTTGTATATTAAGCTTATATCCTAAAACTTTGCTAAATCCACTCATTAGTTGTGGTAGGTTTTATGGAGACTCCTTAGAATTTTCTACATAACCCACTAGGTTGCGTGTGTGTATGTGTGTGTGTGTGTGTGAAAAGAGGCCATTTGAGTTCTTTCTTTCCAGTCTGTGTGAGTCTCCCCCCACTTGCCTTGCTGCTGTGGTGGGACCTCTGGTACAATGTCAAATAGAAGTGGTGAGAGCAGACAACCTTGCCTTGCTCGTGTCCCTGAAGTTCACATTTCAGGGTTAAGTTTGTATTAGTTGGATGCTTTTGTAGTTGTCCTTTATCAGACTGAGGAAGTTCTTTTCCATTCTTGTTTGCTGAGGCCTCTTATTGTGAATGGGTGTTGGGTTTTGTCAAATACTTTATCGGCGTCTACTGGTGGTTTATCTCTCATGTTGTGTTAATGTGGTGAAATACTTGAACTGATTTTCCATTTTTAAACTAACCTTGCATTTCTAGGATAAAACTCACTTGTCACGACAGGCTCTCCCTTTCATATGTTGCTATTCAATGAGCTGATATCTTTCTTTTTAATAAAAGAAGAAAGTTTTCTTTCTTTCTTTTTAGAGAAGGCATAGGAGAGGGAGAGAAACATTGATGCTGGAGAGATAAATCAATCAGTTGCCTTTCTGAGGCCCCAGCTGAGGACCTCACCCGAAAGCAGCGACCATTCAGCCCGCGGGCCGGCACTCAGTCCACTGAGCCACACCAGCCAGGGCTCGATGAACAAATACCCTGTCAAGGATTTTTACATCTCTGTTCATGAGGGATGTCAGGCCTTCACTTTCTTTTTGTATAAGGTCTTTATCAGGTTTTGGTACCATAAAATGAGTGATGAAGTGTTCTTCCTTTTCTAGTTTCTGAAAGTTTGTGTAAGGTTCGTATTATTTCTTCCTTACATGTTTTCTAGAATTCAGCAGTCAGGGTACCCAGGCCTGTAGTTTTCCCTATTGGAAAGCAGCGTGTGATCACCATCCATCATCATCACTGTCATTGTTATTACAGATTCGATTTCTTTATAGATATTGGGCTCTTCAGGATTTCTACTTCTTTTTGAATTAGTTTTGGTAAGTTGTTTTTCAAGGGATTTGTCTGTTTCATCTGAGTTGTAGAACTTTATTGAGAAAACATTATTTATAATATCGCCTTATTTTCCTTTTAATTCATAATATCCCTTCTCTCATTTCTGATATTGACAATTCGTGTTTTTTTTTCCTTGATCAGACTTGCTACCTATTTCATTAATTTTTTTAAAGAACCAACTTTTGACTTTGTCAGTTTTCGCCATTGTTTGTTTTCTATTTCTTTCCTTTTATTCTTCCTGCATTTAATTTTTCAGTTTATAGTTATTGCGATATAATTCAAAAACCAGAAAACTGAATCTTAATTCACCATTCTCTAACTGCAGAATATTTTCATCACCCCAGAAGAGACCCCAAGCTCATTCTCTCCTCCTCCCAGTCCCTAGCAACCACTAACTACTTTCCATCCCCTATGGATTTGTCTGTTCTGGACACTTCACATGACGGCATCATACGATACATTGTCTTTTGTGTCTCACTTCCTCAGCATAATGTTTTCAACACTTGGGTTTCGTTCGCTCTTCTTTTAGTAGTTTTGTAAAGCAGAAACCTAGGTCATTGGTTTTAGGCATTTTTCTTTCCTGCTGTAAGTATTGAAAACTAGAAATATTGATATGTTGCATTTTATCATTTAGTTTGAAATATTTTGTAATTTCTCTTTGTTTTTGTCTTCGACTATAGGTTATTTAGAGGGTATTTTTTAATTTCCAAATAGCTGGAGCTTCGTAAAAATCTCTTGTTGTTATTAACTTCTCACTGGAGTCTAGTGTGGCCAGAGGACATCCTCTGTAACAGGTCCGTCTTTGGAAATGTATTGAGGTTTGTTTAATTACCTAGCACGTGGTCTGCCTTCACCAGTGTTCCGTGTGCATTCGAGAAGAATAAGCACTTTTCCACTTGGAGGCTTAATGTTCTAGAAATGCCGCTGAGGTCAAAGCGGTTGATGGTGCTGTCAACTCTTCTGTGTCCCTAATGATTTTCTTGCCTGATAGTTTGTGATGGTCTCTTCTAACAACACCTCCGCTCCTATGAAGAACACACACTCAATTTTATAGTGACAGGAAAGTGGAGAAATTTAACTCGGAAAGAGTTTTCCAGGAAAGCAGCTATTCTTTAAGTTCCTTAAATAGTGTGCTCTTGGAAAATCACCAGCATTTTCAGCCCTTTCTGCCATTCCTCAGCTAGATGGAGGCTCTGTCCACCTCTAACCCTTTACTTTTCATGAATCTTATTCAAGTATTGTTCTACCCCCTCTCATTTGTCTCCACACCTCCACCCTGTCAGGGTGCAAGTACACAGTAGAAACTCAGGCTTGGGTCAGGGGTTCGTGTGCAAGGTGGGGAGAAGCAGGGCAGGGATTAGAAACCCCGTCTCTCCAGCTCAGCTCAGACCTGCTCGTCCTTCCAGGTGCTCACTCAAATTCCATAACCCACCGAGAGTGCTGGACCCCATTTGTTCACACCTAGGCACTGAGGCAGACAGAGAGTATGCAATATTTCTCCTTGGGCCTAGGACAGTGCTAGCCACACACTCAGCAACTGCTGGCCTTAGGTACACCCATAGCTGTGCACCCACAGATGGAGGAGCGTGAGGTCCCAGTAGCCCACAGGCTGTGGAGAGGACCTGTGCCAGGCACTGGGGGTATAATGAGGCACGATGGGAGGTGACTCTTTCCATATCCCCAAATGGGTAAGATAAAACTAGTGTTCAAATTGCAGTCCTGAGTTTATTTTGAACTTTGGCTTAAAAAAAAAACAATCAGTGAAAACCGACCTCCAACTAAGCCAATGAGCCCTTCGGCTTTGAAAAACAGGAGAGTAGAAACAGAGATTATTGAGCCAGCGTCCAGCGAGTGGGGCAGCTCAGGCAGGAAGCAGACAAGGGCCAAAGGTAAAAGCGATCAGGTGTTCTCCTCTGCCTCAGGAGACCTTTCTGGGACTGTCAGCGAGGGAAAGGGACCGCTGCCTGCAGCTGCCTGGGCCTGGGCCTCCATGGTGGCCCAGATGCTAACTGTACAGCTGCACCTGCCACACCTGCAGGCCGGCTCCTTCCTGTCACTTCCATTTCAACTCTGTCTGGGCCGGTCACTCTGCTGGCCTTGGGGAGCCGGCCAGGTGCCTGCCCTGGAGAAGCCCACCCAAATGGTAGTGACTCCTGGCATTTTCACCCCATCTGTCTGGCAGACTTTGGGGTGTCAACAATGGGTGGGAGTCCAGAGGAGGACTGACTAAGGCTCTCTTCTGCTACCCCACAAATCTCAGGGTCTATGGGGTCATAATCTACTCTATCCCTGTCTCTCTAGAAGGCTGGCAGCATGAGGAGTCCTGGGATAATTAGCATAATCCTCACATTCCCACAGCGATTTACAGTCTGTAAAGCAGTTCACTATTTCACCTTTCTCATTTGACCCCCAAGCAGCCCTATAAGAGCTTCAATCTCGGCTCTCCTAGACCTTTGCTTGACGCCTGAACTCCCAAACCACTGGGCTCCGGTCACTTTCCTCACGCTAAGAGCCTCATTTGGGGCTTGCCGGGGGACATTTTCACTAGGACAAGCCACCAGCAAACTCGTCCACTTTACATTCCCCACCCCAGCCTGCTCTTTCCTGCCTGCTCCTGGTTCCACTGGTGGCCTCGCCATTTACCCAAGTGACCGAGTGCAAAATCCAGGGGTGCCCACGTCTTGTCCTCCCGCTCACTTCCAATCCCAGAGCTGCTACCCCTTTTCTGAGTCCATGTCACGCCTTCTCTTCAAACTCAAACTCTTGCCCATTGAGGCACAGCCCTCTGCCCCCACTGCTGTCCTGCTTTCTCCCTGGGCTCTGGTCTGTGGCACTCCTGAATTCCAGGGTGTTCTTTCCAAAGCTTGCCATCCTGTTCTCTGGCTAAGAGCTCTGGAACTCCCATCCACTTACAAAGCAACGTTAAACTGCAGTGTGACATTGAGACCCCCTGCGTTCGGACCCCAGCCCCCTGGAACTGCAGCAAGCACTCCCCAACCCCCAAACACAGCTCCGCATCTCTGCATCTGTGCTGACACTGACCCCCTGCCTGGAATGGGACCTCTTGGCGATCTTGTCCCTGCTGAAATGCTGTTCTCTCAAGGGCCAGCTTTAACATCAGCCCCTCCCACCTCAGTAAAACCTCCTCCCTGGGCCCTTCCAACTTCTCCAGCTTCATCTGCTTGGCCCCAGGTGGTCGACTTTGAGCACCAAGGCTGTGGCCCCTTCCTACCTCGGGTCATAGGTGCTTTCCTGCCATCTTTCCTAACCACTTCTGACTCACGTTCTCAGGCAGCTTCTGGACCCCCCCATCTATGGCTTCCCAGCCTCATGCCACCTTGCACCTGTACCTCCCTTTCCAGAATATTCATCATGATTAGAGACTTATGCAATGACTAGCTTCCCCTTAAAGGAAAGGACTTGTCGGTCTCATTCTCTGTTGTCACCCCAGTGTCTAGAACCGCACCTGGCACTGAGCTGGCCCTCAGTGAATATTATTGCCTGGATGAGTGACAGAGCAAGCGAATGGATGATTCCACATTGGATTTACAAAACACATTAAAATGTAGTTTTCAGTGAATTGGAAAAAAACTTATGACAGTGATGAGACAATTAGAAATTTGATCACTGATTTTATTTGATAGTATTAAGCAAAACTTAATTTTTTTAGGAGTAACATAATATGTGGATTTTTGTGTTTTGGGTCTTGGTCTTTTATAACTATGTACTGAATATTTACAGATGAAATGCTATGGTGTTTGGTATTTCCTTCTGAGTAATTTGGGGGGTGGGAGCAGGGTGGGGACCAAGGAAACAAGATTGGCCATGATTGGTGGTTAAGGTCGTGTGGGGAGGACGTGGGCCCTCACACTGTTCTCTCTGCTCTTGTACATACCTGAGGTTTTCCAGTGTGAAAAGTGAATAATTTTTAAAAGTGAATGAGACCAGGGATGGGAGAAGGTGGGAGGAATGCGGACTTTATGTCCCCAGGAATGGGGGATGAGATAAACAAGGCTTTGCAACTCAGGGAAGTAATTTGCAAGTCTGTTTTTGAGCGAGTTTCCAGCAGCCTATTTGCCAAAGGCCTTTGTAGCAGGAGACAGTACATGGTCATTTCCATATCAAAAAAGCGCCCTGTCTCCCAAAGCAGGAGAAGCCTGGAGAATTTTCATCAGTTCTGCCTTCTTCCCGGGTCGGCATTGGATGGCTCTGGGTAGGACGGGGGACATTCACCCATGGGGTTCAGGCAGAGAGAGTCCCCTGGGTGGTGGGGGGCCTGCGTGTGCTGGGAAAGGTAGAACAGGCACGGTTCAACACTCAGATAAACAGCAAAAGCATGGAGCTGTGTCCACAGCCAGCAGAGCCTGTCCCAAAGGCCCCCTCTCTGCAGCCTTCGGTGGGGCGACACCCTCCCACGTCCTCCGAGAGAGGAGGAACTGGGCCGGGCTGGAGCGCACACAGGCCCAGGCACCCCAGGGGCATCTCAGGCCCCCGGGTACTGAGCTACCTCTGTCTCCTTCTCTGGGGACGGGGTACACATCTCCATCTAGAAGTCACATAAGCATCAAGAGGGAGAGCTCCCCCATTTTAATGGGGGAAGTACATCTAATCTGGGGTCTGAAATGGTCCTTGCAGCCAGGAGTAAGGGGACTCCTGCCCCCAGTGCCTAGCGGGGGCCCAGCTCCTTCCCAGCACGAAGTCACCCCTGGCCCCATGCTCCTCTCCCAGCTCATCTCCCTCCACCACATCCTGCAGCTGCTGCTCCAGACAATCCTGGTGGTTTCCAGTCATTGTACTTATCTGAGATTATCCTCCTCTGGCCTCTGGTCCCGTCAGTCCCTCACCCAGGTGGCCTCACTTCCCCACCACAGCCCCTCCTCAGCCCTCCTTCTGCACTGCCACCTGTGCGAGCAGTTATTCAAGACCCCCCGCCTTAAGTGCACCCCCCGCCTCTGTCCCCTAATGAAGCCTTCCCTGGTGTCAGCAGCTGGGAGTGAGCCGCTGCCCTCTGAGCAGGTTGCAGTGTACGTACACCCTCCCCCTAAGCGCACCTTGGCCCTCCAGGTCTGGAAATGTTTCTTCTCCTCTATCAGGTGTGAGTCCCTGGCTTGCCTTTAAGTCCTGCCCTTAACTCCTGTACACAGGACTGCTCAGAAAGTGCACCTTCAGTGACAGGGTGAGGCCACACATGGCCCCTCTTGCTTCAGACCTGTGGGCCAGAGCTGGACTCTGGCTACAAGGTAAGCTTAGCATCTCTCTGGGGCGCTGGAAGGTCCTCTGGGCTGGGAGGCCAGTGGGGGGAGCATGGGCCAGAGTTCTGATTCTTGTGTCCTAGGGCCTCTTCCTATCCCTAATGCCCCTTGGGTAGAAAAGACGAGGGATCACAGGTGGGGAAATGAGCCAGAGGGTGCCAGTGCCAGAGTAGAAGAATTTAAACCCACTAGTGCATGAATACCCCTAAAACAGAAGCCATTTGGTGTTCACTTTGGAGAGCAGGCCCCATGCTCTGCAGGGTCTTGGCAGAATAGCTAAGAGCGGATGCCTGATTTGAAGGGGCTCGGGTTCGAGGGCAGCAGGCAGGGCTGGGGCCTCTCTAAAGCACAAAGTGCCCCGGCTGGTCTGTGGGAGGAGTGTGCACACAGTACTGCAGGGGAGGGGGAGGCTTCACAGGGGAGGTGACATTGGAGCCTTGAAGGATGAACAAAATTAATGGAAGTTTTCAAGGTGGAGGGTTGGGGGGTTGGGGGGTGGGAGGGGCTATACCAGGCAGAGGGAATAGGCATCTCAAGGCAGGAAGCTCAGTGTGGTGGGAACACAGTGGGGTGGGGTGGGGAGAGGAGGGGACACGGGGATAAAAACAAGCGTGAACTACGTGCAGATCAGACCCGAAGGACCCATCTCACACACCAAATCCCCAAACTCGGGTTGTTGGCCAGAAAGCCCAGGGATGGGACAGAAAGGGAGACCACGGGTCTGGCCCACTCAGCCTGTCACTGGTTTCCTGACAGCCCAGGTGCCGCTCAGGTGCGGATGGGGCGGGACACCGGCCAGAAGGCAGGGCTGGAGGACTCTTTCCACATTGTGTTCCATGGCTCCAACGGGCGCTGAGGATTGTTTTAGGAGCTGACGAAAGGCTAACCCTAAGCTAAAACTGCTTCCCTTTTGAGGTCAGGAGGGCTCCTTCTTAGGCAGCCTGCATCTGACTCTGGCTACAGGCCCCTCCCTGTGCTTAAAGTGGATCTTTGTCTCATCTTGTCCACAGAAAGCTGAGGCCCTGAGGCCCCGTGGGCATGTGTGTATGGCCAGGACCCAGGTCCGGGCCTGCTGGTGTCTCCTATCTGACCCTGAAGGACAGGGGCTGTGTTTTCTTCCCTTCGGGGTTTTAGGCCTGCCCCCAGATATCAGCGTGTTCAGTGAATGAATGAATGAACGAATGAACAAGGGCAGGACCAGGTTGAGAGCGGCTGTCAGTGCAGACAGAGCTAAGAGCCAGGCACCGAGCTGGGTGGTGAGCACCCAGTGTGGCCTGGCCGGCTGACCTGAGCGGTGGGAAAAGAGGGGCGGCCAGGAACAATGCCAGTACACGCCCAGTCCCCACAGGACAGTCTGCCCCAAGAACTGGAATGTTCACCTTACGAACACATTGGCCATTTCAGTGTTCTCTCCTCAGACCCCTCCATTTCCTCCGTTTCCTTGAAGCAGCCTGGTGAGGTGGGCATCATTATGCCCACACTACAGATGAGGAAACTGAGAGTCAGAGAAGCAAAGAAAGTGGCATAACCCAATGAGGACCAGGCTTCTGGCCCCGTGTCCAGACCTTTCTCCAGCATGACCTCACAGGGCTGCTCCCCAAGCAGCCTGGGTGTCCGAGCACAGAAAGTCAGGCCGCATTTCATCCAGTGCTTGAAATGTGGTCCGCCGGGCCACTCCCAACAGGCAGAACCCACCGAGGGCTCCCTCACTCGCGGCACCGGGAGAACCTCTCACTGTCCACCACCTTCTCACTTTGCTCGGACACCAGCAGCTGCAGATCCAGGTGCCTTGGACCATTCTCCACTGGATCGGTTCCCTCTGCATTATTCTACGTGTTCGTCTTTGAGTGTCTATTGCTGTCAATAGTGCTGGCTACAGCAGGTGAATGGCTGAGGCATCGCTGGTGTTTATAAAGGAGTATTTCTGGAAACCTGCTCGCCATCGGCTTATTCTGGCTGCCCAGGCCCTTCCACAGAGCTCTGCCTGTGGCCACCTGCTGCACACACGGGGCTTGGAGGTGTGTCTCTCCACTCAGTGCCCAGGTGTCGGGGAGGCCAATTCCTGTGTGGCCTGTTGAGGCTGGAGGGCCAGCCCCACCGCTCAAAGAGAAAGGTGGGCATCAGGTAGACAGGGCGCTCAGCCTGGTGCACCAGGGGGAGACAGAGGGGCTTGCAGGGCTGGGGTGAGGCCTTGTGAGCTGGAGCCACCATGCCCCAGTCCCTCTGCTAATAAACCCCATGCAGGTCTCATCACCACCAGCCCGGAACGGGACTGGCTTGTGCGGCCTGGGGCTGCCCTGCCGTAGGTGTAACATAGCAACCTATAGCTAAACGGCCAGCTACTGCGCTGTCTGCCCAACACATGTCCACATTTCACAGATGAAAGGACACATTTGCTTTTTCTAAAGCCAGCCGGGCCGGCAGGTGGCATGCAGAGCACCCAAGGTGCCGCAGAGAAAGCAGTCATGGGGCTGCTGTGGGAAGCGGCAGGCAGCCCAGCGCCCTCCTCCCCTCCCCACCCCTGGCTGTTCTTGTGCACAAAAGGCTGCAGTGTGGGCTGCCCAGGGCCCCCTGCCCAGTGCCGGCCTGACTGAGGGGGTGATGTGGGCAGGGGCTGCTGTGCGAGGGGTAGGAGGGGTCTGGGAAGGCTCCCACATGGTCTCACCTTTCCCCCTGGCACAGGTGCTGGTGTGTGTGGGGCCTGCCCGATCCTCGCTTCCTTCTTTAACCCTGCGGTGCTCTCTCTGCTCTTCCCCCACTCCCCCATCTTCCCATCCCACCCTCAGACCAGTATCTGCGGGGAAAGCCATGCACAGTGAGGAGTACCCTGGCCTTTTGTCAAAGGCTACCTGACATGCCTCTGGCCAAGAGGGCTGGGCTGTGGCCAAGCAGAGGCAGAGGTGAATAAAAGGCAGAGGTGAGCCCGGCCTGGCCTTCAGGGGCTGCCCACTGTCCTCAGGATGAAGGCAGCCTCACCTCTGTGGCTCTGCCTGTCTTGCAACCTCAGTTCCCACACCCACTCTGGGCTCCAGCCTCATGGAGCCTGTCTGTTCCCACATATCGGCACCACCCCCCCACCAGGCTTAGGCATCCTGTCCCCTCTGCCTGCTCTGTCTTCAGCTCCTCACTTTGCTCTCTTCTGTTGGTCCCTCAGGTTTCAGCCGAGGTGTCACCTCCTCCTGGAAGCCTTCCCTGACCACTAGCCTGGGTCAGGGTGCTGCTTCTGTAGCTTGCATGTTGCACTCGTCCCATGCTTGCTGTGTCACACGCTTGTCCTGTCTGTCTGCCCCCTGGTCCCTACCCCACTGGACGTGGGCTCCCTGAGAGCAGGTCATACTCGGCTCTCAGCCTTGGCATGTAGATGACAATATTTGGTAGCTGGATGCATGAGTGAGAAGGAAGACAGAAAGAGAACTGACAGAGGGGAGACAAGGGGGACTCACAGGGCTTCCTCTCGTGGACAGACCTGCAGGAAGCCAACAGAACCCCCGTCCTACTGGGGCCCAAGGAGCCCCTGGCTACCTGTTTCCTAGGAGCCACGCTGGGTCTTCCAGCCTGCAAACCCCACCCCCACCCTGTGCCCAAGGAAACCAACCTTCTGGAGATAGGGAAAGAGGAAGGGGAGGCCTGGGAAAGCTCTGCAGGGCTGGCCCCCCCTGCCCTGGGTCCTCCTGAGCCAAGGAATGGGGAGCTCACTTCTGCTTCCCCAGGACCCCTTGCAGTCAGAGGGCTGGGCAGGGCGCCTGGGTTGGCAAGTAGGGGAGGAGGCAGACACAGATGCAGGCGTGGAAGCATGGGGGGCACTGATTTTCCAGAAATCACAATGGCCATTCGGGCTAGGGGCAGGAGGCAGGAGAAGCCTCCGTGCCCCAGCCTCACCAGAACTTTCCCCATCCATCCTCCCCAACAGAGCTGAGGTCCTCCTAAGACAGGGGCTCCCCTACCTCGGAAAGTCACTTTGGCGATCCTGTCGCCCCTGCCCCGCAGCTCCGAGACCGTCTTGAGGTGGACGAGCAGGGCCATGCTGGTGTGGAGAGTCCGGGCACTGCCAGGTGGGAGCAGCCGGAGAAGAGCGAGCCCGGAGCCCGGGAGCGTGGCTCACACGCCTCCCTCCGCTCTGCCGCTGCCTCCTCCCTCCCAGCCCCCTCCGATGCTGCCCACAGAGACCAAGGCAACAGAGCAGAGCTGCTCCTTCCAGCGACTCCACTCGCGGAGACTCACAGCCCTGCCAGCCCCCGCCCCTCCAAGTTGTCAGCCCAGCGTGTATCTCTGTGTGTGTGTGCACCCAGCGTGCAGCCTGGGAATGCAGACGGGGTCGGAATTCATTATTCAGCAGCTGCCTGCTCCCAGATAAAGCCTTGTCCAGCTTCGGGTGTCGTCTCTTAGTTCCTGGAGCACAGCTTCCTGCCAACCTCTGAGCAGTGCTCTGCCTTCCCTCTTAGGCAAGCTCTTCTGCCACCAGGAGTGGGCATGGATGTGCAAGGGGTGGGCATGTGGCTGGGGGAAGAAGGAACTTCATGATCTGTGTGCACAGGGAGCTGGGAGGCTGCACCTGTGTTTCGGTGTGACCCTTGCCACCTCCCCCACCATCAAGTTGACCACCAGGGCCACTGGTGTCCATGAGGCTCATGGAGCCTGAGGGGTCAGGCCTGGCTTCTATGAGTGGGTCAAATTGTACCACGTAGAAATCTTAATCCGGGGCTCCCCAGTGGAAAATCAGTACCTACCAGACCACATCCAGTCCTGAGCCCTTGGCCCCCGAATCACTGGATCTAGCAGGTGGAGGTACTGCTGGAGCCAGGCTAAGCTGGTTGCAGATGTCCAACTATGAAGACTTCAGAAGCTCGTGCTCTATGAAAGGCAATACTAAGGTCTGGGGCACTGACCCGCTGACTGAGCCCGTCCTGGGGCCCTGGGCATGCAGATACTGGGGCTGGTGAGATGGGCTGGAGCAGATGCTGGGGGTGAGGGGAGAATTTCCAAGGACCAAAGAAGAACTGCCCCTCCTTTCTTCCAGCAATGTACCCAAGGAAGGGCTCAAGGAGAAAGGGACCCTGGGGACTGGGGTCCTGGAACCTGGAGCCTTTGCAAGGCCAGCTGCACCCTTGTTCTTTAGTGTTTTCTCTGCACAAAATGCTGCTAGCCTACCCTGCCTTCTCACCAGGACTCACTCAACTGGCGCCCACTCCTGGAAATGCCTCTGCGTCTGCATCCGCATCCAGGCTTCACCAGGGGCCCTGTGCAGCCTCTGCCCCCCTCACCCCACCCCTTAATCGGGCTGCTCCACCATCCTCTCTCCACTGACTGGGAGACCCTGGGCCCTGCATCGTTTACCCCTAGGGCCTGGCATGGTATCCGGTGTACAGCAGGATGCCCAGTGAATGTTGGCAAGATAAGAGAGCTATCAACATGGTGATTTATGTGGAACAAGTTCAAGATTAAAAAAGAGAAATATTAAATTTTCACAGCATGCTAACAAGCTGATTACTCCCTTTGAATTCTGTAGTCCAATCCTGTAGGATGCCACGAGAACCTCCTTCTCTCCTTCTAGATACTTCCTTACTACTTTGCCTTGTTATTCTTTTTCTATTTATATTCTATTTTCTTCTCTCTCACTTCTTCCTCATTTCCTGCTCTCTTTTTTCACTTTTCCCTGTGTTGAATCAAAGAATATTTTAGTATATTGCATTTATCAAATACAAATGAATGTCTTAATTTTTTAAAAACATAAATTTCCTTTTTATGGAAAAACATTTTTTAAGGAAAACATTTTTTCCTTTTTTAATCATATTTCATTGATTATGCTATTACGGTTGTCCTGATTTCCCCCCCTTTTCTCCCCCTCTACACAGCACTCCCTCAGACAACCCCCGCACCATCATTCCTGTCTCTGGGTCATGTGTATACGTTCTTTGGTTACTTCACTTCCCACGCTGCGCTTTACATCCCCATGACTATTCTATAACTACCTATTTGTACTTCTTAATCCCCTCACCTCTTCACTCATTCTCCCACACCCTCTCCTACCTGGCAATCACCAAACCACTCTTGGTATCCATGATTCTGTCTCTGTTCTTCTTGTCTGCTTAGTTGGTTTTTTTAGATTCAATTGTTGGTAGATATGTATTTATTGCCATTTTATTGTTCATGGTTTGGATTTTCTTTTTTCTTAAATAAGTCCCTTTAACATTTCATTTGGTTTGGTGATGATGAGCTCCTTTATTTTTTTCTTGTCTGGGAAGTTCTTTATCTACTCTTTGACTCTAAATGATAGCTTTGCTGGGTGGGGGAATCTTGGCTGTAAGTCTCCGCTTTTCATGACTTTGCATATTTCTTGCCAATCCCTTCTAGCCTGCAAAGATTCTTTTGAGAAAGCAGCTGACAGTCTTATGGGAACTCCTCTGCAGGTAACTAACTTCTTTCCTCTTGCTGCTTTTAAGAGTCTCTGTTTCTCTTTAACCTTTGGCATTTTAATTATGATGTGTCTTGGAGTGGGCCTCTTTGCATCTACCATGATTGGGAATCTTTTCTTCCTGGACTTGCATGTCTATTTCCTTCACCAAATTAGGGATGTTTTCTCTCATTATTTTTTCAAAAACATTTCCAATTTCTTGCTCTTTCTCTTATCTTTCTGGCACCCCTATGATGCAAATGTTAGACTTCGTGAAGCTGTCCCAGAGGCTGCTTATGCTATCCTCATTTGGGGGGGATTCTTTTCTCTTCTTGTTTGTTTTTTGCTTCCATGTCATTGATTTGATTCTAGGCTTTGTCCACTCTGCTGTTATTTCCCTATCAATTGTTCTTTATTTTAATTAGTGTATCCTTCATTTCTGACTGAATATTTTTATATTGTTGAGGTCCTCACTAAGTTCCTTGAGAATCTTTATAACCAGTGTTCCGAACTCTGCATCTGATAGCTTATCCCCATTTCATTTAGTTCTTTTTCTGCAGTTTTGATCTGTTCCTTCATTTGGGCCATGTATCTTTGTCTCCTCATTTTGGCCGCCTCCCTGTGTTTGTTTCTATGTATTAGATAGAGCTGCTTTGACTCCCTATCTTGGTAGCATGGCCTAGTGTAGTAGGTGTCCTGGTAGGGTCCAGTGGCACAGCCTCCCCTGTCACCTAAGTTGGGTACTCTAGGTGTGCCCTTCATGTGGGCTGAGTACATCCTTCTTTTGTAGTTGACCCTGGGTTGCTGTTGGCAGATCAATGGGAGGGATTTACCCAGGCCAGTCAGGTGCAAGGACTGGTTGTGATCATATACTTCCAACCTCTGCCCTGTGTGGAGGATCAGCTGTGCAGGGGCAGCGTGGTGGTGCTCTGACATGGTCTGTAGCTGTCCGCTGGGTGCACTGGCCCTTGGGTTTCCAAGGGGGTGGCAGACCAAGATCAGCCCCAACCTGTATTTTGCCCGGGGCCACCCTGCCTGAGCTATAAAGCAATCTGATAATGGCTGCTACTTGTGCTGGGTTTGGAGATTCCCAGGCAAAGCCAATCTGTGAATCTAGGCTGGCTGTTGCTAGTGATAGGTCTGGGACTCACAGAGTCCAGCTGTTTCTAGGTTGATAGGATTTAGGAAGTTGGGAGCTATGAGCCAAATCCAGCCATTCGTATGCAAAAGAAGCTTGGGTGGGCCCATAAGTTGGGTGGGGCAGATTCTCTGGGGATCTCCAAGGCAGATCAAACAGTGTTAGCCAGGTTAATGGAG
This sequence comes from Sturnira hondurensis, assembly GCF_014824575.4. Lineage (NCBI taxonomy): Eukaryota > Metazoa > Chordata > Mammalia > Chiroptera > Phyllostomidae > Sturnira > Sturnira hondurensis. The sequence continues at coordinate 15,779,252 of NW_028089294.1, read as the reverse complement.
TCTCAGATTTGGTACAAGCTTGCCGGCTCTGCGGGGGCAGGATTTAGAAAAGGGACAATGACCTCCACTTACTTTGATGCCAGACACTTCAGTCTCTCCCTGTGAACCACTGGTGCCTTTCAAGCTGCCACCCTGGTGCTGGAGCTCAGAGGGAGTGAGTCTGAGTAGGTGAGTCCGTGTGTGGGTTCTTTAAGAGGAACTGCTTGGGGCTCTAGCAGTTTCTTCCACTGACTCAATCCCCACTGGTTTTTGCAGCCAGAAATTGTGGGACTTATCTTCCTGGCACTGGAACCTTGGGCTGGAGGGCCTGGTGTGGGGCTGGGACTCCCCACTCCAGAGATATCCCTCCCAAATTTTTATCCACCACCTGTGGGTGAGGGACCAGCCCATTCTACGGCTGTGCCCCTCCTACCAGTCTGGGTGAATGTGGTTTCTTTAATTCCATAGTCAGACTTCCATTCAACTCGATTTCTGATGGTTATACGTGATGGTTGTTCTATATTTTAGTTGTAATTTTGATGCGGTTGTGTAAAGAGGTGGGCCCTGTCTGCCTACATCGCCATCTGGACCCGAAGCCAATATCTCTTTTTTAAAAAAACTAAATTGACTTGGTGGCACTTAATAGGAAAAAAGTCCATCTCCTCCCTAGGCTCTCTGGGGGTTCTTTCTTGAAGGGGTAAGTGTCATGAGGTCTCCAATGCACCTGTGTATCTTTGGGAAAAAGCCCATGAACTTGCCCTAGGCAAGGTAATAAGCTTTGCTGAACCTCAGTCTCCGTATGTGTAACATTGTTCCACCTGCCAGCTCTACCTTGCCAACACAGAGCATCCTTCAGCTGAGCCAGCTAACCCTTCTGAAATCTGAGCCAGATCCCACTTTTAATTTCCATTCTCCCATTACCCATTTTGGTAACTCAATATACAATTTACTGAACAAACATGTACCGAACCCCTTCTAGTACCAGGCCCTGGGGATTCAGGGATGAATATGATACAGCACTGGACCTCAGGTGCAAGAGACAGATGGCCTAGAACACAGACAAGCAGATACTGGCGTGATGGGTCCATGGGCAGAGTCAGCTCAGGAGCCATGGATGGGAGAGAGGAGTAGACACTTGACCTTGTTCTGGGCTGGAGTCGGGGAGGGGGTCATTAGAAACACCTTCCTGGAGTACGGCACCCCTGAACTGAGGGTTGTCCTTTTACAACTTTTGTAAATATTTTCTGACTGTGGCCCAGGCTCTGCAAGGAGAATTTAGAAACACCCAGTTATGACTGAATTGTGAAGTCTGGGTGAAGACTCCTTCCGCCTCATTTGCAATCCTTCGTTCCCTGTCAGTTTCCTCTCCTTCCCAGACCTGTTTTCCTGCTTCTCGCACCTCATGGAAGCCTGTGGCTCCCCCCAGTTCCATTGTCATCTGCCAGAGGAAGCCTTTTGAGGATCCCGGCTGCTTCAGGGGCCCGTGCGCTCATTAGTACCTGTGGTCTCCATCAGCTGCCGTTTACAGCGTCGGGCTGTGAAGAGAACGCTTCCATCTGACAGATGAAATGAGACTGTGAGGGACAAGGGTAAACTGCAGGGCGCTCTGATTGATACCAGGACTCTGCTGGGGTTGCTGGGAAGGCAGGTCTGGGTCCCAAACAGCATCACGCTCTGGAAACTGCCACCCTACCATCACCCCGTCTGCGTTGAAGACCTAAGGCTTCTCCCCCCCCACCCCGCCAAAGAACCCAGGGCTGGTGTGAGGGTCACCAGAGAAATGCGAATGGGGGGCACCGAACAGTTACAGGAGGGCGGCATTATTACACAAGAACCCTCAGGGACCTTTCCAAGGGTTGCTCTCCGGGCCAACACGCCCTGCCTGTAGATTTGAGCCACACTGAACTGCGGAGCTGGGAACAAATGTCAGTCACTAACCCTGATGTTTTCATCATCTGCTTTTTGCCCCTACAAACTACTAGTTTGAGGGGCTAGATGAGATGAGAAGTCCCAGGGAGAGAGGAGAGATTAATGAAAAAATCCTCCTGGTGAACTGGAGCGCGGCGGGCAGCTTTGGGGAAAGATGACTCCAGCGGGGTGAGGGGTGGGGGTGGGGGGCTGAGTTGGAGCAGCAGCTCCCGCATGGAGGCTCCGGCGCCTCCAAAGCAAGGGCGTCCCAAGCAGGGCCACTGCGAGTCTGCGGTCCAGAGGAGAAGGGCGAATCCAGCTGGGCCTCCTCAGAGACTTTCCAGTTCCGCCCCATATCTGAGCATCACCACACCACGCAGCAAAGCCCATTCCTGGACGTGAGAGCAGAGCTTGGGAGGGATCGGCGATTTGCAGGGTCACCAGTATTGCACGTGCAGAATGGAGCATTTTCAGCGCGCGCCATGAGGGTCTGCCCCAGGAAGTGGGTTTTGAGTGGGGGTGGGCGGAGGCCCAGGAACACGGAGGCTTCCCAGCCGCATTGGCGTTGCCAGGCACGCGGTTGCCGGTTGACCCGGGCTGTTGACCCTCCAGCGGAAAGCGCCAGAAGCAGGGCTAGCTGAGCGCTCCTCGCACCCACCATGGCCTCCCGCGGTGCAGGCACCCTAGTGACGGAGTTCAGTGCTGCCTACAGGCCCCCTGCCCTCATGCCAGGGTAAGGCCACAGCACAGCGCACCCAGGCTGACCTGCAGGTTGGATCCCCCGGGGCACCTCTCCCTTCCCCCGCCCCTGAAACCCTCCTCTGTCGTCCAGACTCCGCCCCTGCATCTCTGGGGTCTGAAAGAACCCGAGGTGCCGATTTTCCGCCCAGCTGGGTGGTCCCCCCACCCCCTGCCAGGGGATGAGTGCTCAGAGCAGGCGGTGGCAGGTGCAGAGGTGAGGCCCTCCAGATCCCCCTTAGTAGGAAGTCAGTCCCTAGCAGACAGAATATACCCAGGCCGTGATAGGGGACCTCCAGTGGATATGGGCCAGTTAGGGGAGGAGAGGGAGACATCCTATGGGGTTGGGGACATCCAGGCAGGAGCAAGAAGGTGAGAAATCACCCACAAGTTAGCAGGCTTGTCAGCCTCCAACACAGTCCTGGCACCCAGGACTTTTGCAGCATTAGTATTTGTCCTTTAAGAAGCTAAGGACACTTCCAGCCAAGATGGAGGCATAGGTAGATACACTTTGCCTCCTTGCACAACCAAAACAAGGGCAACAACAAATTTAAAAACAAAAAATATCCAGAACTGCCAGAAAATCCAACTGTATGGAAGTCCGACAACCAAGGAGTTAAAAAAGAAACTCATCCAGACTGGTAGGACGGGTGGAGTTGGAAAGCTGGGGTGAAGAGGAGGTAGGACAAGGAAGGGGCAGGAGGGCCAGGGTGGGCAAGGTGGCTGGGGTGGAGTGGGCGGTCCCACATTTGCATATGGAAAAACCCAGAGGAACAACTGGGGAGTGAGACAGACTGCACAACCCAGGGTTCCAGGGTGGAGAAATACAGCCTCAGAACTTCTGACTGTAACAACTTATGAGGGTTGAGATGGTGGGAGAAATTCCTAGCTTCACAAGAGAGTTCATTGGAGAGACCCCACAGGGTGCTAGATCGTACACAAACCCTACCACCCAGGAATCAGCACCTCAAGGGCCCAATTTACTTGTGGGTAGCGGAGGAAGTGACTGAAAGCCCACAGAGAGCTGAGCAAGTGGCAGTGTTCCCTCTCTGTCCCCTCCCCCACATACTGCACCATAACACAAGGTTGCCCCACCCTGACAAACACCTGAGGCTCCGCCCCTTACTATGTGACAGTCCCAGGGAGACAAAAAAAATGGCCCAAATGAAAGGCAGATCAAAGCTCCAGAAAAAATACAACTAAGTGATAAAGAGATAGCTGACCTATCAGATGCACAGTAAAAACGCTGGTAATCAGAATGCTCACAGAAACAGTTGAGTGTGGTCACAAAATAGAGGAAAAAGTAAAGGCTATGAAAAGGAAAATGTACAGGGAACCAACAGTGATGGAAAGGAAACTGGGACTCAAATCAATGGTTTGGAGCAGAAGGAAGAAATAAATATTCAACCAGAACAGAATGAAGAAACAAGAATTCAAAAAAAAATGAGGAGAGGCTTAGGAACGTCTGGGACAACTTTAAACATTCCAACATCCAAATCATAAGGGTTCCAGGAGGAGAAGAGGAAGAACAAGAAATCAAAAACTTATTTGAAAACACAATGAAGGAGAACTTCCCCAATCTGGCAAAGGAAATAGACTTCCAGGAAGTTCAGGAAGCTCAGAGAGTCCCAAACAAGTTGGACCCAAGGAGGAACACACCAAGACACATAATCATTAAGTTACCCAAGATTAAAATGAAGGAGAGAATCTTAAAAGCAGCAAGAGAAAAGGAGACAATTACCTACAAAGGAGTTCCCATCAGACTGTCAGCTGATTTCTCAAAAGAAAACTTGCAGCCAAGAAGAGGCTAGAAAGAAGTATTCAAAGTCACAAAAGGCAAGGGCCTACATCCAAGATTGCTCTATCCAGCAAAGCTTTCATTTAGAATGGAAGGACAGATAAAGTGCTTCTTAGATAAGGTCACATTAAAGGAGTTCATCATCACCGAGCCACTATTATATGAAATGTTAAAGGGACTTATCTAAGAAACAGAAGATGATCAAAAATATGAACAGTAAAATGACAACAAACCCACAACTTTCAACAACCAAACCTAAAAGAAAACACCAAAAATGAACTAAGCAAACAACTAGAACAGGAACAGATTCACAGAAATGGAAATCACATGGAGGGTTATGAGTGGAGAGGGGAAGTGGGGAGAATGGGGAAAAGGGACAGGGAACAAGAAGCATAAATGGTTGGTACAAAGTAGAGAAGGGGAGGTTAAGAATAGTGTAGGAAATGGAGAAGCTGAAGAATTATATGTATGACCCATGGACATAAACTAAGTTGGAGGAATGATGCTGGGAGGGGTGGTACAAGGTGGAGGGGAATATAGGGGAGAAAAAATGGGGCAACTGTAATAGCATAATCAGTAAACCATGTTTAAAAAAAGAAGGAGACCAAGGGATGCCTGGAGGTGGGGCTTGAAACGCTGGCAGGACCGCAGTGTGCACTACCCTCAGGTGTGTGGTTGGCTCTCCCAGTGACCTCGCTCTCCTCACAGTGTGCTGGCTTTGACAGCTTCCCTGCCCCCAGGGCTGCCTGGCCTTTAGCATTGCCAGATGCAGGGTCAAACCTACTTTTTATTTCTCTGGATATTTTCAAACTCCAAACATCCAAGTCTGATTGTTTCTTTCTTGCCCTTTCTCCCAAAGGGCCTGAGATTTCCACTCCCAACCTCCTCTATAGGTATAAGATTGTCTTATCTCTCCTACCAGTTATCACAAACATTGAGGGCAGAAGCTGCATTCTGGAAGCAACCTTCACAGTTTCAGCACATCTGTATAGAATGAATGAATGAATGAATGAAATTAATGTCTTGAGAGTTCTACAGGCAGGTCTTCATGTGGGTGAAAAAAAGATAGGCTCTCCCTTGTGAACTGAACAGATTGAAAAATGAGCCCAAGATTTCATAATATATTAAAGTTTATTAAGTATAGTAAAGTTTATACCCACTTTGGGTTGAAACCCAAAAAGTTTGGGTTGTTTTGAAGCAGGACATTTGAGGGGCTGTGGTATTGAAAGCACTTCTGCATACAGAGGCAGTGCAGTAACTAGGGGCTGGTCCTGCAGTTTTAACCAGCCTGCTTGTGGGCAGGACCTTGGAGAGCTCACAAGCTCCTTGGGTTCCCATTGGACAAAGCTGATTTGCCAGGTCATGTTTTCCTGGTCTTTCATTCCTTTAGGCTTTCATTTGATGAAGACATGTTGAATGCTTGGGGTATTTCAGGTATTTTATTAAGACAAAAACAGGGTGGGGGCTGCCCTTGAGGGGTTCCCAGTCTGGGGTAAATACACATTAGTTCAAGTACATCTTTGCAATCTTGGAGAGTGCTGTTTATACCACATTGTAGGTGTTTATCATCATGTTTGATTTTATACATCGATATATTTTTTCCTTAAGCCCCCACAGTCTCCACTTGGAACTTAGCCCTCCCCCATGGTCGCCCCACTCTGTTTAGGTCTGAGCGGGGGAGGTGATTGTTTCGGAAGCGATCCCCGGATGTTGTTCCGTGTACAGCATTCCCTGCATTTCCCTGGAGCACTCTGTCCTGTGACCGGTCTAGAAACTGTAATAACCAGGGAGCTGTAAACAAGGCTCTAAGCCTGGACTGGGCTCTGCTGAGCAGCTGAACCTGAACCTGCTGCTTTCTCAGCTGCATCTTCCCGGGAGGGGCACGCTTTCCTTAAAGATCCCCGTCAGTGAGCGGATGAATGGAGTCATCTTATCTTTTTGAATGTTGCCTCGTTGGCAATTTTGCTAACTTAACGAAAGAATCCAAGAGTCCCCATCACACTTGGGGCATTATTATTTTTGTGCGTCTTTTTCTAACATTAATCACAGGATTTTCAGTGCAGCCAGTGTCTTCTGATGCTCAGATCGTCCCCCTTGCCCGTTTTTTTCATAGAGACAGAGACCATCCACAGTGCTGAGGACCTCAGAGATCGGGTAACCTAGCCCTCTCCTGTTTCCGATGCCATCACCGAGGTCCAGGGGGACTGGCCTGAGCCCTGGGCTGGCGATGGGAGAGCTGGGCTGGAACCAGGTCACTGAGGCCCTAGAGCAGCACGGTGAGCCCCCGTTTATGAGCACCTACTATATGGCAGGCTCTGTGCTGGGTTCTTTATGAACTTTTTATTAAAAACCCTTCCCAACAACCTAGAAGAGAAGTGAGAAACTTGGCCCAAGTCATTCAGCAGGAAGCCCAGCCAGGTCTTTGTCACTTCAACACCCCCTCCCATTGCCCCAGTTCCTCCCATGTCTAGCTGTCACCCTTGGTCAGACCCCTGTGGTGTTCACGGCCTGGTTGCAGGTACAGTGGGAAACAGGATGCTGGTCTTCAGACTGGTTGGCCAGGGCGCTCCTGGATGCTCTGGGCGGCATGGTCCTCGAGCATCTTGCCTCTGTCTGGCCTGTGTACCATCCCTGACCCTGCGGGAACTCTTGGGTCAGCATCCCTGGGACGGTAAAAGCATATGAAGGGATGAGACTGGTCTAGTGACACTCTGTGCCTCCTGCTTGCAGGTCACATCTGGGTGACCTCCTTTCCCTTGCTCTGTCTCCCACCACACCTCACCAGGAGTTCTGTGCAGACATGTGACCTGCCACTGGGCATTCATCCACACCCAGACTGCTTCCACCTGCCCCCCGCCAATGCCCACAGCTCCTGCCCGGGAGAGAGGGAGGGCAGGAGGACTTGCCCCCCGGCCCCTCCCTCCGTTTGTCTGGGGGAATGGCTCTGCTCATGTCTGCCACTGAGCTGGGCTGGGACCTCAGGACCTTGACAACTGGCCATTGCCAAGAGGGTGGCCCCACAAGGTGGCTGTGCCCCCTCCCCCAGAACCCCCATATAACAGATGGGCAAACCCAGTTTGTGCTGGTGAGTGATTAGCAACCCAGTCTTGGAGAGAAGAAGCCTGGATCTGTAGCGCTCACTCATTTCTGTGCTATAAATACTCCCGCCACAGCTGAAGCCAAGCTGTCAACACGATGCACTGAACCCGGAGCTGGGAAGAGATACGCAGTGGTGGGCATCACACAAACCCCACCGCACAGCTGTGATGGACAGAAGCCTCCTCAAGAACACAGACAATAGGGAAATGCATAAAATACTTGGGGAGTGATAAGTTTTCAGTATTTATTACCTTTGTTTTTCATATAATTTCTCTAATAGTAACTTTATGTAATTTAACTTTTAGTACTAGCTTGTTTAACAACAGGTGTGCAAATACCCTGAAAGTTTAGCAATCGGCCCCCTTGAGCCTGTAGGAGCTGCTCCAAGGCCCCCCCAGCCCCCTCTGCCTGATCCTGACAACTTCTTCAGGCCTGAGGTCTCACCTCCCGGGGTGAGAGTGGGGTGGGCCGGGGGAGGGGAGGGCGGATTTGGCAGCTGTGTTTCCGCCCAGGCTCTGGCTCGGGAGGTGCAGCACTGAAGACAGGCCAGTGCTTCCGGGGCTGTGAAGGGAAGCCTCTCTGCTCAGGAGGATACAGGAGCCCCTGTGTGTCCAGAGAGGTCACCGGCCTTCTCACCCGGCCCTGAGGAACCAGGGAGCCTCCCTAAAAGAAGGTGTCACAGGCCCTGGGGACCTGGGCTTTGGAACAGGGACCTCCCCTCTCTCCAGAGGAATCACCAGCCCTTAAAAGTGTGCCTCCATTTGTCAGTTCAAACCACCAATATTTACAGAGTGCCAGGCGTGCTAAGGATGGAGATGGAGTAGCACACAGCCCTCTCTCCCCACAGAGTTTACAGTTCCGAAGGAAAGACCATACGGAGGGCCCAGGTAGTCACAACGTGGCAGGGTGTGAACTGAGACGGAACAGAGGCACAAAGAGCAAAGACAGTTCGGCGGAGGGGATGGCCATGGCCCCTGGGTGGGTCAGAAAGGGCTCCACGCAAATGGAGTGTTTGACGCACTCCCTGAAGGATGGGTGAGATCACAGTGCGGGCAGAGGAGGACAGCATCTCCCCGACAGACGGGTGGTCAGAGGAAAGCGTGGGGTGGGGGCCCCCGAAGGATATGTGTCCACGGGAGCAAGTGGCCTGTCTGGCTGGAGTGGGAAAGCCACGGCGTGAACGCGGGTGATGAGATGGCAAAGATCTCTCGCGGAGGCCCGACTCAGGCAGGCCCTTGAGCACCCGGCTCAGTTTCTTCTTGATTTCATAGGCAGTGGGGAGCCCTGGGGGGCTTTGCCCAGGAGAAGAATCTGATCGGACCTGTGCTCGGCCAGCGGTGTTGTGGAGAGGAGGGCGGCTGTGGAATGAGGGCACGCTAAATGGTAACAAGTTAATGAGTTAATCAGGCTGCTCATGGGATCCCCCGTGGCCCCTGGTAATTAATTATCAGGTGAGCCACCCAGAGCCATTGAGTGGCGGGGAGGGGCTGCTCCCAATCCGCACAGTAGCCAACCACAGTGGACTTTGGGATGCTCGTGTGATCCTTGCCCAGGGGCCGGCCGAGCACTGGCTCCTAGCTCGTGTGGTGTGCAGGTGGGTGAGGGGCTCGGGAGGGGCGGAGGCGTCAAGGAGGAGGAGGGGTGGTGGCACCGCAGGGACTGTCGGAGGCCCTGCCAGGAGACCCGCCATTCCCCTCTGTTCCTCTCCACCTCCCCCTGCCCCGTGACCAATGAAGCAGGCCTTCGGAAGGCTTTCCAGTGGCACTGCCCCGGGGGCGTGCTCCAGGCTGGCAGACGCAGATGCGCACAAGGGACACAGCCGAGGTGGCCAAGGTGTGCCCACAGAGTGCTAAATAAGTGTGGACATTTGCACGTGCCTGCACGTGCCCCTCCCTGAGCAGCAAGTTCTGAACGGGGTCTGGAATCCAGGCAGAACTTCGGAGGGTGCGGAGGAGATGGCTCCTGGTCTATTGGAATGCAAATACCTTGGCATTCGGAGAAGGTGGAGAGGCAGGGAGCAGAGGAGGAGCACACCGAGAGCCTGGGGGTGGCGGAGAGAAGAATCACAAGAACACGTCACATTTCTATAGCTACTTTCTTCGAAGGAGCGCAACCACCCCCGTGGGTGGGATGCTTTGTGACAGAGACAAGCCCCTTTGGAAACAGCATTCCAAGACATGGTTCCCCCCAGTTTCTGGACTTCTGCCTCCTCCGTGAACGTGCATTGAACACTTGTCACATGTCAGGCGCTGTGCAGGTGCTGGGGATAAAGGTGAACGCAGATTAGCAGAGAAAATGAGCTGACGGGGTCGGTGTGGTTGAAGGATAGTCCTGCTGGGACGTGGAGACATTGGTAGAGGCTGAGGTCAGGGAAGGTGGCAGAGAGCCCAGGTTCTGGGAGTGGCTGGGAAATGCCCAAGGGGCGGGAGGGGAGAGGCCCCAGGAGCAGAAGTCCATGTGAAGGTTTGGGGGCTTCGAGAGCATGTGGGGCCCCGGAGACAACAGTAACATTCCTGGGCTGAGGGCACCTGTGGGGACGTGGTAAGGGCCATCAGCCTTAGTGGCCTGGTGTGGGCGCCAGGCCGGGTGGGATGGAACTTGCTCGAGGACCCTGGCTGGGAGACTGGAGACTGTCCGGCTGAGCGAAGAGGAAGGCTTATAGGCATGGGATAGAGGACCACCGTGGGAGAGTCGCCTGTGAAGAGCAGGAAATGTAATCTGACGAGGATTAATCGAAGTGAAGGCCACTGAAGGGAAATGGGAAAAGGGCTGGACTTTAGATAAGTGCTAATTCCTCGCAGGAGACACTAGTTCATAAAAAAATCTGTCTGACAGAGAGAGAGAGAAAGAGAGAGAGAGTAGAAACCATCTCGTGCTTAGAGTCATGATGCTGTGTGTGCACACATGTGTGCATGCATGTGCATGTGTGTGTGTGTGTAAGGACATGGTTCTGTTTTAGATGCCACGTGCTGACTCTGCTTCAGAAATCCGCAGTAAGAGCATTCCCACCTTCCCCCACCCCCTCCCCACCAGTGGTCGTTTAAACTGTTTCTCTGCCAGGTTTGTAACACTCACATTCTGTTCTGCAACCAGCCTTCACCCGGTTGCTCCTCCTAGCGTTACCCAGTCATTCTAACCGTTTCTACATCACTGTTTTTTTTCCCTTTTGCATCATCTCTTAGTTGGCAGGATTTTGTCACTGGTCTCCAGGGGGCTTTATTTCCTCAGTCCTCTCCAGCTGGCAGCTGCCTTTGTACCTGAGTGGCCACTTGGCCAGTCTGATATTCTAAGGTCTCATATTCCTTCTGTCGCTTTATTACCACATTGTTGGGGGTTGGCAGGACCTGGTGACCAGCACCTCACTCGTTCTCTGTGTTCCAAACCCCCTGAGAAATGAAAGAGCTACAGCGGACAGTGGGGGGCGAGGCTGACGCTGAGCCCAGCCAGAGTCGGCAGGGCTGGGCCGGGGCAGGCTTTCCTCCCAAGGGCAGAGTGTGTCCACCCAGAACAGGGTGTGGGGGAGCCGTGTGGGCCTCCTTGCTTCCAAGGAAGGGGGGAAGGAGGGGTGGGCTTCAACGAGCCCTGTCTTTTCCCCTTCCACTCACCAGTGTTCCTCCACCTCCTACATAGAAGAGCAAGTGGGGGACAGAGACTTCTGGGGGGGCTCCCTCCTCCTGGGGGCCTCCCTCTTCATGGAAGGACTCATTGGGTTGAAGGAAGAGGCATCTCCCTGCCGCTGGCTTTATTGAACTCATACTATTACTAGGTCTCAAACCCAGCACAGAGAACACTCAGGAACCCTGCCTCTGCTTCTCAGGGTATGTTTCTTCCAAATGAGTTGCCCCCAGTGCAAATGTTACAGTGAGGGCAGGACATTGGACTTGGCGATTGGAGGACCTTACGTGGCTTTAATGAAAAAGTGCAGGTTCTTGTTTAGTGGTGGGTCAGAAGTCAGACTGCGTGAGGTCATGGAAAGAGTAGGAGTGGAAGAAAAGAAGTTCCAGAGGATTCCTTAGAGGAATTCAAAAACAGAGGAATAGAATGGATGGTACGTGAAACAGCACGGCTTACTGCAGACCCTTGCAGTCTAGGGAAAGTGCAGAAAAATGTGTAGCTTGTAGGTAGAAGGGGAGAAGCTAAGAGGGAAGGAGAGACTGCAGGTGGCCAGAAGGAAGGGCAGAGGTGGAGTGAAACAGGGAGGGGCCGATGGGGGGCACCAAGCCTTGAGTGGGGCAGGAATGGGGGACCCCCACCCAGGAGGGGGTGAGCCTTGGCAACGAGGAGACCTCTGTCCTGGTAGTGGCCAAGGTGAGCCTACAGGCTCACAGGTACTCTCCAGCTCACCATCTTTCCCAGGGCAGGAGACATGGCCACCAGCAAGGAACTCAGGAGAGACCAGCGCAAGGGCAGAGGCAGGTGGGAGAGGGTTAGGACCGCCCGGGTTAGGGTATCGGGAGCAGAGTTGCCCAGGGACAAGACAGGTGAGGCTGAAGGGATGCTCTCCCCTTGCTGCCTGCTCTGCGGACGGATCTCTCCCTGCTCCGGCCAGGCAAACTCAAGCGCTGCAAGATTCTGGAAGGCACAGCTGAGGGCGGGGAGGACCAACCAGCAGGGAGGGACCTTCTGTACTCTGTGCCTGCAGCAGAGAGCACTGGGAAGGCCGGTCCCTGTGCTTAGCTTCCTTGCCTTCCACCTGAAGATGAAGAGAAGGAAGTTGTGCGTCACTGCCTAGTTGCCAGCCAGCACCCATCCTACTGGGGAGCAGACTGGAGCCCACGACTGCCCTCAGAGGGAACGCTGGAGCGCTGGCTTCAAAGACCCCACTGTCCTGTAGCCTCCAGCGCAGGACCAGTCCCTGGAATGGAGAAACCCAGGACGCTGCAGTGGCAGGGCAGCGCCCCTGCCCTGCAGGGCGCCCTGGGGATGCTGCTGGAGACCTCTGCATCTCTGGACCAGCCCCCGAACAGTCTGTCGAGGAACAGTGATGTGCTGACAGCCTTGCTGAGGGGCTCAGATGGGGACCCCAGAGCTCTGGCCCCTGTGTAAGCCTCTGGTCTGGAGATGTGACCAGCCTGGAAGCCTAGGGGAGGAAGAGGTCCACAGTCTCTCATTTGTCCTTCCCCCAGGGACCCGAGCTGGGCAGTGAGCCTTAGGCAGCCCCTTGAGGCTCAGAGGTGACCCCCAGGCCCAGTGGCCTCACCCCCAGGTTTTAAGGGCCCCCTGTTGAGGTGGCCCTGGAGCCCTTCCATGGCCTCTGCCTCCCCCCCACCGCCCGCTGCTGTCGCAGGTACAAAGGCCACGTTCCTGGCCTGGACTACTCCTTCGGCTCCACCTATGGCAACGCCACTCTCAAGTACTTCCAAGACCACCGCAATGCAGCCCTGGAGAACAGCCACACTCCCTTGAGCAAAGGCGGCCACTTCCCAACCATCTACTCCCCAAACCCTGACCTGGTGCTGTGTAACCGCTCCCAGGCCCGGGCTCGCTGGCTGCACAGGCCCAGCTACACCCGCTTCAACCTGGACAGTGACCGCTCCACCGAACTCTACCGCTTCTACCAGGTGGGCTGGGGCCGCGAGCGGCCTCTCACCCCCAGAACGCCATTGCTTGCTATCACAGAGCCCCTGAGTCAGCAGGGCACCAGTGAGCTAGGCTAGGGGCAGGGCCCTGAGGAGAGGGCTCAGGACTCTGCTTCTTGGATCTCCCCTCCCCCAGGGGCTCCGGTGACTCAGTCCCGGCTCCCCCACTGCCGGGAGAACTGGTCTTTGGGGGGTGCCCACAAATCACCGCTGCCCTGTAGCCTATCTGCCCTGGGGACCCTTGCTTACCCCCTGCCTGAGTGAAGGCTGAAAACTCCCCAGGGTGAACATCACGTGAACGAAGGGCCCACCAAGTCCCCGCCCGGCCCCAGTCCCCAGTCTGCTCCCGGCTGTTCTTGCCCACCTGGAGCCAGGTGCCCACCGGTACCTCCTGCTCCGCAGGCCTCTGAGGATATGTCCCACGTCGACCTCAGCCCCAGACGAAGCCCTAAATGCCCTAGAGGCAACTGGAAGGGACCTGACCACAGCCCAGTGTTATTGTCCCGCTCCTCTGGCCCTGGTTCAGACACGCCTCGACTGCCACAGGCGCTCGGCTACCCTAGTGGGGGCCGGGCCCATTCTCTGCCTGTTCCCAGAAACCTCACTGTCTCCCTCACAGTCTCCCTTGCAAAGTGGGCCTGCGCTGGCCTTTGCTCTCCATCTGGGCACACAGAGCATGTTCTGTCCAGGAGGGAGGGGAAGGGAGGAAGGAATGCACGGGGCTTCCCTGGGCCACCTGCTGAGCTGGGCCCACATACCTCACCTCTGCTGGTCACTTGCGTCATTTGCTCTCCGTAGCCAAGCTGGTGTGGTGCCTGGTCTTATCCCTTACTAGACCGGTGAGGAGCCAGGCTCAGGGAGGTCGCCAAGCTGGGGACGGCTCCTGGGGCACGAGGGGAGACAGACAACACCCCTGCTCACGTGCAGCCAGGCGGGGACTGCAGGTGCCCAAGGTCACTCCTGCCCGCTAACAAACGGTCTCATCTCTTGCCTGGTCGAACTGTAGATGGCGCAGGAGCATCGACAGCACTATCGAGACAAGACGGACACGGTACCCCGGGTCCCCTACTTCGTGTTGCCTGTGAAGGAGAGGGAACGGTACCCCATCCCCACTGACCTGTGAGTGCCTGCCTTCCCTCCATCCACCCAGTTAGCAAACACATGTACACAGGGCACCTGGGCTCAGCCAGCCATGCAGGCACCCCAGACGGAGAACTGAGTCAGGCCTTGCCCTAAAGAGACTTTGCTCTGAAGGGTGACTGTTACAGAGCAAGGGGGACAGGGTTCTGGGAGCTTCAGGATGCCAGGGACCTGAAGGGCCGAACCAGGAAGAGCGTTTTCCTAGCCAGATGCAACCCCCATAATTTTTGTGAGGCTGAACCTGTAGGTTTCTTCCCTTGCCCTGGCACTCCCCCAAATGCGGGTGCGGCTGCTCTGAGCAGCGAGGAGCTGCTGCCCTCTCGTGGATAGGGAGGGCACTACACAGAACAGGGAAATTGCCCCCAGCTCCAAGCAGACATGAAAAATGTAATCCTAGGGACTTGAAAATAGCTTCCAAAGTCCGACTGTCCATCTGACAAAATATGAAAGTTCCTCCATCCTTGCACCTGACTTCTTTTATCTGGGAGGGCTTTCTTTCCCCCAGGGAAGGGCAGCTGGGCCCTGCAAGGTGTCCCAGGCACCGGTTGCCTCACTTTCTCTTCTGCTGCCCAGGCAGGGAGATCAGAAGTCTGTGCCACGAAGGTGTCATGTGGGGTTGGGGCACTGGGGTGTCGGGGGCGTTGGGATATCAGTGGGCAGGTCTTGGGTTTCCAACTCCATGCTGACCCCTGGCTTGCCTCAAGAGTCCGAGCCTCATCCTCGTCATCGCTGATGAAGCAGCAATGCTTTCCATAGAACTTAATGATTCTTTCAAAGAAACAGACAACCACCTCTATAGGCTCCCCTCTGCAAGAGAGACGAGCCCATTTTATAAATAGGAAAACTGCGGCTTAGCAATAGCCTTAGAAATTTGTGCCAGGGGGCAAGTCTGGCTGGAGGTCAAACGTGGAGGAACCTAGGCCTACTGATGCCCCCTCTAGGGCCCTGGGTTAGCCCTCTCCCCTCTTGGGATGGCTCTGAGTCAGCCCAAAGCTGGAACAGTGTAGGGCCTCTCCTGGGGGTCATACCTCCTCTTGAAACCACTATGGGCAGAATCTGTACCTCCCGCAGGCACAGGGAGCCCGGGACACCCAGCTCTGTTCCTTCTCCTAACTGCCTGGCATCCTGTGCTGCGTAGATGGCTCCATGTCCAGCCCGGAGGAACCGCCAGGCGGTCGGGAGTAAGAGGGTCACTGCCTGCAGTAAGCCCTTTCCTTGATTGCCTCTGTGGCCTGGGGCAAGTTCCTGCCCTTCCCTGAGTTTCATTGCCATCAACACCATCACCATCAACACCATTACCACCACCATCACCACCACCCATTACCACCATCACCACCACCATCACCACCACCATCATTACCAGCATCACCACCAGCATCACTACCATCCATTACCATCATCACCATCAGTGTCACCATCACAATGACCATCATCTCCATCACCACCACCACCACCAACAACAACATTCCTTGTAACACTGGTTGAGCGTCTGCTCCTTGTGCAGCGTTATGCTAAGTGCTTTATATGCATCACCTTATTGACACCTCAACTCAGAGCTAAGAGGGAAGTACTAACATCTATTCATCTGCTGTGCACACACGTTCAGCAGCAGCTGGGCCTGAATCCATTGCAGGTCTGCCTGCCATCCGTGCCTCTGTTCTTAAACGCTCTACTCTTGTGCAAATGTAGCCTGTGTCAGGGGCAGGGTGACTTACCAGATACTAAGCTGATGCGTGGCCAGGAGGGTGAGGGGCCACATGGGCCAGGGAATGGGCAAATGTGGCCGTGGGGGCTCATTTTTCACCCTCCCTCCCTGGCACCCCGCCTAACACTGCCTCCACACTCACCCCCAGGCCTCCGCTGAGCCCGAAGGATAAGTGGCACCTTTTAAGATTGTCCCCTGACAACCTGAAGACCTACCAGACGTTCCCATCGGGGAAGAGGGTCTCCTCACAGGAGCGGCAGAAGAGAGACTCCTACTTTGAGTTCAGAGCGTGATGCCTGAGAGCCATGGCCTTGGCCAGGGTGGCTCTTTGGAATAAAATATTTAGCCGTGACTCCCCCACACTCCTCTCCTCTGAGCTCCGGAAGCTCTTGGCCGCAGGAGGACAGCACCGGAGGGTCGCACAGCACAGTGTCTGAAGGGCTGTGGAAAGCTCAGCCCAAGGGCTTCAAGCCAAGAAAAAGTAGTGTCCAGTGAGCTGCTCACCCGCCTCTTCCCCAGACGCGAAGGGGGTAGAACCGAGGACTGTGGGGCTCCTGAGTCTTGGTGGCAGGTCAGGCAGGTGCAGACATACCTCCCACTGGCGTAACCGAGGAAGCCCCATTGTCACATGTCTGCGAATGAGGGTGCAGTGGTCCCAGATGGTTGACCTGGGTGTCATATGCAAAGGGATTCCCCTGTGAGCCCTGGCTCAGCGTTGTTTAGTCCACACGACGCTCTGTAACAGCAGAGGTGCTCCTGGTAGACCCTGAGGCCCAGAGAAGCTGCTCAAGTTCACACAGCTTGGAAATGGCACAGCCAGGACTTGAACCCAGGTCATTCTGACCCCCAGACCCTGGCTGTGGTCCAGATGGAGACTGGTGCAGGGATGAGGCAGCCCTTTGCATCCCAAAGGACCCTGTGGTGCCCCGAGGAGAAACGCACCTTCCTGCGTCCTGCCCAGACTGGCATGGACACTGACTGGCCGTCCACCCCAGGACCATTTGTAGAAGGGAACTGGAGGGAGTGGCCCAGGACTAAGCCACTCTTTGAGGACTCTGTTTCAGGAAGCTCTAGGCCAGATGCGGATACTGAGGTCACATGCCTGAGGTGGCCTGGGAGGCCAGGTTCTAGAGTGTCCACTCTCACCAGGCTGCTGCTTCCAACTCCTGGGAAAAAGGGCTGGGAGCCCTTTTGCCTGGGACAGGGGACAGGGTGCAGGTGACAGCCCCTCAATGAGTAGGACCTGGGATGGGGACCGCAGGCCAGCAGGAGCCTTCCAACATTAAAATTCTCCTGGATTTGATCCAGCAACTCCATGCAGCAACAGGGCGCTTCTTACCCCTAAATGGCGAGTCAGGACCTGCAGGCAAGAGGGCCACTGTGGGCTCAACACAGAGTGGGAGACAGCACTGCCCTGCGGGCCAGCACTCAGGCCCCTCCCCCCAGGACAGTGTGCATAAGCAAGACCATGTTCCCATCAGAGAGGCATCTGGCAGGCCCCAGAGAGCCCCAGAAGGGGCTTCTCCTGTGTCCCGGTGTCCCTGTCCAGCTGGACCCCACAGAGTTCCTGCAGGGTCCAAATTCCTTTCAGGCCTTGGCCAAATAGCAAAGCAAATAAACCCTGACTCCTGGTCACACTGTCACATCCCAAGGGCCTGGGGGTGCCAAGGGGGCCAAGACAGAATGACCCACTCTGAGT
Organism: Sturnira hondurensis; assembly: GCF_014824575.4. Taxonomy (NCBI): domain Eukaryota; kingdom Metazoa; phylum Chordata; class Mammalia; order Chiroptera; family Phyllostomidae; genus Sturnira; species Sturnira hondurensis. The sequence goes on along the minus strand of NW_028089294.1, from coordinate 15,761,607 downwards.
GCCTCTGTGCATGTGTCACAGACTCGAGGAAAGGTGTGGGTTGGGGGGCGGGGAGCCCCAGTGAGGGCTAGGAAGGACGTGTCTTTCCCCAGTGGATTTCACCCCATTTGGCCCGGTCTCTGCTGTGATGATGGCTGGGATTTGAGGCCCGCCTTCAGAAAGACAGGGCATTTCAGCTTGCTTGGCATCATTGGCAAACTTAAACCCTAGAACAAGCAGATCTTAATTAAAAAAAAAAACTTTTATGTGACCCCACATTAAAGAAAAAAAGATGAACTAATGGGGCAAAGAGAAGACTTTTCTTTTGCTTTATTAAATAAACAACATTTTATAAGTGAGGGAGGGACAGGAACAAAGTCACACTTCTAACCCAAGTCCCCTGGAGCCTGGAAGGGACAGGGTTCCAAGTTCCGTGGTCCCGTGGAAGTCGCCGGAGCGGGGGTCCAGGGCCACCTCAGCATCCCCAGAAGTGAATCCGGAAGGAGCTGGAAGAACCCATGAGCCACATCGAGCCTGCAGGTCTGACACCCCCTGACCTCTCGTGCCCCTTTTTCTGAGCGTCGGCCAACTCGCAGCCCTCTCGAGCCAACCCAGAACCTTCTTTAAGCAACGTTCAGCGTCGCTGGAGTGCAAAGGGCACCCGAGCTTTGTGATGCTGGAACCCGTGGAAAGAAATGGAAGAGATTCAGAGTAAAACTGAAGGACAGGATTCTGGCCTCAATTACGTGGCGGGCTGTCATGAAAGAAGAGGCATTACCCTTGGTTCGAGTGGTCCTAAGTGTGGACCCTCTTACGGAGAGTGTGCCCAAGCCAAGCCCCCTGCAGCCACGTTGGAATGGAGCCCTCCCCTCCCTCCAGGTGGTGAGAAGAGGCGTGGGCCCCTGACTTGAGCTGGGCCAATCAGATCCCCTCTCTGCAAATTTGGGGTCACACATGACTTGTCAGCCTTTTGGTTAAGATCAAGTGTAAATGTGGAGTCATAGCTGAAGGACATTACTTAGGAGTCCCTGAGGGTCATTTGAAGTCAAGAAGATTTCAAGGAGATGACCACTGTGTGGGGGCCACATTTGGCCCACATCTGACGAGGTGGAGACTGCTGGTTTGCGTGCAGAGCTAAGGATGGAGTTGCTGAGGTGAGAGGCAGAGACTGGGCACTGAGCTATCCCGGGTTGCTGACAAGGGCTCTCTGAGGTCTAGGTGTCTTTGTTCTATTCTGATTGGTTTGTTAAATTGTTTTGCGTTGGCATCCTTTTTTGCCCCCCCAAATCCCCCAGACTACGAGGCCGAGGGCAGAATAGGGCCCGGGAGTAGCAGACACAGGCCCAGAGAGGCCAGCTCAACACTGCAGCGGGCGCCAGCAGGCTGCCTCCAGGGTGGTGCTTTTCCCACACCCAGAAGGCTCCAAACAGGTATGGAAATGGTCAGTTATCTCGGGGGTGTTTGGGCTGAGTGAGACCATTAAGGCCCCTTTCTGCCTGAAATAAGGCTTAAAAATGCTTGAATTCTTCTCTGAGTTCTACCACCAGCATCTTCACACCCCTCTGCACCGCCCCCCCCAACTCCTAGTGACCCCTGGAGGTTGGTTGTGAGGGAAGACAGAGGACTAACAGTGGCAAAGGCAGCTCCCCAGGTGGGTCCCGGAGCCCCGTGGGCTTTGGGAGCTGCATGCAGGTGCGCTGCTGGCTGTAGGGGCAGCCCCTGAAGTCTGGACCACGCACGTCATTTGCAAAGCCAGGATGCAGTCCTCCCCTTGCCTGCTAAAACCCTGCTCCCTGGTGGTGTTATCTAATTTCTCTGGCGCTCCAGTTTTGTTGATTCTGAAAGAACCTGGGAAGTGCCCCAGAAACTCATGACCCCCTTGGGAAGACAGAGGTGCTCACTGGCTGACAGGAGACTGGAGGGCCCTTCCTGCCCCCCACTTTGCTGGGCATACCCCCATCTCCAGCCCCACTTACTTCATGAAGTCTGGAGCCTTGGCCATCGCATGTTCGAACTCAGAGAAAGACAGCATGTTGTCATTGTCTAGATCCGACTCATTCAGGACCTGGCCGTGGTACAGACGGAGCAGAGAGCAGAGGGGTCAGGTGTGAGATGGGAGATGGGGCTCAGGGGATGGCGGGGGGGGGTGGGACACAGCCTGCAGAGGCTCCCAGCTGGAGGGAGCCTTCACACACATCCCAGAGTCCCCTGACCCCCCCCCCCCGTGAGGCAGGGTTCTCCTCCCTGCACCACCACCACCCCCCAGACAAGGACCCCGAAGTGCAGAGAAATGAGGTCAGGTGCACGGAGGTCCAGGGCCTTGTGGGCAGGTCTCATCATGGAAGGGCCCTCTAGGTGTCTCCAGCACAAACTTGGCAGTGAGAACGGGTGCAGGGTCAACAGGGTGACTGCCCACCACCACCCACTCCTGTCACCCGGCCACAAGCAGGGGCCCTGCACTGCAAGGGGCCCAATCAGGTTGCAGGGGCAGCAATGACCCTTCAAGGGGTCAGACTTGCTTCTAGTTCCCATTCAGACCAAAAGCCCTGGCAGGTTCTCTTGGTCTTAGGACAAGGGGACCCATGCCCTGTTGGGTTCACAGGGCGGTATTCATGTCCTGTCACATTCTGCACTGTCACGCCAGGACCCCTGGCCATTATGTTATGCTGGGAAAACATGGGAAAGGGGCGATGTGATGTACTCATTTGCTGCCAAGCTGCTGTTGAGCCACCTGCCTGCAGTGTTGGTGTGAGAGCGACCCTTGGAGTGGGTGGCTTGGCACACTGCTCTGGGGACCCTGGAAGGGAGTCATGGGAGGAAGTCCTGATCCTGGAGGAAGGACAGAAACCTGGGGGGTGGTGGCCTCCAGCCATGTGCCCATCCCTCAGGGTACCTCCCTGCCCGGGTCTGGGGCTTTGAGTGTCAGCCTGTCCCAGCCCCGCCTGTGCAGCCCCAGCACACACGTGGCAGCCCAGCACACACGTGGCTCATGAGGTCGGTCAGCAGGTCCTCTGACACGTCATCACTGTTGAGCAGCCGGAGGACAATCCTCTGCAGGTCCTCCTCATCGATGAAGCCGTTTTCATTAAAATCTGCTGGGAGGAGGCAGGGCCTGAGAAGAAGGACCTATAGGCTCCCACCAGCCTGTGGGATGCCCCACAGAAGCCAGCTGTCGCCTGTGCGCCTAGAACCTGGCACTCAGTGAGACCAGGCAGGCCTGAGGAGCAGGACGCTGCTGCACAGGGCAGGCTGCAGATGAAGGTGGTGACTAGTAACATGATAAACAGCAGCAGCAGCAGCAGCAGGAGAAGAAGCAGCAGCATTGATTTAGGATGCACCTGTTCAAATTTGTCCTGAGAGTTTCACCTGATTTAAGTCACTGAATCTTTACCATCAACCTTTTATTTGTTTCACTGAGCCAAAGGGAAACTGGGGCATAGCAGTGTCATCCACACTGCCAGCAGGTGGAAAGGCAGGGACTCAGACCCGGCTGGGCTGGTCCCCGAGCCCCGCGTCAACCACCGTGCTGTGGAAACGTTGGTCAGATCTCACGAGCCAGTGGGTCTCCGGGTGGCCGGGCGTGGGCGGCAGGGGAGAGCAGGAGCCAGACTGGTGTGGAGCCGAGGACAGAGGCACAAGCGCCTGCTCCTGTCACCCTGCACCGGGTGCACAGATGTGCCAGGCCAGTCTTGCCCACAAGGATCTCCCAGGCTGGGGGTGAAGGGGACACCACCTGGCACCCAAGCAGCTTGGCTGCAGGGAGAGGGGAACAGGTACCCCAAGGACATCAAAGGTTTCCAGGTGGGCAACTTCCTGCCTGGTTGGGGTTAGGAGTGCGAATGAGGGAGACTTCTTGGAGGAGGAGGCATCAGAGAAGTAGTAAAGACTTGGGCCTGCAGAGATGGTGATTGGAGAAGGTGTCAGGGTCAGTGACAGAGAAGGAACAGTGCTGGGGTGACCAGTCCAGTGCGAGGGGAGCAAGGCTTGGGAGAAGGTCAGAGGTTAGGTCTGGAAGGTGGACTGAGCTTTGAAGGTCCTTGAATGCCAGAATGAGGCCTCCCTGGCCTAGGGACACCCGACACAGTCCCTAAACTGCTCGTCAGCCACGCAGTAGACTCAGGGAGCTTAGGCCTGCATAATTGCCACCGCGATGCGCACGGGTGCACCAGGCAGTGGTTTAAGCGCTTTATTTTCACTGCATTTAGTCCTCCTAAGACAGGTAGAGAAACTGAGGCATGCAAAGATTAAAGATTATCACACTTATGTTCTTAATCTCACTTCAGTCTCTTGCCTTTAAATGTCCCCACACTCATACCTCCAGTCTGGGCTTCGCCCTGAACTCCAGGTGCGCATATTCCCACCCGCCTTCCTGCCCTCTCCACGTGGTCTAACGGGTCCCTCAAACGCAACTAGTTCAAACCCGAACTCTACACAGGCCCGCCTTAACCCTGCCCGCAAACTGACAGCTGTGCCCGTCTCGGCAAATGGGCAACTCTACTCTTCCAGTCGCTCGCCAATAACCTTGGAGTTTTCCGTCCCTTTTCCCCACAGCTCACCTGTCAGGAAATCTTCCCAGCTCTCCTTCCAAAGGACAGTAAACCCGACCTCTTCACTCCTCCCCGCCCCTCCGCCCCACCGCCCCTCCGTCCCACGGTCCCTCCGTCCCTCCGTCCCTCCGCCCCTCCGCCCCTCCGCCCCACTGCCTCCCCGCTGGTCCAGCCACCGGAACCTCGCTGTAGATTCGCAGTTTCCCTACTCTCGGCTGCCCCCTTCAGTCTATTCTCATCTCAGCAGCCAGTGATGCTGTGGATCCCTCTTCAGATCTCCCGGTAGACCCCAAGTGCTGCCCGCCTCCGCTCTGCCGGCCTGCCATTACCCGACGACGCCTACCCCCCACCCCACCCCCCCGGAGTGCCTGGCCTCGGGGCCTCCGCACGGGGAGTCGTTCCCCTATCACCCTGGGTGATGGCTGAGAGCCTGTCACCAGGACTGGAGGCAGTAAGCCACCGCAGTGACATTGCCCTGCTGGTGAGAAGCTCTGCAGCTTTCTCCCACAGGCCCCGCAGTGTCCCCAGGCGTCCTGCTGGCCCAGCTCCCATATGCAGAGCCTGCAGCAAAGTGACATGGCTTTGGTCCTAAGCCATCTGGAAACAAAATCATTTGCTAGAACAAAGTGTAGTCCTGGATGGTTCCCCTCCTTTTGGGGGGGGAGGGCAAGGGCAGAGCAGCCTGGGAAAGGGCGGGGGGCTAGGAGCTCTGGGCTGCTGGCCAGCCCGCAGGGCCTCAACAGCCTCAGGGCCTGCAGCCTTGGGCTACTCTGGGTGGGGGGACTTCTTTTTGCTGTTTCCCAACCACAGGAGAGGTTAAAGAGCTGGTGCAGGGAGGACTCAGCCTTCAGCTCCCACCAAAACATTCTTACCATCATCATCCCAATGTCTCTGTTATATTACTCCTTGCAATGTACAAAATACTTTTGCAGAAATTAGCCCATTTGATGTAGGGCACACTTTCACTATTTTACGCCCCGGAGAACTGAGGTGGCCTCCCTGGCTTCCCCACAGCCCCTAGCATCCCTCATGACCATGTCAGATCTTGGGGAGATGTGGGGAGACCTGCCACTGGTGCTCCAGCACCTGCCTAAAGGTAATTCATTCCTAATGGAGGCCATGCCGACGGGAGCAGGAAGGCAGTGCTGGGAGGTTGGTGTCTAGTAGGCAGAAAACCTGCCCAGAGGTCCTGGGGAGGGCAGGGGGAGATCGATCATCCGGAGGCCAGGAGTGTTCATTTGAGCAGAAACTGGAGCCCAGGCATGTCCCAGGCTGGCGTGGCTGGCCCTGCTGGGTTCTTGACCAATAGTGATTCACTCCCTCCTTCTTACAATAAAATTATAATTCCTGTTCACAACGACATCACTATCAGCTTAAAATACTAGGCTTCCCAGGCTCCCTTGCAGTTACGCGTAATCAGGTGATGAAGTTCTAGCCAATGAAATATGAAGTTTGGCTGGGGTGGGGCTTCCGAGAAAGTTTGCTAAGGGAGAGCGGACTTAATTGGGACTTTGAATGTTCAGTGTGCCCGAATCAGTTCCTATATCCCTTTATCTTTCTGCTGGAATGAAGGTAAGATGCCTGTAGGTATAGCAACCATTTTGTGACTGGGAGGACAACAGTCTTGGACTCAAGGTGGCAGGTCAGGAGGCTCACAGGAGCTGGGTCCCTGCAGCCATGTCCCGGCTCTGGGCTACCTGATCCAGAATGGTTTCTTGTTTTGTTTGGGGCATTTGGGCCATTTTTTTTGGGGGGGGGGGTTGATATGGACACTCTTACTCATAACTGTGTGCCATCCTCACTGATAGAGTAGGTCAGGGCAGTACTTCTCAAATTCTGTTTCACTTTAGAAACGCTCGGGGAGCTTTTCAAAAGCCCACCGACCAGGGCACACCCAACGCGTTACGTCAAGTCTCTGCAGCTGGGGCCCAAGCAGCTGTGGGTCTTCAGAGCTCCCTGGGTGAGTTCAGTGTGCAGCCCGGTCTGCAAACCAGTGGGCTGGAGCTTCTTAAACTTTAAGGTACAGAGGAACCACCTGATTCAATAGGTGGGGAGTGGGTGAACTGAGATTCTTTATTTCCAACAAGCTTCCTGGCAACGCTGATATGGTTGGTGCACGGACTCTGGCTGAGAGTGATCACGACGGCCATTACCATCACCATCTCCTTCCTGTCTCCTTCTCTTTTCCTTCTAGTTTTTTCTCCTCTTCCTCCTTCACTGCTATCACAACCACCTCAATTTATGGAGCAGCTACCACGTGCCAGGCTCAGAGATTCAGAGGCCCCATCTCTAATCCTGCAGACAGCTGTGTAAGGTAAGGAATCTTCAGAGCCCAAAGAGAACTGGGATTGTCTGGGTGTATCTGAGGAAGCCTTGGAGTTTATGAGTCCCTAGGCATCCATTTGCAGAGCTGATTTACCTGAAGGCTTTGCACTTTTTGTCTTTGTGCTTGAGCTTGAGGAGGAAGGAAACCGGAGGAGGCGACCTGGAGAGGAGGGGCAGAGGAGGGGCCTAAGGACAGCGTGGGGGACCGGTGGTGTCTGGTCCTTGAGCTGACCTGTGGCACTCTGCCCGACCTCCCAGGAGTGAGGGCATTCTCCCCACTTCTGAGCTGAACAGTTTAGCTCCTGCACCTTGAAGCCTGAAGAGAACCTGCTGCCCTCCTAGCTCCCTGAAGGCTTGGGTGGTTTTGTTTGTTTCGCTCTGAAAACCATGGAAAGACTGCTGAAGCAGACATATTTTGAGACATCTGCCCAGCCTACACTTTACCATCTTGGGAAGTGTCCCCACCCCCAGCCATAGGCCTCTGCCGCCACGTTTGTTTCTGTGATGCTGCTGCTTCTTGGCTGTGGTCAGTTGGACAAGGCCAGTCACCCAACCTGGGGGTAGCTAGAAGAGCACTGGCTCGGCTGAGCCAGTCCGAGTCTCCTGAGAAAACAGAAGTGAGAAACGGACATGCTCGAGGCTGGTCGGAGTGCGGCGGGCCGTTGAGAGGTCGGGGCAGTCAGCTTTGGCCCATGGGCACAGATGCATGAAAATCAGATCTGCAGAAGGAGAAAGGACACAGAGAGAAGCAGAGATGAAAGAGGTGAGGCCACCGGAGAGAGAAGTGGAGAGAGCAGCTGTCTCACTTCCTGACCACCGGCCGGCTGCATCCCAGGCCCCCTGGAGGCCTGCTCCAGGTCTACCATGGGTACCAGACTCCTGTGGTGGACACACTCGAGGGCCCCCTGCCCCTGTGATCTGCCCCTCTTACTGTTCATGCTTTTGTATAATCCATACTCCTCCTTTAATGTGGGCAGGAACTGTGACTTACTTCCAACCAATGGATTGGCAAGAGTGATGGGGTGTGGCTTCTGTGAGCATAACAAATTATTTAAGACCCCATCTTGCCAGCACACTGGCTGAAGAGACTCTCCCTGGCTGTCTTTGAAGAAGCAGGTGGCCATGTTGGGAGGCCCAGGTGGCAAGGAGCACAGATCAGCCTCTGGAAACTGGCAGCACCCAGCCCAGGGCCAGCAAGAAGCTTGGGCTGTAACTTCTATGCCCACAATGAAATAAATTCTGCCAACAACCAGAGTGAGCTTGTAAGTGGATTCTTCCCTGAATCAAGTGTTCTCCAGTTGAGAAGCAGCCGAGCCAGAACCTTGATGGCAGCCTTGTGGAGCCCCAAGAGGAGGACCTGACCAACCCTCGCCTGGACTCCTCTGCCACAGAAGCTGTGAGGATACAATGTGTGTCACCAAAAGCCACTACATTTGTGCTAATTTATCAGGCAGCAATAGAAAACTAATACACTGCTGGTCTTCACCAGTTGTCTTTTACACAGGTAAGTCCCCATTACTTGCAACCTGAAGATTCTCAGATAAGACAAGAGCGCCCAGCCAGGGCCAGCATTCCCCATTCAGAAGAGCTGCCCCGTCTAGAAGAATACTGACAGGAGACGGGACTGGCCAGAGGCAGCACAGCAAGTCCTCGGTGGCAGAGGCCTGATGGGAAGTAGCAGTGACTGGTGGACTTGTCCCCCATGGGTCCATTGAAAACTTCCTGGGGACGCCTAGAAATACCCGGGTTGGCCAACAGTCTACATGGTTTTTTCCATAAAATAAGAGACACGTTTTTCATTTTCACCAATAATCTTATTGATTTGGATGTTTTGAGTATGTTGGCTATCTCCCACGTGGTACACTGTAGATTGTTCTCCTCCTGAGTGATATCACATTGATTGTTCTCAATTAAATGTCTTGATTTCATCACTATCAACTTCAGCTGGTCTATCTGACTGTGGAGCATCGTCCAGCGAGAAATCTCCAGCACAAAACTTCGCAAACCACCTCGGAGACGTTTAATCAGTCACAGCACCTTCTCCATACGCTGCACAAATCTTTTTTCCTGTGTTTCTGTTGCATTTTTACCTTTCTTGAAATAATAGAGCAAATTATGATGAAAATGTATATTTTCCTCCATCTTCAATATTAAAATGACTACACAAAAATTCACTAACTTTGCTAAGTTTTTTTAAAAAATGCATGCTGATATGACAGCTGTCACAATACAGTCTAACAAAGTTGTTTCCAATGAAGTTAAAGACAACTAAGCACTACTAGAGCCATCTTACGGGAAAAACCAAATGAACTTGCTGGCCAACCCGATACTTGGGATAAGGAAGGATGAAGCGGATGGGAGGTGGGGGCTATTAAGCCAACCAGATTTCGGTGACTTCATTTGTACTGACCCAGCTTGAAAGTCACTGTAAATGTGTGTCTCATATCAGATTTGGGACACCTGGGGCCACTGTTTCCCCAAACCTCTTTTCTGCTCTGTTCCTTCTCTCCTCTCCTTCTGAGGCTCTGGTTATATGTTAGACCTTTCTATTGCCCTATGTGTCCCTGAGGCTCTGTTTCTTTTTTCCCTTCGTGTTTTTTCTCTCTGTTCCGATTAGATCATATTTCTACTGATCTGTCTTCAGGGATGCTGGTTCTTCTCTGTCCTTGTGAGTCTCCTGTTAAGCCCATCCAGTGATTTTTATTTCAGATATTGTATTTTTGTAGTTATATATCTTCCATTTGATTCTTCCTTATAGCTTTTATTTCTCTGCTGAGTCTTTCTGTAATTTTATTCTCTGTGAGCATACTTTTTTTTTTACATCAGTGGGCATGGTTTTAATAGCTGTTTTAAGATGCTTATCAGCCAATCCCAATGCCTGGGTCATGTCAGAGTCAGTCTCCATTCTTGAGAATGCATCGATTTTTAAAAAATGTTTTAAAGATTGTATTTATTTATTTTTAGAGAGGAGAGAGGGGAAGGAGAAAGAGAGGGAGAGAAACACTGATGTGCAAGAGAAATTTCCATCAGTTATCTCTCATACACACCCCAGCCAAGAACCGAACCCACAACTCAGGCATGTACCCTGACCATGAACCAAACTGGTGACCTTTCACTTTGCAGGACAACACCCAACCCACTGAGCCACACTGGTCAGGGCTAAAATTTTTATATGTTGACTAATTTCAGAGTGTATCTTGAACATCATAAATACTTTCTGGCAGAAATTCTAGATTCTGTTATATTCCTCCAAAGAGTGCTAAATGTTTGGTTTTAACAGGCAATTGGTTGGACTCAAGCTGCTAACGCTGTCACATGGGTCCTTGTTAAAATGCAGCAGCAGCTCAAACCCCAATTCAGTTCTTTTCTTTTCACCCAAGCTGCTGTGAGTCTGTCCTTGTACATGTGGTTTAGAGGAAAGAAAGAGAGCTAGGCACAGTTCCTACACAAATTTGGGCATCCTTTCTCTGCCTTTCATGGACTCTCCCCTTCTGTTTTCCAAGAGAAAAGCACCCCAACCTCTCTGATTCTTCAAGTCAGAAGGAGTGCAGTTTCTACCAGTTCTGCCTGATGCTACTCACTGAAACCCACCTTTAAGCTAAAAACAGTTGTGGGTTTTTTTTTCAAACTTGGGGGTGGGGAGGAGGACCATCTAGTACCATTTCCTTCTTTCAAGTGTCAGCTGCCTCTAGAATCTATTTGCTTTTGATAGCTTTCCAGTGCCATCAAGTAGTTACTTTCTGTATATTTATTTAGAGTTTATGATTGCGATCTGTGGAAATGACAGTGTGACAGGAGCTGGCTCAGCCATTCTCAGTAGAGCAATCTGTAATTGCAATTGACCTTGACCGGACACTGAGCCTGAGGACACACAGGATGCAAAAATAACACGAAGTCCTCCTTGGAGCTGAGAAAACAGTCCTCGCAGGTGCACTCCACCCTGTCCAAGGGCACCTGGGTGAGGCAGGGCTGAGATGGTGTCGACTGCGTGAAGACAGGAGCAGCTGGCAGGAATAGAGGGCAGGGGAGAAGCCAAAATGTGTAAGCCTAAAGGAACAGGTCCTTTGGGGCCGAGAAGCGGTCACAAGGCGCTTAAAGCTTTGCACACGGTCTGTCCGAAGGCTTCCCCAGGTTTCTTTGCTTCTTTCCTTCCAACTCCCTTTGATGCAGGCATCCCGGCTGTGCAGAGGGCACGGGGCCTGCAGAAGAGTACAGGTTCTGCAGAGCCTGTGGCTACCCACCCAGGACAAGACCAGGGACTGAGAAACGTCACACAGCCTCAGAGGTGATCCCTTCACTGAGACAAGTGAAATGATTTGCCCAAGATTGCTCACCCATTGGATGGCTGGATTTTATTGTTTAAATCTCTTCTGCAAAGCAAGCATAACTCCTTTACACCCATAATGTAGCCTGTCTCTCTCTCCCCCCGCCCCCGACTCTCCCCATCTCTATCTGTCATCTGCCCACACCACGACCACGAAATATCAACTTCGATGACTCCAATGGCCTCTGATGACATAGGGGAGAATGCATCAGTCCACTGGAATAGGAGCACAATTTTTTCGAAAAATGTGCAGTCCTTGAGAAACAGGATCATGTCCATACACACTCAGGTAACCCCCAGCTAACACCATCCCACCCAAGCAGTGATGTTGGTGGACTCCAGATGTGGCAGGGACTCCACGGCACTTCCTGCCTCATCACTCAGCCCCCCACGGCACTGACCGTAGATGCGAAAGGCGTACTCGATCTTCAGGCTGGGGCAGGCCTGCTCGCTGAACACAGACGCCATGCCCAGCACGTCCTCGAAGGAGAACACGTCGTTGTGGGAGAACACTCTGCAGATCCGGTCTCTGAACGGGTTGACCTGTGGGTGGGGAGGGGGAGGGGTTCTGTCAGCGTCGGGTTCGTGTCTCCCTGGGCCTTGCTTGCTTGTCTTCCCGAAGCACAGTGTCCTGTGTTGGAGAAGAAAGTAATAGCAACAAGCTCAATACTGGGGCAGATGCTGGGTCAGTGAGCTAGGACCCCGGAGAGGACGCCTGGGATGAGGGCACACGCTTATCGTCACTCTCCCCGCTGTTGTCTCCTCCTGCACGCACCTTCCCAAGGTTTTTCTGTTGTTCTTTTATAAGGTTACTGATTTTTCTCCATTTTATGTATAAAACTTGGAGAATACCAAAAAAAGAAAAAAGAAAAAAAAAGAATAGGATACAACTTGTTTTCAACCCACACCCCAGTGTCAGCTATGGTGAACATGTTGGCATAAAGTCCCACAGACCTGGGTTTAAGTCCTGGCTGCACCATTTGCTGCCGAGGGACCTTACTTTCCACGAGTTTCATCACCTCCCAGAGCCTGAGCTTTCTCATCTACTAGGTAGGGTGGGATAATTACCTACCTGGCCGGAGGGTTGTGAGGGTTAAACAGGATGGGTTTAAAGTTGCAGACTTACTGAGGTTATAAGTACCACTCAACAAAGGGTAACTGTTAGTTGTCACCTAACTATCCCAGGTAACGACAGTTTTCCCTTTGAAACCAAACTATTTCTCAGATTAGAGCCCCACAGGAGCAAGGGCACGGGACTGTAGGAGACCCTGGTTTCCCTAACCTGGGCCTGGCCAGGGTCACACAGGACAGGGCCCTGCCGACACCCCTGCAGGGTCCGAGCACATGCACATCCACTTTGCTCCAAGACAGCTTATTAGTGCTGCGCTCCTCCCCTCTGGGAACCGGCAGATCGGGTGGGCGGAGCGCGGGGGGTGAGACCAGCACATCTGATGGGAGTGAAAGGGGGAACTGCACCAAACGAGCTTGAACATTTTTAAAAGTAGCAAGTTTATTTTTGGCCCCACCCACCTCCTTCCACTTTCCCTGTCCCTAACCCAGCCCTACCTACCAGGACGTTTCACCCCCTCAGTTGCTCGGGGACCCAGCCCCTGCTTGTTCTACACTCACCCTGCCTGCCGGGGGCCCTGTCACACCCCACCTCTGCCCCAGGCTTCCAAATGACTTGATCCCTCCCTTACCCACAACCAAGCTTCCCTACCTTTGAATGCACCTCCGCTAAGAAAGCTATTTCATCCGGTGAATTCACACAGTCGAGCTGAATGGCCAATAGTTCTTCGATCTCCCAAATTTTCAATTAGTTGAAACAAATCTCTGGTCCCCTTTTCACTGACAAAGTATTTCCCCGAGGCTTCTGGCTTTGTGCAAAAGGGTTAGATTCCTCTGCTAGAAGCACGCAGCGACCCGGTCACCCCGCTCACGGATATTCGAACCCCAGCCCCAGCCTCTGGGGGTCTATATCCTCCCAACCGATGCTCCTCACAGTTGTGCCAGCCTCCGAAATTGAGTTTTGATTTCTCCATTTAGGGCACATGAAAATTTCTGCATTTCTCTTGAACTCAGCTACATATTAAAATCTATGGTTTAATTTTATTTGGTTTTCCTATGTATTTGAGGTAAGAGAAAGGACATTCTGTGTCACCTCGGGTGGCCACAGAGTCCCAAACCTCAGTGAGCATATGAGTTACCTGGGGTTCCCGTTAAGAACATGAATTGCAAGCTCCCATCCTCAGAGATCCTGCTTGAGAAGGTCTGGGGTAAAACTGAGACACAGGGAGCAGAGCTTGTGGAGAGACAGGCACAGATCTCCATGTAGGAGCTTCTGCATGACCAGCAAGGCCGAAGGTTGCCAGCAAAGCATCAGAAACTAGTGGAGAGGCAATGGGACGGACCCTCCCTCACGGCTCTCGGGAGGAACCAAGCCTGCTGACACCTTGATCTTGGACTTCCAGACTCCAGAACAGTGAAGTAATAAATTTCTGTTGTTTATGTCACATAGTTGTGGTGCTTTGTTATGAAGCCTTAGCAAACGAGTACACCCAGGAATTTGGACTGTAAATAAGACCCTCAGGTGACAGGCTTCATCTCATATACACACGCACGCATGTTGCAGGAGTGGCTGGGGTCCAGAAGAAGCCTCCTGGGACCTCCAAACCAGCTCCCACCCAGCCGGGTCCCTCCACCCTTTCACCTCTGCACCCCCCCGAAACTCTGGTTTGACTGCCTCAAATGAATGCTAATAAGACTTACCTGCTGTGGTGTGTCCCAGGTCACAAGTACCCAACTAAGTGGCTTCACGGATTTCTTCGTCAAATTTTAACTAAGTTAACTCCCACAGATGGATAGGTGGCTAACAACATTCCCTAAGGAACCCGCATTTGAAGACGATGCTTAAAACGCAAATGCAAGTGAACAATGAGAAAACACCAGGGCAGACACCTCTCGCACTTAAAACACAAGTTTGTTTTTTTTCTGTGAGGCAAAACAGATGGCGAATCCCATCAGACATAACCAGAAGTGCAGGCTTCGGTACTCTCGTCCTGCTCACAGACAGGTGCAAGGCAGAGGAACAAGTTCACTGCTCAGTGGGGAGTGAGACAGTAATCTTCCCTTCCCTGGGGGCCACCTCCAAGACTGGCTTCCCTGGTAGTGCAAGGGGAATAGGGAGAATTGCCAGAGAGCCAACGCATTCCCTCTTAGGCCCGAATCACATGACTTATCTGCACGCAGGCACCTTGTCATCTTACAGAGATGGGGGAGGGGACAGCTGGTGTGGCCACTTTGGTAGCAAGAACAGTGAAGAGAACACAACGTGGTGACCACAGAGATACTGTTGAAAGATGTGGAGAAAATCTCACTGACGGTGTAGAGAAATAAGCATCGGAACGAATGTCCCACTGTGGAAGGTTTGCTAAACAGTGGAAGAAAAATACAAATGTTTCTCGCGTGGGGTTCCCCGACTCTGTTTCAATAATGAAATGCATGGAGAACCACATTTCTGGGAGCCACAGAAGGAAAGGGGTGATGAGGACTGAACAGCACGGTAGTGCTTTGATAAAAACGCCGTGGGGCGGGGGGCGGCGGGGGGATTGCCTGAGTGCCGTCACTGATGGAGGGCTGCTCCACGGTGAAAAGGGTTCTGGGTAAGGGCTCAGGATGCAAAACCGTAGAACTAGCTGCCTGCAGATGACTGCGGCCAAGGCTCACACCCAGGGGTACGCAAAGCGCAGCAGGAGGCATTAATATGGTTAGCTGTTTTTAGTTTAAAAGATAGTAAAACTCACACAGCGATTTGTAACCAAAGGGAGGTAACTATGAAAACCTTTTGAACCACCTGAGGTTTGCCTGGTTACCTTGGCAGAGCACGTAAAATAGCCATCGGACCTAAGGAGGAGTGAGTTCTGCATGCTCCTTGCCCAGCAAGACGAGTGTCCCAAGTGTGCTGCGCTTTGCACGGTGACACGCGGCGTTTGGCAGTCTGATACCTGGTAGATACCCACCAGAAAGTGAGCTCCCATTCTGACTCTTCAGGGTAAAAGCGACTGGTGGCAACCAGGAGTAAGAGGACACTTTGAAAATGAGATTTCGGTTGTCGAGCACAGGAGGCGCCACCTACAAAAGATGCTTGCAGCTGCGCCCCTGAAACTACTAGAAACAGCTTTGTTAAGTTCGATTTGAAAATCCTCCGACTGACGAATGTCAATGGATTTTGAGTCCATGTGTTAAAAATATGAAAAGGCAATGTTTTCCATTTAGCTTGTAAAGAGCCACTGAATGACGTAAGAGAAGATGGGCATCTTCTTGCTCAGTTTCAATAAAGAGCCATTAATTGGTGGATGAGACTGATAATGAGAACCATAATTTAATACAGCCAGTGATACACTTCTTCTCTCTGGATTAGTTATGACAGCCATTAAAAATAAACTCAGCTGCAACCAGACCTCAGAACAGCTCCACGTCGAAGTGTTAAAGCAAGATGGCAGAGAACACTGAGGCACACCCAACCACACGGCTTTCCCTTACACGAGTGTTATTCATTATAAGCAAACACTCACATCGTGGGCAGAGGAAATTTTGCTATATAAAATAAAAGAGAATGTATTCTTAAAATACTGTATGTAATCTTCACTTTAGCTTGGATATGTGGACGCATTGGTGTTGCAGTAAAGGCACATCATTTATGAATGAACATAGGTGTATTATGGGTGCATGTATACCTAGCCCCACACTGTTCCATTGCTGGGGGCGCACGATCAAAAACATCTGGAGACCTCTGGTCTGGGCTCACCCGCTCCCATCACAGGTGTGTGAATGCAACCTGGAGGCGGAGAGTGACTTGCCCCAGGTCACCCAGCATCAGACCCAGGTCGCCTGAGTCTGCCTGGCACTGTTTCCACCTTGGTGCCTTGTGGCAAATAAACATGGAAGAAAAAGGGGGTGATGGAGGCAGAGCATGTGACCATCAAAATGTGGAAAGCCTGGGCAGTGGAACCATCTTCAGATCTTTACTTTCATTACAAAATTTTGACACAAACCACAGAGACAGAGCCTCAGCGGAAGTGGAAGGAGTGGCTGGTGCCTGTGAGAGCTCTGCCTGGTGGGCGGTGGCTGTCTGCACAAACGTGAGCGCCCTGGAGGAGCCAGTGCTATTGGAGGGAGAAGCCCAGAGGCCGAGGTGAAGGCCACAAGGAGCCATCAGGCTGGGAAGTGATGGAGGAGCCAGAGCGAGGAGCAGGGGACCCTGTTCCTGGGAGGGTTAAGGCTGGGTCCCCAGGGCTATGCCTGGGCCCTGGAGACGAGGGGATGGCTGGTACAGACCCTGGCACCAAGCAGGCACCTTCTAAGACAGGATCCAGAGGTTGTCTCTGTTCCAACACCGGCAGCAGCCATCTCTCTTCTCCAGGCTCCCTTCTTCCCCATTTCCAGGAGGGAGACCCCAGGACCCAGACTTCTGCGGTGATGAGGCAGCCTTAGTGCAGATGCAGCTTCACAAAGGGACACCAGCGTTGCTGCAGGGGGTTTCTAAGGGTCTAAGAGATGCCACCTTCATGCCTCACCCTGTTCTCTGTCCGGAGCCAATGCCAGCTCCGCCAGTGTCCTGGGCTCCAGCCCAGCCACCAGCAGACCCAAGAACAGCTGGGAGGAGTCCGGGCAGGGCGTGAGCTCGTTAGTAATCACAGGTTTTTCCAGGCTTTTGTGGCTATTACTTTAACAGCCTGAAATCTGAACCAATGCATTTTGGGATCTAGCCAGAGAGCGATCGTCTGCATTCAATTTCGCACTCATTGAGAAGTCTGTCATCCTCCCGAGAAGGAAGAAGATGACAACCGATGAAGCAACGCTTTCCTCTGAAGAATAACACGCACCCCAGTGCGAAGGCGTTCTGCACCAGGGAACATAAACATGTCAGTGCGGAAATTTATACAGGTAACTCAGTAGTGCAAACCTCCATCTACGCAGGATAAAACTAAAGACAGTGAAAACAAACCCCAAAGGCTGGCAATTTTTTTTTGAAACAGAAACTATAGTTTGTTGACAATAAAATGATCACGGTCTTAGCAAAAAAAAAAAAAAAAAATCCTGAGNAATTATCACGGTCTTAAAAAAAAAAAAAAAAAAAAATCCTGAATGTTTTTTTAAAGATCTTCTCAAAGTTATTGAACAAGAGATTTGATTTGAAGATGAAAGTCAGAGGGAAAATATTTGGACCTAGCTTAAAAATATCTCCTCTCTATTTCTCCAACTAGCACACAGTCAAAAAAGAGCTTTGACAGTTGCTGGAAAAAATTCACACAAAAATACGCTAGTGACTCAATAATGACGTCACTGACGCACTTCCGTTTTTAAGGTCTCATTAAAAAAAATGGAACAGCATCATTCTGTTTCAAATTTCTTGTTGCTAATGAAGCTTCCTTCATTTTTAATGCTTGTTATTTTTGAATAATGCTTTACTTTTGTTCATTTTAGCTGTGACCAACTTTTTAAAATGATATGATTAGTGTTTATATTTTTAAATTTTTTAAACGGATGTGGAGCATCTGTCCAGAGAAGGGGTGGATGGAGGGGGGGTGGGGAGGGCGGTACAGAAGAGGCCGGTCCCCGCCAGGTCCTCAGGGTAGACCTCAGGTTCCTGGGGGAGGGGCCTGAAAGACCCTGCACGGCTTTGTGCAAGGTCAGGTGGCCAGACCCCGTGTCCTGGGAGACGGATGTCACGAGGTCTCTTGTGTTTTCGTGCTTTGGAACACCTGCCCCGAATACACCGTATTTAGGGATTAGAAGACTCGACATTATGATGTTGATCCTTCCCAGATCAACCTGCAGAGCTACTGTGATTCCAGTTGGAGTCCTCCAGCAGGTGACTTTGTGAAAATTGACAAGCTGATTCTGAACTTCATACGGAAATACCAAGGGCCGAGAACGGTGCTTCGGTGTCAGTCCACACCTCGGCGCTCTTGTTGGAGTCCACAGAACCCTACACCACGATGGGCGGACTTTACTGGATACAAAAACGAGTAAATAAATAGAAATGAAAAATCCCAGGATGAGATGCAGACCGTGAGAAACACTAGCAACCGCACTACAAATGCCTGGCAACCCCCCCCCCCCCCCCCCGGGAAGAGCTGGCAAAGGGGAACTGACCTCGTAATTTTGGAAAACGAAGTTGCAACTGGGTACTCTTAAGTCCAAAGCCAAAAAGGACCACAAACCAACCACGCACTCTAGCTGGCCGTTTTGTTTCCACAGGGATCTGTACTAGCAATGCTGCAACCCCATGGACGTCGGGGCTGAACAAATAGGCAAATAAATAACAGATAACAGGAGCCAGGTTTCTTGTTGTCACAAAAAGATGTTACAAATAAGTAAGGGGGGAAGGCTCAACCTGGTGCTGGGTTGGTCAGAGACATCAGGACGTTCTCATGGGCATCAATACACAGAGCCGTGCGTAGACAATGTTGGCGTAAGTGTGTGCTGTGTGGGGGTGAGTGCACATAAATAAGTCCTTAGCTCTCTCTGCTAAGTGAGTGTGGTAGAGAAACCTGGAACTGCCACCCTAACTAAGTGCTCCAGGTTAATATCACCAGTAATAAGTCACGTTGACATCTTGTGTCCCCTGACAGGATGTGATGAGCAGGGCGCTTCCCCTCTATGGTATTTATCACATAAATCCACAACCCTAGTCTAATCAAGAGAACATTTGACAGACTCAAACTGAGTGTGTTCTATGAAAATACCCAGCCAGCACTCTCCAAAATATTGAGAAAGACAAAGAAACTGCTGCAGATTAGAGGGGACTGCGGAGACCTGAGGACCGGATGCAGCATGGGATCCCAGAGTGGGTCCTGGAACAGATGAAGGGCATCCGTGAGAAAGGTGATCCAATCCAAACAAAGTCTGTAATTAGTTAGTAGTGTTCCACCAGTTTTAATTTATTATTAGTCTTAATTAAGGTACCAAAGTATCTTAAGAAAGATGTACAGTGTGTGTTCTAATAAATCTTAAAAGCCAGTCTTCAAAGGATTTAAACTCATTTTGAGTAACAAAACTGCATCTAAGAACAACACTCACTAACATTTAAATACATACAACAAAACTAAGTACAGAACAATATAAAATTTACAGTGTTCAACAACCAATATAAAATTGCCAGTCATGCAGCCCTGGCTGGTGTAGCTCAGTGGATTGAGCAGCAGCAAACTGAAAGGTCTCTGGTTCCATTCCCAGTCAGGGCACATGCCTGGGTTGCGGGCCAGGTCCCCAGTTGGGAGCATGTGAGAGGCAACTGATTGCTATATCTCTTGCACATTGATGTTTCTGTCCCTCATTTTCTCCCTCCCTTCCCCTCTGTCTAAAAATAAATAAATAAATACATAAATAGCCAGTCATGGAAAAAAAATTGGCAAACAAGGCCCACAGCCAGTAGAAAAATCAATTAAGAGAGACAGACTCAAAAAGGACCCAAATGATAGAAGAATCAGGCACACATGCTGAAACAATTAAAAATACACGACATATGTTTAAGGACGTCAAAAAAAGCATAAGGAAGAAAACCATAAACCCATAGATGCAAGAGGCTCCACAAAAACCAAGTGGAAGCAACTCGAAGCAGAGCACACCACAGCACAACTTAACTAAGTTGCTAAAAAACCAGTAGTGAAGAGAAACTAGTTTTCAGGAGGGGGGAGGGGACAAAACGACACTAGACTTCTTGTCAGACACTGAGCAAGCCGAAAGACAGTGAAGCAATATCCTTAGCTCTCTGGAACGGAGCAAAAGAGAAAACGCTTTCATCCTATTGTTCCATACCCAGCAAAAATATCTTTCAAAACTAAGGGCAAAAAGAGCTTTTTTTTTTTTTAGTTATGAAACACAAAAGCTAAGGGAATTCATCAGCAGCAAACTAGAGCTTTAAAAAATTATATATTTTAAAAACAGTTCTTCGGGGAGAAGGAAAATACCAGAAGAACACGTAAAATCTACACAAGGAATGAAGAACAGCCACAACGATAAATATGTGAGTAAACGCAGACCTTTTCTTCTCGTTTTAAAATTAAAGAGACAAATCCACATGTATAGCTGGAGATTTACTACCCCTCTGTCAATAACTGGTAGGAGGGGAGGACACAAAACCGTGAGGGATGTTAACCCACTGAAGAGTCTTCAGCTACTTGACACTTGACCGAACACCCAGCGTGGGGTACACACGGGTTTTTTCAAGCGCACTTGCAACATTTACCAGGATAGCCCATCTGCTGGGTCTCGGTAACTTGAAGAGGATCTAAATCATACAAAGTATGTTCACTGACCTCACCAAAGCCCAATCAGACATCAGTAATAGGAAGATATCTTGAAAACCCTCAGAGTCAAAGAAATCACAAGGAAATTAGAAAAATGTGAACTAAATGAAAATGAAAAGAGCGTATCGAAATCTGTGGTATTCAGGGAAAGCAGTGTATACATAAACACACACTACAGGGAAATGAACAGCATTAAGTGCTTTTATTCGAGAAGAAGGAATTAAATGCTTATTTAATTTTTGTAAAAAGTCCCCTGCCCTTTGGTGGGAGTTCATCACTGGAGGAAAGGAGCAGAACTCCAGGTCTAACGAGTGGAATCGATTCTAACTGAGGGCTCCTGGGCTGCTGGCACCTAGGACGTGGCTGCCCCTGGGGACATCGATGAGCTTGTCACTGGGGGCAGTGGCTTGGAAAGCAAAGGTGGATGGAGCTTCTGGGCTGAACTGAGAACAGATGAGCAGGGCGCCTCTTCCACCCGACTGCAGAGGAGAAATTCCTAGTTGTGGTGTAGACCCAGTCACCCTCCAGCACTAGAGAAACTCTACCAGAAGGTGGCAGTGTTGAGTTGGAGTCATTCAGTCAGCTCGCCAACTCCACGTGCATGAGAACCTACTGTGTGCAAGGCGTTGGGTTAGCCTGTGACTATGTCGTGGACAGATGGCAGGACACATTACCACTTTACTTTACAAAAAGAGGAAACTGGAGCCCAGGAGAAGGAGGACTCAAAGTCCCGAGGCAGTGCTTTGTCAGTTCAGCATTGCGCTGAACTCGGCTGGGTATTTAATTGATCCCCCCTCCCCCAAAAATGTCTCAAAATCACGTTCTCGCACACCCAGAGCAGTCAGGTTCAAGGCATTACCCTGAGGCAGCTGCTCAGAGAACAAACCAGTAGAGCTGAAGGATGTGGCCTCCTCCGTTAGGGACGAAAGACAAAAAGCTCCTGACCTGAACTTCACATTCTTGTAGCAAATGCATAAGATGAGTTACTGTGTGCCAGGCATTTGGGGGTCCTGGGGCCCCCAAGTGATGGAGACACCCCCTCTGTCCTCTGTGGGACTCAGGCCCTGGCACTGACTGTTGGGTACAAGTGTCTGGATTAAGTACGGGCAAAGTGAAATGACAAGAGCTGGGACAGGGTAGAGTTGCTGGAAGGCAGGATGACTAAGAGCCCGGAAGGAGAAACCAACTCGAGGACAGAGGCAAAGTCAGAGCCAACGGCAGATGCAGGCAGGGGATACCATGGTGAGGGACTCGGGGGGACACACTGGGCCAGGGCTAGGAAACGGGGTTAGGCAGCAGGGCTCCCCTCCTTTCACATGCCTGCCAGCCCTCTCCTCTCCCCTTCCAGGCTGCCCAGGTTTTACCTGGATGAATACAATTGTTGAGTAGGAGTGGGTGGCGGTGAGGCTTAACCTGAACCCGAAACTCCCCCAAGGTCCAGATCGGTCTGTGGCATTCTCATTTCAGGGGAACTGAGAACAGGGAGCGTGGAGAATGAGAAATTCACTCATTGCGGGGGGGACGAACTGCTGTCATTGGCCAGGCCTCAGGGGCATCCTTCCTGCCAGTTGTTTATAAGAAAGGGACAGTCTCGGTGTTCTAGATGTACAACCTTCTGGAAGTCTAAAACCAGAGAGGCCCTTCTGCGAGCTGTCTCCTAGTGACAGACGGGTGGGAAGGGAAGGGCTGAGGATGTGTCCTGCTGGCAGCTGGAAGCAGATGCTAATGGAACAAGGAGGGGAGAAAGGCAGTAAAAATGTTAAATATTATTAAACATCCACAGAAGCACGTGTCCTGAACCTGGCTGGGACCCACCAGAGCAGTCTCTCCCGGAATTCTAGGCCCACAGGTTCCTGTTCCCACCCCTGCCCTGAAGGACCTTCCAGATGAGCTACAGATAGCCCAGACGAGCTCAGGGTCCTGCATGCCTGAGATTTGGGGGGCGGCCCAGGGGCCTGAAGGTGGGGCCTGGAGGTGGGGAGTGGAGGTGGGGAGAGGAAGAAGCGAAGAGGCTCTGGAGTCAGACTGACTCTAAAAAGTTAGTACGATACGTTTTTATTTGACAGTTACAAGATTTGGATATCTTGCAGCCTTTGGATTTTAGACAATCTCAATTTTTCAGTAGTGCAACATACCAAAGCCAAAAAGAAAAAGGAAACAAAAGGAACCAAAAAGACCAATAGTCCCCCCACTCGTTAATTGAATCTCTTATAGAAGAAACAAAACCTACCCGATAGTTAAGTGTCTGTCCGCATTTGTACATTACCACTGGCAACTCTATAGTGTCTAGAAGCACATTAAAAAATATTCAGGTTCCTGAGTAACAAGAGTAGCAATCTAACAAGCTGTGTGATCTTGGGCAGACAGTTGAGCCCTTCCTTTTTCCCATCTGTAAAATGGGCAGAATCGTAACTTTGCTCGTCAAGTTTCTGGGGATCCAATGAGATCGTACTTAGCACTGGCGGGCCCCCAGTCAACACAGCCACAGTTAGCAACCCCACACTCTCAACTCACCCACCAGCGCCCCGGGGTGCTGTGCTGAGCGACAAATTCGGAGCTCCCCAGTAAACAGGGTACCTGGGCCTACTACATTTTGCCAGGAGCTCACCCTGCCTGCTGATGGGCAGCAGAGATGGTAGTGCTGGCTCCAGTGAGCACCCACAGCCCAGCATTTCCGCAGGGTCGGCTGCAGACAGTGGCCCAAGGCATCACCCCCCTGGGAAGCCCCCAGGGGACTCCGAAGAGCAGCTCCCAGGAGAAGAGGGTGAGAAGGGGGCAGAGTGCAGCCTTACTCTGCAGCTGAGGAGAGCCAATCACAGAGAAGCGGACACACCTGCTGAGTGTCTACACCCCACAGGAACATTTTAAAAAGGATTTTTATTTATCTTCAGATGGGAAGGGAAGGAGAGAGGGGGAGAAATATCAGTGTATGGTTGCCTCTCCTTCACCCCCAGCTGGGAACTGGCCTGCAACCCAGACATGTGCCCTGATCGGGAGTCGAACCTTGGTCGTTTGGTTTGCAGGCCCGCCCTCAATCCACTGAGCTACACCAGCCAGGGCCCCATGGGAGCTGTAATCATATTTCACAGCCCTCAACCCCACCCTGGACTTCCTGAGCAGCACGTTCGGGGGTAGGGCCCAGGAATCTGCATCTTAGCAAGCTGCCCAGGTGGTTCTTATGTAGCCGATCCTTAGATGACACTAAGTCAAAGTGCTAACAAATGGCAGAGACAATGCTGCACACACACACCCCCACCCCTGGCCACACTGTCCCCTCCAGGATAGTCTCCCACTCAGCAAGGATATGGGTGGGAATGAGGTGGGGGCAGTGCAGGAAGTGGTGTACCCACGGACCAACATCTAACGTCGCCTCTGGGCTGACCCCAGCCTGAAAACCTTGGTTTTGCAGACACCTCACAAAGCTTCCCGCCCACAAACAAGCCCTTGAGCTCTTTCCCTCCTTGCTTCCCTCTTCTGATTTCAGCCAGATTTATTTAGGAAATTCTTCTGTTCACCATCTTGGCAATTCTGATGAAGACCACCACCACCTCCCCAGAGCACCAGACAAAGCGCTGTTGTTGGCTGAAGAACTCTCTAGCTCTGTGCTGTGACTTTGTGGCTTTAGTAATCGATCAGGAGAAGGAGGAAACAATTGCACGTGGGGGGGTGTGGCCTGTGAGCAGGAAGACCTTTGTGCTCCAGGAGGCCAGGACAAGAGGTGCTCTCTGCCCGGCTGGGAAGGGCTCAGTGGGGACTCCTAGAGGGTGCAGGTGAGGAGGACACGTGGAAGAGGGAGAGGAGAGGAGGTGGTGGGTGCAAATGCTCCAAGATGGGACCCTCCCGATACCCACATCCCCCACCCCAGCCTTCAGCAGTGCTGACCAGAATTTGTACAGTCCTTGTCCCTTGTAGGCACCCTTCCCCTCCCCAGAAAGAACAGAAGAATAGGGGAGGGCTCTTTGCACCCAAAGGGCCTAGACTCAGAGGAAAGGCAGTTTGCAGCTCTTCCAACCCAATTTTTCAATTTTCCGGGGCAGGAAGGCCACCAGGTGCCTTGGGCTCGTGAGCATTATTTTCTCTATTTTGACGTATGGCACCATCAACTTGTGGCTCCGGCTGAGAACCTAACAACAGTTTACAGGTTTTTCTGTGGAAAATGCAAACAGTGTTCCAAGCCGCCCATTTAAAAACCCGTTAAAACACTATCTGTAGGTGCACTTTAAAGGCAGTTCGTACAAAGCAGGAAACTGTAACTAGGGTGAGGAGGTCACCCAGGGCAGCCCAGGCGGCAGCCTGTGCCTGCTGTTTATAAGCCGCCTTCCTGTCTGCGAGCAGGAGGGGCTCTTGGATGGTGTCGGGGCTGCTTTGCAGCTGTTTGGGGACACCCACCCTAGAGCACCCTGGGAACGTGTCCCCTGTGAACTCTGGAAGATGTATAACTTTGCCTCAAGACAAATTCTCTTCCATCGACACGTCTCAGCGACAACAGTTGATTGATCTCGCCCTGCTCTTGGATTGGCCGATGTGGACTGAACTGGGCTCACACCACAGCTCCTTGATCGCCGACCAGTCGCGCGCTCTCTCTCTCTGCCAGTGACCTTTTAAACACTATAAAATGAATGAAACAATTCAAAGTTCCTCTTTTGTGTCAGTCCCCAACATTATTTAGACTATGACGATTCCAAACTTCCAACTTCCTGTTCATCCCTTGCCCCTGTGTCCTGGGAACAACGGCCCACCCCCAGCAGGATGCACTCGGCTGCTGAGGGCCCCACCAGCCAGGAGATGCAGGACGCATTGCTACCTGGGCATTCAGTAAGCACCCACCAGCAGCTCAGACCTCTGCCTCATGCTTGATTTACACTTCCCCTTGGGCCCAAGGGGGGCCGGCAGGAAGGAGAGGGATGGGTGCTTGTTAAACACTGTATAACCGGTGCTGTGCCAGCCACAGCTCCCGTGTTATCCCATTTATCCTTCCTGTCAACCCAAACAGTAGGCACCAGCAAGTTCACTGTATCAATGAAGAAAAGCAGTGAGCAGAGAGGTTCAATAACTAAGTCTGGGAAAGAGCAGGAACTTGACCCCAGATCTGTCTGACCCTCAAACCTGAGCTCTTGGCGTGGACTGTGTTCCAGGAAGATGCCACATCAACGTGGGAAAAATAAATGCACACAGAGGTGTCGAGCTTCTGGGTCAGCAGGCAGGTCCAGGCAGCGCGCCAAGGCGCGTGCTGCGACTGGTGTCCGTGCCAGCTCAGAGAGGACGGAGGGCAGGAGTGAAAAACGTCCTGTGAATCCTGGTGTTGGGTGGGGGTGGCAGGAGGAGCCGGGGCTGGGCCACAGAAGTGATGTGGAGCTCTGCCCCTGGGCCTACAGCAGCTCCCTCCAGGACCGTACCACCGCGGCTGGACTGCGGTGCAGCAGGAGGAGGCCTGGGGCTGGGCAGGCCACGGAGTCAGCAGGAGATGCTGAGAGAGCAGCCCCTGCCGCTCGGCACAGCTGGGGATGTGCTCCAGCAACACCCTCAGGAGGATGGAGAAAGTGGATTGGACCACAACCCGGGCACAAGTGCTGACTGCAAAACCACATGCAAAGTGCCTTATGCATCCAAGTCGATGTGGAGAGAGGTCTCAGAGCAACGTGTCACACACGCTCCATCTTTCATCATTCTTGTGGATTAAGGATATTTAAGAGGCCAGGTTTTAAAATATTCTGCTGTTTTATCCCCCTTGGGACATAAATGTTTTTCCATGTTGCTACATAGTCAGTATTATTATCTTTTAATGGTTACATAGTTCAAATTCCCAGAGTGGACAACCCTGTCTTTCTAATGCCTCCAAGGAGAATCTGGAAATCTAAATTAAAAAGAAGGAGGAGGAGAAAATAATAATATATAAGAATGTTTATTGCAGAATTATTTATAGAAGCAAAAATAATAATAATAATCTCAAACTGGAGACAATGTTAATGTCCAGCCAGGACAGGATGGTTTAGTAAATCAGAACACAATGCAATTATGCAACCATTAAAGTGGTAATTACACAGACCATGTAGCAACACTTAAAAAACATCTATGCCTAACAGGGGAAAAAGCACTAAACAAAATGGTATTTCTAGCTATAGTGATATAAAGGAAAGCGTGCCTTGGGGGCTATGTGACAAAAGAAAACAGAAAACAACAACTTCTGTTAAGGTGGTTGGGTGCTGAGGAATTACTTTTAGAAAATGTATTTTAATGCTGGCATGGTATTTTAACAATAAATAAAAAGCAAGTTAAAAAAGTAGCTCCAGAGACAATTTGCTAAGCAAGCAGACAAGCTTTCCTCCCCAGGGGGTGGAAAGTAGACGTTTTTTGCTTCTCTTTTCTGCTTTGTAATCTGCTCACCAAAGACTGGGCCCCAGGTAGAGCTGGACTCTGCTCCCAGACCCGTGAACAGCTGGAGGATGAGCTTGTCCAGCTCAGCCTGGCAGAAAATGCTGGAAGTTCAGTGGGAAAAGTGTTGTGGTTCCCCTCTTGGTCTGTGTCTGTGTACTTGGTCTTGGTCTATGTACTTGGTCTTGGTCTGTGTACTTTTCCAAACACTTTCCTGAGTGCATAGCCCCCTGCTCTTCCTCTGTGAATGTTGCCTGAAATCACCTTCCTGAAGCATTTTAGCTTTTTCATACCCATTCTTTTTTAATTTTTTCATTATAGTTTTTCCATTATCATTTAGTCCCCTTATACCACCCTGACCCCACAATCACCACACTGCTGTCCATGTCCATGAGTCCTTTTTCCTTTTTGCTCAATCCCTCCCTCCCCTCCCCCTACTTAGCTGTCATGTGCTCTCCATCTACGAGTCTGTCTCTATTTTGCTTGTTGGTTCAGTTTGTTCATTAGATTCCACGTATGAGTGAAATGTATTTGTCTTTCTCTGACTGGCTTCTTTCATTTGGCGTAATGTTCTCCAGGTCCATCCATACTGTCGCAAAGGGTAGAACTTCCTACTTTTTTATGGTCAAGTAGTATTCCATCATTCACATCTGCTCTCATCCAGTCTCTGAAAGAACCTGCTGAGGTAGGCAGGGCTGCTCTCAATAGGTCCATTTTTCAAAGGGGAAAACTGAGGTCGTATACACACCACAAACTCCACTCTTGGACTTTCATCAATAAGCTTGATGAGCCTGCGAGAGCTGAGGGGCTGAGTCCTGGTGTCCTCGCCGCATGCCCAGCACACAGAAGGGGCCTATGGCTCTGTTGGGGGCCGAGGCCAGAGCCAAGAGGAGGGGAGGGTCTCAGGAAGGCCCCTCTGGGGTTAGGCCTGTGTTGCCCCTGGCCTGCCCTTCTAGGCCTGGGTGACTCCGTCCCTGCACCCCAGCTGTGTGGAGCCCCAGTGGCCCATAGCTCCAGGCAGGCAGCTCACACAGCCCCCACGCCAGCCACTCATGCCACGGGAAAACCCTCGGAGCTGCAGGGTGCCTTGTCCCTCCGGTGGCGGCAGTGTGCCCGAGGCCTGCCGAGGGTCGAAAATCCTGGGAACAGAGCCCCGGCCAGCCCAGCCAGCACCTCGTTAGGAGGCCCCAAGGCGGGAGGGGACACTTCAGGAACAATGTTGTTTACTTTTCTATTTTTAAACAAGTCTGAGGTCTCTGGGGGCACAGATGAAGTTATCAGAAAAGACGCAAGTGGAATAAAACCTCAGCCAGCAGGCTGGGAAGAGCCCTTGGGACCAGGACCTCGCAAAGCTGAGAGGGAGTTTGTTTGTCTTGTGCTCTGAGAGCACAGGACTGGGACCAGTGTGCTGGACAAGCGTGTCCCCGAGCCCTCTGCAGCCTGTTCCCTCGGTGCCGCTGGGGAATTCGAGTACGAGCGGTACTTTTGAATGATTCCGTCAGTGTCATCTGCAGCCGGGGGAGGAGGTTCCACTTCTGGAAGGAAGCCCGGTTCACTTCTCACCTCAGCCATGTGAACATTTCCCAGTGGAGCCACTGCCCCAACGGAGCCCAGCCCCATCTCTGCTGGCTCTGCCGCCCAGCCTGCTGCCAGAAGCCTCCATTTCCTCACCCAGCACCAGGCCGGCCATTCTTGCCTCTCACTGGGAGGAGCCATGGATGATGGGTGCACCTAGGGAAGGCTGGGACACCCACTCACTGAGTCCTGGAGAGGCCCTGAAGAGGGGACTTGTCATTCTCATCTTAAGGGTGAGGACGCCAAGGCCTGGAGGAGTGGAGGCGCCTGCCCGAAGCATCCAGACTTGGGCCCACCTGGGTCCAAGGGTGCACTGCCGTTCCACAGCACCAAGCTACCTCTCAGGTGCTCCCAGCAAGGGCGATGTGTCGTGCTCTTGGGAGCTTTCAGAGAAACTTTCACTCATTGACAGAGTCCATTAGAAGTCCAAGTGGACTTGGGTGGAGGAGAAATGCCTCCCAGAAGTAAGAAGCGTGGTAAGAAGCAAGGAGAGCTGAAATGGGGCTGAACGGTCCCGGTTTGATTTCTGGCCCTTGCTGGACACCAGCTGTGGGCCGCTCATTGGGTTACTCCAGGCCTGAATATTCCCCACTGTGAACCAAAGTCAGTAATGGAGCTACATCCCAAGGTCAACGAGAGGGTCTGATTAAGGAATGGCAGATCAGGCGGCAGGAGGATGCTCCAGCTCTGCACAAATGAAGACAAATGGCCCTCTAGCTCCTGGCCCTGGACAGTAATGTGGACTATGGGTTGAGCAAATTGCACCAGGCAAGCAGTGGAGAGTCCTTATGCATTGTCTCCTTCTAGAGGCGCCACCCAGAGGCAGCCCCTGCGAGGTGCAGAATCTTCCACCTAAGATGCACTGCAGGAGAGGCTGCCCCAGGCCATTCCTGCAGACTCCCTCCACCCCGCCCCTCCCTGCTCCCAGCTCAGAGCCACAGGCCAACTGGGCCTTTCCCTGGCGTCCAGGTAGAAGGTGGGGGCTAAGAAAAAGCAAAGAATTGGCCCAAGACCACTCAGCCAGAGGAGGGAAAAGCTAAAACCAGAAGCCAGAGCTCTTCCCCACCTCCCAGGCTTTCCTAACGACCTGTCCCAGAGGCACAGCACACCTGGCAGATGAGGAAACCGAGGCCCCCAAGACAGCAGCGTGCCTGAGGCCACTGCTGAGGGAGGGAGCAGTGGAGGGAGGCCGGAGGCCAGACCCCACCGCTCTGTCACTGACTGCTCAGGCCAGAGCCCAGACTGCACCCTACATCACTGAGCTTTTTCTGAAACCAACCACTTCTTAATTCTTTGGCTGAATGTCTAAATAAGGATTTTTGCCAATTCTGAGCCCTGCTAACTGATGAAGTTGTCAGAAAAAGATCTAATGATGTTTGAAAATGCAGGGAGTGAGCCAGCTGCCAAATTGCCCTCCCAGCTCTCACTCTGCATCAGGGAATTGGGGACCCTCCCACTGGGGGGGGGCGGTGCTGGAGGTTGAGACTCTGCCGCCTTTCATTAGCTGTGTGATATGGATGAGTTGCTTAACCCCTTTGATCCCCTGCTCCCCAGCTGTGAGTGAGGATAATAACTCCCACTTCCCTGGGTTACTTTGAGGATTAAATGAGATGATGTGTGTGAGACATTCCAGCACAGTGCCAGGCACAGCCCAGAAACAGGGCCAGCTGGGAGGGTGGGACGAGGCCAGCTGACTTAAATCTGCTGAACGGATGGAGGTGGCCATGGCTCAGCCCTGGGTGAGTGAGAGCAGAAGTCACCAGCCCCATCTGGGGAAGCACTGGGTCAGCTCCAGTATCTTGGGGGGCAGGAGCTCAAGGAGCCAGCAGGCTTCCCTCCAATGGGATGAAAGGCTCCGTATAACCCCAGGGCCTGTGGGGTGGGGCCTGGGAGGCCAGGCAGGCCTCACCTTTTGTTCTCTACTCTCTCACCAACGTGTTCCACTCAGGAGTCAGGGCACTAGGGACGCCGCCTGGCTCGAGGACTTGGGAATCAGACAACTCCCAGGCCTGCCACAGAAGCCTGAGAGGCTGGGCTCTAAGAGGGACCCTCCCAAAATGAACTGGGTGCCTGACCACGGGCCTCCCCCAAACACCAGACACACACATATGAGATCTGCCCACCCAAGGGTGGTCTCAGGTGGGTGTCCCAGCTAAAGATGGAAAAACCTGTTGCCCATCAATCACCAACAGTCCAGGCCACACCCTCCTCCTCTCTTCCTTTCTCCCCTGGCTACATACAGGTACACACATGTAGACATGTATACACACAAATGTCATCTGATTGGTGACCTGTCATTCTCCCCAGAAGATGGGGAAGTATGGAGAAGAACAAGCAGGTCTTGGGTGCAAACATATTTTTTGCAATTCTGTGGCTTTGTGTAGAGCTGCTGACTTCTCACAGACTCAGTTTCCTCATCTGTCGGTGGGGAAACACCACTGTGTTGTCAAGGCCTGTGGTGAGACCCAAATGAGGCGGAGCACAAACAGGGCTGGTAACCAAGAAGCACATGACTAATGGCAGTGGACATTTGGGACTGGAAAGTAGAATTGCTACAACCATGCAATCTGCTTCTATTTTTAGCAAGCCAGGGAGCGTGTCTGAGGGTGAGGGAGGGGCCCCAGCTGTGGCCTACATACAGCATGAGGATTATCTCTGGGCCCAGCTATCCTGGCTTGGTTCTAGGTGATCAAAGATGCCCTCCCCGCATGCTGCCTTCCCCGCGTGCTTGGGTCTATGCCCGCTGGCTGAATACGACGCACTCAGAGGACCGCCTTGAGCTCATGGGAGCCCAGAGGTGGCTGTTAGGAGTGGGCAGGCTGGCTCTTCACCAGGGATCAAACTTCAGAGCTCCCTCGGGACGTGCTGGAAGTGGAAAGACCCCAGGCTGCAGAGGGAAGCTTGGGCTCCATCCTCGGTCAGCCTCTGATGGGCCCTGTGACTTTGTGTGGTCACATCCTGTCATTGGGCCTCAGTTTCTTCATCTGTAAGAACCTGCCCACTCTTGGGAGGTGCAGTGAGGAGGTGGCATGAACAGGTTCTGACAAAACCAATCAGAAGATGCACAGGAAGACGCCCGGAGTCCAGGTGCCGCCCCCTTCCCACCACAACCTCCTCTCAGATGGACAGGAGGACCCAGAGCCTCTCCGGGTGTGGCCTCACCCACAGAGAAGGGGCCCAAAGGCCTCTGGGACCCCTTCCAGCCCAGGGCTCTCCAAGATGAAGCAGGACCGTCACTTACAACAGCAGAGTTTTCACTGCCCGGACTGCTTTACCTGCTTTGACCCTCTGCTTTCCCAGCTGTCAACTCAGATAATAACTCGGCCAAGGGCTGCTGGGAGAGTCCACGTAGGTGTCCGACCGCCAAGTGCTGGCCTGGCTCAGCTGCAGTACAGCACTAGCGAGGTCCTTCTGGGCCCTTCGAGGAGGGGTGCTGTTCCCAGACTTGCCACCCAGCATCTTAAAAAGTGGGGAGAAGACGCTGGCAGAGCATGACAAAGGTGTCTTTCTAGGAGGAGCCGTGCCCACCAGGTGGCCTGGGTAAGCCTCTCGGGGCCCCAGTGCCAAGCACTGGGGCCAAGAATAAACTCTGTAAAGCCCCAAGGCTTGTGATTACCCTGTTTGTTTTCAACCCTGAATCTCCTAAGAAAAGGCCTTTTAAGCCCCCAAAACCTCCACCAGGGCACAATGCATTGGAAGTGAATAGTAACTACTTACGGGGTGAATGAATGAGAACCAGGTGTGAGAACCCCTATTCATGAGACCCCCCAAAAATGTCTCTTATCCCTGGAAATTTCCTTCTGATAATGAACAGGACAAGAGGCAACATTTCCCAAGGGCCCCCAGGGAAGGAGGAGCTCTCAGGAGCTTCGAGCCTGGCTAGGCTGGAGCGCAGTGTGGGGACTGGTCAGCAGGGAGCAAGGCTCTGAGGACGCAGCCAAGCAAAGCGTTCGGGAAGCTGAGCGTGGAAGGCACCACAGGGAAGTCCGGGGCAGCCCCTCTCTGTGTGGGGGGCTCTGAGACGGCGGCGAGCAGGAGCAGGCGTTTGGGGAGGTTTTCCTGAGCATCGGAAATGCGGGTGTGGTTCCTCCGTAAAGATGACAGGTTAAACCCTCGCCTCTATTTCTGTTTTTTTCTGACACTCAGTAAAACTCAGGTAAAGGGAGTCTTTAGGGACTTGACCTACAAAGAGAGAGAGAACATGAGAGGACAGCGACAGTCACACAGTAACACACAAGGGAAGCAGATGGCTGAGCAGGGACTGACCCAGCAGACACGAGAGAGCAGGTCCCTGCACCCACAGTGGGGAGAACTAACCCATTCTACACCTCGAACCCTCCACAGGCTCTGGAACTGGAAGCACCAGGTTGCACCTGGAATAGAGGTCAGAGGTCATGGGAAAGGAGGTCAGAGGCTGAAAGTCTGGAAAAGCAGCTGGAGTCCTGGACCTCGCCGACACTCCGCATCTGTGGGGCGATTGTCCCTCCTCTGCCCCTGCAGCAGATTGGAAAGTTGCTCTCTGGAATGAAGGTAACAGAGGCGGTCTGCTCTGGGGGCATTCACCTGCACGCTGATGTCGGAGACACCTGGGCCCTCTTTCCCGACTCGGCTCCAGAATACTGGCAGCCAGGACTTTGCTCCGTCTTCTCTGCAGCATCCTCATGAAATGGCCCCTTGGTTCACCCTTGAGGACAGCTCCTTCCAATAAACTCCACCCAGGGACTTGAGCTGGGAAAACAACTTTTTAGTGACCACACCCCACTCTCAGGATGAGCAGACAATAACCAGAGAGCCAAGGAAGGCTTCTGATCGAAGGACGAAGGAGACCCAACCAGCTAGTGGGGAAAAGCACCTGGGAGACAAGATCAGAGAAAATACCACCTCCCAGGCAAAGGAAGGGACACTATTTAAAAACAGGAATAAACAGAGGATAAAATTGATATTTTAGAAATCAAAAGCATGATGGCAGAAGTGACTAACTAAATTAGAGTTGGAGATGAAGTTGAAGAAAGTTCCCGAGAAGAAGAGCCAAGAGACGAAGATAAAAATTAACAGAGAAGAAGATGCAAAGTAGAAGACCATCACAGGTTGTGCAACACCGGGGTATCAGAGTTCCAGACAGGGAGAACAAGGAAACAGAGGGGAGAAGTTATGAAAGAAAGAATGCATGGAAACTGGACGTCCTTGAACTGAAGGATAGCTCCACCAAACGGGCCCTCTGCGTGCCAGTGCACGGAGAGTAGGAGCCACACTAACTCGTGTTGTTGGTGATTTCAGAATAGTGGGAGCCAAAGCAAAGACCCTACAAGTTTCCAGGAAAAAAAGGGGGTCATGAAAAAGATCAGGGAACTTCTCAATAACAACAGTGAAAGCTAACAAGCAAAAGAGTAATGCTTTCCAAATTCTGAAGAAAATTGACGTCCCAGTTATAATTCAACTCCCTGTAAACTCTCCATTAAGAACAAGGGGAGAATAAGGCATTTTCGGATCTATAAGGCGTCGAAGCATCTACCTCCACGCATGCACCCTTTATGGGGAAGCTGCTAAAGGCTGTGCTCCACCACAGCAGGAGAGTAAACGGGAGGAGGGGAAGACGAGAGATGGCAGATGGAAGCAGCAGTGAGAATAATCTGGACGGCGGTGGAAGGAGATTCCAGAATGACAACCTGTACCAGGCTCGGCGGGCTGCCGGGCCCCAATTCAAGTGGGCCTGAAGGCCCCGAGAGAAAACTTGCCAAGAACATGGAATGTATGAACAATGTGTTACTCCTGGGTGCCCATAAAGGAGATTCAGACAGTTGGCAGGGGGTTGGTGTCGGCTTAATGATAACGTAGGGAATTGAGCAAAAATGATGGTTACACCAGGAAAGGCAACAACAACAGAAATTGTGCAGAAAGGGAAAACTAACCATAGTCTATCTCCCGGCTCAGCTCTGAGTAGGGCATACAGTCATAATAATGTAGCAACGCATATTAATCTGACCAAAATTATTACATAACTATGTTGGGAGGGCAGCGGGAGGGAATGGTGTGTAGAATGAGCATGGGGTCGGGGGTGAGCTAGACTTCTTCTCTAAGGGGAAGTCCAAGGCTGAGACATCGAGAAGGGGCAATACAAGTGTGCTCTTTAGCGATACATAGGCAAATAGCAAGAATGAGCTAAGAGCTGAAAATGGTTGCCTGCAGAGAAGAAAGGTGAGGCTAACCCATACGTGGCCACTTGACTCTTGGTGTGCATAAATAATTTTTATTTACAATCGAAAATAATAATGATAATAATAATTTTAAAATGTACTCCCATCCCTGCCCCTCCTACTTTGGTGATTTCTCAAGAGACTAAATAAATATAAGGACTTCTCGTGGCTGAAATCCTCAGCAGTGAGTTCTTTGCAAGCTGTTCTAAGCAGAGAGGCCCGGCCTGTAAGCAGGCTCTAGAAAGGCTCAGAAAACTGGGGGTACACGGAACCCAACATGGAGCTGAAACCTCAGGAGCCATACCTGGAAGGCCTCCTGACACCTCAGGCAGGTTTCCAAATCACTCCATGTTTTTAGAGTTGATGCCTGGATAGAATATAGTAGGTGAGGGGGAGGGGAGGAGGAGCTGGGCATAGACCACCCACCTGCAGGTACCCCAGAGGGGAAGGCAGGGAAGAGGCCAGAGGAGCTCCATGGCCCATTCAGTGCACACACTTCCAGCAGAGCCCATCTGAGACCCTGAAATCTTCCCACAGGTCCTGCCACCCACAGTCCCAAGCCCGGAAATTAGAAACCCAGGTCACACCACACCACTACTCATCCGTGTTTACAGAAAGCAAGATTGTTATTTACGAGAACAGAAACACTGAGCTAATTCCCTTTTAAATACACCAAACAGAGCAGCAGACAAAAAGAAAACAGAGCCCTCCTGAGTGGGAAAGGGAGGGCACGGTCAGCAGGCTCTTCCCACTACCCTCCGCTACCCAGGCCACCGTCTCCCCGTCTCCCCAGCTCTCTGCTGGAGGGCAGACCCTTCCCAATATTAACCAACCTGCTTTTTCCATGAGCGAAACCAAGTTAAGAAAACAGAACTTTCTTCCCAGGCCACTCAAGACCCTGAGCCTGGCGACAGCAGCCCCTGAACCCGCCGGGGCAGCCATCTCAAAGACCTTTCCTGAGACGTGTTCTGGGCCCTGTGAGTCACACAGCTCTCGTCCTTGGGGCCTCAGGGGACGCGGGATGCTCAAGCCCCCACTGCCCAGCAAGCCTCTCCTTGCTCATTTTGGGAAGCGAGTTTTCTGCTTCATCCAGGATTGGAAAGACACGCGCATTTTAGTCCTAGATCTAAACCCGCAAAAGTTCACGTGAGGACTAGTGATGGTTAGTGGAAAAATGCCTGACACCAAAAACAAAGGGAGAGAAATAAGGACAAGAAGGGATATGTATGGAAAGAACTGTTCTTGCTTCTGGGATTAGATCCTTCTTACCTTTTTTGTCCTAAAATAAACATTTTTTAACAATAAAATAGTGGTGATCGTGGTTGAAGTATTCGTTAATGTCCTTACTTGGAAAAATGGAAAGTTGACATCTCTAGCTAGTTCTTCCTCAAAAAAAGGATCGGTCTGGGGTGGGGGTGAACTTCACTGACTAAGAAAGTCGGAAGTCTGGGACACAGTGTGACAGACGACACAAAAGAAAGGAGGACCAAGCCCCAGGTCCAGACCACGGACAAGGGGGGGTGAGGAGGGCACCCTCACACATGGCCTGTTCTCCTTTTGATACCTAAGTGTGTGCCAGAACATGCCACCTAACTGCTTGGTTGGCCTCACTTGGTGCCCTTCAGTGACAGGAAGTTCATTCGTTTAGCACGTAGTTTGGGTGATTAGAAAGTATCTCCCTGTGTTGTCAAGAAACTGTCCTTGAACCCAGCTGTTTGCCTGGAAGGACCTGGAGCAAGGCCTGTCCCTTTTCAAGGACAGCCTTTCGCCTGCAGGAAAACAAGCGTGTCACACCCCGCCCCCTAGTTTTCTTTGGTTGGGGTCTATTCTCTTTCCCCGACCCCCAGTCGTTCCTCTTGTGAAGCAACTTGCCTAAGACCACACAGCTAGCAAGTGAGTTCAAACCTAGCTCTCCTGCACCCGACCCCATGCCCTGTCCCCTCGTTCTCTCTAGATGTGACAATGGCTCAGTGTCCTCAATTCATGAGATGGTTCTGGTTGTTCAGAACCAGTTGAAAAAGCAACAAAGTAACCAACATTAAAAAAAAAAACCCACAACCCCACAAAAATAGTCAATGTGGTCCCAATGAACACATCTGCACAGAAAAAAATACAGAAGGAAATAAGGCAAGATGGCCATGACAGTGATCCTTT
Source organism: Sturnira hondurensis (assembly GCF_014824575.4). Lineage (NCBI taxonomy): Eukaryota > Metazoa > Chordata > Mammalia > Chiroptera > Phyllostomidae > Sturnira > Sturnira hondurensis. The sequence goes on along the minus strand of NW_028089294.1, from coordinate 15,724,823 downwards.
GCGGTGGATCCCCTGAGGATTTTTATTGAATTTTGGCTTGTTTCTGTTTTCCGGGTTTTGGGGTTTTTAAAATAATTACCTGGTTTTTATTTGTATGACAAAATAAAATAATCACCATTCAGAAAGATGAAATACATAACCTTATCCCAAGACCCCCCCTCTCAGTTTCCAGCCACTTCCCAATGAGTAAGCTCCCAGGAGCCTGGCGCTCCAGAGGTGGCCCAGACCTGAGCCCACCCTGTGGGCGTGGGCTTCACAGCAGCCTGACCTTGCTGCTGCACCACCCCCCTGCCCGGCTGCCAAAGGGCGAGTCTGTCCGCAGCCAAGCAGACCCAGACCACCCGAGGTCATCCTGCCCACCTGCTCCGATCAGAAGTGGAGAGCCCAGCCTGGCGGTCGGTCTTGAGCGCCGGGCCCAAGCTCTGCCATCAGGTGGGCAGGTGGGTCCCCTCTCCAGGCCCCAGAGATTCAACAGGCAAGCCCGAGGTGGAGAGCCTTTGACAGACATCAGAGTGGCTGGTCTCCAGTTTCTTTCTAGGCTTCACATTCAGACATCCGGGGACTGGCCAGTGACATCGTCCCCACCCATTTGCCCTTGCCTCTCTGGGCTGCCTCTCGGGTCCCTAAGTGGAGCGTCCAGGTGTGAGAGAAGTCCTAGCCACTGTGTGTATGCGTGTTTGCGCCCATGTATGTGTGTGTGTGTGTGAGGGCATGTGGGGGCGTGGGGGGACGGAAGGGGTGTGCATGTGAGTAGGAGGGATCAGAGGGACAGAGCCCCCCTTCTGTACCTGGCACAGGTACATTATCAACTATTCCACCTTTTGAGGGCTTCACTCCAAAACCCCAGCCACCTCGCCACCCTCCACCTTCCTTCCCATTCCTTTGTCTTCTCTCTTCCTCCCTCCGTGTCAAGCCTCAGCCCTGTTTCTTTCTCTGTCTCTGACCTAGAGCAAGACCTGTCACTCTGCAGCCCTCGTTGATCGGGCGGCCCTCCACCCATGCGGCCTCCCCCTCAGAGCGCCTTCCGCTCCAGGCCCCTGGCCCAATTCCAGGAGTGCCCACAGCTCTCAGTGTGTCTTGTCCCAGACAGAAACGAAGACGGGTTCTGCTGCACACTGACAAATTCAAAGCATTTTTCTGCCGAGATCCAAATGAAAAACCGGGAAGCCTGACGCCACCATGATTTGTTAACCTGACACTGCCTCTCTATGCATTGAACAAATTTTAATTAAAATCTCAGGAGTGATTAGAGAGCCCTTTCACTGGGCACCTCTGGGCTCTCCCGGAGGTGAGAGCAAGGCCTTTTCACAACAGGGACAAAGGCTCGGGGATGGTCCCTAAAAGGTTAGCAGTGGGGGCACTGACAGCTCAGGCGAGCTCAGCCTGCTGGGGCCCGAGGAACCCTAGCGAGCTCGCGGATACTCCAGCCACATCCACCACCCCACCCACCCCACATGTGAGGACTCGGAGACCAGCATTTGCAGCCCATCTGCAGGTGTCCACACCACCACCCCCAGCCACCCCACCATCCTAGACTCACCCTCAGCGCCGGCAGGGAGCTGACCTGGTCCATGGTCAGGGTCGCCTCCTTGTAGTGCTTCCCAGGCGGGCAGAGCTTCAGGAAGGTATCATGGATGCTGAGAAGAAAGATGGGATGGGATGGGGAGCAGAAACCAGAAAGCCCCCTCCCCCATGGCCAGACTCTCTTAAAGGAAAGGGACTCAGGACAGAATGACAATGAAAAGGCAGTTAGATGTCCTTCCACTCTTCCAGAAGCATCCTTGGGACTCCAGTGTACCAAGCACACCATGGAGGATGCAGAGATGAGCCAGGCAGGACGGAAAGTGAGCAAACATGCTCTAGAGCCTGGAACACACGCTGCAAGTGTCAGTCATTGGAAGCCAGAGCTGGAAGGGACTTCTGTAGTCACTCAGTCTAGTCCCTAGCTGGCGAAACCGGCAGGGCCTTGCTTAGGGAAGCCAGGCTCACCTTCAGCCCAGAGAAAAGAGGCCCCTCTGTGGGTGTGGCTGAGTCAGGGTGAGAACCCAGCTGCCTACAGTCAGCAAATGATGCGGCTGCCCTGGGTCCAGCCTGCTGGCTCCGCAGACCAGGGATGGAGAAGCTGTCCTAACCGATCCTAAATTCAGTGTCTCTATCTGGAGGCCCCACCCTGGTCCAGGGGGTTTTGCTCATGAGTGACAGGCACAGGGTAAAACACTGTGTGACCACTGAGAAGAAAGGGCCAGTGGTAACTCTGTCCCAGGCCAGGAGAGGATGCAGCCACCTCTTCTGGTCTCCCACCCAAGTTCAGGGAGAACCTTCCACGTCAGTCTTGTAAGGGCCACCAAAGACTGTGACAAGTTTGGGAGGGAGCTGAAAAGCAGGGTGTGAGATGGGTGGGGGGAGACATCCTCCAGCAAAGTCCTGGGTGGGGGTGGGGGGGACTCAAGGACAGCAAGGACCAGAGGCAAGCCATCCTGCAGGGGAGGGGCAGAGGGCATCACCAGCCCCAGCCCAGAGGAGTATTTCATCTCTGTTACTGTTAGAATTGCGGGTGGGAGGACATAATCAAGAGCAAGCCGACTTTCAGTAGATTCTATTATTTGTTAAGGGTTCTCTGAGGCCATGTACCCATTTGGCCGGTGCCCAGGGCGGACTGCTCCCGCTGCCCCAGTGTCCCGCTGGGAGTCCCTGCCACACGCTGCCAACTCTCAGGGACATTTTTCATGGAAACTGCATGCTGGTCTAGCAAGGACAGGACCATTATCTCCAGTTTACAGATGAAGAAATGGAGGCTCAAGCATGTAAATAACTTCCCCGAGGCCACATGGTGGTGAGAGAGAAAGGCAGAGCTACAGACGCCCTGGCTTCCCCCCGCACCCAAGCCCGCAGCAGGGAGACGTCAGGATGGCTGGCGGAAATGGGAGGACCCCCTCCTGCCCCCGAAGCCCTCTTCCTGTTTATCCAGCTCTGTTTGCTGGGGGCACTGCAGCATCTTATCTCACTGAACCTACCCAACAACCCCCGGGAGAGGCGTAGGGGTGATCGTTTCTATACATGGGGAACCGAGGGGCAGAGGAAGGGGCACGCCCAAGGTCAGGCGGCTTGGGAGAGAGGGAGTGAGGTCTGATCCCTAAACCAGGTTCTTCTTCGAGTGTTAGTGCCCACCCAGGAGAGAGGCTGGTAGCCCCACCCCCTTGGAGAGCCTTTTGGGGACGGGGTGCTGTGCGGGAGGGCCCTGCCGGGACTTCATGACTTCCCAGGCCGCGGAATGGGTAGGCTGCCCGCACATGAATCGTGGCTGCGACTCAGCCGCCACAGAATATTCCCCTCCTCCAAATATGGATCAGCTGGCTCCAAGTGGAGCTCCGAATTAATCACTAATGGACTCAAAGTCAAAGTCATTTAAAAAACTCACACGGCCGGCCTGCCAGAAATCATGCAGCCCAGGCTTCGGCTCCTTCCACACCTAGTCCAGACACAGGGAGGGGCTGTCTGCGGCCAAGAGAGGAGGGGCCCAGCTCCACTGCTCACCCTTGGTGCGACCTTGAACCTGCCACATCCCCTCTCAGGCCTCAGTTTCCCCTGTGTGAGATGGGTCTCCGTGACCCCCGCCCCGCGGGCCGCCTCCAGTTCAGGCATTCTGTGGCTGTGTCTGCCCCTTTCTCTGGCATCCTGTCACCCCTTGCCTCCGAGGCCGTGTCATTTAGTGGCTTTCAACTGGGTCCCTCATTAGAATCATGCAGGGAGCTCGTGAAAGGATCCGTGTCCACCCCCAGACATTTCCACTCAAGGCCGGGGAGGGGCGCAGACACCTGCAGATTCTGTAAGCATCGGTGTCTCTACCCTACAGGCAGGACTGAGAGCTCAGCTCCAGCGCAGGCCTCGATTTCCATTCCCCCAGGCCCATCCTGGGCTCAGTGACCTGGGCATGGGATCAGTAGTCCTTTGCCCCATGGTCAGCCTGTAGTGTTCTATAAATAGCGCCGTCTTTAGCCTGAAAGCGTGGCTTCTAGTCCCCTGATCAGCTACTTCCCAGCTGGGCGACTTGGGCAAATCGTTGCTGGGAGCCAGTTTCCGCATTTGCGCAAAGGAGACGATAGCACCAGGAAAATAACACTGACGCGCTCTCCGCACTGACCCTTGCGCCGGGCCGGCCCTAGCTCCCGACACAAATGTCATCCTCTAGTTGTCCTGATGTCGACCACGCCAGGGCAAGTTCCATTACGCTCACATCACGCTGTTTTTGTAAGTGTGGAAACGGAGGCCCAGCAAAGGTGAGAAACTCACTCCCAGTCACACAGCCAGGAACTGGCAGAGCTGAGGCTCGAACCCTGGCCTTCAGTTTCCAGGAAGCAAGCCTGTCCCCTCTGCACCCGCTGACCATCTGACGTTCCAGGAAGACCAGGAGCTGATGCCAGGACAGAGCGTGGAGACTGCAAAAGCCCCCATTTCAATGGCTAGAAACCTCTATGGTGTATCCTCACAGAGGACCTGTTGGATCAGCTCTTTGTACTAAATGTTTCCTGGCACAGTATTTGTAAAACCGAACACGATAAACACCCGACGTGTGCACTATAGGGGCTGGTACAATGCATTATGGTTCTTCCATAGGAAGGAATGCTCCACAGCCACTAAAGAAGAATGAGACACACAAAAAAAGAAAAAGAAAAAAAGAGGCAGATCTCATGTGCTTTAAGTAAAACTAGCCAAGACGAAAACTTAAAAAATAATAATAATAGATACTGCAGTAAGAATGAGATGCGATGTTTGAAGGTTATATATGTAGGGGAAAGATTTATATATGAAGGTTATATATGTAGGTGAATCTATCTCTCTGTGAAAGATTCTTCTGGAAGGTGAACAGAGAAGCCGGCTAAGTGGTAGCTACTCTGGGAAGAAGGCCTGGAAAACTGGGAGGGAAGCATTCACTTTTTTGTGTAGAAATTTCTATGCTATTCGAATTTTCTAGCCATGCGCACACATTGCACTTCAAAATTCTACTTCATTTTTACTCGAGTTACTTTTTAGAAAATCTCAGTAGGGTGATAGGATATGAGTCATTTGGAATTTTGTCCTATTTTTTCTGTTTAAAAAAATGAATTTTCATTTTTAAAGGAAAACCATGCAGCCCCATGACTGCCCCCGGTCTCCGCAGCTCCCTGTGTCCTGGCTGTCCCTAGTCCACACTGATGCCTGGGGAGTCTCTTTTTTGTGGCAAAGTCATTGCCTACCGGGTCCTCTGAGCGGGAAGTGTGGCTTCCAGACTGGACATCACAGCTGGGGAGGGGGTTCCACTCCTGAGCGTCCAAGAGCGGTCTCCTTTCTCCAGCCTCCCCCATCCCACCCCCCCGCACCCCCCGCCTCACATCTTGGTGGGCTCCTAGTCCCTCCTAACCAGTTTTTAGAGCACCTGGCATGGGCTGAGTGCTCACCCATCTCTCGTGCCTCCAGTTCCCTGTGCGATCCCACGAGGGGCTGTTGTGATGGGTGTGCTTGGCCTGGAGCCTCCCCACACACACAAGCCTGCACAACAACAAGGACTGTGCTGCTCCCCCACTGCGCCCCTCACAGTGTCTGCCCCTGCCCGCACTGAGGAGGGGCTTGGGAGGGGGTGATAGAGATCCAGTCAGTGCATCAGAGACACCCAGCGGGTGGACAGTCCAAACGGGCTTCAGACCTGTCTCCTGAGTCCTTCTTCCTTTTCTTCATTATCCCGAGAAGGCCCTGTCCACCTCTATGAGTCTATAAAGCAACCCTGCCTTGGATCCTGCAGCAGGCTGACGTTTCACTCAACTCAGCCAGGCCTGGGGCTCATGACCTCAAACCCTTGGGGCTGGGGTCCGCCTCCGCCTGCCCTGTGCAGCCTCCTCTAGGGAGCTCTGTGGCTGTGAGCAGGGACCCCACCAGGGCTGGGGCAAAATCCCACCTCATGGGGAGGGGGAAGGGGGGCTCTCTACTCACCACAGGATTTCATTCCTGGTCAGGAAGGTCAGGGCCTGCAACAAACCACAGAGAGGGGACCTGCCCACTCCGTCCAGCCCCGCCCTGGTCTCCCTTGGAGTGGGGAACCTCAGGGCCGGGGTGGAAAGATGCCTGCCTGCTCTCATCCCATAGCCCAGGAAATGGAGGCACCGCAGCCCTTGGTAGCTCCCTGAGGGGGTGGCCGCTGAGGAAACAGTGCCCTTCCCCCCTCCCTGTCTCTGATGGCCTTGGGAAAGGGGGCATGGGCCCAGGCCTGGAGAGGGGACCAGAGACGAGACTGAAAACTGGGCTCTGGACAGGAGACAGGCGGGGAGGACTGGGTTGGGCCATGGCAAAGGCAAGGGCCACCACTACCCTGACTCTAGAGCTTCAGGTAAGCGCTTTCCCGCTCACCCCACCTGCCTCAGGAAGCTCCCACCTGTGCCCAAATCTCCAGCCCTACTACCCACCTGGTATTCCTCCAGGTCCTCCCAGTGTATCTGGTACCTCAGACACTGCCCCATGCCAGCCACACCTTTCTCTCTTCTGGCAGCAGAACCTTTGCCCCAAGGGCTCACCAGTTTGCGTGCCCAAGTGATGTGGTTGCCATGGTGACCTACATTCCACCTTCTGCCCATTCTACCTGAGCCCCTGAGTGGGCAAAGACATGGGTTCTTTTGGTTCCCTGGGCTAGTAGACACCACCTCCTAACCAGCAAACAGAAAGGCAGCCCACCAGCAGGGCTGAGCACCACCCAGTGGGCTCAGGAGTCACACTGCTTGGGTTCGAATCCCAGATCTGCCCACGCCAAGCCATGTGACCTTGGGCAAGTTACTTAGCCTCTCTGTGCCTTAATTTCCTCAATTATAAAATGGGGATGATAATTATGGGATGGTTGTGCGGATTATTTGGGTTAATACAGTTAACAATGCCTGGCATATACTAGGTGCTCACTAAATGTTTGCTCTTAGAACCATGTCCCAAGCACTGTGCCCAGTTTGAAGACACAGAAATGAGTGTGCATAGGCCTGACCTCAAAGCATCCCCCACCCACGCATCAGGGTCCCTGCGGGAGCAGAGGGCATATTTGAATTAGGATAATTTGAAGAGGGTCTAAAAAAAGGAATTTTATGGATAAAGCACAGTAACAAGGTCAAGGTCGGGGTGTAGAGAAGCCACCCAGGACAGTGCAGGACCCTAGGGCTAGTCACCTCAGAGTTGCTACCAAATACGCAACACACGTGGAATCAATACCCTAGAATCACTCCCTCTCCTCTCCTGTGGAGACGAAGAGCCAGAGAAGTCACTACGGCGTCAGTGTCATAGGCCAGGAGGAGCTGCCCGATGCCATCTCCCACTGCCACCCCGGGGGAGGGCGGCAGACACCCTCACTGTGCCACTTCGACCCTCCTGGCTCTCCCTGCCACAGGCTCTCCTAGGTGAGCATCCCGAGGGCTTTCTGTTGAGCTGATTCCTATCTCTGGAAATCAGCTGTTCCTTTGTCTTCATCTGTCCTCTCGGAGCTGGAGCCTGGCAGAAGAAACCCGGGAGCCCCAGTCCCTCACTTACCTGGCAGACACAGGTGGGGCACCTACAGTGCCAAGGAACCCGGCCTGACCCTGGGGAGAGATGAGTGGAAGTGGTCCCAGCTCTCTAGAAACGAGAGCCACACAGACAGACACTGAGGGAGACTGAGCAGATGTCATCAATGGCGTAGCAGGACGGTTAGGACTCTTTAGAGGCGGTGAGACCCCTGGAAGGGCAGTCTGACTGCAGGTGGTGACACTGAAGTGGTTACTATAACGATGTGGTCAAGAATAGGGGCTGGCCTCCTCACCTCCGGCAAGTCGCAAAACGATTCTAAGCCTCAATCCCCTCATCTATAAAACGGGAATAGTAAATCCCTACTTTACAAGATTAATGCAAGGATAAAATAAGGATTTATAAGATAAAATGCAAGGATTTATGTAGCAAGGTACCTGGCACATAATGAGTTCTCAGTACAAGTAAGTGATATTGTTACTTTCTACCATTAAGGCTGGAAGAAAAAGTCAGTAATTAAAGCCCCTCTTCTGCTGAGCCCATTCTAAGATCCTGCCATCCTTTATCAAGTGGCTTCTCTCCGCCGGGTGCACCCGTATCTGCTGTCCCTAGCCCTGCACACCAAGCCCCGGGAGGCCGGCAGGGTACCACTCCTTTACTGTGGGGAGGGCAGAAGCTGTTGGGGCGCCATGATGCTGCGGGATGCCCCACGCGGGTGGGCAAGGGGGGATCCAAGCCTGGAACGCAGGTGCAGGCCCAGGGATTCCCACAGCGTGGGGTGGGAGCCAGGGGAGCTGTGGGTGACACCCCCAGAGGTGGCTCCCTCCTCAAGTCTCACTCAGTCCTCCTGTTACAGGAGGTTCAAGGGGCCGTGCAGCACAGGCAGCAGGTGCTTATGATATCCAGTGGACACCGGCTGAAAGGAAACAAGGTAGAGAACATCCCTGCAGCCCAGGGCTTTTAGCTCTTCATTAGACAACTCTGGACTGAGGTAGGCAGAGGAGAGAGCGTGAAGGAAACCCACGCAGGAAAGACAGCCTCCCTTGGATAGTGGCAAGTGCCAGAAACACAGTAAAGCAAAGATTCGGAGGGGGTGGGGCTGGAGAGGCTCCCCAAGGAGGTGCCGCTTGGGTGGAGACCTGAGGGATGAGGGGCAGTGAGCCAGGCTAAGCTGGGAGAGTCGTTCAGGCCCAGAAGCTGACAGCATCCAGCTAGAATTTATGACACTGCTGGGGTGTCACTGTATTTGTTTACAGACTCCCTTCCCTTTTGAAACTGATACAGGTTTGCCATTTATAACTGTGATATAAAGTTTCCTCTATAAATATATCTGTTTCATGAAAAGAAATAGGAGCCCTCACGAAGTAAAATATTAAGTAAATAATTGTACAGGTGGTGAAGGAACACGCCAGAAATCACACGGCAGCTCTCTCCCTCCCTCTCTCTCCTCATGCAGGTTTGCAAGTTCTGCTACCCCCCTCTCTCCCTTAGTTTCATCCCCCCACACCTTCCCAACCTGCCCCAGCACCACACACAAAGGCTCTTTGATTCCATCCCAGAGATGGTTTTCATTGGTTCTTACAAATAACAATAGTAGCGGTAAGAATATCACCTTACATTTGCATACCCTTTGTCCTCCCAAACTGCTTTTCTATGTATCATCTCATTTACCCCAGAGATAAAAGCCTATGCTCCTTGAAAGAAAAGAAACAAAGGAAAATCCCCTCTGCCATATGATTCTTCCTTCAATACAGGAACCAACCAACATCCCTGCCCGCCTCCACCCAACGCCTCTTCAGTGGGAATTTTGAAGGGGGTGTAACTGAGCAGCTGCAGGCCCGGGCGGCCCGAAGGCTCTCCTGCGTCCTCTTCAGGCCTGCCGCTGCCAGAACCTTCACTGCGTGGGAGGGAATGCGCTCCTTGGCAAGGTTTCTGTCGTCTTGCTATGAACTCCACCAACTGTTCAAACCGCAGCCCCGACTCTGACCTCGATCTAGGTGTCTCTCAAGAAGGGCTGGGGGAAGAAAAAACAACTTTGTATCATTACTCAACAGAAAAAAAAGACAAATAGTTTAACTAAAAAATGGGCAAGCCACCCAGGACAGGGTTTGAATAGATATTTCTCCAAAGAAGGTATTCAGATGGCCAATGAGCACATGCAAAGATGCTCATCACCATTAGCCACCAGGGAGATGCAAATCCAAACCACAGTGAGATTCCACTTCACAGCCATGAGGATGGCCAAAGTCAATGCTATGGTTCAGTGTCAGTGAGGATGCCAGAAACCAGGAACGCACAGCCCCTGCTGGTGGGATGTTAAATGGGGTGGCCACTTTAGAAAAGAGTTCGGCGGTTTTGCAAAATGTTAAGCATAGCTATCACATGTTAAACATAAGACAACAGGCCCAAGATGGAGTCACTTATGCTAAGCCCCACATCACCAAACCAAGATTCAACTAAATTACAGTTTTGGCTCTTCCAGAAATGTTATCTTAAACCGATCCACCAAGAATCGCCTAACTGGCACCAGTGAGGTCATCTGCGGGGTAGCTCTCCGCCAGCCCTGGTGACCTTGCCACCAGCCAATGTTTTTGCGGATGTTACTTCCTTGTTCCCACTCCCTCTTGCCTATGAAAGTCTTTCATTTTGTACAACTCCTTGAAACTCTTTCTAGCTGCTAGATTGGATGCTGTCCGATTTATGAATTGTTGAATGAAACTAATAAGATCCTTAACATTTATCAGATAAATTCTTTTAACATATATGACCCTGAAATTCCACTTCTGGGTATATACCCAAGAGAAATGAAAACATTTGCCCACATAAAACCTTATACATGAATGTTCATGGCAGGATTCTTCATAATTGCCAAAAAGGTACAGACAGCCCAAACAGTCATCAAGTGATGAATGTACAAATAAAATGTGGCATATCCAATGTAACAGAGCATTATTCTGCTATAAAAATAAAGGAAGTATTAATGCATGGCACAACATGAACAAAGCTTGAAAACACTATGCAAAATTAAAAAGCTCATCACAAAAGGCCATAGATTATACATTTCATTTATATGCAATGTCCTGAGTAGACAAATCTATAGGAACAAAAAGTAGATACATGGCTGCCAGGAGTGTGGGGGAGGGTGATTGCGAGGTTACTACTAATGAACATGGAGTTCCTTTTTGAAGTGATAAAAATATTCCAAAATTAGATGGTGGTAGTGGTTGTCCACTTTAATACTGAATTGTATGGTAAGTCAATTATTTCTTAATAAAGCTGTCACTACATACAATTTCAAGGAGCGTGTGTGTCCTAACTTAGTGCCCAGTACATCATTGGCCCACCATAAATATTATTAAAGAAGTGTGTAAATGAGATATTATTTTCTCAGTAGGTAGTTTCCGATCTGTTTCTTAGGCTGCGGGTCTTGTAGGTGGGGGCTCTGCCCACTGTAGTCACTCAGTGCTGAGGACGAGAGGGAAGATCCTGCGGCAGCGAGCCACTGCCCAGCTCGAACATCTACGAGATTTTCATTTGAGTTCCCAGCAACTGAGCAGCCTGAAAAGCCACGTGTGGTCTAGAGAAAGGATTCTCTGAATTCCTTTGCTGTGGCAAGGGGCCGGCCTGGGGACACAGACTGGGATCTATAGAAGCCACCTGGCAGACTGAAAAAGGATGAAAGGACAGCCTTTATGGTCTTGGGGACAAGGAATAAGGAAGACAGTGAAGACACCAGACTGTCATGAAGGCTCGGGGTGAGGGTGCAGGGTTGCTTAGAAACATCCCTGGGTGCTGAGAGTCTCAGCGCCTGAGTCACGCTTCCTCAAGCTCATTGGTGGGGAGAGTGAGGGAATGTACGCCTTTAGAAGTCTGCCTTATACCCTTGGCTGTTTCCAGCATGATGCAGTGTGAAGGTGACCCAGTGGCAGATGAGGCATGACCAAGGCAGGGCTCTTAGCTTCCCAGTCCAAACAGGGGGCCTTGAAGTCCCCACATGTTCCAGGCAGTGGATCAGGGGAGCTGAGAGCTCAAGAGAAGTCTTGGCCAGTATATGTCCCTCCAAGAGACAAATAGGACAAACAGACTCCCACAGTGCATGTCATCACATTGTTTATAAGGTCAGGTGTGTCCGTCATGCCTCGTTAGACCCCAGCAAAAATGTACAAAACAAACATGGATCCAAGGACACCTCCCTGCAGCCAGGGAACCCCACCCCCACCCCACCCCACCACCCAGCATGCAGACGGATACTGACTTGGGGTACAAAACCTGAAGCACTGAACATTTACTTGGAGGACTAGCTCATCCAAAGAGACTGTTTAAACCAGTTCTTTAGTTTCCCCATTTACATTGGCTGGGGAGAGTAGGGTTGTTATGGCTGGAGCTAGAAACAGAGTAAATATTCCAATAGATGGCTTATTTAAATGAAAAAGAAATCATTCAACTTGGAAGACACTGCAGTATTATTCATGGCACATTCACGGGGTGAAAGCTTGGGAGAAAGATCTGGGCGGTTTTAGAGAATAAGCTTTCCTCTCTTTGCACACACCAAGGAAACACTCCACGGCCAGGCCAGGCCAGGTCAGAGGGAGAGCGCTGATGGTCTCTCCCACTGCAGGAGTAGCTTCGGAGGCCTGGGAAGCCAGAGGGGGCTGATCCAGCGGGCCCTGGTGGTGAGCAGGCTGGAGCCTGGACCCCACAGCAGGGGAAGCAGGGAAGGGTGCTTCCACTACTACACCCACTACTTCCACTACTATACCCACTACTGCCTTCAAGCAAGGCAGCTGCTCATCACACGTCACCTTTCCGCAATTGTGCCAGACCCACCTAGGCTCAACTCAAGGGTGGCTTTCGTGCCTGTGGATCTGGCTTCTGGGATGAGGGTAGGGACAGGCCTATGTTTGGAAGAGCCGGAGTCTCCTGACAGTTGAATAGGGCTCCCCAGGCAGTGGTGGGAAGCAGGTAGACACACGGAGGTAAAAAGTAAGCCTGACACTAACTACCTGGGTTTTGTGCAGATTTCGCAAGTTAAGGGCATAATCCTCCACCTGACTCCCTTCACTTCGGACTCCAGCTGCAAGTGCTCGGGTTCCCGGGCTACCTGCACTTCCAGCCAGGTGGTCCCCATCTCCCCATGACTGATAACTCTCTAGAATATCTCAAAGAACCAGGTGGAGTCTGATTCTATACTTAGTGTTGGTGTAGATAGCTAGATATGAATAGAGAGAGCAAAGGGAACGAGGCATTAAGAAGCCTAATCAACTAGGGAGCTGAATCAAACAATAAGCCTAATTAAGTATGGAACTCACAGCTTCAGACACCCCAGGGGATCAGAGTATTGCCCCACCAGGGGGATTAATACTCCTCCCTCCCCCACGTAGGGAAGAAGGACCAGCTCTCCAACCTCCAGTGGGTACGACTGGCCCACTCACCCAGATTGTAGGGGGTGCGGAGCTTAAAACAATAAATGGAGAGGTAAGCACATGTGCAGTAAAAACCAGGTGACACAATAGAAGCCAAGATGGTGCAGGGGGAAGTCTTTCTACTATGAGGCATGCGCAGTAGGAACTAAGGCGGTGACCATAAGGGGAGGAGCCTAGCCTGGGAAAAGGATCAGATTGGATAAGGAACACAGAACCCTGGAAGATCTCGGAAATGCATTGGTTAGGGGGAGGACCCAATGCAAGGCCAGGAAGGACTGGCAAACTGGTTGGTTATTTTGAAAGAGCAGCTGGTCCTTCCTAAACTCTATATAATATGATCCAAGCTTAATGAAGCTCTCTCTCTCACCCAGCACCATGGGTTTGCCTCGTTCGTTTGCATGTTCTCCCTCCACACCAGCTGTGCGGCCCTAGCAGCCGCCTGCAGCCCGGCAGCCAGTGGACTCTGAGTGCGGGCTTCGAGCTCAGGCCTCGGCGTGCCAGTGAGATGCCAGCCAAAGCACAGCCGGAAACAGAGACTCAGTTAGCCGGACAGGGGCGGTGGCTGAACTGGACTAAGCTTCGGCGTGGCACAGAATCTCTTGTCACTGGCACTGTTTCTGGGCCTGATGAAGACAAGGCTGGACTTTTTTCCACAGTGGGATGGACAGAGATGAGACACCAGGAACCTGGGGGCAGCCATCTACTTCAACCCCAGTAAATCTCGTCACTCCACCTTGTCCTCCTATGCGTGGAATACTTTCCTCGAGACTCCACGAAGGGACCCCATTTCCGCTGGCAACCCCAGCACTATAGCTTTATTACAAAGTGTTCAAATCAGGACTGGCCAAGTGAGGAGACACACCGCATCAGGTCTCAGAGGGTCTCGAATGTGAAGCTTCCTCCCGATGTGCTGCCCTCCTGGACCCTCGATGCGTATGTAGCACTAACTAGGAAGAGCTCACCTGAGCATTGGCATCTCCAGTCTGTACTGGGCTTTCATGCTGTCAACATTTGGACTGAATCATCCATTGGTCCTGTGATTGAGTGTAGTCTCCAGCTCCCTTTCCTCCCCAGAGGTTGCGCTGATATCATCTGGCTCAAAACCCCAACCCCGTAATCACATGGCTGGTCCCCATCCTGAGTCATCTCATTAGCATGGGCTTGGACCAGGTCTGAGCAGTGCACTGTGAATAACAAGGACAGTCCTATCACTTAGGGAGCCCCAGGGATTTAGAGGTTACCTCCCATGAACCAGGGACATCAGCCCCCCAATTCTTTATTACTCAGAACTAGGCGATCTGGGGTGGAGAGGGGTACAGTCAGAGAGGCAGAGACCTAGGTCCAACCTTCTGAGACAAAAGAGACCCTCACCAGAGGAGAGGAAAAACATGGACAGGGGATATCTTTCAATGTAAACCTTTGTGTTCTTTTCCATGTTCTCCTAAGAGACCTTTTTTTCCCTTTTGTCTCTCATTCACACTGCCTGGGGAAAAGAATTGTCATTGCAGAGGGGACAGAGCTAGAAGCTGCCAATGTTCCTTTTTTATTTATTTGGATTCTCAGACTTTAGAGAATCCAAAGGGAAGGCTGTGGGAAGCCGTGTCCAGAGTTTACAAATGAAGGATGGTGAGGAAGCTCTGTGCCCCCTGGGAGGGGGACAAGGGGTTCCCACTGCGGGCACTGCCTCTGCCAGGCCTGGGAAACCTACAGCCAGACCCTTGTTGACCTCTGGGGGAACATTGCTGATGCCTGGGGAGGAGCCCCCAGAACAGCCAGCCCCCTCGCTGTGGGTCAGCCAGCCAGTCACAGGTCCAGCCCGACCTTCTCTCAGATGCGCCCAGCAGGAGAGTTTGCTCCCAAGGCCCTGAGAAGCCTCGTCTGACTTGCCCATGTGAACACGCCCCCACCTCCATTTTCGATGGCCTGGGACATGAAAAAGCTCCATAGAAAGTGGATGGGGGACCTCAAAACTCAGAGGGCAGAGAGCTGGTGGGGTGCAGAAGGAAAGCTCCAGGGTCTGGTGGCGTGTTGGAGCTGGATTGAAGGACCCCCTCCCTCCTCCTGACTGTATCAGATGCCCTGGTGTCCTGGGGTCCCACCGTGACTTCAGGCAGCGCTGTGAGGACAGTCTAAGTGAGAGCTTGGCCCTGCTCAGAGTGTTGTCTCAAGGATTCTCTATGCACTTTCGGCCCCAGGACTTCTCAGCCAAGAAGCTTCGTCAGCCTGTGAGTGAGCACAGCCCAGAAGTCAGGGTGACACTCCTGGGGGCGGGCACTGGTGGACAGAAGGTCCCACAGCTGCCCTCCTGGGCAGCAGCTCCTGCGGGGGTGGGGGGCGTTCTGTGGCTTCTCAGCAGGATGTGGTGAGGTCATGACTCTTTAAGACTGAAGGGATCGGACCCTCTCACCTGGCTGGGCTTCTCCTCTGTCCCCATCTCTCCCCAGCCCCTCACTCCTGCTCCCTGGGGCCAGCTCTCAAATAAACCCCTCACGCGGAAGTCGTGGTGTCTGTCCTGCTTTCGTGTGACAGCTCCGTGGGGCTCCCGCAGTATTGCTAGGGCCTTCTGGGGTGCTGCCCTGCCACTTGGCTCTCCGATGGAAGCAGTCCTGGATTTTCAGTTCTAGATTTCCACGGACAAGCTGTAAAAAGATCATCTCGTTGGACCTCTCCATTCTGCAGACGAGCCCGAGAGGGAGCCTGAGATCACGCAGGGAGGCGCCAGCAGAGCTGGTCTGGAGCCTCCCTGGTTTGTGTCCTTGCTCCCAGCAGGCCTCTGAAGGGCGGAGGCCGGGTTAATGAGGCTCTATCTGTGGAAATGCCTCGTAAACTGGGAAGCATCATAAAAACGCTCTTTGTCACGATTCGTGCCAGACCTGAGACTGGAACCCAGATCTGCTGACTCCGCGGCCAGCGTTAAGCCCAGCGATAAGAAGACTGTGTCAGGCAGCCATTTAGGATTCCTCATTTTTATAGTTACATGCTTGCTGGAAACCCCACCCCGGCTGTCACCTCGCTGTGGGGCACTCCCTGTGTTGCTTTCTGCTGGGTGGCTGGGGGTTGGGAGTGGCTGCTGTCCTTGTCAATCTTTCATTCACTAATTCAAGTCTTTTAAGATGTCCCAGGCACCTTGTTGGAGCTGGAGCTATAGTGGGACCAAGACAAACATAGTCTCTGGCCTCCAGGAGATTAGCATCTAGTAGGGGACAATGTTTGGACCAGAGCTGGCCCTTAATGTTTTCTGGGCAGGCAGAGATTGGCCCAGAGGTGGTATTCAATAACCCCTTGATTGACTATGCATTTTCAATGTACTGAGTGTTATAGACAGAGGGCAGGATGCAATGACAGTGAGTCCCCAGGGGCATCCGACCAACCCGGGGGGTCAGGGAAGCTCCTTTGAGGAGGGAACATTTAGCTGAGACCTGACGGATGAACAGGAGAGAGGCAGACATGAGAGAAGGAGGGGGTTTCCTGGCAGAAAAGAACATGCATGAAAGCCTGGGGGGCAGAAAGGAGCTCAAGACCCCATGGATCGGCTGCATGTTGAGAGCAGGAGTCAGGTAAGCCAGGGCTAGGAGGGGCTTGGGCACCTTGAGGGTTTATCTTCAAAGCTTTCTTAAAAGCCATGGGATGTCATTGAAAGGTGCAATGCAGAGCAGTGACACAATCGGATTCTTGTTTTCCAGGGGTCAGTGTGCTCACGGGGTGGCTGGCGAACACGCTTGGAAAGGGGCCAGCCTGTCTTTGGGGAGGGATGTGAGGAGACTACCAACAAACAAGGGAGAGGCAGTGGTGGCTGGACGGGGCTGTGGCGGTGAGACAGGACTGGGTGAGTTCATATGACATTTTAAGGTGGAATCAGCGACATGAGGAGGTTGGAAGTGGGGGAGAGGGGAGGAGAAGGAATCGTCACTGGTGACCCTCAGGTTTCTACATCAACAGCAGAGGGGGATGAAGGAGCTGCTTCCTCCAGAGCTGGCAGCCTGGGGGAGGGACCGATTTGGGGGGAAGAACAAGATTTTAGATATGGTGAGTTTCTGTGCCAACAGTCACATGGAGGTGACCCGTGGCAGTTAGATATGCGGGACGAAGAGCTCAGAACAGAACTCTGGGCTGGAGACACAAATCTGGGAATTCCAGGCACAGGTGGTATCTAAAGCCGTGGAGGTACTTGGTCAGGGTCACTCTGGGGATGAAGACGAGGTCCCTGCCTTCAAGGAACTTTCCTTCCAACAGAGTGGGCAGAGGATGCCCCATCCAGTAATGTCAGAGTAGCTCGCTAGAGGCCAGTCTTCTCACCAACAATGCGCTGGAGAAAACCCGAAAGCCATCTGTTTGCAGGCAGCCAGGGTGTGAGAGGTCAGGGTCCCAGAAAGATGGGGGGGGGCGTGTAGAGGTGACATCTGGTGTTATTCTTCCCCTTAAGGAGTTGCTGATTTGTGAGTGGCACAGGGTGGAGAGGGTAAGAATCAAGCTGAGGTGGTGGCTAAGGAGCGGGATACTTGAGCTGCAGGTGTTGGCGATCTGGTGGGGTGGGAAACAAAACTTGTATGCAGACTTCTCGGGTAAGCAGAGCGTGAGAGTCAAGATGTCCAGGAGAAGAGAAGCACAGTAGGTTAGTTGAAAATTCCAGAGTCCTGAGGCGTCTGCTAATTCATAAGCCGCCCTCACCAGAGTAGGGAAGGGCTGAGTGGGAGGCACCATGGAGAGACCCAGAAGCTGAGCAGAGGTTTTGGAAGTCTGATGGGGCTGGGGGAATGAACTGGGAATCAAAGACTCACCAAAGAGCACAGGCCCGGGAAAACGACCCAAACCGACCCAAACCGCAGTGAGAACCTCAAGAGGGGGAGGTGCTGGGAGGTTGAGCAGCAAACAGCAGCCACCTCAAGGTCTGACAGCCTGCACAGGCCAGCACCATCCCCAGCGGATCAGGACGGCCTTCCAGCATTGCAGCGGCCTTCCGGAAAGCCAAAGTAAATCCTCTCAGATGCGAAATGTGCCAGTCGGAGCCCAGAAAGTCTCTGCATACTAAAAAGAGACCCACAGGCGACCCAGATAGGGGTGTTATCCAATAAAGATGTTTAAATACCCATGATTAATATGGTCAAGAAGGTAAGATGACAGGATAGAGAATTTTACCAGAGAACCGGAATCTCCATGCAGAACAAACACATGGAAATTATAGTGGAGTGGACAGATTTGAAAATGAGTATCCTCGAAGAACAGTTAACGTGCTCCCAACAGCCAAGCGGAAGGAATAGTGCCGGGGGCGGGGCAGGTAAGTGCAACAGGAAGCCCCACAGGTGACAGCCCCCACAGGTGACAGCCCCCACAGGTGACAGCCCCACAGGTGACAGCCAGCAAGTGGGACGGAGGGCAGGATGTAGAGCTGGCAAACGAGAGCAACACTCAGTGGAGGACACTGAAATGTGAATGTTAGAGGAACAAACTGAGTGCCATCCACGAAGAGCAAATAGTAGTTATGTTTGTCTGCGTCTCTGTTGGGTTTAGTTTGCCTCTGGGTCAACTTAGAAAAATGGCCATTTGCATTTTTTTTAAACTACTCTTTTCTCAAGCATCAGGAAATACTTCAAGCATTTTTAATGGTTTCACCTTTTGGCTATTTTTGTAAAACTATATAACAAGACTACAATACACTTTCAGACTATAACATTGAACTTTTAAACACATTTTGGTATTGAGCAAGACCTTTTTCAGCTAGTTTATGCTGTCCTTCCGTTGCTGACCTTGTCAGCTACTTAATTGTGAAACACGGTTTGTCTCCGAGTGCCTCTTAACATTGTATCCTTTAGAATCATAACATTGTATCCTTTAGAATCGAGATTTTCCATTGCATGGGAGACCGTTCTAACACACTCACACACAACGCAGGGCTCCTCCTTCCACTTCACTTAGAGACATATGGTTTTCATCAGTCGCTTCTCTCTTCTTGGCAAAAACCACAGCAAGGATTTAAATTTTGTTTAACAAATAGCCCACTCCTCTCACACCAAGCCCTTATTTGCTGTTCTCCCCTTTCCCTGTCCCACATGACCCCACCTCCAACTCTTGGGGGCATTCCTGAGAGAGCCCCTAATCTCCTGCCAGGCAAACCCCATCGGTGGAGCTGCCCCACCTGCCAGACCTGACCAAGAGAGCCCTGAAACCACCCCAAAGGCCTCTGGGAGTTGGAGCAGATCAAGCTGAGGATGAACCGTCTCAGAAGAGAGGGTTCCTGAAAGATGTGCTGGCCAGCTGGGAGCTGTCCCTCACTGCTGCAGAGAATGGGCAGCGAGTGAAGATCCTTCAGAGACTGGAAACTGCTGACATTTGGGGTGTCCTGACGCTGAGCCGATCCGGTGGGAAAGCCAAGCCCCACCCCTTTGCCACAAGCTCCACTGCTTTCCGTTTCCACTAGTCCTTACCCTTCCTGATGTTGTTCTAAGGGATACAGGAGGCTCCACCTCAGTCACCTTCTAAGCTGTCAGCAAAGCTTAGGAAGCCCCCGGCAGCCCTGACTGTCCTTCCTCTGGGGGCTGGCTGAGACCCCTGACATGTCATGGCCAGAAAGAGCACTAGTGAGGTGCTGAGGGACCCTGGCTAGGGAGTACCCTCACCCCCACTGTATTTACTGTGACAACTGATCATTTCCGCCCCTCAGTGTATGCTGCACCCATGTGTACTTCTCCCCTGCATGGCTGCANTGCCACAAGCTCCACCGCTTTCTGTTTCCACTAGTCCTTACCCTTCCTGATGTTGTTCTAAGGGATACAGGAGGCCCCACCTCAATCACCTTCAAGCTGTCAGCAAAGCTTGGGAAGCCCCCCGCAGCCCTGACTGTCCTTCCTCTGGGGGCTGGCTGAGACCCCTGACATGTCAATGGCCAGAAAGAGCATTAGTGAGGTGCTGAGGGACCCTGGCTAGGGAGTACCCTCACCACCACTGTATTTACTGTGACAACTGATCATTTCCGCCCCTCAGTGTATGCTGCACCCATGTGTACTTCTCCCCTGCATGGCTGCACCCGGTCTCGGTGCCCACCCCCCTTGCCTGGACCACCAAACTAGCCTCCCACCATATCTCCCTAACTCCCCTCAGGCCTCCCTTTAGTCTGTTCTCCACCCAGAGGCCAAGCCATCCAGCCAGATCCCACTGAAAACCTGCTCAGTGGTTTTCCTTTGGACTCAGAGTAAAATCCTGACCCCTCACCGTGGCCCTCTGGGCCCTGCCTGTCTCTCAGCCTCCTCCTGAGTGACTCTCCCTCCCTCACTGGCCCCAGCCACATTGGACTCCCTTCAGTCCCTGCCCCAGGCATCCTGGACCCCCAGCCCAGGGGGCTGGCTTAGTCTCTTCCATTCCATTCCAGGTCAGAGCCGCACAGCCTCAGCCCTGCAGGTAGGCCTGGCTCCAGGCACCAAAATCAGCTGCCTAGAGGTAAGATGGCCCCTCCCAGGACTGGGCTCCAGGTCTCTCAGCCTCCTCTGGCCTGCCTACCCCTTCCTCAGATGAGGAAACAGACACCCACCTAGGAATAGGGCTCTCCAACAGTGGAGGTGAGTTTATGGCAGAACCGGCCCAGAGGCCTTGTGTCTTCGCTCTTAGGCCAGTGCTCTTTCCTCCTCCCTGGGGCTACCCGACGAGGGACCTGCTGGGGCTGCGAAGTTGCGGAGAGGAGCCAGGTCTGCGGTTTGTGCAGCACTTGGAAGACCAACTTCCAGTCTGACTGCTGCCCTGCAGGGCCCAGGGTGCAGTAGGGCTCTGAATGAGACAGATGAACGTTTCTCGCTGGTTCCCATCAGCTGGGAGCTCCGGTGCATGCTGGGAACTAGCCAGGACTCACCATCCGTTAACCATGGAGGGCTTGGGGGGGCCTTGGTTTCATGCACACACTGTGAGACCCTCAGCTGCATAGAGACAGTGACCCTAGGCAAGGCACAGAGCTCCTAAGACCCCATGGGAGGAGGGAGAAGAGGCCTGCCTACTTGTAGGTCAAGGTGCCTCGTGGCTGGTGCTCCAGCTCGGCGACAGTGAGAACTGGGGAATAAAGTCCTAGGCTGTTTCCAGAAGGCTCTTGTATTGGGAGATTGGGCACAGCTAAGCAGGTGCCGACAAGGGAAGGGTGGGATCGGAGGGGGAAAGATGCATCACGCCAGGCAGGCAGGGTGACAGAAATATTTGCGGGCTGTAGTTAGATTGGAGCAGCGGGAAAGAAAAGCCGAAATGTAAACAACCAACAAAATTACCCCAGCACTCCTGCTGTCCTCGGGTGGCATAATTCATATCAAAGGGGTGAGGAATTTTTATGTGCCTGTAGAGACAGCTTGGAGGAGAAGGAGTTAAGACAAATAATTTGATTGTGTTCAAGAAAAAAGTAATTTCAGAGCTGGTCCTTAATGTTTTCTGGGCAGGCAGAGATTGGCCCAGAGGCGGTCTCAGGGAGGGGGTGGGGATGAGCTGCTGGCAGGAGGAATCGATGCTCTGGGAGGCTGGGGGGCGGGGCGGGGAGGGATAGAAGGAGGGGGTGGGGAGGAGACAGGAAACACAGGGGTTCTAGGCTTCGAGGAAACGGGTGGTCAGTGGGGGGCGGGGGGGGAGGGGCAAAGGAATGTCTGATATTTGACTTGAAGGTGTTTTCTGTACTAAGACTCAACACAGCTCTCTCAGTTATCCTATGGAACATGTGTTACACATGCCTTGTGCTCAGGCTGCCTTGGGGAAATCAAGGAAAAGGATCATGTTTTACATTTGTTTTCACACAAGGCAGAGAAGAAAATGGCCTCAGCGGGACCAAAGGAAGAAGAGAAAGAGAAGGGACAGAAAGGAAGGCAGAGAAGGATGGAGGGAGGGAGGGAGGAAGGAAGGAAATAAATTCAACAGAAACAGAGGAAGTACGTTGAGAACAAATCCCCAGAAGTATCTCAGGAAAACCTGGGTTTCCCTCTTCTGTGGGTTGAGGGCTTGATCCATTTCCTCTTGGATGTTAAAGAGCCCCAGTGACTGTAAAGCCACAGGACTTGGGAACACCCAGACCAGTGGACATGGGGGCTTGGATCTTGTGTGTAACGTACGAAGTGACCAGGACGAAGAAAGAGGACATGTGAGGTCCGGAGCTGTCTGTAAGGGTGCCTGAGGAGACTGATTATCTAAGAGCCTAAGTCCAGGCCTGTGCTACTGAAGGCAGAGTCCTCAGCTCACCTTACCAAGGGGACCCTAGAATTTTGTAGAATGTGGAAGGAAGTGGGCTCACAGCACTGCCCCACACAGATTGTCACAAGCACAGGTCTGGCCTGAGCGTCTCCCTGCCCCTCTCTCTTGCTGTTTCTTAAAGCTACCTTTAAATTATGGATCAGGTCATTAACAGCCAGTTAAGATGACTGAGTGGCTCCATCTATATTTCAGGGCAGCCCTGGGATCCTTTTGGCGAGAACTCAGGACAAATCCCTTCCTACTGCCCTTCTCAGAAACTGAAGTGGTTCAAGGTGCTGATCTCGGAGAACTCCCCTGGGTAGAGCCAAGGTACTTCATTCTTTACAGAAATAGAGATACTATTTCTATACTATTTCTATTTAGATCATACACTGCCATGACCAGGGTCCCTCTGAAAGGCCTCTGGACCCGACCCACAGGTTTCAACCTTCTATCTCGATTTCTTCGGAGAAGACATCATGTACTTTATTATAATACAACATCTAGAGAGAAGGACCCCAGCCACACTAGTGTGGCCATGGCCACCCAGAATAGGGTGACCATGGTGGGAGGGATCTAGAAGCCAGATCAAATGTCAAATAAACTGTGAATATTGAGTCTAGAGAAGAGCAAATGAGGGAGAATGCATAACTGTAAGTGAGAACTCTGCCTCATAAGATAAATGCAATCAATTAGATGATTGATTGGCTAATATAAAAGGGAGGATTGATTATGTAGGCTTCAGGAGTGGCGGGATCCAGAGCTCAACAATGTCCTTGAGGTCTCTGCCTCTCTCCCATCCAACTGCCTTTCTAGTCGGCACTACCCATGGCTGGATCCTGTGCCTCAGACTACAGCCTGAGGGCTCTGTCTCATGCCACCTCTCAAGTATTTTCTCTCCACGTAGCAGGAAGCCTTGTTGACCCCCAGGAGCCCTAGATTCAGATCCTATCAGTTTAGAGACCCTGCCGGATGGCCTTTCCCAACAGCTGTCAGGGACGTCCTGGGTTTGACCGACTGGCCCAAATTAGAAGCACAGGCTCCTCCCTGAACGGACATATGTGGCCAGCAGGTCGGGTGTGCCTGTTGGCCAGGCCTGGGTCACAGGCACACCCCCTGCTTTCGAGAAGATTGCACTCAGCTCTACCCGAATCACCTGGACTCGGTGCCTGCAGGGAGGAGCGGATCCATCGCTGCAGGACAACAGAAGAGGAGCTCGCCGCACATAGACAGCAGAGACCCACCACGGCTGTCTGCAGATTCATGAGGTAGTCCGGGCTGTTTTTCTTTCTATGTGAGGTAAGTTTGATCACATCACCGTCTTGCTTAATATCCTTCAGTGGCTCCCCAGGGCCTGCAAGATAAAGTCCAGTTCTTTAAAATGGCTTGCAAAGCCCTCCATGCGCTGGCCCTGGGTCCCCACTCAACCTCACCTCCTGCCGCTCTCTGCCCAGTTCTGTCCTCCACCCCCAGCTCCACTCCACCCAGAGCCAGGCAGGCCTGGGTCCCTCCGCCCAAATCACGGGCCAGGCTCTGTCCTAATTCTCTAGACCACAGCCAAAGGCACGTTCACAACACTGCCTGAAATCTTAAGGGGGCAAAAGGAAGTACATATTAGAAAGCACCCCCAGAGCGTTTTTAGAAGTGGCTCAGCTGAGAACCCCGTGCTAACTTCAGAGTTCTTCACTAGCCCACTGCCCAGCTCACCTGCCACTGCCTCCATGTGGTCAGGGGTGAATCTCCTCCCACCACCTGCCCCACGCCACACCCACCCAGGCTCCTGGAAGTAGTTTTTCCTTCTTGCCCACACCTAAGATCTCAAGCCCTCCTGTCCTTTCCCAGAATTTGCCTCCCCCATACAATGCTTCATTGACAATAGGGATATCAAAGCAAAATATCCATCAGGACATCTTTTGAAAGTTGGGACAGTCACATAAAAATAGAACCTCACGTGAAACACCACCCCCCAAGTGCAAGCTGGACTGTGCCAGTCGGGGTCATTTGCATAGTTGTTTTCTCCAGTCTAAGCTGTAGAAGTGGGCACGTCTCTCCCACATTCTTCTCCATCCCAGCCCGCATCTTGTGCAAACAACTGATCCAGAGAAATACACACCACTTGGCAAGAACACACCCATTTCAGGTGTAGGGTAGTCTGATTCCAAATTAGGAGATGCTCAGAGGCAGATTCTATACCTGACCTTCTGGCCAATCTAAGTAAAACGATACTCAGAGGCAGAATTCCACACATTCATTCAGTGTGTATTACTAAAGGCTATTAACATTTCAGACTAAGAAATCCCTCTTGGGGCCCCATCAGCGCCTTCCCCTATTCACCAAGAATGATAAGTAGGTCCTCGAGTTACGCTGGCGTAGCTGAAAGGGCCAACGCAGATGCTTCATTCCAAAACAAAGGAACATCAGCCACAAAGCAAATTTTAGCCTCCGTCCTAGAAGGCAGACAGTTCAATGGCATTTTTCCAGTTTTAGAAAAAACAACTTATTATAAACTCATTACAGAGTCATTTTGTAATTCCAGGACAAAAGACAAGAAGGGGCGCGATGAGCGAAGGCTGATTTCAAAGGTTTGTCTTGGGAGACCTATTGTTACCTTCAGTCAAAACCAGAGGCGAACTGGATACGGCAATTTTCCAAACCTGCTCCAAGCAGTGAAATTTTGCAAATTCTTTAATATTTTATTCAGTGAAAGCCCATAGCTGAGCCCAAAAGCAAGAAAAAGAAAAATTCTAGGCACCAAAAATGAAATAGAAACCCATAGAGAGTCAAAAGGTACAAACCCCCAAAACAGTAAGTAGAAAGAGGTGATGGTGAAATCAACCCACGAGAGGCCTTAATAACTCAGAGCGGTTACAAGACTGTTGTGAAAATAACCCCTACTGAAGATGACCTCACAGACAAAAATTATAAAACACATGGGGAAGTCCAATGCCAAAATAGCCATTCCGCTGGCTTAACAAATGGGAATCATTCACACCAGAGGAACCGGAAACTAAAAAATGATCTGAAGAGGACCCCAAGTTTGATTAAGAGTTTAAAGAGACAAAGAAAGGCCTGCTTAACTAGAGTAGGGAATTGTGAATTAAGGACAAGAGAATCTGCAGTCTCTGACTGTAACTGCGGTTTCTCTATTTCTCCCTGCAGTCCTGTCCCACTTCCTGTATTTTGCAGCTTTAGTAGGTGCATACACGTCTAGGATTACTACGTTCTCTTGATGAATTCGTCCCTTTATCACTATGAAATGGCCTTTGTCCTTGGAAATATTCCTTGCTTTGAAGTCAGCTTTGTACAACATGAATATATCCACTCCAGGATTCTTTTGATTCGTGTAAGCGTGGTGTATCTTTATCCAACCTTTCACTTTTAGCCTATCTATGACTATATTTAAAGTGACTTTCTTGTTCTGGCCAGCATGGCTCAGCTGGGTGGACATTGTCCCACAAAGCAAATTTCGCCAGTTCAGTTCCTGGTCAGGACACACACCTGGTTTGTGGGCCTGGTCCCTGGTCGGTGCGCGTGTGAGAGGCAACTGATTGACGTTTCTCTCCTCCTCCTTCTCCTTCCCTTTCCCTCTCTCTAAAAATGAATAAATAAAATCTTTTAAAAAATAAAGTGAGTTTTCTGTAAGCAGTATGTGGTTGGATCTTGCTTTAAAAAAAATCCAATCCCATAATCTATGCCTTTTAATTGAGGTGTTTAAAACACTTACATTTAATATGATTGTCAATATGGGTAAATTTAAATCTGCCATCGTTCTGTTTGGGTTCGATGTGGGCCATCTGTTCTTTGTTCTTGATTTTCTCTTCTTTGAGTTAACTAATGTGTTCTATGATTTCATTTTATTGTAGGTGTACTTTATTTGTAAGTTATCATGTGATATTTATTTTATCATAGGTCTATCTCATTCTTTTTTAACCTCAATACAGAGGTTAAAAGTAGTATGGGTATATCACAGCTTATTAATTCATAGAAATTTAAGTAATTTTCAGTTTTTTAATTTTACCAAATATCTTGCAATTAGCATCTTTACTCATGCTTCTTTGTATCACTGTATTTCTATAGAATCAAATCTCAGAACTAAAACTTCTGGGTCCAAGGATAAGCACCTTTTCATTTTGATAGAGTCCGCCAAGTTGCCCTCCAAAAATGCTATATCAATTTTTTCCACCAAGAAATGGCCGTTCCCTCATCCTTGCCAAACCTACATAGAATCAATCTTCTTTTACTTTTATTTTTTTGTCATTCTGTTGGGGAGGTTGTCAGCTATTGTTTTTAATTTGCGTGTCTCTGGTTTTTGATCATATTAAAATATTGACATATTCAGTGGCCATTTGTACTTCTGTGAATTTTCTATTGTTTTTGGCTGAATCGTGTGCCCTCCCCAGATTCGTAAGTTGACGTCCTAACTCCCAGCATCTCACATGTGGCTATATTTGGAGCTAGGACCTTTAAAGCAGTAATTAAGGTAAAATGAGGTCACGTGGTGGGCCCTACTCCAATGTGACTTTTGTCCTTATAAGAAGAGGAGATTAGCACACAGATTGTGTGCGCAGAAGGAAGACCATGTGAGGACAGAGTGAGAGGGCAGCCGCCTGCAAGCCAAGTAAAGGGATCTCAGAAGCAACCAAACCTGTCGACACCTTGAGCCTGAACTTCTAGACTCTAACTGTGAGAAAATAAATTTCCCTGTTGTTTAAGCCACCCAATATGTGGTATTTTCTATGGCAGCCCTAGCAAACTAATACTGATGTTTATATGTATTGCCCATTATTCTCCTGGATTGTTTTTTTTTTCTTATTGCTTTATAGGAGTTCATTATATATTATCAATAATAAGCTCTTGCCTATTATCAATAATAACCCTTTATCATTCATACCAAAACACTCTTGAGAATGACACATGCTAAACCAGATGAGACACCAGGACTACAGGTACAAACCAAAGTGCCCTGAGAAAACTAAATTGGATGCCCACCCTATTATTATCTGTTACAGTTGCTGCCAAATTTTTTGCCAAGTATATTGATTATTTTTTCATTTTTAAATAGACTTCATTTTTAGAGCAGTTTTATACTCATAGAAAAATTGAGCAGAAAGTTCCCCTATTATTAACATCTTGCATTAGTGTGGTAATTTGTTACAGTTGATGAACCAATATTGATACATTATTATTAACTAAAGTCCATAGTTCGCATTAGTGTTGGCTCTCTGCTCTGCAGTTGTATGGGTCTTGACAAATGCATCGTGTCATGTGTCCACCATTAATTACAGTATTATACAGAGGAGCATCTCTGCCCTAAAAATGCCCTGTGCTCCATCTATTCATCCCTCGCTTCCTCCCCTAGAACTCATGGCAAACATTGATTTTTTTTTACTCTCTCTATAGTTTTTTTTCCTTTTCAGAATATCAAATAGTTGGAATCATACACTATATAGCCTTTTCAGACTCACCTCTCTCACTTAACGATATGCATTACATGTCCTCCATGTCCTTTTATAGCTTGGTAGCTCCCTTTTTATCATCAAAAAAGATTCACTTGTATGGATGTACTACAATTTCTTTATCCCTTCACCTATTAGAAGATATCATAGTCCCTTTTAATTACAATTTTGAACATAGCTGCTATAAATATTTGTGTGAAAGTTTTGCATAGAAAAAGTTTTCAATTCATTTGGGTAAATACCTAGGATCAGGATTGCTGGATTGTATAGTAAGCCTATGTTTAGTTTTTGAAGGAACTGTCAGACTGTCTTTCAAAGTGGCTGTACCATTTGCACTCCTACCAGCAATGAATGAGTGTTCTTGCTTCTCCACATCCTTGTCAGCATTTGATGTGGTCAGTGTTTAAGATGTTAGCCATTCTAATAGATGTGTAGTGGTATTTCCTTGTTCTTTTGTATTGCAATTCCCTTATGATGTATGATGTTAAATATCTCATATGCTTATTTACCATCTGTACGTCTTCTTTGTTGAAGGGTCTGTTCAGGGTTGGTTTGTTTTTTTCTTCCATGTTTTAACTGGATTGGTTGTTCTCTTGTTGAGTTTTAAGAGTTCTTTGTATTTTGGCTGCAAGTCCTTTATGAGATGTTTTCTGCAAAAGATTTTTCTCCCAGCTTGTGGCTTGTCTTTTCATTCTCTTAACAGTATCATTCACAGAGCGGGTTTTTCTGTTTAATGAAGTCCAGCTTAGCAACATTACTTTCATGGATGGGTGTTGTGTCAAAAATTGTTGCCAAACTCCAGTGACCTAGGTTTTCTCTTGTGTTATCTTCTAGAAAACTTGTAATTTTGTATTTCACACTTAGGCCTATGATCTATTTTGAGTTAATCTTTGTGAAGGGTGTAAGTCTCCGTCTAGATTCATTGTTTTCGTATGTATATGTCTGATCGTTCCAACACCACTTGTTGAAAAGATTATTTTTTCTCTATTGGCTTTGCTCCTTTGTCAAAGTCTGTTTTACTATATTTGTACGGGTCTATTTGTAGTCTCTTTATTCTATTCCATTGATATATTTATTCTTCTATCAACACCATGTCTTGTTCACTTAGCTTTAGAGTAAGTCTTGAAATTATGCCACATCAGTCCTCCGACTTTGTTTTTCTGCAGGTTGGCCTTTTGCCTTTCAATATGGACTTTTGAATCAGTTTGTTGATGTCCACAAAATAACTTCCTGGAATTCTGACTGGGATTGCACTGAATCTATATACCAAGCTGAAAAGAACCAACATCTTAACAATTTGGGGCCTTTCTATCCATGTACATGGAACATTTGTCCATTTGTGTAGATATTCTTTGTTTCNTATATATATATATATATATATATATATATATATATTCCTCACATATTTTGTTAGATAGATACCTGAGTCTGCTTCTTTCTTTCTTTCTCTCCTTCTTTCTTTCTTTTCTTTCTTTCTTTCTTTCTTTCTTTCTTTCTTTCTTTCTTTCTTTCTTTCTTTCTTGTGTTAATGTAAATAGTGCTGTGTTTTTCAATGTCAAATTCTAACGATTTGTTGCTGATCTATAGGAAAGTAATTAATTTTTGTATATTTACTTTGTATCCTACAACCTCGCTATAATCACTTATTAGTTCCAAGAGTTTTTTTATTCATTCTTTGTAGTTTTCTACCTAGAAAGACAGTTTTATTTCTTCCTTTCCACCTCTATATCTTTTTTTTTCTTGTCTTATTGCATTAGCTAGGTCTCTCAGCACAGTGTTAAATAGGACTGCTCCTTCCCTTCTTTTATCTCTTATAGGCATTGTCCCAACAAATCTCTGGCCTTTTATACTCCATGTTGGTGTCTGCTTTCTAAAAGACCTAAGCAGATACAACTTTCATGAAGCTTTGAGTTGTAGGGGGAAAAAGACTGCAGAGCCTCTGTTTCACTAGCATAGATTCTGGCAGAGCCGGTGTGGTTTTGGAACAGTTTACACAGTTTACACAGCTGTAAACCAACTTAACAACAGGTATATTCTTGTTTTATTATTTATTATTTATTGTATTACTTTCCATACAAATCGTAAACCTACTTTGCTCACCCTGTACAAGTATATAAAATATGTGACCTGCTATGCATGGTGACTTCCTGAAAAGTGTGTAGAACAGCCTGGGCTTGTAGGTAATCCTACAAAAAATCTCCTCCCCACTTAGCTTCTAAACACCCATGCTGCTATCTGGCAGCTTCCACACTGTAGCCATGACATCTCCTTCAGTTGCTTGGTTCTGCACTGTGGCTTTAGAAGTTGTTCTGGTAAGCCCAACCTTAAGTTTTTCTCCCACACTCCCTCCAATTCTGGCAGCTATACATACCTTCTCTCCATAAATTCCTTTCTGATTAAGATAGCTAGAATTAATTCTCTTTCAGGAAGTAGAGCTATCACTAATATAATATCTAACCTTTTTTTTTTTGCTGAGTGGGTAATCTTGTCCCCACACCATTTGTGAATAGCCACCCCTTTCCTAGTGATTTAAAATGCCCTTATAGCACAAACTAAATTTGCATGGATAGGGTTTTTTTTTTTTACTCTATTCCATTTTTGGATTATCTGTTCTTACACCAATATCACTCTGTATTGACAACTTTATAGTAAAATTTTGTATCTGGAAGAGCTGTTTCTTCCACACTGTTCTTACTGTGTCAAAAATTCTCCTGGCTATTCATGTGCATTTTTCTTCTAGATGATGTTTAAAATGAGCTTGTGAAGTTCCATTTTTAGAACTCTCAAGTTTTTATTGGAATTTCACCAAATTTATATATTAATTTGGGAAGAATTTATGTCTCTGCAATACTGGACTTTCACCAGGACTTGTTTGTATTGGGTACTGGCTAAATGGTTTGGGACTGGGCCTAAAGCTTGAGGGCACAGGGCTATACCAAGCCAGTGAACTTGGCGAAGAGTAGTTTGTTGGTGTCATAGGTCTTAAAGAAAGCATGAGGGGGGTGCGGGCAGGGTTGGGAATATAAGACAGAAACCTGTACTTGAACAAGAATTAAATAAAAATTATATTTAAAAAAAATATAAAGAAAGAAAGCATGAGAAGTTCTGCAAAATGGTTGGAATGCAAGCCAGGCCACCTGGAGTCAAGGATGGGTCTAATGAAAATACATTGAAAGGTCATTAAACATCTTAGATGTAAAAGGAAGTAATTTAAACAGTACACTGTAGCTGAGGAAGGGACACTGTACTTACAAACTCTTCCATGAAGTGGCTATCTCTATGCATTGGTGTAACCAAAAAGGCCCCCAAATTCTGAGTGGCATCAAGATGGGACTGAAGAGCAAACAATACTGAGGCCCCCAGAGAACTTGGAACCAAAGGAGAATGAAGGAAAAGCTCCAGTTTCTGGTTCCCTGGAGACAAGGGCGACTGAGAAAGAGCTTGGCAGATGCTGTTGGACAGTGAAGTGGGACTGGGAAGGGAGGATAGGCTCCTCGGACAGCCAACAGGAGAGGGACCAGCCTTGGAAGAGATGGGATGTGCACTGGAACAAGATTTATAGAGTCAGGGCAGCCCTGTGCCGGATTCGCCTGTAAGAGGAGCCACAGATTAGTCCTGTGTCCAATTGGCAAGGTGTCCTTCATCAGGCCTCCCCCTACTGAAAGAAGCCTCAGCTCCTCTCGGTACCACTGGCGTGGATGTGCACTGTTGTTGGTTGTTGACTTATTCCAAGTGGAGAGTGAAGATCCATGAAGGTTTTATCTCCTGCGCAGGGCCAGAGCTTCGAGTCCTGCTGGGTGGCAGAGAAGGAGTCGGAAAAGGTGGGCAGCTACCCCAGCAGCTGCTTGGAGTTGGAATGCTCTCCAGAGGGTCTTCTGGATGGACCCAAGGTCTTCTGGGGCCATGCGGGTCCTTGCAGCCACTGCTGGGCTCCAGACTAAAACTTTTCTCTTCTACCTTTTCATTTAAACAAATTTGGCTAGAACTTTAGAGCTTGATCTCTATTCACAATCTCATTGACCTCCTCAAAATGCTGCGTTTAGATGCAGCTATAATTACTGATGGGGAAACTGAAGCTCAGAGAGATTTTTTGACTCACCAAAGCTACAAAGCTACTAAGTCTGAGCACTGTTTATTCACTCAGTAAATGTTTGCTAAGGGCCTGCTGTGTGCCCAACACTCTGGAGAGACAAAGCTGAAAGAAACCTGTCCATGGTCATCAGAGTGCCCCCAGGCTGGTGGGCAGGCAGGCTCATGAACAGGCAATTCCAAAACGATGCCACTGCCTCGGGGGCGGTGTGTTCCAATCTGGACACAGGAGAAAGTCCCCAGGATGACCTGGGGGAGTCCTCTCAGAACCAGAGGTGTCATTGGAGCTGAGACTTGAAGAATGACTAAGAGCTTCCAGGGAGAACAGTGGGGAGATTGTATTCCTGGAAGCAACAGCATGGGCAGAGGTGCCCAGCATGAGAGGACACGCAGTGTTCGGGGAAACTACACGCTGTTCTGGATCACTGAATCACTCAGCAGTGAGCGGGGTGCAGGGTGGCGGGGGGCAATGGCTGCAGAGACACAGATGGCCCCTCTGTCCCTGCACTGATTCCTGGTGGTCCTTGTTCATGTTTCCTTCTTCTTTCTCTTCTGTGAAGGCCTTTAGGATAAAACTTTACCTTGTTCATCTTTGCTTCCCTGGCACCAAGTCGGAGCCTGGCAGAAGGCTAGCAATCTGTGGATGTTCAGTAATTGGAAGAAAGGCGGGACTTGTTGGGTTTGCTCATTTCTGTGGTGCAAACACCTCCACCCCGGCCTACAGCAAGCTGACCAGCCTCAGTTATTGCATGTGGAATTGGAAAGAAAGGCACATTAGGTCACTGGCTTTCCGGAGCCAGGATGAGCTCCAGTGCATCACTTACCAAACGCACTTTACTGAAGAGAAAACCGAGACTCAGAAACTTGCCCACATTCACACCATCAGCCGGGACAGGATTGAAACCCAGACCTGACTGCCTGAATGTTGGGTTCCCCGCCTTCCATGCCTGGTAAACAAGCACTGTCTGCTGCCACGTGCTCATGGGCAGAGACTGAACCTAAATCCGAGGGTAGGTTTGGAGCTTGACTCCAGCACTCTCCACTGGTGAGACTTTGGTTGCACCCCTTAGCCTCTCTGGACCTAGGGCCTTGGGCTCCCCATCTGTTCAATGGGAGCAAGTGCATAGCAGACACAGCGTCTCTGCGGCTTCAGTGAACACAGCTGGCCGTGCCTTGTGGCAGAAAAGCTGTCTCTAAGTGAAAACAGCTGGCACCACGGCAGGATGAGGAATTGCTGCTGGCTCAGGGAGCCCACCCGCTTTGAGGACACTACTTCCCGCAGGCCTTGGGGCTCCTGCCCTGCCTCCTTTTGCTCGAGGGTTTGTAGCCAAAAGCAGGTGGAAGCATCCTTGGGTTCTGCTTCAGTCCTACCATAGACTCTGACCCCTCGACCTCCTAACTCTTAACATTCCTGCTCGGGGGCCCTCCCTTCTGCCTCTGCCTGGGAGCTCAAGTGGCAGAAATCAGAACCCTTCCCCAAACTGCTAGAATCTTGGCTCCATAGATCAGGGTGCATCCTGAGCCATGGGACCAAAGGAATGCTCTGGAAAAGTAAGTGAATCTCCTGATGACCACTTCCAAACATTGTCCCACACCCCGCTGAGCTCAGACCGGTCCCCAGGATTAAGCCACTCCCACTGCTGCTACCCCACCCCACCCCACCCTACCCCATAAGGACATTTTGTATTCAAGCAGCGTGGGGCAGAAAGGGCCCCTTGACAGGGCTGAAAGCTCAGGGCTCTGGAAACCATGCCTTGGTCTGCGATGTGACCCAGGGAAAGTGTCTCTGCCCTCTCAGGACCTGCCCTCACCTGACCTGGCTGACCTTGAAGGCGGGAGGCAGTCTTTGAGCACCTTTGTATGAAAGGAAAGCTAGTGTGCTCTCTCTGGGGACCAAGCCTATCCACAGAACATGTGACTCTCCCCTCACACACAAACACAAACACACACGTGCACCACACACTCCTACCTATGCCCACCCTGAGCTCCCNCCCTTGACAGGGCTGAAAGCTCAGGGCTCTGGAAACCATGCCTTGGTCTGCGATGTGACCCAGGGAAAGTGCCTCTGCCCTCTCAGGACCTGCCCTCACCTGACCTGGCTGACCTCGAAGGCGGGAGGCAGTCTTTGAGCACCTTTGTATGAAAGGAAAGCTAGTGTGCTCTCTCTGGGGACCAAGCCTATCCACAGAACATGTGACTCTCCCCTCACACACAAACACAAACACACACGTGCACCACACACTCCTACCTATGCCCACCCTGAGCTCCCTCGGATTTCTGAGATGCACCTTGCGATGTTGACTCTGAGCCTCAGAAGAGGCAAGGGTGAGATTTCTGGGTGACCTGAATCTCTGGGGGCATGTAGGGGGATGCAGAGGGAAAAGCATAGCTGGAAACTGGGCGTAAGAAGCAGGAGAAGGGGTTTCCTGAGTGAGGGGGTCCTGGAACTGCCCTCCAGAGGGGCAGCTTCCCTGGTGCTCAGTCACACTGCTCAGTAGGTCTGACCTGGTGCTGAGGGCTGACTTAGGACCTGAGGAAAAGACCATTCCTTCTGAGTGACTGGGGGAGCTCGGGGGAGGGCTCTGGCCTTAGGCAAAAGGATGGAAATGAGGAAGGGCGGGCAGTGCGGGGGAGGGGGCGACTGCAAACCCCTCTCAATGGGCCACAGCAACTGGCCAGAGTGGCCTGTGGGGGCCAGGGTCATCCCTGCCCAGAATGGTGGGCAGTGCCATTCCAGAGCTTTCCTTTAAGTGTTTGCTTGAGGAGCGGTCTGAACAGAGATAGGCTGGGGACGGGCAGAATTCGGAAGCAGCAGTGGTCTTGGGTCAGCATTTGTCGCGTCTTCTCGGCATCAGGGGAGAGGTGACAAGGCACTGAGATTCTCTCTGTGGGAACCTGAGCGAAGGAGAGGTGATTAACGGGAGTGGCGTGGGCGTGGGAGTCCGGCAGGCCAAGTAGCATTGACTAAAGGACCTCTCCGGTGGCGTTAACCAGGTAGATTGACCATCATCCTAGACCAGACCTTGTCAGGGTCTCAGAACCAATCCCATCCATGGGGCCAGCTTGCCAATCAAACTCCCAAGAGACAGGCACCTACAGACCAGCCTTGGCCAATGAGTTCAACACTAATGAAGGCCTGGATCTGGACCCCCTGGACAGGGGAGGCTGAGAGTGTGGGGTTTGTGTAAGGTCTGAGGGGCACTTTATCCTGGCCATGAGAGGCCCAATGACCTTCCCAGCCTGCAGTAGGGCATGAGGTCTGGTCCCTGGGGGAGTTCTAGATTCGGGGACGTGCCCCAACCTGGTGTTGGATAAACACTGCCCCTGTGGCTCAGAGCTCCTCTTTGCCTCTCCGGGGCCCATTGCCCTGATCCTGTGTGGCCCCCAGTCACTGAAGGGGATCAGTGCCTTTCACTGCACTCTCCCTGAGCCTCCTCTCAGGCACCACCCCAGTGAACCTGTGAGGGCACTGAGAGTATCAGTCCCAATACAGTCACTTGCCAACTCCTTCGGACCATGAGTCTTTGGGGGCAGCTGTGAGAGTGGACCCAGGTGCCGTCCATGAAAAGGGCTTGGCCTGGCCTGGACAGATGTGGAATCCTCAAGGGAAGGCCAGCCTCCACCAGAGGAACGCTGGGGCTGGTGAGGACTCTGTAGACCTCCCTGTCCACACCACGCTCTACACAGATGAGGGCCCTGAGGCCCGGACTGGGGACATGGCTACTGCTGGGTCACAGGGACAAGTTCAGGGCAGACTGGGCCAAACCTAGGCCTCCCTCTGCCCGTCAGTTCTTATTCCAGCTCATTCCACCACTGCTCAGCAGTGGAGACACAGGAAGCATTCCCGAGCCTGGCCTAGGCCCCAGCACCCCTCCCCACTTTCCAAGGACAAGCATTGGTAAGGGCCCAGGGGAGCCCTGGCCAGGGCAGGAAAGTGCTGTCTAAACAGGCAGCAGGGCTTGCGTGTCTGGCTGGGCTGGCTGTCACCGAGGCCAGGTGGGCCTCTGACACTCAGCAGGAATTTTCCATTCGCGAATCCTCTGGCTGGTTGGGATCCAAGGCATATTTAGGCCCCTTTTTTTTTTCCATTCCAGCTATCTCCCCTGCCCCGGGAAGATGTACCCCGGGGACCAGAGCATGTGTCCCTAAATTCTCAGAGAGGCTCCAGGGAGCCCCACTTAGGAACCACCTTTTGGAGCCTAAAATATAGAATTCTAGACCATAGGAGCAAGAAAAATGCTTTTTAAAAACCTACAGGGACAGTGAAATTGAAGTTCAGAGAAAAGAATGAGATATCCAAGGTCACTCCACTGGTAAGCGGTGCAGCCAAGATGAAACACAGATCGTCGTCTAACCCTCACACCACTTCATTTCCATGACACCGGTTTCCCAAGGTTAAGGGCCAAGGTCACTGAGAGACTCCCTGAGCCACATCAGGCAGCTCCACTGATTAAGTGGTAAGTGGGAGCGGGGCCACCCTGTGGGGAAACTGCCAGGTCCCAGGGGAAGGCCCCAGAACGGACCACTGAGGGGCCAAGGACTCACGCTTCCCCACGCTCCTTTTCCAGGCCCAGCAGCAGCTGTTCTAACAGCTACTCCCCAAAGGCAAGGCCAGTGGGTGGTGGCCACAACCTCCCGGGGCCCGTGACCCCTCATCTCACGTCACAGGGATGGCATGTTTCCTGGGTTGGGGCAGACTTGACCTTCAGGCATTCCTTGTGCAGCAATAATTCCTTGACCTGGTGAACGGGCATGAGATACAGACTGAGAGGCCAGGGCTGTGTGTTGCAGACCAGCTGGGCCGGAGCCTGATTCCTGTGGAAGTGTTTGTCAAACTGTGCAGGCGGCTGCGGTGGGCAGTCAGTGGCAGGGGGTTTGTCCCTGGGACAGTATCCCTGAGACGAGAGCAATGCCTGTGCCTGCAGGTCAAGAAGCCAAGGCTCTACCAAGTTCAGTGGCATTCCACAGACTCTCCCCCCGCCCACCCTGGGGATGTTTCCCAGAGCCATAAGTAACTCCCCAGAGTGCGGGCTTTCACAGACGAGGCACCTCAAGGAGCCCAGCCTTGCTCCCAGAGGGGGAGCCGGGGAAGGTGACGATGGGAAGCCTACAGTACCATTTGGCCTATGCAGCCTTTACCTTCATGAAACACAGAACAAGGTCCCCAGTTACCAGCCTAGCATTTCCCAAAGTCAGTTCTGTGAAATTAAGTCAACGGTTATGAGAGAGAAAAAAAAAATGTTTCCATGGTCAACTGAGTTTGGGAAAGCAGATTAAATCAATCCTTAAACATATTACAAATTCCCTGCAGATCTCTCAGAGCAGCAGTTCTCAGCTGGGGGCAAATTTACTCCCCAGAGGACATTTGGCAACGCATTTAGACATTTTTAGTTGTCACAACCAGAGGCCGCTAAACACCCCACAATGCACACAGAACAGCCCCGCCCCGAAGAAGTCGGGCCCAGAACGTCAACAGCACTGAGAGCGAGAAACCCTGGAGCACTGCAAACTCCCATGGGAAGTGTGGAACGTCCACGGTGAGAGAACAGTTGTCATTCTTGGGGGCCACTCAGCATCTGCTCTCCCTTCCTGTGTGTGAGGATTTCCTGTGGTGCAAAGCACCTGACGGTGGCCGTTTTCACGTCGTCCCCACCTCTCTTGAGCTAGAGTACAGGCACGTGACCTCCCTTCCCCAGCTAATGCACTTCCCCAGGCTTGGAGCTCACAGTTTGTGATGTGAAGCAGCAGAGGCTGTGCAGAGCCCTTCTGGAGGGGGCGGTGGCGGCAGCTGCCATCTGTTTCCATGGGCTACAGCAGCAACTTTGCTCCAGGCTACACCCAGTGCTGGTGGAGCTGGTGACACACGCTAACGTGTCTGTGCCCAGTGGTGGCAGCAGTGGGGTCTTCCTGACATCCGTCCTACGATATGGCTTTGGGCATTGATCCTGGTTGCTTTGCCTGTCCTTGGTTTTCTGACCTATGGGAGATTCTGTCGTTGACTAAATCCCTTATAAGCTCAGTCAGCAGACTTGGCTTCTGATGCTTGTAAATAACGAACTCTGAGGGATGCTCAGAGTTTCCCGAATGCATGTGAGCCCAGGATCCTTTCTTTTGTAAAATATCTCAAGGAACCTTTGTTCCATGAGAAAACCTTGAGGAATATTGACCAAACTGACAGACACACATTCTCGTGACCTCTGCTCCAGCCAGGACTGGGTGCTGCAGTGACCCACCTCTCCCCACGGCCAGTGAGGACCTTCAGCCTCTCCCTCCTGGTCCTTGCCTACTCGGGGCTAGCCTACAAATACCCTCCTCACCAGCCCCCAGAGTAATCGCACCTGGATGGAAATGCCTGGGCTTGTCAGCAGGAGGTGGAAGAACTGAAACGTGGGTCTGAGCTCTGCCGA
Organism: Sturnira hondurensis; assembly: GCF_014824575.4. NCBI lineage: Eukaryota > Metazoa > Chordata > Mammalia > Chiroptera > Phyllostomidae > Sturnira > Sturnira hondurensis. The sequence continues at coordinate 15,686,759 of NW_028089294.1, read as the reverse complement.
TTGATTGGGCCACTGATGTTGGCAGATTAGAGATAAGTTTAAAAAGAGACTTGTGGTTTTGAGAATCTGCAGAGTCAGGCGGGGAAAGGGGGGAAGTTTTAGGGAAGGACAGCCATCCACCCAGAGAAGAGTGAAGCTGGTTGAGGGAATGCAAGGCCGAGGTTCCACACACGGTGCTGAGGCTGTGTCACTGAGGGCAGTTTTAGATGCCCTTCACTCATAAGCTCATTGGGACCTTTGCAGCCCCAGTCACCAAGGAGGTGCTGCCAAGACGGCGCTGAGCCAAAGAGACACACTGATCTGTCCCCGCCCTCCCTAGCTCACAGTCTAGTGGGGGAGACAGACATCCAGTTCTTGTGGCACAACTGGTCTCTTTGTGGTGATGGTGTTAGGACGAGAGGACCATGAGGAACCTAATCTCCCTGGGTCCGGGAGGACTTCCCGGAGGAAGGGACATCAGAGGAGCAGCTGTGAGCCAGGCAGAGCCAGGAGCCAGGCAGAGGTAGGGATTCCATGGAGCCTAGACAGAAGAAACACAGTGGGCTTGGGGACCTGAACAAATGCTCCAAAAGCCCAGAGGGGCAGGGCAGGTGGACCTGGAAGCCAGTCTGGAGAGGGACAGGGAGAGGGTTTGCAAGGAGCCTGAATGCCAGTCCCAGGGCCCAGGTTCTGAAAGCAACGGGAATGAGGGTTCTCATTAGAACCACGTGACACAGGCTGAGGGGAACCTGAAACTACAAAAAAATAAAAACCCTGGCTTTTCCAGTGGCTGAGGGAGATGAAGAGAACCTGTTCTCAGATGCCGGATGGCTGAGCTAAAGAGGGAGGGGAAAGGAGGGAGATGGACTCTGGGAGCAGCTGCAGTGCGCTCAGGCCGCACGCAGGTTCCACCTGGGCCTGCCTTCAGAGCAGAGCCGAATCGACCTTGAAAGCAGCCCCGGCCTCCCACAGCCAGAATGCACGCTCTCCCACCCCACCCATTGCTGCCCAGGCCTAAAGAGAGTCAGAGAAGTTCTGGGGGATACGACACAGGCAGGGCCTTGAGAAGCAGGGGCTGAGGGAGGAAGAGGAAAATAAGCAAGGGCAGCAGGCTCCAGCAGCTCCAGAGGATGCGCTGGGAAGGAGTCTTAGAAGGCAGCCAGTCCAACCATGCCCCTTAGAGATGGGGAAACTGAGGCCCGGGGTTCAGGAGCAGAGCTGGAAAGAAAACCCAGGTTTCTCTGACACTCTTCCTGCTGCTCCAGGGGTGTGTGCGCACACATGCATGTGCACATTCATGTGTGTGCATATGTGTGCACACGTGTACCTGTGTGATGGAGAGGAGGCTGTCATCTCTCCAGCCATCCATCCATAATCCAGGCTGGCCATGATTCTGGCATGAACTAAGATATATATAGAAATGAAAAAAATGCTTAGGAAAGAAGTTAATCTCTACATGAGGCATATCCAGTTTCACAAGGTTAATATCTTGATTTTTTAAATCCTTTTCTGTTTTTTCAAAGAGGATTTGGTGTTCTCAGTCCCACTGAGAGCTCAGGGGAACGGCAGTGCCTCTCTGCTGGCTGCCTTCCCCACAGCGCCAGGCCTCTGTCGCTGGACCCGGGGCAGGGATGCCTGGACCCTGTCCCAGACCCAGGCCAGCTCTGTGCCTCAGTTTCCCTCTCTGTACAGAGCTGTGGGGATTCCCTTTCTGCGTGCCTCTCCCTGCTCTTGCTGAGAAGTTTGGTCTGGTCCAAGAGCAAAAGGGCTCAGCCACAGGAGGTGCGAAGTGGGACTTCCATTGAAAGAATCCAGTGGGACCTGGCCCTGCAGCCGAGGAGAACTGCAGGCCCGGAGGAAGGCTCCACAGGTGTGTGCAGAGAGAGGGGGAAGACACGCGAAGTGCAGTGTGTTGTGGGGAACAACCCAGGAATCCTACTCTCCCATTCGCTGCCAGGAGCCATCCTTCCTACTCGGAAAAATGGAGATAGTGCGAACACCCGCGCACTGGGTGTACTGTTAAAAATGAGTTTCAGGGCAAACAGGAGAATGTATTTCTGGGGTCACCATGGTGGGTAGTCTTGTCTTGCTGTATCACCCAGATAAACGCATGGAGATTGTCCACCTCCTCGCATCCCAGACCCCCAGACCACCCACCCTTGGACCTGATACTCCCAGGAGAGACCCGTCTCACCCCAACTCTGCAGAATGCTGGGCCCACATTGTGGCAGGAGGTGAGCTGGAGCCCCGCTCCAGGCTAATTGGGTTCTCAACAATTTTGACTATAATAAAAAAGCAGGTTCTAGTTTCTCCAGATTCCAAAGGTCAACACGAGCACTTCTCTCCAGTCTGGTGACCTGGCTGTCACCTAGGACGCCATCATCTCTTTGTCAGGCAGGGTTCCTTCCTATTAGGACACTGGGCAATAACATTTGAACTCAAGACCCAAGTGCCATCATGTGTTATACGCCCTTGACCCTGACCCGCTCTGGGCCTCTGTTTCCTCACCTGGTAAGTGGGAATTTAGAACAAATGACACCTCTGCACACACACATAAGTTCCCCTTGGAACTCATTTCAAATTACACATTTCTATTGAGTGTCTGCCTCTAACTGGCTCAGTCTCTCCATAGCCTGCCCACCCCCACCCCAGGCCAGACCCAGGAGGCCCTTCTCCCAGCAGATCTGTTCGGCCTCAGGGCTGGCTTCCTGGGGGTTGGTTTCCCTAGCCCTTATTTAGGAGGGAGGGAACAGAGTGAAGGGAGGAAAGTATTTTCAACATGCCAGTACTGACTTAATGCTCCCAACCCCCACCTGAAGAAGGTGGGTTACACAGCTGGGCGGGGGGGCAGGGCCCACCCGAGGACTCCAACCCCAGAGCCGGTGGTCTTCCTTCTGTTTCTCTCCACCACCTCCTTAGAGCCACACAGTTGAAACAGGATGGATTTTCTGGTCAGGTGATCTGTCCTAACTCAATTCAGCAAGCCTGTATTAACACATCAGAAGGTTTGCTCGGCAAGGCATTAGGGGACAGGGAAGGTCCATAGAGCATAAGGGGTGACTCCCTTCTGGCCCCCCGGGCTGGGGCTCAGGCCCTCCTGCAGGGCAGTGTCAGGCCATCACCAGACACCCCTGGGCCTCTGGCCGCTGTTTTCCCCTTTGTGCTTTTGGATCCAGCAAACTACAGCTCATTCCTTTGGCCACGTTGTTCATTAACGACATCACTTTTTCCATCTCCCCTCTGCCTAAATGTTGTCTCCCAGCTGATCTCCACCTCGAGGGCGTGCCGTGGTTTCTGTGGATCCCAGGGCTCTGCCATCTGTGTGTCTCCCGAGAGCTGCCCAGCATGGACCCCAGCTACCACCTGTGCCTCCCCCACTGGTGACCCAGCACCGTGACCAGCCCTCGACCTTGTGATTAAAGGGTAACTCCCCCTCAGATCACTCAGTGCCCTAGAGACACAGCTCTTTTCCCAAACACCCAGCTCAAAGGCCTCCTTCAATCTGTGCACATTGGTGGGGAACCCTCTGAGTCCCTATCTAGGTTGGGTGCCTGGGTACCTGGGTGCTGTGCTGTGCTGGGGCCCTGGGCCTGGGCCAGGGCCAGGCACAGGGATGACTCGGCCTCCTTCATCTCCACCTCGGACCCACCCCTGAATCCAGCTGGTTCATGGACAGTCCAGACTCCCGGCCCCTTTGCAAGCTGGAGTCCCTTGGCCTTGCCCACAGTTCTGCGTTATTCCCTACTCAAAGCCAAACACTTATCTCTCTTGGGACAAACCCAGACTCTGGGCCCTTGCCTTCCTTATAGCCTTCCTCTCTGAGCTGCCTATTCATTCACACAGCCACTGTTTGTTAAGCCTTTTAACTATGCCAGGCTGGTTGACAGCACCCTCTGTTCTATTCCCCTTGGCTGTCTAGCTCTGCCCTCAGTCATTTTCTAGAGGGCGCGTGGCAGAGAGGGGCAAGTGTGGACTTGGAGTCAGGCTTATCTGGGTGTCAATCTGGACCAGTCACCCACTTACCCACAAGAACTCAGACAAGTTATTTTGTGGTGGGCCTCAGTTACCTCAGCTGTAAAAGGGGAACGCTGCCATCCCGAGGGCTGCCAGGAGCATGAAATGCCATCGTGTATATGCTGTCGTAATGTGCGTTTCTGGCAGAAAGGCAAGAAAGAGCCTGGAGCATATGGAGGAACTGCAAAGAACACAGACTGGCTGGTGCAGAGCCCTAAGTGGGGCACGGGGGGTTGGGGGGATAAGGCCAGAGAGTCAGCTGTACGGGTGGGATCCAGCAAGACCGGGGACAGAGCCAAGGGCTGCAGACTTAGATCTGAGGGCAGCGAGCTCCTGCTGGAGGAGTAGCGCTGCCTGAGCACCTGTCTCCACCGCCCGCGAGCAGCAGTGCAGATGTCTCAGGCCGGCTCCCCAGGCTCTCCCACAACCTCTCGGTCCAGCCTGCCTTCCCACCGCTGGCAGAGTAGTGCACAAAATACAGTGGCTTCTTCCTTATAGCCTCTCTCCTGGCAAATGATTAATGTGGGGTGCTGAGGAGCAGGGCAATCCAGACCTGCGTGGTGCGCCCCCACCAGCCCCACATCCTGCCTCCTTCCTTCTCTTGCCCGCCAGCCTGATGGGGAATCAGCTCCCCTCAGCCCCAGTGTTGCTTCTCCTCCGAGCACCCCCTACCCCCCGCCAACCCACAAATGCCCAAGGGCTGGGCGTGGCCTCGCAAGGCCACTGGTTGCCAAGCCGCAGCAGGACTCCTCTTTGAGGACAGACCAAGGCTTTGGTCTAATAACACAAGCACCAGCCATCTGAGATCTCCAAGGCCAGGGAAAGCTAGGCGTCAGGTGGCCGCCATGGTCTGCCCCAGCAAGGCCAACCCGCTCTCAAAGATGCAGCCACAAAAAGCAAAACAGAGAGAAGGCCGGGGTCACAGAGGGAGGTCTGGATCCCAGCTGTTAATAACAATCTCACCTGTTTTTTCTTCTTTTAAAAACTGAGTAAGTTGATCTAGAACATTGCATTAGTTTTAGGTGTACAACACAGTGACTTGATGTGTATATATATATATATATATATATATATATATATATATGTACAGTGAAATGATGACCCTAATAAATTTAGCTAACATCTATCGCCACAAATAGCTATGGTTTTTTTTCTTGGGAGAACTTTCAAGATCTACTCTGTTAGCAAACTTCCACAGGCACCGCAGTATTGTTAACTACAGTCACCGTGCTGTGTATTATGTCCCGAGGACCGATTTACCTGGAAGTTTACGCTTTTCGACCATTTTCGCCCATTTCCATCTCCCCCAACCACCCCCCGCCCCCCCGGCACCAATCTGCTCTCTCTACCTTATAGGTTCATTTTTTTTTAGGTTCCACAAAGAAGTGAAGTCATACACCATTTGTCTTTCTCTGTCTGACTTACCTCCCTTGGCTTGACACCCAGTAAGCACATCCATGTCATTGCACATGGTAGGGTTTTCTTCTTCTTGTTGCCTGGGTACCACTCCCTTGGACCTTTGTACCACATTTTCTTTATCTACCCATCTCTCAGCAGGCGAGTTGCCTCCACATCTTGGCTATTGCAAATAATGCTGTAAAGAGCATGGGGGTGCAGGTATCTTTTTGAGTTTGTGCTTTCATTTTCTTTAGGTAAATACCCAGAAGTGAAATTCCTGGGTCCTGTGGTAGTTCTATTTTTAAACTTTTGAGGAACCTTCAGACTGTCATCCCCAGTGGCCGCAGCAATGCACACTCCCATCAACAGTGCACAAGGGTCCCCTTTCTGCACATCTCCGCTGACACCTTTTTTGTTGGCTTTTCGATAACACCCACTCTGACAGGTGTGAGCTGAGAGCTCGCTGCGGCTTTGATTCGCATTCCCCCAATGACTAGTGATGTTAAGCAGTTTTCGGTGCCTGTTGGCCATCTCTGCGGCTTCTTGGATAAACATCTCTTCAGATCACCTGCCCATTTTTTATTTGGGTTGTTTGTGTTTTTTTTCTATTGGTTTATATCTCTTTGTTACCTATTTTGGATATTAACTCCTTATCAGATACATGATTTGCAAATATTTTCTCCTATTCCACAGATTGCTTTTTCATTTCGTTGATGCTGTCTGTGTTATACAGAAGTCTTTTCCTTTACATTCCCACTTTTTACCAGAATTAATTAATTACATCCTGGCTGGTGTAGCTCAGTGGATTGAGTGCGGGCCTGTGAACCAGAGGATTGTGGTTCGATTCCCAGTCAGGGCACATTCCTGGGTTGCAGGCCAGTTCCCGGCAGGGGATACACAAGAAGCAACCATACACTGATGTTTCTCTTCCTCTCTCCTTCCCTTCCCCTCTAAAGATAAATGAATAAAATATTTAAAAAAAATTTTTTTAAAAGAATTAATTAATTAGCCTTAGCTTCACGTTCATCATCTCACCTGGATTCCCCCAACCACTGTGTGAGTGAGGCCACAAGGAGATTGCTCTCCTCAATTTTCCCTGTTAGGTAGAGGAGGAAATTGAGGCTCTGAGAGGGGCTGTGGCTTGTCCCCTTCTCGCAGCTGTTCACTGCCGAGGTCTCCTGGCCTCTGGTCCTCTCTGGGCCTCTCCACTAGGCTGCTTGTGTGGAGAGCATGGGCCACACTAGTTGCTTAGTACCAACGCAGAATCCTAGAATTTCAGCAGGAGAAGGAAATGATGTTCAAAATCCCTCCCCAGCATCCTGACAGTGTCCAAACACCTTTCAGGGAGGAAGGACTCCCTGAAGGACTCTCTCAGGAAGAGAGCCCGGCACAGGTAGAAAGGAGACTCCTGTGGCCTGGGGTCTCACCTGTCTCCATCCTGCTCAGCACTCCCTCATCTACCCCTGAAATTTCCCCTTCCATTTCTTCCAGCTCTGACATGACTCAACTTTCTCAGAAAATCTGGGACTCAACCCTGGCTGGTGTCACTCAGTGGCCTGAGCACCGGCCATTGGTTCAATTCCTGGTGGAGGCAGGCACAGGGTTGCAGGCCAGGTCCCCGCTTGGGGGCACACAAGCAACAACCGATGGATGTTTCTCTCTCACATCCTTATTTCCCCCCTCTTCTTCTCCCTCCCTTTCCCTCTCTCTAAAAACAAATAAATAAAGTCTTTCTTAAAAATCTGGGACTCAAAATAAATAAATCATAGTCAAAAAATCAGGGCTCAGAATAAATCACGGTCCAAAAAAAATCAGGACTGTGTTTTTGGGAACACACATTTCATTAAACTTCTAGAGGAAAAAGAATGCCAGAGGGCATTCATAGTACAGTATTTTGAATACAGTATTTTTTAAAAATACTGAAGTATTTTTTTTAAAAAAACATAGCCTAAATGGTTAGCTCCTGTAGCCAATACTCTTCACTCTGCAGACCTCAGACAGTTCTCTAGCTGGTCAGCTCATTTCACGTTGGACTAGAAGCTGGCATCTCTGTTTTGTTTTTTTAAAAAACCACTTATTGAGGTATGATTGACATGCCAAAAGCTGCACATAATTAATGTATACAACTTGATGAGTTTGGAGGTAAGTGTACATCTGGGAAACCATCACCAAAATCTATGCCATAAACATATCCATCATCTCCAGAAATTTCCTTCTGCCTTCTGTATTTTTAAATTTTATTTTAATTGTTGTTCAAGTACAGTTTTCTGTCTTTTACTCCCATCCCAGCTCACCCACCCAGCCCTTCCCACCTCCCTCCCATTTCCACCCCTCCTAGTTTTTGTCCGTGTGTCTTTTATACTAATTCCTGTAAACCCTTCCCCTTTGCCCCTGAAATTCCCTCCCCTCTCCCCTCTGGACACTGTCAGCCTATTCTCTATTTCAGTGTCTTTGGTTATATTTTGCTTGTTTCTTTTGTCATTTAGGTTCCCGTTAAAGGTGAGATCATATGTGTTTATCATTATTATTATTTTTATAGGACTACCTAAGATCTTCCCCCTTGAGAAATTTTTAAGTAATGATAACACATTATTGAGACAGACATGGGCTGGAGTTTCAAACTGGAAATGGGCCCCTCTAGTCTACCCACTTGGCAGACAGAGAAACTGAGGCTCAGCTCAGAGAAGTGCTCTCCCCAGTGAAATTCAGCTCCTCAGTGGCAGAAGCAAGTTGCAGCCCAGGTCTCTGAGTCCACATTCAGCGCTGCTGCCACAGTTCTGCAGCCCCACTGTGGCCTGGGTCTGGGCAGCCTGGGGAAAGTGCCAGGGACCACTTTCTGAGCAGTGGTCCCTGCCCACCTGCCCAGCCCTGAGCCTCAGGCTGCTTCGATGGTCCTACTCACACACGTGTCTGGCTCAAACAGCAAGGGGCTGATTAGATGTAATTGCTTTGCCTAGAGCGAGCTATCTGCTTAATAGAATCAGCTCCCAGTAATTAGCCTGCCAGAGGCCCATTTCCCGTGCTGGAGTCCTTTGGCCTCCAGGCCTTTACTCCATCCAACCTGTGAGCATGGGGTCTCTGCAGACAGCAGGGTGTCTGGTATATGTGGAGGGGTGGGGGGTATTGGGCAAGAGGGGAGAAGCTGGAAGAAAGAAGTTCTGTGAAAGCTCAGCAAGGACTTCAGGTATAGCAAACCCCCCCCTGCACCTGGGGCCAGAGAATTATAGTACTTCACAGCTGGAGGGGCAGAGAGCCTGGCACAGAGGGACCACTCCATAAATGTTGAACTGAGTCCAGCTGGACCACAAGGCGCATCCAGTCCAGCCCCAAATTCAGTGCCTTCAGTGATCAAGTCAAAAGGAGTTTCTTGCAGACCTACTATGTGCTAAGAACTGTACTAGCTCCTTGGATCCTTCTAAAAGGGCCTCTGGGATCCTAAGGGGTTAGTGAAGCTATGCTTGCATACTTCCGTGGACCAGAAGCTCATTACATTTTGGGCAGCCCATTTGTTCTTCAGAGGCATAGAGAATATTCTATCTATTTGGGGCTGCAATCTCTTTCACTGTAATGTCTCCTCACAGATCACTGGCCCCCTTCTAGGCCACCCAGAGCAAAGCTAATCCTTCTTGTATGTGACAGCAGACATGTCCCCTGTATCTCTTCTGCAGACACAATATCCCAGGTTCCTTCAGTTGTACCACATACATCATGCTGGTGAGACCCTCGTTAATCTATCCAATGGGCCTGGGGCCTGGGGCCTGCTTCTGCTAACAATTCCTTTCACCCTGCATGATCAGGAGCCCTGCAGTGGGGACTCCAGGGGGGTCAGAATTCCTCTCCCGGCAGAAAGAAGTGCAGCGGCAGCCAGAACAGGACACTGCCTAAGGAGAGCCTCGGTGGCAACCCAACTGCTCCACAGAGCAAAGGACACCTAAAATTCACTGGGAGGGAAGTCACCTCTCTTGCCCTCTCCCCTACCCGGACACACACACACACACACATGCACACCCACACACAATGCCGTGCGCACTCTAGGGGACCACTCGATACTCACTGGCTGATTAATCATTGCAAGTGCTATTATAATTATTGTGTTTAGTGCTGAGAACAGGCTGCCTCTGCTCAATTCTCAGAAGCCATAAACCTGCAAAGAAGAATTTCAAGATTGTGAGGCTGTGGACTAAGATCTCCAGGGTCATTTCTTCCTTCGCAGCAACACGCTTGTCTGTCAGGGGATACAGGCCGTGGCTGCTCCAGCATCTCGGCAGAAGACTGGCTGAAGAGACTGGTAAGTAATTTCTGCAATGGGAAGGGGACGAATTTAGGGAACTTATCTTGAAGCGAAGGTCTGGAGTTCACCTTAGCTGGACTTGAGCCCAGGCTCTGGCCCAGTAAGACGTGAGGCCTAGATGCTGTGGGGCAGAAGCACTGTGACACTTCTGGGTGTGTGTCCCAGTGAAAACTCCCTTCAGTCCCTAAGGCCACACACCCAAAGATGTTCATCTCAGCGTGGTGTTCAGAACCAGAGGAGCCTGCTGAGGGAGCCCTCTCTAGGGGAAGGGATTTGTCAAATGTGGTGGATGCTGACTTTGGACTGAGTCTTTCTGCTAAGGAGTGGAGTGAGCCTGACCCCCGCGGCCGTCCATGAAGACAGTCTGGTCCCCGCTCTCAGCACTAGGAGACCTGAGTCTGCATCCTGAACTGGCTGCCGCTCACGTGGGGCAGGACTAAGAACAGAGCCAGGTGTCTGCCTCCCAGCACGCTGCTGTCTCCCCAACAACTCCCAGAGCCTCTCCTTTGTGAACAGCTGACTTTCGTGTTTGGTTTGGGCTTGAGAAGTTAAACAAATAGTATTTCTTGACAAACGCAAGCCGGCTGCACTGGGACCAGTTATGTTCTGTAAATGCAGGCTAATCCTCTGTGTCTCTGCCTACAGAGATACACCAAGAAACACCTCAGTCACACGCGGAGCACCCTGACTTCCACCAGCTTGCCCTCCTAGGCCCTGGTGCAGCTCTTGGTGTCAGCCGCTTTCCTGTCTTTCTGCGGCTGCTCCTGGGCTTGCAGGGCCCCTTCCTGTCTCCAGCCTGCCCCTGGCTTGATGTTGAGAAGACTCTGAACATTCCTTCCTACAGCAAACCACGGGCCCCAAGCCCTGCCAACCCGCCTAGCCCAGACAGGCCACTGGAATGGGTGCAGGGGTGTTTACAGAGCACCTTTTTGTATCAGGTATTGTACCCAGAGTTGAGGGGCATGGGAATGAGTAAGGTCCTTTCCCTGCCCAGTAGGGTCTGGTCTACACAGGGTGGACCAGAATTTCATGTGGGGCTGCAGTCCAGCTAGTAACTGACAGAGTCAGACTTTGGACTCAGCTATCTGACTTTGGGTCAACTCTTTCACTCCCTACCTCCCTGCCCCCTGCCCTCATCCTCCAGCCAAACTGGCCAACAAACAGGGGCTTCAAAGCAACAGACAGAGATGGCTCTGGGCCCCTCATCCTTCAGATCACATTCTTGCCCATTGCTGGTCCCAGGGCCAGGCCTGTCATTAACATCACAGAATGTCAGAGCAAAAAGAGACCTTTTCAGACAGTCCACCCTTTCTTCTGTAGAAAAGGACACTGAGCCGCAGAGAGGCTACGTGACTCTTTCAAGTCCCCACAGCAAGTTGGTAGTTGGTGGCAGCCCTGAAGCCGAGCACCAGGGGTCTGGGCTCTCAGTCCAGTGCCATCTCCATGTGCTTCCTCAGGCCTCCGGACCCTCACGTCTGCCTTTATCCCCTTCCCCTAAACCAGTCCGGGCCTGCTGCGGCTTTAGAAGTGTCTGTCTGCAAAGTCTCACAGAAGCAGATTGCTGGGGTTGTCTGCCTGTGGACTCCACCGTCTGTGCCCCTCTCCCTGCTCACACTGCTGGTCTCTAACCCAGCAGGTGCAGGAAGGGTGCTACTGAGTACACAAGAAAACGCGCGGAGCAACTCCTATGTGCAAAACGTTGGGCTCCCCACTGCAAAAGGCACAGTGTGAGTACGAAGGGTCTCCACCCTGGTGAAGGTAATGAGCCCATGCAGAAGGCAAATGTCGAAGAGCTGACTCATCTCCTTCCAGGGAGAAGTAACTAGCGAATTGAAGTTCAGACAGGGTGCCTTGGGAGCACAATGAAGCCAGTAGTTTTGACTGATGACAACTAGGGAATGCTTCCTGAAGGAAGTGGCCTCTGAGTTGGGTCTTGAAGTCTGAATAGGAGTTCAACAGATAGAAAATGGAGGAGCCGGCATCCCAGGTTATGGGAGCCGTGGGAGCCGGGGGAGCCGGGAGTGGAACACGAAAGTACTTGGATGTGCCTACAGCTTAGAAAGGAATAGAGTGAAAAATAAAGCTGGAAAGTAATGTGTGCGTAATAATATGCAACAACAAATTCTAACTAATTTGTGCATCATTTATCCGAGCTCTCACTGCTAGCTTTCTCCCCACAGGCTAAAGTCTTAAAAGCAGTGAATAGAAACCTCCTCTCCTGATTCTTGGAAGAACTAGGGAGGCAGGAGCAGGCTGGGAAGGTCACGGGATGTTATAAATGGAAAGAGCATAGACACGTGCTGCTCGTGACCCCTCCACTTGTGGGTGTGCAATCCTCCATTGGTGGGTGTGCACACTTCCATTTTTGGGTGTGCAGACCGAAGGAGAGGGAAGGACTGCCCCCAAGTCCCACAGCCCCCCAACCCAGGCCTCCCAACCCTTCACTCTGTTCTTTTTACTGTCCAGGACTTCAGAAAATCAGCACACAGAAGGCAGACCCACATCATAATTTGAGAGATGTAAAAAAATCTCTGATTGGTCTGAAGCTACTTCCACATAAGTCACCCATGGATTGGGAAAACAAGGAAAAAGAACATGGAAACATGAAGCTGAGCCGTCTTTCTTGTGTATAATGGATGAGGTTGACGGAGGTGCTCTCTGACCCTCCGTGGAGGGCGCGCCTGTCAGGTGTGGGCAGGTCCTGGGAATCTTGGTTGAAAGGGTATGTGATAGCCTGTGAGGCCTGTCCCCCCCGCCCAGGTCAAAGGCCAGCTGATGGGACTCAGGACTAAAGGTCCTGAAGGCAACTAAGAAGCTTAGACAGGCACCAGCTTGAATTCCCCACCAGTGCCCCCACTTTAGGAGACGGGGGAGGAGGAGCAGGAGGAGACCCGGGCTGCCCTCCTGGGCTCCAGGGGCACTGTGGGTGTGCTGCCTTGCCCCCACTAGCAAGTGTCCTAATCCTACACATAATGGAGGCTACAGGAAAGACCCCCAACCATGGGACATGAGTCCTACCCCCTCACTCACTGGGTGACCTTGGGCAACCCCTTTCCTACTTTCTAGACCTCGGTTTCCTCATCTGCAACGTGAGAGGGTTAGGCTAGACAATCTCTGGAGGTCCCTCCCAGGCTGATGTGCTGTGAGAGCAAGCTTCTTCATAATTAATAATAAATGCCTTGCCCCCAAAGACAGCTTTTTCCCTTTTCTAAAGCTTTTACACTCATTGTATCGCCTTTCATCTGCACATCAGTCTGTCCTGGCAGCCAGAAGCAAGCAAACCCTCAACGCATAGCCTTTCACCCTGAAAACCAGGTCTGGCCAACCGCTGCTCACCTAGACCGGCTTCGGGGGAACTGGCCTCTGGGCGGGTTGTGGCCGGGAGCACAGGACCCAACACGTTCCCCTGCCCCTGGGAGCCAAGAAAGGCAGTGTTTCTCTCCCAGAAAGCCAGCAGACGCCAATGGGGAAAGCCTGCAGTAGGCTGGGTTCATGGTCAAAGGGGCAGGGCCAGAAAGTTTGTGTCTTCAAAGAATCAAAGATCTTGGGGGGAAGGGAGTGCCCATAGGGGAGAGGTGAGGTGGGTGCCACAGTGAGGGCCCTCCCATCAGGCTCCAGTGAGAGACCTGAGTCCTGGGGAAAGGAGATGTCACAGAGCCCTGTATTGTCTGATCTGCACACGTGTGGCCTTCCAATCAGGAAGGGAGCATAACTACCTATCCTCTTCCGGATCTTTAAAAACTGAGCCTTGTCACAGGATCGCAGTTCGATTCCCAGTCAGGGCACATGCCTGGGTTGCAGGCCAGTTCCCAGCAGGGAACTCATGAGAGGCAACCATACATTGATATTTCCCTCCTTCTCTCCTCTCTTCCCTTCTAAAAATAAATAAATAAAATCTAAATAAAGAAATAAATAAAATAAAAACTGAGCCTTGAGGCATCATGATGGAGAAGAGCATGGGCTTAGGAGGCGGGCTGAAGTCTCTTCCTAGCTGAATGGTCTTGGGTTATTCTCCACACTGCCTTTAGCCTCAGTTTCCCCATCTATAAAATGGACATAGCCATTTCAGGGTTGTGGCGAGGACTAGAGATAGTGAATGTAATAACACGCCCAGCCATCCACCCAGCAGATGCTTGATGCACACTTGTCGAAGGAAAGGACAGGCTGGTGGTACTCCCGGGAAAAGCAGTGCGGTGTCCGGCAGTGGCAGGCCAGCCCAGGCTGTGGGCAGATGGTGCTCCCGCTCCGGCTGGCTGGCTGCCTCCCGGGCCCACCCTCAGTCGGGGGCCTTGGGCCTCTTTCATGTCTCTCCTCGTGGCCCATGCCGGGGTCCCATGAAAGACTCTTGACCCTCCTTGGCAGTGGGCTGTGCATTCCAGTCATTCTGCTCACCGAGCCCATCCAAGTCTGGAGTTGTTTGCAGCTAAGCAAGGCCTGCGAGATCAGCTGCCGTGGCACCTAAATGAGGAGATAAGGAAGCGAGACTTTGGGAGGGGCAGTGACACCTCGCCTGGGGTCCCACAGCCTGCCCCGCCTCACCACCACTGCCGCCATGTTGACAAGTGAAGAAACTGAGGCACAGGGAGGCCTCCCAGTTCCTCCAGCCTGCCAGCAAGCCTCCAGATCTGGGCCCCACCTGCCCTGTTTCATAGAGATCTAACTTCTGCGAGGATGCCCCATGCTGCTATCAGCATTGTCCTGGAAGCCCAAGCCCAGCCTGGCCCGCTGGTGCCGGACAGGGGCCACGAATGAGTCCAAAGAGCCGGACAGGCGGTGGGCAAGCAGAGCAGGAAGCCCTGGGACTGGGTGCTCCTGGCCTAGGCTACCTGTCTGCGCTTTCTCAGCCAATCCTGGGAGCCATGCTCCCCTGGGAAGGGACACATTTTATGAGAGCAGGGTTTTCCCTTGAGTGCTGGCCCACAGGTGCCCAGGGCCACAGCTGTGCCCTCCAGTTTCTGAGAGAGTCAGCAGCCTGGCACAGAGGAGGGGCAGTGGCCTGGGATGGGGGAAAGCTTGGCTGAACCCGGGCGCTGGGACTAACTCACTGCGTGCCTTTGCCTCTCTGTGCCTCAGTTTCCTCATCCTCACAATAAACAGCAGAAGCAAGGCCCAAGGTCCCTTCCAGCCATAGCCTCTGTGATTTCTGTGGAGGGCTGAGGTGGGGTGGGCGCCCACTCTGCCTTTCCTCTCCTAGCTTCTCCGTTTCTGTGTTATCAGTTTATCTCCAGCTCTCCAGGTCTCCCTGCCATGGTCTGCCGCTCTCTGCCTCTCTCGCTCGGTATTTTTCTGCCTGCCTCTTCGTTTTCTCTGTCTAGGAGCCTACCTCGGGTTTTATCTCCGAGCCTGTCACACCCCCCTCTGCCTCTGTCTCTCTCTCTCTCCCTCTGTAGTTGCCTGCGTTTCCCTGCCTAGTTCTCTGGGTGTCTCTCTCCGTCCTGCCTGCTCCCTCCGCGGCCCGGCTGGCTCCCCGCCCCCTCCCCCTCCGCCGGCCCCCCTCCCTCCCTCGGCGCGTCTCCCCAGTCCTTATTTGGCTGGGCGGGAGGGCTGGCGGGAGGAGGCGGCCCGCGGGCGGGGGGCGGAGGGCGGGAGCGGGGCCGGGCGGAGGAGGGCGGTGGGTGGTGCTGAAGGGACAGCTCCGCGGCGGCGGCGCCGTTGGCCGCGGCGGCCCCGGGGCGCGGAGCGGGTGCCCGGCGCGGGGAGCGGCGAGCGCAGCCATGCCCCAGGCCGCGATCCNTTGGCCGCGGCGGCCCCGGGGCGCGGAGCGGGTGCCCGGCGCGGGGAGCGGCGAGCGCAGCCATGCCCCAGGCCGCCTCCGGGGCAGCAGCAGCGGCGGCCGAGGCCGGGGCGCGGGCCGGGGGCGCCGGGGGGCCGGCGGCGGCCCGGGCGGGACGATGAAGCGGCAGAACGTGCGCACGCTGGCGCTCATCGTGTGCACCTTCACCTACCTGCTGGTGGGCGCCGCGGTCTTCGACGCGCTCGAGTCAGAGCCCGAGATGATGGAGCGGCAGCGGCTGGAGCTGCGGCAGCAGGAGCTGCGGGCGCGCTACAACCTCAGCCAGGGCGGCTACGAGGAGCTCGAGCGCGTCGTGCTGCTCCTCAAGCCGCACAAGGCCGGCGTGCAGTGGCGCTTCGCCGGCTCCTTCTACTTCGCCATCACCGTCATCACCACCATCGGTAACTACTCGCCGGGCGGGGGGCGGGGACCCTGGGGCTGGCAGTCCGGGGCCGGCCCGGGAGGGGGCTTCCCGGGGGAGGGTCTGGGCGCCGAACCCCGTGCTCCCAGAAACCCGAGTTCAGCCTGGCGTATCTGCTCCGCGGGAACGGGACTCGGGGGAGGCGCCGATTCCTGGCTCCCGACCTGACTCTCCAGCCGGGCCAGCCCCAACTTGTTCCTGCCAGGCTGCGCGGGGCCCCGGGGGACTCTGAAGTGTGTGAGAGGGGCAGGAACGACCGGCGGAGGCTGGGGAGGAGGGGTGTGGCCCGGCCAGGCCGTGGAGCAGGGCGCTCACCGGGAGCCGCCGGGAGCGTTCCACTCCTCCGTGTCCCTGCAGAGGGGCTTCGGCACCCGGTACCGGTGGGGCTCGAGAGAGACCAGTGCATGCAGGTACTCGGCACTCTGGGCACTCTGGGTGCTTGAAACCTCCCGGAACTGCAGGGTGTAAGTGCCTCATAGTGTGTGTGTGTGTGTGTGTGTGTCCAGTTCCCAGAGTTTGGGCACCACCAGCCAGTGCCTTTAATGTTGTTAGGGTAGCAGAGGTGGTGCAGGAAGCCAGATCCAGCCTTGTCTGCCCACTTTGCTGTCCCAGGAAAACAGTCCCCTCACAGGAATGACCCCAGTTCTCTTCCCCCAAGCGAAGGCCAACAGCCGGCATCAGAAGGCACACACACACACCCAGATTCACAACTCAGGAGTGACTGCACACACAGGTACACACAAGCACAGGCAGAGCACACACAGGCACAGACATGCAGCACACAAACCGATGTCCAGGAAAGAAATCTCCAGTGAGGCCCTTGTGCTGTTCAAAAGTGTCCAGGCAGGAGTAAACACCTCGCCCACTCCCGAGACTCTGATTCCAGCCCAGCTCTGTCACTTCTCCCGCCGTGTGACCTTGGGCGAGTCCCATCCCCTGCCT
Organism: Sturnira hondurensis; assembly: GCF_014824575.4. Taxonomy (NCBI): domain Eukaryota; kingdom Metazoa; phylum Chordata; class Mammalia; order Chiroptera; family Phyllostomidae; genus Sturnira; species Sturnira hondurensis. The sequence goes on along the minus strand of NW_028089294.1, from coordinate 15,669,941 downwards.
GGGTCTCAGGCTCACCTCCCGACAGCCAGAGGTTGGCTGAAATGATCTCAAGGGCTCCTCCCCGTCCTGACGCACTCCCTGTCCACCTTCTCCGGAACCCACTGGGATGCCTCCAGGAGCTGTGTCCTCCATCTTTCCCGTTCCCTCTCCTCTCCCCGGTCCCCTCCTTGCCTTGGCTGAGCTCCCAGGGGCTCGTTGCCACTTGGCATCGCCCATGACAAGATGGCAGTGTTTTCCTGGGAGTCAACAGGAGTCGAGAAGGTAAAAGGCAGGCCTACACCCTGTCCCTGCAGTCTCCCCACTACAGGGCTCTGTGCCGAGGCTCTGCGGCTCTCAGGGGCCATGTGCAGCTATACTGTGTGGTCTCCGGATTCCTTTCTTGGAAGAGGAAAAAAAGGGGCCACAAGTGGGTGGCCCGAATAGGGGCACCTCTGGGTTCTGCTGACTCCGTGAGTTTAGAGCAGGATCATCACACTCAGGCCTGCTCCCAAATCAAGCAGCTTGCTTTCCTGGGGAGGACCAGACCAGGGGTCTGCTCCCTCTGAGTGCTGCACTGCCACCGGCTAGGGTTTTAGCAGCACGAACACCCTCAGCCCTTCCCTCTCCCACTTCCCACACATCATACCCTTGGTTATGTGCCCCCTTTTTTCTCAGTCCCCCACTATTCTCTGCTCCCTAGTCATCTCCCAATTAACCTTCTTGCCCCCAGCCTCATTCTAGCCCCTCACCCCAAACAACACTGCCAGAAAGAATCTCCCCAAAGCAGAGCCTGGACCATACCAGTACCCTACTCAGAAGCCCTGGATGGCTCCCCCTATGCGTGGAATCTGGTCCATGCTCCTGATCTCAGATTGTAAGGACCTTTGTACCTGGCTCCCATCTCTGTGCCCAACTTCATTTCTCACTTCTTGCTGACGTGATCCCTCCGCTGCAGCCAGAACTGTAAGCATGCCTGTCTGACACTCCTTTTTCTCTCTCTTCTATTTATCTTGTCCGAGCTAAACTTCCAGGTCCAGCTCAAACCCCATATCCTCCTTAAACTCTCCCAGAACATCCCGAGCCAGTGTTCTGTTCTGCATAACCACAAGGCTTACTGTCAGGATGACCTGGGTGATGGCAGAGGCTCTTGTGCATGGTTATTTACATTTAAGGGGGTTGTTTCATCTCTTCAACCACACTGTAATTAACCTCCACATGGGTAGGGCCCCATGGTGCCCATTTCCATGCTCCCCAGGCTGGCACAGTACCCAGAGGCACACATGAGCACTCAAAGGAGGCTACTGATGGGTTTAAGGTGTACAGAAATGAAAGGGCATGGTCTTTTCCCCGCGTCCCTACCGTTCCCCAAAGTGCTTATAGCCCTCACCAGGAGAGGTGCTAAACGCTGACAGACAGAGGCAGAGGCAGACAGAGCCATTTATTTATTTACAAAGTGCTGGGCAAGGGGGAAGACAGCATCAAAGCACCACCCAGTTCTGTGGGGCCCCCAGACTGGCACTGCCCACTCCCTGCCTCACTCAGCCATCCCTGGCTTTTTGTCACCTTTCACTGGCTGTGCTGCCTGGCTGGGAGCTGTCGACAGCTCTGCCCTAAGGAAAACCTGTCTGGGCTGTGATCAGACGGCTGGCAGGGGCCCTCTATTAGAGTGATCTTGACCCAGAACCTACAGGCAACAGCCTCTCTCCACCTGCTCCCTTTGGAGACCCGAATGGGTCTCCTGAGGCACAAGTAATCCCATCGGGGTAGAATAATGACAGAACCTCTCATTCATTCAGTACCTTAATGGTCACAATGCACTTTCATCAGGTCTTGAGCCCCAGCCTTCACAGCTCAGGGACGTTTCCAGGGCAGGCATTCTTAGCTCATTACACAGATGAAGGCGTGGAGGCCCAGGGAGGCGGGGGGACTTCCCACCGTAATGCAGCTGGTGAGCAGCGGAGTTAGAGCACGAAGCTGGGTCTTCTGACTCCAAGCCTAGTGCTCTTTTCCCTGCTGGTCTCTCGCTGTGTCCTCTGCCTCCATATGCTGTGACGCCCAGTGCCAGCCAGGATTGTTGGCATGACCAAGATGTGCTCAGTGATGCCAGCTTGCAGGACACCCACGGGCAGCCTTGATTGGTTGAGGGTCAGCAGGGTCTGTGTTAGTCATTCACCTGGTTAGTCACAGTCTCTGCTGGCTGCTAGGATTCCTCAGCTCCCTCATCTCTGGCCTCCCAGCCAGGAAACCCATCCTTTGTTGGGCCCTAAGTTCATCAAATGCAAACGGAAACTCTTTTCTGGGAAGCTTATCCTCTCCCTCTCTCACTGTTGAGTCATTAGACTCCTCCGGGGCCCCAGCCCCATCTATTCATAGCCCCGAGGCTGTCAGAGCAGGAAGGGGCCTTGAGATCAGCTGGTGCCACCCCTGCTCATACAGAGAGGCAATGGGAGCCACACAGCCTCCCAGGCCCCACTCCCTCCCCTTGTTCAGGATGCCTATTGTTATTATTAACAGCAACAATAATAGGAGCCACCATGTAATGCCTACTCTGTAGCAGGCTCTAACCAAAACTCTTTGTGTGTGTCCTGTCACTTTATTCCCTTACTGACCCATCAGGGTGGGCATTATCACCCACATTTTTCAGCAGAGGAACTGAAGGCTCTGCGTGTAAATGACTCCCCCAGGGCCTTGCCGCGGGAAAGAAGGCGCCTGCCCAGATCCAGCTGAGCCTCCCTGACCCTCGTGCCCTGGGTATTTTGCCAGTTCTTCCTCTGCTTCAAGAACTCAGCCCAGACCCTTGCATCTCATGGGCACGGGGTAGCCACAGCTTGTCCTTCCCCTAGTAAAGCCCTCCCCAGAACAGTGCATCCAGCTGGCTGTTTCCCTGCATCCTGACCCCTGACCAACCTGGTGCCCAGCACCAGGCCTCCCTGAGCCTGCCCACGGGCTCACAGGTGCCCGTTCTCCCACTGCAGGTCCCCAGAATCCCTGCGGCTCTAAGGCAACGAGAGACCAGGTGACCGACTAGCTGAGGGGCCGGAGCAGAAAGGCTTCTGTTCTGCTCTTGCCTAGGCTTCCAGCCTGCTCTCAGCTGAGCACAGGTTCCTACTGCCCGCCACCTGGCTTGGGACCCCTCTGCTTATGAGTTCAAGCCAGCCCCCCATGAAGGGACCTGTACTCATTCCATCCTTTCAAGAAGGGGGAAAGTGCAGAAGTGACCTGCCACCCCCACCCCCAAAGTCCTCCAGTAAAAGAGCTAGCAATCATCCGAACACCCAGAGAGGTGTGTCGGTGCCTGAAGTCACATAGAAAGTTGAAGGTCCAGCCTGGTTAGAGCCTGCACCTTCTCTCCATCACCCCAGCCTGTTCCCCTCACGACCCCCCATCATTCTTCCCACCGGGGCCTCAGCTGCTTATCCCTCCCCTGTTCCCAGTTTTCTCTTGACTTCCCTGGAGGACGGAAGGGCGGCCCAGCCTGGAACAGTCCCACTGCCCACTCTCAGTTGGCATTCCCTGCCTCCCTGCCCAGGGGCCACCCCTCTGCTTCCACCACACGAGCGCTGGCTGAGAGTGCTGTAGAAGCATGGGCACTGGCCGAAAAGCCAGAGTGCCTGGGTCCATCTCTCTGCCCACATCACCCCTAAGTCCCCCACCCCCCGCCGCCATCCCACCCCCCCACCCCTGTGTGATCTTGAAGAAATTGGTCCGTCTGAGCTTGTTTTGTCATTTACAAAATGGGTGGATAAAACTTGCCTCCCAGGATTCAATGGGACACTATACAGAAAGTGCCTGGTACAGAGTGGGCACTTAATAAACAGTATCTGCAACTATTAGTGTTATTTAACATTCTTGTCCGTGTAGTATGACTCACCCCCCACCGAAGGGGACTGCAGTTTCCCATGGATTTTCCACAACCACAGTGACTGCTGCTCCTTCCTCACAGGTGGGGACAGTGGGGTTGAAAACCAGAGGCTGCTACCCACTGCCCTTCATCCTTCTAAACCCACCCTCAGCCCCCACCCCAGGCTTTCAAGATCATCACCTATGTCTGGAGTCCGGGCTCACCAGCAGTACTCCCGCCTCAGAGCAGCCAGGGGCCGCAGACAGCCAGTCAGAGAGAGCGCGGGGCACAGTAATGGGAGAGCCTGCCCTGGGCTGGAACAAGAAGACAAAAGTTCCAGTTCTGCTCGGTTCAGTTACTGGTCCTCTAAGACCACCAGCTTCCTCCTCTACAAAGTGGGTATATTTGATCCGGGGTCCTCCCGACCACTGTGCCTCCCGTCGACATGTCTGGGTCCCACTGAGGACCCAGAGGGAGGACCTGGAGGGAGTCGGGCTGAGAATCAGACAGAAATACAAGGCACACGGCTGGCCACAGTGGAGACAGGACAAACACAATAAGTATTTCCAAAGAAAACATAAACAAGCACAGATGAATGCAGTGCAAATCACCACTACCAACAGCTTTCAGCTGGCAGCACAAATGGTGAATCTGGGCATTGATTTCATAATTTTAAAAAAATGCAAAAGTGATTTTCCTGCAGCCAGCAAGCAGGAAGGGAAGAGCACCCTGCTCTGACCGAGACAATGATCAGTTTGGGCAGCCTCGGGGGAGACCCAGGATGGGCACTCCGTCTTCCTGAGAGTGCCCAGCAAGCAGGAGGTGAGGGGAGCCACGAGTCTCTAACATGCTAGGCACTGTCCCAGGCCCTTCTCATCACCTGCATTCCTGCACTTGTCCCGGGAGGGCCGGCACTCTCTTCTTGTTACAGTCGAGGAAAGGGAAGCTCAGAAGGGGTCACAGACTGGCCCAGGGCCTGCACCCCGGACTGTGGGAAGTATCTTTTCTCAAGGCCACGCACCCCCTTACCCTGCACGGAGCCTCTGCCATCCTTCTGTGGGAACATCACAAATGACAAAAACGGGCACCAGGGCCCTCCAGCTGTGCCCTGAGTTGCAGGACCCGCTGCCCCTGGGACTGTGGATAAAGCAAATAGCCCAGAGAGAAATTCAAATTTTAGCCCCAGCCCTCTCATTTCACTGCATGGAAGCTACAATTCAGTTTGGAAAAGGGGCTGGCTAAAGGCCACACCTGCCATTGGCATCAGAGCTAGCCTTAAAGCCCCATTTACCCATGCCTCACTCCATGTTCTTGGGTGCCCTGAGAGCTCTGAGAAAAGAGAGCAAGCTGCCAGCCGGCCTGTTCTGCTGGCCCTGGGTCTCCTCCCGATCCCTCCGTTAGCCTCTGGTCCTCAGAGAGTCACCTGGCAAATGCCTTTTGAGGTTGTCAAGAGAGCAGCCAATGGCCAAGCTCATGCCACTGCCTCTCAGTTCACACTTGCCCGTTGTCCAGGAGCCGACCCTGCTCAGGTGGGGGAGACCTGCTCCTCACCTGGAGCTGCTCCATCCTGAGCTACCGCCCAAGTCACACTTTCCCTTTCCAGTTTTGCTGCAGCTGGTGAGCTGCTGCCTGGAGCAAACAGCCCCAGGCCTCCTGGTCCTGTGGCCTCCTGGGATGCCTGCCAAGCTGGGGCCGTCCCCACCCTGCTTTGTGAAGTGATACCCAAGGACCTCTTTGGGAAGGGGGCAGTGGTTGCTATGGATACAGCCTAGCCTAGGAGCTAGAAATGTAGGAACGGGGTTCTTTCTCTGCCCCAAGAGGCCCTTAGACAAATTGGTTCCCTCTCTCCTTCTCTCTCTCCCTCTCTCTCCCCCCACCTTTCTATCTCTCTCTCCCCTGCACCAGTACTCACCAGAGAACACACACTTCCCTAGTGTGCCTCAGTCTCCCCATTTGTCCAGAGGTGTACCACAGGGGGAACTGATGTAGGCTAACTCAGTGATACAGAATTTTCTATGTTAATGTTTCTCAACAGTCAGATCCAGGGGATGACCTGGTTGATCTCGTTTACATACAGATTCTGAATCAGCAGGTCTGGGATGGGGCCTGAGACTCTGAATCTCTAGCAAGGCCCCAGGATACCTGATGGTGTTCATCCATGGTCCGCACTTTTAGTAGCAAGATTCTAAATAACCTGGAGACCTGACTTCTGGGAATACACAGACATGTGGACCATGGCTTTAAGAACGAGATTTAGAACTGGAAAAATCCTTAGGAATCTGGTCATAAAATGTTAGAGCCAATGGCCTCAGAGCTAATGAACCATTCTCTGAGGCTTGGAGCGGGGCTGTGACATGCCCCATGGGAGCCAGCCCTGGAGCCTGGGCAGGGCCACGTGCTGTACAGTCACTGTGCGTAGGAGAAAGGGCAGCAGAGAGGGTGGATGGAGAGGAATGGAAAAGGCCTTGTCCCATAGGGAAGCCTCCAATCCAGAATCCGCTGGTCCTCAGCTGCCCCCCCTTTCCTCCCCACTCTGGCAGGGAAGTGCCTTAGATCAGTAGGAGATTAAACAGCAAAGCAGGAAACTGGCCCCTCCCTCGTGGCATCTAGCCCAAGTCTCAGGGCAGTAGGCTTCTAGCCCCTGTTAGAAGAAGAGAGGCAGGCTCATTTCTTCTTCCATGGCCTGGGGCCCAGACAGTGAAGGCCCGCAGAAGTCGCCAGGTCCTATGGTCACTAGATACACTCATCTGGTTGCCAGCTGCAGTGTGGAATGCAGGTAGCAGGACAAGTCTACTGTTTCCTAGACGTGTGAGGCCACGGGTGTCCACACACTTCCAGAAGAGCATTGACAGCCTAGGGGAAGAGTCAGAGGAGGGAAGCAGCATGTCACACGAAGGGCACTCGGTGCAAGCAGGCCTGCAGAGTATGAGTGCCGCGTTCAGATTTCTGCAGGGCTCTTGAAAGAATCAACCTGGGGCTGATGGGCCACATGGGATTGAATCAGCACTGGTGGGGAGAGTCCCTGAAAGACTTAAGTCCAATGTATTTTAGAACTTGTTAGAGTTGGACCTGGCCAAAGATGGACTGTGTTGCCTTAAGAGGTGGTGAGCTCCCCATCAGAGGAAGCATACAAAAGACACAGGATAGGCATGCAGCAGAGGTCACCTGTATCATCAGTCAAGGTTCAACTAGAGAAAGAACCAGTAGCAGATATGTATTAAGATATGTATTACAAGGGGTTGGCTTACATGATCAAGTGGAAGGTCAGGCAAGTTCAAAACCCGTAGAGCAGGCCATCGGGAAGGACAGGCTGGAACTCCTTCCTGCGCGAGCGGCCCTGTCCACTGCAGAATTTCTCTTTCAGGGAATCCCTAGCTCCAGCTCAACTCTTAAAGCTGATTGAATCAGGCCCACATAGATTATCTAGGATAATTTCTTTTACTTAAAGACAACTGATTATAGACTTTAATCACATCTACAAAATGCCTTCACAGCAACCTCTAGATTAGTGTTTGATTAAATAACCAGGGGCTTTATTTAGCCTGGCCACGTTGACTCGTCAAAGAGATGATCATGTTGCACGTAGAGCAGATAGGGGGTTGCGATCCATGGCTTTTAAGACTCTTCCCAACCCTGAGACGTTTTGATTTCTTGACCTTCAGCGGGGGCATCCTGGAAAGTTAGAGCGCCCGAAGTATTTCTCAGGCATGTCCTGGGGGTCCCCAGACGCTCTGAGTCTCCTCAGAACCAAGGTCAGCCTTCATTTCAGTCAGTTTACCAAAAATCACTGAGCTCTCCTGCGTGCCGGGCACTACACTAAGAGGATGAAAAACTAAGACCCAGATCCTTCCCCGAGGAGCCCCCAGTGCAGCAGAATCCGGAAACTACAAGCTGAATGGAGCATACGCTAAATCCTAGTGGGACGACCAGAACAGGGATCTGAGAAGGCTTCCTGAGGCAGGCGGTGCTTCAGGCAGGCGTGCATGGAGAGTGAGGACTCCGGCAGGTGGGTGAAGATGGGCAGTGGGCGCGCTCCGGGGTGCGGAAACAGCCTGAGACTGGCTGGAGGGCACGAGCATGCCGAGGAAAGGTGGTCAGGAGCAGGCCCTGGAGGGGGCTGAGTGCTGGACTCTGGGGCGGGGACTTGATCCGACAGGTGCTGGAGGAGGGAAGTGAGAGGCTCCAACCTGCGCTTGGCTGCGCTACCTGGATCCTGGCCAATGGGTGCCCCCATGACTCCGGTTGAACCAGAGGGCAGTGACAACCTGAATCCCGATTGTCCCTCTTCACCCTCTCCTGGTCACACTCAGCAGACCTCAGCCAGCCCCCAGGAAGTGCTTCCACCCCTCCCCCTCCCCATACACTTCCTTTTCTGGGCCAAAGGTCCACTGTAGAGCCCCGACCAAGCCCAGTCTTATGGGTGGCGTGCAGGAGCCCCCAGGATAGTGCTGAGCTGAAAGAGATGACACTTTGTGGCTATTCTCTGCAGGGACAGCCCCGGCCTCCTCTCACATCCCCTTCATCTCTGCTCAAGGCTCCACAGCTTGGCACAGGCTCAGTGTCCCTGGCCAGGAATGTGCAGGGCCTCTCCCGACCACAGCGCTGATGCAGAAATAACCATCTCAGAAACATCCAGAGGCACATTCCAGCCTGCCGGCCACAGGACCCCGTGGGGGGCTCTCTCCAGAGACCCAAATGATCAGGCCCGGTGGAGCTGCCCAGAGAGAGTGACGCCAGGCTCTCAGACAGGAGGTGGCCTCTCCTCTGAGGCAGGGCTGGTCCTCCTGGGGTGCAGGGGAGACCCCCGAGGCCTTGGGAACAGGCAGGCAGTTCCCAAGGCAGGAGACAAGGCAGGAACAGCAGCCCAAGGCAGAAGACAGGCTCAGCTCAGTGCAACAGGGGAGTCTTCCCCGGGCTGCTCCATCCAGATCTCAGCCCCCAAATTCCCCACAGAGCCTGCCTCGGCTTCCACGGTCACGAGCCAAGGCTGCCTGCCATTCCCTGGGAGGGGCCTGATTGAATCCTCAGTCCCCGAGGACAGCAGCACACTTATATATAATCCCCATTTTATAGAGGGGGACCCTGGGCTCGGGGGTTTGAGAAATGCTCCCAAAGTCACACTGCTGGCCTCACAGGGCTGCACAAAGCAGGCATGACCACTTGGTTTGTAAAGCACTTGGCCGTCCAGGTCCTCTGCAGAGCCTCACACCAACTTGGGGCCATGGGGATCATCATTCCCACTTTGTCAAGGGAGACACTGGACTCAAGAACATGAGGTTACTGCTACCCAGAGCCAGTAACTGTGGGAACGGGAGTCAAATCCAGGCCTTCCAACCCTAAAACCAAGCTCTCCTCCCGGGGGCTGAAGGTGCCGTCACNCAGGCATGACCACTTGGTTTGTAAAGCACTTGGCCGTCCAGGTCCTCTGCAGAGCCTCACACCAACCCGGGGCCATGGGGATCGTCATTCCCACTTTGTCAAGGGAGACACTGGACTCAAGAACATGAGGTTACTGCTACCCAGAGCCAGTAACTGTGGGAACGGGAGTCAAATCCAGGCCTTCCAACCCTAAAACCAAGCTCTCCTCCCGGGGGCTGAAGGTGCCGTCACTCCTCTGTGGATGTTGGTGTATTTGAGAAGCACGTGTCAGCCCACGGAGGGCAAAAGGTAGTGCTGTGGGGGTAGTGTTGTCACAGAGCAGCCCTAGTTCCAGGCATCTGCCAACACCATCCTTCTGAGCAGGACAGGACCCTGACGCTAGAAATGGGGACAGAGTGATGGTTCTTAAGAGTGGCCAGCGAGTGAGAAAGGAGACCTTGTTGGGGGTGCCAGGCCACTCACCTGCTTCCCAGTACATTGGGGGGGGGGCGAGGGTAAGATGGCCCCTGCGTGCTGAGTAGGAAGCTTGTCCCAGGAGCAGCCGTCGTTTGAGCCTGAGCTATGAGGGTCAGGGTCCGGCCCCCAAGAGTGAATTCATCATCAGAGCTGCGCTAAGTTTGAGAGGCTGTAAGCGTTAGCCAGTCCCCGGGCACAGGGAAGCAGAGAGCTTCCTGAGACCAGCCTTCAGCAGCTGGGTGGCCGGGCCCCTCGAAAGCCAGAAGTTGGTATTTTCTTCCTGGATTTCTTTGGTACTTAATCAACACCCAAGGGGCGGCTGAGGAAGAACCATTGGGGTTCACCAGCCAAAGCGGCTTGGAGCGAGCCAGGTGGCACGGACATCAGGAGTCAGTGGGTGGTCCCAGGAGAAGGTCAGTTTCCCCCACCTCCTCTGAGAAGAACAGGGACCGAGAGCCTCGGTGGGGACCCTGGGGACAGGCTGCATCTCCCCCTCATGGCTATAGCTCTCATCTCGGACTGCCTTCCACCGGCCCCAGGGAGTCAGCCCAGGGGAACGCCCTTCAGCCACGTGAGCTTTGCTCACCTGGGAACAAACTGGGGGCTTGGGCCAGGCTGAGCCCATGTGGTGCCCTCTTCAACATGGCCCACTTCGTGGGTTTGCCCCCACAACAGTGAGACAGCGAGACCCTCCAGAACTGTTCATGGTCCTTGGTCCACCTCCAGGGGGGGCCAGAGGGAAAGCGCCTGGACCCAGACTCCGAGGCAGCCTGCTTCTCTCTAGTGTCTTGCTCAGCTCAATGCCCGAGTCCTCAGCACCCTCATCTTCCTGGGGCACCAGAGGCCTTGATGTCCCCTGCCTGCCCCTCAGGGTTTTCAGTGGATTTACAGAGGCTACAAGGACTTTCTCAGAGCTGTGACTGCTGACCTCGTGCAGCTGACTGAGGAAAGTGGGGGACATAGCCCCCTCCATTGTTTCCCTGCTACTACCTGGCTGTGACACCTATGGCAAGTCACATCCCACCTGGGCTTATCTGCCGAGGACTGGGCTGGTAGTGTGCAAGCCCCTTACAGCGCAGATGGCCTCTGTGGGACCTCTGCTTCTTCCAGGCCCTCCCAGGAAGCACACTACCCAGGATTACCCTCTTGTCCCCATTTCACCCCATGCTGGCTGAGCCCTGGAGTGACTTCCTCTGTGTCCAATCCCAAGAACAGAGCTCTGTCCAGGACCTCCAAGTCACCCCGCTTCGGGAAAGAAAGCATTTCTGCCCGTGGCCTAGGCCCCCTTATCAGCAGAGCGAGTCCACTGCCCCAGCCCCTGGGACAGCTGGAATGCAGGAGCCTTCCACCCAGAAGGGGCGGCTACTCCCGCGGGCAGCTCCCACGGTAGCCCATGGGTTGGGTGGGAGGAAGCCGTGGTGCTGAGAGCAGGCTGACCCCGGCCAGCACTTTCTGACAGGGGTAGTCTGCAGAGAGGTGGCAGGCAGCCTTACTCCCCAAACTGCCTCTGGACCCGAACCGGCCTCGGTATCAAGCACTGGTGGCCAGCCCTGCAGTCCGGGCCCTAGGGCCCTAGGTTGACTCTGAGCCTTCCAGGCCCTGGGAGCTCAGATCCTGCTCCTGGACCATCCCTGGGCATTCCAGCCAGACCAGTGGCCTGGTAGATTGTGAGGGGCTGGGGTGAGCCCCATGTGTCCTCATGATGGTTTGATATCTCACAATGTTAAGGGATCGTACATGGTTACCCTTTGCAGAACACACACAGGCCAACCGTGGGTCACGGCAAGCATCTTCCTCAGTGGATGGCTAGAGTGGCGTCAGTTCAGGGGGCAGATACTGCCATGCCCACGCAGGACCAGGGCTCAGTCTGGCAGTGCCTGGGGTCCTTCGGACTCCTTGAGAACCACGAATTCACTCCAACTTCTCTCCCTTCCAGATGAGGAGACCGAGACCCAGGGCAGGGTGCGGGGGGAGATGGGGAGCAGCCCACCCCAGCCACTGGGGCTCTGCTGCTGGTTCAGGAGCAGTGGCAGAGCTAGTCCTCAAACCCAGGCCTCCCGACTCTGCTCCTCCTGGCACTCACACGGTCATCCTTCCGTCCCCTGTTCGTCTGAGCATCTTCCATGCGTCGGCACCATTCGAGGCCTCATGGTGCCTACACTTCAGAGGAAGCAGATAGTCGAAAAACTTTACGATCACAAATAAATCATCATCTCAGTGGTAACAAGTGCCAGGAGTCAGTTCACACAAAGATGTGGTGGAGAGTGATGGAGTGGAGATGGGCCATCTGGGAGAGGCTTCGGGGGAGGGGCCTGTGTAGTGCAAAGGTCAAAAAAGAGCCTTCTGGGGGGACAGCAAATGCAGAGGCCCCAGGCAGCCCTGGGTGTGTTGGGGGAACAAGGAGCAGGAAGAGCAGCGTGGGTACAGCATACTGAGCAAAGGGGTGGGGACTGGGAAGGGCCAGGTCTTGTGGGGCTGCGGAGAGCTTGGATTTTTTTTCTAAGTGGGACGGAAGACCTTGGAAGGTCTTAAGCAGGGCTGTAGTATGATATGACGTAAATTTTACCGGCGCACCCTGGCTGCCCTGTGGAGGTGAGATGGATATAGAAGGAGAGGGAAGCTGGGAGACCAGGCAGGCTGCCTGCAGTTCAGTGACTTGAAAGGGCAGGTGATGGAGCACTGGACCTGGTGGGGACCGTGCAGGGGTGGGGGTGTGGACTGAGTGTATGTTTGCGAGGCAGGCTTGGCCCGACCTGCTGGTGGGTTGGAGTCACGTGCTGGAGAGGAGGCAGGGAGAGGGCGGTGGGAATCGGGGAGAGAAGACAATCAGTGATGGTCTTTGGCCTGCCACTTGGTGGAGAGCAAGCACTTTCTGAGCAAGGAAATAAAACCTGGAGAATAATGTGTTTGGTAAAAAGATAAGATTTAAGACTTCTATTTTAGACATACAGGTTAATCCTGAGATGCTTGTTACAAACCCGTGAAGGCACTTGGAGAGACAAGCCTGCAACTCAAGGGAGAAGGGTCAAAGCTGAGATATAAATTTGGGAGTTATCAGATGGAAATAATATTTAAACTCATGTGGTTAAATGAGATCAGCTGGGGAGAGAGGAGCCCAGGGCCAGTCCCTTCTCCAACACCAGGAGGTGGAGCGCGGAAGGGGCTGCCAGGGGACCGGGGACACCTGGGGAGCATGGTGTCCAGGAGCCAGGAGGAGTGTTTCAGGAAAGAGAGCTGTCCTCGGCCAGCTGCTGCTGAGAGACGGGTTGGATGACCTCAGACAAACAACCAGTGGGCTTGGCAACACGGTGGCCATCGGAGAGACATTGACCATGAAAACGGTGTGACATTCAATGGCGCGTGCCCAGAGCATGAGAAGGTGAGGGTGGTGAGGAGTCTTTTGTGCTTGTCCAACCCGGAGTTGGACAGAGGAGCCAGATTCCAGGAAAGGCGGGGAGGGAAAGAACAATAATATCACAGATCAGTTTCAGGCCTTTTCATAAGTGCTTCACGGACCTCCTCCTGCAGTGGCCCACGAGGTGGATATCATTATACTCATTATGCAAATGAGGCCCAAAGCCCAGCAAGGTTATTGGCTCAGGGCATCCAGCCAGGGACCTGAGTCTAGGCCTGTGTGACACCAAAGTCCCTGCTCGCTGTGCAGTGACCTCACCTCCCAGCTCCGCCTGCCTCTCCTTGCAGCCTCTTCCACTTCCCCTCCCACTGCCCAGCGCCCAGCGCATCACTGTCCTTTGATCCCTTCTGCCAGCTCCCAGCAGTCTTGGCCTCTGCCTCCCTCCTCCCTGAAAGCTCCGCTTTTTCTCTTTGATCCTGCACGTCTGTCCCGGCTGCATCCTAAGCTGGGCTTCCTGTCGCCACCCCCAATCCCTCATCCGCAAGATGACCTCGCACCAGTGTGGAGGACCTGCAGGAGTTTCTGAGAGCCTAGCGCCTGGGCCTGTGGGATGGGAGTGTGGCTTCTGCCTCCTCAACTGCCATTTGTAAAGTGCCTGGGGGTTTTCCATCCCGGCCGCCAGCCCGCAGCTCAGCCCCTGCTCAGCCCTGAGGGTTCAGAGATGCGAGCTCCCAGGCGGGGTGTCTGAAGAGGCAGCCAGGAGTGGGCAGCCAGAAAGGCCATGCATCCTTACCTCACTGGGGCAAGATGGGGCTCAAAGGTCTTCTCAAGAGAATGGTATGGACGAGAAGTGGTAGCCAGGAGTCCTAAACAGGGAGACACAACTGGCAAGACTGGCCACCCGCCCACCGCCACCGCCACCATCACCACCACCACACACGCACTGCAGAGCATCGGGGGAGGGGCACTCAGGACCTCAGAGTCCCTTCTGGAGTCTGAGTGGTGCCAGTGGGAAGTGTGGATGAGGCCCAGAGACCAGGCTGGTAGAGAGGCCCTGGCAGGAGCAAGGGCAGGGAGCTCTCTGCCAGCCTGGCATCCCCCTTGCTGCCTGGCCCCTCGGAGAGGCCGCCCAGGGCGTCCAGAGCCACCTCCAGCTGCTCCATCAGATTCTGAGGCCTCGCCCACCCCAGGCTGCTCTGGGAGGGCCTGGTGCCTGGCTCCCCACTGGAAGGGAGGAGCAGGCAGAACCCAACGCACAGGCACCTGGGGCCCAGCCGCTCTCCTGAATCCCTGACAGGGGGCCGCAGTGGTAATTAGCTTCTCACACGTCCCCTGGGTTACTTTAAAAATAACACTGGCACATGGCTGGCTGGCTGCCCTTGCCAGGTGCTCACACCACTTTGGGCAGGAATGGATCAGGACAAAATTCGACCTCTCCCCAGGGCCCCTACTGAGTGCCAGAGTCCACCAGCCCCGTGCTGCATGGCCAGGAGGTTCCTGCTGGGTCTAAAGCCTGGGCCCGGCCTGGGAGGAGCAGGTGGGCCAGCAATGGGGGACCCCCAGGAAGCTCCCACATCACGGTCTTTGACCAGGTCACCTTATCTGCCAAGCCTTAGCACCCTCATTTCTCTGTGGGGTGTGTGATAGTGGTGTCTGCCTCTCTCACTGTCAAACACTGAAAAGTAAGCAAAAAACTAAAACGCTGTACAAATACCCCCTGCCTGCTTACTAGCTGCCCACACTGTTCTGCTAACACCCCTCCATGCCAGGCCCTTTTTTCTGGGTGAGTGACTCCCAGTCTGAGGCTCCTCTGTTCCTTTCACCCCTTCCCCACCTGCCCTGAAACCTGTCCCCTTGGGTGGGGCACACAGCAGTAGCTGAGGCTGCAGAGGTATGACACACAGCAGGGGTGTCAAAAGCAGGCTGCAATTCTGGGCACTGGGGAGCCATGGAAGGTTTTTGAGCAGAGGAGTGGTGTGTTCAGAGTGGAGCATAATCTGGAAGTAGATGTGGGGAAGTAGTGGGGGAGAGGGGGCTAGAAGCTGTGGAGGATGACAGTTAGGAACTGCTGCCCAAGCCCAGCTTGGAGAGGGTGGTGGCCCCGACGATGGTGGTGGCTGGAGGAACAGGAAGGGCAGAGCTAAGGAAGGGGGGAATGAATGGCTGAGACTCAGTGTGAGGGAAGAAGAGGAGGGGAAGACAAAGTGTTCTTCTAGTTGGCTGAGGAATGAGGACATTCTCAGAAAGCGGGTGGCACAGAGAGGCCCAGCATGGAGCAGGGCAGGAGGCCAGACCTCCGTGGCCTCCCTGGAACCAGCGTCAGAGCACCCAGGCAAAGCCGTGGTCCATGCTTACAAGCAGGGTGCAGAACGAAGCAGAGGCAGCCAAGGACACTGCAAAGGACCAGTGGAAAGCAGGAAGGTTGGTTTTCAACAGAAGGAGGACTGGCCCTCAGGGCTGAGTGTGGCCAGAATATAAAGGAAAATGCAGAAGCCAAGGGCCAAAGCCACCATGTGGGATGGTCCCGAGTGTGCACTGTGCAGAGGAATCCAGCCGAGGGGGGTGCATTGCTGAAGTCCAGCCTGCTCACCAAGCTGGGCACTCCCAAGGCTGCATCTGCCCGGACGGGCCCATTTTGTTCTCCTTTGTCCCAGAGTGTCGTGGAGCTAGGGCAGCCCTGGCCACAGGGCACTGGGTCTGGGACTCAGGAAATTTCTGACGCTCCTGGGGAGACCAGTATTAGTAGATGAAGTGGGGACAGCTGACGGGTGAGGGGAGAGCAGGACTGAGGAGAGGCACGGTGGGCCTGCCCCCCTTCCTCCTATCTCCCTGTCATTCCTTTTTTTTACAGATTTGACACCAGGGGTGTATGAGGGGACTAAAAGGTAATGGGAAAAATACAATAAAAATTAAATTGAAAAACAAAAAAGACTCGGGGCCAATCATGAGGAGCTAGCAGAGGACATTTTGAAAATTCCCTCAAATCGGGTGACTAGGAGCTAGCCAAGAGGAAAAGCACAGGGCCCCTGCAGAGGACAGTTAGGGGATCAGCCTCCCGGCCTCCTCTGAAATGGGAGGAGGGGGGAAGGGAGCAAAGCAAAGAGAATAGAGAGTAGAAGAAGCCATATAGGGAAGGCCTGGCCCAGCCATGTACTTGCTACATGACCTTGAGCAAGTCAATCTCTCTGTAGCTCAGTTCCCGCATCTTTAAATGGGGATAATAATAGTACTTACCAAACAGGGTGTTTGAGCATTCACTGCCTTAGAGCAGGGTGGTACCTAGTAAGCTCTCTATATAAAGGTCCGCTGATATTGTTTTGAATTGGGGAGGAGGGAGCGATGACAGAGGCATCTAATCATTTGAATAAAGTCAAGTGCAGAAAAAGCCGGCTCTCCCAGAATCCACATTGGAGTTGAGGGGAAGGAAGGAGAGACATGGCAAACGATAAGCAGTAGCTGGAGAGAGCTGGGTCCTGGGGACACTGACTGGATCCTGGGGACACTGCCCAGCTTAGAGCTCTTGGCACCATAAAAAGCAAGCTCAGGACACCAATGCATAAATAGGCAGCTCCTATAAGCCATAGGAGCCATGAAGTCATGCTCTTATTATACCCTGGCCCGGCCAGTCTATGGTCCCTTCCTGGGCTGTGAACAGCGGTGTGGATGGAGGGCTTGAAGGCGGGGGTTGGAGTGGCAGAGTTGATTGAAAAGGCTGGGAAATCAGAGGTCAGAGGAGGGGTGGCAAGCCTGGGGTGAGTCAGGCAGCGGGGGGCTGGTGGGGGGATGAGCGTCTGCCTCCATGTCTCTGGTGAAGGGCAGTGTCCCCAAGGATGGGGACAGCTGCTTGCTATCTCCACTGAAGACAGGCTGAGCAGGAATGGCCTGAGCCTTGGTCACTTCATTCTGCCTAACGAGTGTTTTTCGACAGACAGGGCGTAGGGTTGAGTGCAGTGCGTTTCCATGGAGAGTGGTGGAATCTTAGCCTCTGAGAAGAGCCTCTCCGGTCCTTTGGGCCTCTGTGGGGGAAGGGCTGGACTTGGTGGCTTCTTTACATGCCTAATGGTGTAGAACTTGAAGGATCAGCAGGTCCCAGAGGCCAGGTCCTGTGGGGGCTTCTCCTCCCCTTTATGGAGGTACAGACTTCCCCGCCTCCCTGGGTGTGCTCACCCCATAGCCTATCTGGGTCTCGCACTCTCTGCCCTGACTGGTGGAGGGAGTTGTGCCAAGAGGCCAGCATGGAGACGTGTGGGGTATGGAAGTGAGTGTGTAGGAGGGGACACATCTGCAGGCTGGCTCAAAGGGCGAGAAGGTCCTGGCAGCTGCCTCCAGGCTGAAGTCCCTGTTGCCGGGACTCCCTCTCCTCCTGGGCCATATGCCAACCTATACCATCTGAGCTTCTGAGCCCCAGGGAGGGTGCTGAGCCTAAGAAACACCTCCTTCACATCTCCTGGCATCTGCTGCCAAATTGCCTGCCAGCCCAGATCTCTCCGGGCCACTAGCCATGACCAGAAAGGAGAGTGGGGAAGCAGGTGATGGAGACGGGGCCCACGGGGCCACACAAGATCCACCCCACCAAACACAATTCACCCATCAAAACCAGCTTCATGTATCCACTGAAATCCACCACAGACACTGAGCAAGGAGGGCCAATGGGAGAGGGACCCCTCCTCCACACAAAGCTGGGGGACAGGAGAACGTATTCCTGGAGCTGTCCTTGTGGGGCGGAAGAGATGAGGCAGGGACTCCAGACAGCCCCCAACAGCATGAAGAAGTGCTCAGAGGCGAGGCATGGACAGGCACAGAGAACCCTTGCAACAGAGGGAACTAAGATGTTGGCAGAGTCAGGAGAGGGGAGGCCAGGTAGAGGGGGCAGGTGAGGCTGTGGATGGCCAGCCTTTGAGCTGGACCAGGAAGCCCTTAGACTATATTGTGTACGTTTGGGGAACTAAGGGAGGTTTTCGGAGTGGTGAGTAGCAACTCCAATCTGTATTTTGGGAAATAATCAAATTGATAACAGCCTCTTCTTCCTGAGATCCTCCACATGCCAGGTCTTATACTAAGCACTCTACACACTGTATTTCTACCCCCCAAGGCCACCTAGTTAGATGGGGATTGAAGCAGCAGCGTGGGCTGTGGGAGAAGCCGCAGGCCTGGAATCGGGAAACCTGGGTCCCAGGTCCAGCACTGGAGCTGCAAGCTCCGGTGAGACCCAGCGTTTCTAAGCTTCACTGTCCCCACCTGTCGAATGGAGACTGATGGGAATGCTCCCAAACTGTAGAGGGCAGCATCCACGAGGAGCCCCTAAAACCCAGCCCACTGGGCTGTGGGCTCACCTTGCAAGCACACCTAGGTGCCTGACCCCCCCCCTGTCACTGGAGTGGCTAGAGCTCCACCTGGGCACAGTGACCCCCTTGGACCACTGCAAGTAATAGGGACTTCAGAAAGGAAACAGTATCACTTAGCCAGTGTCAAAGGCCCACAGTCAGAAGCCCAGGCCTCTCCCTTCCCCTCTCAAAGCCACACCGTCCCTGCCTCTGTTCTTCCCGGTCACTCTAGCTTCTCTTCCCTTGTAACTCTGACTTGCATGTGACTTTGGCTCACCCAGGTCCTGGCGAGAACCAGCCACCCAGCCTCTGATCACAGTACCTGGGAGAGACAACCCGATCTGCTCAGTGCAGCCAATAGCTTGGGTCCTCTTGGATCGGGGGTCCATCTCTGGCCCAATCCACTGTGACCTGGGACAGGGTCACCTGGTACAAAGCACTGCCTAGGTTGAGTAGGGTTGTTGTGAGAAGAAGAGCTCCAAAGAAGCAAGAAGGGAGCAGGCACCCTAGACATTTCCACCATCGCTGGCCTCCCCCAGAGCCCTCACCGCCCGCCCTCCGGCTTCCCCCTCCTCCCCTCCTGCCATGTCTGGCACAGGACCTTACTAACACATCCCAAGAGGCCTCCAGGGGCTGCTCCCTAGGACAGAAAGGACTGGCCCCCCACCTCTGGGTTCATCAGCTAGATGGGGAGGGGCTCAGAAGAGGGTCTTTGGAGGGATGCCATCAGGACACCATCTCCCCGCTCCCGTGGTCTGAGTGCCCACTGTCTGCAGAGCACCAAGACTCTGGAACCAGATCCTGCCCTGGGGGTTGGTTCATACTGACCTTAGGGTAATGGCCTGCAGGACACCATGCTCGGGAGTAAAGCGAGTGGTCCCAGGGGCACCTGACAGTGCGGGGACTTAAATGGCCAAAGATCTAGGTTGAATCCTAGACTTGTCAATCTTTATCGGTCTGACCTTAGGCAAGCCGTCTCTGTTTCCTCATCAGAAAGAAGCTAATAATGCCCATCTTGAAGGTAGGTCAGGGTGAAGACTAGAGAAAATTGACAAAGTACAGGTCTCTGGATCACCTGGTACTGTTGCCATCATCAGTAGGGGCATTAAGAGCAGAGAATGCACAGGCTCTGTTCTGGCCCATCCGTGCCCTCGCTTCGTCTCCCCTCCCTTCTTCTTCCGCTCCATCCCTTCCCTGCTTTCGCCTGCCACCCCAGACCCATCTGGCATAGAGGAGAGGCCAGGAGGCAAGACCAGGGGACTTGCAGGGGACTGGGCCTGGGCCCTGACCACCTCCCAAAAGCCTCGTCCAGTGTCCGGCATGACCCCAGGCCAGCCGGCTCCCCTCATTCTGCGCAGGCAGACTTGACTAGAAGGAGCTTTGCTCACAGAGACATCCCTGTGCATAAGGAGATGGGTAAACATGCCAGGGAGTGTGCGCCAAGAGAGGCCGAGTGAGCTGCAGAGACCAGTGCTGGGTGGAGAGGGAGAGATGGGGATGCGCGAGGGCCAGAACAGGGGGAAGGCTTCCTGGGAGAAGGCAGCGGAGACGGAGGTGGGAACACGGTGGCGGCCGGTGATGCGTCAACTCAGGGGAGGCAGTGAGTGTTAAAAAAAGGAAGGAAGGTCTTCATAATACTTCTGTAAAACCTAACGTTGTTCTAAAAGAAAAAGTTTACTTAAAAATAGTAAATGGTGAAAGAAGGAGGAGAAGGAGATGAGAAAGAAGGAGAAGAAAGAAAGGAGCAGAAAGGGAGGAAAAAATCCGTCCTCAGTCAGCGACCTTGATCCAATTTCCAGTGATAGCTGGGACCAAGCAGCTCTGTGGACCAGCCAGGTGTTTACACCCACCCTAAACAATGCTTCCAGGTGTCCAGGGCCACCTTGGAAGGCCACAGGGAGCAGAGCGTGCCACACTCCCAGTCCCAGGAGCGTTGGCAAGGTGGCTGCCGCAGCCCCACCCGCACTGTGGCCCTCTGGCTTAGACTCAGTCCGCCCTGCGGCGAGGCTCTGCTTCAGGGACAGTCTTCTCTCCCCTGCCCGCTGACTCGTCTCTTCTCCCAGAGGGCAAAACCGAGCCATCCTTGTCTCTGCTTCCTCTCTCCCAGCACTTAGTCAAGTTCCTGGCACAAAGCAGTAGGTGCTTAAGAAATGTTTGCTCAATTAATAAATTAAGACAAGCTAAGAGGGAATGGAGCCATTTTCATTTCCCTGATTTTCCAGCTGATATTCTTGAGAGCAGCCAAGGGTTACAGCCTCCATGGGGCTCCTGCTTCCAACCTCAACCCCTCCAGGTGCCACATTCCCTCTCCTAGAACTGGCTCAGGGTGGCGAAGCGCACCTCCTGGGGAGACCAGTGCACCCTCAGGCCAAGCCTCTTGGGAGAAGGGCCCGGATGGGGAGAAGGAGGAATCTTAGCTGGAGAAAGCACACTCAGACAGGCCAAGGACCCCAATCCCTGGGTCCATGAGATGCTGGAGGCCACTGAGAAGTTGAAGAAAGAGAGCAGGACTTGGCCTAGGAAGGCCTGGCTTGGCCACATACCTGTGTGGCCTTGTCCGAGTCACCCAGCCACTGGGCTCAGTCTACTCAGCGGGAAAACCAGGGCTCCTGCTGCCCAGAACGTGGCATCTAATCACCTCATATCTGTGTGGCTGCGCAAGGTGACAGGCCTGAGCTGGTGCCCTGACTCAGTCTCTCACTAGCTGCGTGGTCTTGAATGGGTTACAGAAAACTTTCTGGGCCTCAGTTTTCTCATCTGTAAAATGGAAATAATACCTAGTTCATAAAATGTTTTCTGAAGAGTCGATGAAAGGCCGTGACTAAAACACTCAAGACAGTGCCCCTGGTGCACAGATGCTCAGTGGACGTGAACTTTATCACTAGCCACTATCACCACCCCCACTATTGTTAACCACTGACTGCCACCATCACCACTAATGCCAGCTGCTTCGGGCTCCCAGAGCTGCTGAAAGGTCCCAGACACCTTCTCGTCCTCAACGCCCAGAGGGAGACCTAGAGGACAAAATGAGATGACGAGGAGGAGCAAAGAGGGAAAAAAAAAAGAAGGAAGAAGCAGCTGAAGTGAGCAAAGGCGCAAAGCCGGGGAGACTGGTCTCCAGGGCTAGACAGAGGTGGGGTTAGGGCCCCTCAGGGCTCAGCAGTAGGTAGGGAGAACCTGAGGACCAAAGAGACTTCCTGAGCCCTCTGGCTTGTCTCGGTCCAGGGAAGCTCAGGCAGGGCCACGCAGCCACCTCTTCCTGACTCCACGTGGCTTCCTGTGCTAGGAGGCTGCATAGAAGTGGAGTGGAAGAGACACGATCTTGTGTCTCTAAAGAGCTGACACTGGCTGCCCCTCTGCTTCCACTGGGGGCATGTTACTCAGAGCAGCGCTGCCCAGGCCCGCCCAGCTCTGGCCCTCCCCTCCCCCTGCCCCGTCCACAGCATCTGCTCCGTGCCAACTGGGACAGCTCTGCAGACACACGTGGGCCCCGGCAGCTGTAGATCTACTGCATGCCCAAAGGCTCAGTGCCACTACTTTGAGAACCAAACAGAGTCCCTCTGAGATTCCTGCTTTCTCCAGGGAGCATGGCCACTCCGAATGCCCAGGACCCTAGAACGTTGCAGGGCTCCAAGAATATCTCCTCCGGCCTCTTCATTTCCCACAGCAGGGGCTCTAGGCCCAGAGAAGGACAGGATATTGCCTGTGATCACACAGTGCCACAGCTAGAACCAGATCCCAGGTCTTGTGACTTCCATCCCTGTGCAAGAGTCCTGGGGCATCCACAGTGAACCGGGAACTGCCTTTGAATTTCAAGTTTGGTTCTAGCATTATGGACTGAGATAAAACCTTCTATGTCTCTGAGCCTCAGTTTCCACATCTGCAAAATAGGAATAATAATAATAACAACACCCCTTCCACAGGAAGGATGTATGAACTCACACAATAGAAGGCATAGAATTGCTTATTAATGACAAAGCCCTGTAGAAGTTGAACACGGGAATTATTGATGTTCTAGAACTTAGAGCACTGTGTATATTAAGGACTCAAAAATGTCTGTTAGTTGAATGGATGAATGTTTGAAGCATTGTGAGTGATGATCAAGGGCTCCAGAAGTGCTGATTTGTTTAGGTGGGTGAGATCAAGGAAGGCTTCACAGAGGAAGTGACTTTTGAGATGAGCTATGATGAAGGAGTCGAAGCCTATCAGGAGGGGAAAAAGGAAAGAAAGCATGAACAGTGTCCAGGAATGTGGAAATGCAGCTGTGGCCCTCCAATGGGCTGTGGATACCAATTCCACGTGCAGTCTGGGGCTCCAGACCCCGCTCAACACTCATCCCTCTCCACTACATTGAACAGGGAGTTAGCAATCTATTTATACAAATAACCTTCTAATCTAACTTCCCATTTGATAGGTATGAAGACTGAGGCTCAAGGAGCTGACACGCCTTAACAAAGGCCCTACCACAGGCTTAGCAAACGAGGGCCCAAACACAGCCCCCCACCTGTTCTTATAACTAGTGTTATTGGAGCATAGCCACACCCATTCATTTGTGTGTGACTGGCTGCCTTCTTGATACAATGGCACAGTTAGGTAGTTACATACAGACTATGAAACCTAAAATATTTATTGTCTGGTTCTTTACAGAAAAAAGTCCTCCACTGCCTGGACTACAGCAAGATGGGGCAGAGCTGGGACGGGAGCCAGGCCTCCAGTTCCCGGCTAGGTGCTCTTTAACCCTGTTCACCCTTGCCCCCCTGGGCCCCACCCCACCCCACCCCTGCAACATGGCCCAAAGGGTGAGATTTCAGCAGCCAGCCTCTGGGCGGGCTCAGCTCCAGGACACATGGTACGGCCAAGAGGGAAGCCCTGGGCTGGCCGCTGTTGCTCCATGACCTAATAGGGCTTCTTGCTGGGGGCAGGTCAGCCCTTTCTGGGGAAAGCTGACAAGGAGATGCCAACAGGCACCTGCTTCTCCTCCATGGGCAAAACAGGAAAAGCCAGAGAGTGTAAGTGTAGGACTCTGGCCAGCCGGGTGCGGGAGTTACAGGCATAGCCTTTCAAGAAGTTTACAGAGGAGGGCTGGCATCTCAGCAGATGGCTGAGTCCACTTTAAATCGCGCCGTAGAATTCCTTTCTCAATGCCAGGCTGTCCCTGGTGGATTCATGTAATTAAAACCCCACCAGATCCAATCTGTTAGAAGTTCTGTGTTCACACATGTCCTGTCCAGCTGGTCATAAGGATGCAGACAGACAACAGGCCTAGGTTGTGGCCACCTGGTACAGCAGCTGGCCTGGAACACACCCCATGGGCCCCAGGTTGGTGCCCAGCCCAGGACACCTGGGTTGCTGCCCTGTTCCATGACACTGCCCACTCCGGGCCTTGTACTCTGTCCATCTTCCCTGACTCCGCCCCTTTCCATCCTCAGTCTCATCTCTGATGCCTCCCCTCCTTAAATCACTCACTCCGCGTAGGTTTGTCAAATGCCAGCCACGTGCCAACCAAGCACTCTTTTTGGTGTGAGGAAAGAGCAGCAACAACAGAGACAAAAATCCCAGCCCTCATGGAGATTACGGTTTGAACCCACAAATACAAGAGCCGCTCACACACTGTGGGTCTACTCTCTCCTCCCTCCCCTTCCCCTTCTGAGCTCAGTGTGCTGCTAAGCCCTTGACAATGGACTTGCAGAGGCCTCCTGATGGACCCTCCTGCTCCCCATATTCCACTGCCAAGTCCTGCACAGGGATGCCAGGAAAATCCACCTCTATACATCTTGGACACGGACCTCCCCTCCCGAGGAGCCATCAGTGGCTCCTCATTGCCCTCAAGCCAAGGGTCAAGTTCCTGCGCCTGCCCTTCAGAGTCCTCCAAGCTTTAGCCCTTGCCTGCCTTACCAACCTTCACCCTCCAGTGAGCTTTCTGCTCCAAGGAAACCAGGCTTTCTGTTGTTGTTGCGTTGATAATGCTCGTTGCGGTTTATTTATAAAAGTGATAGGTTCCTGTAGGAAGTATAAAATATATCAAGGAAAATTCAAATTAATCATGAGCCCATAGTTCAGAGATAAACTCTATGAACTTTTTAGTATATTTCTTTCCAGCTTCTCTTTCTGAGTACGTGTGTATGTGTGTGTGTGTGTGTTGACACTTTTTTTTACATTTCTATATTCAGTGCGGGATCCCATTGTACAGAGAGGGCTCCACCCTACCATTTTTATTTAGCATTCTGTGGTGGTTTTCCATGTAATTAAGAGACTCCTCAAGAACAGCACTTTAATTGCTGCACGATATTCCAACACATAAATATACCTTAATATGTTTAACCAAGCCCTATAGTGAACATTAGGACTGTTTACAATTTTTCACAATGAAAATGCTGCTATAAATATTCTTGTTCATAAATCTTTGTTCCGCTCTCTGGTTGTTTTCCCAGCATGGATCCCTAGAAGCGCCACTGCAGGTTCAGTGGGCGGATGCGTTTCTAAGGTCCCCGATGCCCTTCGTGGAGCTGCCTGCCTGAGGGAGCGTGCTCTTCCCCTCTGCCCCCCAATATGTGAGGGGGCCCACCAGCCTCAGAAAGGCCTATTTTCTCCGCACTCCACCCAACTCCCTAGCATTGCATCTCTGCTTAGGCCACTCCCCTGTGTCCCCTGCGGTTCCCACCCATTCTTCAGAGCTCAGGGGCAAGACCACCTCCTCCGTGAAGCCCTTCCTGATATACCAACTGAAGTTCTCCACCTCTAGCCCTCCTTCAGCCCCTGTCTTAAATTCTTCCAAAAACATTTCTCACTGTTGGCCATGCGTTTACATCATTTGTGTCATAATAACCTCTTCTTTGTCCGGGATGCTTTCAAAGTGCTTCCACTGAGCTATTTCATTTGATTTGCCTTCAGACAGGAAGTGTTTTGAGATCAAGGACCATGGCTTGATCCTCTGGGTCTATTTATACTTAATCTGACCCCATCACCAGCCTCAAGTCTAGCCCTCGATTTACTGGAAGCCTTCACTGTTCCTTGGCCCACCCGAACAGACTTTAGGTTGCCCCCCTCTGCGGGGAAGACTGAGCTGGGACAGAGGGCCCTGGGTTCCAGTCTTGGCTCTATCACTGACTCACCTTGACTTAGAGCTGCTCCCTGCCCCCTTCTGGGCCTCAGTTTACGCATCTATAAAATGAGTGAGTTGAACACACTCCAGAACTGATTGCTCCCTCAGCCCCTGGCCCCAGGCACCCAGAGCAGCCCCAGGGTGCCCCTGAAGGGCCCCTTGTGCAAAACCACCCTCTGGGACAGGCCAGAGGGAGCTGGCCAGGGAGGCAGGCCTGGCTCCAGGCCAGGCTGTGTCTGCAAACACTGACCTTGGCTGCCGCAGGGATTTTCCATGACACCAGCACCCTCCCCCTCCACTCCCCCTAATCCTGTGGGTCTAGGGAGGGTGGGGGATGGGAGTGATGACGGCCATTCTATGCCAGGCGACCCTGAATCAGAGTAATAGAAGCACCTGTGGATGGTAGCGAGCTCAAGGAGAGAGAGACGAGAGAGCAGTGGGCCTGCACTGCAAAGTCTGGGAGGAAAGCAGAGACAGGAGAGAACTTGCTGGTGGGGAGTGGGGAGAAGAGCTGAAAGAGTAGCTGGGAAGATGGGAAGAGAGGCCTTAGAAAGGGGGAGGGTGGGGGAGGGAGGGTGCTGTGCTCCAGAGCTGTCCTTCCCAGGAGCTCTGGCCTAGAGGGGACAAACTCCAGACCCAGTTCTGCACACTGGTCCCTCCCCCGAGCCCAGGTTCTTGAGGCCCTGGTGGCTTCCCAGGCCTTGCACAGGCCTCAGTCAGGCCCTGAGCAGGGGGGATTCCTTCTGGGGCCCTGACACTGATCCCCTTTTGCAAGGGCCTCTGGGCCACAGGGAGGGCAGGAGATATGAGTCACTGAAGGCTCTCTGCCAAGGCCACCACCCTGCCCCCTGCTGGTGTCTAAGGGGAGGTTTCTCTCATCCACATCCCAGACTTGGAGGCTGTCTGGCTGAGCCGCTGCTCCCGGCAGGCCTTGTGCAGGACACCGAGGGGACTCACTGGCCCTCCAGGAACTCATGCCCTGCTGGACTCATCTTCGAGCCTGAGTGCACAAGTTCCAGGCATTTGAGGAGGGCAGACAGGCCCCTCCAGCTCTGGAAAGGAATGTTCTTAGAAAAGGAGGTGTCTGTGCTGGATTCTAAAGGAGGGAGACGGCCTGGACTTCTCCCCACTGCACCAAGCAGGACAGCCCCCTCTGTCCCTCCGGAGGGCCTAGGTACCTCTACCTTCTGCCTGGTCTCCTTTACCACACCCCGTAGGCTCCTCGGAGACCCTGTCCTACTTCCTGCTGCCATCTCCAGGGCAAAGGGGCAGCTCCTGGTCTGTGCCTCAGGGCCCTGGGGAGGCGGGGCTCTTGGTGGGCCTTTCTGAGGTGCTGCTCTGGCTCAGGCTCGGCAGGAGAGCCCGGCTCCTCTCTGGGGCAGCTGCGTCTAACAGCCCGTCCCCGGGAGCTGCCTCTGCCTCCTTCCACCCCCACTCCTCTCTGGCTGTGCCCCAGCCCCAAGCAGCGCCCTCAGGTCAGGCCCCTTCCCTGTGTCCAGCTTTGCATCAGCCCAGCTTGGCCCAGAGTTCACGGTCTCTGGGCACCTCGCACCCCAGGTCACTGTTCCATCTTCCCTTCGGGCAAACATTAGCCCGGCCAGCACCAGTATTTACATTAGATAACTAGGTCTGAGGGGAATCAGGAAACAGCTGCAGCCAGGCATTGCCAAGGGCTGTGCGCCCCTGATCTATGGAAGGGCTGAGCCAACCAGAGAAGGGACATCAGAGAATCTCAAGTCCTGGAAGGGCTTAGATGCCACAGAGGAGAGCTCCCCAAACCGTGCCCCAGGGAATCCTTGTCCAGCAACGTGTATTGGGAGGAAAGTGCGGGAAGGTCAAACAAGTGGGAAAATTCAGCCTTTTCTCCCAACTTGGACTGCCCTTGCGTGTTTAAACAGGTGCGTGGCTCTGATAAAGCCGACACAAATGAAATGGCCATGAATTCTGTTAAATTCAGCCTTCCTGCAATTTCATTTAACTGAGCACCTCTGTTCTCACCTGAGAGTTAGTAACTGTCCGTGAAACTGGTCTCCCACGAAATTCACTTTGGTAAACACTATCACGGGATGAGGATGCTGAAAAGAGCTGTAGAGTCCATCAAAATATTCATCCTAATGATGTGTGTTTATTGATCCCAAGGTCCTAAATATTTTAAGTCTACTAACGCGCCCAATCCCACAGCAACTCGGCGAGGGAGAGTTCCCGTCGCACAGACGAGGAAGATGAGGCCCTCAGAGGAGTTACCGTGGCTGGAGCTGAGAGCTGTTTGGCTCCAAAGGCCAGACTCTCATCCACGCCTCAGATCCCCTGTAGGAACTACAAATCCTGTTTTCAGTATTTCCAAAGCGCAATAATACCTTGGTTCAGTCTCATAAAGTCAGTTATCCCATGCTAATCAAAGGTTGTGATTGGCAGACATGTTCTTAATGAATTTTGATGGGAAAATAATTAGTGCTGTCCAAGTTATTTATTTGGTGCCTGTTCTGTGTGGCAGCTATGCTGCCCTGATTGACATATGGTACTTCACAAATCAGATCTTTCAAAATTTAGGCTCTATATGAGTGAACAGGAAGAAATAATAAAAGGGACCCATTGCAAGGAAAAAAGATGGGAATCTTTCTTCTTGCCCTATCCTCCCATGTCACAGATGAGGGAAACTGAGGCCAGAGAAGGAGAAGGCCTTGCCCAAGGCACAAAGCTAGTTATAGTCAGGGTCAAGTCAGAACCTCCACCCTGACCCCATCTCCTGCCTCCTAGCCCTATTCTCTTTCCCCGCCCAAGGCTGTGGCCAGCCTTCTGGCTTTGTGGCACGAGGTCAGCCACACAGGCTGGCAGGCACATGAGCCAATGGGGAGTGGGCATCTGAGGTCAGTGGGGAGCAGGCAACTGAGCCCTGTCCAGCCAAGGCCATTACCAAGGCTCAGACTGGTCATTTGTACTTTGACAAGAAGGAAACGGGCCACAGGGAGAGAAAGCCCACCAGGAGGCATGGCTGGGCCCCCGCCTTCTACATCTCCCTAGAAGGCAGAGCTTCGGCTGGTTTCCGAGTTCCTTGGTGATGCCGGCAGGAAAATGGGAGAACTGAGGCCCAGGGATGCCCATCTCACTTCTCATTTTTCCTCCTGCCCCCAGATATTCATAATTAATATTTATGTCCAGCACCTGGCTTCCTCCGGTGACGTGCACGCCTCCAGCTAGGTTCCAGGAGCACCTCTTCGCCAAGTCGCTCCCTCTCAGGGACTGCTGGGCCACGGTGGAATGAGCAGGTCAACCTTGGTCACACTGAGCCAGAGGGCAGAGGACAGAGCACTGAGTTCAGAACTCAGTATCCTGGGTTATAGTCCTGTCTCTGCCATTCACTAGCTTTGTGACCTTAAGAAGGTCACTTCCCTCTGTGGGCCTCCATTTCCCCATCTGCAGGATAGAAGGAATGAGCCACATGATTGCTAAGGGCCTCTCTGGCCCTTAGAACCTTTAAGTTGATGGAGGATTCGGGCAGGGTGGCTGGGGCTGGGGAGGTGGGGACAGCCCTGGGGACAGAGCTCTGAGAGATAGCCACTGGAGTCTGAGCAAGAGTTCTGGCTGGTCAGTCCATAGGATAGTGTGAAGGAGGGTCTCCAGATGGCAGCCTCTGTGTGTATCAGTGACACATGAGGACAGATGGAATCCCTCACGGGGAGATGCAGGGCTGGACAAGAGGGAGAAGATGGCAGCTACCTTCTGCCCCATTCTCCCTCATAAACCCAAGCCCGGCATGGGCATTGACCAGGCAGGCAATGGGCCGGCTGGCAGGCAGACAGGCCTTACCAAACTCCCAGTCACTTCCCAGACCTCCCAGGGTCCCCTGGGAATGGCTCCACCCCAGCTGGCTCCCCTCCGAGCGGAGTGCCCACGTAAGCAGGCCCTCGCAGCTCGTGTCCTTTCGCCCAGTGACAGCAGAAGAGGCAAAGGGGCAGGGGTGTGCTGACCCTGGGCCCGACGCTTGCAGCAGCGTCTGATTCCCTGGGCATGGTGCTGCCGTTGCCACTTCTGCCATGCCCAGCTCACGGCCATGCCCAGCTCTCGGCCGTGCCCAGCGACAAGGCCTCAGGTAGAGGGCTCCCCTCTTGGGGTCCCCATTTCCCATCCCAGTCACCCTTTCTGGGCAATGAACTGGCTCTGAAGCATCAGAATGAGCGATGAGTCAGAAAGTCCTAGAGACCTTGGCCAACTCACAAGCCCTCTCCAGCCTTTATTATTCCTACTAGCAAATGGAGTGGGTTATAATAATAACCTTGTAGTGGGACATTTTTGAGAATTAGAGTTAAAAGTGGACCTGAAGGATAAGACCTTAAGCCTCAGCCTGTGGTAGGAAATGAGGGTGCGCCCTGGGAGCATCTCAAGGGTGAGGCCCATCCAGGCTGGGGCCACCCTGCACAGGACAGTGGCTGCAGTGAGGCGTGAGGCTCTGGCGTGAGCGGAGCCTTTGGTTAAGCCTGGATGCATGGCTTGCTCTGAAAATCACGGCATTCAGCAGGAGGCAGGCCCTTCTGGCTGGGAGACAGGGGAAGCATGGGGCACTCAGGACCTGGGCAGGCAGGGGCGGAGAGGAGGACCATCCAGGGGAAGAGGTGGCTGTCTTGTCTGCTAGGATGTGGGCTGTGTTCAGATCAGGGAGAGTCCCCCTGAAGCTGGGGGGCTTTGTGGGCAGTGAGGCTGCCGGGTAGGTGCGCGCTGGGTCTTCCTAAAGGATGCTGAGCCAGGTGAAGTCACGGCCTATGAGCAAACACGGGGTGTGGTGGTGGTGATGGCCAGAGGGGTTCCTTTGCCCTGACGGTGGGATGTGGCTGCCTGACCCTGCAGAGACTCCCCCCACCCCCAGGACTGCACTCGCAGGTCAGCTGCCCCGTGAGGTTCTTCCACTGCTGCTTCCGTCAGACACTCCACGGATTCCAAAGTACTTCCACACAGTCTCTCCTCTACCCCCGAGACTGCTCTGCCAGGCGGCCAGGACAGGGATTAACAGCTGTAGTTCAACACCTCCCCGCCCCCCTAGAGTGCACAAAGGTAAGAGTGGTCCAGCGAGGGGGGGTGGATTTGCCCAAGGTCACACAACCAGCATGTGGTCAGGCTGGGGCTGAGCCCTGGCCGCCCAATCCCTATCCAGCCCCATCCACAGTGCCAGGCCCTCCCCCACACCGTGCTCGGTGTGCTGGCCTGGGGGACAGGGAAGGACAGGATGAGAAGCAGCTCTGGCTCAGGGCCTGCCCAGCTGTCGAGGTGAGTTGTGATCTGGCTGCCATGGCTGAGCTGGCGGGCACAATCTGTTCTCACTCTGCTGAGACGCGGACAGGCAGCCATGGTGGCTCAGCAGCTCAGCCGTCCAGGCCCCTGGCAGAGGGTGACGAAGTTGCCAGCTCGATGCCAGGATTGGGAGACGGGACAGCCCATTCTCAGAGTAGCCCATAGCCTTGCACACCCCAAGCAGCTGTCCCCAGACCTTCCTGAGCTCTAAGACTCCAATGACCTTGGGCTGACAGAGGTGTCCACTTTCCTGGAACCGAGCTGACCCCCAGCCCAGGTGCTCTCTTGGCAACATGAGGGCGATCTGGGTCTTTGCCCATTATGCATCTGAGTGAGCTGTTACTGGGCACTTGGTATGTACCAGGCTCTATTATCTCACTGTTATCCCACTATTTCATTATCTCACTATAAATACATTATCTCACTCTTTCTCCCCAAAGGCCCTATGAGGCAGGTGCTGCTCATTAGCCCCATTTTATAGATGTGGAAACTAAGGCCCAGAGAGGTTTAAAAACACACACACAGAGTCCATGACAGAGTAAAGATCTGAATTCAGATCAGACACCAAAGCACACAGCATCCTGCCCTGCCTCATCGAACGTGTTTTGGGTACATCACCTGGGCGTGAACTAGAAAGGAACATGACAAGGACCAGCAGTGCCCACCCTACAACCCTAAGCTCCTGTTTCACTGTACGTGTCTGGTTGGTGGCCCTGGGGACAGAGTCGGGGTGGTGGTAGTATTGGCCTGGACTTCAAAGCTGAACATTCCGTGCCACTCCAAGCAGAGATCACTGCCAGCTGGGAAGAATCCAGACAACTGCATGGAAGAAGCAGCATTCGGTTAAGTTTTGATCAGGCTTAGAAAGGGGAAAATTTGGAAAGACTGCCAGGATTCCTTTATTATAATAATACTGTTAATACAAGTAGTAAATATCTTAACAGCCCAATGCAGGAGGAAGACCAGGACCAGTAGTCTTCATTTTACAAATGAGGGACCGTGCTCAGAGAGGGAAGGTAGTAGCCTAAGGTCACACAGCCATTGGTGACAGGGTCAGAACGTGTGCCCAGGTCTTCTGAGTTCCTACCCAGGGTCCTTTCCCCTTCTGGTCACCAGACAGAACTTGTGACTAAAGGCCATCTGATGCTTGGTTGGGGGGGATGCTGCTGCCTCTGCCTGGCTTCTGGGCTCTGTGGGGGCTGGTGGGGCCTATGGGGTCTGTGGGGACAAGAGTGGGCAGAGACAAGGGGTCTCTGCTAGTGGTAGTAACATCTGGAAGGACATCCAGGGCTCCTGTTTTGACGAGGACAATGCCACTTTCCCCCTGAGGACAGACCCTACTTTGGGCCCAGGCACAGACAATGGCCCAGAGGCCCAGACTGGGGCTGATAAGAACCCTGAAGCACTGATTCATCCAGCTAGGGAGAGAGTGAGGAGAAGGCACTGTCTCCTTTCTTCTTTGCTGGTCCTGGTGGGCCAGCTGCCTCGGGATATTGGGGGAGGGGATGTCTCCGAGGGAAGTCATCAAGGAGCCATCCATGCCTCAGTTTCCCTCTCTCCGCCCTGAATCATGGGATCTCGGGAGCTATTCAGTACAAGCTTCTCCTCTTAGAGTCAAGGAAACTGAGGCCCAGAGAGGACTAGGCATGGGAGCAAAGCCCACAGACACCAGCTAGAGCCCAGATCTCCTCACTGGCTCGCCAGCGCCCTGCACATCGCCCCCACCTCCGGATGAAGTTCCCGGCAGCCCCACAGATCAGCTCCTTCTCCAGGCAGAAAAGACAGGTCAGGTCTTTGAAGCCAAGCAGTTCAAACAAACACTGGTAGCTCTGCTTCCAAACAGTGTGACCTTCTACCGACCCCATGGAGTCGACACCAGAGTAACAGAAAAGCAACAGCAAGGAGCTAGCACAGAGCATGGGGTATACGCCCGAACTGTGTGTTGTCCTCTCTTTGGCTAGAAGGAAGGAGAGGCCAGACCCCACAGGGTGGGGGAGGCACAGAGCAGAGAAGACAGGCAGGGGCAGGGTTTCTGGAAAGGCGGGCCCATAACTCTCGCTTTCTCTCCTCTCCCACTGCTTTCCCCCAGGCTACGGCCACGCAGCGCCCAGCACAGATGGCGGCAAGGTGTTCTGCATGTTCTATGCGCTGCTGGGCATCCCGCTCACGCTGGTCATGTTCCAGAGCCTGGGCGAGCGCATCAACACCTTTGTGAAGTACCTGCTGCACCGCGCCAAGAGGGGACTGGGCATGCGGCGCGCCGACGTGTCCATGGCCAACATGGTGCTCATCGGCTTCTTCTCCTGCATCAGCACGCTGTGTATCGGCGCCGCCGCCTTCTCCTACTATGAGCACTGGACCTTCTTCCAGGCCTATTACTACTGCTTCATCACACTCACCACCATCGGCTTCGGCGACTACGTGGCGCTGCAGAAGGACCAGGCGCTGCAGACGCAGCCGCAGTACGTGGCCTTCAGCTTCGTATACATCCTCACGGGCCTCACGGTCATCGGCGCCTTCCTCAACCTCGTGGTGCTGCGCTTCATGACCATGAACGCCGAGGACGAGAAGCGCGACGCCGAGCACCGCGCACTGCTCACGCGCAACGGGCAGGCGGGCGGGAGCGGCGGCGGCAGCGGCAGCGGCGGTTTGGGCGCGGATGGCAGCGCGCACACCACCGACACCGCCTCCTCTACGGCCGCCATAGGCGGCGGCGGGGGCAGCGGCGGCGGCGGCGGCGGCGGCGGCTTCCGAAATGTCTACGCTGAGGTGCTGCACTTCCAGTCCATGTGCTCGTGCCTCTGGTACAAGAGCCGTGAGAAGCTGCAGTACTCCATCCCCATGATCATCCCGCGGGACCTCTCCACGTCCGACACGTGCGTGGAGCAGAGCCACTCGTCGCCGGGAGGGGGCGGCCGCTACAGCGACACGCCCTCGCACCGTTGCTTGTGCAGCGGGGCGCAGCGCTCTGCCATCAGCTCCGTGTCCACAGGCCTGCACAGCCTGTCCACCTTCCGCGGCCTCATGAAGCGCAGGAGCTCCGTGTGAACGGCCGCGTGGGGCCTGGAGCATTTGGGAGCGCGGGCTGCGCGGGGTTCCTGCCTGGAGGAGCAGCAGGGGTCGGCGAGGGGGCCACCCCAGCCGCCTTCAGCCCGTGGGCCACCCTACACATCCCTCACCACCCTCCCCGTCTCCCCCCACCCTTCTCCGACTGTGCCTGCTCGCACCAGCCAGCAGGAGCTGGGGCTCTGAGGACCCCTGGAGCCCCTATCTGTGCCCTGCAAATTCCGAGAAATGTGAAACTTGGGGGGAAGGGAGGGGAAAGCAGACGCTGGGAGCCTCCCCATCCCTTTAGAAATCAAAAGAGATCCCCGGTTCTCAGAGGCCCTGCTGGTACCCAGACAACCCCACCCCCACCTCCTCTGTCCGGAGGGAACTTCCTGTGTGTTCCTCATACGTTTGCATCTCTATTTATACCTCTGTCCTACCGGGTCTCCCACCCTCCCATGGCTCCAGAAGCCAGGGTGTCTTTGTCTAGGTCACCCCTACTCAGTCCACTGCCCTTCCTCATCCCCTGTTGTGTCTCCCAAGCTCCCACGACCTTCTGTGTTGTTTTGCATGGCTTTGCAGTTATGAGAAAGTGGAAACCCAGCAGTCCCTAAAGCTAGACCCCAGCGGGCAGGCAGACAGAAGCAAGGGCAGGCAGGCTACAGGAGGGGCAGGGAAGGGAAGGCAGAGGCAGCAGCCCTCGGGTCTGCAGGGTGGTCCAGCCGGCAGGTGAGAACTAAGTGGCCTCCAGTCAGATTCTCAGAGGGGGCAGGTGGAGTCTAGCCTTCCAGACACTCCCCTTGGATCAAAAAGGTCTCTACTTGCCATCCTGGCCACGGCTCACCGTTACCAACTCAGACAAAATAAGTTTTGGAGTAAGTTTTAGCCTCTGAAAACCTTATCCTGACTATCCATCATCTGAGTCCCACAGCACTCCAGTGAGGTCACCAGGGTAGGAGTTCTCATGCCCCCTTTTGCAGATGATAGTGAGACACAGACAGGCGTTTGGGACTTGCCCGAGGTGACACAGACAGCAAAAGGCAAAGGGGAACAAGAACCCAGGCTGCTTGCTCCCAGGCTGAGTGCTCATTCCTTCCAGCTCCTCTGCCCGCTCGTGAAAGCAAAGCTCCTGCCCTGTACACTGGCGTCGCGCGGGCACCTGGGCCTAAAATGGGCCCAGAACCCAGGACTGAGCCAGGAGGGGAGCTCAGCCTCTACTCTGTGGTCAAGAGGCAGGGCTCTGAATGGACCCCTGAGGCAGGGTAGGACCCCTGAGTTAGACTACCTGCTTACAACTAGGGGAGTCCTTGGGACCAAAGCAAGCAGGATGGGGCCTCGTGGAGAAAAGGCCAGAAGCTGGCTCTCCAAAAATTTGGGAGTTGGACACAGCAGCCTAGAGGACTAGCATGGCATGTCCTGCAGGGACCTTGTCCCTGACCCCACAGCCAGTGTTCGTGCCTATGTCCCAAGGCTGGAGATAAGCTAAGGCTGCAGCAAAGAATGTCCCTCCCGGGTGGGGAGCTTGGAGTTGGCCTGCCCACTGCCTACCACCTGCAACCCAGAAGCCCAGACGGAGAGCAGTGGATGGGGCCCCACAACTGGAGCTGGAACTGTGACTCGGGATAGCATCAACGGATGGATGAATGAGGGGCTTCTCCCCCCTCAATGCTGCCCTCATGCTCTTCCCATGTCAGTTCCTTAACACCGCTAAGCGAGGCCAACCCTGGCACTGAGGAAAGCTGGAGCAGGGGGCCCACAGGGTGCTCAGCCTTAGCCCAACCCCGGCCACATACTCAGCCTCTGGGAACCCCGGGAGGGAGGAAGTCTGGCCCAGCCTGTGTGTGAGTCCTGTCTCAGTGTGGAGGAGCTGGCTGCCCACGTGCCAAGGAGAGCAGGCCCAGAATCTGGGGGTGTCCTCTGTGTCTATGCCGGAGTGGGGAGCAGTGCTGGCTGCCTCTGTCCTGTGTGTGACCCTGCCCTCGAGGGGTCCCGTCCTGTCAGTCCCGAGGGAGTCACAACCAAAGTTGCAAGGAGATGGTGGGGAAGGAGGCTAAACGGCCCTGACTGGGCGGGCAGACCGCTCGGTCTCCGGTCTCTGGTCTCTGGCTGGGTCTTTCCCAGGGACCTGGAAGGCCAGTGTCGCTTCCCACCCCCCCGCCCCTCTCGCTGCAGGCAGCCTTTCTGCTTCCCCAATGCCTTATGCCTGGGCACACTGCCACAGAATATGCAATACGTGTGGGCGACATGCCCCCACGCCCACACCCCCACCCCGGGCAGCCCCTGGACCCCAAAGGCTGCGGCTGCCATGGCCTACTTTTAGCCCCTTCTGCCTATCTGTCTTCACACTGAGAATGGCGCCTAATAAATGCTGTCCATGGAGACCAAGCTCCGACTCAGCTGCCTCTGTCGTCGCAGACCGTGAGCGCTGCCAGAGAGCAGCCATCCGCTGCCCCACCCCCACCCCTATACACTCACCAGGGTCTACAGACACACCCAGCTAAGGCACTGAGGGCCAGCTAGACCTGTGCTGCCAGAGGCCTCAGGGAGAAGCCTGGGCACAGTACTGGCTTCCCTTTTGTGATTTCCTTCAAGACCCAGAATTTCTGTGTCACCCTGGAACAGCTATACTAACAAAACAATACCTTAGGAAAATAATCACCTGGTCCAGTTCTCCCCTTGTACATGAGTAAACTGAAGCCCAGAAAGGGTAAGTCACTTTCCCTGGGTCACACAGCAGTTGAGTGGCCGGCCCAGGATTAGAACCAGAATTGGGGATGCCAAGTCCAGTGCTCCCCCTTCTTAGACAGCCTGCAGCGTCTGACTGGACACCCTCCAGCTGACAGTGACAGCCAGGAGTGGGAAGGCCCTTTCCTTCCCGCAGGGCCTTCCAGGCTCAGCAACTTGATTGACACACACACACAAAATGCCCCTTTCAAAGGGACACACATCACAAGCACCTCTCTTCGGGACACATTTTTCTCTGCAGTGACAACTTGGCTGGGACTGGACCCCGGAGCCCAGGGCAGACCTGGACAGCAGTTGCACCCTGACCAGCTGGTGCCAGCCCCTGGAATCAGCTAGCCAGTGGCTTTGAGATGTTGCTGAGTGAGACACAGAGTAAGGCCTTTTGCGCTGCAACCCTGCACCCACCTACCTCTCCTTCGTGGAGCAATGCCTAACCCCTCCTACATGCAAAGCAAAGCATTCTACGACATTCTGTTCTAATTCAGGCTATAGAATGCTGGTCACAACCTACTAAATTTATTTCTCTCCCCATTAATGTTTTGATCCCTGCAGATTGAAAAATACTGGAGAAATAAAGGGGGTCAGGGTAGGGGCACTTTCTCCCAGTCTTCCCACCTACCCACATAAGTCAACTGAAAGAGAGAGAGAGAGAGAGACAGAGAGAGGCAGAGAGACAGAGAGAGAGATTTATTGGGGATTTGGGGATCAAAGAAAGAAGCAGTGGCCCCTGCACCACCACTACCCTCCACCCCACCCCAGGGGGTGGAACACAGTGTCACAGTGCTCCTGGCTGCTTCCTGCAGCTGCTGGCAGGCTCCTGGGACAGAGTCCTCATTGGCTGGTGGCCTCAGCTCCCATTGGCTCACCTACACCTAAGACCACCTTGTCAAAAGCCTGGGCTTCCTGCCTACAGCCCAATGAGCTGCCTCTGACTCTCTTAGGACAACGGCAGCAGAAATGTCATTTCTGAGGTCAGCAGTGACCAGTACAAGATTGCTTTTACTTTCTTAAACAGTTTCTGCAGAACGCAAACGTGCTGACGGTTGCCCTCCTTTCTTCATCACCCAAGACAAAATAACCAAAGCTCGAAGGAATCCTGGCAGGGCAGTGTTCATTCACCCCAGTCTTCCCAGGGGTGATCAGATTTGTGGCAGCAGTGATTTGCATGCCAGCCCCTGCCCACAGCTCCTAAGGGCTCAGAATTGCCCCAGTCCCAGCATGGGCTCTTTGTCTACAGGTGATGCCAGACTGCCCTCCTCACTCCCACAGAGCATCTGAGGCATCCTGCACTAAAAATTACGTGTACAGCGTTGCCAAAAGCAGAGTGGGGGCGGGGTATCAATACACCAAGATCCCAGCTGATATGGTTACTCCATGTGAGAGTCAGATGGAGACAGAAGCTTCCTGGGAGCCGAGAGAGGAAGAGGCCTACATCAGCAACTCGCCCCCAAACCTTTCCCATCATACACCTCATAGAGGAGGGCTCCTGGGTCAAAGGAACCTGGGGAAACACTGTGCACATCACTCATGCACAGCACGGCACAAGGCATCTGAGTTTAGAAAGGTTCTGAAAAGCGCTGCAGCCAGCACAGCTGCTTATGCCAGCTGACCCCAGCCTCGCCCGACCCACGCCCAACACCTGCCCCTCTGTGTCTGCAGTACCTCTCCGGGTCCTATGCTCCACTGAGCAAGTCCGGGGAAATGTTGGTCTCTTGAAGTCTCTTTGTCTGATGAAGAGAGAAGGCCGATCCTCCCCTCCATAAATTCTAAAAAGAGTTTAGTTTACAAGCCTTTCCATAACTGAAGGCCGTGACATTACCAAGTACATATTTTATTCTCCATTACGTGTCAGCTGCAGCCAAGGCTCAGAGCCAGGATCGGACAGTGGGCTGGAGACAGAACTGGGGTTTGAGCCCAGGCGCAGTGGCTCTGAAGCATTCTCGGTCACCCACCTCCCTGTGTCCTGTCCCCAGGCTGGCCCAAGTCTTCAGCGAAGGTTAGCCAGAAGTCACAGAGCTGTTGTGGGACATGCCACTTCTCGTGCAGAACCTTGGTGAGAGGGGAGGCTGTAACCTCCAATGTCACCTAAAATGTCAAAGGTGGCAGATTCTGACAGAAGTAAGAAATCCCGTCCCACTCAGCTCCCCGCCCTGGCATACCCAGGACCTAGGACCTAACTCCTCTGAGAGGCTCAGAACTCCCCCCAAGCCCAACAGCCTCCCATGACTCATCCCAGGAAGCCAGGGAAGGACTTCTTCAGGACAGACAGATTGCTGGAGAAAGGAGTATGTGCCCATGTGGACCACTAGTTGCCCCTCCCTGGGGCATACCTGACCATCTCCTGAGAAGCCGATGCCCGAGCCCCACTCCCAAAGTCTGTTAGACTCCATTTCCCGAGGGGCCCCTGAAGAGCCCAGACTATAGTCGACACAGTCCCCCCCTCTTGCCCAGGTGACAGTGATGCTAGAAGTACAGAGCCTTAGGCACTGTCTCCACCTCCATCAAAGACTGCAAAGAAATACACACACACACACACACACACACACACACATTTCTCCTGACCCCTGGCCCAGCTCCTTCTTTTCAAAGACAGAGATTTTTGTTTACAGAGAGGAAGTGAAATGCTCAAGGTCACAAAACAAGATAATGGTGCAGCCGGGATTAGTAACCAGACAGCCCAACTTTCCACCCTCCCCGCCCCCACCAGAGCCCAGAGCTAGGGCCCAGGCATCTCTGACTCCGATTTCGGATGAAAGCTGCTAATCTCTGCAGTTGAGTCATTCTCATGCTGGAAATTTCCCACATCTAGGTCTGGACAAACACTGAGAAACTCACATCTCCACCCGCCAGCCTCCCAGCTGCAGGGGAGGGGGCCCTGCGGGTGGCACTGCCCCACTAGGGCAGAGACTGTGGTGGAATTGACCTCCATGATCTTCTCTGGTCCTGAACTGCCCAAGAATCCATATTAATGGCATTTTCCATGCTCTCACTTTGGTCTCCCATTTAGTCCCGGGGTGACTCTGTGACTTCAGTAAGGATGAACACACCCATTTTGCAGATAACAGCACTGAAGCTCAGAGAGACTCAGGGTCCAGAGAGCAGAGATTGTTCCCCAGTCCCCTCCGTTTCTGAGTGTTGACTAGACCACCAGGCATTTCCTTGGCAGCACAGCCCAAGCCACACAGCTTGACGAACTAGATCCCCCAGGTTGGGGAGCCCCCAGGCAGATGCGGCTCACAAAACCCATCCTCGAAAGAAGACAAGGGATTATAAACACGTAGCCCACTGTCCAGCACTGCCCAGAGCCCTGGCCTTTGAACCAAAGGCAGCAGAGTGTCCAGCTAATGAACCCTGACCTTGGCCCTTCCTAGGGAAAAGATGATGCCTTTGACCCAGGTCACCTGCCCTGATCCACACGCTTGCACAGTTCTTGTTCCCTGAAGAGGGAGCACGTGACCAGGCCCTCCCTGACCTCAGAATAGTCTGGTCCGGCCACTGGATCAGGGCTGCAGGAAGAAGGCCCACACTCCCGGGCTTGTCCCGGCCCTGTCCCGGCCCCAGCCCTGTCCCGGCCCCAGCCCTGTCCTGGCCCCAGCCCTGGGCTCTGAGCGGCACCGTCCTTCAGGTTCGCGTGGGTCCAGGGGCGCTGCCGTTGTGTGCCCTGCCCTCACCTCCAGGGTAGAAACTCTCCTTCTGCCCTCATTCCAGGCCAGAAAAACTCTACAAACTTCTGGTTGCCAGGGGCTACTGTGCAACTAGTGCCTGCTTCTCTCCTAAGGGAACCACCAGGGAGTTAAGGCTCCTTCATTACTGAGCACCTACTAAGTGCCCATAGACTTAATAAATCGCACAACCACCCTGCGAGACAAGTGGGTGCCCTCATTTTGGTAAATGAGGAAGTTGAGACTCAGAGAGGACAAGTGACTTGCCCAAGGTCGCACAGCCATCAGGTGGCAAGGCCCCACCCAGAACCCTCTGACTCTAGTGCTCAGGCACTGCCGGACCACAAGGAGGAATGGCCTTGCTTTCCCTGCTTCGAAGCAGCAACACTAAGTTGAGTCTCCCGTCCCTGTTTCTTGAATAACAGCCGGGGCCAGTTTCAAAGCTTTGCGATCACTCTTGGCTGTCAGGAAGTCCAGTCCAGTCTAGTCCAGTTTAAAACTTTCATCTCACATCCATTTGAATGCTAATATTCTCCTGCACCCAGAACAGATCATCCTTCAGTCCACCTTCTATTGCCGGCTGCTCTGCAGAGGGGGAGAGGGGCTAAAAAGACAACAGAAACCCCCTGCCATGTGGCCTGACTCCGCATGCCAGCGCCCTGGGGTTTCCGTGGGGCTGACAGAACCCATACAGGAGCATCCTCACAGAGGGGCACTCAAGGTCCCAGAGCTCTAGCTCTTTGAGTTCACCCCCACCCAGCTTCCTCTAGCTCCAGAGCAGCCCTCCTGGGTGGACTGTAAAAAAAATGCAAAAGTGGCCCAGCCACCTTCTAGTGACCACTTGGCCCAGAGGACACTCACATATCCTGACCATTCCAGGCAGTGGGAGCGCAGACAGCCCCCAGTGAGCCAGCCACCTCTCCCCGGTGTTCCTTACCCTTGTTCCTACAGGCAAAGGGTAGGACAGAAAGTTCATCTCCAACATAGGGATCCAGCCTAGAAAGAAGATGCCACAACCGCCTCTTGCAGCGGGAAGCCTGCTGCCCTGACCCGGCTAGGTCAGAGCAGGGGGGGACCACAGCATCCTTCTTCCAGGCTCACAACTCACAGCTAAAGAGACTCCCCCTCCTCTCTCTGATCTCCTGCTTGTTTGTCCAGGCCAGGGGGGCCTGAGGATGTCTCTTTCTCCTTGAGTGTGCATCCTGCTAGCAAACTCCAGGGTAAGAGAAAAAGTGTGTGCCTTCTATGCACCCTTGGAGCCAGGCCTCTCCTGCATGGAAGCCGAGCAATTTCTCCTTTTAATGTCAGTGCAGCATCTCATTGACTTAGTCCTGCTAGGTCTCATCTGCTTGGCGCCCGGCTTTTGAAGATGCTCCAGGTATCGAAGCCTGGTTCCACTATTAATTCTGTCCCGCTCTCTCCCGGCCCCACGTCACCCACAGATTTGATAATCTGGCTTTCTGTGTCATTACTCCAGCCTTTGATGAAAACATCAAAGAGGACAGGCCCCCACAGAAGACCCTTACTTCAGGGAGACACGTATGCCAGCATGTTCTTGGTGAACAGTTCCTGGCACCAGCTACTTACCACTTCCTTTTATCTGTGCTCTAAAATTGTCTGTTTAATCAAAGCTCACAGGTGGCTGGGCTCCAGTCCACAGTTCAATCGTCCCCCTGGAAGTCAGGGACCTGGGCTGGGGGTGTGCAGTTCCGGAAAACAGGTGCGTCGTTTCCTGGCTCAGCCTCCAGCCCCTTCCTCCCACCACCTCATTCGGGTGTCCTCGTTCGGGTCAGTCCTGCCCAGCCCACACCCCAGCCCTAGCTTCCAAGCCAGGTGCTGCCCTCCAATTGCCTCCCCAGCTCAGCCTCTGCATCTCTCTCAGGCAATGGGTCTGTCCCTGGGGGGGGGGGGGAGGTGGGAGGACAGTCACTGGAGCCCTTGGGATGACCCCAAGAGCTGCAATCTGCCACAGGAGATGTCCAGGGTCCCCAGGTCAGTCGGGGCTGTGACACACAGAGCAAAGAATATTTGCTGAACCAGGAACGGGGCTAAGTAGGTCACCAGACCCTCAGCACAGCCGTGTGGAGACAGGCACAGCTATCTCATCTCCTGGTGAGGACACTGGGATTCAGGGAGGTCACATCACTTGCCCAAAGTCCTCTAACCAGTAAGTGACAGAACTCGGTTTTGACCTGGAGGCTGTGAGCTCCGCCTTCCACGCTGGACACCATGTCCTCCAGTTGCTGTGCCACTGGCTTCTCAGCTTCCCAGGTCCCCCTCCCAGACAACGGGCCCCCAGCTGCTGCTTCGGTAGCCCCTGGAAGACAGGATAAGCCTGAGCACAGTCCTTCCTGACCTGCCAGGAGGAAGCAGCAGGTTGGTGGAGTGACATCGGGAGGCAAGGAAGCCACGCCAGTGTCCCTGAGACCTGGGTGATCTGGGGTTAATCTTCCGGATCTGGCACCGCAGATGCGATGTGAACGGGCTGCCACCCCACCCCCTGCAGCCCATCGTGGTGAACAGATGGGCAGACCCCTCCTCCTGGGGTCTAAGTAGGGCACTGCTGAGGCTGCTGGGAGGCAGGGAGGGTGGCCAGTCAGCCAGGGAGAGAGAGGAGATGCAGAACCAGCTCCACCGCCCCCTGCCGGGCCCCCAGGGCCTGTGAAATGGAGGGTCAGCTCTCTGACCACCCATGGGCAGACACCCACCACTGGGGTGCTCAGGCAGAGCCTGGGCTAGCATTGCAGGGATTCATGGGCTCATCAGGTAGTCCTTGCAAATTCCAGACTCCCCAGCCTCGGTCCAGTGGGACTGGTGAGCAGCCAGGACTTCCTCCTTGGGGCACCAGAGTGAGGCCTAAGCAGTGCAGTGTCTGAAGCATCCAGGCCCTGCCCAGGCCCGGCCTCCGCCCATTGGTCACACTGTCACCCTGAGCACATCGAGGGGGGCTGAGCCATGGGGTGCCAGAATGATGCAGAAACACAAGCGAGCGGCTATCAGAACTGGAGGGCCTTGAGAAACTAGCCACGAGTCCAATGCTATATGTTTCAGAAGCGAACGATGAGGCTCAGAGAGAAGAGGGGCCATCATGCAGCAACGGGGTGGCCAAGCCAGGGCTCCAGGCTCCCTGACTAGTGCTCCTTCCGCATCAGCACGAGCTGCAGAGCTCGTAACACCCAGACACCGGAAACAGCCCCAAGGTCCACCAGCAAGTGGGCAGTTCAGCTGAGGGTGCCTGTGCTGAGGACAACCTCCTACTCTGCGACCCAAAGGAGGGGACTGGTGATCTGTGCAGCGGGGACGAGTCCCAAGTCACCGCGTGGAGTGAAGGTCGCAAGAACAGGAATATGTGCGGCAGGAGGGGCATGTGGAAGGGCCCGGTGGAGGTTTGGGGCGCTCGGGACCTTCACTGTCTGCCTGTGCTGGCAGTTTCACAGGCACACACACTGAGCTGATCAAATTCTACTTTGTAAATGTGTGTGGGTTACTATATGTCAGTGTTATCTGAAAAAAAATAGCACTTTATAAAAAACAAGGTGCAGAGGCCTTGAACATGGCTCACGCAGGTGAGCCAAGCACACCCCGCCCACCTACACCTCCGAGTGTCCTGGTGGCCAGACTCCTGCCCGAAGGGTCAGTGGGGAGGCTACCAATGCCCACTCGACCCAGAATGGCTGTAAGCGTGGTGTCACCAAAGTCACACAATGCCAGATCTGTCTCGAGGTGGA
The DNA here is from genome assembly GCF_014824575.4 of Sturnira hondurensis. Lineage (NCBI taxonomy): Eukaryota > Metazoa > Chordata > Mammalia > Chiroptera > Phyllostomidae > Sturnira > Sturnira hondurensis. The sequence continues at coordinate 15,626,039 of NW_028089294.1, read as the reverse complement.
TGGATGTGACAAGCAAATGCAGGCCCCATGGGGTGTCTGTCGCTGCACAAGCCAGACAGACATCAGCAAAGGTCAACCAGTCCAACTACTTTGGAGAAGGGAAAAAAACAATTTCCCCTCCAATCTCCCAGGGCCAAGCAGGCTGGGGTGGCCCCGGGGTACAGTGAATAAGAGCACCTTCTGGAAGGCACAGCCCCCTGGGGTAAACAAGCAGCCTCTTTGGGTGGAAAAAAGAAGGCACCCCTTGCTCCAGGCGCATAGCTTGGGGAGCCCATCAGCAGGGAAAGAGAGCAAGAGGTGCCTGACGCCCCTCCCCCAGGGTCATTATTCTCCCTGACGCAGTTACCCCGCCTGCCCCTTCCCGCTGAAGCCCATCTCTGCTTCGGAGAAAAGGTCATTTCGCCCAGAGTCGCTAAAAATTACACATTAACAGCCCTACTGATTTCCAGCAGTTTCAAATGCTGGCTTTGGCCAAAACTTCTTTAAAAGGCCATCGTCCCTTCTTATTCCATAGAGTTTACATTTTATAATATTTAAACAGAACTGCTTTTAAGCAAAGATACGCAGTACTTTCCTCGCATGTCCCCATAAAAAGTAAAATCTGGGAACCATCGACACTGGATAACTAGGGAATGCCTTCTGAGCCCAGCAGTGCTTAGCTCCGTCTCCAAAATAGCTTGGAATTCTGCTGCCTCAAACTGGGGAACTTCTTCCTCCAAGAAGCCCTCGTGCCCCCCATCTGGACTCTGCACCACAGTTATCAAGCCCCCGGAGAAGGCGCTCTCTGAAGTGGAAGGTCCTCCATTATTTGTGCGCATGACAGCTACATTTCCCGCCTTCTCGCAGTGTGGGAAGGGCGAAGACTGCTAAGGGAGCTACAGAGGAGCTGATTTGCTGGGTCAACGCGATAAGGAAGCAATGACTACTGCACCCATTCCACAGATGGGAACAAAACAAGGGTTTTGTTCAGAGAGGTCAGCACACCAGCCCATCGTGACTCCATGGCCCATGCCTCTCAGGGCTGTCTGCTCAGCCAAGGAATCCCGGACCCACAGGGAGGCTGAAACCTCACACCAGGCACGGACTCTGCCAACCTCTTAAGCCAGCCCACCTGCCTCCTGGCTAGGGACACCTGGCCGCATCCTCCACTACTGGAGCCCGGAGCGCTTAGCACTTAGCCCTTAGCCCTCTTTTTTTCTTTTTCTTTTTCTTTCTTTCTTCTTCTTCTTTTTTTTTTTTTTGTTACTCTGCCTCTTTGAATCACTTACCCTACAATGCCCAAGATACTACAGATACTACTGTGGGTTTGCTTTTTTCATGTTAATATTCCCTCAGGTGATTCAAGGTTTTCGCCATAAGAAGGCTTTTTTTCTTTGTCACCATTAAAATCTGAATTTTTAAAAAGATTTTATTTATTTATTTTTAGAGAGAAGGGGAGCGAGGGAGAAAGAGAGGGAGAGAAACATCGATGTGTGGTTGCGTCTCATGTGCCTCCTGCTGGGGACCTGGCCTGCCACCCAGGCTTGTACCGGGAATCCAACCGGTAACCTTTTGATTCACAGGCCGGCACTCAATCCACTGAGCCACACCAGCCAAGGCTAAAAGTCTGAATTTTAAACAGGTTCTTGGAGGGGGGGGCAGGGCTCACATCCATCAGCCTGCTCTACTTTCTCACCTGTCTCGTCCCCAGTAGCTCTTCCAGAACTTCTACGGGCACCATGAAGCTCCATGAGTTTTCCCACTTCAGACCTGGGCTCCTTCAGCATCTTGACCTTCCTAGCAAAGACATCATGGAGCAGATGAATAGATTGGCAAGGCTCTTCTATATCTTTTCCAACGCTGTCTAGAATCAATTTATTGACCACTTCTTTCAAATCATTTGTCTGCACCTCTCGGGTCGTGATTTCCATCATCGTCTTCCGGATTTGGCAGACGCGTTGATGCCGGACGTAAGAGGTCTTCCGAAACTGATTGCTTCATTTTCCAGTAAAACCAGCGCAGAATAGATGGAGCAGATCCCATCAGTAGTTGCGACATCAACGCAAGCTTCAGTCGCAGTCCGCCATTTTTTGAACTGGACACACATTCTGTCTCAGGTAAGATCCATGCCATGGAAATCAGTCAGGCAGTTTTTGCCCTAAATATCCTCAGTAATTAGCTTGAATTTTCTAAACACCACCTTTAAGACCAGCAGAGACAATTTTGGTCCCTTGAGTTCTCATGGCTAGTGTTTTTCCAATTTCTTCATAGAACATAGCTGGTACTTTCACATCACACCAATCTTTCTTAGAAAATGAAGCACCCGCTTTCTTATTGGTTCTTTTTTTTTTTTTTTTTTTGCCACCTTTTGTAAGGTACTTGCTCTTGCCTACCGCCTTGGTGCTGCTCAAACCCGGTGACTCAATTTTTAAAAGCTGAATGGGCCCCAGGCACAGCGCCTTGCCTTTAGCAGCAAGGACAACACGCCATCTAGTGGCTGTGAAGTGAATCTCATATTGGNTACTTTCACATCACACCAATCTTTCTTAGAAAATGAACCACCCGCTTTCTTATTGGTTCTTTTTTTTTTTTTTTTGCCACCTTTTGTAAGGTACTTGCTCTTGCCTACCGCCTTGGTGCTGCTCAAACCCGGTGACTCAATTTTTAAAAGCTGAATGGGCCCCAGGCACAGCGCCTTGCCTTTAGCAGCAAGGACAACACGCCATCTAGTGGCTGTGAAGTGAATCTCATATTGGCGGACCTGCGGGAGCAGAGCCTGGCATCTGGAAGGCTCTTAGGTTGTCAGGTGGTCCAGCTGAGGTTCAGAGAGGGAGAGTAACCGACCTAAAGGCACATAGCAAGTTAGTATCCAGTCTCCAGGTCCATGATGCAGCTCGGGCAGCAACACCGCGCTTCCCAAACTCCCCTGGTGCTCTGGGGCAGTTGCATGCCTGGAAGCAGCTCCCGATTCTAGGAATTGTGAAAGTAAAGGAAGGGTGCCTTTCGCAGGGTACACCATCGCCCCAGCACTGCACCCTTTAGTCTGTTTACCGTTTTTGAATAGGTAAAGGTACGCATGGTATGAAGTCCGAAAGGTACAAGAAGAGCACGCAGTGGAAAGTCAGACTCGCACCCCAGCCTCCACCGCCCAGATGCAACCAGGGTCATGGGTTCTTACATGTCTGTCCAGAGACCGCATGTTTCAAACTGTTTTCTTAAACTTTTACACAAATGGTAGCCTTTCCTCCACAGGACACAAGTTGTCTTGGAGGTCACTGTACATCAGCATGTGAAGAGCATTCTTTGGTCTTGGCTGGTGTGGCTCAGAGGATTGAGTCCTGTCCTGCAAACGAAAGGTCGCCAGTTCGATTCCCAGTCAGCGCAGGAGTCTGGGATTCAGACAAGGCCCCCAGCTGGGGGCATGAGAGAGACAAGCAACTGGCATATCTCTCACACATCCATCTTTCTCTCCCCCTCCTTCCTCCCTCCCTTCTCCTATCTGTATAAATAAATAAATAAATGATTTTTAAAAGAGCACCCTCTGTAAAGCCACACGGTACTCCTTGTAGGGAATATGGAGGTCCTATCACTTATTTAACTCCTTTCCTTTTGATGGACATATGTTGCTGTAACAAACACACACGGGAAAACCTCTAGAATGGGAAGTGGAACTGCTGAGATTCTCATTTATGACTCACTGTGGTGTCGCACGCCAGAAAACGCCGCATAATCAGAGTGTAAATGCTTGCGGCCTCATTACCTCGAGTAAAGCTAGTCTAGAGGCAAACAGTCCCGGGTCACGAGACAGCTCCTCGCTGCCGCAAAGGGCGAGCCCGGACGCTGCCGCCACACTGCCCTCCTCCGAGGCTGCGGTGTCTTAACCCCGCCACCGGTGTGCGGAGTGTCTCCTCCAGCCTAGCTGACTCCGCATCGCCATATTTTAACATCTAACAACTGTGTAGGTGAAAAGGGTAGTCCTTGTACTCTGAACTTTCATTTTTCTTATGTGTAGAGTCAAATGAAGTGTTTTATTTTCCGTGGACTGTCTGGTTATAGTCGTCCATTTNGTGTAAATGCTTGCGGCCTCATTACCTCGAGTAAAGCTAGTCTAGAGGCAAACAGTCCCGGGTCATGAGACAGCTCCTCGCTGCGGCAAAGGGCGAGCCCGGACGCTGCTGCCACTCCGCCCTCCTCCGAGGCTGCGGTAGGGAGCCACCAGTGTGCAGAGTGTCTCCTCCAGCCTGGCTGACTCCGCATCGCCATATTTTAACATCTAACAACTGTGTAGGTGAAAAGGGTAGTCCTTGTACTCTGAACTTTCATTTTTCTTATGTGTAGAGTCAAATGAAGTGTTTTATTTTCCGTGGACTGTCTGGTTATAGTCGTCCATTTTCCTTTTGTGTTTCTGGTCTCGTTTGTATTCAATGTTTCAATACTTTTATTAAGATATAATTCACATATGATCGAATTTATACACATAGAGTGTACAGTTCAGTGGTTTTAGTCACGGCCATTGCCACAATCCCACTTTAGAATATTTCGTCTTCCCCACCAGAAGGAGCACCTCACTCACTCCACCACGATGAAGCAACCGATACTCTTCTTTCTCCACAGTTTAGCATATTCTGGACACATCGCACAAACGTAATCATATGCAGTGAGGTCCTTCGTGAGTAGCTTCTTTCACCTAGCATAACGTTTTCATGTTTCAGCCGTGTTGTGACACGTATCAGCATTTCGTTCCTTTTTGTTGTTGATTAATATTCCATTGTCTGAGTATCCATGAATATTGCATTTCATTTTGTGTATCCACTCAGCAGTCGATGGACCTGTCCATTGCTCCTACTCTTTGACTTTCGTGAATAATGCTGCTCTGAATATTCACGTACCAGTTTTGAGTTGAACCTATGTTTTCATTTCTCCTTGGTACCGACTCAGAGCGGAATTGCTGGCTCATCCCGCAAGTCCACATTGCACCTTTTGAGGAACTGCCAAATTGTTTTCCAAAGCAGCTGCCCCATTTTACATGCCCATCAGCGGTGCACGAGGGTTCCCGTTTCTCCACATCCTCTTCAACACTTGTTATTTTTCATTTCTTTCATGACAGCCGAGTGGTCGTTGTGCTTTGATTCGGGCTTCCCTAATGGTTTAGCGCGGTCAGGCGTCTTTTCATGTGCCATTTGAATACCCGCTTTGGAGAAATGTCCGTCTTTCCTACTGATTTTTAAGGCCTCTTTACAGGTCGAGGAAATGAGCCCTTTAGCTGCAACAGGAGTTGCAGATATTTTCACCGACCCTCATGTATCTCCGATTCTGTGTCTTTTCCCTTTTGAAAGCTTTGGTATCCTGCTTGGGAAGACCTTGCCCACTGCCGAACTATTACTGTTTTTTCAAATGGCTTTCCATATTTTCTTCTAGAAAATTTACAGTTTAATTTTTATCCAGTCAAGTCTTTTCTCAAACTGAATGCTTTTGGTGTAAGGTGAGAGGCAGAAATACAAACTTCCTTTTTTCAGATAGCTACCAGATTATCCCAATACTGTTTCAATAATCCCCACTCATTTGAAACGCCTTGCTTTTATTTACTAAATTCCTGCCTGTATTTGGGAGAAATCGTGAACTTGCTATTCTTTTCCATTTACTTATCTATCTGTGCATATATCAGTAATATAAAGACTGCACATTTAACTTTGCATTCTGGAAAATTTCAAACGCACAGAAAATTATAGAAAATAGTACAACGAGCCTCCACGTACCCAAAACTCAGCTTCAACAGCCATCATCTTTCTGCCTTCCTTGTCTCCTATTTTTGCTTTTGGTTTTTCCTTTTTTTTTTCTTTCTACAGCTGTCTTAGTCTGCTCAGGCTGCCATAACAAACTACTGGAGACTAGGTAGTTTAAGAACAGTTCTGGGGGCTGCTAAATGCAAGTTCAAGGTGCTGGCCCATCTGTCCACCACAGAGAGCTCTTGCCTTGCCCTCTGGGCACCATCTTCTCAGTCGGCCCTCACAGGGCCTTTCTTTCTCCCCTGCAGGCGAAGAGATGACTCTCGAGTCCTCACGTCATCAGGCTGCTAATCCCATCACGAGGGTTCCACCCTCTAAGCTAATATAACCCCAGTTACTTCCCAAAGGCCCCACCTCCAAACACCATCACAAAAGGGGTTAGGGCTTCAATAAATGGAATGTGAGGAGACATAAACACCAGGCCATAACAAACATTTGAAAGCAAATCATGTCACCAGTAATCGCTTCACTCTTTGATAGCTAAAGATTTTTTGATGTAATCAAGAAGCCTCTGTCATAATGTGGTAGATAGAATAATGGCCCCCCTAAAGACATTCATGTCCTAATTCCCAAAATATATTACTGAAACCAGAAAAGCCGGTGTTTGTGCCGCTTGCCACCACCAGAACCAATAAGCAGAGACAGGGATTGAATCTTTAATCCTTATGGGCACTTCATTCACATGTCTGGTGATCTGAGAAGGCGATGGGTTATGCACCCTAACAGACCATCTTAAATTCCATTTTAAACCAGCCCTTTTTATAAGGAGAAGAAAAGAGCAGGCAAGGGGTTTGGAATTCAGGGGATAAGTGGATCAGACCAAAGCTGCAGCATCCTTTCATCTCTGTCCTGGGAGGTGGCCTTTAATTATGTGCTGGGCAGTGGGCGTCTCACACTGGAGCACAATGGCTCAGATTCCATCTTGAATTGCTTGCAGTCCTCCTGGGGCACAGAGGCAGGACTGCTTGTGGTCTCCTGGAGTCAGGGTGGGTCATACCTTCAGCTCCTGAAACAATGGCTTTTTACAAGCATTGATTACTAAACTTATTAGCTATTACCTAAACTAAAATTTTCTAACTCTTGCGTCCCCCATCATTGCCTTCTGCAGCCTCTGCAAAGGGCCTTTGCAGATGTGATTAAACTAAGGCTCTTGAGATGGGAGGTTATCCAGGGTTATCCAGATGCAGCCAATGTAATCACAAGGATTTTGTCTTTGTAAAACGGAGGCAACCCTGCCTGGTGTGGCTCAGTGGATTGAGTGCCAGACTACAAACCAAAGGGTCACTGGTTCGATTCCCAGTCAGGGCACATACTTGGGTTGTGGGCGAGGTCCCCAGTGCAGGGTGCATAACCACACATTGATGTTTCTCTCCCTCTCTTCCTCCCTGCCTTCCCCTCTCTCTAAATATAAGTAAATGAAATCTTTTTTTTTAAACTTTTTTAAATGAAAGCAAAAAGGCCAGACTCAGAGATTACATGACCCGAGAGGCCTGAGCAGCGTGGTGCCAGCAGCTGGGGACACAGGCAGCCTCCAGACTCTGGAAAAAGCCAGTAAATAGACTGCCGTGCAGGGTGTCCGACCTTTTGGCCTCTTTGCAGAGTCCACACTGGAAGAAGCAGAGTTGTCTTGGGCCACCCATTAACTACATTGTGACACATAATCACAAAAAAAATCCCATAATGTTTTAAGTAAATGTACGATTTCGTGTTGGGCCAAGTTCACAGCCACCCTGGGCTGCGCAGGGCCCTTGGACACAGGCGGGACACCCCGGCGGAGCCTCCAGAAGGAACCCAGTCCTGACATCAGGCGGGGGACTACATTTCAGACCTCCCCGCTGCAGAACAGCACGATAACAAAATCGTGCCCTTGTAAACTGCCACGCTGGTGGTGCTTTGTCAGAGCAGGAACAGAAAACCGATACAACCAGTGAAATTAGCAAGAACTCCCTTTCCTGGAAGACCAAGTTCCGTGTCTCCCAAATATTTCAAAAATACTTTTGTTTTTCAGTTGTTTGTTCGCAGGTTGTATCATTTTTAATGTTATAAAGCATTTAGAGGCCTGGCCAATATTTTATTACTATCCAGATTAAGCTAAATTAACACAACACTGAATCCACATAAATAAATAAATAAATAAATAAATAAATAAAGCGGCCACCCGTCACCCACTACTGATGTGGACAAGTCGCCTCCTTTCTGGGACAAGGCTTTCTCATCTGAACAGCAAGAGGGCTGGACTCGATCACGTTTCCTCCGGGGGACTCATGCCTGGGCCACGTGGGAGGTGGGAAGACCCCGAAACTGCGCGAGAGGGCAGGGTTCTCCCGGCTGCCTGCCTCAGAATCCCCTACAGATGCCGCGGTCCCTCATCTCGAATCAGAAGGGCGTTACTCGCAGGGACCTGAGGGTTCCCCAGTGCGAGATGCGCCTGCAACGGTACTGGTGCCAATTTAGAGACTTCACGGAATCAGAGGAAGAAAATACCACGAGCTTTCTCGACAGCGTAATCAAAGGAAGCGGTTTGCCGGAGACGCTTGGATTCGGAGCCGCTGACGTCACGGTCCGCCTTCTCTGAGCGCTGGGTGCCCGGCCTCTGGGGCCGTTAGCCTGAGTAAATGAAACACGGGATGCTCAATTACATTTGAGTTTCAGATAAATAACAAATCATTGTTTGGTGTAACTATATTCCCAGGTGATATTGAGGATATACTTATACAAAAAACAAGTATTCATTTTCTTTTTTTATTATTTAATTCCTGATCTAATCATAGTCACCATAGAAGCAAACCATAAAGTCCACCAGAAAGACCTGGTAAACAATATCTACCTCCTCACCACCAATGCCGGCAATCCACATTCCCTTCCCTGGCTGGGGCCTGTCAGGCCTGGTTTCATTGTCCCAATGTCTCCCCCAGGAGACAGCCAGGACATACCCTGCCTTCCTCCTCCTGAGGCCCCGCCTCCTCTCCCCAGCCACAGCCTTTGATGGCTGTCCCGAAGTGCCCGCGGTGTTGGGACAGAGAGGCAGCTGGATACGCAGTCCTGCGCCAAGGGAAAACTAGACCCAGACAGTAGTTAAAGCGACAAAAACGATACTGCAGTCGGGGAAAGAGACCTCAGTCTCTGCAGGGCCGTCCAGAGCTCGGTCCCAAATGCAGCCTGGGCAGGGGTCACTTACAGCCGAAGAGCAGGGTGGGGTCAATGGAGGGAACTTGTGAAGAGGGAACAGGTCAACAGGGCTAAACTGACCCGACAGGATCCACGCTGAAGGCAGGCCGGGGTCATCAGACATCACCGTGGGGAAGGCGGAGGACGAGATGAGAAGGTGATCGGATGGGGAGGCGAGGGATGCTGGTTTAACGGACTTTGCAGGGTTCTTACTAAAACCGGATTTTATAAGCACACAGATGGGCCAAGGAGAAGGCTCAGGAGCTTGACTAAAATTCTGTCAATCAACGAATCCGGGCCCTGGCTGGTGTAGCTCAGTGGACTGAGCACGGGCCTGTGAACAAGAGGATCGAGGTTCGATTCCCAGTCAGGGCACATACCTGGGTTGCAGGCCAGTTCCCGGGCAGGGGACACACGATACATTGTGTGTCCTTGGCAGAGGCAACCATACATTGATATTTCTCTCCCTCTCTCCTTCCCTTCCCCTCTAAAGATAAATAAAATATTAAAAAAAAAAAAAAACGAATCCGTCGCCTGCCCATCACATCCTGCCAGAGGAACAGGCTACCCACCAGGGAAATAGCCCAAGGACAGACAGCAAACACTTGTTAGGGTCTGGCTGGACTGTCTCTGTCCTTCCCAGGATAAAATAACCCTCAACTAATCCAGGATGTGATTAAATTGATTGAGGAAATGTTCAATCTTTCAGACGAGCCACAGCCTGGCAGTAAGCTTTGAATACAAATGCAGGGTTTTGCAGGGATGCGTTTTATCTGACTCTGGAAATGAGAGGCTCTTCGGAGGGGAGCATACAAATTTGTTCAAAATGTCCCCGACTTTGGGAGAAAAGGCACTTAAGCAAGACGTGAGGAGTGCCCTTTAATGTCCAGCCTGGGGTCCCTTCTGGACCGATCCCCTAGACCAGCCCTGACCTCACAGCAGCAGACTAACTCCCCTGTGGCCGCCTCCCCCCCCTGGAGCATTTTCACTTCTGTCCTCCCCACCCCACCCCACCCCCCGCACAACAAGCTGTGAATATCATTCTTCCCATTCTACAAACAGGAAAGCAACGCTTTGCGTGAGGGAAGCACGGTCACTTTGCTCGAAGTAACAGATCCCTTCCAGCCTGAAGCAGCCCTCCCTCTCTTCCCTAGTCTGGACAACTTGCTCGGATGTCATTTCTACATGTGAAGATTCTGTACTCGTGGGGGCACATGGAGAAATTTCCATCTCTGTCCACCACCCCACCCTTTATGCTCAGTAAATTTCCTCCCTTTGCTGAAAATTTGCCCCCTTTCATGTAACTCCAGCCTTCAGGGTCTGCAGGCAAACCACAGTCCTTAATCAGGACGGTCACATCGGAGCAGTTAGGAAACACCACACAAAGGGGCTGGCCCACCTCTGACCTTCTACACTTGATCTTAGCCAAAAGGCCGAGAAGCGATCCACCTCTGACCTTCTAAAAAGTCTCAGCAAGGTCTCAGGTTTGCATTGTGGGTATGTTATTTAATCCAGGAAATCATAGCTTCTAAATTTATGAGGCAAATTTATATCCAACATATACATTAAGCTCTATCCCTAAATTCAATTAGATAATAACCCAAGGGATTTTGCAAAGCCTAAGTATAAACACACCTTCTCTGCTGATCCTTCTCTACTGCTCTCAGAATTCCTGTGTCCGGAGGCTGCGAGGCCTTAACCCCAGGCTCACCGCTACTTGAGGACACTGATATCAACCCTGATTTTCACCTATAAAGCCCAGCCTAGCCAGGCTGGCAGAGACCGGGAGCATCACTGTAGGTCATTCCCCATGATGTCCACATGGTGGTCTCTGCCCCACTGACCCTCTTCTCCACCTAGAGCAAGTCTGTTCCTTTGTCAAGCCCCTGCTCAAATCTCCCCTGACCTCCAGGGCGCAGGGCGGCTATGAGAATGGAGGTCACAGCGGTCAAGCTCCCTGCCCAAGCCGATGCAGATGGGGGTGCCAGTTCTAGCACAGCTCTGACTGTCACTGCCATGCCCTCACGCCCACCTCTCCTGAAAAATCCCATGCTACCCCAGCTCCTTCTGCCTCCTCCACGTTGCTGTGTGGTCACCAGGGTGCTCACCCCTCTCCTCCATAAAATCCCGAACTCCCTGAGGGCTGTCTTTGAGGTCTCACGTCTGGCTCTGGGCCTGGTACTTAGTGAGCTAAACATACATTTCCAAACAAACCCTCCCGTCTCCTGGCTCCAGGGACAGCAGTTTGATGAATGGTCAGAACCTGGTAATAAATTAAAATTCATTTTATAATGTGGCTATAGAGAGAGACAAAGACTGTGCTACTAGTGACATCATGTCGGGCTGGTGACACCATTGATCATTAGTCACTTATACTTCAAGATAGTGCCCTTGGCTTGGACACAGGGGGAAGGCAGTCCAGAGTCTCACAGAGCATGTCACCATGATCTGTAGGAACTGTCTCCAGAAGCGGTGGGGCTGTCCAGCCGATGTGGACTGCACCAGCCGCCCCACTCAACAGAAGCTGTGCTTTGTTCATCTCTACAGGCCCCAGAGTCTCAGCAATTATTTTTGGATAACTGAATTAATTCCTTTTAAATCACATGAAACTCCTGATATTGTTGAGGACAAGAAGCTCAGAAGAAACCCCCTCTGAGTCTCCCATTTTCCCCTCTGACTTGTGAGAACAGGCTCCAGAGAAGGGAAGTGCCCAGATGGTCAGCGGGTCAGATGCTCTCCACACCCACTCGCACCTCTGTGCCACTCCCTCCTCTGGGAAACCCCTTCCTTGTCTATCAGGTGACCTCCTACATCAGGTCTCCCTGCAATAAAAGGGCCTCCTGCAGTCAGTCCCTTGAGGGTTTTCCTGATTCAATATTGGTCATTTTCACAAGTTCAGCCTTAGGGTAGGTAAAGCAGGAAGACTTGGCAGACAGGCCCTCTCTCTGCAACTTTAGTAACAAAATCTGCAGTGATGGGGGGAAATGTGCCCCCGGGTCTGAGGCCGTTCCTGGAAGGCCCTGGGCTCCAACCTGTGGTGTGACAGGCATGGGGCGCAGACTAAAAACTTGGAGATGAGAACAGAGAGTGCCCGGGGCCTGAAAACCAGGAGTAGGGCTGTAAAAGCCAGACAGCTTCTGCAAACAAACCAAGGTCTTTCCGCCGATGCCATGAGCAGCATGGGGTGGGGGCCGACGAAGAAGCAGTGGACTGAAGAATCTGCGTGCCACTCCTCACCCCATCATTCACTAGCATGATCATAAGCAAATCCCTTGGCTGCTCTCAATTTCGTTTCCTTAGCTATAATATGGTCTCACAGTGAGCGGGGACTAGCTTCCTACACGACTTTTCTGGAAGATGTGAGCAACACCGCGGGCTGGGATCCCTAGAGACAATTCCCAGGCCTCCTGGGAGTTCCCGGGGTTCTTTGTGGAGAAGAGATTCTCACGCTGGACAGGAACACTTTGTAATTTGCCTCTGACAGGATTCAGCTCAGCCTCTCCAAACGGTTTACAAAACGCTCTAACATCCAAGACGCATCCTCAATCCTCATTGCATCGTCCCATCGGTTTCTTTTATAAAGAAGGAGGTCCGGCCCCGTGGGAGACAGAGCGCCAGGCCCCAGCCCGGGAGAGCTCGGGCACCTGGGCTGGGCAAGCGCAGCTGTCCCACTCCACCCCCTCCTGGGGCGGGGCGGGGGCGGGGCGAGCCGGCAGGGGGCGGGACCCGCACGTGTCACGTGATGCCCGGCCCGGAAGCGCTAGCCCCGAGACCCCCGAGTGACCGGGTCAGGGGCTGTAGTTTCGAGTGATCGTGGAGGTCGCAGGGGTCCCTGCAGTGTCGCGCTCCCCTCCTCCGCCGCCATGGCCTGGACCAAGTATCAGCTGTTCCTGGCCGGGCTTATGCTCGTCACCGGCTCCATCAACACGCTCTCAGCAAAGTGAGTTCATGCCCAGAGGGGAGAGGAGGGGGCTCTGCCGGGCCTGACGCAGCCCAGGCGGGTGCTGGCGACCCCCGCGTATCTTCCCCACCCTACGCCTCAGCTCTCCCCCTCCCAGCTTCACCCGCTCGTCCAGTTTCTCCGGTCGGTTCACTTGGTTTATATACCATCCCAGGGGTGTGAGGCCTGGGGAATTGCGGAGCGGGTTCATGCCCCCATCTGGAGGACCCAAGCCCCGGCTTTGACTCGCTATGTGACTGAGCCTGGCGAGTCACCTTACGCCTCTGCGCCTCAGTTTCCTCATCTTTAAACAGGAGACTTAGACCAGTTCCTCTCCAGGCCCCCTTTCAATGTTGGCGTTGGAGGCCCTACCCTCCAGGAGCTGCGGGAGGGATGGGTGGGTGGGGGAGGAGGTTCCCAGACTGGTGCACGCGCGCTACAACATGGCCATGGACGCCCAGTGATCGTAGAGGGCTGTGGCGGCAGAGAAGGGGCTGCCCTATCCGACCCTCACGGAGGGAGGGTTACAACTGGAGTTTACATGTGGGGCGGGGAGGTGCGCCGGGCACGTGGAGGCAGGGAACAGCAGGGCCAGATGACAGCAGGTTGTAACTAGCACCAAATGGCCAAGCTGGGTTTTATCCCGTAATCAAAGAGAGGCTTTTGAAGGAGCTAGGTATAAGGGGGCTAAATGGTAATGGAGAAAAAATGCAATACAATAAAGACTTACAATATACAATACAATAAAGATTGAATCAAAAGAGAGAGAGAGGCTTTTGAGCAGAGGCGTGACATGCTAAGAGTGATGTGATGAACCACCTGATTGTCAAGGTGAAGAGTAGTTTGGTGCAGGGAAAACCACCCAAGCCTGCTGCGTGGTAAATGAAGGGAACTAGGAGGTGGGAAAGGCAGAGGCAGGTGGGAGAAACCAGGTGCAGAATGAAGCCACAAGGCCTGACCCACAGGCTTGAGAGACAGTGGATTTCTGTGTGAAAGAACAGAAGGGCCATTCACCCTGGCAGGGAGGACAGGTGGGCCAGCCATTCAGCCATGATGTATGAGGGTGCCGTGCTGGTGGAACAGGGAGGATGGTCCTCAGGGGGCTGGGGATTGAGGATCCAGGGCTGTCAGGCTGAGCGACCAAACATAGCCTCTTCTCTGGAATGAGGAGGCTTCTCTGCGAGGAGGACCAGGGCCCAAGCCGCAGCCCCTTATTCTGGCAGCTCTGCCTCTTTCTCTGCCCCCACCTCAGAGCAGGGCCTTCTCTCCCTCTGTCCACCATCGAAGAGTCCCCGGACCCAGAGCCTGGCCTGTCTCTGAACTGATTCCCAGGCACACGTGGAGAACAGTGTGGTCTCCCAGTCAGACCTGGCCTCTGCCCGGGCCCTGCCAGGCTCCAGAGCAGAAAGGAGTCACCTAGTCACCTTCTTGCCTATGCTCCTTGGCTGGTCCTAGCATATTCGTTTTTGAGTCTTTTTTTAAAGATTTTTAAAATTTATTTATCTTTAGAGGGGAAGGGAAGGAGAGAGGGAGAGAAATATCAATGTATATCCCCCACTGGGAACTGGCCTGCAACCCAGGCATGTGCCCTGACTGGGAATCAAACAGTGGTTGTTTGGTTTGCAGGCCCACGCTCAATCCACTGAGCTATACCAGCGAGGGCTGTTTTTGAGTCTTTGGTTCCTAGCACACTCCATCAGGGATGTGAGAAAGGCCCAGAAGAGAGGTCAGGGGGAGAAGTATTCTATTCAACTCATCAGGCACGTATAAGGTGCCTACAGGTTGTGAGGCCCTGTCTAGACTCAGGGATGTGGACAGAAGTGACTAAAAAATGATCCCTGCCTTTGAGATGCTTAGAACCTGAGGTGGAGGAGACAGATGTGTTCACACTTGGCAATGACCTCCCTTCTCCAAAGAAGTGGAGCTCTGGGTGGGGCCCACCTTCTCTCTGAGTCAGCTCTCTGTATCTGTCTTGTGCTGGTTTCCCAAGCCCTGTAGCCTCCTGAAGGTCCCTCCTGTTGTGAGCCCTTAGCTGTAAAGGAGCCTCACCCTGAGGGCCCCTATCTCCAACTGGGATTCAAATGCAGCAGAACGAGTCACCATCCATCTGTCTGTAGCATCAGCCAAGATCTCAGTCAAGTGCTTAGAGAGTGGTTGCCAGGGCTGCTGTCCCTAAGGAGAGAGGACATTACTAGTTAATACTGGGGTAAACTGTAGTGACTCAGCTCCTTCCTTTAAAAGCTCCAAACTGGTCAGGTAGGAAGCTAGAGGGTCCTCAGCCTCAGGGGGCTTTTACCTTGAGAGGCAGGAAAGAGTCCCCCAGTTGGGGACCCTACCTTTGATCTGTCCTCCGCCTGATCACCTGATGCAGGGACTCTCAAGAGCTTTCCTGCCTGAGACGGGCCCCAGAATTGGACTCTAAATAGTGTTCTAAGGCCAGACTGTGAGAAGGATGCTCTCGGCGAGAAAGAACTGGGGAAAGTGGCTGTGTCCATCCTGATAGGAATTAATTATCAGTTCGAAATCACAGTCTGACCTGCAGCTTCTGGTGGGGACAGACAGACAAGAATTCAATCATAGCAAGTGCTAATGAGCTAATACACGGAGAGCCTCGGGTGCCAGGTCCTCCTCTGGCCCCCTGTTGCGTGTTAATTTAATGAATTCTGGGAACTACCCTATGAGGTAGACAGAGTCGTTGTCCTTGGATGAGGAAACTGGTGTGGGAAGAGGGACTTGCTTGCCCAAGTTTAACTCATCTAGAAAGTTTATATTTGAGCCTAAATAATCAGCTCTGTGATCCATGCCATTAATCATCACCGTAGGGTGGTGCTGGGGACTCGTCTGGCCATTTTTTTTAGGCATTTGGAGTTGTTAGAAAAGTAGAAATCACCCATTCTAATCCCCACAATTTATAGTTGAGTTCCAAGAGAAGTTTCTTTTTGTGACTCCACCGGCCAGTGTCACACAGAGCTGGGAGCAGAACCCAGGTCTCAGCGTTGTAGCCCAACCTCTGCTACTTACGACTGCAGTGCCTGGAGTCCCTCCCCCTGGGCCTTTCTCTCACGTCTCCCCAGGCAAGGATGGACAACAGGTGCCTGCCGAAGGGGCAGTCCTGGAAGTGGCACCTCCCTGCCCTTCTCTCAGAGCACCCTCCCCCTGGGGCTGGGCAACGAGCCTCTGTCCCAGCCCAGGGGACCCTGCTGGCACCCTGCTTGGTTTCCCCCTCTAGCCAGAGGCCATGCAGGATTCAGGTTTAGAGCCTCTAGGAGCTTCTTGCGGTTCCTTAGCCTGGAAGGTGAGTGTGCTTCCCTCCCCGGCCCCTTGGGAGGACTAAGGAGAGGGGATGAGGAAGTGAGTAGGAGCACGTGCTGCCTGCTGTGACCACAGGTCAGCCCTCCGCTGGAGAGGCCACTCTGCCCACTGAGCAGGTTAGGCAGAGACGGGCCTGCTCTGGCTGGGAGGGGGGTGGGCGTCACATACCCACAGGAGGGAAACCCACCCAGCGGGCTGCCCCTTCAGCCCTGTCCCTGGGTCTTGGCAGAGGGCCCCTTCCTGTGCAGTGGCCCCTTCTCCTTTCTGCGGCTGCTTTCACCCAGGAGCTTCTGCTGATGTGATTCCTGGAGACCAAACGTGTCTCCTTCCTCTGCACTGCTTTGGTCTGTCTGCCTGACCCAGTGCCTGTCCATGGGGTTGCTCCCATTTCTGGGCCCTGCTCTCCTGAAGCCAGCTGGGGTTCTGCATGTAAAGAGCCAAGGTCAAGTAGACACTCACTAAGTAAGGCTCAGATCCCCTCCTAAACGTCTGCAGGGTGTGAAGCTCACCCAGCCAGGGAGGGGCCATGGGGTGACTTCTCCTCCACCAGGCAGGCCCGCTGGGTCCAGGGACCCTGTCAGGAAAGTGGCAGGAGGCCTGGGACCACTGGGTCCCTATAGAGTCTCATCGTCCCTTCTGTGCCAGCTCTAACATTTACCTTGGCTGCCGCCCCCACCTTGGGTTCCACGAGCTGGCCTGGGATAATTGCTTCACAGGGTTCCTGGGCCAGCTGGGGAAAGCCTGACATCAGCAGGGCAGTGCAGGAGAGCGGGAAAAGCCTGAGACCTGGAAGCTGTGGGACCAGATGAGTCACAGGGCCCCTCCAAGCCTCAGTTTCATCTGTGAAATGGGCGTGACTTCCCACCTCTTCCCAGACACGGGTTAAGATCTGCTGAGAAAGGTGTTCCCGTTGCACTTAGAGAGGAGAGCGCTCGTCCTCATTTGTCACCTCGTAAGCTGGGGCTGCCTGGAGAGTGGAGCAGCTCTGCTTCAGATCCCGCCGGGGGAGAAAGGAGCTGACTCACTGGGCCTGACCAGCTGAGCACTCAAGAGGAAATGACAGAGATTCTGCGGGGAATGGCCACCCAGCCAGCGGGTCTGAGGCAGCCACATCATCCACTTCCTCCCTTTCTGTCCGCCACCCCGCCCCACATACAGATACTGTCCGCTCTCAGAATGCTGAGCTTTGCATTTGCCTGGGCAAGGATATGTATAGTGACTCACCCTGCATCAAGGGCAGCGCACGCCATCCTGCCCTGGAGGCCATGGCCTTCCCCTGGGAACGGTATCTACAGAGAATGGAGCAGGGGGCGTCTGCAGAGCTGACTCCTCCCCATCTCAGCCAGGGGAGGCGAGGGTGTGGAGCTGGAGGCAGAGACTCCTGGGCACTGGCCTTTCTGGCACCTCAGCCCTGTCTCGTCCCTTGTCCGAGTCATAAGGAGCTTCATGACAGGGCATGGTGGCTGTTTCTCCTCCCCCTGCGGCACTTTGCAGCTCGGTGGACCTGCTGGCGCAGTAGCCGGAGGCCTTCCAGCCACCTCTGCCTCAGCCAGCAGGGTAGGTCCCAGAGAATGGCCGCTCTCCCAGAAGCCTCCAGGCTGGAGCCAAGCCGGACTTAACACAAGGGGCCGTGGCTGCTGCTCCACGGAGGGGAACAGGTTGGAGGGGCAGAAAAGCACTTTGATTGACCACCTGCCACGTGCCAGGTCCTCTGTATCTTATTTATTTATTACTTTTGACACTTCATCAGTGTTATCCCCATTTTATGGGTAAGAACACTACAACTTGTCCAGCCTCTGAGGCTCAAAATCAGATTTCCATGTAGCCTGCTGCCTGTTCCGAATGTACATTCAAGCACATGGTTTGGGGCCTCATCTGCCTGTCGTTGACCGGATGAACCTGTATGCGCCTCTCTCCACGCTTCCACCCCCACCTTGAAGTCCCGTCTGTCGGGTGAGGATCCGTGAAGTGAGGCTTAAACCAGACAACCCACATGAAGTGCTCAGCACAGGCCTGGCACCAAGTCCGTACCCAGTGAATCCTTGCTTATAAAAACCTTTTAGTGACAGGTTTTGCAAGTGGCCAAGTGCTATCCCTACTTGGGGGTCATTGCTGTCATCCCCAGATGGATTGGGACAGGATTTTGGCTCTTGTTCTGTGCCGCCTGAGGTCCCTCTGTGCCTGCACAACGAACTGAAGTCTGTCTCCGGGCCAGGAGAGAAGCTCAACTCCTCCCAGAGTGCCTGCTGGCCTGACCTGCTCCCTGGCCCGGAGAGAGGCTGGGGAGGGCAGACTCTTCTGATGACACCTGATCCCTCAGGCCATACACAGTCCCCAGGCCCTCAGATACAAAAAGACTCCTTTTCCCCAGCTGGGAATGCCGCCAGCCCCAACCTGTTCAGGCAGACCTTCCCCTTGGAGAAGACAGACCTTTGGGGGAAGGGGAAGGGAGTTCAGCACCAGCCCTAAAGCCAGCCCCCGCCCCCCGCCCCCAGTATCCCTCCCTGGGAAAAGACAGGCTCAGCCTGTCCCACCAGCAGGAGACAGACACCTCAGACCAGGTGCAAAATTAGGACCTGTCAGGCATTGCCTCTAGACTCTAGAATCTGCCTGTTCACTTGGAGGGATCTGGAAGTCTCATTCGTTCGACCAGACTGTTGGAACTTCCGTCTAGTAGTGTGCCAGAAGCAGGGGCTTGAGCGATGTGGAAGCTGCTGGGTGCTGAGCCTGGTTGTAAAGCAGGCCAGCCCTGAGCCATAGTTTGTCTCCAGCCCCCACCCACATCCCATGCCCTTCCCTCACTGGGGATCTAAGAGTGAGAACCTGTAGCAGATCAGACAGAAGTGAGACCCCAGAGAGCAGGTGGTTTCATTCTATAGGGAGGGCTTCCTTTCTCCATTGGTCTGGGCGCTGGTTTTAGCCTGGTCCCCTGACCCAGATTTCTCTCTGCCTTCCCAGCCAGTCCTATCAGAACTCCCCGCCCTGCGGTTCTCCTTTGGGTGTTATCATCCCCGAGGACCACGAGCCCTCCTAACTGCCCCTCGCACTCCACATCTCAGGGAGTGGGTGGGGGTCTCCCTCGGTGAGATAAGCCTTAGCCTTGTTCGTTGACCTCTGGGAGGTAGGTGTTCATATCTCTGAGCAAATGGAGTCTACCCATCACAGGTCTGTGCTACCCTCTCGGTTGGCCAGGAGCTCCACCACCACTCAGTCCACCCCTCCCACTTTGAGCATCCAGGCATCATGTCCTTGCCTTGGGCTGGGCAAAAGAGCCTCCTGTTCCCCTCCCCAAACGTGGGGCTCAGAGAAGCAAGGACATTTCTGGACAGGATGTTTGTCAAACCCAGACCCTAACTGCTTGGCACAACCAGTAGCCCATGCTTGGGGCTCTGTGGGGACACAGGAAGTAGAAGGCACCCCTGCCCTTTAGGAGCTCAGGCTTGTGCAAAGCCAACTGGAGCAGGGCTGGGCGCTGCAGTGTGACCGCCCTTGGCAGATGTGTAAGAGGCAGAACTCTCAGTTTAGAGGCAGCCGCTGCCTGTTGCGGGGCACTGCAGAGGGGGCAGGTCAGTGCCCACAGGAAGCCGTCAGGGTCTGCATTGGCTGGAGTCAGCAGTGTGACACCATTGAAGTCGTGTCAACTAACGAGTCAGTGGACACAGTCCGAGTCACGTCAACTGACCAGGACATCCAGCCGAGAGAGGGGCCGCTCTCTTGCCAGGCTTAGTCTGGGCCAGATCACATGCCCTGGGCCCTGGGCCCTGGGCCTGGACCCAGCAGAGTGCATCCAGAAGTCGGCAGCTAGGGAAGTGGAAGGTTAGGAAGGGCTGGGCCTGTTTAGCCGGGGGGATGAGAAGATCTGGAAGGTGGAAAGCCTCCAGAGATCTGAAGGGCTTTGAAATGGAAGCTATCAGACTAAACCACAGGGCCACAACGGAGCCCAGCAAAAATGAAACTTAGGGGCGGAGCTTCAGTGCACAGACGGCGGACAATGCAGAATGCTGGTGATGGCTGTGCCGTGAAGGGTTCCGGGCCTGTGCGTGTGCTCGGTGGGGAAGTATGCCGTAATCAGTTATGCCGTCTGCCAGGCTGCTGGCGGGGAGGCCACGCCACTGGTGCCGGACACTTGCCACCTGCTTTACAGTCTGCACTAGAAAGACCCTCCAAACCCTTCAGGTTACGTGAGGATAACCGGGTGGTCTGTGTCAGGCGGTCATTTCCCGGGGCCTAGATGCCTTTGTAGACCCGTGGCTCTTGGTATTTTTGTGCCAGGTAGTCCCTTTGATCAACTGGTGAGGCCTAAAGTCGTGTTTTAAAAGGTGCAGATATGCCTGGCTGGTGTGGCTCAATGGAACCAGAGGGTCGCTGGTTTGATTCCCAGTCAGGGCACATGCCTGGGTGGCAGGCCAGGCACCCAGTAGGGGGCGCACGAAAGGCAACTACACATTGATGTTTCTCTCCCTCTCTTTCTCCCTTTCTCTCTCTAAAAAAAAAAAAATACTTTTTAAAAAATGTGCAAATAAAAGAGTGCAGATCACAGAAATACAGTTACCAAAACATTAAAAAGGAAGCCCTGGCTGGCGTAGCTCAGTGTATGAGCGCAGGCTGCGAACCAAAGTGTCACTGGTTCGATTCCCAGTGATGGCACCTGTCTGGGTTGCAGGCTGAGTCCCCACTTGGGTGCACACGAGAGGCAACCACACATTGATGTTTCTTTCCTTCCCTTCCTCTCTCTCTAAATATAAATAAAAATAAAATCTTAAAAACAAACACTGAAAGCAGATTTGTGATATAGTAATATATATATGTTTATATACTTTGTAACACATAAAATTATAAGCAGTGAGTCTAATTACTATATTTTGGAGNTGTATGAGCGCGGGCTGCGAACCAAAGTGTCACTGGTTCGATTCCCAGTGATGGCACCTGTCTGGGTTGCAGGCCGAGTCCCCACTTGGGTGCACACGAGAGGCAACCACACATTGATGTTTCTTTCCTTCCCTTCCTCTCTCTCTAAATATAAATAAAAATAAAATCTTAAAAACAAACACTGAAAGCAGATTTGTGATATAGTAATATATATATGTTTATATACTTTGTAACACATAAAATTATAAGCAGTGAGTCTAATTACTATATTTTGGAGCCATGGTGAGTGTAAATGATACTCCACAATATCTGCAATGACTCTAATGTGATAATGAAAATAGCTGTGATTTTTGTGTTACAAAGTCACAGGCCTGCAATGCTACATTCATCATTTGAGGGAATGCTTAATTTCAGTTTGAGGTTCATAACATTTCAGCTAAAGGTCCCCACATTCTAACCACGATCCCAATGGAAGGCTGCTTGCCATGGAGACTGCCCCTTTGAGAAGGAACCCCATTTTGGGCCAAGTCCCCTAAGCATGGCCTCCTGGCATTGAGAGGAGCGAGCTTGTCCACAGGCACCCACCACACCACAGGTTTGACCTTCTCTCTCTGCTGCAGGTGGGCAGACAACTTCGTGGCCCAGGGCTGCGGCGGAAGCAAGGAGCACAGCTTCCAGCATCCCTTCCTCCAGGTATCTGCCGCGTCCCTTTCACCTCCCATCTCCCAGGCCTCAGGCCAGGGGCCCCAGAGGCCCTGCTGTTTCCCAACCTATGAGTGGAGTCCTCCCTGCTCCCAGAAGAGCTGCCCACTTCGCTCTCCCTCCCCAGCAGAGGCCAGAGAGTGAGTGGCCCTGGAAGGGGGCAGGGACACAGTCCTCTGTGAGAGGCCTGAGCAAGCAGTCGTGCCCTGGGCACCTCGAGGCCAGCCCTCACCACGTGTGAGTCAGGACGCATTTGGAAAACATCACCCTTTGTTGCAAAACCTTCGATCCACCCACCGGGAGCCCAGGCCACGCTGGAACAGGGCAGGCACCACAAACAGGAAGCACCTCACTGCTCATCGGGGAAGTGGGAGACCCACATTTCAGCCCAGCTCTGCCAGCAACTTGCTCTGTGATCATGAATAAGTTCTTGAGCGTCTCTGGGCCTCAGTTTCTCCATCTGGAACTTGACCTGGGGTTGGCCTAGGTTGGTGGTTTTCACCCAGGCCCTACACAGCCTTAGGATTTGTGGCAAGATGTTTAAGGGGCTCTGGGGCAGAGCCAGGAGGCAGCCTCTGGCCTCCTGCACTCAGTGGCTTTGCTTTTGCCTGCTGTGAGTGCTAGGGTTATAGGTAAGCTCTCGTTTGAAGAAAGGCTGTGTTAAAAATGTTTCGTTAAAGGTGGTCCTTCCAGCTCTAAACCCCTCGGGTTCTGTCCCTGCAGGCCGTGGGCATGTTCCTGGGGGAGTTCTCCTGCCTGGCTGCCTTCTACCTACTCCGATGCAGAGCTGCGAGGCACCCAGATGCCAGCGTGGATCTCCAGCAGCCCTTCAACCCCCTTCTTTTCCTGCCCCCGGCCCTCTGCGACATGACCGGGACCAGCATCATGTATGTGGGTAGGTAGCCAGGCCAGGTGCAGTAGGGCTCAGTGAGGCCCATGACCCACGGGGGCCACTGATGGAGCAGTCACCCCCACCCCCAGCTCATCCTCACCTCACCCCTGCCTGCCCATCTCCCACAGACGTTCACAGATCACACTCACCCAAGATTTACTGAGTGCAGATGCTGTGGGAAGCATGTCTTCAGCTCTGAGAACACCTCAATGAATACGGCCTCGGCCCCTGGGAGCTAATGCCATGTGTCTGTCCTCTCCTAGCCCTGAACATGACCAGTGCCTCCAGTTTCCAGATGCTACGCGGAGCAGTGATCATATTCACAGGCCTGTTCTCAGTGGCCTTCCTGGGGCGGAGGCTGGTGCTGAGCCAGTGGCTGGGCATCCTCACAACCATCGCAGGGCTGGTGGTGGTGGGCCTGGCCGACCTCCTGAGCAAGCATGATGACCAGCACAAGCTCAGCGAAGTGATCACAGGTGTGCCCGGGGGCAGGGATCCAGAGGTTGCCCTTCCTGTCCTGTCCTCTCTAAAAGCCCAGCACAGAGTCATTCAACAAACTTTGACAAGCTCTGTAGGCCAAGCCCTGGGTGAAGGCACGGGGGACAGGCTGCTGTGGGCTTGTACCTGCTCTCAGGTTGACAGGGTGTCAAGAAGGCCAGAGGCCCTGCAGCATGAGAAATGGGTAGAGGAGGAGCCGGAGGCCAGAGGAGGCCGAGGGCTTGTGCTGTGATGAACCTTTCTACACACAAACCACTGCATTTGGGAAAGGAGAGAAACGAACGTTTATTGAGCACTTACTAAGTGAACAGCTTGGTGCCAAGCACTGTGTTTGTCTTCACAGTGCTCGGCAACCCAAGCACATCTCCACAACCCCTGGAGAAACCCCTCCACCACTCGGCATCTCCACAACCCCTGGAAGAAAGCAGTGCAGCCCATTTTGCAATGAAGCAACCACCCTGGTCACTGAGAGATAGGATTAAACCAGCAATGTCTGTGTCCAGGCCTGTGCCACTAAAAGACCCGCTTACCCCATCATGCAGGCTTCGACCCTCTGGGGCTTGTGCCCAGAGTGTGTGACAGTACCTGCTGTGTCCATCTGCCTCACCCATCGGTGACCAGGAGGTCAGGCATGAGGGTAGCCATGACCGTGTGGTGCCTGCAAAAGTTAGGATCTGTTGTATCCCCATGGAAGCTGTCTCCCCTCCACGTTGGGCCTGCCACTCTGCCACCAGCCCCAGGGCTTTGCTTTGTCCCCGCCTCCCTCACCCCGGTCCTTTCCCACAGGGGACCTGCTGATCATCATGGCCCAGGTCATCGTCGCCATCCAGATGGTACTAGAGGAGAAGTTTGTCTACAAGCACAACGTGCACCCTCTGCGGGCCGTCGGCACTGAGGGTGTGTGAGCACGGGGCCTGGGGGAAGGCGTTGGTCAGGGGGGCACACTCTAGGGTAGTGTAGGGAGCAGAGCAGGGACCACGGGTGGGGGTGAGTGTCCTGCCCCGTTCCTTCCTCCCTTCACCACACGTGTGTTGACAGATCCTCTGACCTGGTCATGCATGTGGCCAGGAGCTCAGGGAGCATGGGGCTGAAGGCGAATTAGTCGTAAGCCTCTCTCCAGAGCTGACCCGCAAGAAAGGACCAAGCAGTGTGTTCTAGCGCAGACCACATGTTCCCAAGTGGTGTCTCACCTGCCAGGCAGGTGAGTGTCCTGGGTCAGGAGAGGTGGCATTTGAGCTGCAGTTTCCACAGGCAGAGTGGGAAGGAGGGAGCTCTGGGCTGAGCAGAGACACGGGGAGCTGGACACAAATTTGGAAACAAGTGAGGAATCCTTTGGGTGAGATGCAGGTTTGATGCCTTGGGAAGTGATCAGGTCAAGATCGTATCGTGGAGAACCTAGACCATCAGGCAAGTGGATTTATATTTTAAGTGACAGGGAAGAACCATCACAGGTTTTTGAGCAGGGGAATCACTATGAAAATTATGCTTTAAAAATGCAAGACTAGCAGGGAGGATTAGAGTGGCATTATGAAGCATGGCCTGTGGGCGGGCCAGGGCCTGTTTGTGCCTCGTCCCCAGCGAGCTGACAGCTGTGGCAGGATGTTAATCAACTAATCAGTGACATTTGCAAACATACTGTTTGTTTGTGCCCTTTTTTTTTCTGTCAAGACTTTCTTAATGAAGCAGTGCATTGATTTACATTGTGGTTCAGCTCCTTATCACAGACCAATGACTCTGAATGAGAGAGCTGTTTTTCCACAGCAGTGAGCACTGTAGCGGTGATAGCCAGCAGTTGTTTTCTAAGTGAATAGGCTAGAATTTGAAAGTATCAGACAGCGGTATACACTGTAGGAATAGCTCTTGTTTTCTGAAAGCGTTCGTGTGCGTGTGTGCGTGTGCGTATGTGCCTGTGCACACATATTCTGATCACAATGTAAATGTATTTCTTATTCTTGGTCCAGTCAGAAAAGGTGGATTGAGGTGGAGAAGGCGCAGCCAGAGCCGGCTTGGCTCCAGGACCATGCTAGTGGGAGGTGCTAGTGGGAGGGCCACTAGGAAGGGGTGGCGGCAGGTAAGGGGAGGCCTTGCCAGCCCCCATGTGCTGGCAGGCGGGGCCGAGGGGAGAGTGTGACATGCTGCCTCCTCTCCTACAGGCCTCTTTGGCTTCGTGATCCTGTCCCTGCTGCTGGTGCCCATGTACTACATCCCTGCCGGCTCCTTTAGCGGAAACCCTCAAGGGACCCTGGAGGATGCTCTGGACGCCTTCTGCCAAGTGGGCCGGCAGCCACTCATCGCCCTGGCGCTGCTGGGCAACATCAGCAGCATCGCCTTCTTCAACTTTGCGGGCATCAGCGTCACCAAGGAGCTGAGTGCCACCACCCGCATGGTGCTGGACAGCCTGCGGACCGTTGTCATCTGGGCACTCAGCCTGGCTCTGGGCTGGGAGGCCTTCCACTCGCTGCAGATCCTCGGCTTCCTCATCCTCCTGATGGGCACCGCCCTCTACAACGGGCTGCACCGTCCGCTGCTGGCCCGCCTGTCCCGAGGCCGGCCCCTGGCAGACGAGGGTGAGCGAGAGAGACTGCTGGATGCCTCTCGGACTCCCATCAACGACACCAGCTGAGCCTTCGGCGGGGTCTCTGCTGCCACCTGGATGTACTGTGTTCACCCTGTGGCTGAGGACACCCAGGCTAGTGAGCCTCAAGATCCCTGTCCCCAAGGTCTTACCCTGCCCCTTCCCACAGACCCCCAGGACAGCTGCTGCCACAGAAGATGATGGACACCCAAGTCCTCCTTTGTCACACCTCCTGCAGAAAGGCATTACCCAGCCCCCATGGGCCCGAGTGCAGTGACCGACCCCACCAAGCCCCCTGCAGTCCCCCAGGCCCCTGTGGCAGCGCTAGAGCAAAATCACAAAGTGGAATCGCAGGAACTAATAACCCCAAGAATTTCTAAATCGAGCCAAAATGGATTCTCCAAAAAAGAGAGGTCCATGAGCAAATTCAAAGTAGAACTAAGTCCCGTATTTTTTAAAAACTTGTAAGATATCCCCTAACCCTGCTTGGAGCCCTGGGTTTCACCAGCCCGGTGTGCCCCTCGGCCCACAGCCTCGTCGCCCAGGGCCTGGGTGTCCTGCTCTGACAAGCGGATGGCATCAGTGCTGTGGCCTCAGCACCTTCCAGCCCAGCTGGGCCCGCTCTGTGGGCCTGTTTCTTACCGACCTGGGAAAGAAGTAGCAGCCCCGTTCCCTGGCAGCTCCTCTCTGCCCAGGGCGCCCCCTCCCCAGGCTCATTCTGGTGTTCGGGTGTCCTTACTCACGCACCTCAGGGCCTCCCTTCCCAGAGGACGTTGCAGGGGAATTCCAGGCAGCCCCTGGTGGCAGCTTTTATGAACTCTGCACCTTCCATTTCAAAGGTGAGGGAACTGAAGCCTGAAATTATAAGTTGTTTGGCAAGAGGAGTGTCCTGCACTGGGCTCTGACCACGTAGCCACATGATCCTGCCACAGGCTGGGACCTAGAGCACAGCTGTTTCTCGGCCCCAACCCCAGCAACCAGACCCCGTAGAGGACCCTCCAGGGTGGTGGATTGCCCAGGAGTCCGCCATTCAGAGTGATTCCAGTATCCCAGGCATTATATGAAGTGCTTGGCTTTCATTCTGTTGTGTAACTACCTGCACAGGTGGGTGCAGATGAGGAAACCGTGGCCCAGAGAAGGTTAAGTGACTTCCTCGTGGAGCGGGTATTCCAGAAAGGTTTGCCCGACTCCCAGTCTAGCCCCACCTACTGTGGGTCTTCGGGGGAATTTCCTGTGGCTGGGATAGAAATGTCTCAAGCTGGTGTCCTCCGGGTAACTCCCCTTCCCCCCAAGAAAGGTCCCTGGTACCAGGGACCCCAGGGAGCTGAGTGGCCCTCCTTCCAGCGTTCCTCCTTTTGTGGCAGTTTCTGGGGCCTCAGGCCATTTTGGGTGGCTCAATCTTCAAACACCAAATGCCTTCCTTAGAATGGGCTCTGGGGGTAGGGATCTCTGCCGAGCAAAACCCTCAGGCTGTGTGGGAACCAGCAGGTTATGAGGGTTTGTTGGAGGAAGAGGGTCTGTTCATCCCAGCAGCTCTGGGCCCCAGGGGCTCCTGAGTGTCCCTGGGCCAAGGTGTGTGTCACAGGAAGGAGGAGATGGGGAGCTCAAGGGTGCGGTGTCCAAAAAACTGCCTTAGGATATTGTTTTTAGGCTTTATGTTTAAAAAAGGGAAATTGGCAGTATGGACTTTTTCTTTAATGAGAAAAGGGGTGCCAGGGCTGGGACAGTCCTGGGCGCCGCCTCTAGAATGTCACTGGGAAAGCTCTAAGGTACCAGAGCGTAGAGGTCACCCCACCCTCATACATTATTCACATGAAGACACTAACGCCCAGGAAGAGGAAAGAACTTCCCAAGGTCACACCAGCAGAGACAGCAAAGCCACATGCCCAGTTCAGCCCTCGCCCATCCTTTCTGCCACAGGGAGTGTGGCCGGGAGCCTGAACCGGGACCGGGACCAGGACTGCCCTCTGCAGGGTGTGCTCAGCCTGTGCCTCAGCCCAGCACACTGCTCAGGGGGTGTTAGGGGAGCACTGGGTCTGAGTCTGCGTGCTGCCATGGGGGACTGTGTGGATTCCAATGTTGAAGGGTTGGGGGGATCTATCATGGGACTCAAGGGGTGGCAGAGCCTGGGGAGGGGGACCACCTCATCAGGCCGGCCACCAACTCCAGCAGGTCACTTTACCTCCTGGAGCTTTGGGTCTTCACGTCTCAGAAATGGAGAAGCCGGCCTCCCTCTGGCAGGGTGAGCATGAAAATTACCTAAGGTGAATAAATTGCAGGGCTTTGTAAAGGCCAGCGCACGTGGGGTGTCATGAAAGCTGTCCTGTCCACCAAGGGGTCTGTCGGGCACTGAGGTCTCTGCTGAGTACCTGGGCACGTCAGCTTTGCTCAGAAGACGTTTCACTATACACACCGTCATGTGGTAGAATACAGAATTTCATAGACTATAGGGTAAAATAGAAGACGACTGGCAGTAGGTACCCCTCCCCCCTCCCAGGACGTGTTCACTCTCTCCTCTTGTCAGGGGTGCTTCGGAGGGTGAGTTCGAGAAGTGCTGTGTCGTGCTGGTCTCCTGGGCGGGAGGGTGAGGACTCCCACCCTCTGGCTGAGTTTGTAGGGGGGCTGTAGGGGACATCTGTAGCTGCGGCCCCGCCTCTCTGAGTGGAGGGAGCAGGTTCAGAATGGCGGAAGTTTGGCGTGGAGGCCCTGAGCCCCCAAATCAGAATTGACTTATTCACTTCTGTAAACACGGGTTCACACACAGTGTAATTTAAACCTTCCATGTTGCAGTGAACTGACCAGGCCAAGGCCCTCACAGGGTGGTCCCAGGGCTTCCTGTAGGATTGATTGCCCACCAGGCCCTGGGATACCCCTCAGGCTCCTCTCCCCAGGAATCTGCCCACAGGGTAGGAATTTAGGACCCTGCCAAGTTCTGTTTGCCTTCACTTCGTCCAAAGGTCTCTGCCCAGTTTAAGCAAACAGCAGTCCAGGGGGTCAGAGCTCTGACCCCTGATGGGGAGCAGAGGACTGGAGCAAAGGATCACATGGTAGAGGGAAAGAAGCAGAATCAGGAGTCAGCTGTGACCAAAGCCCTGCGTCTGCCTAGACTGGGTGACCCCTGGGCAAATCATTTTGCCTCTCAAGACCTGGGCTACCCCCCCAAAAGGCAGTTTTCCCAGCATTCCTAAGTGCGCTCATCTCCCAACCCACTTCTAGGTCAATAGCACCCTTTTGCATTGGCCTTGGTTTAGAAGCCGTCTGGCCTTTTGTTGAGTATATCCCTTCAAAGCCCAGTCAGCTGGGTGTTCTCTCTGTAGCCACGAAAGTTTATAAATCACCCTCCTTTAAGAACTCTTGTCCAAAAAAGATTTTAATGAGGAATTTCTGTCCCAGAATTCAGAACACTTTACTGAGAACTGACATGTGCTTTGATGTGGATCCATCAAAGAAGACGGGAGAGACGGACGGACGTGTAAAGTGAGACTCCAGCACAGCCTGCTGTGCAGTGAGAGGCCTTCGCATGGGCTACAGGGCAGGCGGTGCAGGAGAGATCAGCTACCTGCTTGGAACTCGGAGAGAGCTCCACTTGGGTGGGGTGCTGAAGGATGGGCAGGCGGTGTTGGGGGGAGAGGAAGAGGAAGTATTTCAGGAGGAGGGGACAGCTTGCGAAAAGCACAGAAACCTGTGTCACGAGGTGATGTATTCGAGAACTGCAGGTGATGGACTGTACGCCCCGGCAATAAGTGGCCAGAGACTTGGCCAGAGTGGGGCAGGTGCCCAGACAGTGCTGTGCCTCTTAGGTTTTGCTGAGGCATTAGGACTGCAGACGGGGGTGCCCAGTAAAGTTTCAGGTAAGGGAGGGACATGGTGGGAATTAGCTGTTTGGGAAGGTCATCTTGTGATACGGAAACAGATTTGGGTAGCGTTACGGAGTACTGAAGGCCAGTAAGATCACCACTAATTAATTAGGGTCTGGACTATGGAAATGGCTGAGAGGATGAGCAGAAGAGCCATTCAAGAGACTGACATTTTAGGGCCTTGGTTGGAGGACTTCTATTGTGTAAGGCAGTGATTTTCAAATGGTGTGCCACAAGAGTTTTCAAAATATGCAATGCCTGACTAGTCAGGGGCACTGACCTCTTTTCCATTAGACTGTCAAGTGAAAAAATGACAACAGCCAATACAAGAATAGCCATCTGGTGCGAATGAATCAAAATTGCATCTTTTTTTTGTCAGATCTACAAGTGATACATTCATTGGTGTGCCACAGAATATTAGTAATTAGTTGATGTGTGCCATGAGGTAAAAGTGGTTGGAAAATTGCTAGTGTAAGGACATTATGCTGAGTGAAATACGTTCATTCAGAAAAAAACAAATACAGTATGATCACTCTTCTATGTGGAATCTAAAACCAACAATCCTCACCCTGGCCCGGTGGCTCAGTTAGTTGGAACACCATCCTGTACGCCAAAAGGTTGTGGATTCAGTCCCCGGGTAGGTGCCCATGGGAGGCAACTGATCTGTTTCTCTTGCACATCAATGTTTCTCTTTTCATTTCCCTCTCTCTAAAATCAACAAACAACCCTGGCTGGTGTGGTTCAGTGGATTGAGTGCCAGCCCACGTACTGAGAAAGGTGGCTGGTTCGATTCCCAGTCAGGGCACATGCCTGGGTTTCGGGCCAGGTCCCCAGTAGAGGGTTCACAAGAAGCAACCACACACTGATGTTTCTCTTCCTTTCTCTCTCCCTTCCCGTCTGTCTAAAAATAAATAAATAAAAGCTTTAAAAACATAAAATCAATAAACATTTCCTCTGGTGAAGATTTTTTTTAAACGTTTTCTTCTACCCTTTTTTCTACTTCAATAGAGCAAAGTAGGAGCTCTATGTCTAAAGCAGAATTAATGAGTGAAGATTTGCTTTGTCTGACTCACAAGGTGCTGAGGACTGGGGGGCGGGACTTCTTGTCTCTGTGTTGACCTGGATCACTGACAACCAATCATATTTCTATGATTTGATTGCACCTCAAAGGGTTCAATTAAATCTTCCTTTCCTTTCCTCCCTTCTCTTTATTTCTTTCTAGTTGTAAAATATACACAACATAAAACTTACTATTTTGACCATTATTAAATGTACTTGGTGGCATTAAATAATGTTTACATTGTTCACAACTACCACCATCCACCTCCAGAATGTTTCCATCTTCCCAAACTGAAACTCTGTCTCCATTAAATACTAAGCCCCCATTCCTGTACCCACCCCTGTACCCACCTCCCTGGCAACCGCCTTCCTACTTTATGAATTTTCTGTAGGCACCTCATACAAGTGGAATCACACATTTGTTCTTTTGTATCTGGTTTATTTTGCTTAACAGAATGCTTTCAAGGTTCATTCATGTTGTAACATGTGCCAGAATTTACTGTCTTTTTAAGGCTGAATAGTAGTTCATTGTATTGTATATACCATAACTTGTTGATGTATTCATCCACTTGGACTTTTCTGGCTATTATGAATAACACTGTTATAAATATTAGTGTGCAGATAACTGTTCAAGTCCCTGCTTTGAGTTCTTTTAAGTATATATCCAGAAGTGGAATTGCTGAATCATATGCTAATTCTATGTTTAATTTTTTGACCAATTGTTTTCCACTGTGTTTGCAGCGAACCCCAGGGATTCTGCAAAATCGCTAATTTTGTAACAACATTTTTTCTGATTATAGTATGTGTTAACTGTAGATCATTTAGAAAATACAAAAAAGCACAGCCTAGAAAGTAAAATCTTTATGCTCTCTTTATGCTCACTACCCAGTTGTACATTTGGCCTGAATGCGGATTATCCGAAACAGGAAGGGAAGGTGATGTTTCCATGGGACGATCCTATTAATTCTATTGTAATGCTGGAGAGTGCGACCCTGCTGAAGCCTGGATGGTCTGACCCCATCCACAGAGCCCCAATTCTTGTTGTTCCAGGACTCTAATCATCAATAATGTACGTGCAGTTAAACCGGCTTCTAAGTCATATTCGCAGAATCACAAGCGCGACAAGGAGTTGTCACATTCTCTGTTGGTCTGTCTCCTCATTTTTAAATGCCATCACTGGGTTGATAAGGCAAAACACAAAATATTTGAGCAAAGTGATTTGTCTAGAGAAACGCGTTCTACAATCACATCTGCATCTCCAGAACTGAGCTTCCCTTTCCTCGCCAGAGGGCACCCGAGGACGTAAGTCTTACAGCATCTCCAACAAGTAGAGGGCGGGAGAAATTCTCTCCGCCTTTCACTTCTTCAAGTGTCGATTGGCTAATTGCACCGTCCATCCGCCAGGTCCCCGCTTCTTCTTCCTATCACCGCCGCCGTTAGCCTCTCCGCCTGTGTCCTCATTGGTCCCCCGGCAGCCACTGGAGTCGCAGGATTCGGGTTTTAAAAAACGCTAGCCCTACTCGGCGGAGCGGGCCGTTTGAACCCCAGTCAGTGCAGGTGGCGCACTATTCTGCGGGCGCGCGTGGCCGGGGCGCTCCTAGACTTGACCTGGACGCCAGCCTCGACCCCCGAACCCAGAAGGCGGGGAAGGAGCCGCGGGATCCAGACCCTCCGCGTCAGCCATGGGCCCGCGCCGCCGGAAGCGCAAGACTGAAACCCCAAGGAAACGCACCGCTAGCCCGACCCCCGCCACCCCACGTCCGACCCCCACCACCCCACGTCCGCCCCGGGCCACCCCACGTCCGCCCCCTTCCACAGGTAACCGACCTCAGCCCCTGTCCCTCCGAGCCGGCCCCCCAGCAGCCCGTCTGTGAGCTGGACGCGGCCGAGTCCGCGTGCCCATTTCACAGACGAGAAAACCGAGGCTCCTTACTGAGCCTGAGTGAGCCCGATCTCCCGGCTCCTGGTACGCGGGCCCCCTGGCATCCTCTCGCGGCACGTCCTAAGTTCCAACGCCGGGCGAGGGACTGGGGACGGTAATTCCGAGGAGGAGAGAGGTCTGGCCCAGACTACCCGGCTCCTAAGGCTAATTCTCGATACTACTCGCATTTGTTGAGTGCCCACCCCTAACTAGGCGTTGAGCTGAACTCTCCACGAGAGTTATCTCCACTTTATATTGTGACCATTTTACAGATGAGAACTCTGAGGCTCTGGCAGGCCAGGTAACTTGAGGAAGGTCGCACAGCTGGTTCTGGCGGGCACAGGCTTTTTACGAGTCAGTGTTTGTACTTTTTTTAAATTGCAAAATTCCTGGCTGCTTTTCGTGGTTATTTCAAACAACAATTCTACTGTTAGCAAATGCCCTTCCTTCTAGGTTCGTTTTGTCTGTTCTTCCTTCCGTAAGGGGCCGTGTTGAGCCTTCACCTGGGCTCTTGACTCCAGCAGAGAGCTCTCACCTTACTCCCTTGGGGAGGTGCGCGCTCGGAAGGAGCACCGGCCTGCGGGCCTCAGTACCTGTGCTGGGGCCTGGGGACGAGAGGCCGCACTGTGGGCTGCTTGCCTTCCGCTAGGTAGCTAAGACTGGGGTAGGGAAAAGTGTGTTCTAGTTTGTTCATAGATGTTGCCCTTGTGAATGGGAGATTTTCTTTTTCTTTCCTAAATGTCAATAACCTTTGCACCCAGCCCACTTGCTGAATTCTCTTGTTAATCCTAATCATCTTTTAGTCGCTTAATTGAAGTTGTATTACATTGTCTGCAGATAATGACTTTTGAGTCCTTTTCATTTGTATGCATTTTATTTCTTATTGTATTGTATTAGTGAGGCCCTGAGACTGGTACTGAAGTAAGAGCAGCATTTTGGCCATCTTTGTCTTGTTTGTGATTCTAACGGGAATATTGTTAGGTATGATGGTTGCTGTTGCTTTCCTGTATTGAAGCATCTCTCTACTGGTTAAGTTAAATGTTTATCTCAAACGGACACTGAACACGCCCAGCAGTCTTACTAGCAGTCTCGCTTTCCCGTTCTCCCGTGACTAGTCTGTGCCTTGTTCTGCTTCTTGGAACCCCAGTGACTGCAGACACCCATCTCACTCTCAGCTGATGACGACCTTGCCTCACGCCTCACTGAGGAAATGGAAGCCTCCAGACTGGACTCCCCTTGTCTTCTCACGCAGAGAACCTAGGCGTCCCCCTCCCTATCAAAAGCCACTCCTCCTCCCTCCGGGCCTTTGGTCATAGTCTTCGCTGACATTCCCAGCAGCTTTGTGTGATCCTCTTCACCTGCACTCAGAATTAAATGTGAGCTCCTCACAGTGGCATTCTGCAAATGGGCTCCACTCTTTCTGATCTAAAGACAAAGGACAGGGGCCGGTCCTGGTCCCCGAAACCTGGCTCCCTCACACTCTCCGCTTCTCTCTGCTGCCCTGCGAGCTGCCCTGCTAAACACAGCCAGACTTAAGTCTGCACACACTGTCTGTTGCCTGTCTCCATCATCCTTCGACGCATTTCAGTCTGGCTGCCCCTCCCTCTAGTGCACTTGAACTCCTCTTGCCAAGGTCACCAGCTGCTTTTGTGTTGCAAAACCCAGTAGACATGTTTGTGTTTTTTCCTCGCTTGCCTTTCAGAAGCATTTGACACAGTGCACCACTGTCTCCTTGAAACACTCTGTCCCCTCGGCTCCTGTGATACTGCACACTCTGCAGTTCCCGCTCAGCGTTTCTTGCTGCCAGGCTGCCTCTCGGCACCTCCATGCTGGTCGTCCCTGGTGTTCTTCCCCTTCCCCAGGTGGTCTCCCCTTCCCACGACTGCAATACCACTCACACGTGGACAGCTCGCACATTGCTGTTTCCAGCCCAGATGCCTACAGCCAACTGCCTGTCTTCCCAGGAGCTCTTGGGTACATCACAGTAAACATACTGAAAAAGCTGAACTTTTGATGACTGCCCGCTACCTCTTCATCCCTACTTTTCCCCACTTAAGTAAATGGTACAGCTCCCCACCCGGGTATTCAAGCCAGAAACCTGAGAGAAGTCCTTTTCTGTCGCCTCCATGTCCAATCCAAACGTAAGTCCAGGCAATTCTACCTCCATATTGTATCCTTCACCACCCCCCTTTTTACCCCCAGCCTGGTCCAAGCCACGAGCATCCTAGCCCAGCCACTACCCCGCTTCCACGTGTGTCCCTTACCTTATACAACAGCTGGAACGGTCTTCACACTGATCACCTCTCTGCCCTGCTTAAAACTCTGCCATGACTTCCCATCAGCCCAGCACACGCTGACACTCCAGACCCAACTACCTAATGTTCGGTCCCGTCCTTTCCCATGAGCTCTCTCATCGGCTCCTTTCCCTAACCGTCATTCTTGGCTCATGGCTTCCTATCTGCCCTTTCCCCGCCACCCCCCCACCCGAGGTTCTGATGTACATTTCTCCTCCCAAATCTCTATCCCTTCTCTCTGCAGACTCAGATTCCTCTGGTTCATTGAGTTTTGTTCCCTCGTTTCATGGCGTTGGCCTTCAGAAATTGTTTGGTGACCTTTGGTCCTGCTCTGTGACTGCTGCCTGTGTATTAGAGGCGCCTCCAGGGCCTGGGTTGCTGACTGGTGATGAGGAGGGAGGCGGGTGCCAGTCTCTGGCTTTCTGGGCATGTACCTCCCTCCTTCTCCTAAATGTCACCAGTGCCCTGGACATGGCCCTGCTTTTCTGGCCCATGTGGCCCACCCCAGGGAGAAAGTCCGCACCAGCAACTGTTCGGCACAGGGCGTCTCTGCATTGCCCCCCGGGCCCCGTTTGCTCTTGCAGCCCCTCTGGCCCTTTGCGATGAGTTCACTGGGTTGAATCCCTTCTGTTGAACTACTCGGTGTGGATTCTCTTTTCTTGGCTGCACCTTGAGTAACATTTCTGAAGCTGATTCTCCCCTTCCAAATGTTTTTGTGGGGGGGTTTCTTTTTTTTTTATTCTTCATTCAGCTTATCGGAGGTTCATTTATTTTTATTGGTCCTTGATTTAATTTATGAATCAGCTCTACTATTTTTTTGTTTTAATCTTTTTTTATTAATTCATTTTATTGAATATTTCTTTGGCTCTACCTTCTTTTGGCTTACTTAAAATTTTTTTTCTCATTTCACCCAAGGATATGTTTAGTGATTTTAGAGAGAGGCAAAGAAAGAGAGAGAGAGATAATGATGTAAGAAACCTTGATCAGTTTCCTCCCATATGCACCCTGACCCAGGATCAAACCCACAACCTAGGTATGTGCACTGACTGGGAATCGAACCTGCAGCCTTTTGGTGTATAGGATGATGCTCCAATTAACTGAGCCACCCAGCCAGGGCTCTTTTTTTTTCTCTTTTTTTTTTTAAGGTTTTATGTATTTATTCTTAGAGCCAGAGGGAGGGAGAAATGGAGAGAGACATTGATCAGTTGCTTCTCCAATGCACCCCCAACAACCAGGGACCGAACCAGCAATTTAGGCAACGTGCCCTGACCGGAATCAAACCAGCGACCTTTCGCTTTGCAGAATAGTGCCCAACCCACTAGGCCCCGCGGGTCAGGGCTCTTTTGGCTTATTTTACTAATTCTCTTCCTGATACTTGAGTTGACCGCTTAGGTCAGATATCTTTTCACATTCTTGTTTTCTTTCCTTTCTTTTTTTTTAAGATTTTATTTATTTATCTTTAGAGAGGAAGGGAAGGAGAGAAGGAGAGAAATATCAATGTATGGTTGCCTCTCGTGCGTCCCCTGCCGGGAACTGGCCTGCAACCCAGGCATGTGCCCTGACTGGGAATCGAACCGTGATTGTGCGGTTCGCAGGCCCGCGCTCAATCCACTGAGCTACATCAGCCAGGGCCACATTCTTGTTTTCTAACAGATCTCGAGGGTACAAACACATTTTCTTCTAGTAAGATGTGGCTCTATCCCATAAGTTTTGAGATGTAAAATTTTTATTTTTAGTCAGTTCTAAATAGGCTCATTTAAATTAAATTTCCTCTTTAGCAAAAGAGTTAGGGGAAAAAAATTTTTGTACTCCTGTGTTTTTAATTTCTAGTCAGAGAGTTGGACTTTTTTTATTTCTACTTTGGGGAATGTTTTTAAGATTTCTTTCTTTTTATTGTTGGAACTAGACGTCGAGCCTCATGGCTCGACGTGGTGCTGAGTTCTGCCACTTCCAAGGTTCCCACTGAGGCTGCTAACAAGCTCTGGCCAAATGTCTTCACCTCTTCGGGCCTAAGGGTAACCAGGACGAGGGAACTGTACGAGATACCCTCTGAGATTCCTTCCAGCTCCAGAAAATAAAATAAAGACCTAAAAACCGAAAAAGTGGGTTTGCAGCTGAGGGGGGGAAGATAGAAGGGTTTGGAGCCCAGCCGAGGGAGGTGACCCACCAGTTGCAAGGGCTTGGGAGTCGGGAAAGGCATTTAAGATAATACGCTCAACCCTCAAAGGGTCGAAGGGTCATTATTGAGGGTCAGTAAGACCCTCAAAGGATCATCCGGTCATTTAACAGGTATTTATTTAGCACCTCTCTGCCCTTTTCCAGTCGCTGAAGATAGCCAGGGTGAATAAAACAGAACCCCCAGTGTTGTGGACCGTATTATGGGGCAGCCAAGCGGCAGGGCTCCCCCTTCCCCAGCGCCCCTCACCTGTATGACCAACTCTTTTGCCCAGGCCCTTCCTTCCGTCGTCGGCGGCGGAGATATCTGATTCTGAGGGAGATCAAAAATCTTCAGAAGAGCACACAGCTTTTGTTAAGGAAGACCCCCTTCTGCCGCCTGGTGAGCTCCAGGGGGCTTCCTGCCCACCCCTATGCTGCGTCCTTTCTTTAAGTTTCCAAGGTATTGGGGACCCTATCGTCTCTTGCCCAAATAGCCAGGGGACCTCTTCTCTTACTTAATAGGGGACTCTTCATCTTCTAAAAGATAGGGCCTGCCCAGGGTACCTTCCAATTCTTTATGGAATTAATCTCCAAGCCCCACCACCACCTTTGAAAGGGTACTCTTTGATTTTGTAAATAAAACCCTTCACCCCTGCCCTGGGAGATCCCCTCCTCCCTCCCAGAGGCTCACTGAAGTCTCATCTTCCCCAGTCTCTTCTTTTACTCTGCTCCCACCCCACCGCACCCCGTTCTCCTTTGCCTCCCATCTCTACTCCTTCACAGGCAAGAGAAATATGTGTTAAATTCACTCGTGGTGTGGACTTCAATTGGCAAGCCCACGCCCTGCTGGCCCTACAGGAGGTAAGGGGGGCCACAGTGCAGTGGGGGAGGAGTGTTCTGGAACTGCACAGGGCTGGCTGTGGGGTGTTTCACACTGACTCACACCTCCTTGAAAAGAGCCCCAAGAACACCCAGGGTTTGGAGGCTGGGTCTGATCTGGCGGTAGCAGAAACCCAGGCAGTTCGGTCTCATTCAGGAACAGTCTTTCCTTTAGTCGTTTGAGCCCTCAGAGACTAAGTTCAGCAGGTCCCCAAGGAGAAAGTGGCCCTGCGCCCTTGCCTAGGTGGGTCTACTTCTGTCCCTTTCCCCAGGCAGCAGAAGCCTTTCTAGTGCATCTCTTTGAGGACGCCTACCTCCTCTCCCTACACGCCGGCCGCGTTACCCTCTTCCCGAAGGACGTGCAGCTGGCCAGGAGGATCCGGGGCATCGAGGAAGGGCTCGGCTGAGCTGCCCCTGCTGGGTACACCTGTCCGGCTCACCAGAGGTGGAGTGGGCGGGGCACTGGGCTTCTCATCAGTGGGGAGCAGGGAGTTTCTCTGAAGGAATGTCTCCTCCATCCTTAGCCCCTTGCCGACTTGCTTTCCCTTTGTTCTTGAGAAGTTTGACCTGGTTTTACCTTAAATATTTGGGACGCTGTGGCTCACACCCTAAAGTAATGACCAGACAACCCAAATTTCTGTCAAGAGTTAAGCCTCTCCCTTTTACAAGGACTAAGCGACCTCCTTTTGACTAAGAGAAGGTTTTCTTACCTTTGAAAATGCCTTGTTAGTAAATGTGATTCCTTCATTCCAGGGGAGATAGCGGGACTCCGGCTGGGAGTCCGAGGTGTGCTGGACTTGCTGTTTCTGAGTAGAGTGCGTGTGTTGCTTTCGTAATTGGTTCTTTGAAAAAGAAGCGGGCTGGGTGGCTTCCCTCTGCAACTGAGGACGCGGATAAGAAAGTCGCATGGTTCCAGGGGCCTGGGAGCTGTTTTCGGATGGAGGGACTCGGGGGTTGACTTCCGTTTGTAAATTATTCATATGACTGCCTAGTGATTCTGAAGACATCAGATTTGCTGATATCTGCCTATCATCTTAGATCTTCCCAGACCATTTAAAGTTTCTACCATACGTGTATTTACTTCTGTTCAACACGGAAAGGAAAAAATAAGAGAAGAGCACTTTGGTCAGTTGCAGGGAAGAGCCTGGCGCGTCCAGCACACGAACCTCTGTCCTTCGGGTCAGCTTCAGCCACTAGGGTCTGTGTGGCCTGTACCCACCGATGGGTCACAGCTTTTCCAAAACTCGTCTGGGGTGAAAACTAAAACTCTTTTAAGGTTTGATGTTCTGGTTCTTCTTAGTAAATTTCTATCAAGATCACTCAGAAATTTTAGCTGGTAGAATTTTATTATCTGTAAATCACAGAGGATGTAGCACAGTTTATACTTTAGAACTTTTCATTCCCAGACTTCTGAGTGTCTTTTTAATGTATTGACAGATATTTTTATAAATTTCTTTGTGGAGAGATAATAAAAATAAAAATCTTTAATGAAAAATGTTTAAAGCAAAGTTACTGTTACAGCATACATATATATTTTGTGTGTTAACATTAAGTTCTCTGTACACTGTTTGCAAACAGCTAAAGTTTAAACCAGAGTATCGAAGGGTGTGCTTTTGTCTCCAGTGGTGTAGCACACGAGCGACGAGAACCTTGCCCTTCTCTGGTAGCTGAAAGCCCTTTAAGAGATCCCCAGACAAATAGGGAATGCCAGCCACCCAAAGACTTTTAGATTTTGTGTCTGGTCAAACTGATTAGAGAGGGCAGACTAGTCAACTGAACTCAGAGACCAGCTAAAGGGAAGGACCTAGTTCTATCGTTTAATACAAATTCATGCTTTGGGAAAACCTTGTTTGACCTCAACTTGTATTTATGTAGGCATTTAAATAAAGCTTATCTATCTATGAGTATATTTATTTTTTAATATATTTTATCTGTGAATATATTTAAAGTTCTTGTCAGAGTGTTATGAATGAGAAGATTGTCGTCTCCAGCTTTTTTTTCAAATTGCTCTGACCAGGACACCACCGCAACCAGCATGTGTCCCCGTGCGGTATTCAAATGCCGGACCCAAGGCAGGAGCAGTCACATGTGGAAAGTAACTGACGTCACGACGGGGTTATATGCTGTTGTTATAGTATAACAATAGTATGTAACAGTTGGGCACTTACATTTTTGGATTTTTGTTTTTGCTTATCTCTACGTTCTGGGTGATTCCATCGACATTATCTTCTAACCTTTCCATTCAGTTTTTATTTCTGCTTTCACATATTTGATATAAGAACCCCTTTTTCCCCGCCTATCTTGTATAGCATCCCAGGCAGTGTTGTCTCAAAAAACAGAAACCAGTCTAGACAGTTCAAGCAGAGGAACTTAATGGAAGGGATTTGGTCACAATAAAGTGGCGGTGGGCTGGGAGAGCAGAAGGGAAGAGAGCTGCCCACCCTGGAAGCCCAGCTCCGCGCTGCCCTGGAAGCAGGGCCCCGGCCCGCGCTGTGCCAGCACCGCCGCTCGGCTGCTGGTGAACAGGAGCTCCGGAGAGCCGACTCCGACTCCACGCCACCCGCATGGGAAGCCCTTTCCTCCCCTGCTGCTGTGCGGCCAAAGGCCCTTCGAAACTAAAAAAGAAAAATGTCTCCTTTTTCTTCCCTCTTTCCGGGCCTCCACCAGCATTTTCCACTGGCAGGCCATGGGCCCAGGAGGCAACCTGAAGGAAAATGAATCCAGCTAGATCATACACTGATCTAGTGCAGATGTGCAGGCATCTACTATAGATGTGCAGGCATTTTAATTAGATAACAACTTAAAAAAAAGAACATGTTGGCCCTGGCTGGTGTGGCTCAGCGGATTGAGAGCCAGCCTGTGAACCAAAGGTCACCAGATCAATTCCCAGTCAAGGTACATGCCTGGGTTGCGGGGCCAGGTCCCCAGTGGTGGGGTAGATCACATTGATGTTTCTCCTCCTCTGTCTAAAAATAAATAAATAGTTTGACCCCTGACTCTGACTGTAGCTCAGTGACCAGGGCAAGTCTCTCATTCCCTCTAAGCCCCAGCTACAGAGTCCCTTGCAGCCCCTGGGGTCCAGAAGACGGGAGGGAGAAGCTCCTCGCTGAGGAACTGTGAGGATTGGACTTGGTGATGCGGGGAAAGTGCCTAGCACCCAATAAATGGCAGCCACTGTTTCAGTTAGAGGTCCATGGTCATGCCCTCAGGGAGGCCGAGTAGCCACATGGCAGAGGTGGGGTGCAGACCCAAGTCATGGGAATGGACACCCCAGTACCAGGTGAGGAGCACAGCCACGTAAACAGGGCCATGGCCTTCACAAGGAGCTCCTGGGCCTATTTCAGGATGCCTACGTTAGCATGGCTCAGAGGGGAGCAGCCTGGGGATCAAGGACCTGGTGGGGCTCAGATTTTGAGAGATCCTGAAAGGTGGTCACCGGCTTTGAACAGAATTGGTCACGCTCAGTCCCAAAGCACAGGCGCTAGAGGACCATGACATCTCGAATTTATTCAGAGCTTTTCTGCCAAGAAGATCAAAGCACTTCAAAATAATTTCCTCTACATTTTTTCAGAGAAAGGAGCCAGTGGGGGAAAACCCTTTTCACCTACGAGCTATGTTTAACATCAGTTATCACCTTTGACACTGTATAATTCCTTATGAGGACTGGCTTCTGCACACAGCCTCAGTAGCACTCCGGGAAGTAGACAGGCCATACTGACGCTGTCTTGCAGACGGGCGCCCTTACAGATGGGTGAGTGGGAGCCCAGCTCCTTAGTGCCTTGTCCAAGTGAGACTTCTGTCACAGCTGCATACACACTGGTATTTCCCACCAGGTGTCAAATTCCACACAGATCCAAGCAGAGCCAGGCCCCTGGAAGGCCTTTGACAGCTCATGACAATGCCACCAATGCCCCTGATGAACACACAGGGACAATGGAAGCAGCCCAGGCAGTGCTGAGCAGGGACAGGGTTGTCCTGGCTGCAGGCTCTGGGACTCCAGCCAGTCTCAGGCTGGGAGGTGTCCTCTGGGTATTGCCATGTTTGCTCTTGTCTCCTTCCCAGGGTGCCCCCACCTTCTGCCTGTGTTGCCAGTCCCTTCCCATCTCCCTTTCCCCAGGACTCGCCTCTTCGATTCTTCTACATGTCCATGTTTATCTCCTTCCCCTTTGCATTCCAATTCCTGATCTCTGGGACATTCTTCCTCTTCTACAAGCATGGCCTTGTCCTCCAAGCCGGCAGAATTTCCCCGCACCCCCAACCCTGCTGCCCCTCCTCTTAGCCACCCTCACCTGTCCTCTCCCCCTCATGCTTCCCCTGGATTATCCACAGTGGCTGTTGCTGAGCCTGCAAGCAGACTTTTACTGTCACCCTTTACTGCAACTGCTCACC
Source organism: Sturnira hondurensis (assembly GCF_014824575.4). Taxonomy (NCBI): domain Eukaryota; kingdom Metazoa; phylum Chordata; class Mammalia; order Chiroptera; family Phyllostomidae; genus Sturnira; species Sturnira hondurensis. The sequence goes on along the minus strand of NW_028089294.1, from coordinate 15,583,762 downwards.
AGGCAGCAAGTTATAATAAATGTCGTACATCGAAGGGTCCACTGCTGCAGGTGTTGCACCACCTACCCTGGCCATGCCTCCAGAGATGGGTACTGTTAGGCCAGGTCATACGTGAGGCATCTGAGGCTCGCAGTATGTGTCTGGTTCAAGCTGCCTGCAGTCTGATTCAGAGCCAGTGCCTCCACTGTTGTGCCATGGCCCCCACCCCCACCCCACTCGGGTTTTCCAGACTCTTTGGGCTCCTACCCTATTGCACTGAATTGAATATAGAGGTTTGATTGCTGGCTCATCATTTTTTTTTAGTGGCTAGGTAGATGTCAAGCTCCTCAGGAACGCTGGAGAACACCCTTTCTCAAAGGGCACCTCAAGGAGGAACAGGTTGAAACTGCAAAGGAAGGCCCACCTGGGTGCCATGACTTGGCGTAGGTTTTCCTTGAGAGTCATTCACGGTCCCCACAGTCTGTCAGCCTTCTGGAGGAGGTGCGGGAAGGACTCAGCTTGCGTCAAGCAGGTAGAGTTTGGAAACCTGCTTCTGCTACTTATAGCAGTGTGACCTTCCAAACAAGTCACTGAACCTCTCTAAGTCCCGTTTCCACATCTGTAGGACATGGGCAATGCTATCTGTTATGTGGAGTGGGAAGGATTAAACGACATGCTCTAAAAACACCTACCAGTCTTTCCTCCCTCCCCCTTTTATGACGACCCTTCATTTGCCCAGTATTCAGAGGGTTTGTGGTTAAGGCAAGCGGGACTCCAAACACACTTACTCATAAAAGCCAGTGGTCCTGAACGTCATGAAGACTGGCCCCAACACCCACCAACCTACCTTAATACCCCTTCTCTTCCCACCACTGCCCTTCACGGACTTGCTTTTCAAGCTATGGTGTTTCCTCAGCTGTCTTCCAGACATCCCTCCGCTCCACCACCCACAAGCTTTGACTCCTTCACCCTGGAACCTCAGATCTCTGCTTAGAATCCTCCAGCAGATCAATATCTGGGTGAAATCCAGATTCAGCTCCTTCTTTCCCTGATGATCTGCTCAGAACTGATTTCTCTCCTGCCTGAACTCTGTTCCACCTTATGTAAACTGGTCATGAGAGCTTTATAAGGTCACAACATATTGCCTTTTGTGGCTGTTATAACAGGAGAGTCATTTTCTTCTGTCCCCCACACTGGTCAAGAACCATTTGTTGCTGAGTAGATGAATAATAATAGCTACATTTGTTGAGTGCATGCTAATATGCCAGGTAGTAGGCTATGCCCTTTATATGCATTTCCTCCTGTAATTATCACAGTAAGGTTAAAAGAATTATTATGATCCCACGTCCTGTGGGGGAGCTGTATTTCACATGGATTAAGTAACTCTCCAAGGTCAAGTACCCAGAAAATATCGCAAGGATTTCAACCTAGGGATGTGTGACCCTAAGCTCTGTGTTCTTTCTATTTTTCCAGGAAAGAGAATAGATTATAAATAAAGCTAAAATAAACTACTGGGGACATTTACAACCTCGGGTTTGGGTGCGACTTTCATCAATGTCCCAGATCTAGAGATGACTTCGAGGCAGCTCTTTTTCTGACAAGAGGAGGTTTGCCCAAGAAAGCAAAGAAGCAAGAATCTAAACGAGATCTAATACATAAATGTTGGAGATAAGTGTTGTAGAAAACATTTACTGCCACTAGAGGGCTCCCTTCCCTCAGGCAAAAAGTGCCTGCAGAGGCAGCTGCTGGGGAGGTGGGTCTGGGATCCACTTTGCCTCCCGGAGGAGCAACCCATTTTACCTAAATCCCTGGGTCACTACAGAGTTTGGCTCATGCCTGGAGAAATCCATAGGGCAGTGCCCGAACATGCAGCAGTGGGGAAAGGAGGAGCCACTCCCCCAAGTTGCACCCCCACACCCTAGGCTCCCCTGGGTTATGGGTGCTGTGGGTTGGACCCTGGGCTCATCTGGGGGGCTCCCTGCATAAGCTCAAGACAGGGTGAGGGTAGGGAGAGGACAGAAAAGTAAACCTTGCGTCCTAGGAGGTGTGGAAACTCCAGGGAGGTAATGCAGAGGTGCATTCCCCAAACGTCAGGCTGGCCTGATCCAGGTCCTGAGCCCACCGCAAAGGACAGCAAGGAGAGCAGCCCACGGCCACCTCAGCTCCGCGGGCTCTGCGGGCCAGCGCACGTGTAGATTTTGCTGAGAGGGGAGGGGGCGCTCTCTAGAGTTTCGAAACACCATTTTGTTTGAAAACCTCCCGCAGGGGGATGCGCCTTTCGGGGCTGTGCGGCTGCAGTCGGGGAACTCCCTCACCCTCACCCCGTCTCCGGCCCGGCAGGGGAGGGGTATTTGCAGGAGCACAGTGGGGCGCCCCAGGAAACCCGGGATGGGGTTGGACTTCAGGACTCAACGCTGCGTTTCAGCATCCTATCAGTGGCAGTGCCTTTGGAGTGACATTAAGTGAAACGAGGCAAACTACCAAACCGCATGTATATTATTACAATTACATAAAATAACACACGGTAAGGTCTTGAGAGGGGTTCAGGACGTAATAATCCTCTCTCTCTTTTAAGATTTGTTTGTTTGTTTGTTTTAAATAAATTATGTGTACTTTTAAAACGTGAAGAAAACAGGTGAAGTAAATGTAAATTGAGTTATTACACATTTCCAGAGGCTTCACCATCTCCTGAATAAGGGGTGTCAGGACAGGCAGCTGAATCTGAGAGCTCTGGATGGAGAAGCCCCAGCTCACAGCCACCGAGAGTGAACTAGGGTTGAGGCCACAACGAGGGGAAGAGGCGAACGTAGGTGGCCTGGAGGGGCCGTCCACTTTGTAAGTGTGAGCATTTCCCATAATGACCGCCTCCGCCCTTTCCATCCTGGAATCCCGCCTAGTGCCCACTTCGAAGGCGCCGGACTGGGTCTTGGCGGGAACCAGGAGGCTCGAGGCCGGCCTGCACCGCCGGAGAGAGGCGGCCGGGCATTGTTTCAGACCCTCGGGTGGGGTTCTGCAGGAGGAGGGGAGGGGGTCTGCCCTCGGGACCCGCCTCGCAGCCCTCCTGGGGGCCATGCGTCAGCTTGATCAAGCGCCAGTGCTTTGTGAACCGTCGGGAGTCACCATGGAAACCCAAAGGAACGCGGGGGAAGGCCACCAGGGGAGTCGGCGGATTCCCGGGCCTCGCCCTCTGTCCCCTCTCGGACCCCGGCCCGGCTGCAGGGTCTGTCGGGAGTTGTAGTCCCAAGGCGGAGGCCTAGCGCGGCGCCTAGTTAGCAGGGCACCGCCTATTCTCGCTTCCCCCAACCTCCTAGAGCAAGGTGGGGGAACTGGGGAGGAGCCTTCGGGTCTGTGATTGGCCCGGGCGGCCTCCGGCCACCACCCACGTCCCCTCCCCCGCTCGCGGCTTGGGACTCCAGCGCCCCACGCGCCTAGGCGGCTATCGAGCGAGCGCGCGTGCAGCCGCCGCCGCCGCCCCGAGCACCCGCAGCTCCGGTGCCGCGGCGAGACCCGGGAGAGACGGACGGACCCACAGACCCTCGCAGCCGCAGCATCCCGGAAGAGTGGGTGATGGCGGGGCGGGCGGTGGGCTTTTTCTCCCCGGCCTGGGACGTCGATCTTACGACCTCTGTTTCTCTGAGAGGTGCACAAAAGGGCCGGGATTGGTGTGCGCTCTGGGGGCCGGGCAGCCGGGACCGCGGTGGGAGGGTGGTCTGGAGTTGTGGGTGGCTTTCGGGCAGAAGCTGGGGTCCGAATGCGGTCCTCTTTGTACGCCCACGGAACGGCGTGCGGTGCCTTATTCACAGTAGGCGTTTAATGTTTGCTCGTGGGATTGCAAAGAATTGGGGTGAGTAGGCGGCACAGTTGAAAGGGTTTCACTCGTAGGGCACAGTAGGCGCCCAGCCTCGCCCGTCCAGGTGCAGTGAAAAGCTGGAAGGGTGGGCGGGCGCTTTCCTGGCTGCGGGCCCGTCCTGCCCGAGTCCCAAGCCCGGCGCTGTCCCCGGTCCCCACACGTCCACACGCCCTTCGTCTGTCTCGCCTTCGGGTTCGGATTTGCCGAGCCTGGACCGGACCCGGCGGCCCGTTCCACCGGTCCGGTTAACGGAGCGGACGCCCGAGGAGGACTCGTCCGCCGCCTCCGAGGCACCTGCCTGAACCACAAAGGCCGCCTGGCGCTGCCCGGCCAAGAGAAGACTCCCGGCTTCGCTTGAGTCCACCGCGGGAGCCCTGCCCGCAGCCTGGAGCGTGGCGGGCGAGACAGTGACGCCCCAGGCCTGGCTGGGGAGGGGGCAGTGGTCGGAGCTGGAGAGGAGCTGGGATGGGGAGGGGCGGAGGCGGAGGCGAGGCCACCGTTTGAGCCTAGATGGGGAGATGGGGCAGCTGGGTGGGACAGGTGTCTGGGCCTGGGAGGAGGGGGAAGTGGAGGCCAGGGTTTGAGGAGGAAAGAAAAGGGCGCGGAGGGCGGGTCGGAGGAGGGAGGGAGGGAGTGAGGGAGCTTGCTGCAGGTGGCGCGAGGCGAAGCTGGGGCTGATGATAAATAAGGCGGCGAGGAAAGATGCTGGAGGGTGGAGACCGTCTGGGTTTGAGGAAAGTAGATGCGAGGGAAGAAGAGGCTCGAGCGGTACGGAGGAGGGAGGTCTCCAGGGAAGGGAGGGGCAGGCAGCTGAGAGGCGGGCCTGTCGGGCGAGGACACCCAGCTCTAGGCGTGGGGCCTGGAGGTCCGGGTGGCTGCCTGGGTGTAGCTCTTACACCAGGAGACAGACCCGGATCTGGACCAGACTGGACTGTCCCCCCAAGGAGCTTTGTCTCCCGGCTTGCCGCAAGCCCGTGGGGACTCAGGGTTTTGTGATAATCCGCAGCGCCACAGGCACACCCTTTAATTCGCGGAGCTGAAAGGCTTGGTCCAGTGGCAGATGCTGCCGGGGCGGTGGAACGGGGGCCATCTCCCGCCCGGGGACAGCAGGAGAACAATAGCCGGCACTGGTCTCCGCCCGACGACGACGATGACGAACTAGGGCCCCCTAGACCTCGCATGCAATTTTCTGGTGCAGAAAATGCTCCCGGAGCAATCTCGGGGCACGTGCCCATCGTGGGGTTTGTGTTAGGCACCCAGCTCCGCCGTTAATGCCCCGGTGGGAGTCGCGCGTCCCCCTGGACTGTGGGGCCGGCAGACAGCCGCCGCTCCCGGCGTCGGTGTCTTCTGGTCGCGGCCCGGCTCCCTGCCCCCGGGCTGCTGACCAGCCGCGGAGACGTGGCCTAGCGACTAGGCGGGCGGTGACCTGGAGCTCTCCTCGGCGCCGAGCAGGCTCCCTGAGCACCTGGCTTTGTCTGAGGAGGAGGCCACATCGAAAGGTTGTCGTGCATTCTTAGAGGGAGCAGTCAAGGCTGGTGGGGATTCTGGTCAAATCGTGAGAAGCTGTTTTGGAGATTACCCGCCGAGGGTGCGGCTACTGGTTTTAGAGCTCGCAGCTCGGGGACCAGCGCTGCTCTCTGCCAGTGGCCACACCCAAGCCGGTACCTCGATCCTTTGCAGATTTCGCTTGTATTGTCTGCTGACCTAAGACAGGGACAGCTCTGTGATAGGAGATGGCTGCTTGCCCATGGGAAAGCAGATAAACAGCAATGGAGAAACACAAAACAAGAATCATCAGCGCTTGCCAGGCACTCAGATAGTCTCACTGCTTGTCTGTAAGCACCTTTCAGGGTAGGCTGCAGTTTCTCCACGTGTGAAATGACCGCCCCAAACCAGAATTCTGTTTCGTAGGTTTTCTTTGATCATTGTTTAGCTGGTATGAAAGGCAACTCTTTAGCATAAGGTTTACAACTTTAAATTGCCATTCATTAATATAAAAAAAAAAAAGCAAGGCAAAAGCATTTTTATTCCAGAGTGGAGGAAGCTTGGCTAAATGGCTGCATCATAGCACTAATCCATGTGGCTTGTATTTGCCGTTAAGTTATCTGATGCATCTTTTGGCTCTCTTAATGTAGCCTGGAGAGATTGTCTTTCTTAACCAGGTTGATAGTTAAGGTGAGGGGCTGTGTGGGGCTCTTGCTCTTGCTCACACTGTATGGTAGTAGGTGACATGATGGTCTCTTGCATGGGTTGTACCGAGTGGCCACAGGACAGCGCCATAAGCTGTGTCTTGCAGATTTAAAAGGACGGTGCTTTGAGAAGGTGGCTCTCAGACTTTACAAAACCAGTCTGGAAGGACTAGCTGGAGTGTTGCTATCATATGTTTTTATCGAAATAGATCTCTCTATCTCCGGTGTAAGTGAAAACCAGGTATCCCAATATTAGAAAAACAGAACTCTGGTGCTGAAGGTTTTTCTTGTGGCAAAGTGCCAATGCAAGACGTGTTTTCATGTCATTGCCCAAGGGAAAAAGTTTTAAGAGGGGATGTTTTCTTGTTTTATTCTTTTGGAAAGAATTCTGTTAAGGCCCTGTGTGAACCTCCAACCCAGTCTTTTCCTCACGGCGGGGAGTTCATAGATGGGGAATGCCCAATGACCAGCTCACTTCCACAGGGGAGACCGAGAGAAAGCAGCATTGCCCTCGCTCCTCCTGTAACAGTGCCTGGGAGACGGGGCCCAGGGTGGGGGGGTGGGGTTGGGGGGAGGTACATGGCCCTCAAAAGGGCTTTATGTCCCCAGAATTCTGGGGTGCCATTCCCAGTTCCCATCTCCAATGCCTGGAGACCTCGGCTGGGTACTCGGAGGGCGTTCACGGGGCAGGAAAACCGGGCTGTCTCCCCAGTAGCCTCTCCAGGGTGCAGAGGTGACCGGGTGGTGTCGCTGCTCTCGGTGCAATGCACATTGTCTCTTCTAAAACCAGTTACACAGCAAGGCAAGTTTACACCCTTGGTCAGAATTAGGGTAGGGAACTTGGTGTGAGCTTCGTGTTGGCACCCCCACCTTTCCCTGTCTTCCTTCCGCTGTGGACCTCTGAGAATTTCCCCTCCCCACTAACAGCTCCTCTGAGCCAGAATTCAGCACAATCCTTCATTAGCTCCAGGGAACTGGGGGCCAAAGGCTATCACAACTGTGGACAAATCTCTGGGGTAAATTAGGATTTAATACATACTGAGAGCCAGAGAAGTAGGTATTATTTGAAAAGAGTGTCCAAGACCCAGTCTGTTGCTCTGGTGTAAAAATTAATGGTGGAGTCTGATCTTGTGCATACACTTTTTGTTTCTGAGCTATAAGAAAATATTTCAGAATAGCCCTTTTAGGGCTTAGTTCGTGGGGTCCTGTAGGAGAAGAGTAATACAGAAAATCTTTGTCAGTGTGAAAGCCTATGGGAAGAAGTTGGTATCATATGAAATCAAATGAGAATAACAAGAAAGGTGTTTGATTTTATTGCATTTCTAGTGAGTAAATGAGAAATCACTTCAGGACTGTTTTGCCTTACATTTTTTATGTGAAGATGAAGGTTCAAATGATGGTGTGAATCTTAAATGAACTTTAATGTTTACATACAAAAGCAGATCCATCATATACTTTAACAAAAATTCATGATGGAATATTACTTATGATTTGTTCTATTTCAATTTTAAAACTCGTTTAACTTAAGATAAGTTGACTTAACCATAGCATCCCCTGAACCCCTCATGCCCTCCCACCCATCACAGCTCAGTCTGGTGCTTGTTCCTGTGCCCCCTCCCGCCTGGATCTCCTCCTCACAATCCAGGCTTGGGGACAAGGTGCACGGGAGGGGGAAGCATCTGAGCCAGGCAGTCTGGGGTCCAATGCCAATGCCAACTCTGCCACTTTCTGTCTGTCTGTCCTTAGGTGAGTTAGTTGTCTCTCAGGGACTCAGTTTCTGTTTCTGTGCAATGGGGATAATGTGAGTTAATACATGTGCAGCACCAAGGGCAGGATCTGGTACTAAGTAAGTGCTCAGTGAAGGTTAGTTATCACCACCAGCACCAGCATCATACTCTTCCTCCAGAATGTATGCTCACAAAAACAACATTTGGATTCCCCATTTAATCTTTCCTCCCAAGGGGCCAGGCAGGCTGCGGTGGGTACCCACCATGGGAACAGGGAGAATTGTTAGGACCCCTTTCCGAAGCTCCCTGTTTTGCAAATAGTAGAAATAGCTCTGCGCTGAGTCCGAGCCTCTTTCAGCACAGCCGTTGGCAGGGGCTGAGGAGCCGCAGAGTTGAGAACGGCCCTGACGTGCTCCGACCCCAGCTTTGCCGAGTCACAGGCTGCGTGGAGAGCTGGCCCGGTGTGCCACCCTGCTCCTGCACCCTCTCAAGGGAGAGGCACCTGAGGCTGGTGAGGTGCTGTTGGTTCCGAGGCTGTTCTGATCTAGGTGTGGGGAAAAAGAGATCATTGCAAATATTCAGGAATAAAAACGTGTCAAGTTCTCCAACTGAGAAGTAAACTCTGCACCATGGAATTCGTTATGTAACAAGCACTTGCAAAGTACTCACTCTCTGATGGGGGTTCTATTTAGTTCCTGTGAGTTAAGTACTAGTATTATCCCCATTTTGCAGGCGAAGCAACAGAGGTACATAAACCACCCAGCTAGAGAAGGGGCAGAGCTGAGCTTCAACCCCAGGAGTCTGCTTAGAGTCTGTGTGAGTTGGGGTTCTCCAGAGAAACAGAACCCGTGAGGGCAGGTCTGTGTGATCGTGGGGGCCGAAGAGCCCGGCGGGCACAGGGCGGGCAGGTAGGAAGTACTCAGGCGGGAGGTGAGGCTGCGGTCTTAAGACAGAATTTCTTCTTCCCCGGGGAAACCTCAGCTTTTCTCTTAGGGCCTTTCAACTGATTGCATGAGGCCCACCTGCAATGTCAAGAAAAATCTCAGTTCTTCAAGTCGACTGATGGTAGATGTTAACCACATCTACCAATTAACCGCATCTACCAAATACATTCACAGCAACACTTAGAGATGAGTATTTGAATAACTGGGTACGATAGCTTAGCCAAGTGGACACAAAAAGCTAACCATCATGGGGTCTACTCTTTTAAGCACTGCCCCAAGCGAAGAACCTTACATGTTGGGTGTAAGATTTACAATAAACTAAAGACCCTTTAGCAAGGAGCAGTGCCATTGTGCCCCTCACCTAGTTTCAGATAGAATTTGAACTTGTTTTTTCATCCACGGAGCCTCTAGCACAAAGTAGTGCTCTGAGTATGTTTTCAATAGATAATATTGAAAGAATCAACAACTGAATGATCTGATGATATTTTACAAGATTTACTAGTCGTTGAGAGCCCAGCTCCTGGTTTAAATTTAACATCATTTTTGCCCACATGATATGCAGGTTTTATGAATGACTAGATTTCCTTGAAAAATGGGAAGTATCTACTTTGTGAACTGAGGATCGTGTGGCTCCCCACCCCTGACATTTGTCCGTCCTCAGTGGCTCAGTGAAGTTCTCGGGTCTGTCAACGCCATGACGCCTTGTGGAGGGCGGCAGTGCCCAGCACTCGGTGGCACCATCTTCGTGTCACTTCAGTGTCCCGTTTCCAGGCAGCCCCTTTGTTGATTTCAAATCTGCTTGGGCTTGCTCTGGTTTCTCCGGCCTTGGGCCTTTATTCCCCCCGCTTTGTCTGGTCCTGCCCTGCCCTTTGTCTTCTGCCGAGGATGAACCGCTGTTCATGGCGAGGTCTCCTCCTTTCTTATTTTTACTACTTCAACCAGGTCTGTTGTTGTGAGTCGATTCTGTTCGTTTTTTCATTTAACGTACTTTTGCTCCTGTTTCCAACACCTGTGAAACTTAACTTTAATACAGTTCCTTGGGTTGTTTTAAATTTGCCATATTACCAATATGTGGGCAATAGGCATACATAAGATGGTGACTTTTGGGGGTGGGAGAGGGTGTGTTTTAAAAATAAGTTTTTAAAACCTGGCTGGTGTAGCTCAGTGGATTGAGCGCGGGCCTGTGAATCAGAGGATCATGGTTCGATTCCCAGTCAGGGCACATGCCTGGGTTGCAGGCCAGTTCCCAGCAGGGGATGCACAAGGGGCAACCATATATTGATGTTTCTCTCTCTCTCTCCTTCCCTTCCCCTCTAAAGATAAATAAATAAAATCTTTTAAAAAATGTTTAAAAAATAAAAATAGGTTTTTAAAAACTTTTTAATAAACATATACAGAAAAGTATACAAAATCATAAATATTTATCTTAATAAATTTCTGAAAACTAGGCATAGAGGTGGTTAGCACCAGACCAAGACATAGGTTTCCAGTTCCCAAAAGCCCTCTAAGCCCTCTAAGCCCCGCCCAGTGGTTACTCTTCCTCTGAGATCACTAACCTTGGTCCTGACTCCGCCCAGCACAGGTCTGCCCTGCCTGTTTTTGAACTTTTTACAGTGGAATCATAGACTGGAGCACTCTTTCATAAGTGGCTCTTTTTTTTTTTTGCTCAGTGTTACATTTGTTGGACTTAATTTGTTGCTCGTTTTCATTGCTCTATAGCATTTCATTGTGTAAATGTACCATGATTTTTTAATTCATTATGTTGTTATGGGTATTGGGTAGTTTCCAGTTTGGAGTGATCAGGAATAGCACTATTGTGAACATTCTAATATGCGCCCTTTGGTGAACATACGTGTGTTTGTTTTTTAAAAAATTTCTCTAAAGACTTTATTTATTTATTTTTAGAGAAAAGAAGGGAGGAAGAGAGGGAAAGAAATATCACTATGTGGTTGCTTTTCACACACCCTCCTGGGTGTGCCCACAACCCAGGCATGTGCCCTGACTGGGAATTGAACCTGTGACCCTTTGGTTCGCAGGCAGGCACTCAATCCACCGAGCCACACCAGCCGGGGCATGTGCGTCTCTTTTGGGTATGTACTTAGAAATGGAATTGCTGGTCGGGGATATATGAATGTTGTGTTTTCAGTAGACCATACTAAATAATGAGATTAATGGTGAATTTTTTTTAAAGAATCTCTGAGGTATATAGTGCTGTGATTAAACTATTTTCAGAAACCCTAAAGGCTGGTAAAATGTGTGGCTTGTTCAGAGATTTGTTTTAAACTCATTCTTCAGCAAAAAATAGAACTTTAAGCTGCATCTGATGCCATGGTAGCTGAAATGAACATTTTTAAATGGGTGTGCTTCAGTCTTAGTCTTGCTGTAGCAATTTCCTTACTCCTGTTTCTTAAGGAAAAGATGAGAATCAGATTATAATTGCAACGTGGATCTAAAGATCATTTGGAGATGTTCTGTTAGCCTTGAACAAAATGAACAAATGAGTTTTCTATTCTGTTCACTACTTTGTATTTCTTCTGTTAGGTCAGGCAGCAGTTTTGACTTGTATGATTTCTGTGGCCCAAAAAAGGCCTCCAAAGTCTCAGCTTGGAATCACAAAGTTCGTATTTCTCAAAATACAGCATATATCCCATATTTTGTGGCTTTATAAAAAGACTTAAAACAGACACGATTTTTACAACTGGATTATAATGGAAAAAAGCTCAGCGGATACCGAAAAACAGTGCAGATGAGGCATAAAGACACACACAATGAGCCTCAGACTGCGGGGACCGGGCAAGCCCGTCCCATCCCCGTGGCTGTGATCAACACGGCTGCAGTAGATTGAGGAGGACAAATTTGTCGTAGCGATAGGGTGGTGGTCATGGAACCTGTGCCACCAAAGGACCATGACAGGGGAGTCATGAATTCCTCACTTGGCTGATTTTTCTTTGTGAGACCCATTCACAGCTCAGGTTGTCCCTGAGGAAGATGTTTTCTTGTCACATGTCCTGTCGTGTTTAATATCAGCCCTTAAACAAGCAGGTGAGTGAGAGCAGATTGATCATTGCTTTCAAGCCTAGATTTACGCTCTGGCTGGTGTGGCTCAGTGGTTGAGTGCCCACCTGCAAATCAGAGGGTCTCAGGTTGGATTCCCAGTGTAACGCACATGCCTGGGTTGCAGGCCAGGTCCCCAGGGGTGGGTGCATGAGAGGCAACCACACATTGATGTTTCTCTCCCTGTCTTTCTTCTCCCCTGCCCTTTTTTTAAAAAAAAAAAAGACAAACGTAAAATCTAGATTTACTGTTTGAACTCTGAGTCCCTTATGCACTTAAATATTTCATACCTTTTATAATATAGGACTTAAAATTTTCTTTAAAATATATCAATATAGCCCTGGCTGGTGTAGCTCAGTGGATTGAGCGCAGGCCCACACGATTGCGGTTCCATTCCCAGTCAGGGCACATGCCTGGGTTGCAGGCCAGTTCCCGGCAGGGGACTCACAAGAGGCAACCATACATTGATATTTCTCTCCTTCTCTCCTTCCCTTCCCCTCTAAAGATAAATATATCTTCCCTTCCCCTCCAAAGATAAGTAAATCAATTATAAAATCGCCCATAGGTCATTTTGCTAATACAGCTAATGTGATTTTTGCTTTTTCTATCAAACCCTGTCCATATGCTCACATAATTTTCACAGATCCATTTCCAGAAACAGCACCTGGCTTTTGGCACCTGAGCCCCACTTACACTGGCTCAGTGCAGCTGCTGGCAGGAGCAGGGGGGACAGTCTTGACCCCGGGGCCCATAGCTGAAACCCAGTGCCTCCTGGGAACCTGTTTCTTGATTTGTGGGCCAGGCTGGCGTTCCAGTCTTCTCCATGACTGCCTCTGAAAGCTCACCCTGTCGCCTGAGCCCGAAGCGCCCTGATACAAGTTCCGAATGTCCTTGAAGCCTTATTAACAGCTTTACTGAGATACAATTTACATACCATGAAGTTACCCATAACGTATACAGGTCTGTGATTTTTATTTTTTTTATTTTTTTAAGATTTTATTTATTTATCTTTAGAGGGGAAGGAGAGAGGGAGAGAAACATCAATGTATGGTTGCCTTTCGTGCGTCCCCTGCTGGGAGTTGGCCTGCAAGGAACTGGCCTGCAACCCAGGCATGTGCCCTGACTGGGAATCGAACCACGATCCTCTGGTTCACAGGCTTGTGCCCAATCCACTGAGCTACACCAGCCAGGGCAGGTCTGTGATTTTTAGTGTATTCACACAGTTGTGCAGCCGCTACCATACTATAATTTCACAACATTTTCATCACCCAAAAGAAACCTTCTATTCATTGACAACCACTCCCCACACCCTCCACCACCCTCCCATCCCCACCCCACCTCCCAGCTCCTGGAAGCAGCTAATCTACTTTCTGTCTCTAATGGTTTTCCCGTTCTGGACATTTCGTGAAGATGGAATCATATGTGGCCTTCTGTGGTGGTTGAAGCCTCATTTTTTAATCTTAAAAAAGTAATACAGCCCTGGGTGGTGTGGCTCAGTGGGTTGAGTGCTGGCTTGTGAGCCGAAAGGACAGTGGTCGGATCTCAGTCGGGGCACATGCCTGGGTTGAGGCCAGGTCCCCAGCTGAGAGCGTGAGACAGGCAACTGATCAATATATCTCTTGCACATCAGTGTTACCCTTCCTCTTTCTCCCTTCCTCCCCCGCTCTCTAAAAATAAATAAATAAATAATCTTTTTAAAAAAGTAATACCATGTCTGCACTCTAATTCATAATATACCTTTTTTTTGGTTTCGATATGAAGTTATAAAGAATTTTGGAAGTTACATGTACTTAAAATGTTTGCCCACCAGAGTGCCGCAGGAAGAGGCACCCTGTGCACTCCAGGGCCCACTTCACGCCACCCTCCTGGGGCCCATCTGAAAGGGCAGGCCTCGCTGACTCTGACAGCTCCCCCAGGTCTCTATCCAGAGCAGGTAAAAATTTGACAGTAGGGTTGTTTGCATAGGTGATAAAAGGGGAAGGTGATTAAGATTCCTGAGCCTCTGCCACTAGCTAGCCAGGTACCATGCTGTTAATTAACTAAGTACAGTGGGAAGTGAAAGGGCGGAGGGAGGCACCACCCTGAAGATTGTGTAACTAGTGTCGGAGAAGTGGCAGAGTGAGACAGGCGGCGCAGGGCCACCGGCTGAGAGTTCTGCCCGTTAGGTACTTCAGAGGTCTGTCTAGCCCTGACCAGTCGGCGCAGTTGGTTGGAACATCAACCTGAGCACCGAAAGATTGCCTGTTCGATTCCTGGTCAGGGCACATACCTAGGCTGGAAGTTTGATTCCCTGAGTGCATATGGGAGACAACTGATCAGTGTTTCTCTCTCACATCAATCGTTGTGTGTGTGTGTGTGCGCGCGCGTGTGTCCCAAATCAATAAACGTATCCCCAGGTGAGGATTTAAGAAAAATCCTGACAAGGTGTTCTGCTGGGATTGGGGGAGGCGGCATTCAGGCAGAGGGATGGGTGTGAACCTGCAGGTTGGGCTGAGGATGAGTTTGGCTGATGTCAGACCCGGAAAGGCTTGGGGGCGGGCGGGGGTGAGGGGCAGGCTGAGGTCGTCGAAGCAACCGAGCACACGCCCACCCCCTGCTCCATCTCTTCCTGCATCTTCCCCTCTGTGGGTCTGTGTGCCCCGGTGAGTAACTCCTCCCCTCTCGGGTGGGGCCTGAGAGGGTAGAAAATGAGGAGAACTTGTCTCTCTCTGCGAGGATTTATATTCTAGTTCCCCTGGGCTTCCAGACCACCCTCTGAAATTTTTTTACTGGTGAAAAGCAATGAAGACAATGATATGTTTCAAAACATATTTAGTTTAGTCTGTGTTTAACAAAATCCTGTGCATAAATGTAATGTGCTTTTTACTTTTTTAAAGCTTGTTTTAAAATAATGAGTCTCATCTCCCCTTTCTTTTCTTTTTTTTTTTAAAGATTTTACTTATTTATCTTTAGAGGGGAAGGGAAGGAGAGAAGGAGACAAGTATCAATGTATGGTTGCCTCTCGTGAGTCCTCTGCTAGGAACTGGCTTGCAACCCAAGCATGTGCCCTGACTGGGAATCAAACCGCGATCCTCTGGTTCACAGGCCCACACTCAATTCACTGAGCTATGCCAGCCAGGGCTCTTTTCTTTTTTAAAGACTTTATTTATTTATTTTTAGGGGGAGGGAGGGAGAGAGGGAGAGAAGCATCAATGTGTGGTTGCCTCTTGTGGGCACCACAATGGAGTCCTGGCCGGCAACTCCGGCATGTGCCCTAACTGGGAATCAAACCTGCTACCCTTTGGTTTGCAGGCCAGCACTCCAACCACCGAACCACACCAGCCAGGGCTCATTCTTCCTTTCTTTGAGAACTTTTGCTTACATCCTTCATATGCAAATAGCCAATAAATAGCATAGAAAATACGATCTTTCCTCTTAATTATAGAATCCTCTGTTCTCAATTAAGATGTGTAAATAGGTTTGGGTTTTTTTTTTTAAGTGTATGGTGAACTTGGAGTAATTGGTGCATATCGTATTGTATAAAAATGTATCATAGTGGGTAGGGCCCACAAGAAAGACCCTGTAAGTAAAGAGACAGTCAAGAACCTGGAAAACATAGCTCAGGGCTTCTCTTTTTGTGGTTCCCAACTCTGAAGCAGTGGTCAGCAAATTGAACATTACAAGACCCCATGCCCACTCTGAACGAATTTGTTAACACAAAGACCCTCCACGAACAGGCCTTCCCACCCTGACATGCTAGCGGAGGTGGAGACTTGGGGGGGGTTCTGCAGTACTCATTTCGAAGCCCGCCATCCAGGACAGTGAGGGGCCCCCAGTGGGTGAAGGGCACGTGGGCTGGCCGGAGAGAAGGTAAACGCCCTGTGACCAGTATGACCCGTAAGGTGAGAGTACAGTGCACAGGGGTAAACCTGGGGGCAGGTCTCGCCTTTCACACTTAACGAGTAGTCTGCGTGGTCCCGTGATTACCCAGCCCTTCCGAACCCCGCTGCCCTCATCCATTGCACTGCTCTGTAAGGATTAGGAAGAGGCGTGTGCCTCGCGCACGTCGGTGGCTTGGCAAGTTTGAGTGGCCTTAAAAGGGTGGGGATGCTTATCCCGCCTCTAGTTTTATATGCACTGAAAAATTTAAACGATGTTAAATGTATAAAAAATGAAGTAAAAGTCCCCTGAAACCCCACTACCCCAAGGTAGCCACCACTTGTGTTTTGGTGACTGTTGGTGCATCTAATTGTGTAGGTGTGCGTGTGAGCAAGTGCGTGTGAACAAACAACCGTTCTGTTTTTAGTTGTTGGAATTTTGTCTTTCTTTTTAAAAAGCTGGATGTTTTTCCCTTCCTCTCTGTTTTCTACTTCTCTCCTCCCACTCTGTACCACCTCCTCACCCCCAGGTAACCAGTGTGAGCAGGTGTCACCCGCGGTTTACTTCTTGCACATCGTTGTATACTAGATAAAGCCATACACATGGGTAGTTTTTGCCCTTACTCATTTTACCAGAATAGAATCTTATTATGTACAGATGCCATGGATATATATGTACTGGATTTCCACTTTGGTAAAATCTGTCATCTCTACAATTTGTCTTTTTTGTTACACTTTGGAAGAAGCTTTAAGCCAATTGGTATAGATCTTTTTGAAAGTTGCATAATATTCTACGGCATACATAATGGGATATTGTGATATAATAAAAAATGTATAAGCCCTGGCTGGCCTAGTTCAGTGGATTGAATGTGGGCCTGCCAACCACACGATCGCTGTTAGATTCCCAGTCAGGGCACATGCCTGGGTTGCAGGCCAGTTCCCCGCAGGGGACTCACGAGAGGCAACCATACATTGATATTTCTCTCCTTCTCTCCTCCCCTTCCTCTCTAAAGATAAATAAATAAAATCTTTAAAAAATGTGTGTGTGTATATATATATATATATATATATATATATAGTCTTCATCCCAAGTTCCTGACAAAGAGCTCCTAAAATTCTTGTAATTTCCTGATTGACTGGGGGTGAGAGGAAAGCCTTTTCTTATTCATAATAAGCCCTTTCAACCATTCCTGAGTTTATGCTAATAAGGTGACTCTCAGAGCATGGAAGCTGGTTGCCAAGGGAACCAACTTGGTGATTAGAGGGTTGGAACTTTCAGCCCCACTTCCCACCCATCCCCACCCCACCTCTGGGGAGGGGAGAGGGGCTAGAGATGGAGTTAAACACCCATGGCCGATGGTCGATCCACCGTGTCCATGTAAAAACCCTCAGGCGTTTGGAGAGCTTCCAGGTTGAACACGTCAAGGTGCTGGGAGGGCGGTGAGCCCCTGAAAGGGCCAGCCCATGGCCCTTCTTCAGGCCTTGCTCTGTGCATCTCTTCCATTCACCTGTTCCTAAGTTTTATTCAGTAACAGTAAGTAAAGTGTGTCTCTGAGCTTTGTGAGTCCTTCTCGCAAATTATCAAACTCGAGGAAGGGGTGGTGGGAGCCTCTGATTTAGAGCTGGTTGGTAGGGAGTACAGGTGGCAACCTGGGACAAGCGACTGGCACCTGCAGTGGGTGCAGTGGGCGGGACTGAGCCTTTAGCCTGGGAGGGTCCGCACCAACTCCAGGTGGTTAGTGTCAAGGTGCGGCAAGTAGGCGAGAGTTTTCCTTTGGGAGGGACCACGGGGTTTGCACCCATTCCCCTTTGCTGGGTATTCAGTTTGTTTCCGGTGCTTGGTTTTGTGTTTGTTTGTTTGTTTGTTTGTTGTTTTTCCCTACCAACAGCGCTGCAGTGGACCACTCTATATACATCCTCATATTCTGGTGCTTTTATTTCTATGGATGGAGTCCTAGGGGTGGAGTTGCTGACTCAGAGATCTTTTTAAAATTTTAATAGAGGCCTCTTGATGCTGTTTTCATAAAGCACGTGATCCACATCTCCGTCAGCATTGCTCCACGGCCACTCCCAACCTGCCCGCCCCCCACCCACCTCCCCCAAACCTGCCAGTGCTGGGTGTTGCCCAGAAAGCTTTGCCGCCCTGATGGGTGTGAAGTGGCACCTCCGTGTGGCTTCCATTCGCATCTGTGGTTGCTGGAGAGGTGAACCTCTCTTTACTGTGGTTACTCCTTACGTTTGCTCTTCTGCATGCCACTTATTGCTGTCCTGTGCCCATCTTTCTCGTGATTATACTCTTATCAATTTGTAAGAGCTTGTAGTTATTGTATGCATATGTTCTCCTGGGCCTTATATTGTTTATTGACTTATTTCTATGATATCATTTCCTTTACCAAATTTTAAAACTTTGTATGAAGTCAGAAATGTGACTTTTCCATACGGCTCCTGCGTTTCCAAACTGAGTTAAAACTTCCCTGTTCCTAGGTTGTACATGTAGTTTCCTGGGCTTTCTTCTCATATTTTTATGTTTTTATGTTTTATACTGAACTAAATTCCAGATAGGTTACAGATTTGGGGAAATGCTATAGTAGGGAGTCAACAGCCTGTTCTTCCAGACAAATAGCCAGCAACGCCAGCCTCATCCATCTTTTCCTGCTGGGCTGAAAAATCACTTTTGGGGGGTGTAACTTGAGATCTGCTACCAAGCACCGTATTCTGCTCCACTCCCTTCTCTGTCTAATCGTGTGCTGACACATACGATTTTAATTGCAGTAAAGCTCATGCAGCATCTTTTCATACTCCCAAGGAAGTCCTTTACCTCCTCCACGCCATTCCTTTTTGTAATTTCCTCAGTTTCATTATTAGCCATTTCTAATAATGAAATAAACCCATTAGGAATTCTAATAGGCATTGCATTACCTTTATGTATACTTTGGAAGAACTGACATTTTCTACTATTAGCTTTTTCCGTCTAAGAATACATTTCTTTCCTTTTGTTCAGATACTGTTTTATGTACTTTGAGAAGTTCTGTGGAATCTGTGCCTTAGTTTGTGTGTGTGCATGTGTGTGTGAAGCTGTTTGGAGGTATAAAATACATACGATACAATTTACTCACCTTAAGTGTACAATTCACTGATCACTACTATATTAAAGAGCTGTGCAGTCATTATGAAGTTTAATTTTATAAAATTTTTATCACCCAAAAAAGAAAACTCTGGCCCATTTGCAGTCACTCCTGTTCCCATTCCAGACCCTGGGCAGCCACAAAACAAACAAACAAAAAGACCAAAATAGAGAAAATACTTTATATTTAGATTTGCCTGTGCTGGACCGTTCTCCGTGCTTTATTCTTTCTGTATAAATGTCCTGCAGTGGTTTTCACCATTGTGAGCACAACTTTTTTTTCTATTTCTAGCTGGTTGGCTACTAGTATAGGAAAAAATACATCGATTTTATTATATTTACCTTATAATCTGTTATCTTACTAATTTTCTTAGGTTCTCTAGGCATATAATAACATAATTTCTCTCTTTTTTCCATATTTATCTTGAGGATTTAATTTTCCGATCTTGGTGCATTTTTTAAGGAAATGACAAACATTGTTTAATAATCGTGGTCAGAGAAGGCCTTCCTGCTTTATTCCTGATTATAATGCCTGTGAGTTGCCGTAGCAATGTAATCTATTGACAGCTCTCGAGCTGGTAGAGGCCGGGAAAGTTGATGGTTGCCATTGAACCCTGGTATGAAGTAGCTACACCCTCCCTGAACCGTTGGCTAGAGCTGCACTACAGAGCGCCTCAGCCACTTAGATGTGCAATTAAATGTTTCGTTTCTCAGGCGTCGTACTAGCCCTGTTTCGAGTGTGCAAGAGCCACACGAGGCTGGAGGCCACTCTCGGGCAGCACAACTCCCAGCACAGGAGCTGGCAAACCACAGCCAAGGAGTGTCCGGCCAGCCAGCCGGCCGGGAGAGCCAAGTGTGGCATTTATGATTTTAAGGGATCACTTGAAAAAGAATATGTGACAGAGCCCAAGAGTGGCCCGCAAAGCCGAAAGTGTTTGTTTTACTTCCTGGCCTTTTACCGAAAAAGCTTAGAGACTCCTGGACAAGAGTATTGTCTTGTCTGCCTTCCTGAATCATTTGCATACACCTTCCTCCCGTTATTTCATACTGGAATGTCATCTATGTGATTGATGCTTAATATTTTTCTTTAAATAGTTTTGCCTTTTTTACTTTAAACTTTTTTAAGTGTTATCAACATCATACATAGAAACATTTGCCATGCAGAAGTGAGTTACTGGAACAATAAGCACAGTGGAAGCCAAGCAGTGTGATTAAATTCCAGTAACAGTCCAGACTTTGCTCTTCCCTTTGTCACGAGGGGAACTGAGCAAGTGCCGGGTGTTAGAAGGGACACACTTGCCAACTGAGGTGTTGTCACTGATGTGATCAGACGTATAGAAAGTGAACTGGAAAAGGGACCACCTTCTGGCTCCTGAGTCAGTATCATTCATGTCTGAGTGGCGAACTCCCCCAAATCACCTGTACACCTGGTCCTCAATTTTGGAACACTGGGCTGAGGGCAGAAGCCATCAGGGAGCACGAGTTTGATCGAGGTGTTGACTGGGGTTGACGTGACTGAACCAGAGGAGCCATGTTTAGACACCTTCCTAACCATTTCCCGTGAGAGGATGGACAGGGCCTAGTTGTATTCTCTTTACGGTGTAGGTTGGAGCACCAGGTGTAAATTTATGATAGGGCTACATCACGTTCACGCTCCCCAGAAATGTCAACCCTAAGCTACAGTTTAATGGCATTGCCTCAGCCTTTTATTGATGTTTGCTCTATATTAAAAATGGCATTAGAAAAACATATTTCTGCATCTTCTGCAAAATGGCAGTCAAATATATCTGTCCCGTTTCTTATTTTCCTTAAGTCCAATAAATTCCTTCTAGAATCATCTACATAGGAAGCAGACCAACTTTCTCTAAAACATTCTGATGGAAACCTTCTTTTGAATGTTTGTTTGGATGGGGGAGACCAGCGAATGATCTGGGGCTCACAGGCTTTTCCTGGGGGTGAATCACAGCCTCCCTTTGTGCAACGACAAGAAGTCTCTCCTGCCCTGGCTGGGGTGGCTCAGTGGATTGAGCTCAGTCTGTGAATCAAAGGGTCACGGTTCGATTCCCAGTCAGGGCACATGCCTGGGTCACAGGCCAGGTCCCCGGTGGGGGCCATGTGAGAGGCAACCACACATTGATGTTTCTCTCCCTCTCTCTAAAAATAAATAAATAAAGCATTTTTTTTAAAAAAGAAGAAGTCTCTCCTTCCTGGACCACTTCTGCTGGGACTGCCAAGAAGCTTATCCGTGAATTTAATTCCTGCTAACTTATAGCTCTTCTTCTTCTGATTTCCCTTTAGCAATTCTCTTTAATGAGGCCTTGTTTTTTTTTTTAATTATCTGAGAGAGAGAGAAGGGCATCGGTTTGTTGTTCCACTTGTTTATGCATTGGCATTCATAGGTTGATTCTTGTGTGTGTCCTAACCAGGGATCAAACCTACAGCCTTGGTGTATCCAGACCACACTCTAACGGTCTGAGCTACCCGACCCGGTCTGTGTTCTTGTTAAGACAACTTCGTCGAGGTATAATTTACATGCAATAGACACAACCATTTTCAGTGTATATTTCAGAGTTTTCACTTATATACCTGAGTAATCACCACCACAATCAAAATAGAGAATATTCTCCAGAAAGTTCTCTCGTACCTCTTGCTATTCAACATCCCCCTGCCCAACCCCAACCAGTGATCTATCACTATAGATCAATATTTTTCCACCAGGGGTGAATTTGTCCCTCGGGGACAATATGGCAGTGTCTGGGGACATTTTCAGTCGTCACAACTGAGTTGGAGCTACTGGCATAAGGATGTTTAGCAGTATTCTTGCTTCTGCTTACTACATCCTTAAACACACAGGATTGTCTCATACAGCAAAGAATTAGCAAGCCAGAAATTTCAGTTGCTCCAAGACCGAGAAACTGCTGGCCCATGGCCCAAACCTCGCCTTCGCTCCCTGTGTTTGTACAGCCCCTAAGCGACAGTTGGTTTCAACAGGCAGCCCTCTGTGACTGGCTCCTAGCATAAATCAGTGCCTTTATTGCTGAATAGTACTCCGTTGTATGGATTTGCCACATTTTGATTATCCACTCACCAGCTGATGGACTTTCGGGTTGTTTCCACTTTTTGGCTGTTAGAAATAATGCTGTTACCAACATTCACGCATAAGTTTTTGCAAGGACATGTTTTTTTATTTCTCCAGAGTATATGCTTAAGAGTGGAATTGCTGGGCGATACGGTAATTCTGTCGCTTTTTGAGGGACTGCCGCAGTGGGTTCTGAAGGGGCTGCGTTTTCGTACTTTTCCACTAGCAGTGCGTGAGGGTCCCAGCTTTTCTCCACATCTGTCAGCACCTGTCTTGTCTGGTCTAACCATCCTAGTGGCTGTGCAGTGGTACCTAGAGTTCGGATGTGCATCTCCGTCTGCTGATGATGTTGAGCATCTTTTCCCATGCTGTCGGCCATCTGGGTCTCTTTGGAGAAATATCTGTTCAGAACTTTTACCCATTTTTAAATTGGGTTATATGTCTTTTTGTTACTGAGTTGCAGGTGTTCTTTACACGTTGTTTATTGGGTAGATAACTTGCAAAGTTTTCTCCCATTCTCTGGGAGTGACTTGCTTTTCGTTGCTGAGTATTATTCCCTTATTTATTTGGAATTGGTTCTGTGTTTACAAAGGGTTCACTCATTCACCTTTTTGGATTGTTTTCAGGTTAGGGCTATGATGAAAAAGTTACTGTGTCTTTGTGCACACACGTTTTTCTTTCTCCGGCAAATACCCAGAGTGAGACCACTAGTTGTTCAGTGAGGGTGCATGTAACTGAACAGAAACTGCCAACGCGTTTTCCCAGTCGTTTGTGCCGTCTACATTCCCACCAGAAATGCATGCAAGTTCCAGTTGTTCTAACCTTGACATTACTAGTCCTTTTACGTGCAGCCATTCTGATGGTCATATTTCATATTTCTAATGGGCAATGATATTTTATTATGGTTTTAATTTGCATTTTTCGGATAATCAGTGACACTGAATATCTTTTCAATGTATTTATTTGCCATTTTAAGTATATTTTATTGATTATGTTATTACAGGTGTCCCTTTTTTTCCTCCTCTTTATCCCCCTCCACCCTGAACCTTCCTCTCTGCAGCATTCCCCCCTCTCAGTTCATGTCTGTGAGTCATCCATGTAAGTTCTTTAGCTTCTCCATTTCCTACACTATTTTTAACCTCCCCCAGTTTATTTTGTACCTACCAATTATGCTTCCTATTCCCTGTACCTTTTCCTCCTCCCTGTCCCCACTGATAACCCTCCATGTGATCTCTGTTTCTGTGATTCTGTTCCTGTTCTAGTTGTTTGCTTTGTTTTTGTTTTTTTAGGTTCAGTTGTTGATAGTTGTGAGTTTGTTGTCATTTTACGGTTCATAGTTTTGATCTTCTTTTTCTTAATTAAGTCCCTTTAACATTTCAGGTAATAATGGCTTGGTGATGATGAACTCCTTTATCTTGTCTGGGAAACACTTTATCTGCCCTTTCATTCTAAATGATAGCTTTGCTGGATAGAGTAATCTTAGATGCAGGTCCTTGCTTTTCACCACTTTGAGTACTTCTTTCCATCCCTTTCTTGTCTGAAAAAATGTCTTTTGAGAAATCAGCTGACAGTCTTATGGGAACTCCTTTGTAGGTAACTCTCTGCATTTCTCTTGCTGCTTTTAAGATTCTCTCTTTATCTTTAACCCTGTGGCGTTTTAATGATGGTGTGTCTTGGTGTGGTCCTCTTTGGGTCCAACTTGTTTGGGACTCTCTGCGCTTCCTGGACTTGTATGTCTATTTCCTTCACCAAATTAGGGAAGTTTTCTTTCATTTTTTCAAATAAGTTTTCAATTTCTTGTTTTTCCTCTTCTTCTGGCATCCCTAATGTTGGTACATTTGGAGATGTCCCAGAGGCTCCTTATACTATCTTCTTTTTTAATTCTTTTTTTCTTTTTGCCATTCTGGTCAAATCTTTGTTTCTTCCTTATGTTTCAAATCATTTATTTGAATT
Source organism: Sturnira hondurensis (assembly GCF_014824575.4). Classification (NCBI taxonomy): domain Eukaryota; kingdom Metazoa; phylum Chordata; class Mammalia; order Chiroptera; family Phyllostomidae; genus Sturnira; species Sturnira hondurensis. Next base: position 15,560,006 of record NW_028089294.1, on the reverse strand, counting down.
CTGGCGTCATCCCCTGCACTTTTGGTTCCCTGTAGTTTTTCATTTCATTTAGTATAACCTTCATTTCCTTCCTGAGTCTTTTTTCTTAAAGATTTTATTTTATTTTATTTTTTGACAGAGGGGAAGGGAGGGAGAAAGAGAGCGAGAGAAACATCAATGTGTGATTGCCTCTCCCACGCCTCTTACTGGGGACCTGACCTGGCCTGCAACCAGGCATGTACCCTGACTGGGAATCAAACTGGCGACCCTTTGGTTCACAGGGCAACACTCAGTCCATTGAGCCACACCAGCCCAGGGTTTTCCTGGGTCTTTTTTATGCTGTTGCCATACTCAATGAGTTCATTGAGCATCCCAATCACAAGTGTTTTGAACTCTACATCTGATATGTTGGTCATCTCCAATTTGTTTAGTTCTTTATCTGAGGTTTTGTTTTGTTCTTTCATTTGAGCTACATTTCTTTGTCTCCTCAACTTGGCAGCCTCCCTGTGTTTGTTTCTGTGTATAAGGTAGAGCTGCTCTGACTCCCTGTCTTAGTAGCGTGACCTGTTGTAGAAAAGGCACCTGTAAATTGTGTGGGGTGGAGCCTTAGGTAATCACCAGGGCAGGGCAACCCACCTTACCATTTTGTGGCTTTTTGTTGGGAGAGGGCTCAGAGGGGGGACAGCGCTGCTGCCTGGCTTCTGGAGGTTTGCCCGGCATTCGCCCTGTTTCCAGTCACTTCCCTTTCTCCCCGAATGCGGCTGGTGCCCTGGTGCTGAATCCCAGAGGGGGTGCATCTTTGTATAAGTCCAAGCTGACCTTTTAAGCGGAGTGTCCTGAAAATCTGGCTCTGTCTTCCACACCCCCAAACCCCACTAGTTTTTACAGCTAGAAGTTATGGGTATTTACCTTCCTGGCGCTGGAGCCCTGGGCTGTGTGGCCTGGCCTGGGGCTGGGATCGCTTGCTCCCAAGGTATCCCTCCCAATTTTTATCCACCATTCGTGAATGTGGGACCTCTGCCACTGCCTCTTCACACCACCTCATGTCTCTGCACCTCTCCGCTCCTCGCCTTCTCTCCACCCTGCCTACCCATCTGGACAAATGTGGCTTCTTTAAATCCTTGGTTGTCAGACTTCCATACCACTTGGTTTTCTGGCTGTTCTGGGTGTCCCTTGCTTTGAAATCTAGTTATAATTCTTCCTGTGCTTGTGCGAGGAGATAAAGTGTGTTTACCTACACCTCCATCTTGACCTAAGTGTGTTTTAATATTGTAAGCTGCTTCCTTCTGCCAGTTGTCAACAAAGCAACGGATTGAGGTGAACTGTCACAGAATTGGGCCGAGTGGGAAAGGCTAGAACTGGAAGGGGTGAGCCGAGAGGACCACTAGCCACGGGCACTGGAGGAGTTCACTCCCCTGGGCGAAACAACCAGCAACCTCAGCGACCATGGCCGGCAGCGAAACCAGACAGGCATTTAGCAGAAAATGGGCAGGCAGAGCACGGTGACAGGAGTGTGGGCACAGGTCGTGAGAGGAGGCAGCTGATGTCAGGGGAGTGTGCTGACAGGGGAGGCGCCTCAGACCCAGATGGGCAGGCCTTGCCCTCCCAGAGAAGGCGATGGGCAACTAGGAAGGGTGTGCCAACCTACTGAGACTGCGCCACAGAGTGGGCCCTTTACCAACTAGGGCTTGGGCACAGGGGTCGGGTACCGATGTGGAATCTGGGGCCCGAGCCTCAGCAGCAGAAGAGTTGGAGCCCAGCTGGGCTTGTCCAGCACCAGGTGTCTTGACCCAGACTCTCGGAATTTTGGACTCGAGTCTTAGACTTGCTTTCTGGGATTGGTCCTTGGCCTGCGCTGGGGGTGGGGCGGACACTGCCAGGGACTCGGAACCACGGGGATCTGGCCAGCCCTTCTGGGAAACAGAAGGGAATAAATTGTATTTATGAAAGTAATTAGGTGTCTGTCATCAGTTCCCACTGCAGCTAGCGGGAGCAGGTGAAGAGGAAATGCTGGTGTTGGGATGCATGAGGTGGGCAGGCTCCCCATCACCCCCTTTACGTTTTCATCTCCTTTGTAGGCAGTTCCTGGGCAGGTGCTCACAGCCCAGCCAGGTTCCGAGGAAAGGCCATTACCTCTTGATTTAAGTGAATGAAGGTATCTCCATTTTTTCCCCAGAAAAAGCTTTTGAGCCCCAAACAATCAATTGTTCCATCTTTCTGACTATTCATCAAGACAAATAGCATCCAGGGGGGCCGAGTTAAAGGAGCTGTTCTGCTCTGATTTTGCAGCCCCTTGAGAAGACGCTGCCTTGTCTGGTGCCCCCGGGGAACAGAATGGAGGAAGGGGGCCCTCGCTGTTGCCTGTGGAGGTGGCCCTGTCACTTGCTCTCCTCACTGAAGATGATGTCCCTGGTGCTGGCTTGCTCCCAGGCTGTGGGTGCCGTGTCGTTCGCCGAGGCGGGGGGCACTGAAAGAGGAGCCACGTGGAGACAGAGCATGATTAGCTTAGTTTCAGATGTGACGAGTTTGAAGGACCAGCGAGTCATCAGGCAGAGAGACCCAGCAGGCCAGCAGGTGTACAGATTAATGGTGGAGATGCCGACCTTCTCATGAACTGCCTGCCCTCACCCAAGCCTTCAGAGCCCCCTCCACTGCTGCTGCCCCTGCACCAGAACTGTGGTCGGTTCCACAGCTGGTTTATTGTAAGAATATGTTTTAAAGATTTTACTTATTTCCTATTAGAGAGAGGGGAAGCAAGAGAGAAAGAAAGGGAGAGAAACAGCAATGTGTAAGAGCTACGTCAGTCAGTTGCCTCTCACACACCCCCAAATGGGGACCTGGCCTGCAACCCAGGGGGGTGCCCTGGCTGGGAATCAAACCGGCAACCTTCCAGTTTGCAGGCCGCACTCAGTCCACTGAGCCACACCAGCCAGGGCTATACGAATATTTTTACAATTAAATAGTACAGAGAGATTGAGGCTTGCTATGATTCTTTTTCTGAGGCACCTACAGTTAATAACTTCCCCAATGTTTTATGCAAAAAGCTCGCTCATATTTCAGTGAGTTTTCATAGATGTATGTGGATATATATGTAAATACACAAGAAGATCCCCATACCAGGGATCCCTATACCATCTTCCTGTTCCGTGAGCTACTTCCTTCATGTTCTACTGGGTTGTGGTCAGTGTCCCGTGTCAGCACTTAGAGACCCACACAACCCTTTTCAATGGCTGCATGGCCTCCTGTTATGCGACAATTTCAACAGTCCTCATCTTGACCTTAAGCCTATTCTCAAAATACATTTGCTTTTATAAACAACGATGCAGCAAAATACCCACTTAATACATTTTTAGGCAACAGTCCAGTTATTTCCTTAGGAGAAATCTTAGCTGTGAATGCACACTTCAGGTTTTCACACAGATTTTCAGGTTTCCTCCTGGGACAGCTGTGTCAGTCTCAGCTCCCGCTAACAGTGGGGCGAGTGCTGACTTTGCCCACGTGCCCTGGGCATTGCTCCCTTCCCTCCTCGTGCCATTATGATAGGTGAAAAATGCCATCTCGTTGTTTCTGTTCGAGTTTCTTTGATCATCAATGTAGATGAACCTCTTTTCGTTTGCTTACTAGCTATTAATGCCCTCCCCACCCCAACCCTGTGGCTGCCTATTCGTATCCTTTGCCTGTTTTTTTTTTTAATATTGAAATATTTATTTGTCTTTCTCTTAAGATTTATAAGTGTGCTTGCATATTACAGATATTAATCTTTGGTTATATGTTGCAAACATATCATAACCCATTTTTACTTGTCTTTATTAAAAGTAGCTTGCCATATCTTTTGTTATATCACAGTGTTTCGTTGTTATATAGTCATATCGACATCAATTCTATCTTTTATGGTTTCTGGCTTTGGATTATGCTAAGAAAAGCTACCCTGTCCAGAACTTATAAACATGTCTTTCTGCGTTTTCTTTTAGTACTTTATGTTTTCCATGAAAGGCAGGCCTGATGAGGTCATGTCTTTGCCTGCTGTCCCAGACCAGCAGGCCTCCCAGCCTCACGCAGCAGCTGGTCCACACACTCAGCATCTCTGGCCCGGCTTTGGCTGATGTCGCCCCTGCTCTGCACCCTCATCCATCCAATACACCAGCCATCCTGTAGGCTCGAGCTCGGTCCCAGTGCTGGCTTCCGTCTAGCCTGCCCTCCTTTGGGTCTCCCCTCACCCCCTGGGGAACTCCTAAGCATCCCTCAGGAATCCACTCACAGGCACTCCCTCTAAGAAGCCCCCCTCCATCCCAGTCAGAGAGAAGTGCTTCCTTGGACCTGACACAGCCCTTCCATTCCCTCCTGCTGAAACCTGGGGATTGTGTTTCCTCTCATTTTGAACTCATGAGCTCCTGGGGCTGGGTGCAGCTCCTGACACTTAGTATAGTTCCTTGTGGCAGGTGCCGAGCCTGCTTCTGTGATCCTTGCATCCTGGCAATGTGCTAACAGCGTAGAGGCTTGGAGACAAAGTAGAAGTACCCAGGTAATAGTGATGTCCTTGTTCAGGTAGATGATAAGGGCCTGACCGGACCAGAGGCTTTGCTAAGGAACAAAGTTAGTAGGTAGAATTGAAGCATCTCCTGAACGTTCAACACGTGCGTAAGTCAAAGTGTCAGCCCACTAGCATGGTTCAGACCTTCTGAGTCCATAGAATTCCCCCTACTTGTTTCTTTCCATGAAGTTGTATGACTTGGGGTAGCCATCACCTCCGTCCGTCAAGTGGAAATAGCACACCACCTCCCAGGGCAGTTGTGCTGTGGTTTCAATTAAATGCCACGTGTCAAGGGCCTTCATGGCCCCTAGTAGCACTGGGCACATGTTCTTGGGTCACCTCCTTACCTCAGTGATGGGGTCAGTTACTGTCTTCTGACTGATCTAAAGCAGGGGTGTCAAATTCATTTTCACGGGGGGGGGGGCCCCATCAGCCTTGCGGTTGCCTTCAGAGGGCCGAATGTAATTTCATCTCCTTAACAGTTAAGGAGTAGTTACATTTATACAATCCCAAAATTATTTTGGCCCTTTGAAGGCAACCTCGAGGCTGATGTGGCCCCTGGTGAGCATGAGTTTGACACCCCTGATCTGAAGGATTCCTGGAGAGAGAAGCTGAAATCAGTTTTATTACTGGTTCCCACAGAGCACAGCTGCCCTGACAGCTGGTCTCCATCGGCCCCCACCAGTCTCCGCTCTGCCCCGTTCGCCCGCCCCGCCATTCTCCCTGTCGTTCCCAGTCCATTTTCCTTTTCCTCCACAGAAGCTTCATTATTCAGTCCTTGCCCAGCCCTGCTCCTGCCTCCTCCATCCTGTGGCCCCTGCTGATTGACCCACAGCATCTTCATCCCTGGGTTACTGCAGACGCTGATCTCCCGGTCCTCCCCTGGTCCTCAGTCACAGCCCCCCACCCCTGAGTGCAGTCAACCTGGGCCAGGTAAAGAAGCAGGAAGACCAGCCCCAGTTCATCCCCATCTCCTGCGCCTCCCTCTGAATTCTCCAGGCTGTCCCACGCCTTCCATTCGCATGGAGAAGCCCGAGCCTCTGGCTCTACACCCCTTGGCTTCACACCTTGACTCTCCAAGCTGCTTCCTCATCTCAGTCTTACCTCTCCACCCCAGGGCTATATATATATTTAGTCTGCTTGCCGTTCCCAGCCCGTGCTTGCTTACTTCTGCCTCCAGTCCCCCCACCCCCCCACCTCTGCCACCGGGAATGCTTGCTGGCTTTCTTCTGCTGCCCCAGGCTTTGTAAAAACACCCTCCCAGCCCACACAGAGCTCTTGAGAAGACTTCCCTCCTATCACTAATAGCCTGTTACTATGGCCGATACACACACACACACAGTGTTTTCACACCACTGTCTCATTTGATCAGTCCTGCTTGCTTCCTTCAGCTAGCATTTAAGGGGTCCCTTCTGAGTACCAGGCCCATAGAAGGATAAAAGAAGGTCCAGGCTTTGCTCTCAGGGAATTCCAGTCTAATAGGTACAAATCCCAACCCAGTTTCTTCAGCCACAGTATGGGGATAATAATGTCTAATTACCTCATAAGGCTGTTATAAGGTTTATATGAAATGCTGCATGAGCCTGACACCTGAAGAGTTTAACAGCGAGGATGTGCTGATGTGCCCACCTTGCAGCTGAGAAGACAGGCTTGGAGCAGTTGTGGACCCGCCCAGAGTCATACAGCCCGAGGGCCAAGGCCAAGGCCAAGTATGATGCTCCAGGCCCTGCCTTACCATTGGACCCTCCATTTCCTGCCCATGCTCCCCTTGCATCCGTCATGTTCCCACCCACTGTTCTCTGAAACAGGCCTCTGAACTGCAGACGCCATCAGGGTAGTGGCATCACTGCCCCAGTCAGGGGCACAAGGTCACTTTCACCCACAGTCCTTTCTCTCAGTCTCCTGTGAGTTCCCCTTTGGCCCAGTGCTTGCCGCTTGAGCCCGGCTGTCTCACTGTGTGAGTGTGCCTCTGGCAAGGAAATGAGCAAGCCTACAGTGGCTCACCCGCCTGGATGCCCATCACCTCACAGCCGGTCCCATTACTTATGTATTTCCACACACACGGATGAGGTCTGCTTCTCGGGCTCCAGGAATTCTGGATTAGGGTAAAAATGCCCGTTTGGCTGAGTGAGGCAGAGGCGACTCAGGTGCCTGAGAAGGCAGCTAGGTGGCAGAAGGGGCACAGAAGGGGGGATGTCACTGATTGGAAAGCATCAGCGGTGTGACGTCAGTGACAGCTAAAAGCATTGCATGTGGGAGAGAGCTGGAAGCACATTTTAAGTGCAGGGGGGACTTTCTGGGACCTCTGTGCAGGAGTCACCTCACAGAGTCTGTGCCCTTCTGAAGTCTGTTTGAGTCGAGAGCCCAATCCTTTCTGGAGGTCTCCCAGGAGGTGGCAGATGAAAGCAAGACTTCCCGAAAGTTTTCAGCTTACTTCATTTTCTTTTCAAACCATATAAATGTATGTGCATGGTTTAAAACGCCATATTTATTTTTCATTATAAAGTCAATATAAGCTTATGGAGAAAGTGGGGAAAACTAGAGGGGAAAATTACCTATAACCCCCTAAGACAAAGCTTGTTGTTTGCTTTCATCTGGCCTGGTTTCTGTGTGCACACATTTACGTGGTTATGATAATAGTTAACATTTCATTTTTGTACTAGTTTCTTAGTAAACTAGTAAAATTTTTTTAAAGGTTTACTTGTATGCAGTTCTGGCTTTTTTAATGTTTGAATGTTTTATGAGATACATACAGAAAAGTGAAGAAAATATATGTAGAGTTCAAGAATACTTTAAAGCACACACCCATGCACTGCCGCCCCCCAGGTAAAAGACTCAAGAAGTGTGTGCAGCTTTCAGAAAGCGCCTCTGGTTCCCTCGCCAAGTCAGCCCCTCGGTGCGCCCCCAGAAGTGGCTGCACCCCGACTTACCTGATAATCATTTCCTGGGTCTTTCATGTTCTGCCACTCAGCCTGAGCACTGCGATTCACTGTCGCCTGATTTTGAGTGGTACGTGAATGGAATCATGCCTCATTTACTATTTTGTGTCTTGCTTCTTTCCCTCCATTGTTTGCATGATGTCGTAGATGACTGTAGAAGACCCAGACCCATTCATACTCATTTTCAGTTTAAAAGAAAAAAAATAGAAGTTTTATTTTTCTGTTCAATTTCTTCCCCAAACCGGGACTTTCTCGGGTAGCCCAGGTTGGTGATGCTTTCCTAGCTGGGAAAACACATTGTTTCCCCTGCTGTGACCTTTCCCGCCTGCACCTTTTCCTGCACCGCAGGTCTCAGACCGAGAAGGGCCTGTGCCCACCCCCTCCCCACCCCCGTCGTGGCAGTGGGCGCTGGCCCCTCCGCCCTGTGGCTGGCATTCTAGGAAACCCTCTCTGGGCCACTGGAGACCCTTGAGCTGCAGCTGCCACCCTTACAAGGAAGTGATGGAATTCCTTCTGGGGCCTGGAGACAGCTGAGGGGACCACGGAGAGCACAGCAGGCTGAGGAATCTGCCAGAGGGTCAGCAGGGGGTGGGGGGCTGCTGATGGTGACCCTACCGGTCACCAAAGGCCTGGTGTTCTCTGGCTCCAGCATCAGTCAGGGATTCTGGTCTCCAGCTGTGCCCACCCCCCTCCGCCCTGCAGCCGCTGGGCTTGCAGGAGAAGGACTGGGCTCGCACTGCCCGCTATTCGGGGTGCCGGGCCCCTGTGAGCCTCAAGTGCAGCAGCTCCCAGCCCCAGTGAGCGAGTGGGCACCTCGAGGAGCTGGGGTGCTGCCCCAATGCCAAGGACTGTGTGGGTGGGCCCGCCCGTGTCGACATACAGAGAAGCCTGTCCGCACACTTGCCCACATTCTCGCTTTGTCTGCCAACAGCTGCCCCGTTTCTCTCTCCGCTGATCTGGGTGAACAAGTGGTCTGCAGCTCCACTCCTTACCACCCTCTCCTGGCTAATCCTCCGGAATGCGGCTTTTGCCCCTGCACACTGGTGCTGGTTGCTCATCCCGCCCAGCCCCACTGCGGGGGGGGCACGTCAGCTGAAGCCGAGGGATTAAAACCTCTTACTTGATCTTAGCCTGTTAAGAACTTACTCCCCCTGGACTGACATACACCTGCCCAGAAGCCAGGCCCGCTTCTGGGCTTCACGTGTGGCGGCTCTTTTGTCCTAAGCTTGTTTTCACCCTTTCTCAGGAGCAAGCCCTTGCTCACCATGTGGACACCCATTTCATGGACAGACCGGAGCACTCTTGCCTCTGTTCCTCTAACTGCCCTGCGTGGGCAGCCCTGGGGCTGGGCTCTCCCCACCTATTCGGTCACATTTTCCCTGTGCTGCTGGGTGGTGATAAAGGTGGTGGCCATATTGCAGACTCAGATGCTTTATGGTCTTGTACATGTGACCCCAGATATGAGCACCTTGGGCCAGCCCTCACCTGGCACCCATGGGCTTCGTCCTGCCCAGCCCTGGGTGAATGTGTCTCAGGGTGGGTGTGACATCGGCCACAGGCTGTCTGCTCTCCATGTGCTTCCCCACCAGCCCGAGCGGCCCTTCCTCCTGTCCTGGTCCCACATCTCAGGTCCCCACTAGCCTGTGGAGAGGCCTGAGCCCCAGATGAGAGATGGACCGTCCCCAGTTTCTCTCCCCACGGCTGGCTGGCTTCTGCTTATAGAATACCTCAAAATGTTTTGCACAAAACTCCCAGGTGACCAAAACCAGGCCCACCACTCCACCAGCCCTGCTGGACGCTGGCGTTGGCCTGAGTTGGCGAGAGAAGCCCAGCAGAGCCCCAGATTCCGGGATGGTGGGTGGAGATGGTGTAGTTGGTTTGGGACAGGCTGGGTGCACTACCTGTGGAACATCCCTGCAGCACACGTGGTCCAGTGGGCACTTGGATGGTGTCGAAGTGCCCGCACTCCCGCACCACGGGCACTGTGAAATTAGGGGCTTCGACACCTGCCTTTGGGAAGCAGAGGACTCGGTGGCAAAGAAACCGGTCAGGGCAGGTGGAGAGTCGCAGCTGGTGGTCCTGGGACAGTGACGGCCGAGATCTCATCTTCTTTCTCTTAGCTTGTCACCTAACTGTTATCAGTCATCAGTTCATACACACTGACCAGGGAAGTAGTGACCTCTGGGGAGGGGCCTGTGGAATGGGGTGAAGGAGGTGCGGGGACTTCGACAGCGACGGTAACGGTGAGCTCATAGGTGTGCGCCGCGTTATTCTCTGTGCCTTACATATATATCATAAATATCATTAAGTCTACTCAAGAGTTGATGAAACCGGTTAACTAATTATAAAATTATACCGTGCCTTAATATTAGTTAAGCTCGTCTAGAGCTTTAGTATTAAGAGAGCAGTTTATTATTTTTTAAATCAAATGTGTGAACTGTAACGCTTGGCTGTTTCCCCCACTCCCCTCCAGCTCCCCACCCTGGCCTTTGCGTTCTGTCGAGCCTTCCTCTTGTTCACGGTTTCCAGTTCAGAGAGGGTCCCTTGCCACAGCAGTGGCCCCAGGACACTGCAGGTGTAGCACCTGCCAGCCCCTTTGGGGACGGCTCACCTGTCATTCTTTCCGAGGTGCCGATCAGAAGGAGAAACATAGCTGCGTGTTCTCATTTTCTTTGCCAGACCACTGCCATACGTTGCCCTTTGCTCCTCTCCCAAATGTTATCTGCCCGGAGCAAGAGAAAAGCCGTGCCATTCCGGGCATCCCCAGTGCGGCCCAGTGCCTGGCGGCTTCACCCCTCCACTCACTACCCCGGTTCGCCATTATGATTGGCTTAATAACACCACGAACACCTATGAACTCACCTTTAAGTGCCACAGGCCCTTCATGTCAGTGGACAGTTGCGTAGCCCTCATCTCCCGTGTTCTTTGATACCACGGTTACCATTGTCTGTAAAGTCACACATTTTTCTGTGGATTCTGCCAAAAGGAAATGTGAGTCTCAAACCAATGCCTGTTAAGAGGAAATGTATGTCTTCATTCAATCCCTGTCAGATCGATGTTAAGGTCTTTTTGCAAGAATGTCACCTTTGCGCCATCCTGGCCTCCCGTATCTGTGCGGAGCCCCCAGGGCCCCCGCAGTCCTCCAGCTGAGCTGCTGGCAGGACAGATCGAGCAGGCTCTCCTCGTCTCGCACCTCCCTGCAGGCACAGGGGAGCTGTGGAAGGTGATGACAGAAGCAGGCAGCTCCAGATCACAGTGCTGGGCTTGTCATTTCCTTGGCAGGGCTAACACTGTGCGCCTTCTAGGAGTGTTGTGGGGGGGGGGGGGACCTTTCATGACGGAGAAGCAGCAGCAGCCGTCACCTTCACTTCCCGCAGCAGGAAGACCCCTGCGCCATTCATTCCACAGCGGAGCTGCTCAACAGCAGCCAAAAGGCAGGGGGCGGGCAGTGCGGGGAGCTTTCTGGTGCCCAGCAAAAGTTGTTAGACAGCAGCAACTATTACTATTTTAAACAGGAGGAGACTTTCTCAAGAAAGACTGCACTCCCAAGCTATAGTGTTATCCCCCACCCACCAGTAGTCCCTGTTTCCCCAGCCTGCACATCACCTAACTCCTCACTGGCTCAGGAGCATGAGGAGCCCGTGCCACGGGATCAGGAAATCGGGGGGCGCAAGATGTGCACATTCGGATAAATCTTGGCATGTCAAATAGATCCATCATCTTGCTATGGGAGACATCATTGTTTCCTTGAATAAATTTAAAAAAAATTAAATCCCTATATGCACAGCACAGCACCACCCCCTTAGTCCTAGAGTGGTTCCCTCGATTCAAGGTCATTGTTGGTCAAGTCCAATAGACTAAAAGGCAGACTCGAAGCTCCATGGCTCTAGAATTCCCTATCTCTGACTTACGTTTTTCTGATAGCATTCAACTATCTGGCACATTTTTTTACTTCTGCCTGGGAGGACAGACATATGGTTTGAATTCTTTCATTTGCATAGACGAAATTGCTGGATGATCAAAGTTTTTGATTAAACAAATAAGAATGTGCGGTACAGCCAGGAGTCTTCCCAGGCGGTGGCATTTATTTGAGGGCCCAGTTGTTACTTGATGATGGTTCGGTTGTACTGTTCATTGCTGCCTCGTGTGGCGTCTCAGTCAGCGTGGGCTGCTGTCACAGTACCGCAGGCTGTGCGGCCCGGACAATGGAAATGCGTTTCTCCCAGTTCCAAAGGCTGGGCCGTCNGATGATCAAAGTTTTCGATTAAACAAATAGGAATGTGTGGTACAGCCAGGAGTCTTCCCAGGCGGTGGCATTTATTTGAGGGCCCAGTTGTTACTTGATGATGGTTCGGTTGTACTGTTCATTGCTGCCTCGTGTGGCGTCTCAGTCAGCGTGGGCTGCTGTCACAGTACCGCAGGCTGTGCGGCCCGGACAATGGAAATGCGTTTCTCCCAGTTCCAAAGGCTGGGCCGTCCCAGACCAAGGCATCAGCCAGTTCAGTTCCTGGGGAGCACGTTCTTGCTTGTTTGCAGACAGTCATCTTCTCCCTCTGTCCTCACATGGTGAGAGAGGTCACTTGTCTCTTCCCGTAAGGGAACTAATCCCGGTTATGGGGGCCCCACCCTCGTGACCCGAATACCCGCCCAAGGTCCCATATCCAAATGGCCTCACACTGAATTCGAGTTTCAACCTATGAATGTGAGGGGAACATAAACATTCACTCCACGTCATGAAGTCAGCCAGCGGGCCAGATACTGGCTCACCAGCTAACTTACGTTCTGGAATAAAATGGGTGACTTGAAGCATCATAAATTAGTGAAACTGACCCTGATCCCCTCTCGACCCCTGACTGTAATACTCTACATGTGTCGTCCCACCTGGAGCGGAGGGACACAGTCACAGCCCGTGGCTGGTGCAGGGCTCAAAAGCATGTATTTTAACAGTTGTGCTCAGCTTCTTTCCCTCTGGGGGGGACTCTCCTCGGGTCCATCCACAGTGTCTCCCCGACCACCTCACTCAGCTAAATTCACACACTGAGACACAGACAACAGAGAGGCTGCGGAAAAGGATGTCAACAACATCTTTTCTTTGTTTAGTTTAGCAAAGACTAGCAGAGAAAGCTGTAGAGATGATGTGCGATGCCTGGGGGAGGTGAGAAGCACACGAATGTCAGTCGTCAGCTGCAAGGGGCACAAACCACAGAAAGTTATTTCTCACAGGTCTGAAGGCCGGGAGTCCGAGTCAGGTGCCAGGTGACAGTTCGTTTCTAGTGAGGACACTTTTCCTGGCCGGTAGATGGCCATCCTGTCTTCTCTTGGTGTCCTCATGGGGTCTTCTGGACAGTGTGTGGTGCTGGGGTAGGAGCGGGGACAGAGAGAGAGCACCCTGGTGTCTCTTCTTAAGAGGGCACTAATCCTATCTGATCAGGGCCCCCCACCTTGATGACCTCATTCAACCTTAAAAACTTCCTTAGGGCCCCAGCTCCTAGGGCAGCCACCCTGGAAATGCGGGAGGACACAAACATTCCGTCTGTAACAGCCCGAAGACAACCGTCTGGCCTTTCAGTCCCTGCTCTGTTACAGACGCGTTGTGTGACTTTTAGGAAATTCTCTAGCTTTCAAAAATATGGACTCTGGGAACGCAATCTGGAACATAGAAATCTGAATCTCTGGGGGTGGGGCTTGAGCGTAGCTCCTTTTCAAAAGCTCCTTAGATGAGCTCACTCATGTGCAACTGGCCGAGGTAGCAGACCTTTTGAGGCAAACACAGGAGGCGGAACTGAAGCAGAATCCATCTGAAGAGTGATGTGAATTAAGCAGCCGTGGGGCTTGGAGAATTTGGCTCTCTGAGACACGCCTCAGGACCCCCTGACATCTTCAGGACCACGTGGTGCAGGGGACATCGGCCATACAAGACCTCTATCTGGGTTTGACTCAGATACTTAGTGGCCATAAGTCCCTTACTTAGCACTTTCAGCTTTCTCACCTGTAAAATGCCAGTCCCAGGCTTTCTCTGGAACAAATTGAGACAGCAGATACGAAAAGGCTTTAGAACCCACACGGCATTTCAGGAAGGTAAACACTGGTGTTTCTTTGGGTCTCAGCGTCACCCTGACTGCCACTGTGTCGTGACTTCCAGTGAGTCCCACTGTGAGGTCACAGGCCCCAGCTGGCTGCAGGACCGTTGTCCTCAGGCTGTGGAGAAACTTCCTCCTCGTCCCTACTCACTTCACTCGGCCCATAGGGTCTGGGCTCAGATGGTAGGGGGTGGAACCTCGGTGGCCGTGGAAAGGGACTTTGACCTTGACCTCTCTCCCTTTCTGTAGGAACATGCTTGCCAACTCAGCCAGCGTGCGGATCCTCATCAAGGGAGGCAAAGTGGTGAATGATGACTGCACCCACGAGGCGGACGTCTACATCGAGAATGGCATCATCCAGCAGGTGGGCCGCGAGCTCATGATCCCCGGAGGGGCCAAGGTGATCGACGCCACCGGGAAACTGGTGATCCCTGGCGGCATCGACACCAGCACCCACTTCCACCAGACCTTCATGAACGCCACCTGTGTGGACGACTTCTACCACGGGACCAAGGTAACGCTCCCCTTGGCTGAAGGGGCCCACCACTTTGGCTTCTGTTTCTGGGGCTGCTCCAGGCTAGACCCAGGTGAATTAGCCGCCCCCATTGCATTGCCAGGAGGAAGAGGGTGCTCTCAGGGGGCCACTGTGGCAACAGAAATTGGAAATGCCAGGTTAGATGTCATGGATTTCCATGGTTACAGAAAAGGGTGCATTGAGGCCTATTTTGCGGATCACATCACTTATCTCTGCACCCAGGCTGGGAACTGACTTTTTATATTTTTATGTTATGTAATACAGACCTAGTGGAAGAAGAGAATTCGCCAGTGCGTTTTATTGTCCGTGTATGTGGTGAGGGTGGGGGGTTGGTCTGATGGGCTCCTTTATGAAAAGCAAAATCAATTCCCTAAAGACTGTGAAAAACACGTGTTTCTTGTAGATGACTTTAGTGGCAGAAATGATGAAACAGACATGGCTATTGTAACTATCTTCTATTATCTCTCCTAGCTTGTTTGCTATTTTTAAAAACAGCTTGAAAAATCCCGGTAGTGGGTCCGCTTTCAAAGGGCATTATCACGGACCGTACTGAAGTTATTGAGCTGGGCCTCCGCGACTGCGTGCTCCTGAGTACAAAATGCAAAAATTCAGACCAGTGAAACAAATGGAGTAGGAGGACATTACATTTTGCGAAAGGAGCAACAAGCGGGTTCTTGTACCTTGCCTCTGTGCTCCATAACCTCTGTCACTGCTGTCACCTCTTCACATTGTCATAATCTCTCACATACCAGCCTGTCCCTGGGCACCAGAAGATGGGCTTCTTAAAGGCCCAATGACCTAGAACCAGAGTAGGTACCCAGTAAGTGTTTGTCAGGTGAATGAGTGAGGTATTCCTCCCCTCGTGGGCCTCCTCTGCACCCAGCTATGCAGCAGAGTCACCTGTGAAGATTTTTAAATGCAGAACTGAATCAGAGTCTCAAGGGCCACCAGCCCTGGCCCTGGCAGCAGCAGCATCTTGTCCTGTCTGATCTACAAAGGACTTGCCCTGTAATATTTCCTGGGCAAGAAGGTCCCATAGCTGTAGGTCTGTGTCCTTTGTTAGCCCACAGCCTCAAATTCCCATGGCCCTGCACCCTAAAATCCTACCCCTTATCTGCCTGGAGTTCTCAGGGAGCCTTTTTCCATGCTTAGGGCTCACCCCCTAGGGGTCCATCTTCCTGGAGTCTCAGGCTGCTTCTGCTGCTGGCAGCCACTGACAAGGCCTCGCACACACACCCCCAAAGGGCATGGCCGGGGCTGCTAGAACAGGCAGGGGCTGGTCTTGTGGTCACAGCTCTATGGGCCAGCCCACCTCAGGCAGATGGCCCTTAACGTCTCCCTGAGGATATGCCCCCTTCCCAATCCAGGGGCAACAGAACAAGCCCTAGGAGGTTGTGCTGAGGCAAGGGTGCTCCTAAGCCTACTTCTCTGGCATCTGGGGACACACCTGCCCACTGGAGCTGAGCCCAGGGAAGAGAGGTGGGAGGCAGACCCTCCCTATTTTCTCCTCTGAGAATGCTCCTGGGCCCTGCAGGTGGTGCTTCACTGATGAAATGGGGAGCCCCACCCTTATACGCTGTCAGGGTCCTCTTGCAGTCAGTCTGTCCCTTCTGAAGTGAGTGAACATATCTGGTCCACCATCTCATGCACTTGCGCCAGGCCAGTGTTGTTCGTGGTTATGGCTGGTATTTTTATTAAAGTGTAGCATAAATACCAAGAAGTGCATAAATATTAAGTATACAGCATCGTCACAACTGAGCCCACCTTGTGACCCGCAGGCAAATCAAGAAACCAAATTGAAATATAATTCACATACCATGCAGTTTACTATTTAAAGTGTAGAAGTCAGTGATCTTTAGTATATTCTCTGTAAATTGGTTTTGGCTGTTTATGTAAATGAAGTCAGGCACCCTGTGCTGGCTTCTTTTGCTCAGCATTGCTTTTGTGAAATTCCCCCGTGTGGTCATGTGTCACGTGCTTTCACTGCTTTATAGAGCGCCACTGCGCGATATACCACATGGAGCACTCACTCATTCTGCTGCCAGTGGGCATCTGGGCCGTTGCTAGTGTGAGGCGATCGCAAATACATGTCTTTTGGCAGACACATCTCTGCACACGTTTCTACGGGGAGTATTCCCAGGAGTAGAATTGCTGGGACATAGGTAACATATGTTCGGCTTTAGGAGATACTGCTAAATCATGTTCCAAACGGATGGTAACGGTGTGTACTCCCAGCCGTCATGTAAGAGAGGTCACAGTATTTATCATCACCACGATGCTGATAACCACACCAGCCCATGTTGGGTCCCTTCTGTAGCGTGCTCAGGCCTTGCACCAAAAATTGTAGCTTGGCCCTGGCCAGGTGGCTCAGTGGGTTAGAGCATCACCACCGTTACAGGTTTCATCTCCAGTTGGGGACATACAAGAAGCAACCAATGAAAGCATAAATAAGTGGAACTACAAATCAGTGTTTCTCTCTCCCTTCCTCTCTTTAAAATCTATTTTTTTAAGAATGTAGCTTTCTGGTTATTTTCCCCACTTGGAAGACCTTTAGTCGGGGCCAGATGCCACACCGTCGCTACTCTCTACCAGTCTCTCGGAAGGCAGGCTGGCCTTCTTTGTCTTATTTTCTACACTGTCATCTGCCAGGGCCTCATTAGCCCACAGTGACAGCTTTCCCCTGAGAGCCTTTAGCTTTTTTAGCCCATGAGGGCCTCTGCACATGGATCTCTGAGCAAGGTGGTGGGTAACTCTTGATCTTCCCCAGGCCTGCATCCGTGGAAGCAGGTGCTTCTGCAAAACACAGAAAAGCCCCTGTGTGATTAAAGACCTCAGTTCTCCCAGTGCCTGCGGGTTTAGGCTACCTCGGGTACCCCACCCCCACCCATGCCAGGCCCGAGTTGTGGGGAATGCCCCAGCTACCCTGGCCCCTAGTGTCACCTAAACAGGTCCTTCAGTCATGCCCATCCCCTGAGCAAGACTGCACCTTGCCCTTGTCCCCCTGCGCACATTGAGTTCTGTTTCGTAACACAGCCATGATCCTGTCCTCCCCGACCCCTTCAGTGGACCCCACCCAAAGTAGTCCTGCCTGGGGCCTCCCATTCTCCCGAGAACTGGCTTCCTGCCCCGGAACCCCCTCCCTTCCAGGATTTCCCCTCCGCACTGGTGCTCCTACCCCTGGATATTTCGGGTTCCTCTTTCCTCTGGTTCCTGACAATCTCCTGGGGAGAGAAAACGCTCTGCTGTTGCAACAGTGCTCCCAGGATGTGTGGGTTTAATTATTTACATGGCCTGGGACTCGCACACAGGCTGCACCCTGATAAATCGCCACTGACCTACTTAGGACCTTCTAAGAAAGGTAGCAGTGGAATCACTCGAAGCACCTGGGTTCCTAACGGAACAATAATTCCAAGGAAAAGCTCACCGGAGTGATTAGCCTAGAGAAAAAAGAGAGATCAAGTTGCATCTTTTTGTTCTTGTCTGGCAGATCCGTGGGACCTTGAACTCTGCTCCCCCTAAGCACTTGCAGGCTTGTCAGTTTGGCGGCACCAGCCAGGGCTGGGAAAACAAGACCGTTGAAGGCCTGGCTTTTCCGAGAGCATCTGGGTCTCCATTGTGCTGGGTCTAAAGGGATTTCTCTAGCGCTCCCTTAACAAGCGCTTCGCCTGCCTGCGCCTCTGTCAGAGGCTGTGGCAGGCTCTGCCTGGCTCCCCTGGCTCTGCGGCTCCTGCTCACAGCTGGTCACTTGATCCTCCTCCCACACCCCCATCCTCCCCAAGGCCCAGTACCTGGGTTTCCAGGGGTGCTTGTTAATGGCCCAGGCTCCACCGAAGACGGAGGTTGTCTCCTGCGGAGGGGCAAGGGGACGAGGGGAGGAAAGAGAACCAGTAACACCAGCTGGGTCAATAAAGGTCTAGGATTGCAGGTGGGTCATGGGGTCTTTTGTTATTATTCTGCTTAACTTGCAAGTTGTATTTATTCCTTAGTGTACATCTCATATTACATAATAAAGACTGTTAGTTAATGCACCCCACCGACTAGGTGGGAACACCAGAACCAGGCTTTTTAAACTGCAGGCACCGCCCCTTCACTGAGAGGTTGATAGTGGGGGTAGGCGTGGATGATGGAAACAAGCCTCCTAGATGCCTTTCCTGCCTCCCGCTCCCCGCAAAGCATATTAATAACCACTGTCTGGGCCAGTCGATGGTTTTCAACCCTTGGCAGCAAATTACATTAGAACTACTTGGGGGAATTTTAATTTAAATGGTACTAGTGTCCAGGCCCCACCTCAGACCAATGAAATCAGTGTCTCTAGGTCTGCCTCTCCCCCATCAGTATTTTTTTTATTTTTTTAATTTATTGATTTTAGAGAGAAAAACATTGATTTGTTGTTCTACTTATGCACTCATTGGTTGGTTCTTGTATGTGCCTGACCAGGGACAAAACCTACAGCCTTGGCATCTTGCACTGATGCCCTAACCAATTGAGCTACCCGGCCAGGGCCCCCATCGGTATTTTTTTAAAGCATTTTTGATGATTCTAACACTGGCAGGCACATTATTAAGGAACTTTCTCAGCTATTTTGACTGGCACATCGACCTGCCTATTACTTCTGTTGCCCGACTGACCCTCACCCTACATGCCAGGGCTGACCTCTGAATCCTTTCTGGAAGTGTGGGTCTACCCTGACTTTGCCAGTCTCATTCATTTGCTTCTCTCCTATTTGCATCCCAGGGTTCCATCATCGGGCTCCCAAACCCCACCCTGTACTTGCTTAGTTTCCCTGGCCATGTTCTGCCCTCCTGTCTATACCCCATAGAAACCATGTGTGAGAGAGACGTTGGCTGCGTGCGGCAGGGGTGTCGTCGAACGGAAGTCTGGCTGGGTCTCTCCCTCTTCTTTGAGGGCCCAGAGACTCCCTCTTGCCTGTGCCAGAGCCATCTGGTCGCAGAGACAACCTCCCACCAACTCAAAAGCAGTAGCAGCAGGACGTCTATTCTTGTTGTCAATCAGCAGTGGGAGCCAGATTCCAACCAGGAGGGTGCTCAGCCAGCGTGCAGTCTGCCCGGGGGATGTCCGATGGTGTAAGCAAGCTAGGATGGCCGGCCGCAACCCAGCTCCCGTGGAGGGTTCCTAACATGCCCTCTCCTCCCGCTGTGGAGTCCTGAGATATGACAGGCTAGGACATAGACGATTCCCTGTGTGCCCTACCTGCCAACCTCCTCACCAAGGTTCCCACTGATCCACTGGGCAGCCTGTGTTCTTTGCCTTTGCAGTTTGCAGTCTTGGAATTAAACCTTTAAGTGCTCCTCACTTCCTTTCTTTTTGCTTGACTCCAGTATTCTGTCCGTTGCTGTTTAATTCTGACTGAAGTGTCTTTTTAGTCTTTTGTAAAGCTCTGCAATAACATTTTCTACTTATTGGGATCCAGACTCACAGAATCTTGCTCATTAATTGATGTTCCCAAGTTCACGTATGTCTGTAAAAAGGTGGAAGGGACCTTGGAAATCTAATCCGGCCCCCTCCCATTGACAGGAGGATGAATAAATTGCCCCAAACTCCACAGGTACTGGGACCAGAATGCAAGTTTCTCGGTCTGAGGCCCTTTTCACCACACCACTTGGGGGCTCCTGAAACCCCAGAGCTGGACAGCCCCTACATTCAGACAGCCTGTGACTTCTTGGTGGGCTTCACACACACAGTCTCCTTGACAGTGAACTTGCTGGACCAGAGGAAGGCATCCCAGAACTGATATGTGTTGGCTGACAGCGCCGTGAGCACTGCCTCCTCGAGACGACGCTTTATGAAGCACCCCCTCCCCTGGGGGAGGAGCTCTGACATCAGTGCCCTGGAGCTGACAGTTTTTACCCTTTACAGACAGGTGCTGTGAGGATTAACGGGGTGATGCATGAAAAACACCAACCAGGGTGCCTGGCACAGAGGACGCGTGCAATAAATATTGGGCCCCAGGCTGCAGCATCCGCCCTTCACCCGGGGCCTGGCCTCGGCTGCCTGTCTCACAGTCTCGTAGGTTACTTGACCCACCCACTCGGACTTCGCAGCGGACTTATTCTGCTGTCCATGTAGCACCCGTGCTGCCTGTGTGCGTGGGCCAGCTGCTGCCCTACTGTGCCTATGCTTCCCGCTGACCTGCCGCCCTACTGGTCTGGCCGTGCTGGTTGGGGTCTGTCTTCTCTGAGTCACCCACAGTCACACTAGAACTCCATGACAGCTTTGTGACATGACCGCCCCTCCCCAGCCACCTGGGAGGATGTCCCTTCTCCTACCTCTTCCCGTGGCACCTCATACCGGCACAGGGGCTCTGTCAGTTTTCTCTTATTTTGTAACAAGCTACCACGGATTTAGCGGTTTAAAACAATACCCATTTACGAGCTCGCAGTCCTGTAGGTCTGAAGTCTGGCCACAGAGGGACTGGGTTCTCTGCCGAGGGTCTCACAAGGATGCAGTCCCGGTGCCAACAGGGCTGCATTCTCAAATGGAGTGCAGGGTCCTCTGCTAAGTTCACGTGGTGGTAGCACGTTTCTTGCAGTTCAAGGACTCAAGTCCCCGATTCCTTGCTGGCTATGGGCTAAGGGCCCTTCTCAGCTCCCAGAGGCTGTTGGCCTCGATTGCCGCGTGGCCCCTCCACCTTCAAAGCCAGGCTCTCACTGTGAGTCCTTCTCACGCTTCAAAGCTCTCTGACTTTAGAATCTCTTTCTGCAGGCAGAACCCGCCCCTTTAAGAGCTCACCAGATTAGCCCACTGAGATGATCGCCCTTTCTCTAAGTCAGCTGTGCCACGTAACATAACCGAATCCCGGGCGTGCTATCCCCTGTATTCACAGGGTTCCCCCCACTCTGACTCGAGGAGACTGTGTAGAGTCTGGGGCTCGGGAAGTCACCTGCCTACCTCACGGTGGTCACGTGCTGAAACACTGCCATCCCGTAGATATTTTGCCCTGGTACATCTCTTGCTTAAACCTTTTTAAGGTCCCACGTTTACCTTTTCTTTTTCATGAAATGTCACCTGGGCCATCCTCTACCAGCGTCCCGTGCCTCCTATGGGTCATGTCCCTGCTTGAGAACCAGCAATGCCGCCCTGTTGACTGAGACATCAGGCTTGGACATCTGGGTCTTCGCCCTGGGCCATGCCCCTCGGACCTCGTGCTCCCATCTAATCCTCCCCAGCTGCTTCCCAGCGCGTCCATCAGGATGAGGGCTGTCTCATGAACACCCCCACCCCCGTGGGCATCCATGCTCCCTGCTGCCATCCCTCCTCCCGACTTCTTCTGTCTTCTCACCAACTGAAATGTCCTGGGGCTTTCACACTGTGTCCTGTATAAAGTTCATCTCTTAGCTAGACTGGAGACTCAGAGGAACAAAGACCAAATGTTTTTTTTTAAGATTTTATTTATTTATTTATTTTGAGAGAGAGAAGAGGAGGGAGGGAGAAAGAGAAGGAGGGAAACATCGATGTGTGAGAGATACATCGATTGGTTGCCTCTTGCACACCCTCAACTGGGGACCCAGCCCACAACCCAGGCAGGTGCCCTGACTGGGAATCGAACTGGCGACCTTTCATTTCGCAGGCCTGCACTCAATCCACTGAGCCACACCAGCGTGAAAAGACCACAATTTATGTTTAACTCGTGACTCACCATGGAATTCGCATAGCTCTAAACACAGAGTAGCCACTCCAGAAATAGAGAAACATCCGCATAGCGTGTCGTTCTGAACACAGAGTTGACGAGATGGGAGGGGTTTGAATTTCAGCTCCGCATTTACTAGTTGTGTGATTTGAGTGAGTTCGTCTGTCTGTCCCTCAGTGTCCATCTCTGAAAAATGGGGATTACATCAGTATTTTGTGAATATGAATGACTATTCGTAAAGAACTTAAAATAGTCTTGGGTGCTGACGAAGCACCGTACGAGTGCTTGTTAAATAAATGAATCGGTCAGGCTGCTCGAGGACTGACCCCTGGAAAATCCTTTGGCGTGGTTTCCCCAGGAGTGTGGGTATTAAACTGCAAAGTATCCAATGGGCACCAAAAAACCTGGATTCCATTTCAATGCCCCGGGCTGACTGTGTGTGCTTTAGATTCCATGTGGACCCTGGTGGTAATGATGGTGACTTCTAGTTAACTTTCTCGCTTTCTTGAAAGCAGAAATAGCTAGTCCTGAACTCTGCAGGCATCGGAGCTATTTAAAGATGTCCTGCTTCAAATCGGTTAACTTGCTTATGAGCTGGCAACCTTTCTGCCACATCTGCATTGATTGGCAGGCCAAAATGCAGGCCAGGTCGGCCCTTAGAACAAATGGAAGGGAGGAGATCCATCGTTTCTTACACATTTTCACATCTAGTATTGGGAAGAATCCCCTATGGAGTCCAAGCAGCTCCTCCATTCTTAAAATAGAGAGTATTTGCAAAGGACTCATCTCCAGAGAGACAAAAACCTTTGGTTAAAGAATAGAGATGAACGCACCCTCTGTGGTGGAGCCCAGGCATCTTGGAAACCTTTCATGCTTCATACAAGAAGTTCTGCTTTTATTCTCTCATCCTTTGGGGTTTAAAAAAAGAAAAAAAGAAGAAGGAAAACACATTATGTACTGTGCACATACTTCAGTGATGCATATCGTATATGAATGGTATTTTTTCCATTTTTTCTTTTTCTTAAAGCTTGCATATTTTTAACATTTCAAGAAATATTTGAGTATGACATTATCGAAAGCTTCAGAAGTCTCACTTGACAGTCTCTCTTCCCCAGACCTCACTGAGGTTTGCCATATTCCCGTATGGAACGTTAGGGCCTTAGAGCGGCTCGGTAACAGGTAGAAATGTGGGCAGACACCGCATTTCCCCCTGGGGGTTCCTGCCTTCCTGTCCCCTCAGGTTGTCACTGCAGCCACCACGTTTCTTCCTCCTTGTGATCCTTTTTTATCTCTAGTTAATTAAAAATTAGCTGTAGGGTCTTTAATTAGTGACTATATGAATATGAAACTATGGGCCAACTATAGTGAGAACTTTCTTATTAACCAGTATTTGTCTCTCATATTACACTCACATTCACACACTCGTACACTTGCACATACTCATACTCACACACTTGCACACTCACACTCACTAATGCACAGAATTTTAGAGCTGGAAGGAGCAACCATTAGAGATTAATGAGTTCATCCGCTAATCCATTAATAACTTTCCTGCTTAGATTTAAACTCTCCATGGTATTCTTAATTAATATTTAAAAGTGAAATTAAACTTGATGTATGTTGGGGAACTCTATTCTTGGGAAGAATATATATAGAATGAAGAAGGTCGTGATTAATCTAGGAAGCCAGTTTTTTTTAAAAATCTGTGTTACTTTTTTTATTCAACAACTCAATTGAGTTGTAATTGACATACAATAAGCTATTCATTTTAAAAGTGTATAATTTGATTCATTTTGACGTATGGATACACTGGGAAGCCATCATCATTAATGTAATAAGCATACCTGTGACCCCTAGAACCTTCTTTGTATCTCATGTAACCCTTCCCCACCCCAGACGGCAACCAATCTGTTTTCTGTCACCAGATTGGTTTGTATTTTCTCACTTTTTAAAGAAGATTTTATTTATTTACTTTTATAGAGAGGGGAAAGGAGACAGAAAGGGGGGGAGAGAAACACCAGTGTGTGGTCGCCTTTTGCACACCCCCTACTGGGGACCTGGCCCACAACCCAGGCATGTGCCCTGACTGGGAATCGAACCAAGGACCCCTTGCTTCGCAGGTCAGCACTCAATCCACTGAGCCACAGCAGCCAAGGCTATTTTCTCACATTTTTATGTAAATGGAGTAATACAGTATGTTTGCCTTGTTTGGTCTGAGTTCTTTCAGTGTTATTAAGTTGTGGCTAAAACAGATGAAGCTGCTCTGAACATCTGTGTATGAGTGATTACGTACATTTATGCTTACATCTCCCTTGCATAATCACCTGGAAGTGGAATACCTAGGGCAGATGAAATGTGTGTGTGTAGCTTTTTTTGTTTTGTTTTTTAAATATATTTTATGGATTATGCTATTACAGTTGTCCCATTTCCCCCCCTTCACTCCCCTCCACCCTGCACACCCCTCCCCCGCTATTTCCCCCTTTTGTTCATGTCCATGTGTCGTAAGTTCTTTAGCTTCTACATTTCCCATACTATTATTGCCCTCCCCCGTCTATTTTCTACCTACCATCTATGCTACTTATTCTCTGTACCTTTTCCCCCATCCTCTCCCTCCTCCCCTCCCCACTGATAACCCTCCATGTGATCTCCATTTCTGTGGTTCTGTTCTGGTTCTAGTTGTTTGCTTAGTTTGTTTTTGTTTTTGTTTTAGGTGTGGTTGTTAATAATTGTGAGTTTGCTATCATTTTACTGTACATGTTTTTTATCTTCTTTTTCTTAAATAAGCCCTTTTAATATTTCATATAATAAGGGCTTGGTGATGATGAACTCCTTTAACTTGACCTTATCTGAGAAGCACTTTATCTGCCCATCCATTCTGAATGATAGCTTTGCTGGATAGAGTCATCTTGGATGTAGGTCCTTGCCTTTCATGACTTGGAATACTTCTTTTCAGTCCCCTCTTGCCTGTAAGGTCTCTTTTGAGAAATCAGCTGACACTCTGATGGGAACTCCTTTGTAGATGACTGTCCCTTTATCTCTTGCTGCTTCTAGGATTCTCTCCCTCATTTTAATCTTGGCTAATGTAATTATGATGTGCCTTGGTGTGTTCCTTCTTGGGTCCAACTTCTTTGGGACTCTCTGAGCTTCCTGGACTTCCTGGAAGTCCATTTCCTTTGCCAGATTTGGGAAGTTCTCCTTTGTTATTTGTTCAAATAACTTTTCCACTTGTTGCAGTTCCTCTTCCCCCTCCGGTACCCCTATAATTCGGATGTTATAATGTTTAAAATTGTCCTGGAGGTACCTAAGCCTGTCCTCATTTTTTTGAATTCTTATTTCTTCATTCTTTTCTGATTGGTTGTTTCTTTCTTCCTTCTGGTCCACTCCATTGATTTGAGTCCCAATTTTCTTCCCATCACTATTGGTTCCCTGTGCATTTTCCTTCATTTCACTTAGTGTAACCTTCATTTTTTCATCTAATTTGTGACCAAAACCAACCAGTTCTGTGAGCATCCTGTTCACCACTATTTTGAACTGTGCATCTGATAGGTTGGCTGTTTCTTTGTCGCTTAGTTGTATTTTTTCTGGAGCTTTGATCTGTTCTTTCATTTGGGCCAATTTTTTTGTCTTGATGCATCTGTTATGTAGTGAGGGGCAGAGCCTCAGGTGTTCACCAGGGTGGGGCAACCCAGTCGCAGGGTCGTGACACTGTATGTGGGGCAGGGGTCCAAGATGGAACAATGGCACTTTCTCCACTCTCTGCTGGATTTCAGTCACTTCCCCAAGCAAACTGGGCCCTTCTGGTGCTGATTCCCAGGTGGGTGGGCTTGTGTACATTCTAGGACCCTGTGGGTCTCTCCAACAAGCTCTCCTGTGAGGCTAGGAGTCTCTCTTGGCACCTCAACCCCCACAGGTGTTTTCAATCAGTGTTTTGAGGCTTTTTTTTCCAGCGCTGGGGCCCTGGGTTGTGCAGTCTGGCCCGCTCCCCCGTTTCGCCTGGTTTATCTGCATGCAAATGTGGGACTGGGTGCACGGTGCCCCGAGCCCTCGCTGCCCTGAGTCCTCTCCGCCCCTCCTACTGGTCTGGATGAATGTGTCCACTTTAACTCCTTGGTTGTTAGACTTCCATACAGTTTGATTTTCTATCAGTTCTGGTTGTTTTTTGTTTTAAAATTGTTGTTGTCCTTCTTTTGGTTGTGCGAGGAGGCTTCCATCTTGACCGGAAGTCTTATGTTTGGCTTTTAAGGCCATCGTTAAACTGGTTTTCAAAGCTATTGTGACATTTTATATTTCTTCCAGGCTCCACATCTTTGCTGTCACTTGTTACAGTTGGTCAGTCTTTTTAATTTTAGCCATGCTCACAGGTGTGTGTGGTGGTGTCGTGTGGTTTTCACCTACATTTCCCTAATGTCTAATGTCCAATGTCTTTGTACACACCCTCTCTGTATCTGTGGTGAAGTATTCACATTTTTAAAACTTTTTGTTTGCTAATATTTTAAGTTGTTAGTTTGTTTTTATTGGGTTGTCAGAGTTGTTTGTTCCAGTTACAAGTCATTTGTCGGGTATGTTGTACAAATAGTTCTACCAGTCTGTTTTTTTTTCTTAACAGTGTCTTTTGAAGAGCAGCCATTTTTGATTTTCGAGTTCAATTTGCTGATTTTTATTGATTTTTTAACAGTTCAGTTTTTGCGCTGTAATCGAGACGTTTTTGTGACATCCAAGATCCCTAAGAATATTTTATTTTCTTTTAGAAGTTTGATAACCATAGCTCTTACATCTAGGTCTGTTTCAAGCTGGTTTTTGCATGTGACATGTGACCCAGTTCCGGGTTTTTGCATGTGGCTATCCAGCTGTTCCAGCACCGTTTGCTGGAAAGATGATCCCTTGTCAAAACTCAGTTGACCACATAATGCACGTGGGTCTATTTCTGGATTCTCTTTTTTGTTCTTCTGATCTGTCTGTCCGTCTTTACACCAATACTACGCTGTCTCAATCATCATAGCTCCACAATAAGATTTGAAAGCAGGTATTGTCAGTTCTGCAACTTTGTTCTTCTTTTCCAAAGTTGTTTTGGCTCTTCTGTGCCCTTGCCAGCAAACTTTTTCAGTGCAGGCTGTAAACCAAAAGCATAGGAGATCCAAGAACTGAGCGTATTAGCCAAACACTTGGTAAAAAAGGAGCCGGACTAGGTGTTGGGGCCGAGATGAGGTCCAAGAGCACATCGTCCTGTGGGACTTGGGGCTGCTTGTTGGTGTAGGTGTGTTGTCCTCCCCTCACCCACATCCTCGTTCACTGTGAACTGTGGTGATGTCTCAGGGAAGCATGCATCCTGCTCCTTCTTTGCCTCCCACTTAGAGGCAGTGGCTAACGGGGGTGGAGCAGAGATCCTGAGAGGACTGGATTAGGTAAAACTTTCACAGACTGAAGCTCTCACCACGGAGCTGTTGCCACCCTCTCCTCTACGCACTCCCCACCTCCAGGTTTTCGATCTTAGTGCCCTGTGCTATCGCCGGGCCTGGGCTGTGGCTTCTCCTGTCTGGTTTGGCGCCCTGGCTCTCACTTTGTCAGGCTTACGACACTCTGGGACCCGTGTTTGGGAGAGCGCCCTGGCTTTGCATCTCTAAGCTCTAGACTGAGGGGCCCACCAAAGAGGGTGTTTTTCCTGCTTGCTGAGCTCCTAAGGGGCTCTAGGATCCCACACACCACCCCCCAGTGGTACCTGGCTGTGCATGACTCTCCAAGGGACCTGCACGTGAACTCCCATCCCCGGGCCCACTTGTCCAAGCCCTTCTTTACCCTTATACACCTGTTCGATCTTTAAAGTCCCCCCAGGCAGGTCTTACTTAGTATCCCTCCTTTCCAGGGAGGTGGGGAAGCTGAGTCCCCAGGAAGTGAAATGACCTGCCAGGCTAGTAAGTGCAGGGACAGGCCTGCCTGGCCCCCTCTCAGTCCAGCCCCCCAATTCCCCCATGCCTGTATGCAGGGAGGACTCAGGGCAGCCTCTCAGTAGTCTGACGGCACTGTTGTCACTTAGCTTTGGGACCAAAATGAGGCCTATCACAGGGAAGAAGAGCAAGTGGGGTTACATGTGATTTATTTCTGGATTGTTGACCAGACCCTCCTGTCTGGCATCTGTGGGCAGCCTGGACTTTTCTTCGTAAAGGTGGTCGTGGCCTGCTGGCCTGTCAACTCTACCACTTTGGGATTCAAAGGGACTCTGCTAAGGAGGATGGGTGACAAAGGGCCCCTCTGTGTGGCTCTATTTTAGAATGCTTTCCCGGGGCCCCTGGGCTTCTCAGAAGCTGGCAGCCACGTTCTCTCTGCCACATAACTCCCTTTGAGGATCATCTCCAGTCTCCATGGTAACTGCAAGTTGGGAGACAGCCGGCTCTGTACTGTGGCTTTGTATTAAACACAATGAATTTAAATTGGATGCTCAGCAGTGAAGATATTCATTCTGGATTAGAGAGAAGCCTGGAGCTCCTCATTTCATAATTTTCCATGTTGGCACAATGCTCAGTTTTAGCCCTGTAATTCGAGCCCAAGCCACGCCCACCCCTCTGTTTCTAAACTCCAGTGAGGCGCAGTTTCACTCTGGCAGAGGCATCTCCGGGCCAGGAGTCCTGTCCAACGCCCCCCCNCCACCCCCCCCCCCCCCCCAGTCAGGCCCACTCTATGAGCTCTAGAAGCGGCAGCTTAATGTATAGGAAACCTGGGGGCTCTAGAATCTGATGGGCCCTCACTCCTTCTGGCTGGCTGATTTCCTCCCAGCCTGTGTTCTTATCTGTACAATAAGAAGAGCAACCTGCACCCCACAGAATCATATTTTTATTGTGCTAAAATATACATAAAATTTGCTATTTTCATCATTTTAAGTGTACATTTCAGTGGCATTAGGTACATTCACAAAGTTGTCACCCCGGTAATTCATCTCCAGAACCCTTTCATTTCCCCAGCTGGAGGGCCTGACTTACCAAATACTAACTTCCCCCTCCCACCTTCCCCAGCCCCTGGCAGCCACCACGCACCCCACTTTCTGTCTCTGTGAATTTGATGGCTCTAGGTCTCTCACGTAAGTGGAACTATGTGGTATTTGTCCATTTGTGCCTGGCTGATTTCCTTTAGTAGAATGACCTCAAGGTTCATTCATGCTGTGCCAGAATTTCCTCCTTTTTAAGGCTGAATAACATTCCATCGTGTGGATACTGTGTTTATCCACCGATCGACACTTGGGGTGCTTCTACCTTTTGACTGTGTTGAACATGCTGCTGTGGGTCTGGGGGTGCGAGTGTCCGAGCCCTTGTTCTCGGTGACAGAGTCACCCCGAGGGTCGATGGGATAATGAATGTTGAGAACCTCGCACAGAGTAGGCCATGAGTAACTATGACTTTCTCTCCAGAAAGTGACTTTGGTGCAGGAGCTAACTGCCACAGTGGTCCAGTGGCTTCCATGACAGTGGTGTCACTCTTTGCTACCAGGCTGCTCCTGTGTCCCTGGGACACCCTAATCGGCCGTGCCTGGGAGTGAACACAATTCATCCCAGACTTTAAAGGGAACATCTTAAGTATGGAAATGTGCATGGAGTCTCATGATAAAAGCCATGCCTGTTTCGCATTCCTCCCACTGGTTGGTAATCACGCATTCCTAGTTCCAAAATGAGAAGCGTTAGGGCTGATGCTTATATGTCCTCATCAGTTGTCTATTTCCTGTGCACCCTCTGGGAGACCCCAAAGCCTGAGACCCCAGGCTGTGAGATTCTGGGCTTGGTTACTATTTCAGCAGTACGAGGTCTGTCCCCAATATTACAGAAGAGTATGGGACTTGGAGCAAAAATACCTAGATCCCGGTCTGGGCTCGCCTCCAAAACCCGAGGTGATGAACCGTGACCCACGTGGTGTTTATGACAACGGGGCAAGGGCAGTGCTCCGCTCTGCCAGTGACCCACACTGCGTGCTTTGGTGGGGAAAGGGACCAGGCCCTTAGGCTGGTTTGCAGCTGTCTGGGAGGTTCCCTCCGGTCTGGTTTCTTCCAAAAGTGTCTACGGTGGGCGTGACTCCCCTGCTGCCCTGGCCCCTCCTGCAGTGACATCCTGGTTCCCCAGATCCCTGTAGATCCTTGGAAATTAGCCTTTCCAGGCTGGGCCAGTGGTTCTGCCTCCTGCACCGATGCATGAGCAGCCTGGAGAGAGCCAGCTCCCCGTTGTACTGAGGAATTTGTGGCAGAGGGAAGGGGGCAGGAGCTCTCAGCTTCTCCCTGCAGCGTGGCGGTCCGGCCTGCTCTTTATGGTGAGAATGAAGGGGGGAAGGGACACGGGCATTTTGCGTGGATTTCAGACCTTCCTCTCTTTGCGCGGCAGCTGGCAGGGAGGTAGCTGGCAGTGTGGTGTGCGCCCAGGGTCTGCCTGTTGGGCAGGAGCCGGGCAGGCTTAAATGAAGGCTTTCTGAGCCCATGTGCTCACTGTCCCTGAGACCCCAAAGCTGCCCCAGGTTATTCACCTGTAGGAGGGGGACCTTATGTTCCTCAGGAGGGCCTGCACCTTAACTCTAGAACAGCTCCCCTCCCCCGGGAGCCATTGGACCAGGGCTTCTTGCCTTGTAGGAAGGTTTGCTTGGCTTCCATAGCCCCATCCCAGCCTGGGCTTCCTCCTCCCTCTTGGCTGTTTCTACCCAGTCTCCCTCCTGGTTTTGCTTCTTAACCCTCCCTATGTGGCTGCCTCTCAGTGTCCTATCCCAGTTCACCTTCTCCTTTTAGCTCCCTCTGTCCACTGAATCTGGTGCTGACGACTCCCACATTTATAGCTACAGCCTAGACACCTCTGTCACCTCCCCCAACTCAAGGCATTCACTCTCTTATCCCAAGGAACCCTCCTTCCAGCAATGGCACCCCATCCTCCTGAGCCAGCACTCACTGGCCTAGGACCAGGGGACTCCTCAGTGGTACAGTCAGAACTCGAATCCAGGTCTCCCGGCTCCAGAGTTCAGGCTTCTCCCACCTGAGCATCCTGCCTCCCCATATGCCATCAGAGAATCAGCTGCATTTCTAACCAGCTTCCAAATGCAAATGGCAAGCTCTGGGCCTGCCCTGGGACCCGTCCCCATTTGTTGGCTATGCTGGACCTCGCCTGGACCCCGTTGCCGGCCATCCCTGACCCAACGGATCCCACCCTCTCAGCCTGGGTTCTCTGCCCCAGCTCCTGCCTCTACAGAACTGGCCTGTTACAACGGCCGGCGTGTTCTGTATGCCTCTCTAGTATGGTCTTCCCAAGCCTCGTCTCGGCTCAGACCAACACTCCTGATTTCCCTCAAACCTTTCCTCCGGGATATTGGCATTATTTCCTGTCTTGCTAAGAAGTCTGGGACCGAGGAACTGGGCGCCTTCATTTCTTCTCTGTGTCACCTCTGATCACCTCTTCCCCTATGCACCCCCTCCCGATGGATGGGAGGAGGTGTCCCTCTCAGCCTAGTAGATATGAGTATCAACCCTCAGATCCCTCGTCTGAGTGATGGAGATAATGACGGGCCTGTTGTGAAAGTCAAACAGGCACAGAAGAAATGCTCAGTGGACGTTGGCCAGGATTAGAGGTTTCATCTCCACCCCAGTGTCCCTCCGGCCACTCTGTCTGAAGATGCCTAAAACTTCTTCCCTCCTAAATTCGATTGTTCCTCTCCTAGTAGTATTTTTTCAGCCACACAGTGTGAAACCTTCCCCATTATTTACATTGCCTCCTCTTCGGTCGTCAAACCTTGCCTCTTCCCAGGAACAGGTTTCGCATGTGTCCCGCCGTCCAGTCCCTGGACTCCCGGCTGTCACCTCGGCGCTGCAGCTGAGCTCAGTGCTGCAGCCACAGTCACATTCCCAAGTCTGACTTCCATGGCTTCCTCTGCCCGGAAGCCTGCTGGGGAGGGGGGTGTGGCCAGAGTCCTTCCAAACCCCACTCTCCTGAGCTCCCTCATGACCGTCACCTCCATCAGCATGAGTGGCCCAACTGTGCCAGCCAGAGGGAATCCAGGTGCAACAAGGCTCATTCAGTGTGGTCCCAGCCAGACCTGCGTCGGCCAGAACCAAACAGTCTGTTCTAGGTCCTCTAGCTGCACGCGCCCCAGCATCCCCACACCGTCTGGGGGCCCCTTGTGCTCCGTCACACTCACCGTGTAGCTCTCAGCCCACCCATCCTAAGGCGTTCGTCCCTTCCTCTGCTCCTTTGAACCTGATGCTGCCGTCATTTTGAAGAACCTTACCTGGTGATGCACGGACTCTCTTTTCATTTTGAAGTTGTTTCTGTTAAAAGTGAACTGTTTTCTTGTCCTGTTTGCTAACTGGCCCCTTAGCTCCCTCAAGGTGCTTACATTTCTCACTTCATCTAGAGCATCCCACACACGTAGCAGACAGCACGTTTGTGCTACAGAAATGATGCTTATTCATGAACTGGGTTATCACAGTATTATGAATCACTACTATTCATTGGCTCCTACTGTGTGCAGGGATGTGCCAGGTGCTTTACATGCATCATCTCCTTTAATTCTCAGAGTGACCCCAGAAGGGATGTGTCATCATCCCATTTTACAAGTCAGCAAATGAAACCCAAAGAGAATTCAGTCGCTTGCCCACGGTCTTACAGTGAGTAAGTGCTGGAGCTGGGATTTAAACCTTAATCTGCCTGCCATGAAGTCTGATTCCCGTCACTGTGCTCTTTTGCCTTTAACTGTATCACGTGCCTTTAAGTGACAGGGACAGTAAGTGTGGGAAAAGGTGCCTTTCCCAGAGGGTACAGTGGACTGGCCATTGCCTGTTTCCTCTGTAGAAAGTTCAAAGAATGATGTGTGCGTTTCAAAAATGGTGATGCTTGGAGTGAGAGCATCGCTCCGTCAGGACCAAGCCCTAAGGTGGAAAGTTCAAGTTTAGGGTGCAGCGAATTGCAAACATACGACTTGGAGAAAACCAGGCAGCTGTGGGATGGGCTCAACAGGCTGCAGATTGTGGGTCAAGAAAACCCTGGAGAAGCGTGTGTCACCAGAGGGACAGAGAGGATGTCCCAAGGAACCCATCACTTGGATGCCCTGTAGAAAAGCTGGGGGTGGGTGGGGGGGTCAGTGTGTTTTGTTTGTTTGATTTTCAAAGAAAAGGGGGCACTTGGTAGAAGGCACTGGGGAGACTCCAAAAAAGGACGAGGCTGTGGTCAGCACTGAGGCATCTGGGAAGGGAATTACCAGAGAAGGGGTCAGCGTCCTGGCACCCCCCCCCCAGGGGTCTGGCCGAGTTGTCAGTGAAGACCAGTGTAAGCCTGTTAGGAGCCCAGTCTCCCCAGTTCAGGCCAGGGTAGCTGATAGAAATGAGGGACTCCTTGTGAAAAGATTAGTAAGAATTTCAAGGTGGCAACAGCAGGACACTAAGCATAGAGCCCTTCCAAATGCAGGGCCTGTGGGGACTGCCCGAGCCACAAGCCCAGGAACTGGCCCTGCCTGGGGGGCTTGTGTTTCAGTACTGGGGGTGGGAGGAGGGTGGGGAGCCAGACATGCTACCTACTGAGTGCCAGGCTTGATTCTAAGTCCACACACGCATCTGCTCACTTGGTGAAATGTTCCGGTCCTTCTCTGGAGAGTTTTTCATGTCCCAGAGTGTGCTGGTGCTTAAATGCTTGCTTTCATAAAATAATAATAATGATAATAATAATAAGAAGAAGAAGAAGAATTTAAAAAAAACAAAATAAAATATTTTTAAATTAAAAAGAGAGAGAGAGCTGGCCTTCCAGAGGGTCAGTAAGCAGCCGACAGATCCCTGACGAGAAGGGAGAGAAACCTCCCAGCTGTTCATTTTCCTTCTCTCGTACTTTGGGAGGATCGTTTTCATGTGAAAAGGAAAGGAAGTGGTTCAGCAATTCCCAGGGAGGCAGACCCATCGGAACAAACGATGGCTTTCCCAGCTGCGCTCAGAAATGCGGAGATGTTTGCATCGCACTTAGTTTGCAAAGCACACCCATGCATCTGTCTGTTCTCAGTGGCTAGTGGGCCCTCTCTAGCGACCAAGTTGCCCTTAATCTATTCATCCACAATAGATGGTAGCAGACCCTGCTTTTCTAATTCCAGTCACCGTGCCTGGCAGTAAATGTCATGAACTCGGAAATGATTCCATGCCTGGAGCAGTGTTCATACCGTGAATTAAAATGGATGAGAGAAGTCTACATAAATAAGTCTTAATGATACTGAATTTTTATTAAAAATGGAAGTTGCAAAAGGAAGGGACAATATGATACCATTTGAATACATTTTATAAAAGATTTTATTTATTTATTTTTAGAGAGAGGGAATATTATTTATTTTATATTCTCCCCCTTCCATCAACCAATTGCCTCTCATAGGCCTGCAACCCAGGCATGTGCCCTGACTGGGAACTGAACCCACAACCTTTTGGTTTGTGGGATGATGCCCAACCCACTGAGCCACACCAGTCAGGGTTCTATACATTTTTTAAAACTTATAAAACAAATATAGTCAAATCATAAAAACATGGATGGAGGAAATTTTTATCAACCGCAGGGGAGAAGCATGGGAATGGGAAGGAGGGCTTCAGTTATATTGGGAATAGTTTATTTCATTTTTTAGATAAAAAGACATGGAGAGTAAATACGGCAAAAATGTTAACCTCTTATATTTGACTAGTGGGTTCATGGGTACATGTTGTATTATTTTCTATACTTATAGTGTATGACTGAAATGTTTCATAACTTTAAAAGTATTTTAAACACATAACTAAATTTTAAATAGTTTTAGCTTCCTCCAAATTTATTTTAAAATGTATATTGTGAAAGTCATGTATTCTATTAAATAAATTTCAGAAAATCATAAAAAATAAATTGCTCAGAATCTCATCACCCAGAAAGGGTCATTGTTAAATGTTTTGGTATATTTCCTTCCATTTTTTGTTCTTTGTTCTTTGTGGGGGTGTGTGTGTTTAAACATTTTTGTTCTTTGTAGGGGGTGTGCTTAAACATAGTTCTTTGTGGGAGTGTGTGTGTTCAAACATAGTTCTAAAGCATCTTGGATATACATGTTGCGTTCTGCCTTCTTCACCCATTATAACATCACCCCTTTTCCACGATATGATAAGCTTAGCTTCCGCGAGCATCATTTCTACTGACTTCCATTGCACATCTTCCACAGCTTGCTTAACCAGCACCATTTTGCATAAAAACAGTTGTGAGCACTCAGCAGTTGCATATTCGTAAACATAATCCGTCTGGAAGCATGAGGAACAGGAATGGGTCGCGCTCGCTGTTGCTCTCCTCAAGGCTGTTCTGCGGGGGTGACAGGGACAAGGTCTGTCACATCTGTGCTATCACATTCCCGAGGAGACTGAGCCTGTGGGCATTCATCCCGCGGGCAGGAACCGTGCATATTTAAAACGCCAGCTCTGTGTCGCTCCCGCCAGCCAGGAAGCACGTGCTGCAACCTGCAGCTGGGGGAGTGTTTGCTGATTCCATTCAACCCCTATTTCGAGGCCTGCATGACAGCAGAAGTACTTACTCCAGATATTTGTGTGCCCCTCCCAGCTTGTCAGTGCTCTCTCACCCATTCCCATCCTCTCCTCTCCAGGCCCCTGAGAGGGGAGGTACAGAGCAGGCACACAGCAGTAAGTAGGAAAGTCAGGACCACCCTCCAATGCTCCTGACTCCTTCCAGAACTCCTTCAGTGACCGCCCTGAGACCAGGCAAGAGGGGCCATGTCTGCCTAGAGCCCGATATCCCACTTCTAGACCACCCTCTGGGTCCCTGGAATCCCCGGGAAGGCCTGAGCTCTTCCAGGGTCTGAGTCCGTCCCCCTCGGGGCCAGACCCACCAGCGTGTGCCCACCTGGACTCACGGGCAGCATTTGTGGGGGGTGAGCAGAGCTTAGACCTGGGGGCTTCAGCATGAATCCTGGGTCGGGGGACCTGGTCCGGGGGCAGGTGCAGAGGCCATAGGCCAACTTCCCCTACAATGTAGCGCAGAACAGCAGGGTCTCTGAGAAGTCTGAGTTCAGGCCTGGCCTCGTGGTCGTTGTGACAGTATGCTGTCTGAGTGAGAGGCTAGACTGTATTCTGTGTGACAGTTTGAGAGCTGGATCTGTGACTTGACGATTGAGAGATTTGGTGCGTGGACCTCCTTTTCCACTCTAGCTCTAGGACCCACAGATTTTAAGAGCACTCTTTTTTTTTTTAATTTAATTCTTGTTCAAGTACAGTTTTCTGTCTTGTATTCCCAGCCCTGCCCCCCCGCCCTTAAGAGCACTCTTATTCCACTCCTTTTCCCAGGTTCCCTTTTTTTAAAATCTAAGGCTATTGTCTTACTGGGCAGGGGGGTGGGGGGGCGGGGGGCGGTGCAAAGGAAAGCAATCTGGAACCACAGAAAAATGAAACAACTTAGTGTTTGAAATCCCAATATATGAGACTCCCCCATGCCCATGTGTAAAAGCAAGAAACACATTTCAGGGCAAAATACGTAGAGTACAACCACCTGCTATGGGGATGAATCAGCCCAGCACAATCCAGCCAAGTCAGAAATAGAAGCCAGCTAGTAAAGCTACAATCTGCTGCTCTCCCCATTCTCTCCATTTCTTCGCGCCCTCATCACCGTTCCTCCACAGGGGCCGCAGGACTGCACCCTCTGGTGGTCGCTTTAGGCTCTGCAAGAAGTCAGACCCCCGGGTTTCCCACTGCAGCCTGGCCTACCAAGAATCAGCCTGGAAAATCGACTTTGCAAGAATTTTCATTTTAATTGTTTTGTGGCCACTGAACTAATTTTCCTTTTGGTCCTTATTCCCCAACAATATTTCTGATTTGCAATCAAGAACTTAACTGAACAGAAGAGCACGAAATCGTTAAGACAATTTCATTTCTCTCCGACAGAACACAGACAAACAGCTAAGTTCTGAGTGATTACACACACACGTTAGGACAAGACTTTACACAGTCCACAATGTGCACTTGACTCTCACAACTCTCCGAGAAGGAAGCTATTCCCATCATGTAGGTAAAGAATCCTTCTCTCAGAGAGGTTGAGGTACCTGGCTGAGATCACCACGCTGGGAGGGGGGATAGCAGGGGCTGGAACCTGGATCTGACTCCCAGTCACTGTAAGGACGGACCCGAACAGAAGGACTTTTTACTCACCAGGAAAAAGCGAGGCGCCACATATTATCAGAGCCCTCCCAAAGTCTCTCATATTATGAGGTCCTGTCTCAATTACTTTAGTTTTAATGACGTTTTGTTGGAGAATAGCACATGAGGCCGGAACAGCGACCTTTGGTCAGTTCCAGTTTTGGAAACTGGTGGAACTCACCCGATCAATTTCAGCTTTAAACAAAAGTGTGGGGACTGGGAGATCTTCATACAGATTTAGTCATTACTCCTGGAGGTAGGCTTTGCATTCACACGTGAGGCTTTTTAGAGGTTTCCTTTCCAAGTGGTATGTTGTGGAGATTATGAGCAGGGCAGTTTTTCACTGATAAACTCAGACGGATGGAAGTGAAGTCAATGCGCCCAGGAAACTAAAGACAAGGACCCTGGTGTTGAAGATGCAAAAGAAAACTTTGGGTAGAATTATTTCATGCCATGTGAGAGACTAAAACAAAACAATGCATCCAAATTAACATTTTATTTATTATGGTTTAAATGTTTGCATGCAACTCAGTGAATAAATATTATAAGTAAACATTTGATCATGTTTTGTAGTATATCATATCATATGTAGATATTTGATCATCATCTGTATATTCAAATTGGCAAAAAAATGTGCACTGGGGTCTTCTCATTGGGAAGCAGGGGTGGCCTAAGGCTTGAGCAGCACACGAAGTGGTTTTCCCGAAGCCCCGAGCTCCAAGCCTCAGCCCAAGACGAGAAAGCAGCGAGTTTGTGTGCTGGGCCCACAGTGATGGTGGCCACACACTGGCCCCGCGCCTTCAGACAGTACATGGTTTCCCACACACTGCTGCCTCGGGGCCTCACAGCCTCTTGGGTGGTAGGGTCCGTGGATGTCCTGCATGTCCACCTGAGGACCCCGTGCCTCCCTATGTCAGAGACTCGGGCATGGGAGAAGTGACCAGACTGCTTTTCCCGCTTCCTCAGGCAGCGCTCGTCGGAGGGACCACCATGATCATCGGCCATGTCCTGCCTGACAAGGAGACCTCCCTGGTGGATGCCTATGAGAAGTGCAGGGGTCTGGCCGACCCCAAGGTCTGCTGTGACTACGCCCTGCACGTGGGGATCACCTGGTGGGCCCCGAAGGTAATACTGGAATCCTGAAAGATGAGCAAATGCTGTTTAGGCAGAGGGGCCATTTGGTGGGAGCCAGCTGGGGTGTGGTGCTCTCCCGCAGGTGTGGGGCACGCCTCCCATCCCCCTCCTAACTCCCCCAAATGCGAAAAGATGAAGCACTTATGGCTCTGCAAGGCAGTGGGCAGGCCTGCCCTGCTGGATTTGCAAAGCCAGGTTTCCAGCAGATGCAGAGTCTAAGACGGGGGGGCCCAATGGCTCTTTGCCCTGACCCCAGGGCTTTCAGCCTTCCCTGATGCCTGAGACTAGGTGCCCCTGACGCCTGCTGTGTGTGCTGCTGAGTGCTGGGCTCAGGCGGGGGTAGGCTCCAAGGGCCACGATGTTTTTGTGCTGAGAATGACAGCACTGGCTGAGGCCTCAGCACAGGCAGCCCGGCCTGGCTCAGTGCTGCCTGGTACGCATGGGCCGGGTAGATCTTTTCTGCTGGGACCTGGCTTCTACTCAAGGCCCTGAGGCTGCTCCTGGTATGTGGCCTCGGATGGCTCCCTCTGAGCCCATTCTCAGTTCAGCCTGTGCCCCAGGTGCCTGGCTTTGCTGTTGTCCAGCTGCCCCAGGCCCGGCGTCCATTCCCATCTCCCCACATTCCAAGTTTTGCTCTCTCTGAAAACAGATATACAGGCAGGTAGCTTTTGATTTCTTTTTGGAGTGTGATGGCTTATCACCCCAGGGAAGCAACCTGGATATTTGTTCCTTCATCAATTATTTATGAATTACCTCGTCTCAGGACTTGGGTGGGTGCCCTAGAGTTATAAAAAGAAAAAAGCATTACAAAATTTTCCAAAGTTCTTCAGTGGTGGACCCTGGTTGGAAGGGCTGCCTCCCTTCCAAGGTGGTAATTAGAAGCATCGCTGTACTTCTGCCCTTGGGTGTGGGGCCCACCGGGTCTCTTCCTTTATTCCCAGCCTGGGGCTGGTGAAAGGCCTTGGCACCCCCAGGCCTCACAGCATGAACACCCCCCACTCCTGGGACCAGAATAAAGGTGCAGATCATGCTGAATGTCTTTCAGATGGGGGGTTGTTTATTTCAGACAGCCTCCTGGAGGGGTGGCCCCTACACCCAAGGCTTTCTCCATCCCCTTGCCCAGTGTTGGTCTACAACGGAGTGCCCATCTCGGCAACCCTGAGGTCAGACCAGCCATTCCCAGAGGTCATGGGGACTTTCATGCATCTGGGATTTTATATTAGTTTTTCTAATAATCAATTTTT
This sequence comes from Sturnira hondurensis, assembly GCF_014824575.4. Taxonomy (NCBI): domain Eukaryota; kingdom Metazoa; phylum Chordata; class Mammalia; order Chiroptera; family Phyllostomidae; genus Sturnira; species Sturnira hondurensis. The sequence goes on along the minus strand of NW_028089294.1, from coordinate 15,520,787 downwards.
TCCTAACTATAGCTTTTAAAATTAGAAAAGAAAGGATGCCCGAAATCGATCACCTCAACACAATCACTATTTGTTATTTTGCTTATTTCCTTCCAGTCTTTTTCCCTGGTAATCCTTTCCTGTTAAGTGGGAGCGTTTTCTGAGTGGATGCATGGTCTTCATGACTGTCGCTGCAGTGGCCACCTAACGTTCTGTCCAGCAGGTGAACCTCAACTTCCTTCCTCTCATGGACCAATGTGGCTTCCATTTTTTCCCAATATAAACAATGTTAGGATGACTCTGCTCACCCACATAATGCAGGAATCTACTGTTCCTGTGTTAGATTTTTCCCGGGGTCTCTGAATTTTTAGCATTACTGTGCTGTCTTTGTGATGCCATTTTATGGGGTCAGGGGAATAGGCCCGGGGAATAAAAGTTGTGAATAAGGCTGATGAGGAGTTGGAAACACAGGACAGGCCTGTATGGTAGGAAAAACATGCCTAGGAGGTAACGGTAGAGTTCCAAATGTGTGTGTGTTACGCTTGACAGTTTTCAAAGTACATCTTCATGCGCTTGCTCATGGGACCTCCAAGCAGCCTGGGAGCTGGGAGGAAAGTGAGATGCTTTAAGATTGCAGACAGTGGTCACACGGTGGCCCCCTTGGCGGAGCCGCATCTCTTCCACGTGTTCACGTCTGTGCTCACGTGGCCTTCGCATGTTGCTCTCCAGGTGAAAGCAGAAATGGAGACGCTGGTGAGAGAGAAGGGTGTCAACTCGTTCCAGATGTTCATGACCTACAAGGACTTGTATATGCTTCGGGACAGTGAGCTGTACCAAGTGTTTTATGCTTGCAAAGACATCGGGGCGATCGCCCGAGTCCACGCCGAAAATGGAGAGCTCGTGGCCGAGGCAAGGCGATGGAGAATGCTGGGGCGGGGAGGGGGGCAGGGGCTAGGGCGCCAGTGTTCTCGGGTGGATTCCTGACCACCCATTTCTACCCCACGATGTTCAGACAAAACCGGCTGTAAAAGTTAACACCCCAGATGACGAATCTCTGCCAGGAAATTGCAACTTTCCTACTGTCTGTGAAAAATGAATCTCCCTTTATAGTCCAGAAGGGTTTCTAAGTCTTAAATGATGTCTTTATTCTAATGCTCTATTTAAATTCCATTATAGCAAAGGAATTTAAAGCAGCTCTAAGAAGTATTTTAATGAGATTTCCAGCAGGGAAACTCTGACTTCCAGATCAATAAAAAATGCTCGTCTTTGGTGTCCCAGACCTGTTCTCTGGTTGTGGAGCTGTGTTTTCAAAAGGAAAAGACGTTACTGAGTATGATGAAGTGAGACTCAGAGAGCCTTCCCCAAGGGGAGCCGGTGCTTGCTCCCCCTCTTCAGAAGGCGAGTGTCACGGAAGTGAGAGGCACAGCCAGCCTGTTCCAATGGGCTGTGTCTAGCATATTTGACTGCCCCTGGGGTTCGGTATTGGTTGATGTCTCTCTGAGTCTCTCAGTGTTCCCTCTTTTGCTGTTACTCAGGGTGCTAAGGAGGCGCTAGATCTGGGTATCACCGGCCCCGAAGGCATTGAGATCAGCCGCCCAGAAGAGGTGAGGACGGGCCCCACGTGTCCTCTGTCAGCTTCTCTCTGGAGACCCACGGGATCTTTAGGGTGGAAGAGCCGCTGATAAACGTCAGTTGTGCCACGTCACTCTCTCCGTGGAGGGAGGTCCCTCGGGGAAGCTTCTCCAGGGGCAGCTTCCTCCAGGCTGAGGCTGACTTGGCCTCATTTGAATCTGGTTGCAAGAATCTGAGGGAGACAATGCGAGCACCCCAGGGGTGGCTGTACCCAAAATTGAATTGGGAGAGAAAAGACAGGCTGAAAAGGTCTGTCTCTTCAGACGCTGGAGGAAATTTCAGATTCCTGCTCCGCTCCCCCGGTACCTCATTACTCGCTGGAATGCTCGCCCAGAGCCCTGATCTGCTTCTGCCCTCAGGTTCTGTCCTTGTACAGTTTTGCAGGACGTGCGTACAAGCCCCCCAGAGCCCCCCCCCCCAGTAAAGGAATCTGCTCTAGAGGGACCACATTAGGCAGAGAATGCCTTCCTGCCCTATGACCCTGGCCATTTGTGAGAGCAAGGCTGTTTTGCATTTTTGCAAAGCTGGAAGTGCGGAGTGGCTGTTGGCTGTCCCCAAGGGATCCATGGGGAGGCCAGAAGGAGTGAGCAGCTGGAGACGTGTGATGGTATTTCCACAAGACAGGAACCAAGTGGGCTCTTAGTGGGTCAGCCTGCGGAGGGAGGAGTCCCACCTTCCTCCTCCCCTGGTCTGCCCTATCTGCCAGAGTCCTTGGATATAGCTCCTGTTTTGACACCTAAGAATTGGTCAAGAAAGATGCACCTGATTCAACAAAGTAAATACTGCACCTGTGAGGGCCGGGGTGGGTGGGGGGTGGGCACAGGAGTGGACTTGTTCGGTCATATGAGTGAAAGAGCAAAGCTTGGCTGTAGTGGCAATAGCAAAAATGACCATTGTCATCATCTGTTCGTTCAAGGGGAGGGTCTTGGGTCCACAACAGGGCTGATTTGGCTCCCAGGAGCCATTTGACGATATCTAGAGATATTTTTGATTATCTCATTTGAAGGGCGGGTGCTGCTGGCATCTAGTAGGTAGAGGCAAAAGGTGCTGCTAAAGATCTCACCTTCCCCAGACAGCTTCCCACCACAAAGAACTGTCCAGCCCAAAATGTCAATAGTCCGAGGTTTAGCAACCCTGCTCTCGGCTGATTTCCAGCTTGAGATCAATCGATGTCGCTCCTTTGCTGCCTCACTGTGGTTCGGTGGCTGCAGAATGAACACACCAGAAAACGGGGAGAGCCGGGGCTCCAGGTTCCCGTCTGCACTTCAGTGAGGCCCTGGTAGCACCCAGCAAGGGTGTGCCTGGCGCACCTAGCCCTGGGAGTCTCCCGCGTGAGCAGAGGTGGCTGGAGCTCGGGCCCCGGCCCAGGGATTGCACCCAGGCCAGCCCGGTGGGTGCCGTAGGCCCCCCTCCAGATATCCGGCACGCCTGCTAGGAGGCAGGTCTCGGCCACATGTGGGCTTGCTTGGGAGAGATGGTGACGCTTGTTTTCTTCCTGTCCTTTGTTTCTAACAGGTGGAAGCTGAAGCCACTCACCGAGTTATCACCATTGCGAACAGGGTGCGTAGACCCCACCCCTCCTCCATCCACCGCTCACCCAAAGTCTGTTCTCGAATCTGGGGTCAGAAACCAACCTGTCCAGTGGAGTCCCGTTCTGTCCTGGGTGCCAGCATCGTTGCTCAAGAGGAAAAGGCTCCCCAGGGAGGCAGGGTGCAGGCGGGGGTGGTGGGGAGCTGATGCACGTGGGGGTGGCACCCAGCAAGAGGTGCAGGGCCTTTACCCGATACAAGCCTTCGATCACAGGCAGGGCACTCGATAGCTCTGTTATGCTGCTTTATTACCTAACATCAGAATGTTGGCATCCGTCCTCACAGAGGAGCCATGAGGAAAAGCACTAGAAAGAGCAGAGTGCTGTGCAAAGGTCGTTTCTCTTCCTGCCATCACGGGTGCGATCTGCTCAGATCATCTGAGTTCCCGTCCCCAGACACCAGCCTTCTGGGTGTGGTCACTGGACTGGCAGCATCCGCGTCGCTTATTACCCACAGAAATGTAGAAGGGCAAGTTCTCGGCCTGCGGAGCCCACCGAATCGGGGACTCCGGGCGATGCCCAGCCATCTGTGTTTTAAGAGGCCTGCTGGCGATTCCTGCTGGAGAATCTCTCCCCTGGAAAGACCCGGGCTCCCTGGAAGGATGTAAACAGGAGGGCGTGCTGTTAGGAATCCCCGGGGAACACAGTGAGATTGGAAATCCAGCTGGTCTCAGAGCTACAGACTGGTGCCAAGCCGGGCCTGTTCAAACGTCAGGCCTGCTCCTAAACCCTCTGTCCGAGTGTGACAAGCATGGAAGGCCCCAGAATAGCCTTTGGGAAAACACAGTCTCCCATCAGCAGTTGATAAATCTGGGGGCTGGATGAGGACATTATTCTACTGTCATTGTGTCAACGAGTTCCCGGTGGAAGGGTCTGAACCACAGCGGCAGCTCCTCCCCTTTTAGCTCCAGCTCACGTCCAGAGAAGCTGAGCCGTGGGCTGTGCGTGGTCACACAGCTTGGCAGAGAAAAAGCTAATCAATGTGAAATCCAGGCATCCTGTGTAAGACCGGCCCTGCCTGGCATCGACTTTGGACCCTGAAGCCTCTGTGTTCTGTTTGCTCCAGGGCACGTCCTGTCTGCTGACACAGCAGCCCTCAGCGGCAGCCGCAGTCCTTTGTAATACGGAATATAATTCAACTATCTCTGAATCACCACATTCGTGACTATGAAATTAAGATAGTCCCTTAAGTTATTAAAAAAAACCTTTTCGTCAGTTGGTAGAAAATATGAGGTTCAGCTCCCGACATCTTGCCCCACTTTCATTCCCCTGTTGGGCCTGGTGCTGGGCGCGGCTTGCCCCTCATTGCTTCGTGCGCTTCTCCAGCTTGTGCAGCAGCTGCTGCAGCTGCACTCCCAGCGGAAGACTGGCACCCTGGGGGCGGGGCTAAGCAATGAGGGGGAGGTGCCAGGGCCAGGTGGATTTGACCGGGTATGCAGGTGCCTGTTAGGTTTGTGGGGTTGATGCTCTCTCCTTCCCGCCATGTTTCCATGTTTAGACTCACTGTCCCATCTACCTGGTCAACGTGTCCAGCATCTCGGCGGGCGATGTGATTGCAGCTGCTAAGATGCAAGGTGAGTCCCTGAGCTGGGATGGACAGGGCACTCGGGGTGGCGTTGCAGCCAGATGGGCGCCCCAGCTCCACGCACTGCATGGCCGCTCCCGAGGCCTGGCCCTGCGCCTGCCCTCACTCCTCCACCTGTCTTCCCAGCAGTGCCCTGTGCTAGCCCAGGTTCAATCCATCAGGATTGGTGTCCCTCTCCACATTTGCATGCATAGCAACTTCTCAGAAGTGTCTGTCACCTCTTCTGTGTCTGGCGAAATTATTGAAGTTTTCAGTGGATTCATTCATTGGTATCTTTTCGGCCTTTTTGGTTTCACTAGTGTGAAACCAAACTGGTTACTGGTTGCCCCAGTAACCAGTGTGAAATCCTGGACCAGTTCCAATGGACATTTCAGAGGATGCCAGGGACACCCCTAGAGAAATAAGGGTGCGGACCCAACTTCCCTTGCAGCCCCCTGTGTACGAGCACGGCACCTGAAGGGACTCCTGCTGTACCTGAAGGCTTTGTACTTGCTCGTAGTACCAGCCTGGTCAGGGTGCCAGGGAGGGCCTGCCCACAGGGAAGACAAAGTCATGGTCATACCAGGATCAAGGGCTTCTAGCCTTTCCACTGCTCTGCCTCCTGGCGATCCCTCCTTCGTCACCCTGCCTTCTAGCCCCTGCTGCAGACCCTTCCCCCAGCAGTTCTCCTGAAGGGGCTCACAGCACCTGTCTGCTCAGGAAACGGTCCTGACTTTCCCTGAGCCTGGCTTCCACAGCCCTCGGTTCCCCCACTGTGCATTGCAGTGCCATGCCCCAGCCAACTGTGCTCCCTGAGGGGCTGTCGGTGCTGCCTCACCTCGGTGGCTTTGCCCTTCTGTCCCCGCTGCCTGGAGTCAGCATGGGCGGGCGTAGTGAGCACCCTGGCCTTAAACCCAACTGCGCTCTGAACCACCCGAGTGAGCCTAGGCAAGTCCCTTCCTCTCTGACTTCACCTCTGTCACCTGTCTAGTGAGACACCCAGACCAATGACTCCTCAGGTTCCCTGGCTTCCTTGTGACAGCTTGACCCTTCTCCTTCCAGGGAAGGTTGTGCTGGCTGAGACCACCACTGCGCACGCCACGCTGACAGGCTTGCACTATTACCACCAGGACTGGTCCCACGCGGCCGCCTACGTCACAGTGCCTCCCCTGAGACTGGACACCAACACCTCAACCTACCTCATGAGCCTGCTGGCCAAGTAAGCCATCCACGGAGGACCCCACAGCCCGATAGCCCATCATTAACTCTAGCCCATGTCCTTCTGGGAAACCTGTGAGCGGTGGTTGTCCAGAATTTCAGAGGACACTGGTATCTCACACCAAAGAGTGCTGGGAAACTAGGATGTGGCCTCGGGCTTATCCTAGAATAGATGGGGGCCTTCCCTTCTCTGGTTCTTGACCTCTGCCCCCTCGTACCGTTTCCTATGCAGTTTTCTCTCCTGTGTATGCCTCTCTCCTGTGCTGTTTTCTTCTTCTTCCCCCTTCCCCTCTCTCTTCCGTGCTTTCTCCCTCCATCCCTCCTACTCTATCTCCAGTCCTCCTCTTGTCCAACTTCTCATTTTCTGATGCTGCTCTTCCCCTCTGGATCCCAGTCCACAGGAAACGGCCTGGTAATAGTCTGGATGCAGTGGGACAGCAATGTGAAAAGATTTTGTTTTTGTCTCAATCTCACTGCTCGCGATTTCTCTCTTGGCGCTGGGGACATTTGGGCCAGAGGCCACTGCCCTTTTGGTTATTCAATTCCAGTTCAGTTTACAAGTCAGTCTCATCCCCTCCCCACAACCCCAGCCCAGGACTGGGATGGGGGAGAGACTAGGAATAAGTGGGGTGGGGCGATTCTTCTCTACACCCAAGCTCACGTCTGTAGTACTGCATTAGTTGTCATTGCTTCTCAGGCTAAAATTGACTGGCCTTCAGGCCCTCTCAGTGCAGGGCACATGCCCAGCCTGGGCTCTCCTGTGCCGTCCTCACACAGTCCCCAGATGTAGGAGGCAGACCCCAGCTTTACCGAATTTACCTGCACCTTCCAGCTTCCAGAACTAGCAGTGTCCCTGAGGACAAGGACCCAGGCATGACAGCTTAAGCCTGGCCACCGTCCCTGGTGTCTAGGGCTCAGGAAACTCACCCAGCCATGCCACTCCCTATGGGGGAGGGCGGGCTGTCCCCAGGCCACCCATCTCCTCACCCGGGGTGCAGAGGCAGCCCCCCAGTCCACCTCTCATGCAGATACCCACTGCTCTCACCTCTGCTCCACAGGTGAACCTCTTGAAAATGTCCCCCACTTGACTTTGGGGTAGACTGGTGGGGGAGGGCAGGCAAGCACCACTCGGCCATGAAAAGAGACAGGGGAAAAGACTATTACATTCTGCCAACCCCTCAGTCTCCCTCCCTGTCTTCTGTTTTTATAGACCTGGGGGGTGGGTGATGGGGGGCAGCCAAGGGAGCAACTAGCCCCAGCTGACAGTGGCTGTCTTGGGTAACGGAGCCCTTATTCTGTCCACATTCTTCATTTTAAGATTCTAATTCTTTTGGGAGGGAGGGGAAGGGAAGGAGAAAGGAAGGGGGAGAAACATCAATGTGTGATTGCCTCTCATGCACCCCCAAACCTGGCCTGCAACCCGGGCATATGCCCTGACTGGGAATCGAACAGGGGACCCTTTGGTTGGCAGGCCAGTGCTCAATCCGCTGGGCTACACCATCCAGGGCTCTTAAGCAGATTTAAATAAATTGAGAGAGTAAGAGAGGATAAAGAGAGGAATGAACGCTTGGTCAGCTGTTGCTTTTAAAAATGCCTTTTGTTGGGAGAAACCATTGTTGTCAACACAACAAGAACAAACAAGTATCAAAGACTCACTACACTAATTTGGGCTCAGTTCTAAGGCCAAAGAATCTTTTAAAATATCTTCATGTAGCGCAGGCAAATGCCCTGGAAGAACAGAGACGTACTGAGTGCTCCAGCCGACCCAGACCACAGTGCCCAGACGCGCGTGTACGAACAGGCAGGGGGAAGGGGCTAGTCACCACTGAGGAGATGAAGTGTTGTATCAGCCTCTTTTGCCAGATTTATTAAATTATCTAAATGCACTCTATCCACTTAGACAGAATTGCAACTTCACATGAACTATTATGAGAATAGTTTGAATCCCTTTTCTAATTGGTGCATGTGGTAAATGTGAGCAGTTTTATAGAGTCTGGAGCATGGTTTTAATATTTTAATTATTTATGGGAATTTATGATGGCTGTAATTTTGTTTTCATGACACATTTTTTGGTGATAGTTGATATTATATAAAACACTTGATAGAAAGCCCAGACGCCAGTTATGCTCCTGTAAGAAAATGTGAGCTGCTTCATAATGAGCTACTTTACTGATTTATTTTTAGACAGAGGGGAAGGGAGAGGGAAAGAAAGGGAGAGAAACATCACTGGGTGGTTGCCTCATGCACCCCTGACCAGGGACCTGGCCTGCAACCCAGCCAGGTGCCCTGATGGGGAATCGAACCGGTGACCCTTTGGTTCACAGGCCACTGTGAACCAAAATCCACTAAGCCACCCCAGCCAGGGCATAATGAGCTACTTTTGAATGTGACTTCTTAGGATGGATCAGGGGAAAAAAGTACCTCTAGAGGTAAAGATTCATCCTCTCTTTAAAACCTGACTTCTTATGGGGACCAGATTATTTTCATTGGAAAATTTTACTTAACAGAGCCAGTCGGTCATGTTTTAAACTTGAAAGAGTAGAGGTGGGTGTTTCCTATCGCCCAGATTCAGGACAGCACCTGGAGACCTCAGAGGCCCTCCTGACGTGCGACCACACCCAGTCACACCTGCCCATGGGCACCCTGAAAGGAATGGTGGGTGCTCAATAAGACTTGTTGGTTAAGGAATGGGAATTGAGCCAGCTGCCCAGGGGTCGGGGACCCTCAGCCTGTGACACTGATGGGTGCCTCTCCTGATCAGAGCCCTGCCCATGTATCTGGAGGACCCCCAAGGACAAAGTGAAACCCCTGAAGATCCCATGCATCTCTGGTGGGTTTTGCCTGCCTGGGGATCCCTGGAGAGCCCTCGAGGACCCTAGGAAAAGCCCCCTGCCTGATGGAAGAACCCCTCCCGCAGGCTCTGAGAGGGCCTAAGCAGTGTCTTTGGCCCAGGGAGACACCAGCCCATGCCGCAGGAAGAGCTGAGTCATCTCACTGCAGATTTGGCCAAGAATATCAGTCATTTAGTGAGAGCTGGGACTGATGAGCCCTGCCAGGCCCCGGTAGAGAGAGCCCTCTATGCAGCCTGACCCAGGACGTCTGAAAGCCTTAAGATATGCCTCTTCACCAAGGGAAATAATGCCCTCTTCCCAGAGTCCCCTTCCTAAGCAGGCATCTTAGAAGGCCCATGGGCACAAGGCTTTGGTGCCTCCCACAAGCAAAATTAGACTCTGAGATTCCCAGCATGTGGTCCAAGCAGTTGTCCCGAGTGACCCCTGTGCTCCATTCAGGCCCCTCCCTGCCCTCCTGAGTGACATGGCCTGGGTGACATAGACATTCTCTCTCTGCCCCTCACCATCTCTGAGGCCATCAGCAATCTCTGAGTATGGGCCAGCTGTCTGCCCCCCTCATTAGGCAGAGGGCTTGCCGCCACACGTCCCCTCACCATNAGCCCTGCCAGGCCCCGGTAGAGAGAGCCCTCTATGCAGCCTGACCCAGGACGTCTGAAAGCCTTAAGATATGCCTCTTCACCAAGGGAAATAATGCCCTCTTCCCAGAGTCCCCTTCCTAAGCAGGCATCTTAGAAGGCCCATGGGCACAAGGCTTTGGTGCCTCCCACAAGCAAAATTAGACTCTGAGATTCCCAGCATGTGGTCCAAGCAGTTGTCCCGTGTGACCCCTGTGCTCCATTCAGGCCCCTCCCTGCCCTCCTGAGTGACACGGCCTGGGTGACATAGACATTCTCTCTCTGCCCCTCACCATCTCTGAGGCCTTCAGCAATCTCTGAGCATGGGCCAGCTGTCTGCCCCCCTCATTAGGCAGAGGGCTTGCCGCCACACGTCCCCTCACCGTCATCTCGGCCCCGAGTCCGTAGTCAGCTCACGAGCCCCTCAGGGGCCTGGCCATGCCTTGGCCACCTACCTCCTGGCGTGGAGGCTGGCCTTGGGAACAGTCTGAGGATGATGGTCACGGATGGCAGTGACCCTGTTGACTTGCATACCGTTGCTGGCTTACAAGGCCGACTTTTCCATCTTGTCCCTCGTTTCCCCTGTGAGCCATTAGAGTCCCCACATCCTAGGAAGGCTATGACTTAGAGTTATTTGCAAGGCCTAACACTGAACTTGTGTGTTTTACCAAGCATGTGCTTGTTGCCAGCAGGGCCTGGCGGGGGTTGAGGGTGGGGATGAGAGGGAGTTTTCACATGGTTTCATGGTGGTAAAACCACCGCCACCCTCTACTCTAGCTAAACTCAAGCTCAGTTTTCCTCTGCCCGCTATCCTAACTCTTAAAAGTCACCATCTCGAAGCCTCTCAGTGTCTCCTGCCACACTGATGGTCTGTGCCACACTGGGCACCTGTTTCCACCTGAAGATGGGGAAATCAAGGCTCTCACAATTTACGTCACTCTTTAGAGGTCATACAGCTACTAAGTAGCAGAGCCAAGATTGAAATCAACTCTGCCTGGTTCTTAAGCACAGACTGTTTTTCTGTTACCTGTCACCACCCTCTGGGACCCAGGCTGCCTCCCTTCACTGGGCACACCCTTCTCTCTACCCAGCGATACTCTGAACATTGTGGCGTCAGACCACCGGCCTTTCACCACCAAGCAGAAAGCTATGGGCAAGGAGGACTTCACCAAGATCCCGCATGGAGTGAGTGGCGTGCAGGATCGCATGAGCGTCATCTGGGAGAGAGGCGTGGTACGTTCCTGAGACCCCTCCCCACTCCAGTCCAGGCAAGAGTCCCATCCTGAGGAGGGCAGGTCCACCACAGCTCCTGTTTCGCTCAAAAACAGAAGTGAAAAGATTTTTTTTCCTGATCAGAAAGATAATAAGGCCTAGTGTAAAATTTTCCCATAATTCCATACCCAGAAATTACTATTTTAATATGTTTCTTCCTAGTTCTATGAAGTACTGTATTTTAATAGCTGGGTTCATCCCTTTTTTTAATATAACATATCTTGTCTTCCTCTATCAGTGAAAATTCTTTAGAAACATCTTTTTTGATGGTTGAACAATATTGTCTCCAGTGGAAGTACCGTACTTCCGTTAACCCTTTCCTGATGTTTAGAGCTTTCAGCCTTTCAGCTCTTTCAAATTTTTGCCCCTAGAAGTGATGCCGCAGAGAATCCCTCTGTTCACGAGCACGTGTGGTCTCTTCTGATTATTTCCTGAGGACAGATTCCCAGACGTGGATTTCTGGGCACGGGATACGAACATGTTTAGGGCTCCTGATATATTTTGTTCAGTTACTTTTCCAAGACAGGGACTGGGACCTCATTAGAACCCCACCTGTTCTGCCCATGAAGAATATGCATGGCTGGTCTTAACCGATCCCAGACGAGGTGCAGCACAGAGGGTTAGCCCAGGGAGGTTTGATGTCCCCACTAAGCCACCAGTTCAGGGAGGACCCAGGAAATGGCTCGGAATCCTCTTTGAACAGAGACCACCATACCGTCAGGGGTGGGTGAGTGGGGCAATAAGATGCTTTTCCAGAGCACAGAATGTATGTCCCTCTGGGTGAGGGAGGCTCTTGACTCCTCTATAGAGGGCACATGGGCAGAGCTGGCTGTACATTCAGGAGGTAGATTTCTACCAGGTAGGCAGCCTTTTGGAATGAGGGCCCATGCACTGTCATTGCCGCGTGAAGGAGAGAGAAGTGAGCAAGTGCCTGGAGCCAAGCCAAGCAGGCTGGCTGACCTGAAAGGGCACCCACGGTTTGTCCACCCCAGCACCATTTTTCTGACCACCTGAAGGGCCCCAGGCCAGAGCCAAGGGTGACTCGGGGAGGCACACAGGGGGCCCGGTTGACATGCCCGCAATGTTTCAGGTTGGAGGAAAGATGGATGAGAACCGTTTTGTGGCTGTCACCAGTTCCAATGCTGCGAAGATTCTCAACCTGTATCCGCGCAAGGGCCGCATCATCCCGGGAGCCGACGCCGATGTGGTGGTGTGGGACCCAGAAGCCACCAAGTAAAACCTGCTGCTGGGCTCCCGGGCTGGGGGGCTTGGGGTGTTAAGGCACTTGTGTTACAGGACTCCAAAAGCGTATCGTCTCTGCGCTACTTCCAGCCTAGAGAAGTATGGCCCTGAGGCGTGTTCACTTTAACACACGTATGAGGGCCTCCCAGAGCCCGGGCGCTGGGAGCACAACAGTGAACCGCTCCATCTGCATGGCGCATGAAGCTTTTCAAAGCCGCTTCATGTCGTTACCTCATCTGACCTGACACACAGCCCTGGGAAGCACTCAAACCTGGAGTTCTTATTTTTGTTTTACTGTTTTTTTAAGATTCTATTTATTTATTTTTAGAGAGGGGGAAGGGAAGGAGAAAGAGAGGGAGAGAAACATCAATGTGTGGTTGCCAGGGGACCTGGCCCGCAACCCAGACATGTACCATGACTAGGAATTGAACCGGCAACCCTTTGCTTTGCAGGCTGGCACTCAATCCACTGAGCCACACCAGCCAAAGCCAGAGCATCATTTTTACTTGGAGATTTGAGCAGGGGAAATGAGAGTCATTTTTTAATATTAAATTTCATTCAGTCAACAAATACAAGGGTGGGTAAAAGTTGGTTGATAATAATAATAAATAATATAATTATCAATAATAATAATATCGCTTCTTGGCCTTTTGGCTAAGATCAAGTGTAGTATCTGTTCTTATCAGTTTAATAATAATAGAAAACTAAACTTTCCCATACTGACAGCTGTAAGCCTACCTTTGCCTACCCTGTGTTTGGTAAGTGCTATTGTTTTGCAGGTACTTTCCTAGGTGCACAAGCTAGCAGCAAACGAGATAGACAAAACTGTGCTGGGACGTTGAAAATAAAAGTTGGATTGCAGAGAAAGTTCACCCTGGGCACCACCAGGATCTGGACATTGTCCCCTCTACTTGGGCCCCAGAGGAGTTCCGCTCTGCATCCTGACCCCAGGGGCTGGTCCCCGTCTCACTTGGAGGCCTGCCTTTTAGAGGAAAGACCCCCAGAATTCTTTCCTTAGTATATTAGTTTGCCAGGGCCACTTTAAAAAATGTCACAGCCTGTGGGGCTTAAACAACAGAAATGTGTATTCTCACAGCACGGAGGGTGGGAGCCTGAGACCCAGGTGTCACCCGGGTTGATCTTACCCCAAGGCCTCTCCCTGAGGGATAGAGGGCGGCCTGCCCCTCTTCACACACATTTTCTCTGCATGAGCCCTCCTGGTGTCTCAGTTTGCTCTTCTTAGTAGGGCACCAGTTAGATTGGACGAGGGTCTACCCAAATGACCTCTGTTTACTGTAATTAGCTTTAAGTAAAGACCCTAACTCCAAGTACCATTACATTTCAAGGTACTGGGTGTTAGGACTTCAACATATAAGTTTGGGGGGGGCACAAAATTCAGTCCACAACAACCAGCCTTTGGGGATCATTCCTCCCCACTGAGCACCTTCCCTTCTGTCTGAGCATTACTCCCTCCCACTAAGCATCTTCCCTCTCCTCCCAGCACCTTCCCTCCCCCCCAGCATCTTCCCTCCCCCCCCAGGATCTTCCCTCCCCCCCAGCATCTTCCCTTCCCTGGGCTTCTTCCCTCCCCTCCCAGCACCTTCCCTTCCCTCTGAGCATCTTCCCCCCCCCCCAGTATTTCCCCCCCCCCAGCATCTTCCCTCCCCCTTGAGCATCTTCCCTTCCCTCTGAGCAGCACCCCCTCCCACTGAACATCTTCCATTCCCATTAAGCTGTAGCAACCTTCCTTCTTCTCAAAGCTTTCTCTCTTGCTGCTGCCTCCCCACCAGGACCATCTCAGCCAGCACCCAAGTACAAGGAGGAGACTTCAACCTGTACGAGAACATGCGCTGCCATGGTGTGCCACTGGTCACCATCAGCCGGGGGCGGGTCGTGTATGAGAACGGTGTCTTCATGTGCGCCGAGGGCACTGGCAAATTCTGTCCCCTGAGGTCCTTCCCAGACACTGTCTACAAGAAGCTGGTCCAGAGAGAAAAGGTAAGGTGAGGGGCGGGGAGGAAGATATGTGAGCAGAGGTGGAAGCCCCTGTCAGAGACATCTCCCACAATTGCTCTAAATCTCAGAGGTGTTCTCACTTTCTTTTCCCACCAAATCCTGTGCCTGGAGTGGCCAATCTGGCAATGAGAACTAGTAGGAGAGAAGCACCTGTGACAAAGTAAAACGTATTGGGAAGGGTCCCTAATTCCCCTGGAGCTGCGCAAATACTATGAGCTGTTCACAGCTGTCCCCACATGTGGTCTCTGGGAGGATCCTCACCGTCCACCAGGGCAAGGGGTGCCTGTAACAGCCTGGAGTTGCTCTTTCTCTGGAACCTCCCCCCTCCCTTCTGATTGCAGTGGGCTGGGTGGGCTTTGGGAGCCCAGGCTCCCCAACATGGAATGGTCAGGCCAGGCCTGGAGTACACGTCTCCAGGGTCGCCCCCAGTTCCTGGACTCCATAAGCCCCTGGTGCATGCCGTCCTCTGGGTAGGCACCCTCCCCCAGAAGAAGGCTGGCTGTCCCCCCATTGCTTGGGGGTTGATGTCCAGCCGGGTCACTGAGCCCTGCCCCACGGAGTCGGGCCTGGATCCACACGGCTCCAGATGCTGCAACCTGCGGCCACGTCATCAGAAAAGAGCAAGTCTGACAGAGAGACAGCCAAAAGCACCCTGTTCTTTGTCCTCCCCTTTTCCAGGCCTAAAGCCATATTACCGGGGCTTTGGAATGCTCCTGCCCAGCTATTTCCAGATGCCGTCTAAACGGGCGAGCATTCCTAGATACGTCGAGTGAGGGCCTCGGAGTCCCGTGCCTCACTCACTGGCTGGAACAGCTCTTCCTGCCCAGGCCCTGGGGTGCCACTGCCGTGGGCACACCTAAGAGACATCCATCCTTTAAAAACACTTTGTAAAATGTTCTCACCCAGTGTCTCCTGTGTCCAGTTTGTCTGTCCCTCTTGCCCTGGACATCCCGGTCCTCTATGCACAGCAGGTGTTTAACCTGTCTTCTGGAGAGAGTGGCAGCAATGGTTCTGGGGCAGTTGGGAGAACTCCACAGCCTGGCCTCGTCGGCCACTGCGTTTCTGTCCAGGGAGGGAGACCCAGAAATAGTGTGTGTGTGTTTTCGCCAGGGGCTCTAAGTAGCAGTCCAGGGCCACGGTTTCTGGGCCGTTTCCAGGTGATCTCTCCACCCAGACCTGCTCCCCACGTTGTGGTCTCTCACAGATCAGTATCAGCTTCCCATTCTCAGGGCCTGTTCTCTCCATTCAGCCCATTCTCTCCACTCAGGGCTGGCTCCGATTTCCCACAGGGCACCAGAGATTTAAAGGACCGTGGCTGAAAATAGACTCAGCTACCATATTACTGAGCTCTGGAACTCTGCTGCATATCTAGGGAATAGAGGCTATAAGAGCTGTCTCTGTCTTGGCACGCTTATCAGAAGTGGTCATGTGACCTCCTCACCCAAATTTTCTTATCATCTTAATTCTCTAATCCTTCTTGCAAAAGCCAAGCTCCTTTTCTGAGTCCCTCGGGCCTTCCTGATTTCCGCCACCCTGGTTCCCTCCTGGAGCCAGCCACCCAGAGGCTTTCAGGAGTAGCTCCTCCAGACTCTACCCTCCCTGTGTTCTGAACGTGCGAGCGCTGCTGGTGCATGAGCCCCAGCCCTAGGGTGACCCAAGGACCAGAGGAGGGACATGTCCCTGAGGTGGGGTGGTGGGCAGGTTGGCCATCATGCTGCCTCTCGGCCCCCTAACCCAACTTCCTTTCACCCTGAGCCTGGTCCTCAGTAGAGCCCCTGCCACAGGTTCATTCACAAGAACCCCGATTTTACTCCACACACTGGCCCAGACCTCCCGCACTGAGAGGGAGTGTGAGGCAGGCGAGGGGAGAGCAGGCTTCAGGTAATGCCGTTTCCCCTCCACTCTGAGGACCACATAGTGTTTTAAGTGATTGGGCAAACAGGCCAGGGCGGGAGTCCCGAGTTCCTAAAGGCACAAGAAGGAAACATGAGTGTGTCTGTGACCTCCAAGGTCCTGAGTCACAGGCTTGGGGGCCTTGAGGTGCCGCCATTGCTGGGGTCCCTCCACCCTTGACAACGTAAAGGCACGTAAAACTGATATTTGAACAGTAATTATCTAAAGTGTAAAAGCGAAAAGGTCATATTAACACCAAAGGTCAGCTCGGCTGGCAGTCACCCAGATTCTCCCAGGGCCTCTGCCCCCCTGCCCAGGACCCGTGCCGCTGACGTGGAAGCCCAGGTGCAGCCTAGCAAAGGCCAAATGAGTTCCCGCCAAGTGTGGCATTCTGGGGCCTGGGCTGATCCTAGGCAGCCTGTTCACAGAATAAGGGCACTGAGCTCCATGGCCCGCGTGAGCACTCAGTGAGCTGGCATTGCTGCTGGGGGACTTGCATCACAAATTGGCTGTAGGCAGCCCCTGTCGCGGTGGGATCGCAGTGAAAGGCAGGGCCTCTTGTAGTTGGGCCAGTGAGGGGAACACCGTGGCTCCACAGGAGGCCTGTTCTGGGAGGATGAATGCCTCAGAAGTCTGCCTGCCCCCACCCGCGGGGGGCTCCACCAGGGCGGGGGATCCAGGGGGCATCTCCTCAGCAGGCACGTGCTACTTATAAGGAGGTAGAGGCAAAGAACTCTCTGCCCTTGGTGCTCAAGGTATAGGAAGCCTCCTCTGTCGCAGTGCCTTGGGGCCTGTGCTGCATGGCAGCCCCTGGAGTCCTGCCAGCACCAGGGTGGGGCAGCTCCAGTTGAGGGGTGGGGGCTGGGCTCTGATGGTGTCTTTGCCCCTTTCCTCCTCCGCCCTTCCCCAGACCTTGAAGGTTAAGGGAGTGGACCGCACTCCCTACCTGGGCGATGTCGCTGTGGTTGTGCATCCTGGGAAAAAAGAGATGGGAACGCCTCTCGCAGACACTCCTACCCGGCCCGTTACCCGACACGGGGGCATGAGGGACCTTCATGAATCCAGCTTCAGCCTCTCTGGTGAGAGCAAGGGCCGCTGGGGCTGGTGGCGGGAGGAGGGCTGGGAGGGCCAGCCAGGCAGTGGGGTTTGTGCCGCTTTTCCTTTGGTCTTCTTCCTTCCTCCCCTATCCCATAGCCAGCGACGAATGCGAGATCCGCTATTAAATAAGCACAAATGTTGAGGGGCAGCAGGGCTCCCCTGGTCCCTGCGCACCACTGTTAACAGGCCATGGACTGCAGGAGAATCTCTGCCTGGTTTCTGTGCTGGTCCCTTGAGGCACCTGGAGGGCCATGCACACAGATGGGGCCCAGAGAAGATCCCAGATCAGGAAGGGTAACCCTCTCTGCCGCATGGGCCTGTGCCCCCATCCCCCTCTCCTCGCCGGCCTCTCTGAAAGACCTGGCATTCCCCTTTTCTCTTTCCTCCCTCACCTTTTTTGCTAGGACTTGTGTTACATGTGATACAGTGTATAATACATAGGATGTGACTGCCCAGGAAACTTCGCTGTCAACTGGAATCCCAGGCATTCTGCAGTAGTTAAGGGAACAGGAACCAGATCCGCTGGGAGCTTGGTGCTTCCCTGGGGGTAGGGCGGGGCAGGGTGGGGTGTGTGGCATGAGACCTGCATACAAACCCTCCTTGTCTGAGAGACAGGGGACTAACCCGGGGGCTGCAGGCTGAGCCCCCTCTGTGGCCAGCTGTGTGCTCAGGGCAACTCCGGGCAGACATCACATGGTTCCCGTTTGAGGACCCCACAGCCTGTGGGGAGGGGTCCTCTTCCTCTCAATACCGAGATAACTGCTCCCCAACCCTGAGGGTCACTACCACCCCCACAAGCAACAGGACATGAGTGCCAGGAGTCAGAAAGAGATCCGTGGTGTGGAGTGTCCGTGGGCACTCGGCCCCGCCAATCCAGGGGGTGTGGACTCCCCTGGCTGCCTGGGCATGGCGCCCAGAGCCGTGGGCCCCGCTGGCCGTTGGCTGCTTCTGCCCCCAGCCCAGGTCTCAGAGCAGAGCAAAGACTGGGCAGAGCTCTCAGGCTCGGCCAACATTCGGCAGCCTCCCACCTTCCCTCTGCCCCAAACCTTGTCTGTTTGGGATGGGACGGGCTGAAGGCTGTCCCACGGCACTCCCTGGGGGACCAGGCCTCCTCTTCTAAATAGGTCTTGGAATTTCAAGACGTGGGGACCTTTGGAGTGTGCTTCTTTGGTTTTCCAAAACAACGGGACCTCCCTTCTTTCTCTCTCATTCCCTGAGGCATATGGACAAAGGCCCACTTGCTAACAGGCCAGTCCATAGTCTGAATTCCTGGCAAGAAACCGTATGTCCAAGTTTGGGAGCAGTGAAGGTGGCAGAGTAAGGCAGTTAATCATGGAGGTTCTAAATCAGGAAAATCTGGGTTCAAATCCAGACTCTGCTGCTCACACACTGTATCATTAGACAAGTTACTTTACTTCCCTGAGCCTGTTTCCTCATCTGTAAAATGGGGTGAAGTTGTCCCAGGACTGAAGGAGACCACACATGTGGAGGGCCTACCAGCCTCCACCAGTAGAGGGGGCCCTGCTTCTGTGACCCAGGCAGGAGCAGCCCAGCTCACCCTCTGCTTCCTTCCCTGCAGGTTCTCAGATCGATGACCATGTTCCAAAGCGAGCTTCGGCTCGAATCCTTGCTCCCCCTGGAGGCAGGTCGAGCGGCATTTGGTAAAGGCACCAACCAGCCCCCAAAAGTGAAGATGCACCGCTGCCACCAGCCCGCACACCCTCCAGCCGCAGCTGCAGGGGCGGGAGAGGCTGGGCTGGGCAGCTCACCACCTGTGGGGCCACAGGACCCAGGAGCGCTCCCCACATCTGACACGCGATTCACTGTGCTTCGAGCCGACCCTGACAGGCACTTTGAGATGTGTTCCTCCTGCTGCAGTCCTTCCCTGCCCTGCCCCATGGGGCCTAGGAAGCCTACACTATGCACAGAGCCCAACGCATAGAGCCCGGCCCAGCCCCTCCTCTCACCCTTGCCCCCACGCGCTGGCTTTGGGAAGGCCCAGGCTGCAGTGCCCTGCCCCTGGCTGACCCGCCAGTTGTCCGGAGCACTTTAGCAGATGTGCTTTAAAAGGACTCCCTTCCCCATCCCTGTAGGCCCCAGGGTCACCTTTCTCAAGGTAGACAGGTGTTGGCTGCCCAGCCATGCCCAGAATGTCCCGTTTTTCCTGACTCGACTCCAGCCCTGTGTGGATGTGGATGGGACACCCTGGGTGTGGGTGTGGTTGGGACACTGCGCCCTTTGCCAGCTTCTTCCTCCTCCCACCCTGCCCTCCTCGAGCCTCGCCCAGAAGAGCTAGCTGGGCGGGGTGCCAGGCTGGTGCCGGGCGCGTGTACATGATTTGTTTTGCACGTTTGGTTTGCGCCGTGGTTTGGTTCAACTTGTTTGTGCATCCCGTGAGAAATAACGGTGCTTTGTGTCGCTAGCATAGCATAGAAACAGGAATAGATGTGGACCTTAGGAGACGCTGCACTCGACACGACCAGACAGCCTGGAGCACGGGCCGGGGAGGACGCTGGACTCGCGGGCCCTTCTTCTCCACACAGGAGTCTTCCAGGCTGCACAGGCTCTGTCCCAGGCCCTATTCCCACCCCTCCCCTTCCCGGTCTAGTCCCCTACATTCTGACAGGGTACCCAGGATGCTGGCCCTGGGGACCTTTGGGGAGTGAGAAGACCTTTGCCCCGCCTCTGGCCCTGATCATTCCCAGCAGTAACACCCCCAGTCACCCAGCTTCCTGTAAACTCCCCCTACAGGGGACAGAGAGGCCTGGCTGCTCCTCCTGTGTGATTGGCAAGCTGCCTGGTGCCTGCTAAGAGAGGGGGAGCTGGCTAGGGGAAGGGGACCAGCCCATGCCCAGGAAGTAGACCAGGCCAGACCAAATCCAGACCTGACTGGATTGGTCTTACAGCAAGACCTGACTGTAAAACCCACGCTGCTGCACGGGGGCTCCAGTCTCCTGTGCTCAGCACCTGCTGTGGCTGCCGCCTCCTCCCACATCCAGCTGGGCCCTCTCTGCCTCCAAAGCTCCAGGGGATTTCCATGGAAACACTAGGGGCTGGGTGAACTCCATCCACCCTGAACGAACTGGGAAGTGACCCAGCTGCCTGCCCTTGCGAAGCCTAGTCCTCCCCTTGGGGAGGGACTTCACAATGCACGTTCCCTTTGAGCGCCCCAGACAGCACGTGGCTGCTGGGCTCTTGGGCTAGTGGTCGAGCCCTGAACGTTTCTATTGTGCTTCTCATGTTTTCAAAGCACTTCCATCCATGAGCTTTCCATTGCTTCTCACAGCACGGCATGTGTTATTCTCCCCATTTCAAAGATGAGGCCCAGGAAGGTTAGGCCTTCGGACCCCAGAGGTGTCCATGACTACCCTTAGGAGCATGGCTGTCTGCCTCAGCTGTGGAAAGGAAGAGTGGGAGGACAGCCCTTGTAGATCCTACCGAGAGCGTAGCCAGTTAGGAGACCTACCACCCTGGTAGGCATTTTGCTTTGTTTTGCACAGATAGGTAGGTTTTTGTCATGAACGAACTAATGCATCTTCACTGTGTGAGCCAGAACTAGTCCATGTTGGGGGTTTGCCCTGTGGGTTGAGCTGCCTCCACACCCTCACTTGTCACTTCACACTCATCTTCCTCACTTTGGGGCTGAGATGACAGAGACTATAACCCAGGGAGCAGAGATGGCAAAGGCATTCACGGAGGGTGGCAGCCATGGGGGCAGACGCCGGGGTCTGGGCCTGGGCCACCACGACGCTGACCCCATGGCACGGCGCACACCATCTTTCTCTCTTTCAGCCCTTGCCGGGTCATGGGCCTTGGGCAGATGCCAAAGAGCCGAGCAGTGGTGGCGGCCCATGGCCAGGGCGTCTCTGCTTAGTCTGGGAAAGCTTTACCTCCTCCGAGTGCCTCCACTGGAGAGACGCGTGGCCTGGGCTCTGGGAGACCATGCCTGGGAGCGGTCCACCACAGCCTTCCACTCTGTCCACCCGATCCTTACGTAGACCCCGCCCTTGCCCAGGAGCTTCTTGGTGAAAATCAGAGGGAGGTTCGAGGAACCAAATAAACGGCCAGCCCCCGCCACCTGCTCCTTGCCCCGGCCCAGAGCCCCGGCCAGCTCTGCCTCCAGCACCGCTGGCTCCTCCCTGCTTGGAATGGAAGGGTCTCTGGTTGCACTGAATGCAGCTCTCTCAAACTGGTCTTGTACTTGCTGAATAAATACTGTCGTTCTTGCCTTAGCTGCTCTCTAGGTTTGTGGGGTTAAGTTACAGAAAATTGTGCTACTGTGTGTGTGTGTGTGTGTGTGTGTGTAGTGCTAGGAGTCCACAGTAGGTCTCTGTCAAGCCAATGCCGTGATCAGGGCTTTTCCCATACTGACCCAGAAACCACAGAACCACGCAGAAACCCAACCCTCTCCAGCTGCCCAGGCGGCAGGCACAGCCTGGGGTCAGGACAGAGCCTCCAGCCCCCCAGCACCCAAGTGACTTCCTCACTCCTCTGTAAAAGTCATGGTGCTAAGATTGTGTGAACCCCAAGACAACACACGGTCCTGTGCTTTGGCCCCCCATTTGAGGCAAAAAAAAAAAACAGCCCGACACATTGTGTTCTGGTGCAGGTTTGTATTAAACTGTAGCTACTTCTCACTTGGTTTCGGTTGTGTTTCTTCAAAGAAGAGGGGGTTTGGCGGAGACCTCTTCTACAGTAGCTGGGGTGACGCTGAACTTGCTAAGAAGACTCGGCTCCGGTTTTTCATGTCCATGTTAGCAGGTGGCAGCTTCCTGGGGGTCCTGAGCAGGGTCTGCAAGTTTTAAAAAAAAGTTGAGAAATGGGAGCCTTGGCAGCCCAGAAGCTCAGTCAGTCCTGTCGCCTGGTGGGAACAATGCCAAGGTTTGTGGTACCACATTTCCCAGGACAAGGCTGCTGAGTTATCTGAAACAGGGACAGTTAGGGGGAAGCATGTCACCTGTTCTCACAGCTACCACTTTGGAAACCCTCTTCCCACAGCTGGCCCTTTAGATATTGAGACTATGGCCTTGCAAAAATCACATGGCAAAAGACGTCCCAAGGCCAGTGTGTCAGATCTTCAGACTTCTCTGACGTCCCAAAGCCTCACCTTTGGATTGGCCCACGGTACCTGCAAACCCCACCTACTCGCGTCAAGACTCCGCCCTCTCCAGGTCTCATCCAGAAGTTGGGAGTAATGAGCTGCTCAAACAATTTCACACTAAGGAGTGAGCGAAATCGTTGCTTCCAGTGCTATAGACTCACTTGAACTTATTCCATTAGCCCCAGAAGACAAAGCCCTAGTGAGGGGGTTTTAGGCAGTGCAGGGAAATGGTTGGGACAGGGGGACTTTCCCAGCTGTCAGCAAAGCAGCGACCGTCCTGCAAGTAAGGCGGGTTGAGGACAAAGAAATACCCGGGGCCCTGCTGTTAGGGCGAAGCACTGGGTTGTAACGAAAGAGCTGTGTGCACCCGTACCTGGCTTGCAGGATGCCGAGGCCCTGGGATGGTACTGAGCCAAAGTATCTGTGTTACTGCTTCCCCCCTAACACAGAAGCGCGCTAGAATTTGATTAACTGCCAAAAATCCATTGTGTTCAGATGAAAAATGCCGCGAGCATGCACTTGGTAGGCCACGTTGCACAGTCGCAGGTGACATAGAGAAAAAAATAAAAGGTACCCAGGAACACACTTAATGCCTTTGTATGTAGTAGTAGAGAAAGAAAAGATCACAGACGGTAAAATACAGCTTGATCAAGTCTGAGAATCTGCATTTCGGGAAACCGGAACCAGCCAGCTGCTAGGCAACCATCGCCTTTCATTTCTCCACTCAGAATTATAGGTTGGTTTGTACACACAGGCCAACCCAACACTAAGAAGTGCCTTGGAGCCAGGGAAGGAGGGACGGTCTCGAGACACCCCAGGAAGGAAGGAGAAACATTGTGCCACACAGTCCTAGGTTAATAAAAGGCTGTTTGACAGTGTTGCTAATAACACTCTTGAAGAACTTTCAGTACTTTTCCAGTAAAACATTAAAAGATCTAACATTTTGTTGACATTTGACGTGGTCTTAGGATGGAAGTCAGGTTCTTCACTTTCCTCCCCTTGCGTATTTACAAACCACACATCTAGACCTGGAGGCAGCTTCTCCTGGTGTGCCCAGGACAGTTCTGGTTTAAGTCTCTTGCCTCAGAACAATTATTAATAGCACCACCTTTCACTTTCAGATATGTCCTGGTTTGGATAATAAATGTTATGATCACCTTATGTGCAGCTATGTATTCATTCATTAACACACCCGCTCAGGAGTTACAATTTTCCATCACTGAAAGATGAGGGGCAGCATGCAGTGGGCAGTGGGGAAAGTGGGTCTTTCTGGAATGGGTGGGGACGAGGGTTTCCTGGGACCAGCCCTGAGTCTCCACACAGCTCTCGGAGGCTTCGTGAGGTCTCGGGGCTGTGGGTGCCTCAGAGTGGTATAGACCTGGGAGCATGTTCCTGAGCTTTTCAGTTTAGCTTATAGACCTTACTATTCCATTAACAGTTGTGCCCTGGCTGGTGTAGCTCAGTGGATTGAGTGCAGGCTGCAAACCAAAGGGTTATCGGTTCATTTCCCAATCAGGGCACATGCCTGGGTTGCAGGCTGGGTTCCTGGTGGGGGCGACATGAGAGGCAAACGATGTTTCTCTACCTCTCTCTCCCTCCCTTTCCCTCTCTCTAAAAAATAAATAAATGAAGTCTTTTTTTTTAAAAAGTTGTAAGCCTACCAAGTTTTGTCATTTCTTTTTGAGGGAACTTTGATCCCACTTATAAACTTAAACACTTTACACTTTAAACACTATTTAAAATTCTTTTTCATTTTTTAGTATCTTTCCTGAATACTAAATAATTTTTACCAATCTAATAAATTAAGCTTATAAATATAGTGAGCTTAGGGGTTCGTTGGATGTTTCGCTGCTAAGCATACAATTTAGTAAGATTTCAACTTAAAATCATAAGTCTTAAGTTACACATTTAAAATTAGTCATGAGGCACTCACTCTAACAAGCCAAAATTTTCTTTAACAAATATATAAAATACCAAATATGTTCAGATCCTCTCTATTTTTTTTAATTTTTAAAATTGATTTTTAGGGAGAGAGGAAAAGGGGCAGAAAGAGAGAGAGAGAAACATCAGTTTGTCATTCCACTTATTGACACATTCTTTGGTTGAGTCTTGTATGTGCCCTGGCCAGGGATCGAACCCACAACCGTTTGGTGTAGAGGACAATGCTCCGATTAATTGCGCCACCCAGCCAGGGCCTGATTCTCTCTTACTACAAACATGTTAACACTATGGTGTTGGTTCTTTAAAATCTTTATTTTCTCGATTCTGTACTTTCTGGCCAGATCTTAGTCCTCATGGGCTTTGGCTCTGAGTCTTGTCCTCACAGGGAGTCCACTCCTACAGGCTGCAGGGAAGAGCTGCTGGCTCGCTCCACTCACGTGGCTCAGCCCTCCACAGTTAGGTCCCAGAGTCTCTCTGTGCCACCATCTGGGCCGTGCACAACCACCTCGTGGTTCTTGGTGCAAAATTTACATGCAAGTTCTAGCCAAATGGATTCTGCCTCCTTTCAAAGTTTTTGAACAAATTAAATCCTTTGCATTGAAGGTTTCCTTAAACTTTACCTTAATTCTGTCCTTGTATAGTTTTTTAATAGACTTTTTTAGAACCAATTTTGACTTTATAGAAAAATTTAAATGATAATCCTGAGAGTTCCCACATACTACCTGCAGTCCCCAGCGCCAGCCGCCACCCCCCCCCCGTGATTGACATCTGACATCGGTGTGGTGCCCTCATTGCAGCCGATGAACCAGTATTGATACGCTCTCATGAACTAAAATTCACACTGTCTTCCGATGCCCTTAGCTTTTACCAAATGTCCTTTTCCTGTTCCAGAACCCCATCCAGAACCCTTGTCCAGCCAGCAGTTCTCTTCGGCTCCCGTTGACTCTGACAGTTCTCAGACTTCCCCTGTTTTTCACGACCATAATGGTTTTGAGTAGTGTTGGGTATTTTGTGGGCTGCTCCTCTCTTGGAATTTGATTGCGGTTTCTCTCAAAACAAACAAACAAATAAAATTAAGCTGGTTGGTGTCAGTGAATTTTTAGGACGAAGGCCGCAGAAGCATTCTTTTCACCACGTTACGTTTATGGTCATTTCGTATATCAACATGATTTGTCGCCATTGAAGTTGACTTTGATTGCCTGGGTAAAGTCTGGGGTAGCTTTTTAAATTGGCATTATTCCCTTTTGTGAGCTACACGGTTCTCTTATTATAATATGCAATTTCCTTGAGCAACGAAACACATAGACCTATGTATCTCATACTATGTGTTGTACTAAACTTTGCGGACGTGTGCTAAATGACTCCCCCAGTTAGAAACTTTTTCAAATTCAGTATCAGTTGTAAAATCTTTCATTTTTTAATCAGAGAGCGAGAAGATACCAGTATCTTAGAATGCCACAGAGTTAAGAGATACTCACATAAGCACAAGCTCTTAAGATTATATCTAAAATGCTCTTTACACGTGGGTCAAAATGAGGCATTTTTACACACACACTTTTTATTTCCACTCTGTAACACCGATCTCTTAATTAAATGTTTTTAGCTTTACACAAATACACTCAAGCTGTCACGCCGGCTTTCCGACTTGAATCACACAAATGTGTTGACTGTTTTCCTCGAAATGCAAATTCTTCACATGTTTACTATTAACAGTAAACAATCATTCTGGGGACCCTGGGCTTACGGAACACTATTTTTGTGTCTACAGATGAGCAACATGTTCTGCAAATTACAGCTCTCTGAGCCCCTTTGGAGAAAAACAAATTCTATAAATCAAAGATCACCTCACAATGAAAAACAGTCGCTTACAGTTACGCATATTTAAATGTCAGCATCTATCCAGCACTTCTTGCTTTATTAGATTCTTGGTTTTGAACTAGTCTCTGAGGTTCTGCAGTCCAGGCTTAACGTGCATTCAGCTGTTCCCTGTTGGTCAGCTCCAAAGATGCCACATTTCAAGACACTGGAGCAGGTCTTAGTGAACCAGTCTTCTCCCGGGGCCGGCCTTTGAACCCTCTACCTGGGTGGGAGCTGGAGCCGTGGGGGATGGGGGGAGGGGGCACCGTCTGTGAGGGAGGACCGTGGCTTGTTGAGCCCTCAGGGAAAGGAGACTTCCGAGGCAGGATCTGGAGGCCCTGTCCCTGTCCCAGAGGGCTCCGATAGAACTCCCGATATCCACAGAAGGAGAAATCTGCAGGAACCCCCCAGGGTGTCTTAGGACCGGGGGCCCCATGTGGGGGTTGCTGACGTCTAGGAGACACTCAGTTTTCCAATGGCCGGGACTTCATGGTTGAATGTTCCCCAGTGCAGTCTGGTGGGCAGTCAAGGCCGGTATCTTGTCTAAGTCGTGAGGATTTGGGCTTATGCTTTGGGAGCACTTTACAGTTTTTACTTGATGTCCACAAAAATGGCTTGTCTTTTCTCCCAGGTATCCGTCTGTATGACAAGCTGTGAAAGGATTTTGCTTTGTTTTTGTAATTCTCACTTTTTTCAGAGCGACCACGCCTTCATCTGGCATCACGGTTACAGGAACAATCGGGTTGAGGTTGTAATCTTGGACGTCTCTGCTATACTGTTTCCAATTTTTAAACAACTTTAGTACATCGGGGTTCATAATGTGGGAACCATGTCTCAGCAGGGGGCGGGGCTCCCTTCTGAACCCTGGAGCTGAGATAACCCACTAAGTCAGGGCAGCCCAACGGCTCTCAGCCAGGGCGGGTTTCGTCTCCCACGAGATGCTTGGCAATGTCTGGACACAACTTCTGGTTGTCAAAACTAGGTCAGTGGGTGCTACAGAATGTGGTGGGCAGGGGCCAGGGATGTTGCTAAAACATCCTACAATGCAGAGGACAGCCTCCCCCCAACACACACACAATAAAAATTATCCCATCAAAATGTCAATGCCTACCTTACGTGGCAAAGCTTTTTGAACTAAAACCACCGAAGGGTGGCGCCAAAGCACAGCATCCCAGGCAGCAGAAGGGAGGCACAGAAGATGCCCGGAGAGTGGGGCATTAGTAGGTCTCCCCACGGATGCACTGGGGCCTCATCTGGCCACCATCATCGGGCTCCGTGTTGTGCCACATTCTGCCTCAATTATGTTAAAATGTTGCCCCAAACCAAAAGACCACAGGTGCAGAATTTAAAGTTAAGTTTTGCCATTTACTGAGAATCTGCATGCAGGAAGGAAGAGAGCCTCACAAGGTGGCAACTCAATGACTGTCACATGTCTACTCCTTAACGATGGAAAGGACAGGCTTTCTTATACTCTGTAAACGAGGACCCTTTCCAGGAAATGGCTCATGGCCAGGAGAGGAGGGGCTTTTTAAAGCCCAGGAAGGGGAAAGAAGAAAACCTCCGGACAGTCAGCTGGGGAAGGAGAGTGGATGTTACGGTTATCAGCAAAATTCAAAAAGTCTCTTTGAAAGAATAACAAAATACACATCTGAAAAGAACCACAGTGTTTGTCCAGTAAAATACTAGAGATGTATCTTTTTTCTCTATTCAAATGCTTTACGTTGAGTGTAACCGGTATACTGTGAAGTGCTTACGACACTTTCTCGTACTGCAAGTAGGGAGTTTGGACGTCTCTACTCCATTCTAACAACAAGCAAAGAACTGAACAGGCTGAAAAATCAACAATGATTCTTGGATCCACGAGAGAGGGGAGGACGAAGGTCCAACCAAGGCCCCGCAGAGTGGACAGATAGGCAATAAAGTTGGCGGGATCAAACTCCCTGACTTTAAAAAGCAACCGTAATTAAAGCAGTGCTGAGTAGAAGTGGCGTGAGGATCGACATACGGAGCAACCGAAGAGAACTCAAAGTCATTTTTTAAAAGTGTGTCCATGGTCAGCTCACTTTTGATCAAGATGCCAAGAGGATTTATTTAATCGGTAAAATTAGTTTATAACAAATGGTGTTTGAACAACTAGACATCTACATGCAAAAAAAAACCCCTGGAACTTTATCTCACACACATATAAAAATTAACTCAAAACAGAAAACTGTACTTGAACAACAATTAAAATTAAAATAAATAAATAAATAAATTTTAAAAATTAACTCAAAACAGACTTGCATGTGAGGTCTAAAACTTTAAACCTCTTAGAAAAAAGAAACATAGGGGTAAATCTTTATGACCTTGGATTTGGCAATGAATTCATAGATATGATGGGAAAAACATGGACAACAAAAGAAAAACTAGATCAGTTTGGCTTCATCAGAATTTAAAACATTTTGTGCTTCAAAGGACACTATCAAGAAAGCAACATGACAACCCACAAAATGGGAGGAAATATTTGCAAATCATAGACCTGATAAGGGATTTGTATCTGGAATATATAAGCGACTCTTATGACTCAATAATAAAAAAGATAAATAACTCAGTTTAAAATTGGGCAAAAGATCTGAACAGGCATTTCTCCAAAGAAGATTTACAAACGGCCAATAAGCCTTGAAAGAAGTTCAACATCATTCATCATTAGGAAGATGCAAATCAAAACCACAATGAGATTTCACTTCACGGCCACTAGGATGGTAATCATCAAAAAGACAGATAAGAGCTCGAATGCTCAAGGACATGGAAAATTGGAATCCTCGTGCACTGCTGGTGGGAATGTAAAACGATGCAGGCAACTGCAAGGCCTGGGAAACAGCTGGAGAGGCAGAGGGTCTTGGGAAAGGGAAGCCCTAAGCAATGCCCTCCTTCAGAGAGCCCGTGCCTTCAGTTCCCAGGCAACCAGAGCAGCAGCTGTAAACTGAAAGTTCAGGAAGGTGTACATTCCCCTGCCTGTCTCCAGATTGGCCTCCTCTTCTACCTTCTCTCTTCCTTGTTTGACCTTGCTTTGCTTCTCCAAGTTTTGGGTGGGTGAGATGGCCCCTGACCACTGTACTACCCAGAAAGGCCTCCAGATGGCGCTTTAAGATCATCAGTGGCTACTTCTTTAACCGCCCCCCACCCCCCCCAAAAAAACACTTGCCCGTGAACAGGTTAAAACCCAAGAAAAGCATGTATGTTAGGTTAACACGTTCTCAATCCCAGCTCCCCACAGCAGCTCAGGATCTGGTCAGCCCTGAATGTGGATGGGAGGCCGTAGCAGCCTTTCTTGTACCAAGAGAACCCCTGGGGAAGTTGTCCCTTGTGAGGCCAGTCTCGGGGCTGTCACATTTAACAAATAAAAATACAGGATGCGCCCTGGCCAGTGTGGCTAAGTGGATGGAGTGCCGGCTTGCGAGGCAGGGGGTCGCTGGTTTGGTTCCCGGTCCGTGCACACCTAGGTTGTGGGCCAGTTTCCCAGCGCGAGGCATGCAAGAGGCGACCACACGTTGATGTTTCTCTTCCTCTCTTTCTCTCTCCCTTTCCTTCTAAAACACAAATTTGAAAAAATAAAATCTTTAAAAAAAATACAGGATGGCCCTGGCTGGTGTAGCTCAGCGGATTGAGCGTGGGCCTGCGAACCACACGATTGCGGTTCGATTCCCAGTCAGGGCACATGCCTGGGTTGCAGGCCAGTTCCCAGCAGGGGAACTCACCAGAGGCAACCATGCATTGATATTTCTCTCCTTCTCTCCTTCCCTTCTCCTCTAAAGATAAATAAATAAAATCTTTAAAAAAACAAAGGATGCTCTGTTAAATATGAATTTTAGATAACAAATAATTTTTAGTATTTTTAGTGTAGTTGTATCTCAAATAGTGTCTGTGTCATACTTATACTAAAACAATTATTTGTGCCTTGGTGGGGCAGCTCAGTTGGTTAGAGCATCCCCAACACACCGAGATTGCAGGTTTGATTCCCAGTCAGGGAACATACAAGAATAAATGAACGGATGCATAAATAACAGGAATAACAAACTGATGTTTCTCTCTTTCTCTCCTCCTCTCCCTCCCCATCTCTCTCAATTTAAAAAAAATAAAATTATTTGTTAATTACTTCATTGTAAATTGAACTCAGCATCTTAACTGATCTGGAAACTGTAGTGTGTGTTTACTCATATCTTTTCCACCTTCCATTTAATGTATGCTGAGGGAATATCTGTCAGGCGGGCGTTAGGTGGTACAAAGACGAGTCAAGTGCAGCTCCCACCTTTGGACTAGTTTGGGGGAAAGACACATTGACAAATACAGCACAGAAAGAGCAGACAAAAAAAGACAAAAAAAAGACAAAAAAAAAAGAAAGAGCAGACAGCACGGGATAAGGGAAGAAGTTTGGCTTTAGGTTCAAACCCTTCTTCTGATGTTCACTAGCTGTGTGATCTTAGGGAAGTGAGTTAACCTCTCGGAGCCTCTGCTTCTAACTGTGAACACGGGGATGATGCCAGCCTCAGGAGGTAACCAGGGAGGTTATAGGAAATGGTGTGCATTCAATGTCTGGCCGTAGTGGGCGCTGAACGAATACTAGTTTCTCCTTTATAAGTAAGGTGTATCATGGGAGAGAGGCGATTAAAACTGCCACGGAAACAATGAACTTCACCTGCCTCGGGAAGACGTATACACAGAATGTAACACTTCACTTTTAAAATAGAAATACTAGCTGATACTCTTTACTGAATGCCCACAACATGCCAAGTGTTATCCAAAGCACCTGATGAACATGATCCCATTTAATCCTTATATTAAGTCTCTGAAGTTTGTACTATTATTATCCTCACTTTACAGATGAAGAAACTGAGTGAAATAGCATGCCACAGGCCAAGTGAGTAACAGAGTTGGTATTTTACCTCAAGTCCATGCAGCACCTTAACCCATACTCCTAACCTCTGTCTGATGCTGCCTTTGCATGAGTTGGCCTTGACGTTCGAGTTGGTCCTCACTGGGAAGAGAGGCACTATTTGTGCCCACCGAGCAGCCGGAGCAGCTGGTGCTGATACCAAGCCTGAGAGCGGTGAAAGAGAAGGGTCCTGGGACCCTGAGGCCACCTCGGACTCATCCAAGTTGATCCAGGCCCTGACCACCCACCTCGCCATCACGGTGGGCATCTTCCACAAAAAGCAGAGTAGCTTCTCTCAGTCTAAGCCACTAGTGAGAGGTGCTGTTCATTCTGAATAGAGTAGGTCATTAACGTTCACAGGAGGTTTGTCTTAAACCCTTTGCAAATTCCAAATCTGCATATTTCTTCCTATATAGCGAAGCAGAGTACACCTGAGAAAGAAAATCAAGTCACCTCTTGACCCTAATGAGGGTTTTGGTTATTACTGAGAGTTACCATTTATTGGGTATTTGCTGTGTACGAGACACTGCTGGGTGTTTTTTGTATATTATCGCATTTAACCATCGCAGCACAGGAGAAAAGCCAAGGCCCAAGGTCACATAACAAGGAAGTATTGGACCCAATGCTAGCGTGGCTCCAACAGGGTGGAGGGTTAGATTCACTCTCTAGATAAGGGCTCACTTTCGGCAAGTCGTGTGATGAAAATGCATTCCTCAGTAAAATTACGTATTGCTCACACAAGTCTTTGCACACTTTAAAACCAAGTCAAGGGTCTCCTGTGTGTAGGAATCTGTCCTCTCTGAGTGCCCTGTTCCACTTTCAGCTACTTTCAAATAAATAATGAACACTGTGGTTAACAGTTACCAGCATCACAGCTCTGCCCTGCCTCCAGCTCACACCCGGCAGGACTGCCCTTCGGGTTCTGATCTAAAATCTAAACCCTCACCGGCCAGAGTTAACCCACTTTCTTCTACTCCCTCCACCACCTGGCCTCCCCAGTCACCCTGGGAAAAATACAGAAAGGTCAGATCGTTTTTTAACTTGCTTGGCTGTTTTCAGTCCCACATGAGGTGCTGAATAAGATAGCCTTTGAGTGTGAGGACCTCTGGCGGGGGGAGATGTGAACAACATGTTAACACCAGGTGGTGGTAACTGTGATAAATAAAGTGTCTGGTGCCGCCAAAGAGAGCGTGTTAACTCTCCGGAGGAGGTCCATGACGGTGTCACGGAGGAGATGACTCTAAGGCTGGTTTTGGAGAATGAGTAGGAGTTTTCCCAATGAAGGGAAAGGAGAGACTCCAAGCAGGATGAACCCGGTCAGGCAGGCTCAGCCACAAAACAGAACTGCTTGCTCGGGCACTGCGAGGACTTGCCCTGTGTGGCTGACATACATGCAGAGAGATAATGAGTTTGGGGCCTAAAAGGAATGGAAGGTGACATGGAAATGGTTAGCAGTGGCTGATTGTAACAGAGCTTGCTCACCATGTGAAGGAGTCTTACCCTGTAAGCCAGAGTTCCGCAAGCTTTCCACTAAAGTCACCCCCAAAGCAGTAAGTAGTCAGGCACAGAGGTGTTTGAGTTCAATCTCTCTTTAAAAGTCTCGCCTTTCAAATCATGTGATTCTTGTCTTCTTCATAAAATGGAACTTGGGGAAGAGGTAACTATTCCATCGCTCTTCCACTCTGTTTCTTTACAGGGAGCTCCCCCACCCCCACCAGCCGAGCACCCCCCGCCCCAGCCATGCTCAGAAGTCACTTCAGCCAGTTTGAGGACGAGAGCCATGGGATGGAAGCAGGGGAGGGATGTGACAAGATTTATCTTTTGGAGAGGGCCTTCTACCCAAAAAGTTGAGGATGGGTCGAAAGTAGGAGAGACGGGAGGCAGACAGAAAAGGTGCGAGGCTCTGCCGTAATCCAGGCAGGAGGTGGGAAGGGTGATGGAGATAAAGAAGCAGGAAAGATCCGAGAGACATTTAAAGGTGGGACAGAGATACTGGAAGACTGTTCTGTCACAGGGAGTCGGCGAGAAGATGCAGGTTAGGATCTCCCTCAAGTTTTTCTCAGATAGCGAGGCCATTACAAGTGACAAGAAAGATTAGAAAAGCAGGCTTTGTGGGGAAGGGTAAGTGAGTTTACACCTGCTGAGTTGGAGATTCCTGAGGGACACAGGGCCGGGCCTGTCTAGAGGGCAGTTAAATACACAGGTCTGACAGTTGGAAGGGCTGATTGGAATGTCCGACACACAGATCCAGAGTCATGGTAGCAAAGGGGGCCACAGATGGAGTGTGAATGAAGGGAATAGAGAGTGAACTGAGATGGGAACCCTGGGGACCGTCATTGTTTAAGGGAAGAGTTAGGGAGCAAGGGAAAATGGAAAAGAAATGAATGTCAAGAAGTCAGGAGGACCCGTGGCTCCCTGGGGAGTGACCAATTCCAGGGCTGGGTGGGGGGAGGAGGCAAGATGAGCCTGAGACGTCTTGTGCCAGGAAGCAAGGAAATGTTCAAAGCATGGCAGGAACAAATCCAAAGGACCCAGGAGCTTGAAGTTTCTTTCACTGGCCAAACCTGTGACAAATTGCGCATCAAAACAAGTAATCATGGGAAAGGATTATAACCAACTTGGGGGAAGGGGGGATCCATGTCAACACTGAAATAAATAAATAAACAGCCATTGAGTCCGAGCGCTAAACCAGGACCCGGCAGCAGCGTGCCTGGCTGAGTCTGAGAACTGCCGTGAGCTAGGAACTGCTGTGTGTGCATGCTGCTTTTACCGTCTGAAATTATGATGTCTGCAGCCATTATCCTGTCTGTGCCACCAGAATATGCTAGGTGTGCCTGGGGCAAGTGATGCCTCTTTGCTTCACAAGCCTTCAGATCAACAGGACTGGTACTCAAGGGGTTGGAGCCAAGGAGCTGGGCTGAGGGGCCCTATCCACACTGGGACCTGAGTTAGATGAGGAGACCCTGGACTGCAAGTGGATGGTATTACGGGACGAGACTTGGGGTGTCTTGAGGGAGGGGAAGAGTGGGTGTGAATTGGGGTCACCAGAGTGTAGAGCCTGGCAAATCCTGTTTTCCAAACACGACTGCAACAGTATCTCCCGTCCACATGCTCTTAGGTGGCGTGAATATTCCTCTCGTTGAGAGGTGAGGTCTGTGTTCCCTCCCCTTGATATTAGTCTTTCATGGGTTTTCTCAACCAATAGGATAGGGCCGAAGGGATGTCTGAGGCTGTTATAAAAAGGGATGCCAGAACCAACCAGCTGAGCTCTTCCTGAATTCCCCTCCCACGGAAACGGAGATCATAAAACAGTGGTTGTTTTAAACCACTAAGTTGGAGTGAACTTTCTGTAGCAGTGGCTAACTGGCACGGTGCAAAATATTGACGTGTGGAGAACCTAGGTGAAGTGCGTGCAGGAATGGTCTCCTATCCCACGTGCAATGACTGGGTGGAGTTACCGGGATCACGGTCTCTCCTGGGGATTCTTTGGGTAGTCTGCACCACCCAAGTCCGCACCTACGACCATGGGGCTGAGCTGGCACCTCAGAATGGACAAGCAAAGTAAACTGAGTCTGAAATTTTCCCGTGTCTCTGGCACCCAGGGCCCTGTAGGTACATTCAGGAACACCTTCAGTTCTCCAGCTCTGTGGCTTAGAAAGAGTGTGCCCTGGGTTTTCACTCTCCTAGCCCCTCGATTTGTCCTGGGATTTGTCCTCTGCAAGGAACCCTCCCCTTTCTGAGAGTTGCCTTGGGTGGGAGGAGAGGGACTCGAGTCAGTATAGACTATGTCCCTCTCTCTCTTTTTTACTCTACTTATAATTATCTGTCTTCTCCTCCTCCCCTGAGGAAATAAGCTCAGTCAGAGCCCACTGACACCAATATTCCTGGGGTGGAACCCCTGAGAGCTAGACAGGGAGGCACGGGGAAGAATGCTGGCCTATGAATTCTTAGTTCTGAGTCATTCCAAGAGAATGCAGCATCTCCAGCCTTTCAACAAGCCCAGCAGAATCCAGTGATGATCACCCAAAGGGCTCCATCCAAGCTGGGTTAGGAAGCGATAGAATGGTAAGGTATGAAGAGGCTACTCACTATAGAAGGTGGCAGGGACCATGGAGGAGGTCAGTACCCAGTGAGGAAATTGACTTTAGTGGAAACATTTGGGATATTGCAGAAGGGAGACTATCTAGAGGTGAGGGGCCAGGAAATCAGGAATGCCAGAGTCTCAACTAATAGATGACTAGAGTCTGGGCATTAAGATGGAGAGCTAAGGAAGCGAGAGTTATAATAGTAGCAGCAGTGCTTAAAGATTAAGCATGTATAATTACAAGGAAAATGTTAATTGAGACTCAAGGGCAGTTAGGTCAGAGAAAGTGAGGAAGGATGAGATTCTTTTTCTTTTTACCTTTTGACCCCCTTCACCCATTTCTCTGGGGCCAAAGACAATACTATAGAACGTGAGTATGGAGGTGACTTCTTTATACCATGGAAGTCGGAGCTGAAGGACGGAGAGCCAGAAGTCATCCGCACAAAGAACCGGAAAGGGGGTGAGCAGAGTGGCACACTGGGCAGGACACTGAAGGACAGTAACAGTGGGCATGGACAGGAAGAGGAGGGGTCTAGAAGAGCTGGGGAGAGCCATAAAAGCAGACTTGGACTTGGGAATTCGGGAACGCCAACGAACAGATCAAGTAGGGAGCTGGATGCGAAGAGGTAGAATCTGACCAGCTAGTGGGTATGATGAATAAACAAGAACCGTTTACAAATGCATTGGGAGAGAAACAATAATGTTGTTTCTTAGCTCGATTTAGGAGTAAAAGTATAGACTTTCTGGGAGGAAATAAGGACTATTGAACACAAGTAGAGGAAAATCGAATTTGGGGATTACAGTAACAGGCGGTGATTCAAAGCCATAAACCAAAAGTGGAAAATACACCCAGCCTTAGCTCTCGTGTTGTTGAAAGAGAAGAAATATTCTTCACTTTTTCCTTTGCAGTAGCTGTGAGACAGATAGGAATCCGTCATCTGGCTACTACGGAATCAGCTGTAAAGGGTTGTTTCTTCTGTGATTAGTTAGGCTGGGTGGAGGAATTGTTACCCTGTTGCTAAGGAAAAAGGAAGGGGCTGTTCCCGGTTGCTATAGTGACAAGGTAAGAGCGTTCCCTCGGTACCACGGTAAATTTCTGGAGCCAGTTCTTCTCCTTGTTGCCATGGCAATCTAGAAGGACTGTTCTCGGCGCCCCCCACCTCCCGCCGCCGTTGCTACGACAAGGTGGAGGTAGGGGCCGTCCTTCCCTGGCCGCCTGGTTGCCTTGGAGACGGCGGGTGCCCTGGCCCCGCCCCGCTCGGACTGACAGCGGTGGCCGCATCGCGCCTGCGCAGTGTTCTCGTCCCCCGCAGTCTCTGTGCGTTGAAGCCCGAGACCGCGGCGGCCTCTGCTAGGACCCTCCGACCCGGAGCCGTCGGCCGGAGCCGCAGCCTCAGTCGCAGCGCCCCCGCCGCCTGTCTCCTACCCCGCCGCCTCCGCCGGAGCCGCCTTGCGCACTGTGAGTCCGGGGCGAGGCGACGGACGCCGTGGGGCTGAGTCAGCGGGAGGCCCGGGCCCGGGCTGGGGGAGGGGAACCGGGCTGCCCCCTCGCCTCTCCACCCGGGCCCCCGCCCCCCAAACTCGTCTCCCTCCCGCCCTCCTCCGTCCCTGCATCCCGCTCTCCCCGGCTTCTGGCTGCCGCCGCCGTCAGGCCTTCGCGAGCCACTCCCCCTCCCCTCCCTTCCCTCCAGACCCACCTCGGGGGGTCTTTCTCCACGAGATGCGGCCCTACCGCACCTCGGCCCCGGACTGGTTTGTCTCTCCAACTGCCTCCCGTACGCCCTTGCTCCTTCTCCTTACTCCTCGCGGGCCTGACATCTCCGGCCTCTCTGGTTTTCCCCAGTGCTATGCCAGAAAAAGAGTGACAAGGGAGAGAGCGAGGGGAGACTTGGGGGAGGGGGACAGTCGATCTGCCCAAACCACGGGGCCTCAGGTTTCTTACTCACACGCTCCTGCCCTGGCTGGGGTGGGAAGCAGGTCCGGACAGTTCTAACTGGCTGCTAAGAG
Source organism: Sturnira hondurensis (assembly GCF_014824575.4). Taxonomy (NCBI): domain Eukaryota; kingdom Metazoa; phylum Chordata; class Mammalia; order Chiroptera; family Phyllostomidae; genus Sturnira; species Sturnira hondurensis. Next base: position 15,483,917 of record NW_028089294.1, on the reverse strand, counting down.
CTTGTGGGGCTTTCGGAATAGATTTTACTGAGAAGAGTTCAGCCCCGCCGTGATCTGTTTAATGAACACCGGCTAGTCACAGTGGCCTGCTAGTGAGCTGGGTATCGCCTTGGCTGGTGCCGTGGAGAGGGAGGGGAGGGAGGGGGAAAGATTGCGTGTGGGAGCTGAAGTTCCTGCGCTTCCAGTGTGTTGTTGTGAATAAGCATCTTGCAGTACTCTTTGAAATGCCCCCCTCCCCCACCCCGTGGAATCACCCTGGTATATTGTGAGGTTTGGAGATAGGCCTGGTATCATCCATAGCAAGTGCTTACAGTTCGTATGTTGAAGGGTTGTGGCAGGACTTGAGCTCTAATGCCTGTGAATTCCATGGGGTAACCCATTGGGTAGTAGTGAGTTTTAACATAACGTGCAGATTGGAGAGGAACCGAAGTTTCTCAGAGGCCTGTACCCCCCTGGCTTCCTGCAGCTGTGAGTCTTTGTGGGGGTTGACACCTGATAGGGGTTCTAGCATATTTGGATGATTCCCTGGGTTATGTTTGCTCCCCATCCACCTGTGCATCTTGCATTCCCTGATCCTGGGTTAGAGGAAGATCCCAAAGTGTTTTTCCAGCAGAAATCGAGCTGAAGTCAGAGTTGTTGTCCACAGCCAGAAGCTATCTCTTAATAAACATGCCTCAACTCGAGGGCTCCTGACTAGTGTGTATGCACCTCATTGCCAAGTTCCTTTGATTTTTTTTTGACTTCCAGATTTCAGTGTACTGTTAGAAAATATATGTAAATATCAAGTAGTTAAACTTCACATGAGGCTTCGTGGTTTTTTACTGCAGGCTGCAAAAGAAGTAGGTGGTTTACTCCTAAAATTCATGCTGAAGGAGCTTTTCACGTGGAGTTTCTGGGATTGGGAACAGTGAGAAATAACGATTTTGCTCCTTGAGTTTGCTCACTCATGGCCTATTGGCAGCCTCCTCAGAGCCACTCCCCACCCCCATGCCCATCAGATTAGTTTACAGTAGCAAAGACGGCTGTCGCCCTAGTTTTAAACATAGAGATGGAGTTCAGGAAAACTACAGCCCCCATGCAGCGGCGCAGTTTCTTCTGTTTCGAATGCCAGTCTGGGGTTTGGCGGGATGCACCTGCCCGTGGGGCGATGGGAACTGTGGGGCCTGAGAGTTACATTCCTTCGGTGTGGTCCTCTCTGTGTCACATAGCTCACGGAAATACCCGGGCAGGGCAGGAGCAGACAGCTGTGCCGGAGAGCTGCTCCTCCTGGGTCAAGGGTATTTTGGGAATCAGCAATATTACTGGGGTGGAGGGTTGTGAAGTAAGAAGCAAGAAAATGTGTCAAGGCCAGATAGATCAAGAGGGTGTGAGTAAAATGTTCCCTTTCCAATTTGCTGTGGGATAGTAAATTTTCAGAGCATCACATGGGTTTTTATATGAGCTAATTTGCCTTGGAAATCCATACCAGTATTTTATGAGATAATGATGGAATGCCTTTTAAACTGCTAGTGTTGGGAAACAGGACTAATACCTGTTTCTTACACATTACCTATACAGTTGTTACTGAACATGATATTATGATCGGGGAGAGGGACATTATTTGAACCAATTTGGAACTAAATCTGTGTAATCTATGTTGTGGTTTTTTAGGACTGTATTTCCTTGACTCTTAAGACACACCAGCAATTTACCAACACCTTTTAGGTAAAATAATTGAATACTGTCAGATCAACGTATATGTTGTTGTTCTAAGGTGCATCCTAATTTCTGTAACGTGAAAACATCCAGTGAGTGGCAGGACTTGAAAGGGGGATTGGTGTGTCTTAGGACTGAAAAAGAATGATATTTGCAACATTCCTGGGTGTGTGATGATGCCATTACTTACTTAGCATCCTGAGACGCACACATTGTGAGGACAGATTTCTGCAAGTCCTTCCACCAAGCCACGTATCTACGATGATTGGCTGGCCTTAGGCGTGGCAGTTGGCTACTGAACAGTGGAAAGTTTCCATGTGGGGATCCAGCCCAGGGCCTTAATGGTACCCTCCTGAAGCCGAGCGAACAACCTGGGAGCAATGTCTTGTGAGTTACACTTGGATTTAGCCAAGTAGCATCTTTCACAAGCTGAACAGAAAATAGAATTTTTGTAAACCAGAATGCGCCTGTCCTGATCTGCTTACAGACACGTTTGTAGAGATCGGAAAACACACGTGCCACCCCCTTATGATGCTGAAAGTGGAGGGGACTTCCAGTGCTGTAGTTCAGTGTCCTCGTATCCAGATTTTGACATGAGGCACCAAAAGTTAAGTGACTTGCCCAAGGTCACCCAGCTAATGGAGCAAGTATGTGAAAACCCTGTAAACTGTGTAGACCATGCAAATAAACGGTGGTGGTTATTAGTGGCTGAGTCAGGGTTAGAACCCAGATCGCCAGGATAGAGCTATTCTGCACTACCACATTGCTTCATCCCTCATATTTAATATTCCAGAAGGTTTTCTTAAAAATAATTTAGTCATCTGTAATTAGCCCTGTAGACAGGGACTTGTTTTATTGTCTGAGATGTTGCAAAGCCAGGCAAAACTCAGTGTCACATTGTCTAGTTAAATATTTATTCCTGCCACCTTAAAAATAATAATTTTGCCTTATGCTTTTCAAATTCAAGAAGGTTGATCTTTTTTGAACTCGCATCATCTAACATAAATCGATTATGAAGGTGGGTGTTTGAAGTCATCTTCACTTCCTCTCCGTGAGGCTGCTGCATTCCAAAAAGCCAGGCAGAGAGGAGAGGAAGCTGGATTCGCTTCCAGCTTCCAGAATGTAAGCTTCTGTAGTTCCTGGAAGCCACAGGAACTTCTGACCCCACTCCAGTCCTTCACTTCCTGGCTGTGTGGCCTTGGGCAAGTTGTGGATCCCCTAAGTACTGATTTCCTTACCTGCAAGCCTGGAAATAACTGTTTTACATGGTGGTTGTGAGGATTAAATGAAAGAAAGTATACAGAGTACCTGCTTGATAGGAAGTAGCAATCATCATTTTTATATTACTAAAGTACAAGATAAAAAAAGAATGCTTTCAAAGATTTATTGTGACTTAAATCCACCTCGGACCCTCAGTTCAGCAGCCCCCTCTCCCATTAGCCCTCTCGGTGTGTTTGACATGCACAGAGAGATTTGTCCTGTGAAGATCTGGCACTTGCAGTGTTATTTCAACTGCCAAAATAAGAGTATATGAAATGCCCCTTTGTCTCCATGTATTCAGCTGACCTGGTTGTCTGAAGGACTGGCAGAGCTGGAGCCATGGACTAGAAGGGCACACACATGGTGTGTTTGTGCGCGCGGTGGGGGTAGGTGGTCCTCCAGTTGGGGAGGCCAGTCTGGGGAGTCATCTTAACTTGAAATGGAAAAGCCCCCGAGCTCTCGCTTGTGAGTAAAGCTCACATGGCCCACATTTACTTCCTCTACTGTTAGAGGTGTAGCTTTAATCTGTGACTTTGCTCAGATCAGCTTCTGCATCCAGGAGACCTGGAGGGCCAGGGGAAGGAGCCATCCATCTTCCGAGGGAAACCTACTCACTAGCGAGCAGAGGGAAAGGGAGGTCATTTCAGCTGGCAGCGATTCCAGATGGGCTCAAGGCAGGCTACCGAGTAATTAATGAGCCAGGGCCATTCAGACGGGAGAACACAGATGAGTTTAAATTCCTGTAAATTTCATGAGGGAGGAAAATATCCAGGAATAGCATCCAAAGACTGGAAGAAAACAGAGAAAAGGGAACACAGTAGTGTTTACTTCTGGGAAGTGGGGTTTGGGTGTGGAGGAGGGGAAAAGAGACTCAAAGGGGAACTTTCACTTTATGTCTGCTTTTTAAAAAAAGATTTTATTTATTTATTTTTAGAGAGAGGGGAGAGGAGGGAGAAAGAGGGAGAGAGAAACATCAGTGTGTGGTTGCCTTTTGCATGCCCCCTCACTGGGAACGTGGCCTGCAACCCAGGCATGTGCCCTGACTGGGACTGGAACCAGCGACTCTTTGGTTTGCAGGCTGCCACTCAGTCCACACCAGCCGGGGCTATGTCTGCTTTTATATGTGAATTTTTACAAGAATCATGTATGCTTTTGCACTTTAATGAAGACCAATAGAATTGGCAGTGGTTTTTTTTTTTTCAGGAAATACATTTTTGTACAAAAGAAGCAATTGCTTTTTCTTGGAGCCTGCAGTGCCCGGGGTAGGTAGGGTCAGACTGCTTTCTTGGAGCAGGCCAAGCCAGTTTGCATCACACCAGGCTCTGGGGGCAGGGGTGGGGGGGACGGCAGGACCCTCCAGCGTGGCCACTCCCCAGCACACTTCAGGACGGACCCCTACCTCCACACCTCTTCCTAGTCTTCTCGTTCCTTCTTGAGAATAGTCTCCTCCTTCTCTTGACCAGTTGAAATAATCATTACTCTTCTGATAAGCTAATTTCATTTCCAACTATTGATGAAAATAACATCAGATTATATGAGCCTATGGTCTTTGTGAAAAACCCATGCCTCTTACTTAACATCAAGAAGGCGGAAGTTTACAGGAACCCCAGCTGGCACACTGTTATGGCGGCTGCGTTTCAGATACGACTTGGCCGATAGAGTGCACCTTTCACACGGGGATTTATTAAGTGCTTCTCTTAGGAATTGCTGATAAACTATGACAACTTTATTAAATATTATTGGGCTTTTAATCATCTCATGTACTGGCTATTTGTGTCTCCTAGCCAGATGTCCTGTTTATTACAGAAAGATGACACACCTGTCGCTTGGACGCGTGCTCACTTACCCGGGAATTAGGATGGGTTATAACGAGTAACTGACACTCCTTCACCCCATCTTCCCTTTGGCCGAGAGTACAGATTCACATGACTGTTGGCAAAGGTTGGTGAGGCGCCCTTTGGCCAAGATGGTCTTTTCTCTCTGTAGAGTTGACTGGCCCATACTGGCCTGAGCCCTGGATACTGTTCTTTTTTTTAAAAAAGATTTTATTTATTTATCTTTAGAGAGGAAGGGAAGGAGAGAAGGAGAGAAACATCAATGTGTGGTTGCCTCCCGTGCGTCCCCTGCTGGGAACTGGCCTGCAACCCAGGCATGTGCCCTGACTGGGAATCGAACCGCGATCGTGTGGTTCGCAGATCTGGATACTGTTCTAACAAGCATCTTGCCCTACCAACTTTGCTAGGCTTTTTAGCATAATATCAGTGTTTGGAGACATTTCATTTGCCCGAGGTAAATAAAGACTTGGCCTATCTGAAATATGTTGACTCCTTTTAAGATTATTTTTTTCTTGAAACTGATTTCTATGTATAGGAAATACATAGCACTGTGCGATATTTTAAAATAACTGAGCAAGAATCGTGGCTTCGAATCTGCTCAGTAATGTTGACAATATATGCCAGAAGCTTTGAAAATACACGTATCCTGAGAACAGAAGTTGTCATTCCAGGAATATTTAGAAAACCAGAGGTGTATATAAAAATACTTGTATAAGGATTTTTACTCATGCAACATTACTAATAATGTCAAACACTTAAAACAACCAAAAGGGTCAACAATTAGGGATTGGTTAGCTTCACCCAGATAAAATATTGCACAAGCATTAAAAAGCCTCTGGAAGAATATTTATTGATATCAGAAACTTTTGATATAATCAATGAAAATAGTATGTCTAGAATGATACCATTTTATTTATTTATTTATTTATTTATTTATTTATTTATAGAGAAAGGGGAAGAGAGGGATAGAAACATTGATGTGTGAGAGATACATCCATCAGTTGCCTTTCACATGCCCCCTAACTGGGGACCTGGCCCACAACCCAGGCATGTGCCCTGTCTGGGAATCGAACTGACAACTCTTTGGTTTGCAGGCCAGTGTTCAGTCCACTCAGCCAGGGCTCTGAGGTGTTTCTTAAGATAACTATATCACTTCCTTTTGGAGAGAGTGTGCCCAAAGTACTATTGTGTGGGCCTGTGACTTAAAAACAGCCTAGAAACTCCAAGTCTATCCATCCAAAGTCATCTGTCTTGACTCAAATGAGATTTTAAAAGATTTATGAATAGAAAGTGCGTTAAGCTAGTTTACTTCATCTCTTAACTTTTACTGTTTTAATGTATCAGAATTTACCAGGTTTTAGTAAAACCCTAAATACCACAGGGCTGTTTCGAGTGGGCTTTCCTCCCCCAGTTCTTCAGATTCCCTGCATCCCCAGTTCCCCAGTGTCTCGGGGGCTGACCTGAGTTGAGACTCTTGAGTCTGGTGGCTGTGCACCTCTCTGAACTCTTTGGAAAGACTGTGCCCAGGCCTGCTCCGGCCGCCTCCCTCCGTTTGCCCTTGGGTGCATTCTGACCAGCCATCAGCTCAGAGACCCCTTTTCTTCCAGGGACAGAGGAGGTCGAGTGCCTGCCAGTGGCCACCTGATGGGCAGAAGCCCTCTGCAGTGGCAGGCGGGGCACCTCCTTCTTCGCTACAGCGGGTCCCTAGAACTGCTGAGTGTGAAGGGGGGGCTGTCCTCTCGCCTCCTCTCTCCCATCCACACACACGCTGTACGCTGCCTTGATGGCCTGGCCCAGTCCCAGTCCCTGACTCCTGTGGGTGGTGGAGTGTGCCCAACTCTGCACGCTGGGGATCTGGGCCTTGGAACTGAGGGCCATGTGGCCCATCATGCAGCTAAGTCTGCACTGCGATAGGAGTTCACCAAGCAGGATCTGCCCCTTCTTGCCAGTGGTTCTGACTACCAACACCTGTGCCGAGTGGGGCGGAGGCCTTCCCTGCCGCCCGGGATTATTAGTGAGTAAGTCTTTAGGCATGGCTGCTGGAGACGCTCCGCCGCTCCGAGACAGTGACTGTCGGAGGAGCATTCGTCTCCTCCTGCGGGTGTTGTTGTCCTGGTCACCTTGTAATTTAAATGTGAAATCTTAGCTGCTCTGAGTCAGCAAGATCATAGCTGGACTAACATGTGTTGTCTGTGAGAGGGGCAGGCCTTGGACCACTGGGTGAGATTAAATATCCCTTCCCATAGGAGGAGTGTTTCGCTGAGGGCTTATCTCCGGTGGTGTAGTGTGTGCTGTGTGGCCAGACTTTTCTGCAGCAGCAGACACTTGGCAGAGAGCCGCCACCGCCCGCCCCCTTCCCTGCAGATTCTAGCCACTTATCAGGGACTCTGATTTAGTCTCTGATTGGTTCTGATTCTAGATGGGTACTGTTCACAGCAGAAAGCTCCCAGGGTTGGCATCCTATTAACACCTCTAAGTGACAGGACCACTGCTAAGAACGGAGAGGTGTTATGCTGGCCCCAGAATAGCAAGGTGCAATGTTTTGAGGCTTGATAAGACTTGTATTCCCCAGAAGGTATAGTTTCCAGGTTTATAGGTTATTCATATAAATTTGCATATTGTCTTCACAAGGCCTCTTCTAAGGAGACCCTAAGTAAGTACTCTCCAAGTCCTTTCTGTTTTGTATTCCTAATCACCATGGGGTGTAAAAGAAATGAAATTCAACCCCTGTCTACGAGGAGATGGCAGTCTGGTTTGGAAGATAAGATGCAAGGGTGGAATGATTCGTGTGTATGACATCAGATGTCATGAATACATCTGTGGCACTTATTGTATGAGACACAGTCTTTGCCCTTAGGACACTCAGCTGACACTCTGGTGCATGAGCTAGACACAGAGTGATATGAGTCACTCCCACACAAGGGGATGGGAACTCCGGCAGCGATGGGAAGGGGTGCGGCAGTCACCCAGGAGGAAAAGTGGTCCTGAGCCTGCGAGCACCAGGAAGGCTTCAGAGAGGGAGATGCCCTGGAGCTGAGGGTGCGGGGTGATGCGGGATCCCGCCCGCCAGAGCACTGGCGAATGCGTGAGAGTTCAGGCCAAAGAAACAAAAAGAACACTGTATTGTGTGTTGTTGGTACTATATAGTCTAATTCAAAAAGGCTTCTGAGAGGAAAATAATCGTTGTGAACTGGGGTAATCAACAGACGTCACAAAGGAAGCAGAACCTGAGCTTGCCCCGAAAAAACGAGCAGACAGGACACCAAGGGAGGGCAGGAGCGCGGAGTGAGGATGATCAGGAGGTCACCCTTACCAAATTGAGGGTATGGGCTGGTTTTGAGTTTGGGACAACATTGGTGATGTTCACCAGAAGTTAGGAAGTTTAAGAGACAGTTCGAGATGAGTTTAGTTTTAGACATGGAGAACTAGAGGTGGCAGTTGTGATGTCTGTCGCTGGATCACATGGAACTGGAAGCCGAGGGTGAGGCTGGGATGGAGCTGTAGATGTGGAAGTCAGCAGCACAGAGGGATGGCTTTCCTGAAAAGCACTCTCTCCAGAGGTCTTGGGTACAGACCACAAAGACCAGAGCTCCAAACAGTAAACTTTGGGAACTGTCCAGAATTAGGAAAATGTGAAGAGATGTGGGGAAGAGAAGAAACGGAGGGCTTCAGTCCTGCCAGTTTGACTAGCCCGAGGGGTTTATCCAGAAGGAAATCATGGCGACTGCTCCACCATCAGCCCAATGCACACACTGGGGGTAGGAGCCGGGCTGCACAGGGTTCAGGGGGACATTGGGTAGAGAGAAGACAGAGGCAATGAATGGTCACAAGACAGCCGTGACAGGGAAGGGAGAAAAAACAGTAGCTGGAGCAGTAGGATCAATTTCTTAATTATTTACTTATGTATCTATTTATTTCTATTGACAGAGGGGAAGGGAGGGAGAAAGGGAGGGAGAGAAACATCACTTGGTTGCCTCTCACTCACTCCCCAACCTAGAGAGCAAACCCACAACCCAGACTTGTGCCCTGACCTGGGATCGAACCAGCAACCTTTCACTTTGCAGAATGACGCCCAACCAACTGAACCACAGCAGTCAGGGCAGGGTCGAATTTTTTATCATTATAAATAATTCTATTTGTTATCAGAAAACATATAAGATTGTAAGAAACATATTTTGTTTATATATATCAGTATCAATATTTTGTGCATAAAATGTGCTTCATCTGCCAATTTCTCTGTATCGACATGATCCATAGTTGTCACCCCAAACCCCACCCCTTCTATGGCGTCCCGTCATGCTGATACCAGAGCTTAACCGCCAGTCTGGTGCTGGGGAGTCGGTGTCTCCAACATTTTGCAAGGGTGAATATCTCTACTCTGCACATCGCTGTACAAGTTGCTTTTCTTCTGTGGGTGATTTCTTCAGGACACATCCCACAGTGTGGAATTACAGAGGCAGAGGGCACACTCAGTGTCACCGTTGTTTTTTTACTGAGATGCAATAGACTGTAACATTTGTTGGTTCCAGGTGTACAACGTGGTGCTTTGATATTTGTGTATTCTGTGAGATGATCACCACCATAAACCCAGTTAACACCCATCACCACACTCAGTTACCGATTTATTTTTCTTATGATGAGGACTTTTAAGATGTGTGCTCTGGGCCACTTTCAAATGAATAACACAGTATTGCTAAGCACTGTGGTCACCATGCTGTACATCACATCCCCGGGACTTAGTTATTTTATAACCAGAAGTCTATACCTTGCGACCACCATCGCCCGCTTCCCCTCCCCCACTGCTCTGGCAATCACCGTTCTTTTCTCTATAGCTATGAGTTAGTTTCACGTATAAGTGAGACCATATGGCATTTGTGTTTCTCTGTCTGACTTATTTCACTTGGCATAAAGCCCTCAAGGTCTATTGTGTTGTCATACAGGTCAAGATTTTCTTCTTTTTATGGAAGAATGTGTGTGTGTATGTGTCTCACATTTTCTCTTATAAGATCACCAGGGACAGAATTATTTATAAGCCAGGTGGGGGTGTTGAGTCACTTTTATAATGTAACTTTATTATTACTTATGTATTTTTAGAGAGACAGGGAGGGAGGGAGAAAGAGGGAGAGAAACACTTTGATCAGGAATCGAACCAGGGACCTGTTGGTTCTCAGGCCAGTGCTGGATCCGCTGAGCCACACCGGCCAGGGCACATCTTTATCCTTTCACTCACCGATGAACACTTAGGTTGCTTCCATGTTGTTGTTGTTTTAAATAGGCTTATACACTGTTCTCCATTGTGATCCAGCCAACTTACAATTAGAATAGGAGTTTGGTATTGACTTGGAATGATTCCTGATAATAAGGAAAAAGAGTTGAGGAAAGTAATCCAACTGCAAGAGAGAAAGGGAGTGCAGAGGAATGACCTTGAGGACACCAGGGAGGAGGTAACTTTGCAGGGGAGGGGGGGGTCCCTTCCTCTGAGACTGGTCGGAGTGGATTTGGCTCTTTCTACCCCTGACTTGCAGGGTGAAGCCAGGGGGGATGACTGGAGTTCCTGCTAAGAAAAGACCTTTTTCTGCTTGCTGAAGCAGGGGCGAGGGCTTGAAGGCCTGAATGAACCACTGTGAGAAATGAGCCTGGGCGTATGCGAGATGAATAAAAGTCTTGTTGCGCAGGGTAAGGGCTGGGTTGGACTCATGAATTCATAATGGGGTAAGTCTCTGAAGTCCTTTGGCCGGAGAAGCAGCAGTGAGTGATGGAGCATCAGGATGCGGGGGGTTGCTTGGCATGTTTGGGGCACGGTTCCTGAGGAGGCAGAATTTAACGTGGCAGTGAAGCGGCTGGCCCTGAGGTCAGAGGTGGAGGGGTGCACTACAAATCTAAGACCGGCGCTGGTTGTCAGCGGAATGAGGGGGCAGAGTAATTACAGGCTTCAGGGAGAAGAGATGCTCAGTAAGGAGGTTATTGACAGAGAAAGATTCTAATTTAAAAACCTGGGAGCGGCTGTTCTTACTTTTAATTATTTACCTTTGTGTAATGTTTGGATATTTTTTACGTGGGCATGGATTACCAGTAACATTTTTTAAACTACTAATTAAAATCTCAGGAGTAAGGCTGTGCCTCCAGGGCGTGGCTGGATCGCTGGGAGCTGGATGAAGGAGAGGTGGAGGGGATCGCAAGGTCTGGCTGGTGTCTCTGCTTGTCGGCCAGTAGCTCCCGTGGTCGGGGCTTGTCACTAGGGAGCAGCCCATAACCACCAGGCCCGTCACCCCCGGCCCAAATAAGGTTTAGGACGCGAGGAGGCCTACCTTCCCTCGAGTGGCGGTCATGTCTTCAATGTGCCGTGTGAGGGTCCAGCTGTTTCGGACCCTCTGACCGGCCACCCCACTGAGCCGGTCCTCTCTGTCCTCTGGGAGGGCAGGCTCTTCCTCTGGGTGGCAGGTGAGGCCCCTTCCCAAGCGCAGCACTGTGTGTGCGGGTCCTGTTCCCTGTTCCCTGTTCCGGCCTCTCTCCCCCTCCTTGGCCAAGCAACTGCACAGCACTGCCCTGTTTCTCTCTGGCCTGTTTTGAAACTTGGCATGAGGCCCGTGCCTCCTCTGACCCCTCTGTTTCTCACGTCCTCCTAGACCATCCACTTCGACCCTGACCCTAACCGACACTCTTGGCTGTGGCCTGTGTTTCACTTGCAGGGTTCACGTTACCTTCGTGCTGCACAGGTCGAGCATTCATTTACATGGCTAACCGTGCACGCAGTCACCGGGACAGAGAGCAGGGGACCAAGTGAGGTGGGAAGATCAGGGGTGGCATCAGCGTGGGGAGACGGAAAAGCCGGGGCCAGTACTCAGCCCTCTTTCCAGGCCCTTCGGCTGAGTCTCAGCCTTGCTGCGGCATTTTGTAAGTGGCCGTTCATTAAAGCCCGGATTGAGCAGGAGCATGGCTCCCTGCCAGGCCCCACCAGGAAGGACCGAAAGGCTCACAGCACAGGCCTCAAGCCAGGTGGGGTAGGCGCTACGGTGATTGTTTGGCATGGGTTCCTCGTAAACACAGCCTCCTGCCTTTGTTCTTTCTCTTCTCCTAGTCAGCTGGATGAGAACAATTAGTCCCTGACCCATAATTACTAAAATGAAGGGGAAGACTATATCTGTTAGGCTGAAGTACTTTGAAGAACCTTGAACTTGGAGTTTAGAGACCTGGGCTTGGGGCTATATGACCTTGAACAAATCAGGTCCCTTCTTGATCCCCAGTTTCCTCTTCTGTAAATGAGGGGTCTTTGTATGTGCTGTTCCCTCTGCCTAGAACATACCCCCCCTGGCCTGTTTTGGCTAGCTGTCCTTCGTCCCAGCTGTACTGTCGCTCCCTCAGGGATGTGTTCCGCGACCTGCACCCCATCTCTGCTCCAGGTTGGGGCCCCCGTGACTGGGTTGTGTACCCCAACCCTTAGTTCATCGTGCATCAATTTATCGGTTGTAACCAGCATTTTTTAAACTTGAATTTATTGGGGTCATATTGGTTAATGAAATTATATATGTTTCAGGTATACAGTTCTGTAATACACCACCTGTGTATTGTATTGTGTGTTCACCACCCAAATCTAGTCTCCTTCCATCACCATTTACCCTCCCTCCCCCTTCGTCTACCCCCCACCCCCTTTCCCTCTGGTCAGGACCATATTGTCACTTGTGTCTGTGAGGTATGGTTTTTCCCTTCATGACTAGCATTTTTTAAATGAAAAGGCCAGAAAATATCAGTGCATTGCATACAGTAAGAGTAAGAATTGTTTAATGAACCTTTGTGTTATTATACTCGTACATGAATATGTGTGTTACGTTTGTATATATATTCGATTGTAATGTAAAATGTATTTGACTAAAAGGTTGAAAGCCATCGCTTTTAAAACTCTCCAGCCCTGTATTTTTCCTCAATAGCACTTAATGTGATTATCATTATATACTTATTTGTAGATTGTTTGATTACTGATTATCCATCTCACTAGATAATGAGCTCTGTGCGTCAGAGATGAAGACTGGCTGACTCATTGACATAAGACCTAGAAATAATTGAGGCTCAGTAAATAATTGCTGGATGCGTGTATTTCCGAGGGGTGTTCGTTGTTGTCCTCCTTCGTCTGGGAAGTGGTTCCTAGGAGTGAGGAGACAGTGACGGCCGTGACAGACGGAAAGGGCCTCCCACTCACCCCAGGTGGACGAGAGTGCCAGAGAGAGTCCTTCACCGTCTGTCCCCGGGTTGGGGGCAGCACTGGGAAGCAGGAGGCCCACACCAGCCCCTCTCAGGGGAAGGGGGGGAAGGGGACACCGCTCCTCCACCCCGGTCAGCAGGCCTCACCTGGACAGAGACAACTTCCCAGTGGGGTGGGGACAGGCCGTGCAGGGCCTGAACCCACCACACACACCATCCTCATGTAAAGGGGAAGCTGGCTTGTCCCCTCCCGAGGGCTCGTTTCCCACTGCCCGGGGTGTGGGCAACCGGATCCTGGGCCAGGCGCCCACTGGGTTCCACTGTGGACTCCAGAACGCCTTTGCCCCCTGCAGCACCCCAGCCCTGACACCAGCACCCCCAGAGAGCTGATCTGCTTCTGAGGTGTCTGTCTGAACCTGGCCAGTCTACCAACAGGTGGAATGAGTACCTGTGCCTTCCCCGGTGTAACAAGCCTCTGACTGTAGCCCAGAGAACTTCCCACCGGCTGGAGGGCTCCATCGGCAAGACACAACCAGGCTCTGCTCAGCCAGGCTCTGCTCTGGCACGGAACTGTCCTCGGGTGTCCTGAAGGTCGTAACTCGAGAGGACGTGTGCCTCTGAGGCCCTCTTGAGGGCATCGGGAACCCAACGGTAGCACAGGCTTGGTCAGGAATATTTAGGAGGTCTGATTTGCCCCTTTCTCTCTGAAGTTTGTCATTTGAACCATTCTGCCAACATCTGGCTGTTCTGTGGAAAGGATGCTGTTTGCTTCAAGAACAGATACCCTCTTTGGGAGGGACGAGGGGGCAGCTCGTTGTTTTAGAGCTCCCAGAGCTGGCAGCTGAAATAGCTCCATTTATACGCTGCTTTCAGCTTGATTTTCTGGAACTGACAGCCCCTCCTAGTCGCCTCTCCAGAGAGGCGCCTGTCAGCTGTGTAGCGAAGCTTCCGAGCACCTGAGCGGCCGCCGGGCTGTTGAGGGCGGAGGTGCGAGGCTCCAGAACGGCTGAGGAGCCTCTGCCCTGGGGTTGGCCTGGAGCCAGAGCAGCCTCCCCGCTCCGGTCCCCTCTCCTCCGCGGGCACTTGGGGTTTGGAAAGAGAGTGCTCAAGCGAGTGCAAAGACCGCAGTTGTCCTGAGAATTTCTGTGTCACTTGTCTCGCTCTCGCACTAATCCCTACACCCTCATTCGCATCCAGGCTTCTGCTTTCCCGAGAATTTTTAAAAATTATTCTCAAAAATCACTGTCACCTTGCCCATATTTTCAGGGAAACTTTGAAGAGCATTGTGTGTCTACCTGATGCCTCTAGTATGTAGTACTCGTCAAAAAACCCTTTTTTGGCATAACAAATGTAAGTCAGAATTGCCTTAAAAATAGTTTTAAATTATAACGTTACAGAAATGTGTAAAGCAGAAAGTAGAAGCCTTCCATAGCCTTGCCCCCCAAAGAGAATCTGTGTCACTATTTTTTTAATATTCCAACTTTTTTCCTACACGCATACAACATATTTCTTTTTAGAAATGTGGGCTCTTACCACTTTTTATTTATAGAAAAACTGGAAAAGGTAGAAAAGAATACATGAAAGTATGACATCAAGAGCTGGTTTGGGAGGTCTGTACTGCCGCCCTGTCCCCGAGCCGCCCGAGGACACACGCAGCCCAGATACGGGTGTGTGCTGGTCCCACCAGCAAGACCCTCAAGACCCTCTCCCGCCTCTCTTCCCACCCGATTACCAGGCTAAGGTTCTCCATTCAGAAAACTGTTTGCCACCATTGCTCTCGACTCTGGTGAACATTGTTACTGCATTTTCTTCCAGTGTTGAACTAAATTAGAATCATGTCCATTCAGGGGTTTTCCAGTAGTCACGTCCAAGTCCCAGGGCAAGATACATGTGGAAAGCATTTCCCATTGCCCAGGTCACATTATATTTGGTTTTGGTTTTGGTTTTGGTTTTGTCCCCAGTAGCACTGTTTCCAAGAACCTGAAATACTATGTCAGGGAACTTTGTTTTAACCTGCCCCTGGGAGGTGCTTTCACGGTGCTGGTGGAGAAACTGAAGCGTGGGGCAATGACTTGTTTAAGAGCAGAGTAAAACTTTGCCTTAGCTAGACTGACCTGTCCGTGTCTAATGCCCAGGACCACTGGCTTAGTTGCCTAAGTTTACTAAAACATTTGGAAAAGAGAAGAAAGGGACTTCCCAGATACTGAAGTCCTCCTTCTCTAGCCTTGGCATCAGCTGCTTCGCGCTGTTTAGATAGATGTGCCTCAGCCCTGAGGCAGGTTAAGACGTGTTGAAATGCTTTTCTCCCCTCTGGGCAAGGATGTTGGCCCTTAAAGTCAGACAGAGCCCCACCTGGGCCATTTTCCCAGTTTACGGGACATTTCACAATCTTTTGATTCTAGATTCTCGTCTGTACACCTTTCTCCACGTACAGCACTTAGCCAAGGAGAGTTCTGACTGAGTGAGTCTGAGTGCGTGAAGCCATTCTCGTAGAAGGAACATGTCAGAAGTAGACAGGGGAAACCCACATGTCAGGCGTGGCCCAGATAAGCGCCAGAGCCACAGGGCAGTCGACATAACCCAGAGTGACCTTCATGAGTGAGAGAACAAAGACAGACTCCTCAGCTTAGAGAGTCCAGGTGACAGGAGATACGATCCACCTGTGTATTAGTTTCCTGTTGCTGGTGTAACAAATCACCACGGATGGGGTGGCTTAGAACAACACAGACCGACTGTAGTTCCCAAGGGCAGTAATCCAAATCCTTGTCGGTGGGTATGGTGGGCCGAATGGTAGCTCCCAAAACGTCCTAATGCCCAGAACCTGTGAATATTACCTTATGTGACAAAAAAAGAATGAAATGACTTTCAATGACAAAAAGTGTGATTAAGTTAAGAACTTTAGTAGGAGAGGCTTACCCTAGAGGACCTGGGTGGGCCCAAAGTACAACCACACTTATCCTTCCAAGAGAAAGATGGAGGGAGTTTTGGGAGAGAAAAGGAAGAAACAGCGTGACCACAGAGGCTGGAGGGATGTGGTCGCAAGCACGGAACACCTGGAGCCCCCAGAAACTAGAAAAGGCAATGGACAGATTCCCCCTAGACCCTTCGGAGGGAGCGCAGCCCTGCTGGCGCTGTGAGTTTGAACTTCTGGCCTCCAGAACTGCTAGAGGACACGTTTCTGTTGTTAAGCCACCCAATTTGTGGTAATTTGTTAAGACAGCCGTGGGGAACTAACGCAGTTAAAGGGCTAAAATCAAGGTGCCAGCAAAGCCGTTTCTTCCGGAGGACCTAGGAGACAACGTTCCCTTGCCTTTTCCACCAGTAGAGGCTGCCGGCGCTCCTCCGCTCAGGGTCCTGCCTTGCTCCGCTCTCGGCTGCCAGCCTCACGCCTTCTCTCCAACCCCCCTGCTTCCCCCCTTACAAGGACTCTTGTGATTACCTTGAGCCCACCTGAATAATCCAGGGTAGTTTTCCCGTCACAGAATCCTTAATTTCATCTTCAAAGCCCCTTTACCATTTAAGAGTGACATATTCAGAGCTTCGAGGAGTGATAACATGGACTTCTTTGGGGGCGGCCACAACCTGTGTAATTCTAACAGGTGTGGGTGAGGTGGTGGACCTGTTCACCACGTCCCTGAGCACCAAGTTAGAGGCTCGTCCTCAAAGTGAGAAAGGCAGTATCGAAGGGAACACTCCTCTGTGCAGAGGCAGGAAACATGAAATGCATTACCCTCACAGGTTCTTACAGGCAGACAATGTAGAAAGGCCAGTGTCAGCTGTGCCGTTAGGGCAGAGGTATGAATATGAGCTAGGCGAGGTGAAGTTCTCCCGTTCAGCTTTTGAGATGATGATGACGTGTATGGAGTGGGGTCTGTACTGCACTCCCCTTCGGTGCTTGTCAGACGGACTAAGCTGAATGGGCCTTTGAGGGCATGTTATGCAGCCGTCAGTCAGAAAGCTGGTGCCCGTGGAGACACAGCCTTCTGGGGTCAGCTAAAGGATGAGTCACAAAAGGTACACTTGGTACTGGGATGAGAGGTTAACGGGCAAGTTCATCGTACCAGGAGAGCTGCAAGGCGTGTGCGAAATACTGTGGCTCCTTCCATTAAAGATGGAAGTGGTGCGTGCGGGTGCTGTTCGGAGGGGACAGGGAGTGCTAGAGAGCCTGGAACCTGTTGGAACCTGTTTCCGCCAGGAGGTGAGGACTCAGGAGGGGGCGACCCAGTGACCGTTGTTCTTGGGGGCAGATGGCATTTCTCGAGAAGGTTTGACTCCACATCAAGACCCTCAGAAGCAGGGTCCCATTCTGCTTCCGCCTGTCTCTCTAGCTCTGGGAAATAATAATTCCCCCCTCCACCCTTCCTACTTGGAGAGGATGGGAACGCATTCATTATTAATGTTTATTTTCATATTTACAGATGGAAGGCTTCAAAGAAGTAGCATTGGGCCTGGGGAAGAGAATTAATTCTCAGCGTTAGAATGATGTACTAGGAAGCACTCGTGCCTATTTTGGGAAATTTTCTGATGGTTGGATATAAAGTTAGTTTTAAAAAGAGCTTTGACAGCCAATAAAGGGACCAGAGGAGAGTGCATTGGGGCAAAAGCGTCTGTGGCCCCAACTACTCAAACACACTTCCAGGACAAGGCGTGAGACAAAGGTGTCCTGCCTGCCTGTGAAACACGGGATGTTATGGTGAGCGCCTTGGAATGTTGCCAAATAATTAATGGCTTAATTTTGCTTCACCTCCTCTTTTCATAACACCAAGACCTGAAACGCCAATCAACTAATTTCACTTTAAAAACAAGCAGCTTGTCGGGTACATGCTCTCTCCACAGGATAAAGCTCAAGGCAGGGAACCAAAAGAACCCATCATCCTGGGGCCACCTCTCAGCTGACAATTCTACTCCCACGGAAGGGCCTGCTGGAGGTCAAGTTCTGACAGGCAGGGGCATTGTCCCATGGTGTGCCTCTTGGCCTGCTGGTCTAAGCAGCCTCAGAGATGTGGCGCCAGTGACTTTCGCAGGACCAGCATCCTGACTTAGTGGAAGGGGAGGCTCCTCCTGGACAATTTTTCATGCAAGAACATTCCAGCATCTCAGCAGTTTGTGATGGTGTAAGATAATATCTGTCCTAGTCTCTAGCTCTTTTTCTAAATTTGTGTATGTGATTATCAAGAAAGAACACTGAATACATTTAGCTGCTTTTTCAATGGTGGCAGAAACCAATTAACTAAGTGCTCATTAATAACTGTGACCCTTCACTGAAATTTTTTTCAACATCCATATGGAAAGTCAGTGTATTTCTTTATACAAGGTCTGTCCAGAAAAACTCCAGCCATTGCTAATAGGATGAAAATGGTTTGTGCGTCATCAGTGTAACCTGGCAGTCAAGGAGAGTGGACTGAAATGCACATGTGTGAACAATGACAACTTCACCGTACTAGTCACTGGGGGTATAGACACCATTGAGTGATCATGTGTACTGTGTGGCCGTCACATTAAAAATGACTGAGTAAGTAGAGCAATGAATCTGCATTAAATTTTGCATTAAGCTTGAACATTCCTCTTCAGAAATTATTCGGATAATTCAGAAGGCTGCGGCTCTGGGCAACTGATGATTGGCAGCTTCATCACAACAATACACCTGCTCATGCATCACATCTTGCGCAGTTTTTTGCAAAACATCAAATTACCCAGGTGACTCAGCCCCCTACAGCCCAGATGTGGCGACCTATGACTTCTGGCTTTTCCCAAAACTAAAATCACCTTTGAAAGGGAAGAGATTTCAGACCAATAGTGAGATTCAGGAAAATATGACAGGGCAGCTGATGACATTGGGAGAACTGTGTGAGGTCCCAAGGTGCCTACTTTGAAGGGGACTGAGGCATCACTGTCCTATGTACAGTGTTTCTCGTATCTTGTATCTTCTTCAATAAATGTCTCTATTTTTCAGCTTAAAAATAACCCACAACCTTCGGACCAACTATGTCTCTATTTTTCATATTGCACAGCTGGATAACTTCTGGACTCACACTGTGCTTGTTCCCCAAGTTGCTTTACTCTATTTTGAGATTCTGGAATCCAACCAGAAAGAAGACTGAAGTTGTTGGAGATGAGGAACACTGCAGTGTAAAAAAAAAAAAATGCTTTCTATGACTCAGTTTGTGCTGGTCAGGCCACTGACTGGTTAACAGGAGCAAGTGGATGGGATGTTTGCGTGTATTCTTTAAGGCAGTGTGGTTTCAGGTGCGATCCTACAACTGACCCAGCAGGAGCCTATGAAAATGCAGATTCCTGGGCTCCAGCCTAGCACCGTCCCCACTGAGGGTGGGCTCAGAGATCTGCGTTCGTAATAGACCAGTCAGATGATTCTCGTGCACCCTAAACTCTGAGAAACTCTGTTCTAGGGAGTATGCCTTCTTGCAGTAATGGGTGATGGTTCTTGGCTCAAAAGGCTTCATCCAGAGTCAGACCCTTGCCACTCCTTAGCAGAAAGATGATCCTGCTCTTCTCTTCGTATCCCCTCGGACCCAGGAAAGAGTTGTCGCCAGCTCAGCACCGCTGTGTGGTGCGAAGTCCCTGTTCGTTACTCCTTCTCGCTGTCTGCCAGCTGTGCAGCTGCAGCGCCCTTGTCTCCCCTGCTGACACGGAAGCAGAGCCTAGAGGTGCAGCTGTCTTCATCGTTTGATGGCATTTTCAAGTTTTTCTTGACACTCTTAGAAGGAAGCCTCTGTGGGTTTCTGGTGTCTGTTTTGCACAACATGATGAAACACACACTAAACTCCAGAGCCCCTGGGCAGCCCCTGGGCAGCCCCTGCTTGGTTGTGGTCAAGGAGAGAAACGGCTCGTCTATGCTGTGAGCTGGGCGCTATGCAAGCCGTTTTCCATACACTGCCTTGATTAATGAGAAAGGCAACACAGAGCCTGTGTAATTCATGGGAAAGGACAATAACTTCGTGCAGAGAATGAAAGGCAGCCTTGAATTCTGTCTTCAGCTTGTTGACCCACCATAGTAGGAAAGTGAGCTTGTTGGTGCATCTGTTTATCCTTCTTTAAAATGAGGTTATTACCCGCCCCCATTGCCCAATCATGAGGTCAGTGTGGGGAATACTTTGAACTTCTCAGATGAAAGATGATATAAAACTACAAAGTGAAGAGCTGGTACAGAAGAGGATGCTAGAAGCAAAGACTGAGATGGCTAAGTGAGAGCAAAATGTAAGGATGCCAAGATTTTGTACTCTGCCCCCCGGGGGCTTCCAGGGCCTCCCTCTGCCTTGCTTGTGTGAAGGATGGTGTGGCTGCACCCTGTCCTGGACGGAGAGGCAGCCTAGTGTATCGGGCAGAGAGCAGAGACTCTGGGGTCGCCAACCTGCTGAATCAGAATCTCAAGGTAGGGGGTGGAGCAGCTGCAGCTTTAAAAAATTCCGAAGGTTGCCCTGGCTGGTGTGGCTTAGTGGCTTGAGTGCCAACCTGTGAACCAAAGGGTCACGGGTTTGATTCCCAGTCGGGGCAAATGCCTGGGTTGTGGGCCAGGTCCCTGGTATGGGGGTCAAGAGAAGCAACCACACATTGACGTTTCTCTCCCTTTCTCCCTCCCTTCCCCTCTCTCTAAAATAAATAAATAAAATATTTGAAAAAGAAAAGAAAAGAAGTTCCCAAGGTGATTGTGTTGCACATCAAAGTGTGAGGAACAGCATGCCCGCACCAGGCCACTGATGGTCCTTGAAGAAGAAGCCGGGTGTAGCCACAGCCTCTTACATGCTCGACCGTCCCCACTCCCCAAACCACCTTCCCCTCCCAGGCCCTCCCCCATGCACACATCAGAAGCATTTTCCTGTGGCTTTGCTACAGGAACTCCAACTCTTCCTTCAAGGCCCAGGTCGCATACCACCTTTTGTCCAAAACATTCCCTAACCTTTTCAGAGAAATTTATTATTTCTGGATACAAATGAAAATGCAGCCTTGAGGCAGAATGTGGTGAATCTGTATGCCCTGCACAGAAAAGTGACCATATTTTTCAAGGGAAAAGAACTCACAGAATATTTACATTTTAATTCTGTTTTTCTTTAAACAATGGAAAAATGTGTGCGCATAGTTTGAATATGTACATTAAGAGGTCTGAAGGACACACACACCTGATACCAGAAATTTTGCACATCTGTATTATTTGAATTTTAATTCCACTTTCATAATTTTTCAAATCCAGTCATACCTAATTACCAGGGAAGAATAATTACCAGGGAAGAACTGATCGCCGTTCTAGCCTTTGTGTGTGTCTCTGTGTGCCTCTGCCCACACTGTAGGGGACCTTGTTCGGTTCCTCTGTCTATCACCAGTGTCCATCTGTCCCTGACACTCGGTCAGCACCCAGTACACACTTACTGGGTTTAAGAGCTCTAAAACACTCTGGGGGACTTGGCTGGTCAGCCCTGGGGACAGTCGGGTCTGCTGCTGAGGCACAGCCTGCCCAGCACATGGTGTGTCATACGAGTAGAAGGACAAAGCAGAAAGGAAGTGACAGTGTGGCTGCACCAGTACTGCCCACAGCCTTGATCACTAAAGAGCTGGATGGGTGGCGGTGATGGAGAGAAGGGAACTTTGGGGGTAGCAGCTGGCCACAAAAGACCTGTGGGTCACTGCCATTGGCTTCATTGAGACGCTGCTCTGTAGTTCTGCTCCCTGTCTGCCAGCCCCAAAGTAACCCCTACTTTGAAAGAAAACAATAAAACTCCCCATTCACTCTGCAGAGCCCCACAGAAGTAAAAAGAAATGGGCTCATTTTCACACAGTTGCCATAGTATGTCCTTTCTATCTTTGTCCCTCCAGAAGCCTGCAACCATGAGGTCACCTAAACCATCTCTCTGGGAGGCCCTGGCAGCTTCCTGGCCTCCCCTCCCAGTCTTACCAGACTCTCAAACTCTCAACCAGGCCAGAGGTACACAGACAATAACTGCGTTCTCTCTACTCCGCTAAAATTAATGGGCATTCCTCCTCTCCTTCCCTTGTTGAAGTAACCCACTGTTATAAATCATGCTGGACTTGTCACCTTGACCTTCTTCATGCACACACATGAGAACTACTTCCCTACCTTCACCACCACCATCCACACATATCCTTCCTTTGGGCCAGCTGCCTCTGAGAAACAGGTGTGTGTGATTGTCTAATTTCATGATTTTCGGAAATCAGAAACTGATATTACTCCTACAACGTGGAGGGTGAAGAATAAACGAGATGTTTACGTTGATTATATTTATACCTAAAAGCTACAGCAAAACTTTTTGTCAAGAAAATTAGTAATAAAGAATAGTTTGCAGGCCCTGGCTGGTGTAGCTCAGTGGATTGAGCGCGGGCCTGCGAACCAGAGGATTGTGGTTCGATTCCCAGTCAGGGCACATGCCTGGGTTGCAGGCCGGTTCCCTGCAGGCCAACTCCCAGCAGGGGATGCACAAAAGGCAACCATACATTGATGTTTCTCTCCCTCTTTCCTTCCCCTCTAAAGATAAATAAATAAATAAAATATTTTTAAAAAAAAAGAATAGTTTGCCAGTTGGGGAAAAAGCACATGATATTAAAGTCATATTTTAGAGGATATAGGACACTTATTCTCGATGAATAATGTTCTCGGATAATTTTTTTAAAAATAGTGACTTGTTCTAGGAGTTGGGGATGGATTGTTTGAGGGAAGAGAAGACAGATCACTCAACAAACATTAAGCACCTACTTTGGGCCATGCTTTGGAATTAAAAATACAAATATGAGAGTTTTAAAATGCTCTGTGTGGCTCCCTGCCCAGTGGGAGGGCATGGTCAGGGACCAGTGGTCAGCCCCCTACCCCCTTTTCAGTCTTGCCAATGCTAATGCTTGTCGGACCTGGGAAATAGGGCAGCTCTGGTTCTTTGCCCTACAACTGTGGGCCCAGTTTGGTCCGGACCACTGGCTGGGTCTGGAAGGTCATGTCTATCGGGAAAGACAGAACTATACTGGAAGTCTTGAGAACACTGACTTGAAAGAATGCTTCCAGGATCCCCCCAGGATTTGGCTGGAGGCCTAATCTGCTGGGCGGGAGCTGTCCAACATTTCAGCATACTTTTGCATCACCCATTTTGAGAGAAATGTAATGATCAATCAGGCTGTTCTGTCGCGAGTTGTGTTTTAAGGGAGTTGACACGGTTTAAGATCTAGCCTCTCATGACTTTAGAGTTGATATTTTAATGATCAGCTCTCCTTAAGGTCACTGAGCCCTGAGAAAATTGACTTACATTTATTTGCTCAGGCACATTTGTACCAGACAGTAAATTTGATACAGTAAGGGATATACGTCTTCCCTGTATTGTGGTGTCTTGAAAATCAGACAAGTAATCAGACCTTGCTTTGCAAGCACAAAGTCAAGGCAAATAGAGTTGGAAGACGTTAAGAAATGACATGTCATCTGCACTGTAGTCACGCTTGATTAATTCTCCCTTCTCCGCTGGAACAGACACCGTCCTAGTGACCAGAATACCAATGTCAACTAGCCAGAGTGTCACTCCACTGGACAGTGATAAAATTGCACTAACATGGTTCTACTTTCCAGCCACCCTTTTTTTCTATGCTCCACAGTAGCCACTCCCTCTGTCTATAATTGCTTTTACAACCAGAGGCTGCATCATGACATATTACAGTTTTCCAGGTTTATAGCTTATTTTGCACTGATGAAGGTGCAGCCTTGTAACATCTGGAAAGACATATTGGTCTTATTTGCCGTATCTCTGGGTGACACTATTCCTTCTGACAGGTAATCCTGTCTATAACGTACAGATACTTGTTAGCAAGGGTCAGCAGACATTTTCTATGAGGATCAGATAGTAAATACTAACATTTTGCAAGCCACACAGTCTCTATTCTGCTGCTATAAAATGAAAGCAGCCATAGACAATAGGTTCATGAGTGAGCATGGCTGTGTTCCAATAAAACTTTATTTTTAAAAAGGCTCCATCCAGCTCATAATTGTTTACCCCTGTTTATCGGTCATAATCACAGAGGGGGCTCTTTCTTACTCTTTCCTGACTCTACTCAGTCGTCTTTTATCATAAATATTAACATGATGCTTAAGTCTTCAAAAGTGATTTTCACTCTTCCCTACAAGGACCAGGATGCCCTGACCAGTGTGGCTCATTTGGTTGGGCGTCATCCTGCAAAGTGAGAGGTCACTGGTTCAATCCCTGCGGGGGCATGTGCCTGGGTTGCAGATTCAGTGCCCAGTTGGGGGGCACACGAGAAGCAACTGATCAATGTTTCTCTCCCTCTTTTCCTCTCTCCCTTCTTCTTTCTAAAAATAAATGAAACCTTTAAAGAAAAAAAAAGGACCAGGAATCCTTAGAGAAATGGCTTATTCCAAGACTGAGGCAAGGAAAGTATAAGTTGAGCCTTGAACATATTTTTGCACCAGAAAGTAAGGACTTCGCCAAGAGTGGAGGGGATGTGTCAGAAAGAGGGGCCAGCTGGAAGGAACTCCCAGTGGCCGGTGCTGGGACGATGTGAACATCAAAATCAGTGTCGTAATGTATTGTATAACATATAACCCATAGTCTGTGAATTTATACTCATATAATGAGATAAATGAAAAATAAATGGGGAAGGAAAAGCCCTTCAGTAGTGATGGAGTTAGGAGAAGGAAGTGGTTCTCAAGCAGGTTGGAGATCAAATCAGAATCACTTGGGCAGCTCTTCTCCATCCCCGAGTCCCTTTGGAGAGAGGTGCGTGTGCGTTGGGAAGACTCCGCAGGCAAGTTTTTCCTCTTTCTGACCTCCACCGTGGAGACGGGCAGGGCAGCGGGGTGTTGGGAATGGGTGCTGAGTCAGCCGGCCAGCAGTGCCAAAGCGCCATTACATATAGCCTTCAACAGTCTAACAATGGTTAGGTGGACCGTGATTTATGTAGTTATTCATTATTGTATTGTTCATTTCACTTGTTTCCAGTTTTTCATTATTATAAATATGCTTATGTGTAAAGCTTCATACACACCCACAATTATTGCTTTGGTATAAAATTCCCAGAAGTAGAATTAAGGTCAAAGAATATATAAAACATAAAGGCTTTTAATATCATTTATTTTTTACAAAATTGCCCTCCAAAAGGCAATTTTACACTCTCACCAACCATATTTCAAAGAGTACATTTTGAGAAAGCATTTGAGATTTTGCTTCCTGGCATGTTATCGACTTGGCCCTAAACTATATTCTGCAAGTCCTCAAAAAAGTAAAAAGAGTACATTTCCCTGAACTCTAAATAACAGGTTTTTGTTTATCGTTAAGCGGTCATCCTATGACTGTTACATGGAGTTAACTTTGTATTAGCCCTGACCAGACTGTGAGGTGCCCAGCGACCACTAGGGACCCAGAGCAGGGACCTGAGACCCTCACCCTTACCCACCTCTGCCTGGAAGTGCCAGGACCGCGCTGCCCTGTGCGCTCAGGAGGCCGGCCTGCCCCTCCGCCTGACAGGCACTGCAGGGCACTCGGGATGTTTCTGGTGAGCAGGTACCTCGCTCATCCAGCCTTACTTTGAAAGTCCGTTTGCCACTGTGGAGTCATCATTTGTCCTATCTTAGTCCTAATTCAAGGCCATCCTGGCTTGTCTGGGAACGAGGTACCCTGGGGTCTGGCCTCTTTTGAAACAGCCCTCCCCACAGGCGACATTTCATGCACGCCAGATGTACCTGCTGTGCCTCGGGTAAGGTAGTCCTGTAGGCCTACTTCATCATCTGTAGCAGAGAGAAGACCAAGAAGACAGTATCAGTAGATTTCAGGGGAATTTTAATCATATTAAGCTGTTTTTGCAACATGCAGCAGTTTCCTGGGGAGGTGGTCGCGAGAGTAAGTGATCCCTGTACATCCCTTTGAAGTCGTCGTCGTCCAGTGAGCAGTTAGCTGCGTCGCACAGTCCTCATGGGCAAGGAGCCTCGCGTGGATGAGAGAAGGATTCCTCCGGCCGGTTTGTCTCCATGCGAGTACTAGGTGCTTCAGTACCCCACGTGTGGGCACACGACTGTGTGCAGACAGAGGCGTGAAGGGCGAACCCAGGCAGGACTTGTGCCACTGTGGGGACTTGGGCCCAGTCCCCGGGCCTCCCTGCCACCCGCTGAAATAAGGAAAGTTCCAGAATTCTGATTCCAGGAAGGAGATGATCAGGGTTCTATTTCAGTGGTTTCTTTGGGACCTTCCCCTGACCTCTGGAGAGGTGACACCCCAAGTGTGAGAAGCTACTGTCAGTTACAATCACCACGAGTGGAAAAAAGGAAGAGAAACTGAAGTTTATGCATGTGAGGTCTGGACAAGCTTTGCGTCATGAGAGGACAAAGCAGCCCTGAGTTCCCGAGTGGCTAGAGCTTGGTTCTTCAGTCAAGGCCCCGTTTTCCTGTTGCTTGCATTCTCTGACAGTCTCCTTCTCCTGTGTGGAAACCGGTGGGCCCAAATGGCCTCACCAAGAACAAGGCACCTGAAAAGAAGGTGGCAGGATTCAGAGGATCATCACAATGAATAGAAGTACGTGGGAGGAAGTACCAGGATTTCCCCAGCGGTGGGCCTGGTTACTGAGAGACGTGTGTGTTCTCGGTGAGCTACACATTGTAAACGGCATGAAATACCCTCACATTTAAAGGGGACCCTAATGCCAGGTATGCAGAAGCCCCCACTAGCTTAGCTGCTGGGGCTCTTGCCGGTAGGAGAGGTGAGGAGGTTTTGCAGCAGGTCTGGGGAGACTGCAGCAGACTGTTGGTGTCTGGTGAGTCCCGTGAACTTGAGTTGTAACACCAAGGGTTTGTCCAGCCCTCGTGTGCACACGGAGGTAGGGATGTTCATGATAATTAGGTGAGCCCAGAGTGGGAGGTTGTTGAAGGGCCAGTGAACTCACAAAAGACCCCGTCCTGTCCAGGTTCCTAAAGAAGCAATTTGCATACTTGGACTTGGTTAACGTTTATGAGTGTGATAGCTTCAGAAAGGTTGGAGAGTTTTGAATGGCCTGTAGTCTGTCAGAAGTACAGCATTTCCTCCTTGGGGAAAATGGGGTCTTTGGTAATGAACTTCACTTTGACAAAACCTACACCCTTTCTGAAAGAAAACAATAGGTAAGTAGAATCAGTTGTGGCGCTTACCTGAGCTGTAGGGTCCGACAGAAGGTCTTCTCATAAAGAATCACAGGGCGTGTCGAGGCGCTCAAGGTTGTGGCTGAGGACTTGTGAAAAGTAGGGGGAACCTCAGCAAACCTCTGGGGCATAACACTCCAGGTAGTGTCGATTTTCCCAGAAGAAGGCAAGCAATTATTGCCTATTTTAATCAAGAGAAACAGTTAAAAAGAAAAGCAGGACTTGCATCTACAACTGTGCAGCCTTGGGAGGCACTAGGGGTGAGACAGCACTTGGTTCTGGTCAGGGAATGACTGTCCCATGTGTGTGGCCCCAAGTAAACCTCTGTCCCTCCGCTGGGTTTTTTGACTGAGGGTAGGGCTGTTACAAGGACTTGTTCTAGACATGATGAGTCCTTTGTTATACTTCTATTTTCATCCTTCTTTAGCTTCTTATTTAAGAGAATTTTGTGCATGTTTGGGTTGAAATTTATTTTGTTATGTTTTTAAAAAAGATTTATTTATTTACGTTTTTTTAGAGAGAGTAGAAGGGAGGGAGAAAGGGAGAGAAACATTAATGTGTAGTTGCCTCTCACACACCCCCTACTGGGACCTGGCCCACAGCCGAGGCATGGGCCCTGACTGGGAGTCGAACCAGCAGCCCTTTGGTTTACAGGCCTGTGCTCAATCCACTGAGCCACACCAGCCCAGGGCTTGAGTTGAAATTTAGACGGGTCATTCTGAACCCTGGATTTAACCCCAATGATCCTCCAACAATTGGATGTTTCAAACTTTATTCTCTCAACTTTGTTCATAATGAAGGCTCCCTGAATTGGCCACTATAATTCTAAAGTTTCCTTGGTGAAATTATGCCAGGACTTTCAAAATAAGGATAGATAAGTGAGGTACATGCTTATCAGGAAGATAATTCACAAATCTGGGCTATAGTGTAAATGCATGTAAGAAGCAAGAATCTGGCCGTGGTTGGTGTGGCTCCGTGGACTGAGTGCTGGCCTGAGAACTGAAGGGTCCTGAGGCCTGAGCACATGCCTGGGTTGCAAGCCAGGTCCCCAGTAGGGTGGAGCGTGTAAAAGGTATCCATGTGTTGATGTTTCTCTCCCTTTCTTTCTCCCTCCCTTCCCGTCTTTCTAATAATAAATAAATAAAATCCTTTTTTAAAGATTTTATTTATTTATCTTTAGAGGGGAAGGGAAGGAGAGAGGGAGAGAAATATCAATGTATGATTGCCTCTGGTGTGTCCCCTGCTGGGAACTGGCCTGCAACCCAGGCATGTGCCCTGACTGGGAATTGAACCGCGATCGCCTGGTTCACAGGCCTGCGCTCAATCCACTGAGCTACACCAGCCAGGGCAAATAAATCAAATCTTAAAAAAAAAAAAGCAGCAGCAAGAATCTGGCTTTCAGGGGCACAGACAGGTTTAGACCTTGACAAACTGAGAATTCTTGGAACAGTCAGTTTAAAGAGTTGCTCGTACACCTGTGTTTTCTCAGTCCCCCACCTCCAGCTAATGCCTGGGTCTTCCAGCTGCAACCCCCAACCTGATTTGTGGTTCCAAGGAGCAGGAAAATGTGGAGAGATCTCTTTTAGAGACAGATGTTCATGGACTGGACAAAGCTGGAAGAAACTAAGGAAAGTTCTGATAGGGTTTTTTCGTCATTGCCCAAAACTAGAAGCAAGCCAGATGCCCTTCACTGGGTAAATGGATAAACTGTGGTACATTCACACCTGCACTGTTGTTAGGGATACTACTCAGCAATAAAAAAGAGACTACTGCATGCAACAACTTGGATGGAACTCAAAGGTGTTATGCTGAGGGGAAAAAGCCAGTCTCAGAAAGTTACTGTATGATTCCGTTTATGTAACATTCTACTTTCTTTAATATGTTATTTATTTATTTTTAGAGGGAGGGAAAGGGAGGGAGAAAGAGAGGTAGATGAACATCAATGTGGGAGAGAAACATCAACTGGCTGCCTCTTGCACATGCCCCAATCCAGGACTAAACCCGCACACACCCAGGCGTGTGCCCCAACTGGGAATTGAACCGCTGACCTTACGCTTTGTGGGAGGACACCCAACCAATTAGGCCACACCAGTCAGGGCCTATATAACATTCTTAAAATTACAAAATTATAGCGATGGAAACTGACCTGTGGTTACCAGGGGTAACCTCTGGCAGGGGGGCGTGGCCATAGCCTGCTGGCACCAGGGGGATTCATGGAGGGTATAGAGCAGTTCTCTGTCCAGGTAGGGTAGGGTGGCGATTACATGAATCTGTACATGAGATAAAAATCGCACAGACTGTACACCCCAAAAATGCATGTAAAAGCTGATGAGATCCAAATCAGGTCTGTAGCTGAGTTAATAATGTGCCAATGTCAACTTCCTGGCCTTAACAATTGTTATGTAAGATGTCACTGGGGAAGCTGAAGGAAGATACATGGGAATTCTTTGCCCTATTTTGCAATCATGCATCTAAATTATTTCAAAATAAAGAGTTTATAAAAATTGATAGGGGCCCTGACTTCTGCCAGCACACTTGGGAATCTCTTCAGCTTTTACTACCAAAAATAAAGCTTTAAGAATTGTAAATCTTATGCAGTTTCTAAGCACTATAATTTCATTTGCTGTAATTTGAATCTGGAAATTATGCTCAGTTACTTTAAATGTAGTATTGTTACAGATATTTTTGTATTGTTACAAATACGCTGTACATAGGAGAA
The DNA here is from genome assembly GCF_014824575.4 of Sturnira hondurensis. Taxonomy (NCBI): domain Eukaryota; kingdom Metazoa; phylum Chordata; class Mammalia; order Chiroptera; family Phyllostomidae; genus Sturnira; species Sturnira hondurensis. The sequence continues at coordinate 15,454,090 of NW_028089294.1, read as the reverse complement.
ACCCCTCGGCGAGTGGCCCCCAGGATGGACTCGCCCCTGACCTCCTCACACAGCTGGTGTGCGGATTTTAACCACATCGCCTTCTGCCTGCAACATGCATTCTGGGGTGAACTATTCCTAGTGCTTTCCCCACCCCAGCCCATTCCTCTTTCCTCCCTCCTCTTGCCTCTTGACCCTTGCTTGCTTGATGAGCTTCTCTTTCAAGACCCAACTCAAATTACGAAGCCTTCCCTGACCCAGGAAGCCACATGCCATTCCTGCCCCTGGGGGCTGTAGGGTAATGTGTTGAACTTTGGCTGTTTTGTTCGCTTGTCCAGCTCACACCCATGAACTCCTCAGGGGCCGAGACTGGGTCTTGATCCCCAAGTCTGGCTCAGCGCCTAGAACACATACTCCAAGAAAGAGAGAGGGGGTCTGAGGCTCCTGAAGTCCTCAGGAATAAACTTTGTTTAGTCTACCCTGCCTTAATGATCTTCAAAGATCTAAAAAGGTTCTGATTAACCACAGTTAAACAGAATAGTAAAGTAATGTTTAAAACATTCAACTTAGTTAAGACATAATATTTAGATTCTTTCCCATTCTTTCTTTTCCTTCATGACACAGTGTTGTAGGAAGCTTCAGGAAGACCGTGAGGTTGTGCCCAGAAGCTTCCTTGGACGGATGAGACCTAGAACCCAGGGGTAGGATGTGGATTCTGAAGGGGAAGGGTGAGATGTCACAATAAAGAGCACAGCTGTGATGAATCTGTGTATCGTTTCCAAACGGTACTGAAAGCAGCGAGGTGCACTCCGCCCTGCACACAGTCCCTGTCCAGTCCACCTGTCGTGCTTCAGCAGACACAAACGACCTGGACGACAGACTCCTGCCCTCCCTCCTCCGCATCCTCGTGGGCGAGTGAGCTGACCTTATAGTGTCTGCAGGTCTAGCTCCTGTGCTCACGCCCCAGCAAAGTGACTCAGAGCTTCTTCACCTCTTGCACAATCTGATGCCCATTTCTCCACTGGCAACCTGGTAACTTCATTAAAGAGGGTAGGTGGCCTCCTCCTTGAGACTGGTCCCTCCCTTGGCTCCTGAAACACCAGTACCTCCCCCACTTCCTCTCCCAGTCGTGTCCCCTAACATTCCTCTACAATTTAATCATTGGTTTTATGTTCATTTTTAAAAATAAAAGTCATGATAAACATGTTTCCCATGTCCCAAACTTTCTACTTTCTCTTCTCTGCTTTCTGACATTCTGTTACCTCTAAAGGCCCAAACTAGGTTTGTCTTCCCCCAGAAGCCCTCTAACTATCCAGCCCCCCTCATCCTTGAAACTCACTCCCCGGGAGCACTCAGAGGCCAAACGTACTTTCACTGCACAGTGCCTCATGTAGTCTGGTTCGAGGGGTCCCTTGTTTCATGAATGACTATGTCTTCAGCCAAACAAAGGCCCTTTAAGGACGAGACCGTGCCTTAAAATTACCCCGTGTCCTCATGGTGCCTCATGGAGTGCTTAGCACACCGTGTCAGTGCTCAGCAAATGCTTGCAGAAGAAACCTTTGAAATTCCCTTTTCTTCTTTTCCTTCTCCTAATGTTCAGGGGTGTCAGTCAGCGAGCCACCATGCACTCCGGCTGTGCAAAATTGAATCCATCTCCCTGCCACGGTGTGATGCTCAGGAAACAGCGCAGGGCTTGGGCTCCAAGACCTGGGTTCATGCTCTGGCCTCACCAGTCGTTGATCTTGGGCTTGAGCGAGTCTCTTGAACCCAGAGCTTTCATTTCCTTATATGCAAAATCAAGATAATAACTAAGGCTCTTTGGAGACAGGTGCTATAATCCAGAAGAGTGGCATTTATGGTGGGAACTTCGGCACTGTGGCAGACTGAGAGAGAAGCTATGAGAAGCTGGGAAGCCTTTGGGTGCCCCTCCCATGAACTTTGCTGCTAACGGGGCCTCCTGCCTCCTGCAGGGCAGGCAGGTGGGCGGAGTCTCATAGGTGAGAGGGCAGAGAACCTAACACCCAATTTGGTCACGTTTGTTCTGGACACCGCCAGAGTAGACCTTCTGGTGGAAAGATTAAAGGTTTATCTGAACAGTCTGACAAAAAGGCGAGGAAATAAAACTGGAGGACTCTGAAAGGGAGTGGCTGTGGGGTGGGGGCAGCTATGAGAGCAGAGAAGGGCTGGGCCTGGGGTCAAGGAAAAGAAGGCTGAACAATGATGAGTCCAGCTGTTTCAGAGGAAGGGCAAACGCACCACTTTGCATGATGACAACCATAAGCCACACAGTCTAAAGAAACATTGTTTTAAGGGAAATAATGTGACACAGCTTATATGTGCCCCCCAGACATGGAAGCATGCTTTGGAAGCATGAAGGATCGTTAGGGGACAGCAGGCCCACTGGGGCTGGAGAAACAAATGTTCTCTCCCCAACACGTCATGGCCCTGTTCCCTCTCTATCCTCAGGCCAGCTGCAGAGGGGCCAGCACGCACCCCCCAAAGCAGGCAGGGGCAGAGGGGCTCCCCGACTCTGTGTCCTGACCCAGGCGGGCTCCCAGCAGATTAACAAGTTCTGTCGTGAGAACCATCCCAACCCTGCTTTGAGGCGCCTGGCAGCACCTTGTTACACAGTTCAGAAGGAGAGCTTTTGTAAAGGGGAGCTTCTCCAGGGGCTGCATGCGCATCTGGGTATGTGAGCAGAGAGTACAGCTGGTATCCTACTCTCCTCCCTTGTCCTCGGGTTGACAAACAAGAAATGAGGCCAGAAAACCACCCTTTCTGTGCCCACCTATGACCTGAAACCCCACACTGGTTGAACCTCCCCCATTCATTCATTCAATAAATATTTACTGAGCAGCTTTTGTGTGCAGGGCCCTGAGCCAGGGCTAATTAAAGAAATAGGCAACAACCCCCCTCCAAAGCTCAGCTGTCTTTCTGCCTGAGGGCCATGGCTGAAAGCCAACCCTGTCCCTGCTGAGGACCCTGATCAGAGGTTTGTAGGGAGTTTGTCCAGGGTGCTGGAGAGAAGAACGTGAGTCACATATGCCAATCAGCCCTGGCTGGTGTGGCTCAGTAGACTGAGCGCCAGCCTGGGAACTGAAGGGTCGCAGGTTCAATCCCCAGTCGGGCCAGGACCCCAGTTGGGGACGTGTGAGAGGCAACCATAGATGTTGCTCTCAGCCATCAATGTCTCTCTCCCTCCTTTCCCCTCTCTTGAAAATTCTCTCCTGCTGTAAAGGTTGCTCAGCCCCCAAAGTGCTCATGAACCTCTGCTTCCCTCAGACCAGGTCCCTCCTTAACCTCACGACGATGACAACCCTGTGCTCAATAGTATCATCAGTCCGATTCTCGGTGGAAACCTCAAACCACTAGCTCAGAGTCTCATGACCAGTAAGTGGCAGAGCCTGCTGCCAGCCAAGCCACGTCGTCTGCCATTAAACCTCGCTTTACCGCACAGCATGGCCTCCAGGAGTCTGCTGCTGGTCGCCTTGGTTTGACAGATGGCTCCCATCCTGGGTGTCTGCTGACTTAGCAGGTGTTTGGGGAACTTAGATCTCCAGTGGAGAACCCTCAGGAAGAAAGCTTTACCATACTGTCTGCCCACCTAGAAGGACCCTCCTGAAGTGGATTAGCTTTAGCAAGTGAGAAATTCTGTGTGAGAAACCCCCCTGGGTTTCCCTTAACCCTTTGAGTTGTGCTCAGCTCCAGCAGGCTGGCCAGAACTTCCCGAAGGACTCCTTCCCCGGGGACAGCAGCTACCGGGGCTGCAACACCCAGAACAGCCTGGGTGGTCAACACCCAGAAAGCCTCTTTAAGAGTTCAGATCATTGTTCGGCAGGTCGTGTCCAGGACTCGTCGTTGACCTCAGGGGTATTCAGTATCTCAAGGAAGAGCTACACACCCTAAAAGTGTTCTGGGAACAGAATCGTGGAGAAGCTCCAGTCCCCACCGGAATCCAAACCACCCAGCTCCCTGCTGGGTGGGCATGTGCTGGTTCCCTGTGAGCCCAGAACTGCCCCACCTGCCCCCTCTTTGCTTTTGACTAATTCAGCTCCGAGGGGCCGAGCCTCCCTATGAGTCAGGCCTTTGCTCAGTCATGAGGAGAGGGTGATTGGCTGGGTCTGCCAGGGCTTTGTGACCCGCCTGCCTGGCTCCTCCAGTCCCTCAGAACCCTCCACCCCTGCCAGCACATGCTCCCTCCGCGCAGCCCCAGAATAACCTGGATGTGTGACCCAGGAGGGCAAGGGCTAGCAATTCTGCGTATTTCCCAGACAGGTGACTTTAGCCGCTCTGGGCCTGGACAGGAAGGGGTAGCCCAGTGACAATGGGCATAGTCCCCGTCAGGAGCCCGAAACGTTTTGGCAGGCTCCACAGAGTTCCTCCTCCTCTGATCCCACAGCTGCTGCTCCAGTTCTCCTGGCTGGTAGGACGGCATCTACCGAGCGAAATCTACGGGAAACCGGGAGTTGGGGGTACGGCGGTCATGGGCCTTCGTCCAGGAGCCTGGATGGCTCTTTGCAGGCAGAAAGAGCTAGAAAGGCACAGTGTGTATAGTCTATCTCCCTCTGGGTTGGCATCTTGGACACTCGAAGCTGGATGTGTATTGGGCACCTGCTTCGCAAACAAGCGCCCTCGAATTCTCGGTTTGTCCCAGTAATGCTGATGGCACTTACCAGATACTTACGTGTACCAGGCTCTGCTTAGCACTCTGTGTGTATGTCTTACTTAATCCTCATAATAGCTCCATGAGGTGGGGTCTGTTATTGTTCCCATTTTTAAAAATTAATTAATTTGTTTGTTTTCTTTTTAGAGAGAGGGGAAGGGAGGGAGAGGAAGAGTGATGGGACAGAGAAACATTGATTGGTTGCTTCTCATACATGCCCGGGCCGAGGACCAAACCAGCAACCCTTTGGTTTGCCAGACCACGCCCAACCCACTGAGCCACACTGGTCAGGGCTACTGTTCCTACTTAGTAGATGAGGAAGGCCCAATGTCAAACAGCTGGGATTTGGTAGAGCCCAGAGTGAAACCCAGGTGGTCTGACTAGGGAGCCATGTTTTCTTTATTTTAATTTTATTTATTTTTTTAGAGCATAAAGTTTTTATTCAAGAAAGTAGAGGGGCACAGTGTGGACAGATACACCGGCATGGAGGGGTTGGAGCTTTAGGCTTTCGTTGGATGATAATTGGACTAAAGAAGGGTGGGGGTGCCGTCGTGTGGCCCCTGGGCTGTTGGGGCATTGTAGCAGTTTGTTCCGATGTTACCTTCTGCCTGTGGCTGTAGGGAGTGGTTAGTTCTGTTCTTGCTTCCAGTAATTTCCAGGCCTGGAAAGACTGCCATAAACCACGTGATCAAGAGAGGCACCAGGCCATTTCTCCAAGGGGCTCTTACTGAGTTTGAAAGTCAATCTCAATTCCTTAAGGCTTTCTGGTGCCATCCAGAGCCCAGACATGACTTTTTTGATCATGACATTCCAGGCAAAGACTTGGCTAATAAAACTGCTGTTGGAACTGGGTGATCACTGGCCATGAAGGTGGGTGAGGAGGGAGCTGTCTGCAGAGTCAGAGAGACCGAGGAGGACTGGGGTCCTCTCTCTGAACCTCGCAGAGACAGGGTTGGGAGGTCAGCCCAGGTTGAACTTCTGCTGCCCCCTGCTCTCCTGTTCACAAGTCTCAGGAGGTAGAGGAGAGAGAGAAATAGAGAATGTCCCCGTAGGGGCCACCAAAATGTTAGGGTGGTTGGTGATGCAGGCTGTGAAAAAATTTGCAAAGAGAAAAAAGTGTAGAGAATGAAGTTTTTATTCACTGTCCAAGAAAGGAGAGGGGCCCCTTGTGGAGAGGCGCACCAGCCAGAGCCTGTTCTTTAAGCAGCGCCTTCCGGAGCCTCAGGAGGCAGCCCCAGCCCCCCTGCGGGGCTGCAGGGTCTGATGTGCCTTTCATAGCTACGCTGGGCAGGGTGGGGGTGGGGGGCCAGAGGCCTGGGGACTGCAGAGGAGTCTTCTAGGGACCAGAGAATCAGAGCAGACTGTGGGGCCCTGAATTATCTTCAAGATGTATTTGTGGAAGATAGATTTCCACTGAAAACTTAAAATCAAAGAACCAAAACTAGATTTAGTCTGATGATAAGGTTCTTGAATATGAAATGGGAGGCTTTGGAGTCATGCATACTCATTTATGATTTAGGAGGGTAGATGTCCAGATCTAAGTTCAGCCCTCCGCATCTGGGAAGAAACTGGATGGTCTCTCAAAACTCTTCTGACCCCAGGATGGTGAGATTCAGTCATGACCATTTTCAAGGCCCCAGGCCACAGAATGACCTGACCATTTTCAAGGCCCCAGGCCACAGAATGACCGTGAGCTCCGCCTCTCCTGCTAAGAGCTAACAGCCTTTCCGTTGTCAGTGAAGGCACCGTGACCCTTGTGATCCTCACTGGGGGAATGCTTCACCATATCACCAGATTGTTGCCTCAACCTTTCCTTCCCGTGACTGCACCCCCGACAGTAGTCAAGACCCCGCCAAGCAGGCTCTTCCCAAGGTCACGTCCTCAGTCTGATCCTGAACAGGGTTTTCAAATGCCCTAGAGGACCACATGTCACAACCAGATCAGGGCTGTTTCTCCATGTGCAGTCACCATGTGCCAAAGGTGACGGTGGACACATGGGAACTGGCCTGGGAGACCCCACCGGAGCGGCCCTGGGTTGCCTCCCATTACCTCAGGGAATGGGACTCGGCCCTTGGTAATGGGTATGTTAACTTTAACAGTCTTTTCAGACTCTCCACTTTAATTGGAGGCAACTGGTGCACAATGCTTTATAAACCTCTGCCCCCAGAGGCTGATCTGGTTTCAGTCTAGGCCTAAGTCAGCCTCCAGTTTTAAAAAAGTCTTCGAAGTTGGACCTGTTGATAAGTTTAACACGTGGCTTTGGGGCATGGGGAAATTGGTGTAGTTCAGTACAGAATCTGAGAGCAGACCCCGTCCTCTGAGCCACCCCAGCTGGTCCTGCTCCTCTCTGAGCTGGGAGCGCTTTTCTCAGGCCCTGCCCCGGCACCGCCACCTTTGACCCCACCACTTTTGACCCTACCAGGCTCCCTCTCTGGGGGACCAGGTCAAATGCAGGGCTTGCCTTCGCCTTCTCCGTGGAGCTAGGGAGAGGGGGCATGCCGGGCGGGGGAGCGTTTAAAGAGTCTTTGCTCAGGCCCTGGCCGCCATCTGCTGGCCATAGCATAGCTGTACGTACAAGGCCAGGCCCTGAGAGGAGAGTTAAAGGACATCCTGCCCTCCCCACGTGATGAGGGTCAAGGGACCAAGAAAGCTGCATCCTTAGTGACCTTTTCTTACCAAATTGATTTTAGAAAGAGAAAAGGGAGAGAGAGAGAGAGAGAGAAGTCGATTTGTTGTCCCACTTAATGTTTCTTGGTTCACTCATGTGCGAGCACCCTGCCTGGGATTCAACCCAAAACCTTGGTGTATCCTGACAACAGTCTAGCCAGCTGAGCTCCCAGCCAGGATAGGGCCTTTGAGCAAGTGTGGCAGAGAATCCTTTCAGAGACCCCAGGGCGCCTCGGATGAGTCCTCTGAGCCAAAAACCACCCCCAACCGGGGCAGAGATGGCGTCACGTGGTGAACCTGAGCCAGTCTTCGGTAGGGACAGGGGCTCTGTTCCTAGTGTCAGATGAGGACTGTGGTTCTAATACCTGGTCTGCTCGTGCACCGGAGTCACCTGCAGTGCATTTGTAATTACACTGATATAACTGTGTGTGTGTAAATATATATGCGTTCTACATAGGGTATTATATAGTGTGTTATATAGTTATATACAGGCGATCTATTACATATGGTAATAGATCGCCTGTATATAACTATATAACACACTATATAATACCCTATGGTAATATGGTAATACCCTATTACATATGGTAATAGATACTATATACAGTCAGACACACACACACACACGCTTGGGCTTCACCCCGCCTACAGGGAAGGAAGTCTGCAGGAAAGTCTGAGGTGCTGTCCTGGTAGAAACCTCTGGGGTGCACGGGGCAGGCTCTGTGTCACTCACCTTCGATTCCGGACCAGACTGGATGAAGAAGCCCAATAGCTGGGGGTAAGGAAGTGGGTGTGTGTTGTCCCTTCTGGGACACCCTGCATTGTAAACCTCAAGAAACAGTCTTCACTCCAGAACTGCACACCATCACAGTTATCAAGTACACAGTCCTTTCGGTCTGTGTTCTGTGTGTCCATTTCTGATAAAGTCTGGTTACAAGAAAGACTCCCCTCTTCCCCTAACAGTGCATGTCAGTGACAAACAGTGCTGACACTTGGCCTTTGCTGGGAGATTGGGGGAGGGGCTCCCACCTGTTAGCCAGAGTGGGTGCCTCCCTCCGCTCGGGTCCAAAATAGGTTGCTGTGCAGGGAGCATAGGTCCAGGATTGCCAAAAGCGGCCGGAAATCCCAAATTGTTTGTGTAAAACAACCCAACTTTAAAATATTGGGTACTGATTCAAAAATGTTTCCAATGCTGTAAGTGTGAATGGGTTCAAGTCTGCGAGGCAGACCGGGCCAGCGGGTGTCTCATGCGTGACTTCTGATTGCAGGGCTTTAAGCTGAGGGGGGATGAGGCCAGGGCTGCTTTTAGAGAGCTGCTGACTGCAGTAGTGGCAGGAAGGGCTGGGGGAGGTGGGAATCTGGAAGGCCTAATGGGGGTCTCCATGACCTTGGCCGGAGAGGATGTCTGCATAGCCCCAAGCCAGCAGGAGAGGCAGGGCCTATTGGGAAGGCAGAGTTGTAGGACTTGATTAGATACCAGGATAAGGAAGAGTAGGCTCTCTACTCTTGGATAACCCCATGGGTGTCCAACATGGTGACTGGGTGACTGGTAGTGACAGTCGCAGGGTTACTGAATACAGCAGCAGAAGTATGTTTTAAGGGAAGATTCTGGACAAGCAGAAACTAGGTGCCCCTGGGTCAGCTAGCAGACCCAGAGATATGGGATCTGAAGTCGGGCTTGCTAAAACACAGATCTGGCCGGACACACCTGCGTAAACACCTCTAATGGCTCCCTGTTGTCTAAACAGAGAGCCCAAACTCCGCCTCACAGCAAACAAAGCCCATTGAGACCCTCCCTGCCGACTTCACTGTGCCCCATCCCAACACAGAACCTGCTTCCCAGCCCTGTGGAATAACTCTCGGCCCTGGAATAAGCCTTTGTTCCTGCTGGTTCGTGGGGCCTGCTGTGCCCTTGTACCCCGTCCCTTTGTGTGTTTGGAAAACTCCTGCTCCAACATGTCCACTTGGAAGCCTTTACCGACCCTGCCATTCAGAAGCGATCACCCCCTTTTTTGTGCCATCCTTGAACTTCGTATGTGCCCTGCTGTGGGGGTTTGCCTGTCTGTGCACTCCTTGAAGGTGGAGGCCACTTCACTTGATTCTGTTGCAATTGTTCTTAGCACACCCTGGCATCTAGGAGACAGTCACCAAATGTTTAAAGAATGAAGATGTGTGTCCCTCTGCAGGAGGGAAACCGCAGGGCTCTCTGCAGGGAGACGCCTCTCATTTCCCCAGGGGTCACCTGGCTCCTGCTCTCCTTACAGCTAAAGCCCAGCACGAGTCCCCCGGTGCTGACCTTGCTGTTCTCCTTTCTCTGCAGCTGGGGTATGGCCGTCAATGTGTACTCCACATCCGTGACCAGTGAGAATCTGAGTCGCCATGATATGCTTGCATGGGTCAACGACTCCCTGCACCTCAACTACACCAAGATAGAGCAGCTCTGTTCCGGTAGGAGGCTGGCAGTGGGGGAAGTGGGCCCTGCTGCAGGGAGGAGGAGGGAAGGCGGGAGCCACAGTGGAGAATGTCACTTGTGACTAGAATTGAGGAGGAGAGCCGCAGAGCCCTAACCTAATCAGGGTCTCCGCGGACTGGGAAGAGCAGTGGAGACACAGGGAAGGGCTGCAGGAGGGCCAGGGCCGGGGGACAGGCAGTGAAGCCAGAGGTTAACAGCACGAGGCTCCTCTAGCCACTCTGAGTCCGAGTCTCAGCTCTTCTTGAGGCGCAGTCCTGGGCGAGGCACTGCACCTCACCAGGCCCCAGTCTTCCCGCCTGTAAAAGGGGGGCGATATCGCCCATCTCCCTAGGATTGCTGTTAGATTACATTACGTTTGCTGTGGTGCAGAGCAGTTGCGTCAGTAAACAGTAGTTGCCCTTGCTCTTGGAACGCTGTGGGGATTCTGGCTGTGTCTGTCCTGTATGTAGGACTGGCCCCAGACCCAGGACAAGGAGAGAAAAGAGGAGAAGGGGTGGTCTGGGGGAGTAAGCCAGAAGAGGGCCTGAATGAAGGGAAGGCAAGCGGCCTCAGCGGGGGAGCGGCCCGGACCCTCAATCAGCCTCGCTTCCCCACAGGGGCAGCCTACTGCCAGTTCATGGACATGCTCTTTCCCGGCTGCGTGCACTTGAGGAAGGTGAAGTTCCAGGCCAAGCTGGAACATGAATACATCCACAACTTCAAGGTGCTGCAAGCAGCTTTCAAGAAGATGGGTGTTGACAAAGTAGGTGCCTGTGCTCCCAGGGGCCCCGAGGAGCTGTGTGACCCTGGGGAAGAAGATGGCCCACCGGCGGGGCAAAAGGGGCTGCTAGGGTCGACCAGCTCTCATGCCTCTCTCCACCCCACCCCCCAACTCTCCAGAGGGAATGTTCTCCCAGCTGGAGGCACAGTGGAAAACCCTATACTTCACATCCCATCCTGATGACATTCCTGCCCCCTCCTCCTCTCTAGACCCCATCCATCCCAGCAGCTGAGGCTTGGTATACTGCTCCCACCAAGTTCCTTCTCCAGGGCCCAGGAAAAGTCTCTTGCTCGCTCTACTGCCTCGATGGCCCCAGGCCCTTGGTTCCAGCCGCCCCCACCCCACCTGGAGGCGGCAGCACCAAGGGACTCCTCCCCACAGTTTCTCCTCGCCTGGAGGAGGGCTGTCTCTGGATCCCAGGCGGGGACCTGCAGCCTCCCCATCCGTTCCGTGCCAACGGGAGGGCGGCCAGGTGGAGAAGCCAGTGGCCCGGGGGCTGTCTGTCGGAGAGCAGCGGCCTCTCTCGCAGAGGAAGGCAGCCCTCCGGCCTCAGGCAGCTGAAGTTCTCTGCTTGGTCTATTTCAGATCATTCCCGTAGAGAAATTAGTGAAAGGAAAATTCCAAGATAATTTTGAGTTTATTCAGTGGTTTAAGAAATTCTTTGACGCAAACTATGATGGAAAGGAATACAACCCTCTGCTGGCGCGGCAGGGCCAGGACGTAGCGCCACCTCCTAACCCAGGTGATCAGATCTTCAACAAATCCAAGAAACTCATTGGCACAGCAGGTAACGTGCCCGAGCCGGGGGAGGGAGTATGGGGGGCCGGGCCGGCAGGGCTCTGCAGCCAGGAGTGCCTCCTGGGCCCCCCGGCCCGGCCCTGCCAGCCTAGAGGAGACTGTTATCACGGAGTTCAGATGACGCCGCCTGCTGCCCCCTTAGACCTGGGGGAGTCACAGTAGGGAGGAGAGGGCTCCAAATGGGGAGCCACTGGCACCAGCCAAGGTAGCAGCTGGCAGTGGGGGGCCTAGGGCACTTCCCTCTGTAACATGAGCTAACATGTTTGCTTCAAGATGATGGGGCAGCACCATCATCTGTGGTACGGTTCCTCTGTCCAGGCCCATCCAGGCCAAGGGCCTGGTGCCAGCACTTCGCATCCTTCTTGCCCCCTGCCCACTGGACCCCTGGGGACTGGAACTTGCCATGCGTGTTTGCAACTTCCCCCGTTCCAAAGGCCCACAGCCCCAAGTCCTCAGGAGACGAGTCTCTGAAAACATGGGTTCTAGGGGAGAAGGGAATGCAGTGATAGGGCCTTTGGGGGGCGGGGGTTGGAGAGACTGGGAGAGGAGTGTCCCTGCCCGCATCTGAACCCGTCATAGCAGAGCCCTCCTGTTTGCGCTGCCACCCCGCCGCCCAGCCCCCTCTCACCTGCTTGCTTTGCACTGGAAGGAGCCTGCTCTGTCTCGGAGCTGTCCGGAGGACAAGTGGCCACAGCATGCTGTTCCCTGGGTCAGCCCGACAGAGGGCACAGAGCCCATCCTGAGGCCGGGAGCCCCAGAGGGACAGGGGCAGGGGCGGGTTTCCTTTGTTCCTCCAGTCCTGACAGTCTGACATCGCCCCTGTGGGTGGCTTTGGGCTGGGGCATCTGTCAGGGAAGACCCAGCAAGAGCCAGTGTCAAGCCCCAGCTGTTGTCCCTCAGGCTTCAGCGGTCAGTGTCCAAGAGGCCCCAACCCTCCCAGCCCCCATCCCCAAGTTCCCCACCCCACTTCCCTTCATGTCTCCCTTAGGCCGCTCTCCTCCCTCCCCACACCTCACACCTTGTGTCCTCCCTGCAGTCCCTGCTGTCCCCAGGCTTGCCGCAGGGCTGCCCAGCTGCTGTGGTGTCAAGTGTGGCTGTGGCTTGAGGCCTAGATGTAGATACCCCCAAGTGGGAGAGGAGGGGAGGGCATGCGTGCCTGCCTTTTGGAGAGGCCTGCCCCTGCACTCGTCACACCAGGCTGTCCCCTGCCACCTGAGCCACGGGCTCACATGGGCCCCTCCGAATTTTCTCCCCTGGGCAGTTCCACAGAGGACGTCCCCTACAGGCCCCAAAAACATGCAGACCTCTGGCCGACTGAGCAACGTGGCCCCACCCTGCATCCTCCGGAAGAATCCCCCATCAGCCCGAAATGGCGGCCATGAGACCGATGCCCAAATTCTCGAACTCAACCAGCAGGTGAGGGGGGTGGGCCAGGGGAGCTGAGACAACCCTGCCTCAACAGCCAGGCCCCTGGGGTGTCAGGACACGAAGGGGAGCCTGGGGAGGGGAGCTCTGGCTTGAACACCCTCTTTGCCCCAAGCAGCTATTGGACTTGAAGCTGACGGTGGATGGGCTGGAGAAGGAGCGTGACTTCTACTTCAGCAAACTTCGGGACATCGAGCTCATCTGCCAGGAACACGAAAGTGAGAACAGCCCTGTCATCTCGGGCATCATCAGCATTCTCTACGCCACTGAGGTGAGCTCTGCCTTCACCTGCTCCTGTCCTGGGCCCACTGAGCCGGCCTCCAGCCCAACCAGCCCTAAGACTAGGAGCCTGGAGAGCATGGACACATGAGGAGAGTGAGCTGAAGTCACAAGCCCAAGTTACAGAGAGCACTAGCAGGGAAAGTAGGACTAGAACCTGGGCCCTTGCTCCCAGCTTCCCTATGCAAGCCCACATACTGGGCCTGGCCTGCCTGCCTGATCATCTCCCCTCCCTTCCCACCTCCAGGAAGGATTTGCACCCCCCGAGGACGATGAGATTGAGGAACACCAACAAGACGACCAGGACGAGTACTGAGGGTGGCCCTAGCCCTGGCCGACTACACGCCCCCCCTCCCCTCTCCCACATTATAATCCTTCCCTTACAGCCGGTCGGCCGGGTGCTTTGTGTCAGTGCCGCAGCATTGGGGAGTCAGGCATCGGGGCTTGAGGGGATGGGGCAGGTGGGCAGGCAGAGGCCCTGGCCCAGTGGGTGGGACACCTGCCCACTCCCCACCCCTATTTATTTCCGTTGTCTCTATGCTGTGTCAGCCAACACTTCCCAGGGTGCTTCTGCCACCTGCCCCAGCCAGCCGCCCGCTCCCCTGACAGCCAGCAGCTGTATATTTGACAAAGTCATTGGTATATTTTTACTTACTGGATTTTCCTTGCACTTTACCTGTTCTTTTCCCAGGGCTCACAGCACGGGCTCCGGGGCAGTGTGTTGGCTTGGCTCCCCTCCCCTGTTGCAGGGCCATGGCAGGACTCACTGATTCTTATTTATTTTGTCTTTTGACTCCCCAGTAGCTGAGGGGAAGGCTGATGTCAGGAGAGGGATCAGGGGACTGAGGTGGGGGTGCCAAGGCCCCAGTGGTCAGGGAGCGGGAGGGGAGCATGCAAGGGATGAACATGACCTCCTGGCACCAGTCACCCCCCCAACCACCCCTTCCCCAGCCCCAAAGGCCAGCACTGCCCTGAGGCCCCCAGCCACCCCTCCGCAGCCCATTCATGCCACACAGACTCCCTCAGACCCTTCTGTGCGTCCGCCTCCCATCCACCGGCCCCCTACCCCTGCCCCCTTGGGCCACCCAGCCTGCCTATGTGTTCACTTTTATTTAAATAAACTCGTGTGGTAAAAGTTCCTGCCATGTCTCCCTTAGCTGAGCCAGCATGGGTCCTCATGCTCTGCTCCTCTTGAGTGCGCGCTCCCTCTCCAAAGCCACGGCCGCAGAGCACAGTGCCACCGCCACCCTCCCTGACCTGGTCCCCATCTCCCAACACTGGTGCCAGGGCTCCAAGGGAAGACATGGATGCCTCACCCCCCATCCCTGAGGAGGAACAAGGTTTGGGGCCATGGCTGTGATGACAGACAGTCCAGTGAAGCGACTGGCGGGGAACAGGGTGGCTTGGCCAGGAGGTGTCCCTGTTGCATCTCATGTACATCGGTGCGACTGCAGGTTGTCCCCACCCCTTGCCAAAGCTCACACACTGCACAACAGTGATCCAGCTGGAGACGAGGGCTCATCTGACAGAAGCTGAGTGGGTCAGAAAGAGTAAGCAGCCCTGAGCCCCGAAGCCCAGAAGGACAATAGAGCCCGTGTGGTTCCTTCTGTAGAACGAGGTCTCGAAACCAGGATGTAGATGCCCTTCAAGAGGCCACACAGCCCTACATCCCTGATGTGTGCCCCTGCAGAGGGCTGTAATGACCGAGGTCCCGGAAGCCCAGCAAGACCTGAGGGCACAGAATGAACGTGGATGCCAGGCCTGCTCACGCAGAGTGCTGGCAGTAGCCCAGCGCCCTCCTTTCCGAGGAAAAACTGGGGCCCATGGGTGACATAACTCACTCAAGGTGGTAAAAACCTGGACGAGAATCCACACCTCCTGACTCCTGGTTTACTCGTCCACAACGACCACAGAGGTGGCACCTCCAGAATGTTCCTCCAGGTTCAGGCTAGTCCTGGTGGCTGTTTCCTCACCATCCTGAGGTGCAGCTGGGGCTGTTTCTTCTGCAGCCCCACTCCATGACCCTCCTTCCAGACCACCTCCATTTCCCTAAGGCTCCAGGTAGAAGCCTCAAATAAGCAACCGCCCCTCCCTCCTTCACTTCTCCTTTGACTCCTACCACCACATACATATACTTCTGGTCATATTTTCTCTCTCTCTTTCTCCAACAAGTTTCTTGCCTATTTTTATTGATCTTTATGATATTTTAATCCCCGTAATTTTAAATGGCTTTTCCTCCATTATCCCAGGCAGTACTGTAAAAGGACAAGGTAGTTGTTCAGCATTGCCCAATGTTCATCTTCAGGGTACGTATCATCAGTTCTCCAGGTGTGTCCTCTCTCGGGGTCCTGGCCTGCCTCAGGGTGGTCTGGGTCAGGGCAGGGTGTCCCTATTCAGCGCAGCTGGTGGCATTGCTGGTCTGCTTTTCTGGGCCTGAGCTGAAATATTGGGTTGACCCAAAAGATCGTTTAGTTTCTTCTGGAAATTAAAAGACATATTTTTCATTTTCACCATATGTCAGCTATCTCCTGCTGTTGGCTTCAAGTGGGTAGAGGCCAGGGGTGCTGCTAAACAACTTGCAATGCATGGACAGCCCCACAGCAAAGAATTATTTGACTAAAATGTCAATAGTACCAAGAAACTTCACAAACTGCTTGTGACATGTTTGATCAGTCACAGCACCTTTTCCATACACTGCACAAGTCTTGTGTTGCATTTCAGTTGCATTTTTACCTTTCTTAAAATAATAAAGGATAAGAGGCCAAAAACGTTGCATATTTTCTTCCATCTTCAATATTAAAATGGCTGCACAAAAATTCACCAGTTTTGATTTTTAAATGCACACTGATATGACAGCTGTCACAATACAATCTAAAACATTGTCCTGGCCCTGGCTGGTGTAGCTCAGTGGCTTGAGCGCGGGCCTGCGAACCACACGATCGCGGTTCGATTCCCAGTTAGGGCACATGCCTGGGTTGCAGGCCAGTTCCAGGTTACCGGTTCCCGGCAGGGGACAAACGAGAGGCAACCATACATTGATATTTCTCTCTCTCGCTCTCTCTCTCTCCTTCCCTTCCTCTCTAAGATAAATAAATAAAATCTTTAAAAATAATAATAATAATAATAAAACATTGTCCTGAATGAAGTTAAAGACAATTAAGAGCTACTAGAGCCATCATACAAAAAAAAACTAAATGAACTTTTTGGCCAACCTTGGCCAACCCCATGCCACCGGGACCTAGATGTGATCTCTAGGAGGGAGGTCAGGGGAGGAGGGGTTACGCTGGGGTGAGGTCCTTGGTTCCTCAGTTTTGCCCCCTACCAGGGTGCCGTCCTCCCTGGTGACCCTCTGTACCAGTCTATAAATTGCTCGGCCAGTTTTGTCTTTGTTTTTGTTTTTAGCGATCTGTCTCAGTTTTCCTATTTCACTTGCCAAGGAATTTTCCCAGCTTCTTACTAAGCTGCCTCACCAGGGTGAAGGATAAAGTCCAAATTTGGCTGTCAAGGCCCCTTTCCAAAATCCCATTCAGCACTGTCACCTAAACCATTTCCCATTTCCCTGCCTTGCCCTGCATGGTCCCACCTCCAGGGCTTTGCTTAAATCTATAAATCCATACAACTGGCCTGTTCCCTCCATCTGTCCTGATCCCCAATCCATGGAAATTCTCCGATTCCTCAGGACCCATCTCAAACGCCATCTCCTTTAGGAAGCTTCTCTCATCTCCTTCCTAAGGAATCTGCCACTCCCTCAGCTGTCCATCTTAGAGGAGTTTGGCCTCTCTTATATCTCACTGTGAGGCCTGGCCCGCCTTGCACCTCAGTATGGCAGGTATAAATCTCATCCTCAAACGTAGGAGTGTCCCACAAAGCGGCACATCTCCTTAATTGGGACAAGGTACTTTCATTTGACCGGCTGCCTCGCCCTAGCTGGGATGCTTCAGGTTTTGTGGTCTTACATGACACTAGGAGCAGGCAGGAGGCCCTCCAGGGGTAGTGAATGTCTGCACAGGAACCCGTTTGAGAGGTTTCTCGGGTCTTCGGCTGTTGGGACTTGGGATCGACTGCAGTGGGAGCCAGAGCCATTTCTTTCCCTCTGCCTGGAAGGGGAAACCAGCCCTGCTGTCCCAGACTTTTTTCTGCCTTCTGTCAGGACTCTCTACTCTCCACCCTCCCAAAACTGCCTCTTCTCTGCAGTTCCACCCTCTTCCTTGTTCCTTCACCGTAGATTTTTAAAGCCCATTAACCTCAAAGTTTAATCACTAGCAATAGAAAACAAACACTTTCCTAGAAGGAAGGAAGCATTTAATCTACAAACTCTTCCTGGAGGTGGAAAGAACTATGTCCATTCCACCCTTCTTCTGGCACTCTGAAAAGGGCAAACCGCAACAGTTAAATTTCCAAGTCACCTGATGCAGCGGCCTTCACACAGTAGCTGCTGCAGAACATTCTGCTGAATATATCAGCCTCCCGACTCAACAGCTTTGCCTGGATGTTTTCTGCTGCAAAGGAGCCCGGAGCTCCCCGCCCCACCCCTCGCTAAAAATACACAACCCGGCAAAAACAAAAAGACTACAAGTCCCAGGCTGCCTTGCAGGTGCCGTCACGCCCCGCGAGGCTCCGCGAGGAGACGTGGCAAAGCGTGGCGAGTCCGCACTGACCGGAAAGCCCAGGGAGGTGCCCGCCAGTGGCGGGAGGGTCTGAGCCATGGCTGCCAAGGCGGCGGGTTGGGGGCGTTGGGAGGTGGTGAAGAAGGGGCGACGGCCCGGGGCTGGCAGCAGTGGGCGAGGCGGCGGAGTGGACCGCCGGGCGCTCGGGGAGGCGAACGGAGTGTGGAAGTACGACCTGACCCGTGAGTACCCACCCGGCCCGCCGCCCGGGCCCGCCCCTGCTGGGGCGTACCGGGCAGCTGGACACCCCGGCTCCTCCCGGCGCGACCTCCCCGCCGGCCGGCGCCTCCGGGTTCAGCGAGCGGCTCCCCTTGCTTTGTTTCTCGGGAGCCTCACACATGGTAGACAGCGCGAGGGTGTTGCCTTCCGGGCTTCGCAGATGAGTAAACTGAGGCCCGGCGAAGTTAGATGCCTTGCCCAGGACCACCTGTCAGAAGGGACGAGGGTGCCGGTCCTCGGACACCCAGCTTACGGCACACACCCTACCAGCTGCCACTGGCCTTTGCCTGGCCTCCCCGGGCAGGTGGCCGAGCGCTGGGAAGAGGCATTCTGGTTCATTGTCGCGGGCGGCCCCCCTTAAGTAACCAGCAGGTGGGGCGAGGGGCGGACGGCCAGGAGGCCCAGCCCGGGGGAAATGACCCACTGCACACGCTAGACACCCGGCCGTGCCTTATTCTAAGTGGCCCCTGTTTCCTCAAAGTCTCCCGGAGGAGTGGAGAAAGTTTGCCACTTGTTGGTTACGGAGTTGTCATGTCCGAACCAAGGACCTGGGGAGGAACCAATACTGAAAAACCCTGACCTCCCAGACTAGTAACCACCCACAGAGAAGCCAGCCCTCTGCCTCCAACCCTCTCTGCTAGTGCCCTCATACTTTGATGTCCTAACAATGGCCCCTCACATCTCTGTGAAACTCAGGAGCTGTTTGACTGAAAGAAGCAACCAGAAGGGCTCTCTGGCCTGCTCCCTAAGCAGTACAGCAAGGAGGGGCTTTGAGGCCGCTCCTCCATGGAGCTGAATTAGGTGACAGTGTGGGAGAAGGGACCACTCTTCCGGTGAGGTCCTCCTGACTCAAGGATGGCCCCCCCTTTCTCTGCCTATTGCCAGCTCCCATCCAGACGACAAGCACCCTTTATGAGAGGGGCTTTGAGAAAATCTCGAAGAAGCAGAATAAGGAGCAGGTTCCACCCCCTGCTGTGGAGCCTAAGAAACCTGGGAACAAAAAGCAGACTAAGAAGGTGCCAAACCTCACCAACCAAAACCAGAAGCAGGGCCACTTCCGTAGCCTGGAGGAGGCCCTGAAAGCTGTGAGTGTGCCTAGACCTTAGTGGGGAAGGAGGGCTGGAGGCTAGAGGAGGATGAAGGGAGCAGAGGGGGACGGACAGCTGAGGGACCTGTGGGATTTGGGACGCTGTTGGTTGAGAGGAGGCATTCAGGGAAGAGTGGAAATCCCAAGGCTTAGAATTAGAATATTTGCTCTTAGGATAAAAAGGAAGTCAAAAGTTTGTAGGGAAATGTCGATTAGTGAGCAGAAAGCCTTGAAACTCAGAGATACCAGGAAGAGGTTAGAGAAACTGTCTGTGGTTCCTCGCCCCATGGAAGCAGTGATCTTTCTTGGTGCATCTTGTCCTTTGTTTTTCCCCTTGAACATGTGAGGGGCCCAAGAGTCCTGGGCCTTGAGATTAGCAATTCCAGCTGTCTTAAACTTTCTAAAGGCCTGGATACAGCAAAATTGTGGCCTTCCACATACTTATGTTTAAAAGCAGACACCCTTTGTTCTTCCGACCACCGCCTAGTTCAACCATTTTCCCACCTCTGCCCAATTTTCCTGCATTCACAACTCACCCATGACTGACCGTGGGCGGCCTGTGTCCCTGGCAGCTGGACGTGGCAGCTCTACAGAAGGAACTAGACAAGAGCCAGAGTGTGTTCTCTGGGAACCCGTCCGTGTGGCTGAAGGACCTGGCCAGCTATCTCAACTACAAGCTCCAAGCACCTCCAAGTGAACCCACACTAAGCCAGCACACTCACGGTTAGTTCTCTCAACTCCCTCAAGCTCAGACAAGTTCCAGAAAATCCTGAAATGGCTAGTGTAAGCACATTACTTTGTAACAGACCCCAGTGCCCTGACTTACATGGGTGGAGCTATTCCCAAATCATCATGGTTGTGAAAGTTCCCAGGCCTTATTGGGGTAGGGAGGAAGCTGGGACCTCTGCCTGTACTCCCATTTTCAGGGTGCACCCCAGTGTGCTCAGAGGGCAGAGGCTTCTGTTCCCGGTGCTCACGTGGAGGCCTGTCGCCCTAGATTATCCCTACAGCCTGGTGAGCCGGGAGCTGCGTGGGATCATCCGAGGACTGCTGACAAAGGCAGCGGGGTCTCTTGAGTTCTTTTTTGACCACTGTCTGTTCACCATGCTGCAAGAGCTGGATAAGACGCCAGGTAAAAGGGCCCACAAGGGGTAGCCCAGCCCCATTTGGGGGCCTGTTCCCTTTTTCCTGCTTCAAGAGTGGCTGGGTTGTTGTTTCCAGGAGAGAAGCATGCTAATCCTGGCACTTTGGGAAAGGGAGGAGGAAGTTAGGACTTGCTGGCCTGAGTTCGGGGCTTACAGCTGCCAGCAGGAAGGTTTCAGGTTTGGGAGCCTGTTCCTGTGTGTGGGCCTAAGAACATGCATCTCTCCAGGGGAGTCATTACATGGTTACCGAATCTGTATCCAGGCCGTTCTGCAAGACAAGCCCAAGATTGCCACCATGAACCTGGGCAAGGTGAGCTCAGGGTGGTGGTGGTGGGGACACCAGACGGCTAGGACTGGGGGTGCTGGGCAGGTACACTGCTGGGTCCCATCGAGGGCTAGCCGAAGACCCTATAAGACCAGCCATAACAGCTGATACTTTTAGCACTTACCATATATTTTGTGTATGTATGAGGCAGGTACTGCTGTTACTCTCATTTGATAGAAGAGAAGATTGAGCCTCAAAGGGGTTCAGTAACTTTGCTAGAGTCAGTCCACTAGTAAGTGGCAAGCATGGGTGAGGGCCGCAGTCTGTTGCCAGCGCCCATACCCTGAATGATTGCACCACGCTGCCCCGGTGCCCCACCACCCCTCGGCCTGTCCTCCTCTCCCAGTCGACAGCTCTCTTCCTGCCTGGCTTTGGGGGTGCCCCCGATGCTTTGCTGTATCCCAGCCTGCCTCTCCCGCTGGTCTCCTCAGTTCCTGGAACTGCTGAGGTCCCACCAGAACCGACCAACGAAGTGCCTGACCATCATGTGGGCCCTGGGGCAAGCAGGCTTTGCCAACCTCACCGAGGGACTGAGAGGTAACAAGGCAACCAGGAATGGAGAGGGATGGGCCTGGAGCCGGGAAGCGCCTCTTTAATGCCTTCAGTGGGTCTGTGCCGGAGGTTCCACCCTGAACTTTGTCTCCACAGTGTGGCTGGGGATCATGCTGCCTGTGCTGGGCATCAAGTCCCTGTCCCCCTTCGCCATCGCATACCTGGATCGGCTGCTCCTGTGAGTTGTTGGGGGACGCCAAGGGGAGGGGCCAGGTGTCTCCAAGTGGGTGTTTCAGTAAAATGGGGTGCTGGGATGCTGGGATCCTGGTCTTCACAGAAGTGAAGAAAGTCAGGACCAGTTCCTCCCAGCTCAGAATGTGGTGGTGCGGGAGGAAGGAGAGGGCGCGGTGAAGGGGTGAGATAACGTTCATGTCCTTTTTTCCTAGGTGTTGATCTTAGCTGAGCTCATGGCCTGGGTGGGGGGGTCCCCAACTAACCTGTTTCTTCCCACGCAGGATGCACCCCAATCTCACCAAGGGCTTTGGCATGGTTGGCCCCAAGGACTTCTTCCCACTCCTGGACTTTGCCTATATGCCCAACAATTCCCTGACACCCAGGTGAGCCGCCCTGGACACACGTGCTGTGAAGGGTCCCAGCCTGGGGTTAGAAGCAGGCAGTGTATTCCTGTCTCTTCTTCAGCCACCCTAAATCTAAGAATCTCAGCCTGCATGTTCAAGGAATCAGTAAATCCTCTGAAACTATATAGACCCTTGAGTGTGATTGGCATGTGGGCATTCTCCTGGGGAGAGGGTCCATGACTTCAAATAGATTTTCCAGGGAGTCTCTGAATCTAACAAAATTCAGAGCCCTTACAAGGTCGATAGACACCCCTCCTCGGGCAGGGTGTGGACTCTGAGGCAGGCAAAGGGGGCGGAGCGCAAAACTCCATTTAGAGCCTAAGCCCAGCTCTCCTCTCCACCCTGCCCCAGCCTGCAGGAGCAGCTGTGTCAGCTCTACCCCCGACTGAAGGTGCTGGCATTTGGGGCAAAGCCGGAATCCACCCTGCACATCTACTTCCCCTCCTTCCTGTCCAGAGCCACTCCTAACTGCCCTCCAGCAATGAAGAAAGAGGTGAGGAAATGGCAGGAGGCTCCTTTTTCCCTTCTAGGGGTCAGCTGCAGAGGTCCCTGTCTGCTGACAAAGGCCCAGCCTTCAAGGACCGGTTTCCTGAACACCCCTCAGCTCGCTCCCGACAGCCTCCTGCCCCACTCCGCCATGTTCTACCCTTGGAAGAACAGAGCTGAAGGGACAGCACTTTCCCATCTGGCTGGTGTCTCATGTCTTCCCTCTTGCAGACGAGTGATCTTAGAGCTCGAAATCTAGCTCAGGGCCCCAGCCTCCCCCTCTACGGCCTCTGAGATTCCTGGGCTGTGGGAATGACTTCTCCACCCTTCTGCCCGTTCAAGTGGGCGTGTTGCCTGCATGGTCTCACTCAGGAGCAGGGCGTTGCTTCTTGGCACGCTCCCCCGACCAGCGCCAGGCCCAGCAGTCTGTCTCCCCTGCTCCTGTCTCCTCTGCAGCTCCTGAGCAGCCTGACTGAGTGCCTGAAGGTGGACCCCCTCAGCGCTAGTGTCTGGAGGCAGCTGTACCCTAAGCATCTGTCACAATCCAGGCAGGTGGGGGGGTCATTTTAGAAAAGCCTTAGGGTCACCCCTCCCAGCCTGTCTCTGTCCTAGAAGCAGAAGGGGGACATTAGTGACTGTTGCTCAGGCTCTTGCCTCTCAGGTTGAGGGGAACATTGCTGCGTGGCCTCTAGGAAGCTGTTCGCCTGCTGGGGTGGGGGTGCAGTCTTTCAGCCTGAAGCAGTTGGGGGCCTGGCGGAGGGTGGGAGGGGCCAAGTAGGCCCCCTGATTGGAAGGGGTTGTGCTTTCCCCACAGCTTGCTGCTGGAGCATTTGCTCAGGTCCTGGGAGCGGATTCCCAAGAAGGTGAGGAGCTGGAAGGACATGGCAGGCTGAGCCTCATCTGGGTTCTGGGTTCGTACCCCTGGCCACAGTCCCCCCTTCACTGAGAAAGCACTCTGTTAGTACGTTTGACTTGGGAAGTGAAGCACAGTGGGGGCTCAGGGCTCCCTCATGGGCCAAATCTTAGGCTCCCAACTGAGATGTGTCTTACCCTATAGGCGCAGACCTCTCTGCAAGAAACCATTCAGTCCTTCGGCCTCACCAACCAGGAGCTGCTGAGGAAGGGCAGCTGCCATCACCGGGATGTCATCCCTTGTGCCGCCGCTTGCAAGGTGTCGGCATGGCTCTCCCCACCCCACGCACTGTTCGCGTCTCTGTCTTGGCACATGCTAGGCTGGGCCCGTATCGCATTCCTGCCCCACCTGTCCTTGGAGCCCCCTCTGCCTCTGGGGTAATGTGAGGCCTGGTCCCTCGCCCTGGGTGTCCTACTTGAGGCCTGCCTAGGAGGCAAGACCTGCCCCCTCCCTCTGACCACTGCTTCTGCCCCCCTCCTAGGCTCTGCTGCAGCAGGCTCAGGGCTTCCGGCTGCCCTGGACACGGTTGCTCCTGTTGGTGCTGATCTTTGTCGTAGGTTTCCTGTGCCACGACTTCCAGTCCCACGGTTCTTTCCAATGTAAGCAGGGATTATCGGGCAAGGGAGGCAGCATGGAGGTGGGGCGTAGAGCTGGGTGTAGCATCTCTGTCCCCCGACACACAGCTTTGCCCTAATGCTGTAGAACAAACACTTCTCAGATACTTGTGTCCACAGCTGTGACGTCACCACTTCAGGACAAGTGCTTTGCAGGATAGAAATGTTCACATGTTTATGGCCTCATTTAAGGATTGGGATTTCGGAGTGTGAGAGCATTGACAGTCTGTGGGGGGAGTCTGTAGGTGTTGTCTTCTTTTTAACTCTTGAGGAAATTGAGGTGCAGAAAGATTTGTTAGTTAGTTTTAAGATTACAGCTGGTAAGTGGAAAGGCAGATGCCAAACAGGAGGCTTTCTGATGCCTAAGTCCAGGGCTCCACCTGGCTGCACCGCTCCTGCTCACTGGGCCCAGCAGGAGGTGGGCTCAGCCCCCCACCCCGGGCCTGCACCCCCTCTTCCAGTGTGCTCTGAAGCGACGTGAACACGCCGTGGTCTGTCCAGTCCCTCACTGGGCCTGCTCTGGAGCCTATAGTGTCTGTCTGCCCAGTCCCCACCCACTCCCCCACTTCCCAGCTCACCAGAGGCCCCCTTTACCCAGCCTCCCTCTCCGGCCACTTGCTTCAGTCATCCTGTTTCTTGCCTGCTGGCCAACAAGCATGGGCCAAGATCTATGCCTACAGCCTGCAAGGCTACAGGTGAGCACCTCCCAGGGAGGGGAGGGGGCAGAGGGGACAGAGAGGGATTGGGATTTCGGAGTGTGAGAGCATTGACAGTCTTTGGGGGGAGCTGCACTGCCTGAGGAAGCTCAGCCCTCCTCTCCCCGGTCTCCTACAGCTGGCTAGAGGTGACGTTGCCGGCCTCTGGCTCTCACCTGCTGACCACGGTGAGGTCCAGCTTGCAGCAGGCCTGGACCCACATCAACGCCACAGTCAGCTTCCTTTATGCCCGCTGTGCCTGCTTCAGTGACAGCCTCGCCAGCCTTTCCCAGAGCGTAAGCCAGAGGCAGGGAGGTCAGAGAAGGGCTGGTCTCCCCGGGAGCTGAGTTCTTGGGAAGGTGCAACCCTACATGGACTGGGTCCTCGGGGCCAGGATGCATTCCCCGGGCACCCCAACCCCCTTTGTTCTCCGTGCTCCAGCTCCCCGATGTCCTGACCCAGCTGCTCCATTCTCTGAGGGAGCTGCTCCTGCTTCTTTACCACCACGCGCTGCTGCCCCTGTGGCACGTGCTACTGGAGGCCCTGGCCCAGGCCCAGCAGCGCTGCCGCGAGGCCTGCAGGTGAGACTCGTCCAGGGTTCCCACAGCATGGCGGCCCCGGGCCCTTTTTCCAGGCTTCTCCTCAGTCTCTCACTCTGCCCTGCCACCTGCCCATCCCTTGGCCACGCTGGTAGACAGTCGTAGGGCTGAGCGGCAGCCTCGTGACGTGACGCAGCTGCACACCACTACTTCCCCCTCCCAACCTGTGTTCTGCTTTCTTCCCAGAGGTGAGGTGACCTGGGACTGCGTGAAGACACAACTCTGCGAGGCTGCCCACTGGACCTGGCTCTGCCTACAGGACATCACAGTGGCTTTCTTGGACTGGGCACTTGCCACAATATCCCAGCAATAGGCCCTTCCTCCTTGTCCACTGGGCTCTGTCTGAGATGGGCCATCTGAGACTGCCAGAGGCAGAGGGAGGCATTCTGCTTGAGGTCTTTTTCACTTGGTGCCTGAATTCTGTCTTCTAGCCAAGTGGTCAGTTGCCTCTGGGCCAGTTCTTCCATCTTTAGGGGTGACTGAACCTGGGGGTATCTCAGCCTCCAACCCCCGAATTCCAATGAACACTTCTCTGGCCTTTTGCACATGGATAGCTCCCAGCCTCTGCCCTTGGGCTGGCAGTCTCTCTAGCCTCCTCTCTTGTCTCCTGCATTCTGTCTCATTCCTGAAGCCCTAAACGGCTCATCCCCAAAGGCGGGACTCCAGCAAGCAGCTTCTGCGATCTCCCCATGAATCATTTCTGCTCTCATACTCTCACCACAGCAGGGAGAGGAAAGGGACTTCCAGAAGAAGACAGCACCGCAGCGGGGCACGACAGCTCCACCTCTGCATACAGCCTGGACTCGGGGGCCTGGGCAGAAAGCCCCGTCACCTCAAAACATCCAACTCGGGCCCTTCGAGGCCCTTACTGCCCCCTCCATCGTGACCCTACTTCCTCACCATCTCTGGGGTGTGGGGTCAGTGCTGGGGTCCTCTGCCTCCAGATTCTTGTTCTCTCTACTGCCTACCTTACCACCTGTCTGGAGAGCAGAGCCCAGTTAGTTATGTGCCTCGTGCCCCGGGAACCTTCCGGCAGCCTGTTGAGACAGGATTTGGCATCTGGCTCCTGGATGTGCCTACTAGGTAGAATAAAGGACAGATTTGCTTCCTAGTTGTCCTCTGAATCCTCACACAGGAATCCCCATAGTTGTGGACAGAAGAAAATGTGCCCCCTGCCCCACTAGGCATTGTAGCCACTGGCAGTAATTGAGCTGGCCAGGAAAGCCCACACTTTTTGTTCTAAACTTGGGCCTGTTGGTGTTCTAGACACTTCCCTTCCTGCTCCCCCAGCTTTATCTGTGATTCATGTCCCAATTGTGATTTGCCTGGACAGCTGAAGTATTTTATGCTGGGAACAGCAGGGAAGAGGCTCCTAGGGGAATTCTTGGCCAGTAATTGGGGTATCTTCTTCCTTGCTAGGACTAGTAATTGGTTTATTTTATAAAGCAGTGAGTGAAAGATTTAGAACATAAGAGCTCAGGATCAAGGGTTAATCACCAAATTCCTTTTTAATTTTTGACTTGAGACTATGTCAAACTGCACGGGCTTTCAGTTTCCATCTCATGTTTCAAAGTACAAGCAATTGAGGTGCACTGCCCACTCATTTTTGTTCCCTTTCCTCGTTCAGATGTTACCCCTTGAGAATTAAGTGGCCCGCGTGGGCAGGGCTCTGCTGTCCTAGTGGCAGCCATGACCCTTTTTCACAGAAACCAGAGACTGCCTGGCAAAGGAAAAGGGCCTAGGGTCGTGAGACGGGACTGTCTCAGGGTCCCAGGACATGTTCCATTCCCCCACTCCTTCCTTGCCAGTCAGAAACAAGTGGGGTCCTAGAAGCTGAGACGGGTCAGGCCTGGTTAGTACTTGGATGGGAGAAACAAATGGGGTTGATTATCAGGAGTTGCAAAGCTTTGGAACTGGCCTACATTCAAGGCAAGTAGAAAAGGGGGCTGGTATGATCCTGGGTTGGCAACAGCAAAAGAAAGGGATGACACTATCCAACGACATCGAGTCAGGTAAGGCTGTGTGGCTGAGTTTTCAGTCCAGCAATTCAGAGAATGCCACTTAGAAGTGCTTCATTGGGTTTAAGGTGTGTGCTGTACCTTGGGTTCACTTGATTTCTGGCATGCGATCCCAGGGCGCAACATTTCCCTTCAACTTAGGTTAACTGAGGTCCCTACAGCCTCTGACAAGGACACTGGACAACTGAATTGGCTTTGTTTAATAGATGCAGTTGCTTGGCCCAATATTGGAATTGCCCAGAATTTTCCTCTGCCAGAGGAGGTGGCGTCCAACGCTGCACCTGCTGGCCATGAAGGCTCAACCAGACATCCAGATGTTTCATTTTTGCAGAACTGTCAACAAATGGGAATCCAAACTGAGCCAGCGAGTTGAACTAGTGTGGACTAGTGGAACACACTCTGGTGCTGACAGATAGACAATGACTGTTGGTGTTACAGGAAGAACAAGTAAACTGACACTTCAGAGAGTCACATCTGGACATTGTAACTTTACTTTTCACACACAGCTGGAGTTCTACAGATAACGTGGCATAAAACTGAAGGGCAGTTTAAATACAGTTATCTCTTACTAACTTTAGTTATTACAAATTGTGTGGACCTGCAAATTGCATAATATGACTCATTTGAAACATTTCTTTCTGTTTTTCTAAGTCTTAAAATATGTTTCCAGATTCTTCTGGTCATCTGTACCCAATCTACTGTGTCAGCTTCAGAGCGGGCCAGTGTGATGGGTCAGCCTCACTCTACACAGAGAACCTTGCCAGGCAGCCAGTGTTGCTGGCCTCACACCTGTAGCAGTGCTGGTCCATTCTCAAATGCCACCACCCTTGTGGTGAAGGTTTCACACAGAGAGGGATGTGCCTCCCCTGCCCTACCCCAGAGTAACCCAATTGCCAATGATACAGAAATTACAGTGGTTGGATGACCTCAGCATTTTAATAGTCTTATCTCTCCTACAGGGGTTTGAATTTAAGTGAACACTTAAAGTGATCCATCCTTTTTGTACGCACTGTCCGTGGTTTTGCTCCCAAAAGGCCTTGAGGAAGCAAAGGACTTTGCTTTTCCTTTGTTCCTTTTTTTTTCAAACCAAGTATTTTCATTGCCCCAGACTTGAAGTATAAGAAGAAATTCGGAGGTGGAGGGGAGTTTCTACCGTTCAGGGTATGAGTGAATATTTATGGAATATTGAATATTCTGCCAATGAATTAAAAAATTGAATTCAGGCACATTTTGGGGTGTGCTTTGGTATAATTTTTTTTACTGTGTTAGCATGCCAGTTACTAAGTTTTTAATGGACTTTATTTTTTAGAGCAGATTTAAATTCACAGCCAAGTTGAGCCCAAACCACACAGCCCTTGCCCTGGTGCAGCATCTCTCACACACTGACACATCATTGTTGTGTCAAGTTCACAGTTCATACTGATCACACTTGGTATTATTTTAGTCTGTTTGAATTTGTTGAGACTTGTTGCCTCACGTGAGCTAGCCTGGAGAATGTTCCGTGTGCATTTGAGAAGAATGTGTGTCCTGCTGCTGTCAGGTAGGATGTTCTGTGTGCGTTTGTTAGATCAAGTTGCTGTGTTGATCAAGGACTATGCTGACTTATGAGCTTATCACAAACACACCTTAATGTTAAAGAACTCTTACAGATCAATAAGAAAATTGATGAAAGCAATAATAAAAATACAGATAAAAGACAATTCATAAAATAAATGCAAATGAACAATAGACTTGAAACTACACTTTTTAACCATTTCATTGGTCAAAAGGTACAAATTTAAAATAAGATACCACTTCACTTTTGTATATATTAACAGAATTTTTTTCATTGATAATATATTCAGTGAATGCTATGATTGAAATTGATGTTTCTGGGAAGTAATTTGTTAATATCAAAAGATCTTAAAGTTTCTTACTATTTTACCAAGTAATTCCATTTCTAAAAATATATTCAGACTTTGTATAATTTTGTAACATCAAAATTATGTGAGGTTCCCAAATATGTAAAAATAACTTAAAATTAACAAAAACTATATATATATATATAGTGTGTGTGTGTGTGTATATATATATATATATATATATATATATATATACACACACACACACATACATACACATACATATATTCTGGAGAATAGTAAAGTAAAAATATGGACAAAGATTCATGTTCCAGAACATTTACTGTAGGAGTATTAACAATGAAAATTTGAGTATAAACTATCTGACAATAAGATGAATATGTTTAAAAATTGTGGTAAAACTAAAGGATGAGAAATGGCAATTCAAATGATTTCAAATAACCTGCGATGACATAATAAAATGCCTGTAATTAATTGAGCTTAATTTATTTAAATACCAGCTATAATAAAAAATACAGAAAGCACGTATTGACAAGGAAGTGAAGAAACTGGAACCCTCTCACGTTGCTGGTGGGAATGTGAAACACTTCAGACACTGGAAAACGGTCTGGCAGCTCCTCAAAGAGTCAAACATATAATTACCTTGAAAACCAGCAATTCCACTCCCAGATATATAACCAAGAGAAATGAACACATATATCCACATAGAAACTTGGACATGAATGCTCATGAAATCATTATTTATAAAAGCCTAAAGACGGAAATAGCCCAAATATCCATCAAAACAGATGAATGGATAAACAAAGTGGTACATCCATAAATGGGAATAATATCCAGCCATCAAAAAGGTGATACTGATACAAGCTACAACTTAGAGTCTCAATAACATAAGTGAAAGAAATCAGATATAAATGGTCACATGTTTTATGATTTCTTTTCTACAAAATCTCCAGAATGGACAAATCCATATAGACAGAAAGCAGACTTTTTGTTGCCAGGGGATGTTGGTGGGGGGTAATTGCTTAAAGGGTATGGATTTTGTTCTAGTTTCGAAACAAGAGTGAGGTAGTAATTTGCACAACGCCGTGAATGTATTAAATGCCACTGAATTGTTCATACTTTAAAATTAATGGTATTATGTGAATTTCTTGAAAAAAATTAAAAGCAACATAAATATGTTCTGCTTCCCAGCCCTCACCCCTAAGAAAAAAAAAACTGCTAAACACCCCAAGCTAACGCTCTGGGACAGCAAGAGAGCAGAATTAAACCAAGATGTTAACCTCCTGCGCTGCGGGTGGGTGCAAAACCGTGTTGTGCTCAACGACCTCACAGACCTCGGATTTAAAGCTCAGCCTAGGAGAGCCCATGAAACGTCGGAGTTGTGAGGGGCTTGCAATCATCAACTGGATTTGCCCAGGGCATCGTGACTCCAGGTCGCACAGGCTGTCGTCCCCAGAACTGGAAACGAAGGCCAGGTCTTCCCACACACCGATCCCACCAACAAGGCTTCGCAGAAGAGTTGGGTTTTAGGTTGGCTTATTTTTAAAGCCCAGGAGCTTCTAAGGGGTAAAGGATTGCGGTCTGGCTTTGCAGGTCTCTAGAGAGAGGCGCAGGTGTGAGCCGGATAGGGGCGGGGGCCGGGTGGGCAGGGCCGGTTAGGGGCTGGTGACCAGTGGACTTGGCCCTGCCCCAGGGCCCCTCTCCTCGCCGGCCCTGTAGTCCCGCAGCGCGGGGTTTCGGCGCAACCGGATCCCGCTCCTCTCTGCGGTCCTCGATCAGCTCCGTGGTTTGTATCTTTCTTGCCTGGTCAGGACGGACAGATCCTGACAAAACGTTGCTTAATTGACTGAATGAATGCACTTCACACCAGGAAAACAGTAGGATTTTATTGGCGTCCTCAGAGAAAACGAAGGGAAATGTGGAGCAGAAATAGCAAAAGCAAGTCGTCGGAGTCGCAAACCGGACTTGCGCTTTGCAATTGTAAAGCAAGCCCGCGTTCTGGACCCGCTGGTCAATGCTGCGCGCGTACTTGACCGGCTGGTCAAGAAACTTAGGGTTGCGGGTGGGATCTCTAAGCATCAGCAATCCTATAGAAGCCACTGAGGGCGGGGCGGGGGGGGGGAGCGGGATGTCGGGTGTCTGTGTATTATTTGGTATTGTAGAAAGCAGGGAAATGAAGGGGAAGTGTATTCCCCGCGTTCCCTCCATTTGGGTTGGGAAGCTGGTGCTTTGCTCGCGCTATGGTCTCCGGCTTGCTCTGTTCTGTGTGGCCTGTAGGGGCTCGGCCGGGGTAAGCATCTTCAGAAAGCGGAGTCTGGGCTCTAGAAAATTCTCTACGTCGCGAGTATCGAGCCCTCGGTAAGTATTAGAGGGCAGCCGGTAGGGCGGAGGAACAGCGGGGCCTTCGATAGCTCAGTTGGTAGAGCGGAGGACTGTAGTGGGTGAGCTGTGGCAATCCTTAGGTCGCTGGTTCGATTCCGGCTCGAAGGACTTCGTATCATTTTTTCTTAAAACTTTCACTTAATTGAGTCCCCTCATGAGGAAAAAGGCAGACTGAATTTGCAAGAGTAGCCGACAGGTTCGGTAAAATATATTTGTAATAAATAGGGTACGTACAGTACAACTCTCTTGTGGGTTAAATGCAAAGACATTCACATGTGTTTTAATTTAAACAAGGCTTTATTACTATTGCATACGTGTAGTTATTCCTGCTTTTTAAAAGTTTTGCCAATGATTCCACTTAAATAAATATCCTGAATTTTGGTTAGTTTACTGGTCAATACACGGCTTACAACATCCTGTAAGGTAAAAGGAAACAAGGAAACAGCAGCCGGGGGATTAGCTCAAATGGTAGAGCGCTC
Source organism: Sturnira hondurensis (assembly GCF_014824575.4). Taxonomy (NCBI): domain Eukaryota; kingdom Metazoa; phylum Chordata; class Mammalia; order Chiroptera; family Phyllostomidae; genus Sturnira; species Sturnira hondurensis. The sequence goes on along the minus strand of NW_028089294.1, from coordinate 15,422,425 downwards.
GCTTAGCATGCGAGAGGTAGCGGGATCGATGCCCGCATCCTCCACTTGACTTTTGCCCACGAGTTAAAGGATCTCTGATCAGCGGGAAGACACCGAACTCGTTGGGCATTTGTAATACACAGAGATCAGCGGGAAAACACCGAACTCGTTGGGCATTTGTAATACACAGAGGCACGGCAGGCAGTGATTTCTTTCACAGATTGCCCTTTTTATTTTGAAGGTAACTCCTTTCCAGTTTACTTCCCGGTCATTTTGTTTCCCTCCTCCCCACTGGCAAGCCGTTAACTATCTTCCGAAAGACGTGGGCGGAACCCTCCCACCCTGCCGAGCCCCCAAACGGCACTGGCTCAGCAACCGGTCCGCGCGCAAGGGAAGCCCTGAGCACTGGCCAATGGCAGCGAGCTTTACTGGGCGGGTAGCCAGCTTTACATGCGGCCAATAGGCGAGAGACTTCTTGTTTCCTGGCAGAGCGGGGTCCCGGCACCGCGGCGCTTGGGTTTTGTTTGGGACCTGGGGAAAGGGCCCGGGTGCCGGGGCCCGAGGTGGCGCCTCGCTAACGGGAGAGGGAGCGGGACCACCGGCCCAGAGAGAGGTGAGGGGCTCCGCGTGGAGTGCGGGCCCCGCCCGCCCCGGCGCCGCCCCCTTCTCTACCCTTTCAGCCCCGCGCCCCTCTGGAATCCCACCCCGCCCCTCAACCCTGCTTTCCCGGCCCCACCCCCCACTCCGGTGGCCTCACCTCTGACCCCTGTTCCCAGCCTCTTCTTCCTCCCTGTGCTGTATTGACCCATTCCATGCCTCCATACCCCATCCTGCCCAGGGCCAGCTGGGTCCTTCAGAGTTGAGAGTCGAGAAGTCACCCCCTTGTTCCCAGGTGGGTCTCGACCAGCCACATTTTGGGGGGTACTCTCAACACCCATTATTCACCCCAACTACCAGAGTAGCCTGTTCAGGGACTCCAGTGCTTTCAGGACTGGAGAAGGGTGGAAACAGACCTGTGTGCTAATTGAAATTGAGCTGCAATCTCTAGGTGAGCAAGTGGCTTCTGCCCAGTTGCCTTTGGCACTTTTCTAGGTTTTTTTCCATAGCAAATAACAAAAAAGGAAAAACCAGCCCTTCCAGGGCTCAGGGAACAATAGAAGAACGCCTGATCAGTACTTACGAGGACAAAAGGAGTGGAGACAAGAAGCTGCCCATTTAAACTTAGAAACCTGGTGCTTTCCACTCTGCTTTGCTGGAGGGGGGAAGCGGGGAGAGTACAATCTAGGAAGCAGAGATCCTGAATGGCCCCTCTTTCAAGATGGTCATGTGTTGTGGTGGGCGTATCAATATTTTGCCTAGGTTTGGGCAATCTGACCTAATTATATTTTCTAATCTTTGGGCTTCAAAGAAGCTTAGAGTCTAGTATGTCTTAGTATTTCTCTCAACCTAGTTAAGCCACTGAATATTTCATTTTGGAAGAGCCAGGCTGTAGTAAAGTGGAGTCCTAGGTCAGCTGTAACCCTTAGTGTGGAGGCAGAGTACTGCTTGGCCTTCACTGGAAGACCTTTTCTGACGAGGAGAGCGCCTCCTGATTCCTAGGGCACTCCCTAAGAGGAGCTCTCATTTATCTGGAGATAACCAAAACTTATTTTCATTTTTCCTCCCACCCCTCCCTAACCCAGGCCCCGTCTTTTCCCAGCTCTCAGGGCCAGAGTGCAGCAGGAGGATGTGTTCCCAGCCCCGCCATGGAGCTGCGCTGTGGGGGACTGCTCTTCAGTTCTCGGTTTGACTCGGGGAACCTAGCGCATGTGGAGAAGGTGGAATCTGTGTCTAGTGATGGGGAAGGAGTAGCAGGGGGCGCATTAGCCCCCGCCAGCAGCACTGCCTCTTCCCCTGACTATGAGTTCAATGTGTGGACCCGACCAGACTGTGCTGAAACAGAATTTGAGAATGCAAACAGGTAAGAGGAAAGTAAAGGAGGGTGGAAGAAGGAACACAGAGGGGATGTCCCTGTCCCCAAACCCATGGTCAGCACTTTGACTAATCGTTCATAACAACATACCACCCACCCTTTCTTCTCTTCTTGCCCTCCTTCCTCCGTCTCTCCTTACTACTGTCCTACATGTCCTCTCTCCAACCCTCTCGAATATAATTATCCGACTCTCCGACTCTGGCCTTCAGGTCATGGTTTTACTTCAGTGTCCGGGGAGGATCTCCAGGGAAACTCATCAAGATCAATATTATGAACATGAACAAGCAAAGCAAGCTGTATTCCCAGGGCATGGCCCCCTTTGTGCGTACACTGCCTACCCGGCCACGCTGGGAACGCATTCGAGACCGGCCCACCTTTGAGGTAAGTTATCTTTGAGGAGAAAAGAAAGTCTTGGGTGCTAAAAGTAAAGGAGGGAAAGGGAAGAGGGCTCAGTACTGAGCACTAGGCAGGCAGGACCCCAGGTTTCAGTACCAGCTTTCCCTGCAGTGCTGGCAGGGGTCCAAGATGAGCCCCGGCTTCATGAAACCTCGGAGGAGCTGGCTGTCACACGAAGAGTCTCAGAGGGAGGGAAGTTGGTAATGGGGTGGGGGTGTGAGGTCAGTTCTGGTGACTTCAGTGGGATCTTTGTTCTGACACTGATGGCTTGTTACCCCTCTTCCTCCTGTTGCTCAGATGACAGAGACGCAGTTTGTGCTGTCCTTTGTTCACCGCTTCGTGGAAGGCCGTGGGGCCACTACCTTCTTCGCCTTCTGCTACCCCTTCTCCTACAGCGACTGCCAGGATTTGCTGAACCAGCTAGACCAGCGCTTTCTGGAGAACCACCCTACCCACAGCAGGTGCCAGCCCTGTTCTTCCTCCTGCCACACACTCCTGGACCAGACAGCACCTGTGCTACTTCTGGAACTTGCCCTAAGAGCCCTGAACCAAAACTTCAGTGGTTCTTTTCTCTGTACAGAATGTGGGACTTTAGGTACCTTTGACAAATACATTTCTGTGTGACCTTGTTCTCAGCATACTGCCACTTACTCTACTCACCCACCTGTGCAGGTCAGGCCCTTAATACCCCAGCTCCCATCAGTTATCCAGAATTTGTCCAGCACTGCCATTGCTCAGCACACCTTTGTCCTGTCCCAATAAAGGGGAATCTCTTTGGCTATGCAAAGTAATCTATCCTCCGGAGCCATAAACTGGGCTGGGGGCAGGGAGCAGACAAGTTTATCCGGTCCTCTACTTGGCATTCTGGCAGTGCACACCTGTCCAAATCCTCAGCCTCCTTTAACACTATGAGGAACTGTAAGGCCCCAAAGGTCAGGGTGAAGTACCAGATCCTACAAATCCTGGGGATATGACAAGGCCCACCTTTTGCTAAGACTTTAGGGACTTCAACTTGGTTAATGATTTTTACCCCTGCAGCCCCCTGGATACCATCTATTACCACCGGGAGATCCTTTGCTATTCTCTGGATGGACTTCGTGTAGATCTGCTAACAGTCAGTTCCTGCCATGGGCTTTGCAGAGATCGAGAGCCCCGTCTAGAGCAGCTGTTCCCTGACATCAGTACCCCCCGGCCATTCTGTTTCACAGGCAAGAGGGTGAGTGGGAATAGAATAAAGGTAGGACTCTGACCTGTCCCTCGTCTGGGCTCTGTTGGTAGCTTAAGGCCTCATTATCTCTAGGCATCTTAGACACAGCTTCTGCCTGCGTCCTGGGACAAGTACGACAGCTGCCACTCCACTTTACCAACTCAGCCAGCTGGAAATCCAGTGGCCATCCCTGCCTCATCCCACCCCCAGCCCCACCCCAACACCGTTCCGGTGGAACCGAAGTGTAACTGACCTAATGACTGCTCTCTTTTTCACATCAGGTGTTCTTCTTGAGCAGCAGGGTACACCCTGGGGAGACACCATCTAGCTTTGTCTTCAATGGCTTTTTGGACTTCATCCTTCGGCCTGATGATCCCCGTGCCCAAACCCTACGTCGCCTCTTTGTCTTTAAGCTCATTCCCATGTTGAACCCTGATGGTGTCGTCCGGGGCCACTACCGGTAAGAAGTCTCCCCATCCTCTCTGGGCTGGTGCAGGCTCCCGCATGCCCTGCATCTCAGTACTGTCAGCCTCTCATCTACCTCCTCCTGTGTCCCCAGCCCTCTTGTACCCTAACAGGAGCAAGCCCATGTAACTGTCCAGGGACCCAAGAAGGAATGGGATCCCATCTAGTGGTGCACTCTGGGAGGGGCAGAGCCAGAATGACCGCAGGTCCATCCGGGAGCTCTTCTCAGGCTTCGATGCAGGAGCGGTGGCAGGGCGAGGAGAGGGCCTGTCCTTAGTTCTTTCTTTCCTACAGCAATTTCAGCCTCTCATTTTATACTGTCTCCCAGAGTGTCCTTTTCATCTACTCTAGTGTCTCCCTCACTCTCCAGCCCTCGGGACCCTGCTGTAGGGAAACAAGTTCCAAGCTCCTTGTTCCCCCACAGCACAGACTCGCGTGGAGTGAATCTGAATCGTCAGTACCTGAAGCCCGATGCGGCCCTGCACCCGGCCATCTACGGGGCGAAAGCGGTGCTTCTCTACCACCACGTGCACTCCCGCCTGGACTCCCAGAGGCCCTCTGCGGAAGGGCACAGTCCTCATCTCCCTCCTGAAGCTCCCCTTTCTGACCTTGAGAAAGCCAACAATCTCCAAAACGAAGCTCACCTTGGGCAGCCATCTGATGGGGATAATCCTGAAGCCTGGACACAGACTGAGCCAGCAGAACAGAAGGACCACAGTGTGTGGATTATGCCGCAACAGCCCACTGGTGCTGAGCAGCCAGCCCCCGACACCATCCCCCCCACAGAGAGTGGGGTTGCTTACTATGTGGACCTGCACGGACATGCTTCCAAGAGGGGCTGCTTCATGTATGGAAACAGCTTTAGTGATGAGAGCACCCAGGTAGGAACCCACAGACTTGAGTGTGAGGGTGGGAAGTGTCACAGGTTAGAGATAAAGGTTAGGCCATGAACAGAGGGAAGGTGACCTGGCAGGAAGGCCTGTGGCTGCAAAAGGTGGACGACTTCTGAACAAGCCTCAAAGGGCTAAGAAGGGATGGCACTGGGGCCAATTACATCATGACCTTGCAAGAGTGTCACACTGTCGGCATCGTAGTCTTTTCTAGAGTTTGGGAAACCAGGGGAGAAGGAAAATTTTGCATTATTGGAGAGAAGAAGCTCAGAGCTTAAAAAGAGGTAGAATTGCACCTCTCCAACACCTGGAAATAATGTCAAACATTCCGTGAGAATTCAAGAAACGCTTCTACTGCTGATGGTTGTGAAGGTATCTAAGTCACATGGCCCCGTGCTTGCCATCTCTTCCTTGCCCTTATCCCTTCTCTCTCTCTCTCTCCTCAGTTCCTTCTTTCCTCCCCCGAACAGGTGGAAAATATGCTGTATCCAAAGCTCATCTCCTTGAACTCAGCCCACTTCGACTTCCAGGGCTGCAATTTCTCAGAGAAGAACATGTATGCCCGAGACCGCAGAGATGGCCAGTCTAAGGAGGGAAGTGGCCGGGTTGCAATCTACAAAGCCTCAGGGATAATCCACAGGTTAGAAGGAAACTCAGATACCCTTGTTGAAATCGCTTCCCTAAAGAAAGCAATACCCAATCTAGGGGGTTTGAGGGGCAGGGGAAAGCCCAAGTCTTCTCAGAAAGCAGGCCTGCAATCAGTGTTACTGGTGTGAGTCTAGGACTCTACCATTTGGGCACTTCTTGGGTATGTGATACAGTGCTGAGGTCAGGTGCTGGTCTTTAGAAATTAGGACTTTCTATTTTTGCCCTTCTTAGACCACATAGACCATCCCCCATACCTCTGCCCCCAGGCAGGACACTGATAAGGGTCTCTGTGTCCTAGCTACACACTCGAGTGCAACTACAACACTGGACGCTCAGTAAACAGTATCCCTCCCGCCTGCCATGACAACGGCCGCGCCAGCCCCCCGCCTCCACCGGCTTTCCCCTCCAGATACACAATGGAGTTGTTTGAGCAGGTATGGACACACGGGATAAATGGGGAAGAGGAGAACCTCAAAGTCTGGAAAAGCCTTCGCTCCTGCTGCCTGACTCTAAGGTCCCCTGGAGAGAGGCTGGCCACTGTCGCCCTCTTGCCGCAGTGGTGGTTTTCTCAGCTAACAGAGCGGGCCCCTGACCGCACTAGTACTGAGAGGGTGGGCGGGCACTTGTTCTGACACCACCACTCCCAGCACAGGGCGCACCCTAGCACGTCGAAGGCAGACTCTTGGCCTCTGAGCTTGTCTTCCTTATGTTGGATTAGTTCGCTCCTGGCTAAAATCACCCCCTCTACAGTGCGGTCATGGTGGTCCCTGGTGTCCTAGGGCACATGAGAGGAGTAGAAAGAGCTATGGGTTATAGAAAAGATCCAAGTGCCTTCTGCTGGGACAGCTTCCTGGTGTCAGCCAGAAAGCACACCTGCCCCAGCTCATAATGGATGAGGGCCCCCAAATGAACAATAACCAGGCAACAACAATAACTAAATCCACTTGTGATGAACAGCTTGAGCATAAAAGTTAAAGAGTACCCACTGGACAAATATGAGGACTGGCTCCTTCCCTTCCAGTGTGCTGTGCACACCCCTCCCAAAACAGCAGCCTTGGTTGAAAGGCTAAGACATTGAGCCAAACGACTCCCCCACAGGTGGGACGAGCTATGGCCATTGCAGCTTTGGACATGGCAGAATGCAATCCATGGCCCCGAATTGTGCTGTCAGAGCACAGCAGCCTCACAAACCTCCGGGCCTGGATGCTAAAACATGTGCGTGGCATTCGAGGCCTGAGCAGCACTGTGAACATGGGTGTCAAGAAGAGAGGCTCTCGAACTCCGCCCAGAACTAACAAGTAAGACCAGCAGGTGGAGGGGAGCGGGTGTGAGGGTGGGGCAGTGCTCTAGGACAGGGGTTCCCAGGGTTCGTGTTCCTTTCCCACTTGCAAAAGGACCACGGCCTTTCAGAGTAAGTTAAAATTAAGATTAGTTCACTTTTTGAAAACAAGATCCTCTTCCCTTTTATTTCAAACTATGTACAAGGTCTGTCCAGAAAGTATTCAGCCATGTAATATGAAAAGTAGGCATTTATTGCAAAAGATACAAGAAACACGATACATAGGACAGTGACACCTCAGTCCCCTTCAAAGTTGGCACCTTGGGACCTCACAGTTCTCCAGTTGCCATTAGCTGCCCTGTCATATTTTCCTATATCTCATCAATGGTCTGAAATCCCTTCAATTTCAAAGGTGATGTTAGTTTGGGAAAAGCCAGAAGTCACAGGGCACCAAATCTGGGCTGTAGGGGGTGCTGAGTCACTGGGTGATTTGCTGTTTCACAAAAAACAAAAACAAAACCACACAAAGCTTGATGCATGGATGAGTACATTGTTGTCACGAAGCAGCCTTCTGAATCATCCAAATAGTTTCCACAGAGGAATATTCAAGCTCAATGCAAAATTTGATGCAGATTGGTTGTTAATACTCAGTCATTTTAAATGTGACGGCCACACAGTACACATTCTCAACGGCGCCTACCACCCCCACTGACTAGTACGGTGAAGTTGTCATTGTTCACACATGCACATTCCAGTCCACTCCCCTTGGCTGCCAGGTTACATAGATGTCATACAAACTTATTAACAATGGCTGGAGTTCTTCTGGACAGACCTTGTATATTAAATATACAGGTAACTGTACATCTTTATCTTTAAAACTCTATGCCACACGGTTAATTGAGACTCGAGAGAAAATTAAATTGGGTAGAGAAGTGGGACTTTTTCCAGACAGACCTTGCACTTCCTGGGTATCTGAAATCAGGCTGGGGGGTCTCCGTGCTCCAGAACCCTGCACAAAGTCAGCAGGCTGCGGGCAGGGCTCGCCCGCCAGCAGTTGTGAATACCTGGTTCAGGGGTCCAAAGGCCTGCACCAAGGCAGTGAGGGAGGACTCTCCTGGGAGTTTAAGCAGCCCAGGGATGGCCCTCTGGCTGTTGGTGTATTTTCTACAGGAGCATGTAAATAGGAACAAGGGCTTCTAGGCGTTCTTGAGCTCAGCAGGTGTGCCCAGGTTAGATGCCTCGGACATCACAAGAACTCTTCCCTCCTCCCTTGGAATGAGTTTCTGTGCCTTCCCACCTCAGAGGTGGAGGTTTACTGAGCACCAGGCCACAGGGAAAGACTTGGGACGCGACGCCCCGGCCCGTGGTTAACTCCCCTGTACTTCTTTGCAGCGGATTGCCCGTTTCCTGCTCTGAAAATACCCTGAGCCGCGGGCGAAGTTTTAGCACTGGCACAAGTGCTGGCGGGAGCAGCAGCAGCCAGCAAAACTCTCCACAGATGAAGAACTCCCCCAGCTTTCCTTTTCATGGCAGTCGGTCTGTGGGGCTGCCAGGCCTGGGCTCTAGCTCCCAAAAGGTCAGCCACCGGGTGCTGGGCCCCGTGAGAGGTAAGCTAGTCTGGGAGCCCCTGCAACAGGTGTTCAGCTGTTTGGGGCATTGCTGGGGGAAGTGAGAGCTTGAAGATACACACTTGGACTGGTGCCAAGGAGTGAAGCAATAAAACTAGTTTGTAGCAGAATTTGCAGCCTCTCCTGCGACCTTGGTGTTCCCTGCGGCACGAGCTCCAGAGCAGTGTTGTGTGTGGCACAGGCAGGTGTCCTGGGCATCTGCACTTCAGCACATGTTGGGAGATGGGAGCTTCTAAGCATAAAACATTAGCGGCAGCAGGGCCCATCGAGACATGGAGCCCCCACTTCCACGAGTGTCAGGCCATCTTGTTGGAGGAAGTATAAGGAAATGCCCTCACAGCCCAAACTGCAGCAGTGTAGAATGATGGAGAATCCTATCCCAGGTCCTACGAGCTGCAATTGTTCCTGGCTTCAGAGCCTGTTCATAAAGTGTTATGAAAAGGACTCCAACTTTTCCAAAGAAAAAGGGAACTACAGACGGATTCTATTGGAGGCTTGAATGCACCAGGCTCCCCTCTTCCAACAGTGGCCACAATTGTTCTGCTTGGCATCAATAGCCCTAGTTTGGCCTGATAAGACCCTGCTTGATAAGGCAAGAGATTCTGGGTCACAGCGTATTCCAGAAACAGGATCCTTTAGGGAGAGAGGAGGGAAGGACTATGGAGCCATTTCTCGGGAGTGACTGGACTGGACTGTGAGGGCGAGGCCAGTGCAGCGCCACCTGTGGAAGCACACTGAACCACAGGTCAGTGCCATCTGCAGCTTATGGGCCGCAGAAGCCTTGGCCGAGTTCCACCTTGCCCAAGCGTGAGGCCTGTAAAGTGTTATGATTTCCTGGTCTCCAAGCCGCACTCATCCTTGTTAGCACTTCCTGCTCCTCAGCTCTGGGTGCTGACCAGCAACAGGCACTGGGTCCCTGCTGTGGACACTGACTGCACTTAGAGTGGCCGGAGGAGAGCGCAGCGGTCCTTCCCAGCTCTGACCAGTCGCCCTGCAGCCCACACCACAGTTACCTCCGCTTCCATTCTAGGCCCCGCTCCTTGAGATTGTCTTCACTGGAGAAGGGCGCTTTTGTATACTGTGTTTGAAGGAGCAGTGAAGTAGTGATAGTGCCTTATATCTAAATAACACTAAACAGGGAACAAAACAGTATCACATATATTTCATTTAATCCTCACGAGGTCCCCATGGGTTGGACGGTGTTTACGTTTTTCCAGTGAGGAAAATGAGGCTGTTTGATGGTGACGTGTCCAAGGCTGCACAGCTATTAAGTGGCAGAGTTGTTCACACTTAGGTTTTTCATGTCCCGGTATGCCCGAGTTTCCCACCTTAAATCTGGGTAAAGTTTTTTTTTCTTCTCATTTCTTTTACTCTTAATTCATAGCTCTTGGGAAGGAATATCAGCACTGTAAATTCTTCTTACCTTTCTACAAAAGGGGAGTAGGAAAGAGCCTGCTCTGGTCCTCACTGGAGGATTCCCGGCAGCTGTGAACATCCTCCCTGTCTCCCTCCCAGTGTTTCTGCTGTATTAAAGCTCCTTGAGTGAGGGGCATGAATTGTGTTTCTCTGTTACTTCCCCAAGTAGGCATAGTCAGTACGAAGTAATTCCTAGTTGGCTGGTTTGAAACTTAATAGGATACAAAGGACAGCAAACACAAGATAAAAGCACACGCACATTATAAACATTCAGGGGACTTGGGGAGCCTCTGTTACAGATAAACAGAAAAGCAATTAGCCAAACAATGTTTAGTTGAGAAACGACTTGACAAATGTGCGGTGGTATGTGGTTTGACAGAGACATTCCAGAGATGAGACGGATGGCCAGGACCAGCGCTGCTGCGCACAGAGGGCAAAAGGCTTGCTAGCTGGCTCGGGGGGCCAAGCCTTTTCCTGTGGAAGTCAGGTGAAAAGAGGTGGGAGGAAGAAGAAATGTCTTGAAGACAGAGATTGTGAGTTAACAAGACATATGTGCTTCTGATGATGGAAACAAGAGACTTATGTTTAAAAAAAGACATGAAAAGAGCCATCTGAACTGTGCATTATCGGGCAGGGGAGTGGAGGTGGCCCCCTTGGAGGGGTTTACACATGAGAAGACTAGCACCTGTCCCAGGGTCGGGAAAGGAGGTGAATATACCTATTAAAATGGAAGTGGCAGGGCTCAGTGATGCCGGAAGAGACACAAACTCAGCTTCAGGGCTGCAAGCTGAAGGAAAATACCATGGTGACTTAGGGCATTGCTGGGAGAAAAGGTGATGACTCCGTCTCACTCAGACCTGCGTGGACTGCATGGCCTATTATGTGGAGATGTTCTGCAGGCAGAGAAGGGCCAAAATGTACGACATCCAGGTGGGACCTAGGAGTCCCCCACGTACAGGTGCAGGTAGGTAATGGAGGGAGGGAGAAGCTTTGTTCTCCCGAGGTGAATGAGCTTAGAAGCAGAAAGAGAGCTGGTCTGAGTAGAGAGACATCCCAAGGACTGAATAAATATTTGTAAGAACTAAAAAACTGTCTCTAAAGTAAAGAGGTCAAGAAGAGGGTTGCTAATAGCACTAAAGCAGGAGATAAAAGGTCAGATCCTGGGAGTTCCGCCTCCCGTGTTCTCTGGGGCCTTTGCCAGTGCTGCAGTTCTGCGGCTTCGTCCCCTACGTCCCTGCTCCGACCCAGTGTGGGAGACTGGCCCGGGCTCGGGACAGGGACGCAGACCATGGTGTCTGGACTTGGTGTCTTGAGCCCTTGGAACAACTTCTTTGTCTAGTGTGACGTGTGTAGTATAGCTTCGTGACATTTCCTTTTTGCACACATCTGGCTCCTTGGCCTCTGCCACATCTAGACACACTTGGAACATACGGTGTTCCCAGACAGGTAGAACACGCCCCTGAGGTCTAACTATAAAGCAGCTATGCTTTCCAAACCCCAAAATGGGATTGCAGTTTGATAAAGGTTTTTTTTTTTGTCTTGTGAAACTATTTAGAAGGAAATTTCCACTAATGTATACAAAATTATATCATGTTTAACTATACATTTTATTAGTGACTATCCTTTATTGGCTAAAATGAAACGTGAGACTGGGCTATCCAGGGAATTTCAGGAAAGATCTAGGCAGCCCAATCTGAGGCTTAAGGCAGAGGTTCAGGGGTCTGGTAACCAACCTTTGGTGAACGGGAATGTTCCTGGGGCAGGGGGCGGGAGGACTCTGAGTAAGCCTGGACTCTCAACACCCCTGACCACAGTGCCAGGATCTTTACCTCCTCCTCCCCCGCTGCCTAAGAGGCTGTGAGCACTGCCTTCCCAGGCCTGTGGGGAAGTTCCCATCCACTGGCTCAGAAGCACAGACAGCATTAGCAGCAGCTGCTGCAGAGGAGGAGGAAGGAAGGTCACTGGGAAATAGCTAATGCAATGATGGAGCGAGGAAGTCCAAAGTCTGCAGGATACTGGCGTGACAGCAGATGCAAACAGCCCAAAGGAGGAGTGGGAGAGGGCAGCGAGGTAAACTAGCATCTCTTACTGGTTATGTACTGACAAAAATAGGGCAAGGACTAGGGAGGGCCAGTGAGGTGCTCAGAACACAGTCTAAAATGGCACGTGCTCTCAGGCAAGGGCCTCCTTACATTGTACACCCTAGATGCCTTACTTGCTCCAGATCAGTCCTGGCCCTGATTCAAGGACTGTCTCAAAAACTGAAATGTAGGCCCTGGCCCTCAAAGCCACCCAGTGGGATACTGGGTAGAAGACCAGGGACTTAATGCTGAAGTCTTCAGCTGCTGTCCTACTACCGCTGCTCTCATTCCTCCCAGGTCTGGCCCTTACACCTGAGGTTACGAGAGCCTTATCCCGGCCTCTGAGCTCTGTGATGTCTGAGCTCGGCTGACAGGCAGCACTTGGTAGAGAAGCTAAAGTTCAGTGGTGGGTGGAGGTCCTTCGAGAAGTGAGTCAGAGGACCCAGGAGGAGGGCCTCTCCACCATCACTTCTGCTCCGTCCACTACAAACAAAAGCTTTGTGCTAAACGGCACAGTCAAACCTACTTGATGGCAGGAGACATCTCCTGGCACGTCCATTTATTCCCTCGTCACCCAGCATTGTGCCTGGCGCTACATGATCAACAGGCATTTGCTGAACAAATAAAAGGCAACAAGTTGGGAGGTGAATGAATGCTTGTCTCACCTTCCCACCCCTCGGGGGGCATACATCAGGTCTGCAGTCATCCCAGGGTTCCAGGGAAGATCTGGGTTGCTGCACCTGGGAGAGTTCCCCAGTCTGTGAGGGCTGATGCAGGCCCTAGGCACAAGTCATATAACTGCCCCTGTGAACTTTGAGACCTTAGAATGTCCACTCTAGTTCATACAGTGCTGAGGTCAGTCTGGCTCTTCCTCTTAGGACTGTCCTGCCACTCCCAAATTGGAACCTGTAGCCGATTACCATAAAACATCATCTCACGCCCTGGCTGCTGTGGCTCCAGCCTGCAAACAGAAAGGTAGCCGGTTCAGTTCCCCGTCAGGGCACGTGCGTGGGCTGCAGGCTAGGTCCCCAGCTGGGGGCATGTGAGGCAACGAACTGATGTTTCTCTCCTGCATTGAGGTTTTTCTTCATTTCTCCCTCCCTTCCCTCCTCTCTAAAAACAAATAAATTAAAATACATCATCTCACAACCTTGGGAAGCAGAGCTGATCATGTGTCACTCTTAAACCAGTTTCTATCACTCAGAACCAAGAAACTTGGGGCTCCTCCCTTTACTTTGTCTCTGCGAGGACTAAGTAGGCCAAAAGCCCAAACACGAGAATCGGCTGTGTGCTTACATCGCCACGTTTACAGGCAGGCCTGGTCGGATTTCAAGAGACTCTGTTACTACTTGAAATGCTATCTCTAAATGCCTTACACTTTCCAGATCAGACTTCTCCCCTAAACCAGACCTTATCTTCTATCCTGAAACTGTCCTTAGGGGCAGGACTCGAGTTGTAGCCCTAGTATCTTTCCCATGATCCCTGCATTTCACACTTCTTTATTTTACATCATTTGCTTGATTAGCTTCATACCTTCTTGGGTGTCACACAGTTTCTTATGAGAACCTACAAATCCCAAAGGCTTTCGCCCATTCTTGCTTGTTCTTTCTCATCCTTTCTTGGGGCAGGTGAGGCTTCACCCCTTAGTATGTTTTCAACGTGCTTCTGTGTATGGGGAGGTTTCTCAGGCTATCTGGAAACCTGCTACTTCCCCCTTAATCGAGTTCATTACTTCTGCCTACTGTATACCGTCACTTGGACATCACAGTGACATCCCTGTCTTAACCAAAGAACTGCCCTGGGCTCTAGAGCCTCCCCAAGTCATTGGTGGTGGGTAACATTTCAGGTTATTTGACTGTGGCCTTGCGTCTCTGACTTCTGTTGTCTTACTGGCATTACTGTATCAACTCTTACTAGCTCCCTAAGTTCTGGCTGTTTTTGAATCTTGGCTATTAGTCTTAGACACCAATTGGTACCCAGCATGTCAGCTAGAAAGCTAGAGCATCTCAGCATCAAAGCTAGAGTAACTTCCATCTTCTGATCTCTCCCTTTCTTCTAGTCCTTATTCATGTAAGTATCAATTTTTTAAAAAAATTTTGGGAGCTCCCAGAAGTTGCCTTTATTGACAGTTACTGCTCAGTGTAGCTAGACAAGATGAAGTTATTGTCACCTACTTCTTAAGGCTTTTCACATCTAACATATGTTGCTTTGTTAGGTGTCAACTGGCATCCTGAAACTTCCATCAAATTCAGCTCCATGAATGTTAATAGCTCATTCAGTGTGAGAGCACTTAGCACCTGCCACCTCTCTGTGATGAGGAAGGACCTGCCAAACCTGAAGGCCTTCCTTACCCCGTCTAGTCACCACTTACGCCAGTGGGCCAGCATAACAGTGAAGCTCCAGTCACAAGGGATGGACCAGAGAGCTGCCCCATGGGGTATAACCATAGGCCCTTGGACAGAGGTTACTGAGCCAGCTCCTGGTCTACAGTGGGTGTCTGCTCTTTAGGTAAACAAAACACTTAAGGTCTTTGTCTTTGGACAGGTACTGGGATACACAGTATTAGACTCAAATTCTAATTAGAGTATCAGCAGGCATTTATTGAGTACTTGGTATAGGCCAGGTACTATTTTAAATCTTTTACATGTACTAATTAAGGAGACAGAAACTATAAACAATTACTAGCAAACTGAACAAAGGACAATGAAGAGAGAACAATGAACCCTACCTGTACTGGTCAAGGAGACCTCACAGAGGTGACATTTGAGACGGGACGATGTCCAAGGTTTCACCAGTAAACAGACATTGCAGAGGAACCACAGCCAGCAGCCCCAGGGGTTGAAGCTGAGGGCGTGGAGGCCACTCGGCATCCTACTGCGGACGTGCAGACTGGAATCATCCTGCGTGCAGAATGTGAACGCATTGTGCAAAGGTTTAGACTCTACCCTTCAAAAGATCTTCATTATCTCCCCTGTGTCTGAGCCAGCACGGTTTTTTTTTTTTTTTTGGTCAGGTCTGTGTTTCAGAGTAACAATTTCCGGCACCTGTGTAAAGGATGGATTGTACAAAGGAAGAGACCAATGGGGAATTTTTTTCAAAAGCCTGAATTAATGAAAGACCTGTGTCTGGACACTGTCAGTGGGGGGGGGAGGGGGGAAGAAAGAAGGAATTCAAGTGAAGGCAGAGGTAGAACTGTTGATTGGGTTAAACACAGATCTCAGTGTGAGGGAAGAGCTGAAAGATGAAACGACGTTTACAGCAGATTCTTCTTCACAAGCATAGGGAGAACAAAAGGAAGGGTGGGAGGAAATGGGTTCTGTTCAGGTCACGAAAGGCAACCAGATAGGGCTGTCCAGTGGACACTTAAAGCTGCAGTTCAGGAGAAGGGGCAAGAGGGAGACTTGGGAGTTGAAAGTAGGCTGAGCAGGAGAGGACCAAGGAGAGAATGGTGGGCAGCCACTGCTAGCTAAGGGGCAGGAGGGCAGTTGAAGAGGAGCCGTTAGAGGAAAGAGGAGAGCCTAGGAAGCCAAGTAGAATGAACTAGGGGGTCACCTCATTATCTAAGGAGTGGTGACGCAGGATGAGGGCTGGCCGAGAACTGGGTAACTGGAGTAGGCGTTAGAGGTCCTTCCACTCCTCTCAGACACACTTCGGGCAAGGGATGCTGGTGTGATGACAGGCTTGAAGACAGGCACCTTGCTTAGAGCAGCGCCTTGGTCAGAGACCAAGGGCAGCTAGTGGGGCAGTGAGTAACAGTGCCTCACTTATTCGTTCTTTTATCTGCTTGTGTCCTTCCACACAGAGCCCCGAAACCAGGACAGGAGACGGCGACAACAGCCACTAGCCCATCGCCCTACTTCAAGCAGCCTGGCCCCATCCCCAACTCCACCCAGTTCTAGCCCAGCTTCCTCACGCAAAATGGGCTCCTGCCTGCTGCCTGACTCACTCAGCGTATCAGGTCGGTACCCACTGCCACTGAGGTCTAGGTTGGCCAGCGTCCTTCATTACCACGCAGGGTGTAGAGCAGGCTCCTGACTAGGCCTGAGGAAATCCCTGCAGGTCCATCACCACCTGACCTTGACTTGATCTAACATAGGCTATTCCAGACCAGGGACATCAGTTACCCTACTAGATTACCCTAAACCCCCATCACCCATGCCCTTGTACAGGAAGCTGGAATTTAATGAAGGTCTCGGTATAATAATAGTTACCGTTTACTGAGCGTTTACCCTGTGGCAGGCACTGCTCCAAGCATGCCATCTCACTGAATTCTCACTTTTACAGTTGAGGAACCTCAGGGTTTTTCTTACCTTATTGCAGCTCCCTGCCTCCGAGAGCTGGGCAGCACGAAAGCGAGCAGAGGCTTTTCCCGTCGTCACTGCAAACGTGTGGCCATATTATCCACACAAAACCTGGCCGCCTGCTCTCCTTTTGTTATGTCCCACTGTATAAACTGGATAAGGGTGATTTCTGAGACTCCAGTGAGCATCTTGTACTTCCCTCTGAGCCTGCTACTCCTAATCTGTTAATTCTTGTCACTGGGCAGCCCTCGACCCGCCTGTCTTGGGTACTGCTGACTTGATCTTTAAAGGCTCGCACATTTGATTAGAACAGGCTCTAAAGTCTATAAATTCAGTTCAGTTTGAGTGAGTGCTGTCAGACACTCTGGTTTGTCACTCCACCCCTTGGGCCAGACTAGAACACACTAAGCTTCTCAACCAAGGGTAACCACCCCACCACCCCTGGACATTTGGTAATGACTGGAGACATTTTTGATTGTTGCCAGTGGAGATGGGGTAGAAACCAGGGATGCTGCTAAACACAGTACAATGGCACAAAATGTCAATATTGCCAATTTGACCAAAAGGAAGTTACTGCTGCTTCTCTGTGGCCCCTGCCTGGTATCAGTTTTCTTCCTTTTTTAAAGATTTTATTTAGTTATTTTTAGAGAGGAGAAGGGGAGAGGGAAACATCAATGTGTGGTTGCCTCTTTGCATGCCCCCTACTGGGGACCTGGCCTGCAACCCCGGCACATGCCCTAGGCTAGGAATCAAACCCACAACCCTTTGGTTTGCAGGCTGGCACTCAATCCATTGAGCCACACCAGCCAGGACTGATAATCAGTTTTCTTTGTTCCCTAGGGAACAACTGCTCATTCCTGTCCTCAGGGGACAAGCCAGAGGCTGTCATGGTGATTGGGAAAGGTCTACTAGGAACTGGACCTCGGATCCCCTGTATCAGGACCCGAATGCAGGTAACATTGTCGCGTCTTCCCCCACCCCCAGCATAACATCGTTGGCAGAGCCCAGCAAGGACCTGTTTGGTGGGGTAGCAGGCGGAAAAATGCCCAGCACTGCTTTACCTATCCCACCCATATCAGAGAGCTGCTCTGGTGCCTTAGTGCCTGTTTGTCCAGTGTTCCCATGCCCTTCAGCCAGGTCTCTTGCTTGCTTCCAACCCATGTTCCTGCTGGATACACCCTAACCTCAGCCTGCTAGTTTTGGCTTCATCTGCCCCCGCCCTTAGCTTCTCCTCTCTTTCTGCCCAGACCTGCCCGAGGAGAGTTACCGCCAGGAGGGGTCCCGGATTCCCCAGGTAACACATCTGGTTGTTGCTCCTAGGAACAGCTGTGCCACCAACTCCGATTCAGTCCAGATCCCCATGCTAGGTTGGCTAAAGTTGGGAATAGGCAGAAGGTGACTGGCTGGGTGAAGCGTAAGCTGCTTTGGCCAGGCTGAGGCACGGAAGGCCCTAATGAAGATCTACCACTCCCCCAATGTCTTTCTACACAGTTCTTCTCTACTCAGCCAGATCCTGGCCACAGTATAGCCACAGAGGTTAAATGGCAGATCCCTTTGCCTCCCCTAGTTAAATAAGACTCAATATATAGTTGAACCTGAGAGTCTTAGCATCCTGCCTTACCCTCTCAGCTAGGGCCAGTGCCCAGGAATTCAAGGCCCAGTGCCTGTGCTGACCGCTATACCACACCCTCATCCATGGAAACTAGAAACAAAAATATTCATGGAAGAACCCAGCCTCTTAGTCCACCCACTGTCTACAGGCCAGGCCCAGGCTGGGCCGGGGCTCACCGCCGACTCGCAGAGGGATGAGAGGCTCTTCAGGCCCCGCATCCCCCACCCCCCGGACCAGGGAGAGCAGTAAGCCAGAGCCAGGACCCCGCTTGTCACCAGGGTGAGCACGAGGGTCCAGTCCCTCACCCCACCTTTTTTTACCCCTTTGTTCTCCTTTCTGCCATTCAGAATCATCATTTTCCTTCCCTACTCCCTTTGACCCCAAGACTAAATGTACTTCAAAAATCTAGGTCCCTGATTTTTTTCCCCATCATGGCCTCAGTCTTCACTCCAACGTACAAAACAACCACTAGGGCCTAAGGCCTAGGAGCTTGCTGGTTACAGCCTCAGAACACTGTGCAACAGTCACTCGAACTATTCTTCCCCTCCTCACCGCTCTCATCTCCCAGCCCCTGGCCGCCACACCAGGAGAAGGGCAGACTCCCCAACCCTGACTCCTCTCTTCTCTGTTGCAGGCTGCCTCAGGCCGGGCCCCCGCGGCCCCACTCTGCCCCTGCCTTTTCTCCTACTTCCTGTAGTCCCTCTGACTCTCAGTCTCGGACTTGTTACAGTGGGGCGTCCTTGGGCCACTCTGAAGTTTGTTTTGTCCCTAAATCTCCCCCACTCACTGTTTCTCCCCGGATCTGATGCCTTGACCTTCATGCCCAGGACACAGCCACAAGATGGGGAACACAGTGAGAAATGTGCTAGTCCCCTCCCTCAGCTGCTGATTCTGGGCCACAACGATAGCTCCTCGGAATGCCAGCCACACTGTTCTGAGGCATCGCAGAGCATCACCCTGAGACAGCACAAAGCAGGGAATATGCCACCCCTTCCCTCCCTCAACAGCACAAGACTTTGGGACCACAAAAAACTATATTTTTATATCGGGGGGAGGGAGTAGAAAAGAAAGCCCCTATACTGGGCCCTACTCAGTGGCAGCTTCTTGTTCCATAGGGTTAAGAAAGACTTTGAGGAAATAAAAGTTGTTTGGAAAAATCCAGGTGTAGTTGCTTTACATGTTGTGATGGGTAGAAGGGATGAAGTGAAGTGTGAAGGCCCCGCACACCCTCCATCTTGCCTCAGACTATTTCCTGGAACCCTAGAAAAGAGGGGGAGAGATCGGAGGTAAGGAAAAAGCTTTCCCCTGGGAGGTCCTTCAGGAGTCACCTCCCACCCAGCCTCTCCCCACTTTACATTCTGACCCGCACTTAAGGTCTGTTTCCAAGCCCTTCAGCCACCCCCAACCCCCCTGCCCTCTGCTCTGTGACTTGGGTCTACAGTCACCGATCCCTAATCAGTGCCTCTTGCCCCAGAACATCGAACAAGAATTCTGTATCTTTACAATCCCTCACACACAAAAATATCTGCCTAAATATAAGTCTAAATAACCTTGGAAAAGTGAGGCCTATTTAAGTGAAGAGTTCAAATCCTCATTCGTGAATGGCATCCTCTGTTCCTTTCTTCCTATCGGTCTCAGTGCCTCTTTGTATTCATACCCCCAACTTGGGCGTCTGGGGACCACCTGAAGTTGGGACTGAGGAGAATTAGGGAACCCACCCCCATTCTAGAGGAACAGTTTAATGGCGAGGGACAGGGCACTGCAAAGCACTCCCTTCTCTGTGCGGCTAAAGGGGCCCGGTTGTGAATTGTATCATGCGTGGCCCAACACTTCGTGATTTGAAGTTTCGATCCCCGCGGGCCCTGGCACAGCCTTGCCACCACACTCTCCAGGGGCTGGGCGCTACAGCCCCGGGCGGTTACCTGGGGCGGAGAAAGCGCCACTTTCATTCCTGCTTCTTGGGATTGTTGACAGCCACGTAATGATAGAGAACGACAAGCAGGAAGAGCGACACGCCCAGCATGTTGGCGAAAATGGCGAGCTGCACGTCTGTAATCATCCTGCAGAGAAAAGGACGGACTGGAACTCCAACCGGGACCCGTCCTCACCTCCCTGGCCCAGCCACCACCAACTGGGCCGTGCGCAGCGCCTGCGTGCCTCTCACCTGGCCAGCGGGGCTCGGTTCTCACGCGGTCTGCGCACTAGGTCCAGGCAGGAGACCAGAACCGGAAGTCTGTTGCACCAGCTCCGCCCCGGGCCAGGCACTTCCGGCCGTGTGGCTGCCAGTGATAGGTTTCTCTAGCCCTGCCTTTCTCGCCTGCTCTCGGCTGCGCTCTCGCAGGGGGCGGGGTCTCGGGTGGGCTGCGCAGAGACTACACGAGTCAGGGCGCAAAGTACAGCTGGTCGCAGCTGGACGCAGCTGACGCAGCCGGCGATGTGGTTAATAGCTCTGTGACCGCCTCCCCGGAGACAAGGGGTGCACTAAGGGGGGCGTGCAGCAGCCGGGTGAGAGGCCTGGCCCGACCTTAGACTCTGACCCCGCTTCCTGCCCTGACCCCCCGTGATGCTGTCCACCCTTCGCTTCCCGGCCCAGCCCAACCAGGTGCTTCCTTTGGGCTCTGCCCTCAGGGTCCCCTCCCTGCAGCGGGGAGAGGGATGAGAGGCGGTGCAGAATGAAGATAGGGATGGGGCAACTGGGTGCTCTTAGTCTTTCTGCTCCTCATCCAAGAAAATGACCGATCCTGCCCGTGATCTAAGCAGCGCCTCCTTACCCTGCCCCCCTCCTCACCACCCCGCCCCCAGAGGTAGGCGTTGGAAATAGGGCGGACCCTCCTGAAATCTAAACCCAAACCTTGGGACTTTGGCCAAGTGGGAAATCACCCCCCGGATGTTAGGGAGGGGCGAGAGGAGAAAGGGTCGTGAGTTCAGATCAGAATGGGTCATGGAGGAGAAAGAAGAGAGATGACTGGGTAGATGTCCGAGGGTTTCTGGTGAGGGGAGAGGCGTTCTGCGGCTCTACAACCCTCTGCCTAGCCAGAAACTGCTCCTTACTCTTTGCTCTCCCTCAGTTTAGCCATAAAAGGGAACGGCACTGAGCCAGGCTGGGGCCGGGGGCTGGGGGCTGGGCTGGGCTGTTGCTCTGGAGCTGTCAGGGTAATGGAAGCCAGTTGCTTTGCGGTAGAGGGGGGCCAGGGCTCAGGGGACGCTTCTGCTTCTTGGAGCCAAAGAAAACTGCAGGAGCTGCTATGGGGCTGGAACAGCTGGATCAGGGGCCCAATGTGCCGCCTGTATGTACAGTGAGCTATAGTACACTAGCCCAGAGTGGCCCTCTGTGGCCTGAGACCATCAGCCATTTGTCCTCCATGCTCCAGCCCAGTGACTCCTAAGCTCAGTCTCTGCCTTAAGCAGCCTGTAGTTCCCCTGGCCACCCCCACTCACCTCCAGCCTCTACCCAGTATTTCCCATAAGTTTCCTTTTTAAATCCCAAGCCCAGGTCTCCTCCACATAACCTTGAAACCCCAGAATGTACTTCCTCAGGTGTCACTCAGCGAACAGTCTGTTCCAAGCTCTGTTCCAAGGAGAGTGAGGGTCTAGGTCTTACAGGATTACACACGTTATGCTTCGTGTCTCCTGGAAATCTGAAGCAGATTCAAGTCCAGCCAGATTCGACCTACTGTTGGAACAGAACTAGACCCTGGAAAGCAGACTCTGAACTGCCAATGACATGAGACGCTTCAGATTTTCAAGGCTGTCCTGAAACCAGCTGAGCCAGGTGTAGAGCTTCCTACACTGTCAAAGCTGAGGGTGCCTTGAGGATCATTTTATAAAGAAGGAAACTGAGGCTCAGAGGTAATTGATTTGACCGAGGTTCTACAACTGGTTAGAGACAGGGTCACCTGACTCTGTTCTATTATCCTGGGCTGGGGACAAGAGGAAAAGGATTTATTTTAGAACTGTCCAGAAATGCCCTTCACCTCCCAGAACTACCAGTGCCTAGGTCAGTGAGACTTTATCAGCCTTAAATGGGTCATTTGGCCCAGTGGCTGGAGGAACTGAAATAAAAAATGATCTCTAGGACCAGACCAGACTCAGCTAAGAATTAACAAAGCTTGAAAAAAGCTTAGTGAAAGAGTATGTGGGAAATGAGACAGGTGAAGCCTGTCTGGGGGTTACTGTGTGATTAGTGTGACATTTTCAAGCAAAAGACAAGTTCAGAATTAGAGTCAGGAGAGAAAAAGCAACAAGACCCAAGAAAAGGGGGCTGGTCACTGAGTCCAGAGTGGCACCTAAAGGACTGTGCATGTAAGACGGTTGGGAGGAAAAGGAAATTATGCATTTGAGAAGGAGTAGCCCCATGCTCAGGAGTCCCCACAAGCTTGGATTTCCATCTGAGTTTGCATGACCCAAGACCCAGTTCGTACTTCCCTCTTTTTCCTTCCCGATAATTCAGTTTTCTGACAGACGATGTTAGACATAAAATGTTCCCTACTTCTGGTGTTCCCCGGGTCATCCAGGCCCTGGGCACGTGAGTTCCCTGCTCGGACTGATGGTTGACTGAATGGAGTTAGTCCCTAGTATAGCCATCGGCACTAGAGCCCTTGGAGAGCATATAAAATACATATTGTCCCAGTGCCCCACGGACGTAGCCTATTTCGATCTCAGGAATTCTTTGGAATCCAGTTGCTTTGGAAAGTGTGGCTATCTGCCAATACCACCACCGCAGCTACCACGCTGCATTCTCTCTAACCTCGGTCTCCATTGCACCCTGCTTGCCCAATACCCCGGGCCTCCCCAGCGAACCCAGAGCCATCGATTTATCTGAGATTTCACAGATGTGCATGTCAGTCCCTAGGTCTTGGACTCTCATTATAGTACTAAAGATGTGCAACCTACTCAATTGTGGCTGAAAGCCAACATTTCTGACTTGACACACTTAAAATACAACAGATTTTTATTTTTAAAGATTTTATTTATTTACTTTTAGAGAGGGGAAGGGAGGGAGGAAGGGAGGCAGAGAAAAATCAATGTGTGGTTGCCTCTTGCATGTCCCCAGGGGCACATGGGCCGTACCCTAGGAATCGGATGGTGACCCCTTGGTTTGCAGGCCAGCATTCAATCCAACTTAGCCAGGGGAAGATATAACAGATTTTTAAACTTAAGGTGTCAGGCAAAGGAATGGGTGACAACTGGGCAGTGACAAAATGGCTGGGGTGACTCCTCAGGTTGCCAGAGGCCCCCCGAAGGGAGAGAAGAGGAGAAAGAGCAGAAAAAGAAAGCCCACCGCAGTAGCCACGGCAGCCTGTGGGGAAGCGGCTGGCTGCCTGCCAGGGCCAGGGCCTAGCACTGATGCTGAAAGCTGAGCTTTCCACTGGCAGCAACTTTGAAATCGGGATCTCCTAGAACCACTTCCTTCAAGTCTCCCTGTGTGCTGATCGCCGCACCTCTAAGGGGCAGCCACAGACTTCCGTTCCTATTGGTGCCAGTGCTCACTCTCACCATCCTGTCTGTTCATTACACCCTGCCTGCCCTCAGGACCCCATTCCGGGCCATAGAACCTCAGAGGCAGATCACTCACAGTCCTGTTGAAGACTTGGTGGCGTCCTCTCATGGCTTCCAATTATCGTCCTGCAAATAGTTCCCAGAGCCAAGACCCCATTTCTAATCATATCCTGGACATTTATTTCCATTGAGATGTGTTCATCTCATCTTGAATTCAGTACAGGCACACCTTGGAGATACTGCAGGTTCAGTTCCAGACCACAGTAATAAAGTGAATATCGCAGTAAAGCAGGCTGTAATCTTTTTGCTGGCCGAGGAAGTAAATTTGTTAAAATTTGTGAGATTTTCAATTGCTAAAAAAAGGCAACATCTATGAAGCATAGTAAAATGAGATGCCTGTATGTTTCAAATCAGGTCATCTTTCTTTCTCCAAACCTGCTCCTCTTCTCAGCTTACCCACCCTGGCTAGAACTCTGGAATCTTCTCTGGTGTCTCCCTTCATCCAGTCCCTCATTACCCAGGCAGTCACCAAGCCTTCTCTCTCAGGTCTGCATCGCTTTGCAACGTCTAATTTGGAAGGGGCCTTAGACAACGGACCCCCAGTGGGGTCACGGAGCCTGCTCAAAGAGATCAAACTACTCCAAGGGGGCACTGAGACCGGCATCCTCACACCCTGCCCGTTGCTCTTGCTGACGGCGTCCTTTTTCTGTGTGTGCACTGACCCCCCAAATCAGAACCGTGTAATCCAAGCTCTTAGTCAGTCACCTGAGGCTCTCCCTGGTTGTTCCATAGTTGCCTTCTCTGACTTTCTGTGCCATTCTCAACACAAACTAAGAGCTAACGTATGCTGAGCACTTCCCACATGCCAGACACTGTTCTAAATGTGTTACACGTATTCACTCAATCCTCACAGACCTCAGAAGGAGGGTACTGTTGTTATTCCCACGTTACAGATGAGGAAACTGAGGCAGACCACTTTTCACAACCCGAAACCTCTCCCCTCTGTTCTTCACTCTTTCCCTCCAACACTCTTCAGGTTCTATGTCTTCCAATAGTTTTTCTCCGCCTCCCCCAGCAGCCAGCTGCCTTTCCCTTCCTCTTTCCCCAAACGGCCACACGCATCTGTCTGGTCCCCTGGGCGCTCTGTCTGTCCTGCCTTGTGTCGGTTCTCTGTTCAGGGCTTGTGTCCCATTAACCATTACTGAGTCTGATACAGGCAGAGCTTTGCCCTGGGCACCTCTGCCAGCGCTCAGAGCCCAGCACTCTCTTCTAGTACTTCCACACGGCCCTCTCGGGGCCCCACCCCCCGGGGGGACCTAGTCCAGAGCACAACACTGAGGGCCAACTGTTGAAGAGGGGCCATCTGAGGAAGAGGGGCCGGCTGACAGATTCCCACATCTCAGGAGGCACTGTGGGACCAGGATGAGAGTTGTCTGACTAGAACCTGTCCTGCTGCAGAGACTCCCAGGCCGGCCTCGGGCTAGGGAGTGACTTCCTCTGCTGTATAGATAGGGCCTAACCCTCGCCTGAAAGCCATAGTCCTTTGGCCTTTTAGGAATGACAGACACTGTCTTTCTTTCCTTTCCCCCTCCCCGCCACCCCCCTGGCCTGGTGGCTCAGCAGGGCACATACCTAGGTTGCAAGTTTGATCCCCAGTTGGTCAGGGTGTCGGGGCACCTAAGGGAGGCTGCCAATTGGTATTTCTCTCTCACATTGTTTCTCTCTCTCTCTCCCTTCCCCTCTCTCTAAAAGTCAATAAACACATCCTTGGGTGAGGATTAAAAACAACAACAAAAAAGAATGGCTCTTCTCTTGCGTGTGTTCTCTCCATACTTGACGGAAGGCTGCTCACCCATTTCAGATTCCTTCCTTCCTCTTCTGGCTTCTCTGAATGTCCTGCTGACCTCAGTAGTCCTTTTCCTCCTTCTCCCCGGCACAGCACCCTCTCCTATTCCCTTATTTTTCCTCCCAAGTCACTAACCTAGGTGTTTAGAGTCTAATCTCAGCCCTGCTCTTGACTGCTGTGTTACCTTGGACAAGTTACTTTCCCTCTCTGGGCCTCCAGTTTTCACATCTATAAAAGGAGAGAGCTGGACTGGAGGGAGAGTAATGTCCTGCCGTGTCTTCCCCTCTTCCTGTCCCCTCTGGGCCCCTCTCAGGTCTTCCCTACCAGGGGAGCCCTGCCCCAGCCCCAGGAGAGCTGTGGCTCCAGCTCCTGTTCCCTGTCTAAGCGGCCAGCCCTGGGCCTCCTCCCCAGCCCTGGCCCCGACTCCACTCCATGTGGCCCGTCTGAGAGGCTGGCCCCAAGCCCGGAGGCAACTCCACATTTCTGTTTTTCCTTTTTTTCCCTCTCTTTCCCGGAGTTAACAAGAAGCAGATGTGGCGCAGGATGGTTGGAGAGGTGGGGGGAGGAAGGGGGAGGCTGGACCGCCAGCCAGACAGGGGGGAAGGGAGGGGAGTGAGCAAGAGAGGGAGGCAGGAGGCCAGGGCCCGCCCCACACAGCCACTCTTGCGCCTCTGAACAGCCACAGGGGTAAAGTCCTGTCAACCCCAGGATCCGGTCACTGGGGAAAAGGGATAAGGAGACGAGAAAAGGGCCAGCTGGGGCCAGTGGGAGGGGGCCCAGGAAGTGGCATCCGAGAGGGGCAGGGACCAGACGTAGGAGGCTGGGGGCGCAGAGAACAAACTCCCCTCGGAGGTGGAGAAGAGGAGAGCGGAAGGAACCGAGGGAGGGACAGAAGGGAGCCTAAGGAGGAAAGAGGAGGGGAGAGGGGTCAGGCCAGGAGGCCACGGAGGAGGCGTGTGGCTGGAGGCTGCCGGCAGGAAGCAGGGGACAGGACCCGACCCCCGACCCTTGGAGCAGCAGGCATCCCAGCTCCAGGCAGAGGCGCCGGCGGTCAGGCGGGATGAGCCTCTGAGGGCCACCGCGGAGCGCCCCCACCATGGCCCCCAGGACCCTCTGGAGCTGCTACCTCTGCTGCCTACTGACCACAGCCGTAGGGGCAGCTAGCTACCCTCCTCGGGGTTATAGTCTCTACACAGGGAACAGTGGGGCTCTCAGCCCTGGGGCGCCCCAGGCCCAGAGCGCCCGTCGGCCTGCCAGCCGCCACAGGTAAGTGTGTGGCTGAAGGTAGATGGGAGGGTGGGTCAGAAGGTGGGTATGGGGGGCCCCACTTTGGCTACCTCCCCAAAGCAGGGAAGAGGAAGAGAGGAAGCCCATCCATCAGATGGCCCCTCACACGCCCACCTTCCTGCTGGGTATTTCCAGGGCTCCCTGATAGGTACCCTTGTCTAACCTCAGGGGAATCGGCTCCCACATCCTCCCCATGGGACCTGCAGTTAGGTGCCCAGGGAGACCCCCCTGAAGGGCATAGGCCCGGCCTCCCTGCCAGCTGTGTACCAGCCTGGGATCCTCCGGCAGAACTTCCATCCCTTTCCAGGGCTTCCTTGGCCCATCAGTCACCCATGATTCTGACAACACTTTTGCTCTGTTCCTTCCGGCCTTCCAGCCAGATGCTAATCGGAGGCCAGCATGAATGGGCCCGAGGGTGTAGAACTGCAAACCCCCTGGGGGACAGGGCCCATCAATGGCTTATTCTCTGCTTACCCCTGAGCTGGACCCCTGCCTGCCCGGTCCACCCCCTGAGGGGTGGGTGGAAGCCGGCATCCAGGGAATCACCAGAGGGCCGAGCCAAGCTGGAGACTGAGACAGAAAAGGGACATGAATGAATGGGTGAACTCAGAGGCTCCCCAGGACCCACTCCCCAGCCATGAGGATCAACTGCTTCTAGTTGTGGTTTTCCGTTTTGTGCCTCCTCTCCTGTCTTGAAGAGTCTTTATCGACTCCGGCAGCACAGGAAGGCGTGGGGGGAGCTGCCATTGCCAGGGCCCGCTCCCACTAGCTCCCAGGGGTCCTTCATCCTTTGACCCTCCCTCAGCCCCTCTGGGAGCCCCGAGCCCTCCTCTGGGAGGGGGTGTCTCTGGCTCTTGGGCCCAGGTGGGTTGTGCCTGCAGGAACT
The DNA here is from genome assembly GCF_014824575.4 of Sturnira hondurensis. NCBI lineage: Eukaryota > Metazoa > Chordata > Mammalia > Chiroptera > Phyllostomidae > Sturnira > Sturnira hondurensis. The sequence goes on along the minus strand of NW_028089294.1, from coordinate 15,395,033 downwards.
GGTGTGCCTACGTGGTGACTCGGACAGTGAGCTGCATCCTTGAGGATGGAGTGGAGACCTTCGTCAAGCCCGACTACCAGCCCTGTGGCTGGGGCCAGCCCCAGTGCACCCACAGCATCACGTGAGTCCCCACACTGGGGAGTGGGTGCTGGGTGGGGACTGGGCCAGGATAGCAGGTGGGCAGCCAACTCAGGGAATTTGTACAGGCAGGTAGCAAGGGGCTTCAGTCAGAGCCACTTAGAGGAGATGCCGAGGTGGCGGTTTGCCTGGAGGGACACTGAGGGCACACCTCACCAGCCCACCCTGCCAGCCCCAGAATGCCTTCTCTAGGCAGAGTCATCTCAGGGAGGGGATTCAAGGCTCCAGCACAGGACACGGGGTAGGGGGTGGGGGTGGGGGGACAGGAATTTGGCCCTTGGCCAGCAAGCTGACAGCTGTCAGCTGAGCAAGACCACATGCTGAATGGTGAGGGGGACCCAGCCTGAGGGACAGGCCTTGCCCACCGCAGTCGCCCACCTCTGTGGGCAGGGGCCACGGTCACTGACAGTATAGCGAGGAGCAAAGAACCCTCCCTCCACCTCTCCCAGGTACCGCAACTTCCTCCGTCCTCGATACCGGGTGGCCTACAAAACAGTGACGGACATGGAATGGAGGTGCTGTCAGGGGTACGGGGGTGACGACTGTGCTGAGAGTCCTGGCCCCGCGCTGGGCCCTGCCCCGGCCACGCCACGCCCCCGGCCCCAGCCAGGCCGCCCCAACCTCTCTGGCTCCAGCGCCGGCAGCCACCTGAGTGGGCTAGGGGGGGAAGGTGAGTGTGGGGCCCCTGGAGAAAGAAGTGGGAGACGGTGTGGGTTGGGAAATGTGGGGCCTGGCTGCTGGGGAAATCCCAATGTTCCAAGTCAGGAAAGAGGGGACAGAAAAGAGTTAATGCGACCCCTCAGATTCCCTGTCCATGTGTGTGTGCGCATTCGCATGTTTGTGCATGTGTGTGCGTGTGTGCACCCAGACAGAGAGGGAGAAAAATGAGGCATAGAGGGTGAATGTGCTCACACACACACACGCACGCCCACGTGTGGCCAAGATACTTCCCAGGAGGGAGCAGCTGCGGGAAGAAGGGGGAATTCCTTCAGAAGCTTGGTCCAAGGGGCCAGACAGTTGAGACTACAAGTCCTAGCATGCACTGCAACTGACTACAGGTCCCAGGCCCCTCGAGGGCCTCTGGAGACCACAGGTCCCAGAATGCAGCAGTCCCTGTTGCCTTCCCACTTGTGCCGGGTAGTGCGGATGTGCTGTGTCTGCCTGCCAGCGAGAAAACCGTGTTGTAATTATGGAAACAGGAACTTCTGGCTGACTCTTCCCCATCCAGCTAGAGCCCTCACAGGCTTACCGCAGAACCTTGCTGTCCCCTGCAAGGGGATAGTGGCGTTGTGTGGAGTGCTGCACAGGCTGCACAGCCACCGCCCTGCAGCCCACAGTGCCATCCCACATTCCCATTTCACTTGCCCCGAGGGAGCGACATAGTGTCATACCTATTTCATAGATGAGGGGACAATCTCCATAAAGTTAAGAGGCCCTCTGGGCAGTGACAAGGACATGGGCTTGGTGGTCAGACAGATGACCTGGGTTTGAACCTCGGCTCTGCCACTTATTCAACTTGTAATTCATGGCCCCGGTACTTAAGCTCGCCAGTCCTCTGCTTCTTGATCTACAAAATGGAAAGAGCTAATGGTAGCTGCCCAATGAAGCTGTTGTAAGGCGCAAAGACTTGGCCCAGAGGCATTCAGTGAATGAGAGTTTTCTTCTGTCTTTTCTTGCCCAAATCACCCAGCTAAGGAGCGGCTGAATCAGCTAGGACCTCTGACCTGACACCTAGGGAGCTGGAGTAGGAGGTGGGCACTGAGCACTGAGGTTCAGCCCCTCTGCCTTATGTCTTCCCTCTCTGCCAGGTCCCGGGGAGTCGAAGAAGGTGCAGCAGCTGGAGGAGCAGGTACAGAGCCTGACCAAGGAGCTGCAGGGCCTTCGGGATGTCCTGCAGGGACTGAGTGGGCGCCTGGCAGAAGATGTCCAGAAGGCTGTGGAGACAGCCTTTAACGGGAGGCAGCAGCCAGCAGATGCAGCTGCCCGCCCTGGTGTGCAGGAAACCCTCACCGAGATCCAGCAGCAGCTGCAGCTCCTGGACAAGCGTGTCTCCACCCATGACCAGGAGCTGGGCCATCTCAACAACCATCACAGTGGTGGTGGTGGTGGTGGTGGTGGCAGCGGCGGCGGGGGCAGAGCCCTGGACCCAGCCCCAGCCTCTGCGGGCCACAGCGAGGATCTGCTGCGGGAGCTGGAGCGCCGGCTGCAGGACTCCTGCTCCGTGTGCCTGGCGGGACTGGATGGCTTCCGGCGGCAGCAGCAGGAGGACCGGGAACGGCTGCGCAGCCTGGAGAAGTTACTGGCCTCTGTGGAGGAGCGGCAGCGGCAGCTCGCCAGGCAGGCTGTGGGCCACAGGCCCCCTCAGGAATGCTGCCCTCCGGAGCTGGGCGGGCGACTGGCGGAGCTGGAGCGGAGGCTGGAGGTCGTGGCCAGTTCAGTGAAAGTGCTCAGTGGGCGGAGAGGCTCCGAGCTGGAAGGTGCAGAGGGGCACGGAGGCCATCCCCCAGGCTACACCAACTTGGCATCCCGCCTCTCCCGCCTGGAGGACCGATTCAACTCGACTCTGGGTCCCTCACAGGAGCAGGGGGAGGGCTGGCCTGGGCGTCCTGGGGGGCTGAGTCACTGGCTGCCTGCTGCCAGGGGCCGATTAGAGAAGCTGGAGGGGCTGCTGGCCAATGTGAGCGGGGGTCTAGGTGGCCGGCTGGACCTGCTGGAGGAGCAGGTGGCGGGGTCTGTGCAGGCATGTGGGCAGCTTTGCTCTGGAGCCTTGGGGGAGAAGGACTCCCAGGTCAGTGAGACCCTCAGTGCCTTGGAGCGCAGGGTGCTCGATGGTGAGGGGCAGCTGCGGCTGGTGATCTCAGGCCTGCACAAGGTGGGAGCAGCTGGGGAGGCCCGGCAGGCCACCCTGGAGGGACTGCAAGGGGTCGTAGGCCAGCTCCAGGGGCGTGCCGATGCTCAGGATGAGACAGCTGCGGAGTTCACACTTCAGCTGAACCTCACAGCTGCACGGCTGGGCCAACTGGAGGGTCTGCTGCAGGCCCGTGGGGACGAGGGCTGCGGGGCCTGCGGTGGTGTCCAAGAGGAACTGGGTCGCCTTCGGGATGGGGTGGAGCGTTGCTCCTGCCCCCTGCTACCTCCACGGGGCCCTGGGGCTGGCCCAGGTGTTGGGGGGCCAAGCCGTGGGCCTCTGGATGGCTTCAGCGTATTTGGGGGCAGCTCCGGCTCAGCCCTACAGGCCCTGCAAGGAGAGCTTTCCGAAGTTATCCTCACCTTCAGCTCCCTCAATGACTCACTGCACGAGCTCCAGACCACTGTGGAGGGCCAGGGTGCTGATCTGGCAGACCTGGGAGCCACCAAGGACCGAATCATCTCTGAGATTAACAGGCTGCAGCAGGAGGCTACAGAACATGTTATGGAAAGTGAGGAGCGCTTCCGAGGCCTGGAGGAGGGACAGGCACGAGCTGGCCAGTGCCCCAGCCTAGAGGGGCGATTGGGCCGTCTTGAGGGAGTCTGTGAGCGGCTGGACACGGTGGCTGGGGGACTGCAGGGCCTACGTGAGGGCCTTTCCAAACATGTGGCTGGGCTCTGGGCCGGGCTACGGGAAACCAACAGCACCAGCCAGACACAGGCAGCCCTGCTGGAGAAGCTGCTTGGGGGGCAGGCGGGCCTGGGAAGGCGACTCGGTGCCCTGAACAGCTCAATGCTGCTCCTGGAGGACCGGCTCCACCAGCTCAGCCTGAGGGACCTCACTGGTGAGGGGGCAGGAGGAGGCCTGGGGTGGTCGTCGGGGGAACCCCTTTCACGTCCTTTCTCCCTCTGTCACAACAGCCTGGCCTTAACCCCATCTACTTTTGCCTTGCTTGGCCCGGCATGAATTGCAGACCCACCACTCTCCCAGGGTTGGTCTGCTGACAAGAGATGATCCAAGGCCTCAGCTCCCTGCCCCACGCTGATGGCTCAGACCTGGCTGGGGGTGGAGGTGGGGTGCTGCTCAGCCCACCAGGTATCCTGCATGGGCAGCGAGGGGTCCCATCAACCTGCCTGTGGAGGCCCCTCCCTCTTTGTCCTTCGGAAACTCCTTTTCTGGCTTTTCTTCAACAGACTTTTGTCGCTGTAGGGCCTGCAGGTGAGGCTGGGCCCCCAGGGCCTCCTGGAGTACAGGGACCCCCAGGCCCTGCTGGACCTCCAGGACCTCCAGGCAAGGATGGACAAAAGGGGCCCATTGGGCCACCAGGTATGTGGGCTGAGATCCTTGCCACAGCCGGGGTTACCATCCCTAGGGGCAACCCCAGGTTTGACATTCCCCTCTGAACTTGACAGGGAAGCAGGGAAAGAGGCAAGAACTGGGGGGTCCTAAGCTAGATCAGGAGTGGAACCATAGAAATGAAGAACACATGGAGGGTTAGAAACAGGGGAGTGGGGAGGAGAAGGGGGGAGAAGGCACAGAAAATAGCATAGGTGGTAGGCAGAAAATAGATAGGGGGAGGGCGAGAATAGTGGGGGAAATATAGAATCTAAAGAAGTTGAGACACGTGGTTATAAACTAAGGGGGGAGAAGGGTGGGGGAGGGAGTGTGCGGGTGGAGGGGAATGAAGGGGGGAATAGAACAACTGTAATGGTATAATCAATAAACTATATTTAAAAATAAATAAAGAAAGAAACCAGGCTAGAATTGGCAAAAAAAAAAAAAGAAGAACTGGGGGGTCCTAGATAGCTGACAGTGGTTAGGAAAGTGACTAGGAGCTGGGATAGTTGCTGTGTTGGCTAATTGGATATGGCGGCCTCACTGCTGAGTTGAAGACCAAGGCTGAGCCCACAAGCATTGAGTCAAGTGTGAAAGGCTGAGGGCTAAGTGCACAGGCCCAGCAGTTAAGTAGCCTGGACCTATTCCTCTTCTTGATACCCCCATTCCTGCCCTGGAGCCTGTGTAGCAAGCACCTGGCAGATCTGCTGGACAGACTCAGCAGATGTTTGCTGAATGACCTAGATAGAGCTGCTCTACCTCTCACTGCTCCCTTTCCTCTCCCACAGGTCCCCAAGGTGAACAGGGTAAGTTCCCATTTGATGCTGGAGGAGGGGAATGAACCAGGGATGGAGGATGGAAGGCCTCGGGCAGCCCCGGGGTAGAGACTCTGGAGGGGAAGGGGGCTGGGCAGCTCAGCAATGAGCGTCTACTCTGACACCCATCCTACCCTCGCCCAGGAGTGGAGGGGGCCCCAGCAGCATCTGTGCCCCGGGTGGCTTTTTCAGCTGCCCTGAGCTTGCCCCGGTCTGAACCAGGCACAGTGCCCTTCGACAGAGTCCTGCTCAATGACGGGGACTACTACGATCCAGAGACTGGTGAGCACCTGGGGGACGGGGGGCAGAGAGCCTGCGGAGAAGCTGTGCAGTGGCACGTTCTCGTTCTTGCCCGTTTAGACAAGGCGAATCTCTTCACACTCTGATTTGGGGAGAACACTGTTCTTTCCTGCATTTATTCATTCTCACCACAGCTTGGGGAGGCGTCATTCCCTCAACAGCTCTTTACTGGGGGCCTGCTCCTGCTCAGACCCTGTTTTCAGTGCTGGGCACGGCACGGGGCGGGAGGGGGCGCGGGGGTGCTGTAATGAACAAAATATCCGCGTGCCCTGCCTTCCTGGAGCTTGCCTCTCGTCGAAGAGAAGTGAAAAGACCCAGCAGGTTGCTCCTAGTCCAGGAGTTCTGGGTCCGGAAGCCTTCCCAGCCCCTGCCACTTGTCTCTTCTGACTGTCATCCTTGTCCCCAGGCATATTCACCGCCCCACTGGCCGGACGCTACTTGCTGAGCGCAGTGCTGACTGGGCACCGGCATGAGAAAGTAGAGGCTGTTCTGTCCCGCTCCAACCTGGGCGTGGCCCGCATAGACTCCGGTGGCTACGAGCCTGAGGGCCTGGAGAATAAGCCAGTGGCCGAGAGCCAGCCCAGCCCCGGCGCCCTGGGCGTCTTCAGCCTCATCCTGCCGCTGCAGGCTGGCGACACTGTCTGCATCGACCTGGTCATGGGGCAGCTGTCGCACTCAGAGGAGCCGCTCACCATCTTCAGCGGAGCCCTGCTCTACGGGGACCTGGAGCTAGAAGTGGCGTAGGCAGGGGGCAGGTCGACCGGCCTGAAGTGTCTCTGCCTGCCAAAGAGCCATCGGGGGTGGCGGCTCCCGCCGGCCCGGGCACTGAACCGGCACTCCAGCCCTCGGCGTGTCGCTGTCTCCAGAGCCGCCGCGACAAAGGCGCCCAGAGCAGCCTCCTCCCCACTCCCCACGAACAGAGTGTGTCAGGTTGGGGTCTCCGAGTCCCCTTGTCCAGACTTTTGGCCTGACTGGACCCGGACTGCGGAGGAGCAGATCCTGGTAGCCTAGAAGCCCCCCACAACTGGCTTCTAGGCCGACTTCCTGGGTTCCAGGGGTCTCCCGAGGGTGCTCGGGATCCCACCGCCATACTAAACTATTCAGGAATAAAGACACTTGGTTTTTATAAAAAAGAACAAAACAAAATACACCGTCTGCTTTAGTGTGTTCGGGGGTACACAGGAGTAAAAAGGGGCAGAATGGGGGAGCCCCGGGTTCCAGACAGACTCGCGTCCTCCACTTTGCGCTGCGTGGCCCAGCTGCCTGGTGCGTCGGCGGTTCAGAGCCCCACTGGGACCCTCTTCCGGGTCACACGAGTTCCGCTGGCGTCCACCAGGGGGCGCCGAGCGCTGTCTTTGGTCACCTGACCGCCGCTCACCTTGGCACCCCCGCCCCCTCCCGCCTCAGGCTGGGACTGGCTGTGCCTGGGGGCAGGCCGGCTGCAAAGCTTCAGCTGACTCTGCAAGGCCACTGTTAAGACGCCAGCTCAAACCTATGGGTCTGGCGGGTAGAGTGGGAGCCACTGATGCGGGAGAGGGCAGAGCAAGGGTCACCTTTCTACAGCCCTATTTTTTTTTTTTACGGTCATGAGGTTGCCTAGCTGTGCTTTAGACAGGTTGGCATTAGCACCGAGTCCGTCTGATACATGAGGAAACTGAGGCCGGGAAGTGGGAGGCGTTGCGGTCTGCTGGGCCACGCAACCTGCTAAGACGAGACCCGGGACCAAGACATCGGGCCTGCGCTTCCAGGCCCGCTTGGTTCGGAGCGCGTAGGGAGCTAGGGCCCTAGAGCGTTCTTGGCACCCCACTGCACACCCTGCCATTGCAGGAGGCTCCCTGGAGGAGGAGCTAGGGGCTCGGAGGAGGAGCTAGGCGGCTCTGGGGAGCGGGAACACAATCTTGCAGGATAAGAGCCAGAGCCCAGGAGCAATCCCTGCAGCCCTGCAGGCAGAAAGCTTCGGAAGCGACCTCATGGAAGAAAAGCAGATCCTATGCGTGGGGCTAGTGGTGCTGGACATCATCAATGTGGTGGACAAGTACCCGGAGGAGGACACGGACACCAGGTAGGGGTGCCTGGGCCCCCCAGAAACCCCAAGGGCCACTGCAGCCCTGCATTTGTGCCTGGCGTTCAAGACTACAGGGCTGGGGCCCTTGCCCTGTCTCTGGGACCTGGGGAAAGAACTAAGTCCTTTAGTGATAAGACCCAGGCTCCTGATAGCATTGTGTCCGCCAATTCCCATTTCAACTCTGGGACTGTGTCAGGCTTGATTATCACTATCTTAACCCATAAGCAAGTAGAGACTCCGAGACGACATAGTTTATCTAAGGGCATGCACCTTGTACAAGCGGGATCAATATGTTTGTCTTTTAACAAGACCTATGCCCTTGCCTCTTACTAGCATTTGCTTCAAATTTATTTGTCACATATATGCCTCATCTGTTTCCTTTTAAAAAACTGAGACAGCTTACAATAAGAAGTATATATTGTTAGTTAGATGGGCAAGAAGATTTAAAGCCATGGCATTTGAACTTCACTGTAGCTCAGGGCTTGCAGACCCTGGGAGGACCTGTAAGGTGCTGTGGGTCATGGACAGAGCTGGTTCATGTGCCAGCACAGACTTCTCCCTGGTGCTAAATTCTGAAAGGAGTTTACCAGAAGTCCTTTTTACAAAAGTCAGTTGGCAGCGTAGTGGAAAACATCCACCTTGGTTGTCTGGTGGAAGTTGGAGAGTCATTTGTTGGTTCTTATATTTGCTCTTGATAAGAACTACACCGTTACACTGTAATCCCAGGAAAGCATTTCTGTGGGCGAAACACAGGGCTTTCTCTTGGGGAAGACCAATGTTTAGAATACGAATTGCTCCTTGGCTACCAGTTGTCTCAGTCAAGAACTGGATCAAAGGCTAGCTCCAGGCTGAGCTCAGCGAGACCAGGCGGTGCTCAGGCTTTGGGTCCACACAGCACCGTCACATGTGTTACCACACTTGCCTCACAGCCCATGGAAATGGTGTAAAGACCAGTTGGGTCCTTTCTTTATGGATGTGGAAGATGTGGAGAAATTAAGTGATTTCTCCAAGGCCAAGAGGTCGGTGCGTGGCGGAGCAGTGATCAGAGCCCAGGCCCCCCAAGTCCGAGTCCTGAGCCCCAGCCCTCTGCCATCTCTTGTGCTCCCTTTCCCGTTGCTCCTGCCTGTTTTATGGAGCCGACCCTTTGCTTTGGGCTTTATTTGCCAGAAGTTAGAGCTTTTTGCCAGGGGTGCAGGGGCAGTGGGAGACAGGCACGGGGTGCGCCCACCCACCAAGATGCAGACAGCCCTAGGACAGGGTGCCCAGAAGGGAGTTCAGCTGCCCTCAGGGCAGCAGTGCACACCCCGGAGCCACAGGTCCTCCGAGGACTGGGGGGCCTGAGGAAGACCCAGAGTGCCTCTTTCAACCAGACCTGGAGCCCCATGGAGGCTAGAATGGGGGGCATCCTGCCACCCTGCCTGGGGTTGCTTCTGAAGGAGGGCATGAAGTGAGGTGCCTCTCTGAAGAGACCTTGCCCGTGTTCTCTGTGCCCCTGCCCTTCAGGGTGGGCCTCCTGCTCCCCCAGACCCACTGCTCTGCTCCTCTGCGGAGCACCGCAGTTGTCCTTAGGGCCTGCTCCCACTGCGCCCAGCCCAGGTCCTGGACTCTAGCATGCCTCCCAGATGAGCAAGCATGAGCCAGGGAACCCAGTCCTTCGAAGCCATCTCAGCCCCACCTGTCTCAGGCTGTCTGGGCTCCACAGGCAGCTGGGGACTCTCGGGAGCAGCCTCCAGGTGGTGGGCCAGACCCCTGAAGGATGGCCCTGCCTCCCAGAGTCCAGGCCAAGAAGAGCCTTCCAGAAAGCGTCTTCATGTTCAGCAGAACCTTTCTGCACTTAAACTTGAGTATCACTGTGACTTTGAGGGGTTTCCACAGAGTAAAACTGTGTACTCATTCTTTGAAACCTCACCCTGGGGCCTGACGACCTTCCATTCAGAAATACAGAGTGTGTTGCCGTGGTGTGGGAGCCAGGGAAACCAGGTTCTGACACCAGCTTTGTCGTTAACTGCTGGTGTGACTTTGAGCAAGTCAGATCCCCCTAGGCATCTTCTGTCTTCTCTGCATGAAAATTTTTCTAAAGCTCATAGCTTGAGAAACGTTTGACGCTTTACAAATTAGTACTTTTCTTTCTAATACAATGATGGTCCCCTTTTCCCCAGGCGGAAGGGAAGCTCAGGATTAGGTTTTGTGTGCAAGTACATCTTTGTCTAAAAATTCTGATGTGCTTATTTCCCTTAATTAGCGATTCTTTAGTGCTCATTGCTCTGATTATAACCTGCCATAGTTGTTGTTGTTATTATTATTTTGGAGCTGGGAGAAGAGAAATAGCAGCCTGCACTGTTTCCCTCACAGTTTTATTGGAGCGCAAATGAGAAATTACTAAAGTGTTTTGACTTCATATGCATAGGGTATCATTTTTGTTGTTGAAGATGACAGTGAAGTCAAACAGATGTGTTATGAGTTGTTTTCCTCTTGTTAGACGTTCAGCAAAGAGGGAGGAAAAAAGGTAATGATGTGAGGGCATAGATGGGTCAGTTAACCTTATTGTGGAAATCGTTTCGTAACATGTATGTATCAAAATTATGTTGTGCTTCTTCAACTCACAAAACCTTATAGGTCAACTATATTTCAATAAAGTTGAAAAAAGGGAGACAAATAAGTGAAAAAGGTGGAGGAAAAATGGATATTCACCCAATAATCTTTTCAACTTAAAAAAAATGTTATTTATTTATTTTTAGAGAGAGGGGAAGGGAGGGAGAAAGAGGAGAGAAACAGCAATGTGTGGTTGCCTCTCACGCACCCTCTACTGTGTCGTGACTGGGAATTGAACTGGCGACACTTTGGTTTGCAGGCTGATGCTCAATCCACTGAGCCCCTCCAGCCAGGGCTTTTCAGCTTCTGACATTGTAATATTTAGCTCCCCTCCGCTTGCATGATCACGACGACCAGGTTTACCTCTCTTACTCAGTTTACCCTGAGTTATTATCAAAGCAACTCTCCTGGGACAGGAGCAGGTAGTAGATTTGATACCTTTGGAAAGGGGCACTTGGGTGTCATCCAGCTCTCAAGGGGAAGCTGATGACACAGCAGCTCCACCTGGGGGAAGGTGGGCCATTGACATTGAGGAGGTGCTAACCCGGAGGGACTGAAACCCCCAAATTGTAATAAACCTGACTGAGTGGTTTCCTGATGTCATAAGAATAGGTGGGAGATAGAAGTTAATTGCCGTGAACTTGAATTTAGCCTGGGCTGAGGAGACAGCCCTGGCTGAGCCTTAGCCGCCCATCTAGAAACGGGAAGACTGGTCTGGATGTGCACTCTGGGGGAATTCTCCTAGCGTTCACATTCTGTGGGCCCTACCCAGGGCACTGTGTTCAGCCGTGCTCACCCCAGGATGAGCCTGCTGGAGCTGCAGGGACCACCCCCCCTTGTGTCTTACAGGTGCTTGTCCCAGAGATGGCAGCGCGGGGGCAATGCGTCCAACTCTTGCACCGTCCTGTCCCTGCTCGGGGCCCCCTGCGCCTTCATGGGCTCGCTGGCCCCTGGCCACGTGGCTGAGTGAGTTGAAGAGGAATCAGGGGAGGCCTGTCCACAGGGTGGGGGGAAAGGCAGTCTGAATCCTGGATGGTGGACTGTAAGAGATGGCCTGTGAGCACCAGACATCGGTGGGAGGGGGCAAAGTAGAGCACCAGCCTTCCCGAGCCTCCCTGGTGTGGCTCGTCCACTCCGCAGGTGTTAACGCTGTTCCTGTGAAAGGTTTCATTTCCACAGCCGGTTCCTTGGCCCCTCTCTGCAGTGTGCTTGAACTCCCCCCTGCCCTTCCTTGCTTCTAACAGACTGCGGTGGACATGACTTTGCCCTTCTTAACTCCTTCATCCCGGCTAAGCTCGAGGCAGAGGCAGTTAGGGATATGCACCCATCCTCCCTCAAAGGTGCCCGGCAGCCATGGTCTGAAGGTCCAGGCTCACAGTTTCTTTCCCAGGTGAGGGGGCAGGGCCACTGCTCATGTCCCCGTTATTCCCTGAAGCAGCAAGGGCATCCCGGCCAAGGGCCCCTTGAAACCCCATGCTAACGCTGGGCCTAGACCCATGCCTCCCAGCTCATGGCTGTGAGGCTGCAGGCCGAAAGGGGCCCGTGTGCCATTCACTAGGGCTGCGGCAGGCACCCTTTAGTTCTTTGACCTCTGGTACTGCTGACTCAGCGAGTGCTTATCAGACCCACACTTTGCCCACTGTGGGCACCGGGGCAGGTTCCAGGTTACTGGCCTGTGAAGCACAGCCCTTTGAACCCTGCTTTAGGGGGACTGCTGCAAGCGCCCAGCCCCTTGGCCACAGGCAGGTTCCCTTCCTTGAGGAACTGGCAGGAAGCAAACTAGGGTGAGAGCCTGTCTGTGAGTGGGACAGGGGGACCCGGAGCCAATAGTTGGTCACTTATTAACCCTCTTCAGCAGCTGCCTTCCCTCCCAGCTAGAGGCGAGACTGGTCCGTACTTAGGGCGGTGGGCCCAGCTTCATGCGGCAGTCATGCTGATGGCTGGCCATTCCAAATTGTCCTGTGTGCTCAGCAAACATTTAAGGAGTACCTGCCCCATGCCAGGTACTGTGGGTACAAAAGGTTATTTGGTAAACCAACCGTATTTTCTACACTGTGGGAAAGCTATTATTTAAAGGGTCCTTTAGGTGTAAGACAGGGACCAGTGTCCTGATTTTGTGTCTGTCACTCGCTGTTGAGTTGGCTCCACCTCCCGGTGACCCCACAGATGAGTGAAGCCCACCGTGTCCTGCCCTCACCAGCCCAGCTCAGTCCCTGCAGCTTCCTGTATGGAGTCATTCCATCCCCGATTCGGTCTTCCCCCTTTCCTGCTGCCTTCCCTCTTCCCAGAGTTATTGTCTTCACCTTTGTACAAATCTCTATTGCCCAGCTTTGGTGTGGTCATAAATGGGGTCCACGACAGGGAGAAAAGCTGGGATGGTGGTTGGATAGTGCGATGCCAGGTCTTGGGCACAGGACACTGACTTCCCAGAGACGGCCCAGCAGGGTAGGGCTGGCCTCCTTGTTCTCCTGCTGGTGCAGTCTTCCTGAGGGGCTGCCCCCAACTCGCCCCAATTGGAGGGGACTCTGGGCAAGAGTCCTGGACCAGGCCCACTCCAAGGGGCATCAGGCTTCGGGAGCCTGTTCACTGGCCAGGAGGGTTCGCTTTGGGTGCGAGGGGAGAGGGCAGTGAGCGAGCGCACCAAGGCAGCACCACCCCCTGGCAGGGCAGGTTGGGGGTGAGGGGATTCACTGTAGGATTGGAAGGGACTTCAGAGAGCAGAGTGCCACAGAGATGTGTGTGCAGAGGGCAGCTGGTGGGCAAAGTATCACCTTGGTAATTATTAATTCTGCTGGGCTTTGCATGAAATAGGCCACAGTGCCCTCACCTGTGTCAAAGAGGGCACAGGCCGCCGGCCCCAAGTCCGCCCCAGCTAGCTGTATGAGTGTAAGCCCATCCTTCCCAGCTGGAGTCAAAGTGAAGGGCAGTGTCAGGGCTGGAGTTTGCCTCATGTCAAGACCTAAGCGAATGCCCCTTGGGGTTTTCCTCGCTGAGCTCTGGCCTATGCATTCCTGCCTCTTCCTCCTCCTCGCACAGCCTGTGTCAGCTGGTGATTTCTAGTTCCCTCCTGGCCCTCTCTGCTTGCAGCCTGGGTCCCTGTACCCCTGCCAGCTACCTTCCAGCCCCCAAACCTTGTCAACTGCACCTCCCCCCGGGTTACTGTGCCCGGCAGTTTTGTCCTGGATGACCTCCGCCGCTACTCCGTGGACCTACGCCACATGGTCGTTCAGACCACAGGCTCCGTCCCCATCTCCACAGTCATCATCAACGAGGCCAGTGGCAGCCGCACCATCCTGCACGCCTACAGGTTTGTACACCTGTCTGCGCCTCGCCAGCTGCCGCCACCATCACTGGACTCCCAGAACAGGACTTTCTCTTGGAAGAGGGGTGCTTAGCACCCACATGCTCCGGCACCCCTCCCCACCCGTGGAAGGTCCAGGCCATTTGTAGGCTCTAATTTGTGTCTCCTTGCCCTTCCCTTGGCTCGGGCTCCACCCCAAGTTTCCTGGTGGCTGACTTCAGGCAGCGGGGTGTGGACGTGTCTCAGGTGGCCTGGCAGAGCCGGGGAGACACCCCGTGCTCTTGCTGCATCGTCAACAACTCCAGTGGCTCCCGTACCATTGTGCTGTATGACACGTAAGGCCCCCTGGCCTCGCCCTGCCACACCCGCCAATCAGTTCCCTCACTTGCCACCATGGGCATCCCAGTTGCCCACCCTCTGTGGCCTCTCTCTGTACCAGAAATTGTCCGTATGCCCAACTGCTCAGTGATTTCTGAATTGTTTTCAATTAGGGGAGGAGGAGGGTGGGGACGGGAAGGGCTTTGCTCTGCCTGGCAACTTGGCCTTGGCCAACACTAAGGACGGGCAGGCGTGCCTGCACGGAATGTAATTTATGGTGTGATTCCTCTGTAATTCATCAATCAGCAGCCCGGGTTGGGTGTGGGGAAATTGTTCTGAGGACAGAGGGACAGGAGATGCAATTCGAGCCATCCTCTGCCCTGGAGGGGATACAGTGGGACTTCCAGTGTCAGCCTCAGAGTGGCCAGCCTACAGCCTGGCACCAAGGAGCTGGGGTTTGGGGTTCAGAAAAGACAAGGCCCTGATGAATTCCCAGCATAATGCAGCCAGACCATATACTATACCCCATGTGCAGCCACTGATGTGGGGACATTGAGTCAGCAGATTAGGGCCGTCCAATGAAGTGCCAAACCACAGGAAGAGGGTCCCTTTAGGGCCCAAGGCACTGGGGGCAGGCCCTGGGGGCTCAGATTCTTCTCATCTCCCCTAGACTCCTTCTTGACAAATCTCAGGGGTTTGGTTTACTGAGAACCTAGTGTCTGTCAGGCACTATGTTGGGGATGAACAGCCCCAGCTCAGCCGCCCTGGCGTTCAGGCCACCCCGACTTCCCAGTGTGACTACTCCATCAGGGGAGGGGGCGGTCCTCCCAGGACAAGCTTTGCAGCCTGCAGTCCCTGGGCTCTGTGTGTCCCAATGAGCGAGTCAGTGGGCACACGTGCTGGTGACAGATTCACACCGGGCAGCCCTGGTCATCTGCCCGTTAAGCAACAGCCTGTAGCAACTTCCATGAAGGACACAGCATGCGTATTCACAGGATGGGAGGCAGAGAGCTCCAGCCTCAATTCAGGCAGGACCACACACATTGCATCACCTCCAACCACCCACAGCAGGCCTGCGAGGCTGGGGGTTTGGGCCCTATTTACCGATGGGGAAGCAGCCTCGGAAATGGCCCAGTCCACGCAGCTAGTTAAGAAGGATTCAGCTCTGCGATAGAGAGGACATTGGCTGTGTGTAGGTCCCTGGCCAAGGAGAGTCAAGGTGGACCCTTGTGGGGTGTCCACCCATGACTTAGCCAAATATAAACTCATCCTCAAGTGCTAAGCTTAACCTCACAGTTGCACCACATAGCTGCGAAACTCCCTGCTGTAGTGCCAGAAGTAAGTGGAGGCAGACCGGAGCTCCAGGCAGAGTAGCCATGGCCTTTGTAGTTTCCTGGGGCACAGCTGGGAGCCAAGTGTGCGGCTGGCAAGGGAAATTCTGGGAACTGTAGTCCTTGGTGTTCTTAGTGCATTCTGGGAGCTATGGTCTCCAAGGCACACAAAACTGGCTCCTTGACAGACAGGTACTGTTTGCCCTGAGAGAATATCACAGCTGGGAAGGGGGCATGAGAGCAGACTGCCTCCAGTTCCCTGTCTGGGTGGCGCCGAGTGGGGCAAGGAGTAGTTGTGAGAGCAGCTAGGGACAGAGTCAGTCCAGAGCTGAGCCTCAGAAGCCTGTGCTGTAGATCCAGCTTCCTGCCGTGCTGGTCAGGGCCAGGCATAAGGGCCCCAGCAGCCCGCTGGGGGTCCCAGTCCCGGCCAACCTCACCATGCCACTTCTTCTCTGTCCTTTCTGTGTTGTGACTTAGGAACCTGCCAGATGTCTCTGCTCTGGACTTTGAGAAGGTTGATCTGACTCGGTTCAAGTGGATCCACATTGAGGTAAGCCCTGCCCTGTACTTCAAAGGACTCAACCCAGCCCCTCATGTTTTGCCTCCTTGGTTTCTTTGAACCATGAAGTGCCTTAGTGATCTATAAATATGACCCTCTTATCCCCTTTCCATCCTACTTTATGTTTTTAGGTAGGAAACTAAGGCCCACAAAGGTTGGGTGACTTACTCAAGATTACACAGCAGGAGGTAGGCGCCAGAAGCAGGATGCTGACTCAGGCTGCCCTGGGCCCTGCACCCTGCATGCTGGCAGGAGCCTGACTGTGCGAGGCCTGAACTCTGGGAGGCAGGAAGGGGAGGCCCGACCCAGCTCCCAAATACAGGGAACTAGAATTTCCATTGCAAGAGAAGTTTTGGAGTCCAGGAGGGAAAAAATCCCAAGAAGTCCTGAGTTCTAATCTTAGCCCTGTTGTTTAACTTATTATAAGGTCTTTAGGAAAATCTCTGTTTTATTCTTTAGTCTCCTCATCTATGAAACGGGAAGGCTGCTCAGTAAGGTCTCTAAGGTCCATGATAGCTCTAGAATTTTGAGATTGAGGATGGGGTTCCAGCCCAGCCTCCACCGCCCCCCCCACCCCGCTCACCCAGAGTTTCAGCAGGGAGGGAAGAACGAGCCAGACCAGCTGGGCACTTCACACCTGGTCCTGAGCTTGTCTCTGCCCTGCCCAGGGCCGGAACGCCTCGGAGCAGGTGAAGATGCTGCAGCGAATAGACCAGCACAATGCCAGGCAGCCTTCGGGGCAGAAGATCCGGGTGTCCGTGGAGGTGGAGAAGCCCCGAGCAGAGCTGTTCCAGCTGTTTGGCTATGGAGACGTGGTGAGCGTCCCATGCATCCCCTCCTGGCCACATCCAGCTAGTTTGGTTCTTAAAAGGAGCCTGAACATTCCCTTGTCTTACCTACCACTCCTGGACGGCTAGCTACTCGGGGTTTGGTGGTGTTAGCAGCAGGGGGACAAAGAAAAGAGGCCGCTCCCTGCTCTGGTCGCTGGAGCAGCCATCATCCATGGCCAAGGAGAAATTCTCTGCCCCAGTGGGTGGGTAGGTATGAGGGTAGTAGCCAAATGGCTTAGCCAGGGCAGTCCTTTGTGGAAGCATTTCCTCCCTGGGCCTCCTCAGTCTTTTTCTCTGTCCAATGAGAGGACAGGACTGCTCTTGGAGGCGTCCTTTGACTCTGGGGTGAGTGACAGGTTGTGGGAGCCACCAGCAGGTAAGGGAGGATAGGAGGGTGACTTGCACAAGGTGATTTGAGCAGAGCAGGGTCTAAATGGAATCTGGTTGACAAGCTTAGCATCACTTAGCAGATGCTGGTTGGTCGGCAACCTGGGCTGTGGGTTAAAAGATAACGAATGCCTGAGCTCCACCCCTGTCGTTTGCAGGGGCGGAGCCTGGGCAGAAGTATTTTTTAACAACACTGTCTCTGGCGGTTCAACTGTGTGGCGGGTGTTGAGGGAGCTTTTGAGCCCCTGCCCCTTTGAGGTGAAGAAGCCAGACCTAGAGGGCAGAGTTGTATGAGGAAAACAAAACGAAACAAAAGCAAAAAATGCTCCCGAGAGTCGGCAGTTTCACTTGGCAATGGTAGATTTCACCCCAAGGTGGCGCTCAAGGCTCGCTTTGTGTTTTCGATCGGACGGAAGTTCTTGGATCGTAGAACAAACAGAACGGGGCGTGTGTCACAGTTGACTGGGCCGTATTCTGGCAGGTCTTGAGCAAGGATGAAAACGTGTCCCCGCGAGGCGGTGGAATACTATCTTGGGGGTGGCCACGTTGGAGGAGCACAGTTATCATGTGGGGGCAGTGCTAGGCTGCTGCTGGTGAGTGACTGAGCTGGGGCTGGAGTTAGGGTGATCAGCAGCCTGTCTTCCACTGCCCACAGGTGTTTGTCAGCAAAGACGTGGCCAAGCACTTGGGGTTCCGGTCAGCGGTGGAGGCGCTGAAGGGCTTGTACAATCGTGTGAGGAGAGGGTGAGCTGGGGAACCCCAGGAAGAAAAGCTGTGGGCACCGAGCCAGCCTGGGCTCCTGGTCTGCCCTGGGGAGGGGGGTGAGCCCGCGGGGCTCCCGGGGGGGCTCGCACCCAGCTAAGCAGAGGGTCCTGCAGGGCTGTACTGATCTGTGCCTGGGCAGAGGAGGGCGCCGATGCCCTGGGCCCTGATGGACAGGTGCTCCACTCGGACGCTTTCCCGCCACCCCGGGTGGTGGATACTCTGGGGGCCGGTGATACCTTCAATGCCGCGGTCATCTTCAGCCTGTCCCAGGGTGAGTAGCCCAGCAGGGGGCACCAGGCTGGGGCCTGGCCCTGTGCAGAAGGCCAGGCCGAGGCAGCCGTTTGTCCTTCCCTCCCTTCCTCTAGGAAAGAGCATGCAAGAGGCGCTGAAGTTCGGCTGCCAGGTGGCTGGCAAGAAGTGTGGCCTGCAGGGCTTTGATGGCATCGTGTGAGTGCCCTGTGGCAGGAGGCACAGCTCACACCCCCTTGGGGACCTCCATCACCGGCTACCAGTGCATCTCCCCTCCATCCAGCCTGGCAGCTGGGCAGCCCTGCTCCTGGGCAGAGGAGGGTGGAGGAGAGTTCTGCCTGCATCCTGGCCTTGCATACTGCAGGGCCACAGAGCCAATAAATCACATTCCCTGGACCCTGCTTCCTTCTGGCAGTCTGCTTGTCCTTGGTGTCCAAACTGCTCTGGCGGGGCTTTTGGAGGCTCTGACGCTGCAGTCCCGCCCCCTCTTTTTTCCATTCCCCCCACTCACCACCTGCCTGGGAAGGGGCTGCCCAGGCCAGAGCAGCAGGAATGGCCCAGGCTCGCCACCAGCTGTGCCCACAGTGGGGGCCCAGTTTAGGCATCCATAGTGCCAGGGAGCTGTCCTGGCTGGGGAGGACGCTAAAGTCTTTGGACCCCCCCCCCCCCGGGAACCTTCCGAACAACCACAGATCATGAGAAAAGCCCCTCTGGGTCCCTGTGCCATCACAAGACTCCAGTTCTGTGGCCCCAGGGGTGGCTCCAGCTGACGGTTTGACAGACCAGTGGGCAGGGGGCCTACTCTGTGGTTTGGCGGGGCCTTTGCAGTCCAAAAATAGCTTCCCAGTGACCGCTCCAAAGCCTGGAAGCTCCACCCTTGGAGCCACCTGGTAGTTAAGGCAATGCCTCAGCCACATATGTGACCCAGGATTCAGACGTTGCTGTCCCTGGGGAGACCAGGGCTGAGGCCATGGTGGAGCTGGAGCAGGGTGTGTGAGGCCGCAGACAGAACTGAATTCAGATCTGCCTCTTAATGAGCTGTGTCATCTTGGGCACATTACTGAACTCAGTCTTCCTCGATGTCTTCATCTGTCAAACGGAGCTAATTCCATCTGGTCAGGGAACTGGTGAGAGGATAAAATCCCACAGTATACAAATGCCCAGTATGATGCTGGTGTGTATTAGGTGGTTGATCAGCAGTGGATATTGTCAATATTATGGGATGGGGGAGATACAGGGTGATGGGGAAGAGCTGCCTCGAGCTGCAGGAGACACTGGGTGTCTGAACACCAGGTGAGGGGGGCACAGGTGTGCTTGGACCCGAGGGAGACGGGGAGAGGCTGAGCTCTCTCCCAGGGTTGGCTGCAGCTGGCTATGGCCTGATGCTCTCCTCTGCTGTGCCTCCAGCAGCTGGGGACACTGGGAAAGCTGCATCCCTGCTCCCCAAGAGGCCGGGCTGGACCAGTAGACAGATGGCCCAGAGGGATGAGTTTTTTTATTCCTTTATTCAGTCCTCAGCTTAGGGTCTTCATGAGCTGCACAGAAAGACCTGCCACCTAATGGGGCCATGAAGGGGGCACAGAGGTGGTCCTTGTCCCAACATACACACCCCACCCTTCGGAGCTTATGTTCTGGTGCTGAGACTTCTAGGGGCACAAACCTGGATCCTCAAGGTTCATATCTCATCATTCTCCAGTTGTATAGCATGAATCTCAAACTCCTCTGGGGTGTTCTTAGACTCCAGTGTTTTTCCCAGAAGCCCATCTGCTTCCTTTCCAGTGTCCTTGTCCTCTGCCTGTCCCCCAGCCTCCCCTCCAGGGCCTGGGGCTCTTCCTCCAGCCTCCTGTACAGGCTCTGAGGACTCCTTCCTGGCCTCCACCTGTCCCCCAGCTTCTTCTCTGAGACTCAGGGCTTCCTGTGCTTCTTGTCTTGATGGGCTTTTAGTCAACAGGGACTGTCTGCCCACGTCTTGTGGCTCCAGGTGTCTTGGGGCCTCTCCTGGAAAGTTGATGAGCTCTGCAGGTGTCAGGAGCCCATCTCCATTCAGGTCTTGGGTCTCCAGTACCTCATCCACCATCAGGATCACCTGTGGGAGCACACCGTTGCTGTGGGTCCACAGTGCCCAGAGGGGTCTCCTGGAGCCCTGACCCTCCCGATGGCTGTTCGCCCCCACTTGTGTCATGCAGGCTTTGAGCATTCCTGGGGATTCACCACATGAGTCATGATGAAAAGAACCAAAGCCCCAGGGCACTGGTCTCGGGGGAGGAAAAGGGTCCCCACCCAGTGGGGCTTACTGGGCTGGTGGCAGGAGAGTCAGTAGCTCCAGGGGCCAGAGCTGCTGTCAACATGGACAAGAGCTCCAGGCCATCCAGCTGTCCGCTCTGGTCGTAGTCATGGAGGGCAGAGAGGTAAAGCAGGACTAAGGGAGAGAAGCCAGGCCAGAAGGGGCGTCAGAGGGACAGGTGGGGGAAGCGGGAGGCGACAGGGCAGCCCGCAGTCGGCCCCAGCTCTGGCTGCCCTGAGCCGCCCTGAGCCGCCTGTCCACCAGGCCCCTTAGCCCAGCCCTCACCCTGCTCCCGGGTCATGTGCTCTGGGTCCTCGTCCATCCTCTTCAGTCCCTTTAGGTAGCTCTGTAGGAGTCTGACAGAAAGTGGCAAGTCAGTCCACGAGAGGCCAGCCCCCACCTCCAGCCTCAGTCTCAGGCCCCTGGCCCAGGCTACTCACCGGAGCTGCTCCTGGCCTGGCTGGAAGGGGTTGGGTAGGGGCTGCTGCTGCACCTCAGGGTCCAGCCTGGAGGAGGGGGGAGGCCCAGACTCACCAAGAGCCTCCCTGAGGGCCCAGCATACTGGCTTTCCACCCCCAAACTCCTGGCAGAGTTCTCCCTCCCAGACCTTGTGGGGAGGAGGCCCTTATGGCATCCTTAGAAGCAGAACCTTCCTCCCTCGGACTCTGTGTTTGCAGACTCCTAACTGAGTGGGCAGGGAAAACCCCCATAAAACATCCGGTTGGATAGAGGCCGGATGAGGCTGCACCTAATGATAGAAGTTGGAGACCCAAGAAAACAGCGCAGTGAGGGGCAGCAGTTCTACTCGGATGCTGGGGCCAAGGGGCAGGTGTCTGGCCAAGCTCAGTGGCACGGCCCACTTTGATAGTGAGCTAATTGACACCACGGCACAGACTGGACTCTTTGGTCCCCGGGGCTGAGGGAAAGCATGTTGGTTTTGGAGTTTCAATCTGCTCAGGGTCTCTTGGTCAGTCTTTAAAGCTCCAGATTGGCTCTGGGTTCTGAGCGAGGCTACCTGTTTGCCCAAGGCAATCCAGACCTGTGACCGCAGCGAGCTGGCAAAAGCTGCTGCAGCAACTTGGGTCACTGCTGCCAGCCCTTGCTGTTCCGTGTCTGCCCCCCCACCCCACCCAGCATGCACACTGCACAGGCACAAGAAAAACAGTCAAAGAAAGTGGAGATGACATGCTAGCGACCCTTTTCCTTCGGAGCCCCTGCCCGGCCCACAGCTTCTCCCCTGTGCGTTGCACCTCACTGGAACGCCTGAGCTCCAAATGCATCCAGCAAACACTCCCTGCATGTCCACTTCATGTGGGGCACTCTAACAGGCTCAAGGCAGAGGTGGCGGGTGGCAGGAAGAGTTACAGAGGTTAGGGAGGGTACACCCTGGCTGCCCCCCAGAGGGGCCCACCACAGCCTCCGACTCTCCAAAGGCTCCTTGCTCTCCACCCATGGCCCCCACCTCTGAATCCCGTTACCTCGTGGTTCCATCCCTGGGGGCAGCCCGACTCGGGGGCAGCAGCAGCAGCAGTAACATTCTCACCATCAGAGGGAGCATCTTCCCTGGGACTGGAGCAAGTAACATCTTTCCTAGGAGCAGAGTTAGGGAGTCAGGAGGGAGGTGTCTGCCACAGAGTAGGGACCAGAGGGTCACACAGGAACATCCCTCCACCTGCAGCCCAGGCGGCAGGACACAGGGACGTCAGTGATCCCCACGGAGCTCTGCTCAAAATAAATTTTACTCCAGGTCCAGTGTGTGACATGCACAGAGGCCTGCTCTGGCGGAAGTGGCGCTGCGGCTGGAGCCCCTCCCCACAGCCCATTCCTCTTGCCCTGCAGCCCCGAGGTGCTCACAGGGAGCCTGGTTATGTCTGATCCAGGTTGGTCCACTGGTTTTACAGACGGATGCTAGCTCAGAGAGGTCAAGAAAAAGGCCAAATTGGAAGTGCAGAGTCACAAAAGGACCAAGACTTAAACAGAGAGGTGTCTTGTTAGTTAGCATTTATTAAAATCTCACCAAAGAGCAAATCGAACGAGGCTCAGACTCCTTGAAATAGGCCTAAACTCAGGTAGGGGATTGAAAACACAATAAACCGGGGTCAAGGCAGCAGCAGCCCAGGAACTGCTATTTCCCAAGTACAAACAGGAAATCAGTTGCCAATACAAAGGAAAAAACAAAAACTTCCCCTTAGACCTACCTTGTGTAGGCCCACTGGCAACACAGGCCCTTGATCATATGAAAACGGCCAAATAGAGAGAGGCTTGGTCAAAACCACGGAGCGTGAGGCTTTCTGCTCAGTCCCGGGCTGTGTACACACCATGTGAGTTCCTGAGGAAGCAGACGCCCAGCAAAGCTGAGGCCTGAGACCCCGTGCCCACCTCTAGGTAGACAAATCACTGTGTGCGTGGGCTGGGCAGAGGATGAGGAGCCCTCTGACACCGCGCCCTACAGTGGTCTGGCACCGAATTTCCCTGGAGAAAGGTCCATAGCTGTGAGCAGAGTCTGAAAGAGTTCCGTGACCCTGACAACATTCAGAACCACTGCGAGGGTGCGCATCTGCTTCCTGAGAGATGCAGAAGAGCAGCGAGCATCTGGTCGACAGGAAGATACGCGTGGGAGCCTGGCCGTCACTGGGCCAGCAGAGCTGCCCTGAGGAAGCAGCAGCAAAACATGGAAGTCCCCAGGAAGGTGAAGCTACTGAGAGTCCCAGAAACTGTTTGCAGTTTTCTATGCATATGCTGACCACAAAAAATATCCTGAGTCTACAGTTGGTCCACAGTCCCCAGGCTAAATGGGTGCTGAAGCCACAGCTGCCCCAAAGGGGTTCACGAACGTTGGCTGGCAGCCTAGGTCTGTGTGCTTTAGTCGTAGTGCCCAGGGGAGAAGACCAGGTCTTGGGTGTGTGCCAGGGAGGCTGCTGGAACTGAGAGTCCATAGTAACTGGGGACCCTCAGAGGTCCCACCACAGTGGACACCCTTCAGTAAAAGAGGGGACTAGAAAGACAGCCAGGCCTCCATGTCTGGGAAAATGCTTATAAATCTCCCAGTGCAAGTAACTCCAGGGCTGGATAAAAATAGAAAGTGTCTTTTCAAATGCAATGAGCTGGCAAGAAAATAAGAAATTTTCAGTACAAAAGCACACTGAAACCAGTAATCTCAAGGAAAAGTCAGTTTGAAGTCGGCTTTCTCCTCAAGAGTATCCAGCAAACCAAATCTCAGCAAACCTGGAGCTATCAGTTTGGGTGCAATAGAGACCAGTGGGAAGGCCTGGACACAAGCAACAGGAGGAGACCAATAGGAGATATCCCACATAAAGCTGGGATTCAAACAACTCAAATTTCACCTGAGGGTGAACAGAAAGTAAATTTACCCTGAAGAAGGGCATCATAGAGTCATGCTTATTTTGACTTTTGGTGCTGGGTAGAAAGGAGAAAAATATGTCCCCTGAGAATTTGTAATAAGCCTGCTCCAATGTGGGTATGGGGCCAAGCCAGCGCTACCTCTGTGGTTCAAGAACCTAGAGAAGGTCATTTATTTTGAAGTGGTACCTGGTTGATAGTACTTCCAGCTGACAGAAAAAAATGTACACGTTGTCTGATGGAACACAACTCCAATCCAGGGCTCAAAGAAGTTCCCATAGGTAAAGTTTCAAGGTGCATGAACTCACAGCCCAAAGTCATAAATATACAAGGAAATAACACACTGTGAATAAGAGCCAGCTAAATAAGAGCAGGCAAAACCAGACTTGCAAAGACTAAAGATATTGTAATTATCACACACAGAATATAAAGAATATTTAATATGTTTTAAGAAATTAAAGAGAAGCTTTAAACTATGAGAAAGGAATAAAAGCATAAGAACAACCAGTAGATTTGAAGATGAACCAAATATAACTTATACAAATATAAAGGAAAGATTGATTTAAAAAATGCAATGAGTGGTTAAACAGATGATGGAGAATTAACGAAATGGAAAATAGATGTGAATATATTATCCAGAACACAGTCTGTGGGGGAGGAACAAAACTTCCTCTACTCTCTGGTCTTCTAGCTGGTCTAATAATCAAATAGACACAAGGCAGACTAGCAAGAGAAAATAACCAAATTTAATATATATAGCCCTGGCTGGTATGGCTCCATGGATTGCACATTGGCTTGTGAAGCAAAAGGTCCCAGGTTTGAATCCCAGTCAGGGCATTATATATACATACATATGGGGTTGGGGGCCAGGTCCCAGTTGGGGGCATGTGAGAGGCAACTCTATCTCTCACATATCCATGTTTCTCTTCCTTTCTTTCTTTCTTCCTCCTTTCCCCTCTCTCTAAAAATAAATAAATATCTTTAAATATATATATATATATGTATGAAACTTCACATACATGAGACAGTCAGAGACCCCACATGCAAGGGAGGTTCAGGGAGAGAAAGGGAGATCAGGCATATAGGACATTCTAGCTAGGGAGGAGGTAATACATGTTGGGGCTTCAAAAGGTCCTTGCAGGACAAGAAGAGCAGGTGTTCGGTAATTGGAAGTGCGTCCTGCCCAGTAGATAGGTCAAAAGAGGTTATGTCAGATACTCTCCCACTGTGAGCCAGGTCCCTCATTCAGATCCTTCCAGGTCGTCACCGGAGGGCAGGCGTTTCTCCTGAGCTGAAGCTGAAGTTGCTTCTAGCTCAAAATAATTGGCATATCACAGACGTACCTAGTTCTGAACCTCCACAAGTCCACCGAGTTAAAGATATACAAAATATTTTTTAAAGTTTAGGTGGCATGGAGGATGGAGGAGATGATAGAGAAAATTGGGTAGAAGCAGAACTTGAAGAGATAACAGCTGAGATTTTCCCAGTATGTTGGGAAAATGCTGATATTCCAGCTCAGGAAGCTCCAGCCCTAGGAAGCTCCCAGGCAAATTACATAAAGAGAAACACATGCCTAGAGCTTTTGTGAAACCAGAGAACACCGAGAAAGAGAGATGGTCTTAACAGCAGTCAGAAAAGACAAGTCGCCTAAAAAGGAGGACTGACAGCTGACTTTTCAGCAGTGACAGTGACACCAGTGGAGCAGTAGTAGTGCAGTATTTTAATTGGGGGGGGGGCGGTGCGGGGGATTGCCGTTCTAGAATTCTAGTCTCAGTGAAACTGTCTTTCAGAAATTGGGTGGAACAAAAACAATTTTGAATAAATTGGAGGACTCACCACCAATATTCCTTCATTTAAAAAATTCTGGGGGTGGGTGGGTATAAGGGGACTAAATGGTAATGGAAAAAATATAATAAAGATTTTTCAAAAAATAAAACTCTCATTGTGAATTCTTAGAAAAAATTCTAAAGGCTCTGTTTCAGGAAAAAGAAAAAAGATCCTGTTAGGGTCCCAAACTATGGTAATTATGTTAATATATGAGGCAAAAAAGGTGCATTGCACTACAGTATTCGACTACAATAAGATATAAGGTGGCGATGGTTGTTTGGGAAGAGAATAGACATACTGATCAACTTTGTTAAATAAACATGTAAACATTTTAAGGATAATCACTAAAAAAATAGAATACATGACCTCAAACCAGCATAGAATAAAATGAATGAAAAAAATTTTAATCGATTCACCCTGACTGGTGTAGCTCAGTGGATTGAGTGCTGTCCTGAAAACCAAAGGGTCCCTGGTTCAATTCCCAGTCAGGGCACATGCCTAGGTTCCAGGCCAGGTCTCGTGTGGGGCACATGAGAGGCAACCATACTTGATGTTTTTCTCCCACTCTTTCTCTTCCCTTCTCCCTTCTCTGAAAATAAATAAAATCTTTTTTAAAATTAAAAAAATAAATGCAGAGAGAGTCAGGAAAAGAGAAAAAAGAAACTAAAAAAATAAAATAAAAAGGAAGACAAATAGAAAGCATAAAATAATCTGGTAAATAGATTCAAATATACCAGTAATCACAATAAATATAAATTGTATAAACTCACTAGTTAAGAAATAAAAATTACCAAAGTGCATGTAAAACAAAATAGTTATATGCAATTTTCAAGAGACTAACCAAAAAAAAAGAAAGAAAGAAGGATATATAAAGCAATAGTAGACAGAGAAAGCAGGTGTAGCTTTTTTAAAAGCTTTTATTTATTTATTTTTAGAGAGAGAGAGAGGGAGAAAGAGAGGGAGAGAAACAGCAATGTGTGGTTGCCTCTTGTGGGCCCCCTACTGGGGACCAGGCCCACAACCCTGGCATGTGCCCTGACCGGGAATCGAACCAGCGACCCTTTGGTTTGCAGGCCGTTGCTCAATCCACTGAGCTATACCAGCCAGAGCTGGTGTAGCTTTAATGCCATCATTAGACTAGAATTTAAGAAGAAAAGTGTTGCCCTGGTTGGTGTAGCTCAGTGGATTGAGCATGGGCCTGCGAACCAGAGGATTGCGGTTCAATTCCCAGTCAGGGCACATGCCTGGGTTGCAGGCCAGTTCCTGGCAGGGGACACACGATACATTATGTGTCCTCGGCAGAGGCAACCATACATTGATATTTCTCTCCCTCTCTCCTTCCCTTCCCCTCTAAAGATAAATAAATAAAATATTTAAAAAAAGAAGAAAAGTGTTATATAGATAAAATAGTTTTGTTACAAAATGCACAAAAGTTTAATCCCCTAGGAAGATACAATTCTGAACTTGTATGTATCTAATAACACCTACAAGTATCTGGTATATGACTGTACAGCTATTAGAATGGCCAAAATCCAGGACATGGAGGACACCAATTGCTACCAAGGACCCTCACTCATTGCTGGTGTGAATGCAAAATGATGCAGCCACTTTGGAAGCCACTCAGGCAGTTTCATTCAAAACTGAGCATATTCTTACTGTATAACCCAGCAATTGTGCTCCTTGGTGTTTACCCAAAGGAGCTGAAAACTTATGCCCACACAAAAACCCACACAGAGATATTTATAGCAGCTTTATTCATAATTACCAAAACTTGGAAGCAATCAAGATGTCCTTCAATAGATGGATAGATAAGTGGATGGATAAATAAGCTGTGGTCCATCCAGACAACAGAATATTAATCAGCACTGAAAATAAATGACCTGTCAAGCCAAGAAAAGACATGAAGTAAACATAAATGCATATAACTAAGTGAAAGAAGCCAATCTGAAAAGGCCATACGCTGTATGATTCTAACTACATGACATTTGGAAAAAGTCAAAACTATGGAGACAGTAAAAAGATCAGTGGTTGCTAGGGGTTTGGGGTAGAAGGGATGAATAGGCGGGGTACAGATTTTTAGGGCCATGAATAGATTCTGCATGAGACTATAATGATGAGTACACATCATTACACATTTGTCCAAATGCATAGCACATACAACTCCAGAAGCGAACACTAAGGCAGACTGTGGACTTCGGAGAATTACAGTCCAGATAGGTTCACCAGGTCCTCATGTCCCAGGTGGCAGGGATGATGGTAATGAGGAAGTTATGCATGTGTGGGTATGGGCTGAAATGAGAAGTCACTGTACCTGCTTCTTAATTTTGCTGTGAACCTAAAATTGCCCTAAGGAAAAATAAAGTCTTTAAAAAGAAAACCCGGCATAACAAGGAGAAAAATCTAATCAGCCAGTATGGTGGGAGAGTTTAATGTATCTCATTCAGTAATTAAGCCAACTAAAAATTAGTAAGAAGTAGAAGATTGAATAAAACATTCAATAACCCTGAGCTAATGGACAAATAGAGAACCCCCTTCAATCACTTAAAAGATACACAGTCTTCTCAACACGTGGAATATTTGTAAAAACCTACAAGTTGTACGCCAGAGTATGGGTCAACAAATATCAAAGAATCAGGCTCACACTCTGTGACATACCTAAGATGCAATTACATTAGAAATCAACAAGAATGGTGTGAAAAATCTCATATATAGAGAAATTTAAAAGGCACACTTCCATATGGATCAAAGAAGATAATGGAACATGTTATCTACTTAGAATCGGATAATATTGGGAAATATGCATCAAAACAGGACACATGGCAAAAGCAGTATTTGAGGGAAAGTGGATTGACTTAAAAATTTACAGTACCTGGCTGGTGTAGCTCAGTGGATTGAGCATGGGCCTGCGATCCACACGATCGCGGTTCGATTCCCAGTCAGGGCACATGCCTGGGTTGCAGGCCAGTTCCCAGCAAGGGACTCATGAGAAGCAACCATACATTGATATTTCTCTCCTTTTCTCCTTCCCTTCCTCTCTAAAGATAAATAAATAAAATCTTTTTTAAAAAGTTTACAGTAGAAGAAAAGCTAAAGCTCATGAGTTAAGCTTTCAACTCAAGAAGCTGGTAAAACAGAATAAATTTAAAGAAATTAAAAGAAAGGAAATAATAAAAGCAGAAATGAAAAATTCAAAAGAGAGGAGCAACAAAGCCAAACAATGGTGTTTCTAATAAAAGAGACAAAGTTCTGACAATTTTCATTAAGAACAAATTTAAAAAGGCACAATAAACAATATTAGGGGTTGCCCTGCTCTGGTGAAAACCTAAGGCCCCACCCCTTACCAGGTAAGAGGCATGCTGAAACAAAACAAAAAACAAATTTTAAAAATGCCCAAATGAAAGAAAAGCTCCAGAAAAAATACAACTAAGTGATAAAGAGATAGCCAACTTATCATATACACAGTTCAAAACACTG
Organism: Sturnira hondurensis; assembly: GCF_014824575.4. Lineage (NCBI taxonomy): Eukaryota > Metazoa > Chordata > Mammalia > Chiroptera > Phyllostomidae > Sturnira > Sturnira hondurensis. Next base: position 15,366,195 of record NW_028089294.1, on the reverse strand, counting down.
GTAATTAGGATGCTCACAGAATTGGTTGAATATGGTAGCAAATTAGAGGAAAAAACTGAAGGCTATGAAAAGTGAAATAAAGGAAAATGTACAGGGAACCAAAAGTGTTGAGACAGAAACTGGGACTCAAATCAACAGTTTGGAGAAGGAAGAAATAAACATTCAGCCAGAACAGAATCAAGAAACAAGAGTTTAAAAAAAATGAGGAGAGGCTTAGGAACCTCCAGGACAACTTTAAACATTCCAATATCCAAATCATAGGGGTGGCAGAAGGAGAGAGGAAGAGTAAGAAATCGAAAACTTATTTGAAAAAATAATTAAGGAAAACTTCCCCAATCTAGCAAAGTAAATAAACTTTCAGGAAGTCCAAGAAGCTCAGAGAGTCCCAAAGAAGTTGGATCCAAGGAGGAACACACCAAGGCACATCGTAATCACATTAGCCAAGATGAAAGATAAGGAGAGAATCTTAAAAGCAGCAGGAAGAAAGGAGAGAGTCTCCTACAAAGGAGTGCCCATAAGAATGTCAGCTGATTTCTCAAAAGAGATCTTACAGGCAAGAAGGGGCTGGAAAGAAGTATTCCAAGTCATGAAAGGCAAGGACCTACATCCAAGATTGCTCTATGCTGCAAAGCTATCATTTACAATGAAGGGCAGAAAAAGTGCTTCCCAGATAAAGTCAAGTTAGAGTTAATCATTATCCAGCCCGTATTATATGTTAAAGCAACTTATCCAAGTAAAAGAAGATCAAAGATATGAACAGGCTCACAGTTATTAACAACTGAACCTAAAACAAAAACAAGGGCAAACTAAGCAAACCACTAGAACAGGAACAGAACCACAGAAATGAAGATCACATGGAGGGTTATTGGTGGGGGAGGGGGAGGGCGAGAGAGGGGGGAAAAGGTACAGAGAATAAGAAGCATAAATGGTAAGAAGAAAATATACAAGGGGAGGTTAAAAATAGCATAGGAAATGTAGAGGCCAAAGAATTTGTGTGTGCAACCCATGGACATGAACTGAAGGAGGGGGAATGTGGGTGGGAGGGGGTGTGCAGGGCAGAGGGGAATAAAGAGGGGGGAGGGAAAAAAACAATATTAGGAATGAAAATAGGAACATGACTACAGAAATAGAAGAAATTTGAAAACTTACCAGATAGAGCCAATTTCCCAGAAAAACCTAAAAGCAAAACTGATGCAAAAAATAGCAAAATTTCTAGTCCGATCATCATTAAAGAAATTAAAGAACCAATAAATATTATCACATAATGTGTGAGGAATTAGAAACCTTAGCTGTTTCTAGAGAGCAACCTGCAAAAGTGTATTAATTGCTGTGAAACTGATCCAGCAATATCATTCTGGGAATCACATAAAGAAGAATATAATTGGAAAATAAGTTAGGTATACTCTTATAGCTATACTCTTATAGCTATGTTATTAATTCATCGAAGAAATGAAAACAGCTGGGAGGAACACTTAGGCAATGGCTAAGCAAATCTTGTTATATGATGGAGTCACTAAACATGGTAAAATTTTCAAACTCATAAGTTTTAAAGGCTAAATGGACAGATTTGAGCATGTCAAAAGTTTAAACTTCTGGGTGTGGCTCAGTGGATTGAGTGCTGGCCTACAAATCAAAAGGTTGCAGGTTCGATTCCCAGTCAGGGCACAAGCCTGGGTTGTAGCCTAGGTTCCCCAGTTGGGGGTGTGTGAGAGGCACCGATCCATTTATCTCTCATACATTTATACTTTCTCCCGCTCTTACTCCCTCCCTTCCCCTCTCTCTAATGAGTAAATAAATGAAATATTTTTAAAAAGTTAAACTTCCATATCATGAAAGATACCATAAGGAGACAAATGATAGCAGACAGGAGGAAATGCAGCTAGGGCTCAGGGCTACTCAGGTTCTCAGTAGGGAGAAGCTCACCACCACCTGGGCCTCAGCAGGGGCTTGAAGACAGAATCTCCATAGAAACCCCAAGGAGACTGGGTGGAAATCCAAGAACTGCATATATGTGCCCAAATCCAGGAAGATTACAGCCAGGTCCCTGTCTACAGAGCGCCGTGCCATTGGGAAGCAGTGGCTGAAAGAGGGTCTAGGTGAATGGCTACTTCACTCAGTTCTTTATATTCAGGGCTACTGGTTTGAGAGGTGGGGGTGCAGGGGTCAGCTGAGGGTTCCAGGCTCCAAGTTGGAAGGAGGGCTATATAATGGCTGACAGGGACAGCGAGCCAGAAGGAGAAGGCCAAACAGTATGGGCCATGGAACTGGATGCCACAGAGGACACCACAGGAAGCGCCAGCAGAAGTTAAGGCCTTTGGTGGCAAAGACCAGGAGGGTGAACATCCATAGGAAAGGAAAGCGTAAACGTAATTTTGTAGAATAACAATAAAGGGTATTCATTTCCCTCTTGTTTATTAAGCACCTATTGTATATGAGGCACAACTTTACAAATTAATATAAAGTAGAAATACTTTTTTTCCTTAAAGCTTGCAAATGCACACATTGGAAAACATACCAGTGTTAAAACAATGATTAAGAGAAAGACAGAGAAAAACAGAATTGCTAAGGAAGAGGTGGCATAGTCCCAGAGTTTGGGTCCCCACCTCAGGCTAACTTCAAACTCAGGCTCTGCAACTCACTAGCTGTGACTTCTGTGTTTCAGGTTCTCCACCTGCAACCCCTCATGGGGGGGCGTGGTCAGGTTCCAGGAGACAAGATATGTAGGGCACTGTGCTCTACATATCTTGTAGAGCTTGCATAATACCTTTGCCAATACCTTTTATAAAATAAATAAATAAATAAATTAAATAAAATAAATAAATTTATTTGTAAATACAAAGGTATTTGTATTTATTTATCTTTTTTACTTTGTTCATAATGAAAATTGTCAGAACTTTGTCTCTTTTATTAGAGAGATTGGCAAAGGTATTTATATTGGCAAATATAAGGTATTGATATTGGCAAAGGTATTTATTTGCTCTTTATTTATTTCTTTATTTGCTCTTTGTTTCTTTATTTGCTCTTTATTTATTTGCTCTTTTATAAATACCTTTGTATTTAAAGGTATTTATTTATATTGGCAAAGGTATTTATTTATCTCTTTTATACCTTTGCTCTTGTAGAGTTTGCATAATACCTTGCACAATACCTTTGCCACCAAAGGTCTTTTTCCTTCCAGAAGTTTTCCTGACTGCTCTGCAGTGGCTGCACACAGACCCAACACCCCCGTCGCCCCATCTGAAAACCCTGCATTTGCTTTCTCCTCCCCATCTGTTTACTGCTGGGACCTAGGCCAACAGGAGGCTCTGGAGTAATTTAAATTTCTCAGAGCTGTCAAAACCTGTTACTCGGGCTTCACATGGCATCCGCTGGCAGTTGTCTTCTAACAGAGAACAAAGAATACCTCTTGTGGTAGCGGTTCAGGCACAGAGGGGAAGCACCCCTCACATCTCACCAAACTACTCACTGGTGAAGCCCACTGAGCCGGTATGAAAAGCCGGTCTACCGATTCTTCAACACTGTGTCACAAAAGCTCAAGGCTAATGCACCTCTCCTTGTATATGAGCTGGACTTAACGACCCAGTGCTAATGAGTAGATGAAATGATGCTGCCTGACTTCCAAGTCAGTCGCAAAAGGCCACAGAGCAGCCGCTGTCTCCCAGGGGCATGGGGAGGAGGCCGCGGGGAACGCGGGTGAAATGGCTGGCGGCCAGCGGATGCTCCTTGAGCGGCTCAGAGACTCCAGGATGTGGCAGGGGCCTTTCATCTTGCATAACTTCCCATCCAGTGCGAAAGCTGCCTCCACAGCATCCCTGTCAAAGGCCATTCAGCCTCCGCTTGACTTTCCAGGACGCGAGCCTAGCACCTCCCGGGGCATCCATTCCACTGCTGGCTAAGTCTGTCCCGAAGTTATTTGGAACCGAACCTTCTCCCTTAACGCCCCTCTCTGGTGCCTCCCATGCCTCCCAGCACAGCCTCCCACCTCCCAGCCACCCCCAGACCCCCCACCCCCAACTCCCACCCACCCCCCCAGACCCCCACCCCCAGCTGCAGCCAAAGAAAACGCGCAGTGGCTCTGACAGCCACAGGGGCCCACTCCCGGGAGCGGGGCTCCGTCCTGCCGCTGCCAGCCGGACGACAACCTCCGCCTCCCCGTCCCCTTTTCGTCATCTGTCAAATGCGGGTGAGACTCCTGCCAGCGCCCTTCTCCCCGGCGGTGTCAGGGCGACAGCCGGAGGGAAAGCGCCGGGTTAACCGGGTTAACCGCGAAACCTCCTCCCCGGGGGTCGGGCCCGGGGAGGTCGCCAGGCTTCCCGCTCCCTCCTCCACCTGCTCTCCCGGGAGGCCAGGGACTCGGCAGCGGCCGCGCGAGCTGCGGGGATGCAGCGGGGCTGCGCCTGCAGCATCCAGACCCAGAGGCCAGGGGGCCGCCTCGGCCCCGCAGCCCGGCTGGGGTGGGGGTCCCCGGCCGGCACCCGCAGCCCGCCCGCCGGGGCCGGGCTCGGACCCACCTGCGGCGGCGCGGCTCCGGCTGGGGGCGGCTGCGGGCAGCTGCGGCGTCGCTCGGGGCCGTGCACCAAGCTCCTCGCCGCCCTGCCCGCCTCCTGGCAGCTCCACGTGTCCGGTCCACGTCGCCCTCCCGGCCGCAGCCGCCGCCCTGGCCCGGGCAGAGTCCTGGGCGCCAGCTGGAGGGCAGGGCAGCCGCCCCGCCCTGACCCGGGAACCCGGGAACCCGGGAACCCGGCCCTCTCCCCAGCCTCCACCAGTCCTCCTCTGTTGGGTCCTGGCTAGTGAGTGAGTGTGTGAGTGTGAGTGTGAGTGTGAGAGTGTGTGTGTGTGAGAGAGAGAGACTGACAACTAGATAGACAGAGAGACAAAGAGGCAGATGGTGAGGCCGCTGAGTATTACAAGCGTGTTTCCCAGGGCGATGCTGTGGGTGCCACTGCCTGCAGAGACAAGATAGAACGTAACTTACCGTTAATGTGTTCGGGTGCGACTGGTGTCTGTGGCGTGTGCTTGGGGAACTTGTGAGAGAGTAGGCGGTATTTTGTGTGAGTGCGTTACCAGTGTGACAGTGTGGGCTTGAAAGAGTATGGCCGATGTGTGGCTGACTATATGTGGCAGTGTCAGAGGATGTCAGTGTCCTGTGTGTTAGGGTGTCTGGGCGAACTCTTGCTGAGTTGTTCGAGATACTCCAGTGACAGCTCTTGCTGCTTCTTCCCAGCGACAGTGTCACTGTGTGGCTGTGACTGTGCACGTTGTGGAGAAGTGACTCCATATGAGACATGGAGGAGGTTGGTCTGGAGAAAGTGTCTTGAGGGCCATGGTGGCAGTTGTTTGCCAGCACAGAGTGCCGCAGAGTGTGGCCGCAGCCTCTCCCCCAACCAAGGCTCCAGACTGCATCCTCACCCACTGGCCCAAGGACTTAGTTCTTCTTCTTCCTCTTCTTCTCCTTCTTCCTTCTTCCTTCTTCCTCCTCCTCCTCCTCCTCCTCCTCCTCCTCCTCCTCCTCCTCCTCCCCCCCCCTCCCCCTCCCCCTCCC